>NC_058080.1:637800961-639101891 GCF_014858855.1 Bufo gargarizans | reverse complement strand
TTTAGTTTGCCTACTAAATATAATAGACTTTACACCATATTATATTTTTATATCTCTGATGTTTCAGACCTCGTCATGGCTAATGTGCGAAAAGTTTGCTCTGACCTAGCACAGATCTCCTGTAGCATATTTTTTTGTGAAAAATAACAGTGGCTGACATCTATTGCAATCCAAACTTAATTTTTCAAGAGCAGCCTATAAGATTGTATTGGACCTCAGATTGGTTGGAGTAGGCTATAATGGGCCAATTGTCTCTATTTTGTTGTTAGTCAAGGGCGGAAAATCATTGGTGACTACAAAGTGAAATTATGCTCTAAAAAATGGTTTAAAAAAAAATAATAATATAATAATTATGAGAAAAGTTTCAAGCAGTTACAAAATTGGGAGTCCCCAGTTTGTGGATCTCATGACTGAGAATAGACAGTCCTAGAGACAGGCTCTGAGCTATAGAAGCCACATACACATGGGAGTCTGTCACCATGATTTTGAAGTATTACTTACAGTATTACATGGATCCAGATTGGCACTTTTTAATTTTACTACTGACCCTTTGTTCCCCCACTGTCAGCTCCCTAAGCTGCGCTGAAACAATGCTCTCCGTTCTGCTCTCATGAGTCCATTTCATTCTATGCATGAACCTAGCAGTCTGGAACGTGTATTTGAACACAGCGTTGAGCTCTGACAAAGGGGGAACAGAGGCAGGGGGAGGGCATGGGAAGAAAAGAAAAATTACGTGGAGTCCTCATCTGCATTGGTATTCATGTAGTACTGCAGATAGTACACCAGAATCGGGGTGACCATTTCCATGGGTGTATACACTGCTCTTGCTGCATGCAGCCGAAACCTCACCCAACTGCAATGGCCAATGAGTGCACAATTTTTCAGGTAAAACGCAGGTATCACCTAGGAAATCATGCAGCCTTTTGCTGTTGCCGTTGGCAGGGTTTTGGCAGCCATGGCATATAAAGCCAGCCTAAAACCACTGGAAGGAGAAGCGAATAGTATACATTATACCTGTCAATTTATGGGATACATTAGGAAGCACATGTGTGAACAGTCAGTTCTTCAAGTTTATGAGTTGAAAGTAATAAAAATGGGCAAGTGAATGGTTCTGAGTGACTTTGACCAGCAGCAAATTGTGGTGGCTAGACAACTCAGGGTATCTCTAATACGTTAGGTCTAGTGGCATGTTCCCAGTATGCAGTGGTTAGTACTTAACAAAAGTGGTCCACAGAAGGACAACTGGTGATTCGGAGACAGGGTTATGGATTCCCAAGGTTCATAGATGCAGCTCTGATCTATAAAGATCCCACCTCACAACTTACAGGACTGGAAGGATCTGCTGCTGACACCTTGATGCCAGAGATCACAGGACACCTTGATGCCAGAGATCATGTAGAGGTTGTGCCTAAAATGATCAGAGTTGTTTTAGGAGGATCAGGTGGGCCTACAGAATATTAAGCAAGTAGATTGAAAGTTAAGGCCGTTCATAGTACATCCCTCACATATATTCACCATATAAGCTTCCATAAAAATAAAAAAAATACCTAGCTAAACCAACTGCATTTGTTCTTCTTAAATTGTTCACAGATATTCCTTGGTTAGAGGACATAACACAGAGTTCTAATGGCAGATAGCACCTAATAATCTGCTGCCATCACCTGAATCAGGTTGTCACTAGAACAGCCCAATTCTAATAATGTGACAAGGGACTGCCATAATCCCTGTCATCAAACCGGCAAAACACAGCTGTCCATTGCAACTCTGTGCTTGCTACTGCCAAAGGACTAGATTCCCCATTGGCAAGGTGCCATAGAAATCTCTGAAGTCAGAAATATACCGGTAGGTTAGCAGAATAAGCACTTTTAATGCTCAGTCTACGAATATGTTCACAGACCACATTCAGTCCATGAGAACTGATCTTGGGGACAATGTTGATGGACTGCATTTTGAAATGTTGCATTGGTGTGTATGAGCCTAGAAGATAAGTGCATTCATCCCTACGTATGAGCACTAGTTACATAGCAAAGCTAAAAAGTATATACAGTATGTTCATGAAGTTCAACCACGGCATAGGAGTGAATGCAGAGATGAAGGGAAGGGGTGCGGAAAACCAGAATTCTACACATTTTCATAAGCGTTAGGACTCATTCACACAAATGTGAAAAATGGACGTGTGATGGGCATTTAGGTAATGACAGTCACATAGCCATCTATAGAACCAATTAAAATCTATGGGGCTAATCACATGGTCGCTTTTTAATGGCCAGTGAATAGTGGGTGTCCAAGAATACATGTTCTATTTTTGACTTTTTTTACAGTGAGATGCAATAAATGGTCCCCGTTTTAATAGACAGGAGTGCACCTGTCTCATGGCCACAAGGGCTTTTCAGGGGTTAAAATAAAATATAAAACACACTCATCCACTTGACCGCACAGGGACACTCGCTCCTCACTGGATCCAGCAGAACTTGCGCACCCAGTGGGATGACATCACATGATCACGCTGGGAGTGCAGGTCCTGCAGCATCCAGAGAGGGGTGAATGTCCCCACATGTTCATGTAGATTTTTAGTATTAGTAGAACTTCTTTTTGCTGTATAATGGGAGGCACTAAGAGGGCATTAAAAATACTAGGTTACACTAAGAAGGGCCGTATATATGTTAGGGGGCACTAAATATACTATGGGACAGTATTCATACTGAGGGCACAATGGTGGCCATTTGATGTCCAGCGGGCACTAAGGAGGGCATTACGTATCATGAGGGCACCGCAGGGTTTTAGGTTAAAAAAAAAGCCTATGAAATTCATCCCTTTTTAACAGCTGTTAAAAATAGATGCAAAACTGCCAAAAAAAACAACTGACAGACAGCCACGAAAATGGATGCAGAAATTATTTTACAGGCTTTTGTTGGCCGTCTGCATGGCAGGCAGCAATCGTACCACTACACTATAGAACCATCCTGCCATCTATAGTAACACTATTACCGTTTAGTACATTTTTAGTCACTTTTACATTCTAGCCTTTCTTTTACAGAGGAGCCGTCCCCTCTCCTTGTTCTTTTATTCATGCCAGTTGGGAAGGGGGGATCCCACAGTCACGGATTGGACAATCACAGGGACCCCCCCACCCCCCTTCCCCAACTGGCAGCACACATCTGTACCTTTATCCATGAACTTCTAGTAAGAATATTTGACGACTGGCACAACAGACTCATAAGAATAAATGCTCCAGAATGGTCATTGTGTGGAATACAACATTTTACTAAAACACACATGTCAGGAAAGGAGACTGGGCCTCTTTACTGTAAAAGAAAAGTAATAGTTAATGTTACAAACAAAAAATAAAGGAGAAAAAAAACAAAGAAATGCTTTTTTTGTAACATACGTACAATTAAATATCATAAAACATTACTTGGTGTCCCTGTAATCATAATAACTCATACAATATAGTCAGCACATTATTTATGGTGATTGGTAAACAAAATGGTGCAATTGTTTTTTTTCCCCCTCATTTAAGGGTACTTTCACACTAGCGTTTTTCTTTTCCGGTGTTGTTCCGTCATAGGGGCTCAATACCGGAAAAAAATGATCAGTTTTATCCTAATGCCTTCTGAATGGAGAGCAATCCGTTCAGGATGCATCAGTTCAGTCCCTCTTACGTTTTTTGGCAGGAGAAAATACCGCAGCATGCTGCAGTATTTTCTCTTCGGCCAAAAATCCTGAACACTTGCCGGAATGCCGACATTAATTTCCATTGAAATGTATTAGTGCCGGATCCGGCATTAAGTGTTCCGACAAAACGGAACTGGTTTTCCGGTCTGCGCATGCGCAAACCTTTAAAAATTCTGAAAATAAATAAATAAATACCGGATCCGTATGACAGTTTGTAGATAGTATCCCTTTCATCGACTTTAACCCCTTAGTGACCACCAATACGCCTTTTTATGGCGGTCACTAAGGCTGGGTTCACACTTGAGCGTTTTGGATATGCGCGTTTTATGCGCGACAACATGCGCGTTTTATGCTCGTTTTTGTCCTTAGTAAACGCGCGTCGAACGCGCGTTTGTGTGATTGACAGTATTGCTGTCCAATGAAAAAACAGGCCCGTCTATATGAAAGGTGTCTAATGATAGTGCAATGGAGGTGATCAATTTCATGTGTTTGGAGAGAGTGGATTGGATTGTTTGCGACCATGGAATACTCCAGAAGGCGACCATTTGCGGCTATTGTGTCTGCAATCCTTCTCCTACGTTTGAGGCGTAGGAGAGAGAGCAGGCGACGCTTCTGGGTCCATCCTGTCATTGCCAACCGACAGGAAAGGGGACAGTTCTGGGCACTGTACGAGACCCTCCGGGCCCATGAAGACCAATTTTTTGCATACACGCGGATGTCCATCACCAGGTTAGTACAAATACAATAGTTCTATGAGTGGGGTTACAATTGTGAAGGTCCCATTTTTTTATATTTGCTATTGTTAACCCTCACCATTTTCGTTTGCAACAGCTTTGATGAGCTCCTGGGGTTGTTGGGCACCCATTTGCAACGTCAGGACACATTCATGCGGGACAGTATCCCACCAGCGGAAAGACTGATCATAACTTTGCGGTAAGTAGGCTGTAATTGTGGCCTAATAAAGCATTTGCATTGTGTGTTGACTGTATATTAGTGTGGCCTTAGTTAGTTTTTACTTGTGGTTGTGATGTTTCAAGTGTTTTTGAGGGGGGGGGGGGGGATTGTATGTGTATGCTTTTTACATTTTGCATATAGATACCATACATAGTTTCCCCACATTTTTCCTTAGCAAACAATCTGTTCTAAATAAGAGTTCAAAAATGTTTGCAAAAGTTTTTATATTTTGGAAAAGTAATCACATCTTACAGTTCCTCAAACAATTTGCAAACTGGGTTTAACCCAATCAACAGAACTTTTGTAATTTATACATAAAAACTAATCGGTAATGTACCGATCTTAACAATGAAGGAAGAACACCCCTGATGCACCAAATTAAGTATGCCACTTCTCACAGGTTTTGGTATTGTGGCTCGTTATCCCGCATGGGCTCTCTCATTCCGCCTGATTGCTGGCCAGGTTGCATTTGAGTGGTGGTGGAGGTGTTGGTGCCCATGCTAGTGGAGGCATAGCTGTATGATGATTGTGGTTGTGTGTGCCACGTGTCGTGAGGGTGTGGTATGTTAGTTTGTGGGTATGTTTGTGATGTGTATGTGTGAGTGGGTGGTGGATATTGTGGTGGATGTTGTGGTGGATGTTGTGGTGGATGTTGTGGTGGATGTTGTGGTGGATGTTGTGGTGGATATTGTGGTGGATATTGTGGTGGATGTGGTGGTGGATGTTGTGGTGCATTGTTGGGCTGTGTGAAGTCATCATGTGGAATGAAGCTGTCTAGGGCCCTTGTTAAGGTTTCCCTCGCTTCAGTATTGCGACTTGGGGGAACTAGCAGCATTCTAGTCTCCAAACTCAGTAAGAAATGGGCATCACTAGTGAGTTTGGGTGCAGGATGCGCAAGTGCATCCAGGCATGCAATTAGGCGGTCCTCCTGGCGATCGGATCTTTTCCGTTTTGAACGGTGAGTCCGAATGTTTTCGGGATCCACGACAGGTGGTGCAGGCTGTGAGGGTGTTTGGAATGTAGGGGTGGGATCGGTTGGAGGTGGACTTAGTGGCCCCGTAGATGCACAGGCCTCACTGTCCCTGGTGACGTCCTCCTCTTCCTCCTCCTGCTGTTGTCTTTTCGACCAGCTACTATCGGTGCTGTGAACATGAAAATATACATAAGTATGCGCAAGATATGAAAGTGAATGCATGTCATACCACACCCTCTCCTGCATGTGTATGCCCTGGACTCACCTACGCATTTCAGTGCATGGGATAAGAAAGGCCATTTCCTCCGCATGGACATAGCTGGACCGTGCACCTGGCGAAGCTCCACTCCTCTGTTCCTTCTCTTTGCGCCGATGACGAATGAAGGCATCTTTGAGGCTCTTCCACTTGCTTTTGAGGATGTTTACTATAATACAAATAAAATTACATCCATTAATTTTATTATTTGCTTTACACTCATTTTTTACAGCTATTTAGCTACAGGCCAATCGTTGACCAGTCTGCACTACGCCTTCCAGATCGGGAAATCCACAGCCAGTGTGATTGTGAGGGAAACCTGCATCACCATTTGGCAGGTCCTTCATGCTGTTGTGATGGGCCAACCAAACAAGGAGGAGTGGCTGAAAATAGCGGATACGTTTCAAAAAACCTGCAATTTCCCGAACTGTGTCGGAGCAATTGATGGAAAACACATCCGCGTTCTGAAGCCAATGAGGAGTGGCAGTCAGTTTTTTAATTATAAAAAATACTTTTCGTTTGTTCTTTTTGCGGTATGTGATGCCAACTATTCTTTTCGTTATGTCGATGTGGGGTCCTATGGCAGCAGCTCGGACTCTGCTGTTTTTGGCCATTCTGAGTTTGGTCAATTGCTCAGTAGTAATGCCCTTGACCTTCCCGGAAACACCACACTGCCTGGCACCAGTTATCCCTCTATGCCTTTTGTTTTTGTGGGTGACGAGGCATTTGGTCTAGGTGAGCACCTTATGAGGCCATACTCCTCCAGGAATTTATCCATTACGCGGCGTGTTTTTAACTATCGCCTGACCAGAGCACGCAGGGTGGTGGAATGTGCATTTGGCATCTTAGCCAACAAATGGCGAGTTCTGCACTCTCCCATCAATCTGAAATTGGAGACCGCCATCTCGGTTGTGAAGGCAGCATGTGCTCTTCACAATTTTGTCCGAGAAAGGGATGGCTTCAATTTTGACGATTCGTTGAGCCATTCCATGGAGAGGCAGAATCGCAGAGGTGTGCGTGGGACCACACATGCTGCGGCCATTCGGGACCACTTTGCGGCTTATTTTATGTCGCCACAGGGGGAGTTACCGTGGCAAATGCAAGCCATTTAATGGTATATTATTTCGTATTTTGCATCTGCTCAAATTGTTTCTGTTACTTTGAATATTCATTTTTCGTTGGTTATTGTAATGGGTTAAATAAAATATTTGAAGAGCGAATTAGTGCAATGGCGTGTTTTCCCCGATATCGTGCCCCTTGTAGGAGCCCCAATAGTGCCCGCCAATCCTCGTCCTTTAACAAGGGAAAACAATGTGGGCGGAATTAGGGATCCCATTTATGTGCCTAATACTCGTCCATTAAAACAAGGGAAAACAATGTGGGCGGAATTAGGGATCCCATTTATGTGCCTAATACTCGTCCATTAAAACAAGGGAAAACAATGTGGGCGGAATTAGGGATCCCATTTATGTGCCCAATACTGGTACTATATAGCAGTGTTTCCAACCAGTGTGCCTCCAGCTGTTGCAAAACTACAACACCCAGCATGCCTGGACAGCCTTTGGCTGTGCAGGCATGCTGGGAGTTGTAGTTTTGCAACAGCTGGAGGCACACTGGTTGGAAACACTGCTATATACACATACAATCACCTATCATGTGCCAGTGCTGCAATAGCCCACAAGCACAATAATGTTTCAAGGTTGACAATATCCATATCAACTTTAAAAACAAAATCCGCACCACTAATGTAGGCCAACATTTGAAGGTAAAAGAGATTTCCAGATTGGAACAAGTGCAAATTGAGCATACTGGCCGACTACATTGTGCAAGAATGTGGGTGATGGTGAAGCTGCGGCCCTCCAGCTGAAGCAAAACTGCAAAACTCCATGCATGCTTAAACAGGCTACAGCAAGTAAAATGCAGCACAGCATATTGGGAGTTGTAGTTGGACAACAGCTGGAGGGCCGCAGGTCGAGCTGGGCTGGACTATTACATAGAGATTTTACACCAGTGCGCACAAGGCTTTTTTTTTTTTTACACTCAGAACACACATGTAAATACCTTTGCTTTCTTTCACAGCTTTTGAGAATGTCTTCCACTGTGGCCAAATGCTTGCTCCAATATCCTCCCATGCCTGCTGCCTGCTTCTCCGATTCTTGTACTTGGCATCTTGGATGTCATATAGGCAGCGTTTGGCCTGCACAAGCCTGATCAGTGTCTCACTATCACAGCCTGCTTCCTCCATCTTGGCCAGGCTAGACACCTGCAGATCTCTAGGGTGTGGCCTTTTATGACTGTTGCTATGTGCCAAACGCGCCTTCGGCCGCGCGTTTTTCTGGTCAAAAACGCGCAAACGAACATATTTGCGCGTTCCTATGCAATCCTATGGGCGCGAACGCGCAACAAAGCGCCTCAAAGTCGCGCAAGTACTTTTTTGAGCGTAGGGCGTTTTTCGGCGCGTTCAAACGCGCTGGAAAACGCTCAAGTGTGAACCAGGGCCATAGGGAAGCATTGATTTTCATGTGTTGAGCGTTTTGCAGCGCGTAGGAACGCGCTGTAAAACGCTTAGGTGTGAACCCAGCCTTAGGCTGGGTTCACACCTGAGAGTTTTACAGCGCGTTCCTACGCGCTGTAAAACGCTCAACAAGGAGAAACCAATGATTCCCTATGGGAATGGTTCACACTTGGGCGTTTTACAGCGCGTACGATCGCGCTGTAAAACGCCCGACGCTCCAAAAAGTACATGAGCGACTTTTGGGGCGTTTGTGGCCATAGGACACTGTAGTATATCACACAAACGCGCGTCAAACGCGCGTTTACTATTACAAAAACGCGCATAAAAATGCGCGTCAAAAACGTTTGCGCAACGCTCAAGTGTGAACCCAGCCTAAGAGTTGCACGGGTCTCGAGTGCAGTGTAGGGCGGGGCACAGCTGTAACGAACTGGATTGTCAGGAGCGCTGATCCAGGCCGTTTAACCCCTTACATGCCGGGGGCAATACCATGGACGCCCTCTGCCATCGGCACCTCACAAATAAGATTGCGGGGTGCTGATCTCAGTGCAGGTAGACCAGGGCCTAGTGAAGGCCCCAGGCCTACCTCTCTGGCGCAGCCCGCTGGTGAATGTCAGTATAGCACTCACATTAAAATACATTGCACTACAGGAATAATGCAATGCATTTTAGAAGCAATCAAAAGATTGCCTATTATAGTCCCTTTGTGGCACTATTAAATTGATAAAAAGGGGGAGGGTAAAAAATATAAAAAAAATATTTTCAATTGAAAAAATAAAATCTACAAATATTTGGTTAAGCCCTCACACAGCTCAATAGAAATAAAAATTAAATACTATGGGTCTTGGGATGCAGTGATGCAAAAACATTTTTTATTTAATTTTTTTAATTGTGCAAAAGTAGTAAAACATAAAAAAAGTTTGGGGGTCATTTATCAGTTTTCTGGTGTATATCTGCCGCAATCTGCAACTTTTCCTCGCTCACGCCAGGTCTAAAGATAGGGGCATAACGTGGGCGGGGAACTGGATGGGCTGGCAGGCCCGTCTCATTTATAATTTTTTACGTCTGTTTTAGGCATAGAAAATAGTCTAAATTAAGGCCAACTAGGAAGCTGGTTTACATTTAAGCCAGCGGTGGATGTGGTGAAGTTATGTAGCGGCCGACGCCTCTTTATAACTTTGGTAGATCCACCGCGAGCGCACGGGGTTTATAAAGACCGGCACTTAAAACGGGGGGAGCCGCCAACAGCCTCAAGGAGGCTTGTCACCGTTGCGGCCTGGTATTGGCAGCTCCCCCGTCGCTGGATGTTTTGATCAGCGCAGAGATCCGGAGCGACGTGGCTGCCGGGGAGCAGGTAAGTATAATCCATACAAGGGGCCCGGGCACTGGGGGGGGATATTTTAGATACCAAATAACCCCTTTAATAAATGACCCCCTATATGTATTTGGTATTGCTGAAATTACTAACCCAGAGAATAAAGTTATTATGTTATTTATGCTGAAAAATGACCGCTGATATTCCTCATATCCCTCCCAGAAAGAATTAATAAAAGTTAATCAGTAAGCTATGTGTACCTCAAACTGGCACCATTAAAAACTACAACTTATCCCGCCAAAAAACAAGCCATCATATGACTAATAGACGAAAAAATAAAAAAGTTACAGCTCTTGGAAGGTAACGAAAAAAAAAAAAAATCGCCTGCTCATTAACGCCCAAAACAGTCTGGGGTTAATTGATGTAAAAAGGGTGGCCGCAGAGAGTTTGAAGGTACGGTTTGTTACTAATACTATATATTCTCACGGATGATGCATCTGTACACGACTGCTTTCTCCAAGGACTTTCCATGCATACCTTATTACGGATGTGTAATACTGTAATTTTTGCATGAGACCTGACAGGATGAAGTTTATAGAATAGATTCCACTAGAAGAATTGTTACTAGATTATTACTAGAAGAAGTAACTGTGGTAACAATAAGCTTCCTGATGAAGTCGTTTTCTGTTTACCAGCGCAGACATCTAAAATAGTCCAAATAGGGTCTTAATAAGACAACAGGCATTAGAGAAAAAATCCACATCTGCTTCACACAGGACCTCTCACTGTGATGCCTCGTACCAACATTACTTCAAAGCTGTCGGCAGATGGAGAAACTGTATATTCATGACTAGTCAAAAAAATATGATATTTGTTTATTAACGCAGCCGTTCTGACACTCGCTTAGATGATTTAATCATTACATATGTGCTGTTAAGTTGCATTTTCCTCCAAGTTGCCCAGTTCCTCCTACATCTCTCTATTAGGCAGTCATAATACCAAGGAAGAACTTACGAATTTCATCCAGCAAAGTTTGAAACCCCTTGAAGCAACACCTGATTCCTTTATAGTTGTTGCGTGTAGGGATGAGTGAAATTGTGTTTTCGAGTTTGGCGTACAAGGTTCGGGTTATCTAAGAATTCCATTATGGATTCCGCTACCACGGGCCACGGATAACCTATGGTCCATGGTAGCGGAATCCATAACGAAATTCTTAGATAACCTGAACCTTGTACGCTGAACTTAAAAACACAAATTCGCTCATCCCTACTTGTGTGCGGCGTACACCACTCCTGCAACCTGAATGCACATCCTGCTCCTGAAAGAGCATGAAATAGTACCCTTCAATAATTCCAAAAGTAAACTGTTTTACTAGACTTTTCTTCCACTGCATTATAATAGCAATTTCATCTTTAACCCCTTCACACATAATCACGTACAAGTCTGCGATTATGATTAAGAAATTTACGGAGCCACCTCACACACTGAGCTTGCTATATGCACTGTGGGTGCTGGCCAAGATCAGTGATAGCACCGAAATCCAATCAGTTAACCCTTCAGACGCCACTGTCAATACTGACATCTGTGGGGTTAGGTAGGGGGAGGGAGCTTCCTCTGCCTTGCGATCTGAGCAGTGCTCCAATAGGTTTCCATGACAGGCTTGTTCCTTCTGAAGGTTCCCAGGATTGTCATGGTTAACTGCCTGTAAAGCCGCGCACGAGGCACGGCTCAGTGGACAGTGTCCCAGAATCCCTTAGATCGCAATAATATTCTACAGTAGTCTGTGGGACAAATAATCAGAAGATCACATGTGCAAGTCCCCTAATGCAACTAAAATTTACTGAGTAAAAAGTAAAAAAAACAAAAAAACAAACAAAAATATAAAAAATTAAAATCACCAACTAATCCCGATTTACATGTAACAAGAAAAAATATAATAGGTATCGCCACATCCGAAATGCCCAAACTATTAACATATTTTCCCTGTGCAGTGAACACCATAGCAGGATATAAAGCAAAAATCCACAATTCCTAAAAAAAAATTTTAGCCACCTTGTCCCACCAATGAAATAAAAGAAATTATCAAAAAGCCATACGAACCCCAAAAATGGTACCAATACAAATTACAGTTCACCCTGCAAATTACAAACACTCATTTATGTAGCCATGTATACATACAGAAATATATAATTTTTAGATTTTTTTCCCCCAAATTTTTTTAAGTAGTAAAACAAAATAAAAATAAAGTAGAATAAGGACGTCCTCTCATTTTTAGCGCACAGTGAACACCTTGATATCAAAACCCCAAAATCTTTAGCAGAATTGTGTTGTTGTTTTTTCAGTTTCACCCCACAAAGAATTATTTTCCTGTTTTCAATACAAGACATGGTAAACTAAATGGTGACATTGAAAAATACAACCTGTCCTGCTAAATATAAGCCCTCATATAGCTATATGAATGGAAAATAAATCACAGTTCTGATCAATAAGGATATCATTAATTCAAGTCAGTCAATAGTGTAAATAAAATATATATCTTCACAAAGCACCTTCACCAGTGTAAAACGTAAACTTTAATGATAGTATTAAAAATAACCCAAAATGTGCCAATGAAACACTTTTGACTGGTAGGCTGAGGAAAAGAAAAACTATCTTGCCCTCAGACTTGCCCTACATGCTGATGTCCCTGCCTACAAAGACGGAATGGCCGATCCCGATAGGTTCGATCCCATATCAGCCCTATATGTCTCTGACAAGGGATAGATACTACCAACCAATAAAAGACCTACAGTATCTATTTGTCCAGTATATAATGTCAGTGGTCAAAATTAGGGTTGAGCAGAACACCAGTTCGGCTCGAGCATCGCGATGCTTGGCACATCTCAGTGTTCGGCCGAATACCTCATGTGCTTGAGGGCGATGCTCCAGTCAGTGTATTTAAATAAAATGTAGCCTCTCTTTTTGAAAAGTTTCTGCCGGGATTTGAACTCACAACCTTCTACATTAGAACTTTAGGCAAGAACTTTAACCACTCAGCTACAAAGCTGAATAATAAACTGTGTCAGAAAAAACTCATAGTAGTTTGTCATGTAGTAAGTATTCCTATACAGCAGAAGCATAATTTCATATTTCACTGCAATGTAGAAGGTTGTGAGTTCAAATCCCAGAAGAAACTTTTCAGAAATAGAGGCTAAATTTAATTTAAATATATATACAGTACAGACCAAAAGTTTGGACACACCTTCTCATTCAAAGAGTTTTCTTTATTTTCATGACTATGAAAATTGTAGATTCACACCGAAGACATCAAAACTATGAATTAACACATGTGGAATTATATACATAACAAAAAAGTGTGAAACAACTGAAAATATGTCATATTCTAGGTTCTTCACAGTAGCCACCTTTTGCTTTGATTACTGCTTTGCACACTCTTGGCATTCTCTTGATGAGCTTCAAGAGGTAGTCACCTGAAATGGTTTTCACTTCACAGGTGTGCCCTGTCAGGTTTAATAAGTAGATAATGGCCAATGGGATAGAGAAGGCGCTCATAGGGTAAGTAAATTCAACAAAACAAATTTCTAATAAAATAAATGGTTTGCTCACCTATTGCGGTTGCATCAATTGGATGCAACTGCAATGAAGATTGAGTCTAAATAAGAGATGGTTGGTGTAGCCAAGATTCTTCCTAACGCGTTGGGCAAGAGCCACCCTGCCACTAGGGTAATGGAAATGAAGAGAAGTACGCCGAATCTTAAGTGGAGCATGTGGACTGCTGGGGGCGCACGAAACAACCGATCAAAGACAGTGTTTTAGTTTCAGTAATGTTCCATTTATTCGTAAGACAACGCGTTTTGGGGTTCTAAAGTCCCCTTTATCAAGTCTGAGCCGGGAAGGCTAGGAGAGTTTCACTGCTCGTCTGGAGAGGCACGTGTGAGACGCCCCCAGCAGTCCACACGCTCCACTTAAGGTTTAATAAGTGGGATTTCTTGCCTTATAAATGGGGTTGGGAACATCAGTTGCGTTGTGGAGAAGTCAGGTGGATACACAGCTGATAGTCCTACTGAATAGACTGTTAGAATTTGTATTATGACAATAAAAAAGCAGCTAAGTAAAGTATTCCTATACAGCAGAAGCATAATTTAATATTTCACTGCAATGTAGAAGGTTGTGAGTTCAAATCCCAGAAGGAACTTTTCAGAAATAGAGGCTAAATTTAATTTAAATATATATACAGTACAGACCAAAAGTTTGGACACACCTTCTCATTCAAAGAGTTTTCTTTATTTTCATGACTATGAAAATTGTAGATTCACACTGAAGGCATCAAAACTATGAATTAACACATGTGGAATTATATACATAACAAAAAAGTGTGAAACAACTGAAAATATGTCATATTCTAGGTTCTTCAAAGTAGCCACCTTTTGCTTTGATTACTGCTTTGCACACTCTTGGCATTCTCTTGATGAGCTTCAAGAGGTAGTCACCTGAAATGGTTTTCACTTCACAGGTGTGCCCTGTCAGGTTTAATAAGTAGATAATGGCCAATGGGATAGAGAAGGCGCTCATAGGGTAAGTAAATCCAACAAAACAAATTTCTAATAAAATAAATGGTTTGCTCACCTATTGCGGTTGCATTAATTGGATGCAACTGCAATGGAGATCGAGTGTAAATAAGAGATGGTTGGTGCAGCCAAGATTCGTCCTAACGCCTTGGGCAAGAGCCACCCTGCCACTAGGGTAATGGAAATGAAGAGAAGTACGCCGAACCTTAAGTGGAGCGTGTGGACTGCTGGGGGCGCACGAAACAACCGATCAAAGACAGTGTTTTAGTTTCAGTAATGTTCCATTTATTCGTAAGACAACGCCTTTTGGGGTGCTAAAGTCCCCTTTATCAAGTCTGAGCCGGGAAGGCTAGGAGAGTTTCACTGCTCGTCTGGAGAGGCGCGTGTGAGACGCCCCCAGCAGTCCACACGCTCCACTTAAGGTTTAATAAGTGGGATTTCTTGCCTTATAAATGGGGTTGGGACCATCAGTTGCGTTGTGGAGAAGTCAGGTGGATACACAGCTGATAGTCCTACTGAATAGACTGTTAGAATTTGTATTATGACAATAAAAAAGCAGCTAAGTAAAGAAAAACGAGTGGCCATCATTACTTTAAGAAATGAAGGTCTGTCAGTCCGAAAAATCGGGAAAACTTTGAAACTGTCCCCAAGTGCAGTCACAAAAACCATCAAGAGCTACAAAGAAACTGGCTCACATGCGGACCGCTCCAGGAAAGGAAGACCAAGAGTCACCTCTGCTGCGGAGGATAAGTTGACCCGAGTCACCAGCCTCAGAAATCGCAGGTTAACAGCAGTTCAGATTAGAGACCAGGTCAATGCCACACAGAGTTCTAGCAGCAGACACATCTCTAGAACAACTGTTAAGAGGAGACTGTGTAAATCAGGCCTTCATGGTAGAATATCTGCTAGGAAACCACTGCTAGGGACAGGCAACAAGCAGAAGAGACTTGTTTGGGCTAAAGAACACAAGGAATGGACATTAGACCAGTGGAAATCTGTGCTTTGGTCTGATGAGTCCAAATTTGAGATTTTTGGTTCCAACGACCGTGTCTTTGTGCGACGCAGAAAAGGTGAACGGATGGACTCTACATGCCTGGTTCCCACCGTAAAGCATGGAGGAGGAGGTGTGATGGTGTGTGGCGGTGCTTCGCTGGTGACACTGTTGGGGATTTATTCAAAATTGAAGGCATACTGAACCAGCATGGCTACCACAGCATCTTGCAGCGGCATGCTATTCCATTCGGTTTGCGTTTAGTTGGACCATCATTTATTTTTCAACAGGACAATGACCCCAAACACACCTCCAGGCTGTGTAAGGGCTATTTGACCATGAAGGAGAGTGATGGGGTGCTGCGCCAGATGACCTGGCCTCCACAGTCACCGGACCTGAACCCAATCGAGATGGTTTGGGGTGAGCTGGACCGCAGAGTGAAGGCAAAAGGGTCAACAAGTGATAAGCATCTCTGGGAACTCCTTCAAGACTGTTGGAAGACCATTTCAGGTGACTACCTCTTGAAGCTCATCAAGAGAATGCCAAGAGTATGCAAAGCAGTAATCAAAGCAAAAGGTGGCTACTTTGAAGAACCTAGAAAATGACATATTTTCAGTTGTTTCACACTTTTTTGTTATGTATATAATTCCACATGTGTCAATTCATAGTTTTGATGCCTTCAGCGTGACTCTACAATTTTCATAGTCATGAAAATAAAGAAAACTCTTTGAATGAGAAGGTGTGTCCAAACTTTTGTTCTGTACTGTATATATATATATATATATATATATATATATGTGTGTGTTTTTAGCCATAATATATTTACATATATTATTATATATTTAGAATATATAATATATTATAATATATGCAAATATATTATGGCTAAAAACATCAGTAGTAGTTTCCCACATATTATGCCTTCATATATATCAGAAGTATGATATTATATATATATATATATATATATATATATATATTTATTTATTTTTTAGTAATTACACATTTAGTTAATGCCATACATTTTTTACAATTGCTGAAAAAAATATAAAATATATAAATTTAATTTAGCCTCTATTTCTGAAACGTTTCTGCCGGGATTTGAACTCACAACCTTCTACATTAGAGCCAAGAACTTTAACCACTACGATATACAGCTACATGTTAACCTGCACTGAAATATGAAATTATACTTCTGCTGTATAGGAATACTTACTACATGACAAACTGCTATAAGGTTTTTCTGACATAGTTTATTATTCAGCTTTATAGCTGAGTGGTTAAAGTCCTTGCCTCTAATCTATAAGGTTGTAAGCTCAAATCCCGGCAGAAACTTTTCAGAAATAGAGGCTAAATTAGATTTAAATACATTGGGTGTCCCCAAGCACTGACTCCATATATGGACATAGCTATATATGGAGTCAGAGCAGGGACTCCTAAGCTGCGGACTCACACTGGGGGATTCCCTCACTCTGTGGAGCACCCAAACATCGCAAAGTGTTCTACTCGAGCACCAGAGTACTTTGGTGCGCAATCAATACTAGTCAAGATACATATCAAAAACAGAAAAATTATGTATGGTTATCACACATATAAAAGTATATGCCATAAATGTCTGACAGGTGCTGGTTCCACTTCCCAGACAACCAACATATCGCCCAATCTGTAGACCATGCATGTGGCACTATTCATTGTAGAGTACAGACGTTTTTGTAAAGCCTATCATTTCACAACATCGGATGGGATGTGGACCCATTCATTTCAATGGAGCAACAAAAGATGTGGACAGAACAATGTGTGTTATCTTCATCCGTATGACGGTTCCACACCCCCTCAAAAAAAGATGTAATATAGGCATTTCTAAAAATGTGCTGGATCGCAAAATACGGGACACACGTGGCCTTATTCTGTGTTTTGCTGATCTGAAATTTGCAGACAGCAAAATAGATATTGTCGTGTGAATGGGGCCTAAGTCATATACTCCTTTCAAGAGTCAAGCTACACATAACTACATGAACCATAACTTAAAATCCACATCTCCAACAATTAAAAGCAGCAATTTGACAGCTCCTTTAATGCAATAATTGCAGCAATTTTTTAGCCGTGCACCCTCATGGGTAGGACAATACAAGTTTTTAGCATCTGGATGAAAGCAATATTTTTTTCCCACACACTGACAGCAAACAGAGAGCTTGAAAATGGTGAGGGATTAAATTATACTGAATAATATATTTTCACTATAAAGCTTAAAGGGAATCTGTCTCCAGCGACCTCCCTATTAAACTGTTTGCATAGACACATAGCTGTGGTTCACCTGAAAAAAAAATGCAGTTTTTCTTTTGTTGATCCAAGACTTTGTTCCCAGATTATGATACTTTCTCGTAATGTACAAATTAGGTCTTTGGTGCAATTAGGGCATCACCATTGCTCTTGTTGCACAAAAGCTCTTAGTCCTGGCAATCAAAGCAGGGGGAGGCTGGCCACAGAAAGGAGAAGAGCTTAGGTGCAATAAGAGCAATGGTCTACCGTTCCACCGCTTAACTAATGCAGCCTACATTATTCATGAGGTTCTGCTCCTCATCACTTCTACATATATTCAGCCCACTGTGCCACCATCTCACCGGAGTCATGAACAAGACTGTCACACAGACACCTGTCACGGGACTGAGATGTCTGTCAATCATCCGATGTTATTGGGTACACACTTTTTTGTATACTACTGTCATGGTGTTTCCATATTGATTTCCGTTATGTTTATTCTATGTTTTGCTGTAGTTTCATAAAGGCCCTGTGAGGCCAAAACGTAACACCTGATTTATACAGACTCGCGATCTTGCATCTACATTGCTGGAGTTTCTATTTCTGTTCTTTACAAATGAGGATGGGATCCTTTGATCAAATTTGTACTGACAATTTGCATAGTACTCTTTAGTTTTTTTGACAAGACATACAATTTTTATGCAGCTTGTGGTTTTCTCAGTGATGTCAATTAACGTACCTGTTTAGCAGCGGTGTACCTGCCATAATATGGGAAGGAAGGCAGGGCAGTTTGGGTACTGAGGGAGAAGTTAGGGTTCTTGGTGAGGGTGATTCAAAGTGGTTTGAGACCTGGCAGTATCATGATTCTGAAGACATTGTAGGGGTGGGCACAAGATGGCAATGACATGATTCACCCATGTCCCCGCTTTCTGTGCTGTCCCTCGCTGGATCCTTTTCTGTGCTTGTGCTTAACATGTTCATTTACTGGTCTGCGAATGCGTCAAAGAGCATCCATCCAGGGACTGTACAGTGACTTGGGCAAATCATATCGGCACCACCACTTGTACCCTATAGATGCAGTGGCCAAAAATGGAAAGAGTTTCATAGTCCACAGATAGGGGCCTTCTACATTTAAACATTTACCGTATCATAACCATATTGTTTAGAAAAATAATTTTGTAATATAGCAGTCCATTTTATAAGCAACAGGTTTATCTGAATAGTAGATAATTATGCTCTTCGATATTTCCAGTCTACTGTTAAATTGCCCAAATAATTATCACCAGAGAAATCATTATGCTTCTTTTATTGCTAATTTGATTAGCTCTCTAATGCTGTGAGTTTGCCTAAATTTAATTTGAGTTAGTCGACTTTATCTGAGTTTAATACACACTTAGGACACATTCTACCCACACATAACGTGTCAGACATATCCATTCTAACCATGCTCTGTAAACTTCAGGATTTAAAGGGGAAAACAATATGTCTCAAAACATACAATATATTTAAGAGAAAAGAGTGCTGCCTACATGAAAAGGAGTTCGCCTCTTTCACTATACTTAGTATCTATGCCTAGGTTACCCATCCTTAACTTACACCTTCAGCAACTAGAGCGGAAGCATACAATGTTCAAAATATTGTACTCTCTAAAAGGGCAATTCCACTTACATAGTACTTCTTAAAAGTCATTGAGACTTTTCAGAAGGTGACATTGGTTGGGATCTATTAGCTGCAACCCTCAACCTTAAATGTTCCTCAACTTTTTTTTTAGTAAAGGCTGACATCACTTCTCTTTAATTACATTGATTCTAATCATTAACATGGCTTAATTTATTGACCAACTTAAAATGGTTAATAGATCCCAACCAATGGTTATGGAGAATTTTTTATATTGATTGCCTATCCTCAGGATGTCATCAGTATATGATCAGTGGGGTCCGACACCCAGCACCCCCTCTGATCCGCTGCTGAGCAGGTTTTTAAGCAGGTGAGCGCTGCGGCCTCTTCCTACGCCAATGACATTGCGTTAATTGGTCACATGGCCAAGGTGCAGCTCAGTCCTAATTAATTGAATGGGCCTGGGCTGCAACACCAAACACAGCCATATACAATGTACGTTGCTGTGCTTGGTAAGCTGTGAGGAGGCAGTAGTGCTCACCGAAGTGCCACAGCCTCCTCAAATAGATAAATGGTGGCGGTGCTAGGAATTGAACCCTGACCAATCCGACATTGATGACCTCTACTGAGGACAAGTCATGAATATAAAAATCCTGTACAACCCCTTTAATTTATTGACCAGTGCTGAAGTGGTTTAGGTACTTGATCAATCTCCAAGGCACCTTCAAACAATTGCTGGGTCACCATCTTCAAAGACCTCATAGCAGCTGCTTTTATGTTATACACTGTATGCCCTTTGCAATCCAGATAAGTTTTGATTAATTTCTGAACATTTAATAAAGGAGGTATTACTTACCACAATGAGGACAAACAAGGGTTATAAGACATACCCAACAATATCATGTTAGAGCAATTCTCATTTGCATTTTGCTGAGTAGACAAGATCTCAGGCACAAGATCTGGGAGGCAGAAGAAGAGGTAATAATAGGAAATAGGGGCGGCCCAGAGGGGTGAAGGAGATGTGTTTTTATGGGCACATCACAAGGGGCCTGGGCACTTGCTGCAGTAAAGCCTATTTTTCAAGATCTCGACAAGGGACAGAACAAATAAAGGTACCATTGTAATGTGGGCAAAGGAGTTTATATCCTGATCTGAGCGGTCTAAAAGGCTCAGATTTGGAGACAGACTCCCTTTAATTAACTATGCTTTCCAATACAACTGGAGGCCTAAACAAAAGTATGCTATGCTGCACATGTTTTCTTTTTTACATTGGGAGTGAATGACAAACACATGCCATGTATATGTGGGAACAAACAGTTGGGAGCCACGTGAAGAAAGTTAATTTGACAAAATAAACTAAAGAAAAGTCTTACAAATCAATATCAAATTTCTTATAATATTCATAGTCAAAGAGTTCCAGAAAGGAAGGAAAACCATAACTTTTTCCTTAGGAGAGTTATAGGTGTAGTTGTTTATGGTCTCCATCAGTGACTTGTCTTCTTTTTGCAGTATCTGCCCTTTAGGCAAATTATGTTTATGTGTATGTGTGTGTGTGTGTGTGTCGGGGGTGGGGGTTGGTCTAAAATATAATATTTTCAAATTACCTTTTGTGATCAGTTAAAGTTAAATGACTTTGACCACATTTCCAGTTTGACGTAAAATGAGGAACAAGCATACTAGTCTGGATGTGACTTTCACAGTCGGTTGGCTGTTGTGGAGAAATCTCCACACCTGTGACTGTCATTGATTAATGAGTTCTTCAGAACCTTGTCCAGACTGTTTTTCTAAGCTTTCCTGGGTTTCTCTCTGTCAACTGTAGCATTTCCAAACATGTAGCATGAAATATATTGAAATATCTTGCAAGTGCCTTTACCCTACTAGTACAACCACTGCTGACAACACAAGGAGAGCCCTTCAGCAGCTCTGGATTTACAGACAGCGCACAAGCTCAAGATGTCATTCCCC
Organism: Bufo gargarizans; assembly: GCF_014858855.1. Lineage (NCBI taxonomy): Eukaryota > Metazoa > Chordata > Amphibia > Anura > Bufonidae > Bufo > Bufo gargarizans. Next base: position 639,080,806 of record NC_058080.1, on the reverse strand, counting down.
AGACAAGTCACAATGTATGAAAAGGTAGACAAAGGACTTATTAAAGCACCATGAATTCAGCTTTGTCATAACCCGTCAATCTCAGGTCTCTCATAAAAGTTAATCCCCCATTACATACTGCATAGTGTCACCTTGTAGAGTGACAGTCTCAAAACCATACTTTATAGACAGAGCATCCCCATCTATTATTTTGGAGATTTTCCAGTACAATCTTTCCTTGTTGGAGGACAGAAATGTCTCTTTTGTCCTAAATACCTTTTCTTGTCTTACTGACATTCTGTCATTTACAATGTGAGGAAATTGGACTAAGATATTTTTTTTTTATAGCTCTGCAGATTTAGGATGGTGTTAGAGTATTCTTATCAGAAGAAATAATTCCCACAATCATTACCTACAATAGTTTTTATCTGATTGTTATCCAGGTCATAAAATGATTTAGAAAAAGTCTCACAATGGCAAAGAAAAATAATTCTCATTCCACCGATCCCCCACCACTCCCATTCCAATGGCCCCCTTTCCCCCCCACTGGTATCTACTTCTTGGTGCCTCTCCACAAACAGGAAATACCTGCTCAGCCAATCATTGGCTTAGCCAGGAAACCTCTTTGGCGAGTAAACGGGAATGTCACGGAATCGGAAAGGGGAGTGTGACTTTATTTTTAAATGAATGATAGAGGCATAATAGAAATTCAGTTCTGAAACTCCAGATCAGTAACCTCTGCTACATCTCTACACAGTGAACAGGATTTTTGGATATTTATCATCAACAGAGAAACTTCATTTCTGACTCAATCGTATGGCTCAATAGCATTGCTGCTGGAAGACCGTGCTCACGCATCACAGGTGAATGACCTTTCTTCATACGAGAGGAAGTTCTTCAGTGATGTGAAAAGAAAGTTGATCTCCTGTTATAAATGCACTTCAGAAAGAAAATTCCAACCTAAAGTTGTAAGCACTCAAATAGTAAGCCGAAAACTCAATGGAATGGACACTAAATATTAATATGGCTTGTCTCCAGTGAGAACTACCCATCCTTGTGGGGGCAATAATTTATGTGATGTGAGCCAACTCCTTCCTGCAGATGCACAGTCATAGAATAGCATGGTGATCTGATGCATCAAACCAAACAGAATAGGACGCTGAGCAAGAAAGACAAGGAGGACTGGAAAACGGGGTTGCTGTGTCTGACAAGTAGCCGTTTGTCAAACATAGATGGTTACTGCCTCTTCGTTTTCTGGAATAATTAAGGCTTACTGATTTGCTGACAGACTCTAAAGGCCAATGCACAGGGAGGGAGAGAACTCAGGAGGAGATAGAGATAATCGCACAGGAGATATTGTCCTAGCTATGAAACAGAATTGCTGTATGGAAACAACTGTCTCTATAAGGCCAGGTTCACATCTGTGGCGGTGGTTCTGGCAGGATCCTCCATCTCAGAGGAGTAGAAGCCTGTAGTCTGTTATTGAGGAGCAAATTACAGTAATGGCGTTTTTACAAACGTTCATTCCCGATAATCTGAACTTGAAACTGCCGTTCGTGCAGACAAGTAAATTATCATTTCTGGGCAGCAGATTGTGTTGTCTAAACAGTGATCTGCTGCCCAGAAACAATAAAGCTGTATGAAGATGAGTGATCACAATAGTGATCATTAGTCCTCATACTGTGGAGGTGATCGCTGCATGTAAATGCAATGCTTCACCTCCACTGAACAAACAGCAAGTTATCAGGAAGGAACGCTTCCTTACCAATAATTGGCTGCTCCTTGGAGCACGTAAACGAAACCCTCCTTAAGACACAGCCTCTGTTTCTTGGTTTGCATTAAAGCTTCTTTTAAAACCATAAACAAGCTCAGGGTTTAACTGCTGGGACAGATACATTTGCCTCCTTAGATTCTGTCAGCCATGACTTTCTTTGGTTGTGTTCACATTAGCATCAGGGCTTCCATTATTTTTATGGCTCTATGATGGATCTGTCATGACTACTTTAAACAGTGACTGGTGGACCCCGTTACTTCTATCTCCATCAATTATAATGAGGCATGAATGACGGTGGATGCCGTGTTATTTTTTTCCACCAAAGTGACAGAGAACCCAGACCTGGACAGAGCCTCTTTATAGTGGAACATCATATTGGTATACATGTAAGTTATAAATGGCATGCAAATTAATCTGTACAATTAACCTCTACAATATTATAAATATTTCCAATGGTCCAAATCATACATGTTAGAACTTATCTGGTGTTGAATGCCAGTGGAAAAGGCTTATAAAACATGATTTCATCAATATTCGAATAAACAAATCATATATGCAAATAGCGGTTTCAACAAGAAGGAAAGGATAGGACCCAGTAGTTTTATACTGCAACTAGATCTGATATCATGACTTATCTCCAGCTGTGGAAAGATCAAATTCATAAGAGTTCTTGCCAGGAGCAACTTAAACTGATGACATACTAGGTTTGCAAATTGCTACCACAAAACAGTTGGCAGCAATAGGAGACTCCCTGCAGATATTAAGATAGCTTGGCAATGATATTAATACTCGACATCACAGAACATTTCCATGGTAGTTTATATTTCTCGATACTTTCAGTAGTTTAACTGTTAAGATTATCAAACTTTAATCCACTAAGCAAAATACGTTTTTCCTTCAGAAATACTGAGCGTTTAGGGGTAGATGTACAACATTTCAAAAAGCAAAGTCTGATTATTTGTAGTTTCTTCAAAAGAAATAAAACATGTATCTTGCTTTGCCAGCAGTGGTGAACTTATAGAAAGATGTACCAGCAATAGTGAACTTATGGAAAGATGTACCAGCAGTGGTGAACTTATGGAAAGACGTACCAGCGGTGGTGAACTTGTGGAAAGACGTACCAGCAGTGGTGAACTTGTGGAAAGATGTACCAGCAGTGGTGAACTTATGGAAAGATGTACCAGCAGTGGTGATCTTACGGAAAGACGTACCAGCAATGGTGAACTTATGGAAAGATGTACCAGCAGTGGTGAACTTATGGAAAGATACAGTATATCTGCTTTAAGTGGAATGTATTTTTTCAAGTTTGAATGAAGCTCTATAGCAGGGATGCTCAACCTACGGAGCTCCAGCTGTTGCAAAACTACAATTCCCACATGCCCTAATATCTGTAGGCTGTTCAGACATACTGGAAGTTGTTGTTTTGCAACAGCTGGAGGGCTGCAGGTTGGCCATCCCTGCTCTATAGTATTTCACACTGATAGTCTATCCTCAGTTTGGCCACTAATATCTTTTTTGGTCAGGAAATAACCACTAGGACCAGCATAAAGAGTGGAGCCTGACACAACACTGTTCATGTGTGCACCAAGAAAATGGGGTTGAGCTTCAGTACAAGGCACAGTCACATGATAGGTGAGGAAGCTACAACAGGAAAGGACAGCAAGGCAATCTACTACAAAACATATTCTACATTTTTCAAACCAGCATTTGAATCTGAATACTTTTGTAGTTGCATGTAATTAAAAATTTTGTATAGCCTCTGACTTATTCATTAACAAGTATCTGTACAGCGCCACCTGCTGTTAGTTATTTTCCTCATCTCTATGTCCACCTAGCTGGACACACATGCTCAATTCCAGCCTTCAATTGTCACCAGCCCTATCTTCTTTTAGAGGCTGTTACATTGTGAGAGCAGTTGAATAAAGGACATGCCTCCTGGAAAATGAGATACCTCCTGAGAAAGGACATGTCTTCTTAGAAATGACACACCTACTGAGAAAGGATACACCCCGTGAGCTTCCAGTTTGAAATAAATCTATCAGAGCAGTTGGAGCAATGGATGAGCAGATCCCTTGATCCGTGGGAGGTATAGGGCTGGTTCTAGCTTAGTTATAAAGAGATTGTCATGTTACTGTATGTTTGATTTTTTACATTAATAATGGGATAAACCCTTTAAAGGTAATGTGTCACCTATTTTTTTTATAATCAAAACCATAATAAAACATAATTCTTTTTTAATGTTTGCAGATAGACTTTTTTTACTTTCTGTATAAAATTATGGGGGTAACTTGCATGAGCTGCTGTAAATGGTATTTAGAAATATGCTTTACAGCAGCCACATGGACCATAGAGCACAAAAGCCAAGAGCTGTTCATTGAGTGTTCTGGACATGATCTGTAATATGTGCAGATGTCATTGTGTGAGGGGAGGGGGAAGGTAATCTGTGACTATCACCTATTGAAAAAGTAGGATCCTGTGTTATCTTTAAAGAGGTTGTGTCATTGTAATCCTGTCTGTGATGATAATAGGATGACTGTTGAAAATTGATTTCCATAGAAGTGTCAGCATATGACTAGGCTCACTAGCCTGCATGAATACTGTAGGATATTATGATTTTTTTTAAATATACATGGTGACATGGAAAATTAAAATTATATAACCAAAAATTATTTTAAAATATCTTTAACATAAAACTTAATGGGAATGTGTCATCAGAAAATGACCTATTGTTTAAATCATGTTTTATGTTAAACATTTTTTCCTTGTTACTATATATATATTTTTTTTATATAATCCTGCAATTTTTGCAGTGGCCACGAGGCTTAATAATAGGTCATGATCTCTGGTTCTGTAGAGGTAACCTTTCAGTAGCTATTATCATTATTACCACTGGCAGAATAATCATGAAAAGTAACACCTCTTTATAGATAACACAGGATACACCATTCACAACTGGTGATATCACAGCTTATCAGCTCCCTCCTGACCTCTGCACAGGTCACTGAGCATGCATAGCAAATTGTCCCAAAAGAGGCTCAATGGGGTCAGCTCCTGTCCATTATGTCTACAGCCCATGTAGCCACTCTCAAAAGACAGGAAGACTTAACATATTTTAGGCCCAGTGCAAGAAACTGAATTTTAAGACATGGAAAATTGATTTTAAAAAATCACAAAAAATTCTAAAAACAATGCTTAACACAAAAACATGATTTAAATAACAGGTAATTTTCGAATTACCTATTTGCTTTAATTAGTTAAATGGAGCTGATTTACATGTTGTGCAGTATCAGGAGGGAAAAATAAACATTTATAGTTTTCTCCACAGGGTATTTTCAAACCTGAACCTGTTCCGGCGGGACTCAAGTTGGAGGCACAGATGGACGAACCTATGCAGCTCGGTATGACTCGTAGAGAGAAACGTCACCGACGGGGCACCTGTTTCTACTGCGGCGACTCCGAACATTGGCTTCGTCAATGTCCCAAAATTCCTCCTTCCGGAAGAGCGTCCAAGTTTGAGGGAGCTAAAGGCAAGGTACTTCCGGAGGTGGTAAGAAAAAAGTTATTGTTACCCATTTCTGTTGCCGTTGAGACCTTCAAGGGGTCAGGTAGAGCTTTCGTTGATCCTGGTTCTGCCTTTAGGTTTATGGATCTTAAGTTTGCAGTACAGGTGGGAATACCCATGTTGGTTTTGTCCACTCCTTTCTATATTGTTGCTATTGACTCCACTCCCTTGCTGGGAGGAACTGTCAAGCTTTGTACTCCTGAAATAACCCTGTCGGGTAGGGGTGTGTCACATAGAGAAGTGTTTGTTTTTTATTCTCGAAAACCTGCCCGTAGAAGTGGTCTTAGGGATGCCTTGGCTTCAGCTACACAACCCGGTCATTAACTGGACCATGGGTGAGTTAGAAAAATGGGGTCCCAATTGTAACTCCTGTTTGACCCTTGTCCAGGCAGGGGTTTCTATTTCAGTCCCTCCGTACATTGAAGAGTTCCAAGATGTTTTTTCCATGTTCGAGACTCTTCCTCCCCATAGACCCTACGACTGCGCTATAGATTTAGTGGCAGGGTCTAGATTTCCCAAGGGACGTATTTACAACCTATCCGGTCCAGAGCGCAGAGCTATGAAGGAGTATATTAGAGAGAGCCTCAAAAAGGGACATATTCGATCCTCCACCTCCCCTATGGGTGCAAGGACAGTGGTCTCAGACCTTGTATCGACTACAGAAGGTTGAACAAGATTACCATCAGAAATCAATATTCTATCCTGTTGATTCCTGACTTGTTCCGCCAGGTTTTGGGAGCATCCTGGTTTTCCAAACTTGATTTGAGAGGGGGCTTATAACCTGATACGCATTAAGGAAGGGGATGAGTGGAAAACTGCCTTCAACACTCCAGAGGGGCACTTTGAGTATTTAGTCATGTCATTTGGACTCAGCAATGCCCCGGCAGTATTTCAGAATTTCATGAACGATTTCTTCAGGGAGTTTATCAGCAGATTTATGATCGTGTATCTGGACAATATTCAGATTTTCTCGTCTGATTGGGAGTCCCATGTCTCTCATCTCAGACTGGTACTCGGGATCCTCTGGGAAAATCAGTTATCAGTCAAATTAGAGAAATGCGTGTTTGGAGTACAGGAGATTTTATATCTAGGGTATGTCCTTACTCCATACTCATTTAAAATGGATCCTAAGAAGATTCAGGCAATTCAAGACTGGGTCAGACCATCCTCCCTAAAAGCATTACAACGCTTTTTAGGATTCTCTAATTACTATCATAAGTGTATAAAAAAAAATTCTGTTATCGCTAAACTTTGACCGACCTAACCAGAAAGGGGGCAGATCTTGTTAACTGGCCGTCTGAGGCTCTTAAGGCTTTTGAGACTCTTAAAATGTGTTTTCAGAATGCCCCAGTCTTGATTCAGCCAGATCCAGAGGAACCCTTTGTAGTAGAGGTTGATGCATCTGAGGATGGGGTGGGGGCTATTCTCTCTCAGGGGTCTCCCAACCTCATTAACGTTCTTTTCACGTAAATTCTCTCCCATGGAGAGGAATTATGACAGTGGGAACCGCGAACTACTGGCCATTAAGTGGGCGTTTGAGGAGTGGAGACATTTTTTAGAAGTGGCTAAACAGTGTGTCATGGTTCTTACGGACCATAAGAATTTAGTGTTCCTTAAAGCCGCCAAACACCTTAAGCCAGGTGGGCCCTGTTTTTCACTCAGTTTAATTTTTCTATTACTTTCAGGCCAGGAAGTTAGAATGTCAAGGCAGTCGCCTTGTCCCCAAGCTTTTGTGCCTTCCAGCCTCCTGACACCCCTCCTGAACCCATCCTTCCGACTAATATTATTTTAGCATCAATATCTGCAGACCTCTCTTCTGAAATCGCTTCAGCACAACATCTTGCTCCTGCACGGTCTCCCTCAGATAAGTTATTCGTCCCTGGGCACTTCCGTCTCCGGCTTTTGGGTGAGTGCCATGACTGTTTTATGCAGTCATCCCGGTATCAATGCCACAAAGGAACTTGTCTCAAGGTCTTTCTGGTGGCCCACGTTATTTAGAGATGTCCATTCTTATGTGTCTGCTTGTGAGGTATGTGCCAGATCTAAAACTCTGAGAACGCGTCCTGCTGGTGAATTATGACCCCAACCCATTCCATGCAGACCATGGTCACATATTTCCATGGATTTTATTACAGACTTGCCTACCTCCGAGGGGAAGTCAGTGGTTTGGGTAGTGGTCGACCGATTTAGTAAAATGGTGCACTTCGTCCCTCTGATTAAGCTCCCTATTGTTTATTGACCACATTGTACGTTTGCATGGATTCCTCGAAAATATTGTTTCCGACAGGGGTGAGCAGTTCGTTTCAACGTTTTGGAAAGCCTTATATCTAAGGTGCAAATTTTTTTTGTCCTTTTCATCAGCCTTCCATCATGAGACCAATGGGCAGACAGAACAGTTGAATCAGGCAGTTGAACAATTTCTGAAATGTTATCTGTGTCTGACAATCAGCATCACTGGGTGAAATACCTTCTGTTGGCGGAGTTCGCCATCAACAATCGGGTGAACTCGTCCACAGGGGTGTCCCCATTTTTCTGTAACCTGGGCTTCCATCCTCGTTTTAGTTCAAGTTCTTCAGTATCCTCACTGAACCCGGAGGCAGATAGTTTTACTTCAGAACTGTGCACAGTCTGGGCCCATGTTCAAAGAAACCTGGAAAAGGCCCAGGAAAGTCAGAGGGAGCAAGCTGATAAGAGACGCTCCAAGGGAGTTATTTTGAGGTCGGTGACAAGGTGTGGCTGTCCACCAAGAATCTTTCCTTGAAAGGGGTTTCCAGAATGTTTGCGCCGCGTTTCGTTGGACCCTATGAGATTATTGATATGATTAATCCCGTCTCTTTTAGATTGAAACTACCTGACTCCCTTCGCATCCACGATGTATTTCACAAATCACTGCTAAAAAGATACATTTCACCAGTGGTACCTTCACAAGGACCTCCTTCTCCTGTGGAGGTAGAGGGCCAAGACGAATTTGTCATCTCTAAGATTATGGACGTCAGGAGTGTTCAGAACTTTGCAGTACTTGGTCCATTGGAAGGGTTTCGGACCTGAGGAGAGGTCCTGGGTACCACTGCATAGGATGCATGCGACTAATTTGATAAAAAAATTCCACCGTGAACACCCAGGGAAGGCGCTACCGTGCTCCTTGGGTCTAGAGGCCCCTCGTGGAAGGGGGGGTACTGGTTGCCGGGGTAACGGGGGGGGGGAAGATCGCACCCGGCAGCACGCTTCCTCTCTGTGCGGCCGGCGGCCCCCGTTCCCATAGTTACACCCAAACTCGGCGCTCGGCTACACACAGGGGGGAGGTCATGTGGCGCTGGCCATGTCACATGACCTCTACTCTTCACTATATAAACAGGCAACCTGCTAGCCACAGGTTGCCTGTGATTTATTGTCCAAGGCTAGTTTTTACTGTGTACCCAGTGCTGTTTGGATTTTGACCCGTGCCCATTTTTGACCCACTACTGTTTGCTCCTTACTTCTAGACGTGACCTCTTGGCTTGACCTTTGGCTTGTGACCTGACCTGTTCGTGTTCATTCCTCTGGTACTGATTTACTCTCCTGGTATTTGACCTCGGCTTCTCCTGACTATTCGCTGCTTTCTCCATTTGTACTTCGTCGCTCTCTCGGTATTGACTCGGTCCGTTCACTATCCGTTGTTTGTCTTGTCTGTCCTCCCAGCACGTATTTAAGCTAGGGACTGACGTCCAGTTGTCCCCTGTCATCAGGACTTGTGTGGCAAGTAGGCAGGGCCAGGGGTGAGGGTGGAGGGCAGTGGTCCCTATCCTTCCCCCCTGTGTGTGCGTGAACGTGACTCATTGATCCCATTGCTCTGCTAGATTTATTTCCAGCTATCAGTTTAGGGGGGGGGGGTCCTTTCTCAGAGGTGTGTCCTTACTGCTGCAGTGGCAGTTGATGGATAGAACTGCGGATGTGCTTCAGTCACAGAAATTAGAAAAAGCGCAAACAGCAGGTGGCGCTATACAGATAGATTTTATTGAATAACTCTGTTGCTATAATACATTTTTAATTACATGCAATTACAAAAGTATTCAGATCCAGGTGCTGGTTTGAAAACTGTAGAATATTTTCCATGGCACAACCCCTATAATAATAGGTCTACACCTCAATCCTCAAACTGGCAAATACTGTTTCTTAAGAAGAATGGAGGAAATGCACTTAATCCATGCAAATGCAATAATATAACTGCTGTTAATATATGACTAGTCAATAGTGAATTGAAGTGGCGGAATAGACGAGCTTTCAATTATTGTGTGTTTAATCACTGTAATTAATGTACATCACCTGGTATAGATTTGTTTTCACACTGTCTTTGCTGCTGATTAGTGGAAAAAGCCTAATTCAATTAACCAAATTGTTAAAAAATACAACATGATAAAGTCCACAGGGTAAATCATTCTTACAGTTATGCAGCCGCTAGAAGATACATGCCCCTTGTAGAGACACATTATATCAGCACAGTGAAAAGTGACACACCTTATGGGTGACTACATAAGCAGTAACTGGCATCATCTATACTTGGCAGTATACTTGGTACCTTCAACTGGCCATCCTTCTTGTACTGCAGCAAGAACTATGAAAAAGGGGGTGAACTACAGATGTTGGAGTGAATTTGGCATTAACCTTTTAATTTGTGTAACATAATCATTCATTGATTTCACACATGGAAAAGTGCAGATAAGATAAACTATTGCACATGTGGAAATTTATTCTGCTCTTTGTAGACCACAAGTAATTAGCCTAGTTTAGAACTCATAAGATTTTAATATTGGTGGCCTATCCTGAGGATCAGTGTATAGAGATTTTTATCATGCTAGAATCAGAATATTAGCGTCCTGAACGTAGGCCCACGGCTGCCACAACAACTGTTAAAGATGGCATAAGAAACTCCCATGGTCAGCAGTGATGACCAGAGGAAAATGCCAAGGGTCATAACCACGTAATACACCGACAGTCTGGGGGCAGTGCTTATTACTTGCTCTTTGCAATGGCTAACCAAAGAGTTTCCTGAGCGGTGGACTCTCCTCCATCTGCAATAATGGCTTCATGAAACAACCCCTTTAAAGGTGAATTCCAGTCTAAACTGCATTAAAGGTGACTGCATTATATTGTCTACTTACAGGTGGGGGGAGGGGGGGTATTTCCAGAAACAGCTACAGTGATGAGCAAAAGGGTAACAATGTTTTGAAATTTTTACTTTTAGGCTCCATATCTCACTGTCCTCTACCGCTACGACCATGAGACTACCATCATTTTATAGACAATCATCTTGGCTATCTCATACATTAATTGGAATTGTAACTATTTAGCATACGATTAGTTGTGCAGCTTCTTGTCATATAACTGCATTGTTACTGTTGTTTTGCTCCTATAATTCTAAGTTGAAATTTTTATTATTTTGTTAGTATTTTGTAAATCAACCTTTGGCTTTCAATACTGCCTGAATCCTTCTGGGCATGCTCTCGATCAGATTTAAGGTTGTCTCGACCGAAAATCTGTTCCCAGTCTCTTCTACATATTCCCAATCTTGGTGCTTACTGGTCGACTCGGGTAAGAATACAGCTTTTTCTTCAACTCAGGGCCCAAATGTGTTCCAATCCAGCACCTCTACTTTATTGTCATTGATCCATTTCTTCGCCAATCTTGACGTATGCTTCGGGTCATTGTCCTGCTGGAACACTATGTCGTCCTTTTCATACCCATAGTACTTGAGTATACAAAGTATCTCGTCTTGTAGAATACTTAAATACAGCTCAGCACTGAGACCACCATCAATTGGTGTCAACTATCCAATGCTTTTGGCTGTGAAACAACCCCATATCATCAGGCTTCCTCCAGCAAACTTGACAGGTCCTTCAATTTCTTGATCTGTTTGCCCCCTTTTCCCTTGTTTATTCCAGACTCATTTGCATCCATAAGAGCCCAGTCTCATCGCAAATTCAAGCCGACGCTTCTTACGACGATACTGAAGTCGAGGCTTCTTCACCTTATTTTTTCGGGCCACCATTCCAGACTTTTATAATGCACGTCAAAGGATGCCTGCATGGACGTCTGTGATCTCACTATTGTGAAGCATACGAGCCACATCCACTGCCGTATCTGTCGCACCAGAACTGATACTGTAGACCTTGTGATGAACCGACTTGTGGACTCCAATATTTTGCCTGAATGTCCACCTCTTGGCTTTGGAATGGAAGGACAGACTTCATTTCGTATTCTTCCAACTGTCTTGGCACTTACATGATGCAGTTTGGCAATTTTCTTTGCTGAGATACCTCTATCCATGAGCTGGATGATGCTGTTTCTCTTTTCTTGGAAATCTTCTTCATGTTTGCTTCTGGATTCAAACAAGTGACCTTTTGTTTGGGAATCAACCTAATAACACACTGAGCTATTAGGAAATGTGAGAACAGGTTGTAATTCGTAGTATACAAGTAGAGAAAGATTGTTCCACCATCAGGAGCAAAACAGTAACTATGCAGTTACATGACAAGAATCTGCAAAAGTAATCATATTCAAAATAGTTGCAAGTCCAGTTATGTATGAGATAGCCAAGATGATTGTCTATAAAATGATGGTAGTCTCACATTCGTATCTGTAGAGAATGGTGAGCTATGGAGCCTGAAAGTCAAAAGTTCACAACATTGTTACCCTTTTGCTCATCAGTGTATATATATATGCAGGATATTTCACATTTCCCATCTTGCCTTGCAGCAGCCATCAGCAGAATCACATAGTTTAACTTCAAGCAAATATTCTCTCACCACACAACATTTTTCTAAAGATCTGATCTGTAAGTATTTTGGTTTAGAGAACATCTGACCTTCTCCACCCTCTAACCTGAACTTCACATAGAAATGTATAACAGAGTACCTGTGCAGCAGAAGGTCTCCCAAGGTCACAGAATTCAGTCCCAAACAGTGTGGTAGCAACTCGGACCATTCCCAGCTCTCCTCCAGTGCGCCAGACTGCTAATATAAATGAAGGTGGATTTATTACTTATTAATCATAACTAATGCCACTAGTAATTTATCCATTATAAACTATAGGGGAAAGGCGGGCCTGGCCGGTTAGAATAAATCAAGTTCAGACAGCCTAGTTTTTATTCCAATAAGACAACAATTAATTTACAAATCCACTAAGTGGTGTAGTCATTATTTATTAAAAGATCAATCAATTTTTCTACCACATTCCAACTGTTAGTGGCAATTTGCCCAACTACTCTGTCTGAGAGCTGAAGTCTTTGTTTGAAAGGAGAAATAAATGGATGCTTTGAATGCTCAGTAACAATTTACAATTTCCTACTGTCAGCAAGAAGTTTACCAGGAAATAAACAGAGGGGGAGCGAGGATTTATACTGCATGATGTATCTTAATTAGAAGCCATTTTATGGCTCTAATCTAAAACTGGTACCACGGATCTCTATAAACAGATGGTACACGTTCATATTTGGGAGCAAGTGAATTACAAACTCTTGTTATGTATGACCAATTACACAATAAATAAAAAACTATTTACACACGGGTTATGACTGAAGGCTTGATGTGTGTGAAAAATGCATGCAAGATATAAAGGGAAGTATCATATATACTGCTGTAGAAAACGGCTGGGAATATGAAAGCTATGTAGAGGTCACAAACAAATATACCGGGTATATGATGTAGAAAAAAAATATTGCAATAATTAGTACAATAAAAGATATGTGTCATTTCACAGAATTTGGGAGATTTCATAGTGAAATGTCAGAAGAGTTAATTGTTGGCAGGCTGACTGAAGGAATAATGGGACAGAAATTTGAGTCCCTTCAGCTCTGATCAGTTTATTCCATCTCACCTGGGAGAAGCAAGGCTGGGGTCAATCAAAATGCGATCAATCAAAACTTTTAACATGTCACTATGACCTGTCAGAAGTTTTAGAAAACAACAGTGCTAGTTTTAAAGGGAGTCTGTCGGCAGGAAAAATCACTGTTAACCCTTTCAGGACCCTGCCACTTTTCACCTTAAATCCCAGGCCGATTTTTGCAAATCTCACATGTGTCACTTTATGTGGTAATAACTTTGGAACGCTCTTGCTTATTCAAGCCATTCTGAGATTGCTTTCTCGTGACACATTGTACTTCATTACAGTGGTAAATTTGAATCGATATAATTCACCTTTATTTATAAAATAATCCCAAATTTACCAAAAATTTAGAAAAAGTCACAATTTGAATTTCTCTACTTTTAAGACAGATAGTAATACCTCATAAAATAGCTATCAATCAACATTCCCCATATGTCTGCTGTATGTTGGCATAATTTTGTAAATGTCATTTTATTTTTTTAGGATGTTAGAAGGCTTAGACGTTTAGAAGCTATTTTTCATATTTTCCACAAAATTTCCAAAACATTTTTTAAGCACCAAATCAGCTATAAAGTGATTTTTTGGAGGGGCTTACGTAATGGAAATCACTCATAAATGACCCCATTTTAAAAACTACACCTCTCAAATTATTCAAAACTGCTGTTACAAACTATGTTAACCCTTGAGGTGTTTCACAAGAATTAAAGGAAAATGGAGGTGAAATTTCAAAATTTAACTTTTTGGGTAGACTTTTTATGTTAATCAATTTTTTCTTGCAACACACCAAGGGTTAACAGCAAAATAAACCTCAATATATATTACTCTGATTCTGCAGTTTACATAAATACCCCATATGTGGCAGTAAAGTGCTCTATGGGCATGTGGCCGTGGTCAGAAGGAAAGGAGCGCTATATGGATTTTGGAGGCAGATTTCGCTAGAATGGTTTTTAGGCACCATTCTGTATTTGAAGAGACCTTGACGTACCCCTACAGTGGAAACCCTCAAAGAGTGATCCCATTTTGGAAACTACACCCCTTAAAAAATATGTTAAGGGGGGGTACTGAGCACTTTGATCCCCTAAGCATTTTACGGAATTTGGAAACACTTGGCTGTAAAAATGAAAAGTTTCATTTCTTCCAATAAAATGTTGCTTTAGCCACAAATTTTTCATAAGGGGTAACAGGAGAAAAAACACCCCATAATTTGCTACCCATTTTCTCCTAAATACAGTAACACCCAATATGAGGTGGTAAACTGTTGTGGGGGCACATGGCAGGATTTTGATGGATAGGTTTATGTGTGCCATTGGTTTTTATATTTTAAGTGATTGTCTTAGGTAGAGGCTCATTTTTTGCGGGATGAGATGACTGTTTGATTGGTCCCATTTTGGGGTATATAAGACTTTTTGATAATTTTTTTTTTTTTTTACAGCATTCACCTGAGGGGTCATATAATGTGATATTTTTATAGAGCAGGTTGTTACGGATGCCGCGATACCCAATATGTCCATCATTTTTATTTTTGGTAAGTTTTACACAGTGAAATAATTTTTGAACAGAATAAAATCTTGTTTTTGTGTTGACATTTTCTGAGAGCCCTATTCTTTTTATTTTTTGAGTGATTATCTTAGGTAGGGGCTAATTTCTGGCGGGATGAGATGATGGTTTGATAGGTACATTTTTGGGGAAAATAAGACTTTTTGATAACTTGGTATTACACTTTTTGTGAGGCAAGGTGAAAAAAAATTGCTGTTTTGGCTTTTTTTTATAGCATTCACCTGAGGGGGCATATAATGTGATATTTTTATAGAGCAGGTTGTTACAGATGCGGCAATACACAATATGTTTATCATTTTTATTTTTGTTAAGTTTTACACAGTGAAATCCTTTTTGAACAGAATAAAATCTTGTTTTTGTGTTTACATTTTCTGAGAGCCCTATTCTTTTTATTTTTTGGGTGATTGCTCTAGGTCAGGGGTAGGCAACCTCCGGCTCCCAGCTGTTGTGAAACTACAATTCCCAGCATGCTCCATTCATTTCTATGAGAGTTCTTAGAAGAGCAGAGCAAGTATGCATACTGGGAGTTGTAGTTTCACAACAGCTGGGAGCCGGAGGTTGCCTACCCCTGTTCTAGGTAAAGGCTTGTTTTATTGCGGGATGAGATGACAGTTTAATTAGTACCATTTTGGGGTACATAAGACTTTTTGATCACTTGGTATTACACTTTTTGTGAGGCAAGGTGACCAGAAAATGTCTTTTTTGACACTGTTTTTATTTTTTACGACGTTCAGCTGACGGGGTGGATCATGTAATATTTTTATAGAGCCAGTCGATACGGACGCGGCGATATCTAATATGTCTACTTTTCTTTTTTTCCCTATTTTTTTACAATTTTTTTTACTTTATTTGGGGAAAAAGACGCTTCATATTTTTTACTTGAAAATATTTTTTTTTTTTGTAAAACTATATTTGTTTAACTTCTTTTATTTTCCACTTTATTTTTTGTCCCACTCTGGGACTTTAACTTTTGGGGGTCTGATCCCCTTTACAATGCATTACAATACTTCTGTATTGTAATGCATTAGCTGTAAGGGGGCTGGATCTCACAGGCTCTCATGGAAGGCAGCCACGATGCCTAAGGAAGGCAACAGGCTGCCTTCCATGCCATCAGGTCCCCGTCACAGCAGTGCGGGGACCCGATGGACACTCTGCACCTGGCAAGATACCGCACATGCCGCAGTCAGCGCTGACCGCGGCAGTGTAAGGGTTAATGTGCCGGCATCTGTGTTTTCACCGATGGCGGTGCATACAGCAGGGGTCCTGTCTACCAGACCCCTGTAGCTGATTAGGCGTGCGCAGCTCCTGCGCCCGATCGATCAGAATGCCGTAGCTGTACGGCGCTAGGATTTCTGTCCCAGTTTCCAGTGCAGTACATGTACGGCGCTGATATCCTATGAGTTAAACCAGGCACAATGCCTTGTAGGTCACGTTTAGCAGAACCTTTCATGTAGTGATTCATTAGCTCATTTGGGAGAAAAAGTACCTTTAATCCAAATGTAAGTGTGCAGTTAAGTCCACCGAAGAGGGGCCCATGCCACTCTGTGCACCCATGCTCTTCTGCCAGCCCTCCTCTCCTTCTTGATTGGCAGGGTCAGGCCAGATGACTATGCAGGTACTTTGGTCAAAGTGATCTATTGGGTATTACCAGTAGATCACTGTCATCAGTGAACTGTATATGGGTATTATACCAGAGGTAGGTGCCCCCCATCATGGACACGGTTGACTGAGCACTCAGTTCTCTGTTCCGCCACTCTGGTGGTGCAGGCCCGCTGGAACCCTTCTGTCTGTCCCCAGCCAAGATCTTTCAAGTGGAACTCTTTAAGTGCATATACCAAATTATACCAGAATTGGACCAAACACAGGTAATTACAGAAATAGTTAATGCAAACAATGTTTCACTTTTTCATCTTACTCTTGCCACTTTTTCACAACCTCCTGAAATACCCCCACATCCATTCACCCAGCAAGGAACTATTCATCTCTTACCTTCTCATCTGACCGCTTGCACAAACCTGTTTGGCAACGTAAAACACTTCCTTCTCAAACACACACAGATACCTCCTGCCCTCTCTTATTCTCAACTACTAACACTTTCTCTGCTTCTCCTTATTGCTGGTGATATCGCTCCAAATCCAGGCCCCCCTCAGCAAATCCCCACTATCACCTCCATGTCCCAGTACAAATCTCCATCTACAAATTTCTGCAACCCCTTAAACCTAATAACCATTTCTCTGACCCCTGCTCCTTTAGTTCCTCTTACAGGAGCATTATGGAATGCACGCTCTGTCTGTAACAAACTGTTCTACATTCATGATCTCTTCATCTCGCAAAAACTTTCCTTTCTGGGTATCACTGAAACATGGCTGACACCCTCTGACACCTCCTCCCCTAGCGCACTCTCATATAGTTGATTTAATTTCACTCACACCCCCCGCCCCGGCTTCAAACATGGTGGAGGAGTTGGTCTTCTCCTATCAGACACCTGCTCTTACAGCCCAACTCCACTGCCACCCTCCATTACGCTCACCTTATTTGAAGTACACTCTGTTCACATCTACTCTCCCTCCAACCTTCAAGTAGCTGTCATTTATCGAACCCCAGGCCCAGCCACCATCTTTCTTGACCACTTTAACACCTGGCTACTACACTTTCTGCCGACATCCCCACTATCATCATGGGCAACTTCAACATCCCTATGGACACCTGCAAATCACCCGCCTCTAAACTCCTATCACTCTCTTCCTCCTTCGGCCTCTCACAGTGGTCTTCAGCTCCCACCCACAGAGATGGTCACATTCTGGATCTTATCTTTACCCACCTCTGCTCCCTATCTAACCTGTCTAATACACCTCTCCCCCTATCCAACCCCAACCTACTCACCTCGGTCCACACACTATCACACCCTCGCAGGAACCTTTAAAATCTCGACTTTTGCTTGCTTTCTGACTCTCTTCTTCCACTCTCTACCATCTGTTCCCTCAAAGACCCAGATGCTGCCACCACCCTATATAACACCACAATAGGTACAGCTCTGGACATTGTTGCCCCCTCACACACAACGAAAAATTAACAGACAACCCTGGCACACCAACCTGACCAAAAAACTCAGAGAAGCTTCCAGGGCTGCTGAGCGGCGATGGAAGAAATCCCAGTCTAAGGATGACTTCACCGCATACAAGCAATCACTCCTCATATTCAAATCCTCACTCGTTGATGCAAAACAGGCCTACTTCTCATCTCTCATATCTTCCCTGGCCCACAGCCCTAAACAATTTTTTAACACTTTTAATTCCCTTTTCCGTCCCCCCAGCGCCTCTCCTCTCATCTCAGCTGAGGACTTTGCCACATACTTCAAACAAAAGATAGTCCACATTAGAGAAAGCTTCAGTACACAGTCCCCACAGACCCTCTACACAACTGCTCGATCCTCTTCTCCCAAAACCCACTTCTCCACCATTACAGAAGGAAAACTCTCTACTCTACTCTCAAGATCTCATCTGACCACCTGCGCACTTGACCCAATTCCATCCCACCTCATCCCTAACCTCACCACAGTGTTTATCCCAGCCCTAACTCATCTCTTCAACCTATCACTAACCTCTGGTGTCTTCCCCTTGGCTTTTAAACACGCTACCATTACACCCATCCTCAAAAAGCCTTCACTTGACACATCTGCTTTGTCCAGTTATCGCCCCATATCGATTCTTCCGTATGCCTTAAAGCTACTTGAACAACATGTCCATTCCAAACTGTCCTCTCCTACCTCTCCTCCTGCTCGGACCGGCTACAATCTGGCTTCTGACCCCACCACTCGACTGAGACTGCCCTTACCAAAGTCAACAATGACCTACTAACAGCCAAAACCCAAAAACATTACTCTGTCCTCCTTTTTCTTGACCTGTCCTGTGCCTTTGCCACTGTCGACCACTCCCTTCTGTTGCAAAATCTCTCTCATCTCTTGGCATCACTGACCTGGCCCTATCCTGCATCACATCATACCTCACAGACCGGACGTTTAGCGTCTCCCACTTTCACACCACCTCCTCGTCTCATTCCCTCTCTGTTGGTGTCCCGCAAGGCTCTGTCCTAGGACCCCTGCTCTTCTCTATTTACACTTTTGGCCTGGGACATCTGATAGAGTCCCATGGCTTTCAGTATCACTCTTATGCTTACGACAAACAAATCTACCTCTCTGGTCCAGACATCACCACCTTATTATCCAGAATCCCACAATGTCTATCTGCTATACCATCCTTCTTCTCCTCTCGCTTTCTAAAACTTAACATGGATAAAACAGAATTCATCATCTTTCCCCCCATCTTGCCCAACCCCCCCCCCCCCCCCACCAACAGACCTATCTATCACGATCACTGGATGCATACTCTCACCGGTCAACCAAGTTCACTGCCTTGGAGTGACCTTGGATTCTGCCCTCTCCTTCCGACCGCACATCCAAGCCCTTTCCACCACCTGCCGCCTCCAACTCAAAAATATCTCCCGCATCCACGCTTTCCTTAACCTTGAATCTGCGAAAATGCTTGTACATGCCCTCATCATCTCCTGCATAGACTACTGCAACACTCTCCTCTGTGGCCTTTCATCTGGCGCTCTCGCACCCCTCCAATCTATCATCAACTCTGCTGCCCGACTAATACACCTCTCACTATGTTACTCCTCTGCCTCTCCCCTCTGCCATTCCCTTCACTGGCTCCCCATTGCCCAGCGAATTCAGTTCAAAATACTAACAAGGCCACCCACAACCTGTCCCCTTCCTACATCTCTGAGCTACTTTCCAGATGCATCCCCACAAGCAATCTCCGATCCTCCCAAGACCTCCTTCTCTTCTCTCCTCTCCTTTTATTACCTCTTTCCCCAATCGCCTCCAACATTTTTCCAGTGCATCCCCCACACTCTGGAACTTGCTACCCCAACATACACTCTCACCGACAGTGGAATCCTTTAAAAGAAACCTGAAAACCCACCTCCTCAGACAAGTCTACAACCAGTGACCCTGCTGCCTCTATACCGCCATAAATACTGACTTTTGTGGTCTGGCGAGCTGGTGGACGTGAGGCGCAAATCACAACCGGATTTGACAAGTACGGGTTTATTGAGAAACAACAGAGCAGTGTCCTTACAGCACGCACTACGTGCAGTAGCCAGGCCAGAATACCCCAGCTACATCAGTCTCACCACCGCAACAGCATTGCCTGACCAAGTATAATAGAAAAGCCACAGCGCTTCAGTCATATCTAATTCATCTCTGGCAAAGCATTGTACTACATTGTCAGTAAAAGGGACCGAGGAGCATTAATCGAACAGCAAACATCCAGCTGCACCTGCAGCTGCAGCACACCAGACTTGATAAAGGGGTCATGCGCACCCCGAAACGCGTTGTCTCTCAATAAACCCTTACTTGTCAAATCCGGTTGTGATTTGCACCTCACGTCCACCAGTTCGCCAGACCACAAAAGTCGTAACGGGCACCGTCAGTATTTCTAGTAATTAACTAAGTGGCGACTTGGCCCTCGGCCTTGGTTCTTTTGGACACGGCTGCTCCAACCTGATACCTAGTTAATCCAGCGGACCTTCATCACGGTTGCACCCAATTCGGTGCAACCTAAACAGGTGAGCAGCACATATTCACCTTAAATTGAAGAACGCAGTTTTATCTTTACCTATTCACCCTATGAGCGCCTTTCTCATCCTATGGCCACATATTTTCTATACCATCATGACCAACTTCACACCTACTGTGTCCTTCTCCCATACCATGTAGATTGTAAGCCTCACGGGCAGGGCCCTCTCTCCTTCTGTACCAGTCTGTAGCTCGTCTTGTTTATGCTTAG
The DNA here is from genome assembly GCF_014858855.1 of Bufo gargarizans. NCBI lineage: Eukaryota > Metazoa > Chordata > Amphibia > Anura > Bufonidae > Bufo > Bufo gargarizans. The sequence goes on along the minus strand of NC_058080.1, from coordinate 639,060,222 downwards.
TGCAATTGTCTTTATTATGTATGTATACCCCTTATCATATGAGAATGAAATGAATGGCGCTTTAATAATAAATAATAATAATAATAATGCCGCTCTGCCACTCCAGCTGCCGTCAACCTCTTCTTGCTCTCTGCTGGCTTTGTCTCTCCTCATTTAGCTTGAAGGGTGTGTGCACTATCTCTGGCTCTTAAAGGGCCAGTTAGCTTGCCCTTTAGTCCTCCTCAGCCAATGGCTGGCTACCTTAAAGTATTTAAGACATCTTCCCCTGTGGGATGGTGCCGATGCAATATTTTATAGTACTCTAGTTTCTTGCAAAGGTGTACTACTTGTCTGGTTCGCGTTCCCATGTACCGACCCCAGTCTGGATTTGATCCTTCTCTGCCTGCCCGGACATCTGCCTGATCTCTGACCCTGGGCTGCCTGTCCTGATCCTCAGACTGACTTTAGATTGCAAGAACTCTGCCTGCCCTGACCTTGGCTCATCCCTGACTACAGTTTTTACCTTACTCCTCAGTGTTCCACACTGGCGTCTTTGACCCGCATGGGTCAGCAGTTTACTGAACAGGGACTACTTTAAATGCTACTACCTGGTGGTTCCACTGCAGCGGAGTGCAGCTCCCTGCATAGAAGTAATATGTTCCTTGACAACCTGTGCCCCATAGTACAAAAAAAATAAAAATTATAATAATAATGAACAAATGAATGAATTATTACAGTAAAATGTAAATAAATAAAGAAAATGTGAAAAAAAAATAAAAGCAGCTTTCCAGGGCCAGGTTTCTGTATAGTTTTCTCACCAGGCCCCGTAAATCAAGAAAAGGGAGGGGCTGGCAGAGGAAGAAGAAGGAACAATAGTACACAGAGCGGTTTGGGTCTACCCTCTGTGCACTTATTGCTCATTTGCATATGGATTAAAAGTACATTTTTTTCCACAATGAAGCAACGGGTCTCTAGGTGACTCTCTTGTGCCTGGTTTAACAGTGACTTTCCTGATGACAGTGGCGTACAATACAGATGGAAGCACTAATTGCTGGAGCGCTGGGAGATGCGGTCCTGTCACTCACCACTCAGCTCCCAGCGCTCCTGCCCGCCTTCATGCCGACGGTACTCTGAATGGTGAGGCAGGAAGACTTCTCCCCGCTCCACCATTCAGCCTGCTGCCAGCATGTGTGGGTGGAGCCTGCAGCTCGGTAATCTGCATAAGCTCCGCCAACACAGTGCTGCAGAGCGATCTGTGCCTGCAGGGAAGAGAGGTATGTGAGCTTCAGGAATGGGACAAGGTGAGTAGTTACTGTGTTTTTATTTTTATTTTATTCAGAGTGGGCACAGAGGGCTTTTTTTACTATGGAGGGGGCACAGAGGAGTTTTTTTTTTTACTATGGAGGAGGCAAATAGGGCTTTATTACTATAGAGGGAGCACAGAGGACTTTATTACTATGGAGGGGGCACAGAGAACTGTATTACTATGGAGGGGGCACAGAGGGCATTATTACTATGGATGGGGCACAGAGGGCATTACTAATGTGAAGGGGGCACAATGGGCATTTCTACTATGGAGGGGGCACAGAGCCAGAGGTCATTATTACATTGAAGGGGGCACAGAGGGCATTATTACTGTGAAGGGAGCACAGTGGGCATTATTACTGTAAAGGGGGCACAGTGGGCATTATTACTGTGAAGGGGGCACAGTGGGCATTATTACTGTGAAGGGGCACAGTGGGCATTATTACTGTGAAGGGGCACAGTGGGCATTATTACTGTGAAGGGGGCACAGTGGGCATTTCTACTAGCACAGTGGGCATTACTACTATAAAGGGGGCACAATTGGCATTATTACTGTGAAGGGGCACAATGGGCATTATTACTATGAAGGGGCACAGTGGGCATTATTACTATAAAGTTGGCACAATGGGGATTATTACTATTAAGGAGGCACAATGGGCATTATTACTATGAAGGGGCACAGTGGACATTATCACTATAAAGGGGGCACAATGGAGATTATTCCTATAAAGGGGGCACAATGGGGGTTATTACTACTAAGGGGGCACAATGGGGATTATTACTGTGAAGGGGGCACAATCGGGATTATTACTATTAAGGGGTCACAGTGGGCATTATTACTATAAAGTGGGCAGAATGGAGATAATGAAGATTATTCCTATAAAGGGGGCACAATGGGGATTATTACTATAAAGGGGACACAATGGGAATTATACCATTTTTTTGAAAGTATTTGATGAGGGAAGGGGGGGTGCCTGGGAAAGGTTCCGCCCCGGGTGCCAAACACCCTAGGCACGCCACTGCCTGATGACAAAACTACTTTTATTAATCGATCTGCAGAACAAAATTGAAATATTTAATAGAAATAAACAGAATAAATAAGAATAAACAATGTGATAAAAACATATATACAAACAATGTATTAAGAAAACAAACACGCATGCATACAAATAAATGGAACTATTGCCAAAGCATGGTCACTAAATGAAAATAGCTAGTAGAATTATCTGGCCATACAAAGTAGATAGGGAGACAGTGATTAATTTCAACTCAAACAGGTTGTCCCACTATAAGAAGTTATCCCCTAACCATACTTTAGGAGGTAAGTATCTGACCACTGGAACTCCCACGTGCGGGAGTACAGTGTTTGGCTATCTCCAGCAGTCTCATAGAATTGAATAAGGCTTCAGCACATACATGACTGCTGCTCCATTCACTACAGGGACTGCAGCACCTCATTCTTGTGATCAAAGGGAGTCTTAGTGGTCAAACCCCCTCCGATCAGATACTTATCCCCTATTCTATGGACAGGAAATAACTTCATATGGTGGGACTACCCTTTTAAACCACTGCAGTGATAACAAAAGGATCCAATAAGAGCAAATAAAAAGGGCATGTTGGCATCATGCGCTACCCTTCTCCCCCCCCCCCCCCACATCAGAGGCTGAGGACAGTCAGGGCACACCCTATTGTACACAATAGACGGTTGGCTGAAATAATCATGAATTAAGTGCTCAGTCAATTTCAATAAGACACTGTCACAAATCACAAAAATTGTTCACATGGTTTTTACAAGAGTAAACATATTGGTTTAATATATTTCACCTATGAAAACCGCAACTGCCTTAAGCCTCATGCACCTGACTGTATTTTGAAGTCCCCAAATTGCTGATCAACAAAATACAGATACCATCAGTGTTGCATTTGCATTTTTTCCAGGCCCATTGACTTAAATGGGTCTGTGGTCTGAATTTTGCAGCCAAGTATAGGACATGTTCTATCCCTTTGTGGAACAATCATATGGATTTAGAAAGCTCATGGATCATCCTTGTGCTTTCTGCATCCATATGTCTGTTACACAAAAAGATTGAAGTCAATGGACAGCATTTGTATTTTGCAGATCCGCGATTTGCAAACCACAAAATGCATACAGTCGTGTGCATGAGGCCTTATACTACCTTTCCAGTTTATAAAAAGTGGTGTCATTTTAACAAAAACTATTTGTAGGCAGCTTTATGGATTGCGTCTCCAGACACAGCAGAATGCAGGCTGTTATACAAGACATGGGGGAATATATGACTACAGAAACGCAGTAGCATGTAACAGCACTATTAACTTCTTACCTCACTCAGCACATTCACAATAGGCAGCAAAAATGTTTCCAGTGAGTTAAAGGCTAGAAACTGGTCTTCATTGGTGAAGGTCAACTGAAAAGCCTTTGAGCTTGTTGGATTGTTTTTGGAGTGTCCAGGTGAGAAGGCATCATACAGGTATTCCTGCAAGGAAAAGTTTCTTTGTGCATATGAATAGTACACTGCATAGACGTGTCTGTATTATACAAGGATATACAGTTCCTGTAGGACCTTTCCTCTTCTGTACCAGTAAGTAAATTAATAATACAAAGATCATAATGAAGAAGCTTATGAATCATGGGTTCTTTTACTAACCATAACTAGGACTGACTAATAAAGCTGGGGAACTGGAATTAGTTATGTGTGAGGACGACTATGACATAGTGGGAATAACTGAGACATGGCTGGATGATAACTATGACTGGGCGGTTAATGTACAAGGTAAAAGTCTGTTTAGAAAGGATCGCCAAAACCGGAGAGGGGGACTGCCTTTAAGTAAAGTCCTGTCTAAAGCCCACAGTCCGAGAAGATATAAAAGTCAGAGACATGAACATTTGGAGTCACTGTGGGTAGAAATACATGGAGGCAAAAACAATAATAAATTACTAATAGGTAGTGTTGAGCGAACTTGTGTTTTAAGTTCGGTGTCTATAGTTCGGGTTCGGGTCATAGAAGAATTGCGTTATGGAGTCTGCTACCACGGACTATAACGGAATTTAGAATCCATAACGCGATTCTTAGATAACCCAAACCCCGAACTTTAGACTCCGAACTTAAAACACAAGTTCGCCGAACACTACTAATAGGAGTTTATTATAAGCCACCTAATATACCAGAGTCCACAGAAAATCTACCTCTAAACGAGATAGACGAGGCGGCAGATCATAATGAGGTTGTTATTATGGGGGACTTCAACTACCCAGATATAGACTGGGAAACTGAAACCTGTATATCTCATAAAGGAAACAGGTTCTTGGTAATAACCAAAGACAATTACCTTTCCCAACTGGTTGAGGACCCGACTAGAGGGATGGCCATACTAGACTTAGTATTAATCAAAAGACCTGACAGAACAACAGATGTGCAGGTTGGGGGGCACCTGGGAAATAGTGACCATAAAGTAAAAACCTTTCAATTATCATTCAAAAGAGTGTTTCTTCAGGGAGGAACAAAATTACCAAACTTCAAAAAAGCTAAATTTAGCCAACTAAGAGAGGCCTAACTAACTGGGACAAAGTTCTGAAAAATTTAAATACAGCCACAAAATGGGATATTTTTTAAAAGCATCCTATAATCTAATTGTGAGTGGTACATACCTTATGGGAATAAAAGGTTAAAGAACAAGAAGAAACCAATGTGGATAAATAGAACTGTAAGGAAAGCAATAAATGACAAAAAGAAAGCATTTAATTCACTAAAACAGGGGAGTAGTGAGGAAGCACTGAAAAACTATAAGGAAAAAAAACTGAATATGTAAAAAAAAAAATAAAAGCGGCCAAACTAGAGAGAGATCAATTGTCAAAGAGAGCAAAACTAACCCTAAAATGTTCTTCAATTATATAAATGGTAAAAAGTATAAATCTGAAGGTGTCGGCTCTCTACAGAGTAATTAGGGGGGAGTTGCAGAGAGCGGTGAGGAGAAAGCAAAGCTACTAAATATTTTTTTTCTCCACTGTATTCACTAAAGAAAATAAACTGTCAGATGAAATGCAGAATGTAAAAGTAAATTCCCCATTAAAAGTGCCCTGTCTGACCCAGGAAGAAGAACAGCAGCGTCTTAAAAAGATTAAAATAGACAAATCGCCAGGACCAGATGGCATACACCCGTTTCCAAAAAAATAAATAAAAAGTAATGTCATAGCCAGACCCTTATTTCTGATATTTAAGGACTCTATACTGACAGGGAGTGTTCCACAGGATTGGCGCATAGCAAATGTGGTGCCAATATTTAAAAAGGGTCCAAAAACAGAGAACGGAAACTATCGGCCGGTAAGTTTAACATCCGTCGTTGGTAAACTGTTTGAAGGTTTTCTAAGAGATGCTATCTTGGAGCACCTCAATGAAAATAAGCAAATAACGCCATATCAGCATGGCTTAATGAGGGATCGGTCATGTCAAACTAATTTAATCAGTTTCTACGAAGAGGTAAGTTCTAGACTTGACAGCGGCGAATGAATGGATGTCGTATATCTGGACTTCTCCAAAGCATTTGACACTATACCGCATAAAAGGTTAGTATATAAAATGAGAATGCTCGGACTGGGAGAAAATGTCTGTATGTGGGTAAGTAACTGGTTCAGTGATAGAAAACAGAGGGTGGTTATTAATGGTACACACTCAGATTGGGTCACTGTCACTAGTGGAGTACCTCAGGAGTCAGTACTGGGCCCTATTCTCTTCAAAATATTTATTAATGATCTTGTAGAAGGCTTGCACAGTAAAATATAAATGTTTGCAGATGACACTAAACTGTGTAAAGTAATTGACACGGAAGAGGACAGTATACTGCTACAAATGCATCTGGATAGATTAGAGGCTTGGGTAGAGAAATGGCAGATGAGGTTTAACACTGACAAATGTAAGGTTATGCACATGGGAAGGAATAATGCAAGTCACCAGTACATACTAAATGGTAAAACACAGGGTAACACTGACATGGAAAAGGACCAAGGAATTTCTGTGAACAGCAAATTAAGCTGTAGAACCCAGTGTCAGGCAGCTGCTGCTAAGGCCAATAAGATAATGGGTTGCATCAAAAGGGGCATAGATACCCGTGATGAGAACATAGTCCTACCACTTTACAAATCACTGATCAGACCACACATGGAGTACTATGTACAGTTCTGGGCTCCTGTAAACAAGGCAGACATAGCGAGCTGGAGAGGGTCCAGAGGAGGGCAACTAAAGTAATAACTGGAATGAGGGAACTGCAGTACCCTGAAAGATTATCAAAATTAGGGTTATTCACTTAAGAAAAAAGACGACTGAGGGGAGATTTAATTACTATGTAGAAATATATCAGGGGTCAGTACAGAGATCTCTTCCTCATCATCTATTTATCCGCAGGACTGTGACTGCAACCCCCCCGACTACCCTTGGATCAAATCCAAAAGAGGTCTTTAGAATAACTACCGGGCGCCACAGGGGAGAAGTAAGAACCACTAGCGTCAAAGCAGATGGTGAGAGGCTGCCAGGAGTGGCTGAATATGCAGCAATAGCGGATGCATATAGCAATAAGTGTGTGGGGTGGGGGCAAAGAAAAGCCCAGCCACAACAGGTGCGCCAGTCACCCAGATGAAATGAAATAGGTTGAGGAAAGAGTCCAATCAAGATGAATACTTGTTACCGGTCCTTATAATGTGAAGTGATCCATATCAAATGGGAAGATTGGTGTGTTACAAATAGTATATAAGAGAGCAATCAGTGTATGCCAGCATAAAAATTAAGTAATAAAATCTAACAATCAGTGCATACCAGCATATACCGTATTTTTCGCCCTATAAGACGCACATAACACTGATACATCATCGGCCGCGATGCTGTACAGCACGTCCGGTGATGTATCAGCGGGGAGGGAGGAGGGGCTGGGGGCCGGCAACTTATATTGGAATGGGAGCGGGGCCCGATGCAGTCACTGTATTCTATTACACCGGGCCCCGCTCACTGTAGTATTCATATGTAACGTGTAGGCAAGGGAGATTTGTTAAACTATAGAAATCGTCTGCAGCAGTAGCGAAATCCACATAGTACTCACTTGAAACTCCCGTAGCAGGCAGGCCGGGCAGCAGAGTAACATCACTCACTATGTCACGAGCCTGCTCTACCTGCTTCGTTCATAAAGTGGGAGGAGCAGGCAGGTGACGTACTGAGTGATGTTACGCTATGGGTGTCTTGAGCTCATCTCTTAGACTATTTCCCCTTGTGAAGTGAGTTACTCATACGTATACTCAGGGGCGTATCTATCACGAGGCAAACAAGGCATTTGCCTGGGGCGGCACTTGCCAATGGGGCGGCAAAATGCCTTGTTTGCCTAGTTAGTTTTTCCCCTTGCTTTGTCCGATGCTTGCCGATCCTTCACTATGCCGCTGCGAGCGGCAGCCTCGCCGGCGCCGCATAGTGAAGGAGTGACTTACTACTTACTTCCTCCTCCCTGTGTTTCCGGAATTTTCACCTACCCGGCCTTGCTACCCACGTCACTTCTAGTAGTGACGTGAGAGGTGCGTCTCTCCCCTCGGCTCTGTTTCCTGGCTCTTACACTGCGTTCCACATATGACTGGAACCAGCATCCGGATGTGGTCTAACCGGAAGTGCCGCTTTGGAACGCAAATGCGTTCCACGAAGGTCCGGCACCGGAAGTGCCGACCTCTACAGCTTGTTTTTGGAACGCAGATGCGCTCCACCTGCACTTGACTTCCTCAGGCGTCCCTCATGGCTTCAACACCACACTTCATGGCGTTACTCATGGCTCCAACACTACAGGACCAGGTCCAGGCAGAGGAACAAATGTGAGTGAGACGAGAGAGTTAAAAAGCAAATAGTGCACGTGCACAGTGAGAGTGAGACTCATAAATAAATGTGGCATGTGTGTCAGACTGTCTATGGTGGCCCTGACCTCTCCTTGAGGCTGCCCCATACAGACTGTATGGGGCAGCCTCAAGGAGAGGCCAGGGCCACCATAGACAGTCTGACACACATACCACATTTATTTATGACACAGTGCAGAGTGCACTATTTGCTTGTGGCAGCCCCCATACAGTTTAGTGTCTCCTTGTGGCTGCCCCGGTCCCCGCCCCCCATACAGTATAACGTCTCCTTATGTCTGCCCCCATACAGTATGTATAATGTCTCCTTGTGGCTGCCCCTGCCCCCATACAGTATAACGTCTCGTTGAGGCTGCCCCATACAGTATAACGTCTCGTTGAGGCTGCCCCCATACAGTATAACGTCTCCTTGTGTTTTTTTCTTTTAAACGGGTATTTATTGCGATATATATATCGTTATCGTGATAAATTTCTTAATATGGTTATGCAAAACAGGAAAGGGTGGAGCCTAAAGAGGAAGGGTGGGGTTTACAGAGGAAGGGGTTTGGCCGTGACAGGAAGGGGTGGGTCAAATTTATATTAGGGGGGTGCCCGAGTTTAGTCTCGCCTAGGGCAGCACAAAACCAAGATACACCACTGCGTATACTTACCTTTATTTAGGTTTTTAAATATTCAGATATTTCTTTATATGGTTATGCACTGATTGTTAGATTTTATTACCAAATTTTTATGCTGGCATACACTGATTGCTCTCTTATATACTATTACTAACACACCGATCTTCCTATTTGATATGGATCACTGCACATTATAATAATAATTATTATAATTATTATTGATTGGACTCTTTCCTCACCCTATTTCGTTTCCTCTGGGTGACTGGCGACCCTGTTGTGGCTGGGATTTTCTTTGCCTCCCCCACTGTTACAAGTGGACATCCTCTGCATCTGCAGGAAAGAAGGTTTGTACACAAACATAGAAAAGGATTCTTTACGGTAAGAGCAGTGAGACTATGGAACTCTCTGCCTGAGGAGTTGGTGATGGTGAGTACAATAAAGGAATTCAAGAGGGGCCTGGATGTATTTCTGGAGCGTAATAATATTACAGGCTATAGCTACTAGAGAGGGGTCGTTGATCCAGGGAGTTATTCTGATTGCCTGATTGGAGTTGAGAAGGAATTTTGCAGGATAACAGGCCGAACTGGATGGACAAATGTCTTTTTCCGGCCTTATATACCATGTTACTATAACATGGATATAATGGCTCTAGGGGTTTACATGGAAAGGGGGTCGTATCAAAACTGATGCAAAGGAAAATTGTCTTAGTTGCCCGTACCAACCAATCAGATTGATTCTCTCATTTTGCAAAGGAGCTCTGAATAATGAAAGGTGGATTGGTTGTTGTGGACAATAAAGCCAGTTCTACAGTTTTGATAAATCTCCCCCAGGGTGTTTTTTTTTACCTTCGCACTATCAGCCACAATTTTCCATGCAGATGGTGATAGTGGTTTCCGCTATAAAAAAAACTAGTCAGCTGGTAACTCAAAAATGCATATTACACACAAAAATTCATCAAAAAGGCCCTGTGTAGACCCAGCCTAAACACTTGGTAAATAAATAAAAAAATGAATAATTCAATGTAATCCTGTAGGGATAATTCACACTTCTTTATTAGAGATCCATATTGATTTGATACGGTGCATGTTCTAATGGATCCGTATTGGTTGTTGTTAGCCCATAAAAGGGTGTGGCGAAACCAACCTCGCCACGGTGTTTTGGAGGGGGCTGTTTACCAGCCTCCTGCCCTGGGATTATGGTCCCTTAAGTTATTGGGTCTTAAGGCACTTGGGACGGAGCCCTCTGTCCCTGGATTGCATCATTTGCCTTACTTGCTTGGATGAAGCACATGGTGTGAACAATAGATAGCGGCCATTGTAACTCACAGACACTGTTCTGACTTTTCAACACGGTGCTATCTTGCCTGTATTTGGTGCACAGAGACATCATTCAGTAGTTTGAAACTACCAAACAGGGGACACATTTATTAGTGACTATTTTCGGTATAACTTGTATATTTTCAGTGTAACTGTATCTTCCAAACTACTGAACGGATGTGAGTGAATTTTGGACATGTGGTTCACCCAGATCCCCCGGTTCCGAGGATATATTGGTTATGGGGTTATTGCATGTTTTGGGGTTCCTGTGATATGTTTTATAAAACTGTATTTCTCTGCCTTTGATAATTATATTCGCCCTTGTGTTCAAATAATCATCATCGGCAGAGGGGAGGATTTTGTGTGGGTGTGATTCTATTGTCCCATTGTGTGTTTAAATGGTGATGTCTGTCCTGTTGTCTCCACGTGTGTATTGGCGACCTCCCCTTTGTCCTGAGAGATAATTGGATTGCCCTCGGTTGTCTCCCAGACAGAGAGGAGGAAACCATGATGCATTGTGGGGATATGTTCTATCTGTTCTGTATTTGCAAAACTGTAATAAAAACCAGGCTGGGTGTGCCAGCACTTCAGACCACTGCTGACCCTCAAGACGGAGCCTTGTCTCGTTATTGGGGGGAATCCCTGTATGCTGTTGGAGACTGATTGCCAGGAGTGTAAGCTGATTGGACGCTTTTCCTGTTCGTCTGCTGACAGCTATTTGCGAGGTTCCAGTTTGGAGTGCTATTTTGTATCCAGTTCGGGAGGTTGGTGTTCTGCAGTAGCTGTGCCTGTCTCTCGGAAAGGGGCATATCGCCTAAACGGATTTTAATCCCTTGTCTGCTGAAACGGTCCGTTACAAAGGGTTAAAATGTATGTTCTATGTTTGCATAGCTAAAACGTACGTATTTTTTACATTTACAAAAACAGCAAAAAATAAATTATCATCCTTTAACCGAAAAACAAAGCAATTAAAAATTCAAGAATGAAAAATGAAAATCTTGTGGCAAAACATGGAACAAAAATGGATGCAACAACCAAAAATAAATAATCTGTTATGCGCACCTGTATTTGATCCGTATTTTCCCACATATCAATATCCAATTGGTGGGAGTCTGACTTCCGGCACCCCCGCCCATCAGCTGTTTGAAGAGGAGATGGGGTTCATACAAGCCTCCTCTTTCAAGATTACACCGAATGTCGTCTTGGAAGCGCAGTGTAATCCATTCACTTGAATGTGACGAGCACTTGAAATGACACTGCGCGGCTGCTGCAAGCAAGGCTACGCGCAATGTAATCTTGAAGAAGAAGTAGCGCTCGTACAAGCGCCGCCGCCTCTTCAAACATCTGGTCATCAGGGGTGCCAGAAATCGGACCCCCACTGATCAGGATAGGTCATCAATATGTACTGGCTGCACAACCCCTTTAGGTGCAATTCGGACTATTGTATTGTAGATGAGGATCAATATCAATTGTGTAATATGTTCAATGTGTCTTCTGTAATTTCCCACAACAAGAATAATATTGTAAAATGTGACTAAAAAGCCAGGAATATTAAAGAGATTCGATTGTAATGTAATGCCTAATCCGCTACTGACTTTAAAAAGTATGACCACGTCTTTGACGGATGCTCAGCTGCCAGCACAGTCTGCCTCAACCCACTACACACCTAATTGCTCGGCAAAAAGGCAGTTTCCCTACCTCATTGAGCTGGATGATGTGATGAATTTGCCTCAGGTACTCGCTGCCACCTGGTTTGTGGCAGATATCCAGGACCATCATGTTTATTTTCTGCTCAGTCAGATCGAGCCTGCTGCCTTGGTCTTTTAATACTGAACTGTCTTCTTGCATCGCAAAGTCACTGGAAAAAAGAGAAAATGCCAGATACAAGTGCCTGTGAAATGTAATCATGTGTCATATTGGAGCGCGCTGCCGGCAGACGGGACCCAGAATGTTGTGCATGATGCAGGCAGGGAAATCATGCGTTATAGGTATTCTTCAATGTACACTATCTGACAAAAGGGACTGCACCCCTCACATTTTTGTAAATATTTTCATGGGACAAGACTGGAGATCTGACACTTTGATACACTTTGAGTGACAGCTGTTGTGGTGCCCTGATTGGATGCGACTGCTGTCACTCAGAGCACAGAGGAGGGGCTCTGAAGCGGCTCCATACAGAAAGCACTTCAAAGTGCAGGAGCAGAACCTGGCAGAATAAAAGTTAAAGGGTTTCTGTCAGCAGGAAAATGGGTATTAAGCGATGTGCTAATATCAGCTGAACATGACTATGTTAGTGCCATCTGACTGCCTGCCGCAGTTATTGAGAAAAAATATAACTTGTATAATATGCTACTTAGCCTCTAGGAGCAGATGGGGTGTTGCTCCTGCTCCTAGAGGCTCAGTTCTCCCACCTCTGGCCGTGCCCTGCTACACTAGATTGACAGGGCCAGGCACCGTTGGTCTCCGCTTGCCAGCCGTCTCCAGTGGAAATCTCGCGCCTGCGCAGTCCCGTTCAGTATTCAGCACAGGCGCAGTGAGTGAAGCCGGCAGCCGGCGAGCGTCCTTCACTAAATACTGAAGGGGACGGCGCAAAATTTCCCCAGGAGACAGGGCTGGCCATCGGAGACAAACTGTGCCTGGCCCTGTCAATGAAGTGTAGCAGGGCACGGCCAGAAGTGGGAGAACGGAGCCTCTAGGAGCAGGATCAATGCCCCCCCCCCCCCCCCCCCCCGTTCCTAGAGGCTCATTTGCATATTATAAAAATCCAGATATGGAGGAGGACACTTGACATCTTAATTCAAAGACAAATTAATATTCTAGTTCCCAGAAATAACAGAACACTCCAGATATCCAGAATGCATGTCATACAAAGGCTTTGTGGATAACGTAAGGGCTGTAAGAAGCAGTCCCATGTAAATAGTGCAAGCCCAGTGCTCCTAATGCTTTTATTAACAGAAAATAAAGGTCTTTAATTTGTACAATAAGCTTCATGTGTGTGTTTTGGGTTGATTTTATGTTCTAAGGCTATGAAACGAAAACCAGTTCTCTCTTTTGCAACAGAAATTGGTGTTTCATTTACAAGAATCACTTGGAAAGTTATTTTTATCTGTTCGCCTTATGACTAATCTCAGTAACGCATGCGGCTTAATTCTTCCTTTTTATGCTATTTTTTATACAGCAGAATAAAAGAACATTTTCTCTTCTGGATTTAAACAAAATATTAATATAAGTGGGCATTCACATGACTATATTTTCGGTCCGCATACAATCCATATTTTTTGCGGTTTGGGTGTGGACCGATTCATCTCAATGGTATCGCAAAAGATGCGGACAGCACAATGTGTCCATATGTCCATTCCGTTTTCCTGCAAAAATAAATTAATAAAAAAATAGACTATGTCCTATCCATTTCTATGGGTCCGCCCAAAAAACGGACAGAGCAGGTCGTGTGCAGGTCTAAGACCTCATGCACAAAACCATATTTTGTGCCCTTGTCCAATCTGAAGTTTTTTGCAGATTGCATGTGGACCCATTCACTTTTAAGGGTCCACACAAAAAAAAAAAAACAGACATGACAGATATCATCCATGTGTCCATTCCACAAATTATAGAACTTGTCCTATTCTTGTCCGTATTATGGACATGAATAGTAATTTCTAGTAACAAGACTGAGAAAAATGCGGACTACACACAGAAGGCATCCGTATTTGCAGATCCATGGTTTGAAGACCACAATATGGACACAGTCATGTGCATGAGGCCTAAATTTGAATACCCGACATATCGTATTCACAGAATCTCTTCCATTAGAGCATACCGTAGGTAGTAACAATCCCATGTCACACTGTAGCCAAAGTATCTCTAAAAAGTCACCCCCAAATCTGCACCTATAGACAGATCTCCAATGCAAATCATTAGTGATGAGCAAAGTTTTTCAAAATTCAATTCGGCTGCTTTGCCGAATTTTACAAAAATATTCACTTTATGACGAATTACTTGGTCATGAAGCGCATTTAGTTGTAAGTGGTGGGTGCAATGACAGGGAACGGCGAATGGGGCGCTCCCCATCATTGCACCCCATTAGATGCTGCGTTCATTGCTGATCGCAGCATCTGAGTTTAACGTAAAATTAAAGTGCAAAAAAAAATAAAAAATATTAAATCATTCTTACATAATCCATTTGATTGCGAAGAGCAGGCCGCCCCATCTTGATTTAAAATCCAGCGTGAAATCTTACACAGCCCATGATGACATCACGCCAGCTGGTGTGGTGGCGCCATACGTCACCAAGCATGGGATTTCATGCGGGATCGTCAATCAAGATGGCATTGGCTGACTCTTCGCTCTCAAACAGATGAAGTAAGTATTATTGTTTTATTTTTTTTAACCCATTTCAAGGAAAATCCATTTGTTACCATGAAACAAGAGAAAATTCGGCTCCTCAGCGAATCGAATTTTCCCTGAAATTCGGATCGATTTTGATTCGCTGAACATTACAAATCATGTTAGAAAAAAGAGCTATCTGTTCTGATTTCTGGACTAGGGGCAGAAACAGACAGCAAAGGTCCCCCATCCAAGAACAGTATAGGGCCTCTTGCTCCCTCATGGAGCCCCGTTATGATTCAATATCAAACACCCAGAAAACACCTTCAAAATATAGTTACACAGAGAAAATATACAACATGTGCTTATACAGATAACTTCAATTGTGTTGAGGCAGTATATTATCCTATGTAAAAGTATCTACTAATACACACTGGTCCAAGCTAAAGTCCTCAGTTGCGATTATCAAGCCACGTGTACCATGCGTTAGATATGCCCTGATTGATATTTCTAGTGTGTGTAGATTATTTTAAATCTGCTCCATTGACCTTAATATAAAACGTTTTCCATAACTTAGTAATGGTAAGGATGCATTGTAAAGATTTGGTAGCATCTGAGCTAATGGCAGAGAATATTGTGAAGTCTAATTGTACCTTTTGGATACTAAAAAGCCACCACTCTGGCCTAAACTATATGCGGTCTATAATTAAGAGGCTTCTGCAAATCCGCAAGGCCTTCTTTGGCAATAGGAGGACAATGCAATGCCACGCATTTCATGGCAGGTACAAACCACCTTATTTTATCCGAGGATTTTGTACGTGAAGATGACATTGAAAAAGTTGAGGGCCCTCTGACAAAGGAGTGTATCACCCGAATTGTATCCTTTCCTGTCCATCACTTTGCAGGTGAAGCAGATGATTGGATTCAGTCAGTGCTATGATTAATGAGTTCCTCTCTGTATTTGGTATAGCCTATCAATCATGTCATTAGGGAGAATGTGCCCTGAAAGAGGCAGACCTCAGCCAAGGAATAACTGCATTCATCTTAATCTGTATATGCACCCAGCCAGCCAAGTCAGGGTCACCATGATGAAAAACAATAATCTTCAACGCCACAAATTACTTTGCAAAGACGGACATTTCCTCACTTTTTTTGGGCAGCATGTTCTCTAAAATACAAGATGACTGTTTACAGCCTGGGTGTTACTTTGTAGTGAAGGTTATTTTAATGAATAGTAATGTTTTCAGGCAGTGTACACGACAGGCGGTACATACAGCTGCCACTTTATACGTTTTTTTCAGTACAAGTCAAAGTCACATCTAAACTACTTAAAATTCACTGTGCGGCAGAGGTCATCACTTTATTATGTCTGTCTGTATTCCTTTCTATCGGAAAACATTTTATCACGTTACACTGTGTTATATAACATATTACTGTGTATAATAATTGATCTGTATGACGATGTGGGATAAAAGGGAAACTACTTACATCTGCAATGTGCTGTACCACAATTAAGGCAAAGGGCTAAAAAAAAAAAAACATTACAACACAAAATAGTTTGACAAAGATGAGGATTTTTATGACTGACCATCCAGAAGGAGTGCATTTCCTACATATTATCAGATTTAAATAACTTTTTAACTTCAAAACTTTTTCAAATTCGCCACATGGAACTGAAAAACTGACTAAACTACCTGTTAGGCTGGTGGCCCATGTCTGACGCTGTCCCTTGCAAGCATGGGGGTCACTCTACTCTCCCTTAGTGTATTGGGACTAATGCTCTGAACTTCAGTGAACTTCCTTTCAGCACTACTAACGGCAACACTTAATCCTTCCCTGCTGACTAAGGTGCTGATCAGACTCCCTCTTTAGCAGCGCTGTGCATCCACCCTCTTGCCTGAGCATTGAAGTTTTCTAGTCTCTAGTAACCAGCGAGGGTATGATCTCTTGTCTGATTACCCATGTATCGTACCTCGCTTGTATACCAATTCAGCTCCTTGTCGCCTGTCCTGACCTTGGAACTGCTACCTGGACTTACCACATACTCAGCCTGCCCCAAACTTGGAATTGCTATCTGGAATACGCATGTACTCAGCATAAACTTACCTTGGACTTTGTTCAGGCTACACCTTTTGCCTGAGTCTTTGGTGCTTTGCCCCAGTGTCTCTGACGCCTGTAAGTCAGCTGTCAACTACACCAGCACTATTCCAGGAGGTAGCGGCCTGGTTTGATCCCTGCAGTGAGGTTCAGATCTGTGTACAGGGGTTAAAGGGTGAATGCCAGGGGAACCACCTGAACAACACCCTTAGATTTAGCCCAAAGTCACACTGGTTAGTTGGCACAGTGGGTGTTACAAAGTGCATCAAGTAAGCCACCACCTTAGATATTCATGAAGACATCTTGGGACAAATGTATCATCCTCTTTCCACCAGAAAACTGGCACCAAAAAAATTGCACAGTTTAAGGCACACTGTAGTGCTGCAATATTTTTAAACTTTTTGGGGCTTTTTGACACTGTGTGCCTCTTAATAATTGTGACATATCTAATGCAACCAGGGTAGAGATTAAGACCGGCGTGTTAAATAGTGGTCTTGATAAATCTCACCCCGTTGTACTTTTCTGAGCTATTTTTTAATTGGGGGGTCAGATGGAATTCTTAACTTCCCAAGTGATGCTTTTTGTTACTCATGAAATGGACTGCAAATTACTTCAGTCAATGCATACTCCCACTACTGAAATGTATGAAACGAATGGGACTGAAATCGACCTGCGTTTCTCTCAGGAGCACATCAAATTACAAATGTCTAAATGATGAGGGAAATGATTTGGGGAAATGTTGGAACTTGATGGGCAGTGCTCAAAACGACATGGAAATTTATCCAAGCAAAAATTGTAAGATTTATCAAAATCCCATGCATAATTCTCTACAGAGTGATTTTTGAGCGATAGGGGTAAAACTGAAATTTGTCGACAATCTAACCCCAATCCAACAGAAGACTTTGCACGTGTGAAAATGAAGAATAGATATTGCAGAACCATCTTTGCCTTCTTTCGCATCTGTATGCACTAGACAAACCCTTTTCCTATTCTGATTTTTAATCCTCACACCATACATGCGTCAATATACACTATGCCTGGCTGCTACCAACCGATTGGCAGGGCATTTAGTAGGGTCTTCACAGGACTGCAATACATACCTGCATTTTTAGATGGCTAAGAAACATCAAATCCAGTAAAAATCTTTATGCCAATAAGTTTCCAGGCCAAGTTTCAAAATGTTAGCATTTAAGAAATAATCAAAATGCCACACTAAAGGCAGATTATATGGATGAAAAATTGAAAAATGCAATACTATGTTCTAGTAGCTTGCAAACCATTTTATACATTACATGATATAATAGAGGCACTGCTGCTGAGAGGACTCTCACAATGTGCTTCAGTAAAGATGTATACAGATAGAGATGAGTATATATATATATATATATATATATATATAAAATCAATAACAGTCTCTTACCTGATTGAACCTAGAACTTTGGCTTTTCGTAGCTGGTCCTCAATCCACTTTGGTCGGAATCTTTCAATGTCTTTAAATACACTCTGTAGATCATCCTTGGGGTCTCCGGTCTTTAATCCAATGGTCTTTTCTAAGCATCGACACACTTTAGAGAGCCTTTCATTGCTCCAACGAGACAATGTGGTATCTGTCGCTTGTTCTATGGCATTTCCATCTTCTAATATATGACATATAATACCAATTAAGTTCCAAACAACCATACCTGTATCCTTACATACAGAGTACTGCTCTGATATTTTTCTCTCTGAGAATGAGTAGAAGTACTTCACTGGGGGAGGCAGGCATGCAATTACTGAAGGTAGCTTGCTGATCACAATGGAGAATGCTTCAGCTGTCAATCTTGTAACGTCTTTACCAGGAAAAAGAAAAAAAAATTAATATGTTGCTGCCATGTTCTGGTAACTCAAGGACATACAGTGGTGCTTCAAAGTTTGTGAACCTTTCAGAATTTCCTATATTTCTGCATAGATTTGACCTAAAAGTACATCAGAGTTTTACACAAGTCCCAAAAGTAGATAAAGATAACCAAATCAAACAAAAAGAATAAAATATATTAGACTAGTTGTTTATTGATGAAAATGATTCAATATCACATGTCTCCGAGTGCCAAAAGTATGTGAACCTTTGCTTTCAGTAACTGGCGTGACCTCGTTTTGCAGGAATAAACTGCTATTAAACTTTTTTTTATAATTGTTTAATAGTCCTGCATATGCGCTTGAACGAATTTTAGTTCCTTCCTACATATAAAACAGCGTCAACTATGTTGGTGCTTTCCTCCCATGAACTGCCTGCTTCTGGTCCTTCCACAACTATTCCAGTGGATTAAAGTGGTTGTCCCATCTCACCATTTTGCACAGTGAAACGGCACTAAGCACTAGCCCTAGGTGGCCAGGCTTACAAAAACAGCCAAGGGGGTTGGCGGTCCGCTGTTTCCGTAACTCCCATTGTCGGAAATGGGAGCTACGTAAACAGCAGAGCAGAACAAGCTACGCTGCTTCCATAACCTCCCAGTAATGGGGTAAAAATACCTAATAATTTGTACTCAGTGGCTGATAATATAGTCCAGCAACATTCCAAGCTTTATGGGCTGTTTTGGCTAAGTTGAACAGCCCTCCTTCCAATAAGCTTGAGTACTGCTTGGGTATCAGATGCAAAGAGTAAACCTATACTGCATATGTATGGGACAATTCTGCTTAAAGCGTCACTAATCCTTAAAAAAAATGTCTGATATGTCATCATTGTGGAGAGTGCCTAGTATGCGGGCAGGCAACACTGCTCTTGGTTTCTGAGGAAAATATAGACAAATTAGCATATCTTCTGCTGGTAAGGGAATTTGCATATCTTTGGGTTTCTGGGAAATATACTCACATTTCCTTGCTGGACAAAAAGGGAAAGAAAGCTGGGCCTTTTTCATGCACCAAAATGTTAGAAGTGCTAATCAGCATACATTTTCCTAGAAACCAAGAGAAGCATTGCCTAGGCTACAATATACCTCATGTATACTAGGCTCTCTCCATAACAGAAATAGTACCCACCCAGAACCCCCCCCCCCCCCCCAAGACCTCTCAGGTAATAAAAGGTAACATCATCTGCTGTGATAAAGGATAATTTGCCTGAAAAAAGCTACTTGTAGATGGCTTAGCTGTTATCCTAGATATCCTTCAGGCCTGAATGGAAACTTTGGCAAATCGGACCCGAAATTCATTTCAAGAAATTCACTCATCTGTGATGGAGATATCCAATGTTTTGATCAGTGGGGCTCTAAGTGCTGAACACCCACTAATCTCTAAAGCGATGGGAGTGAAGTGTGCGCATATTGCGTTCTCTCTCTATTCACTGCACAAAACCAGCTCAACTTAAATCTACTGGCTGCTCTTGATTCCATCCTCTATAGTAAACAGAGAGAATGCGAGATATGCGTACTTCTTTCCCCTCTTTCTAGAGACTGATGGGGGTCTCAACACTCAGACTGCCAGTTGTCAAAACTTTTAATACGTCTCTATGAGCGACAAGTAGCACATCACTACTGAAGCCAGGCATTGGCTGTAGCCGAGCATGTGACTATGCCCATAAAGTGCTGGATGGGAACCAGAAGACTGACATAGTGGAGGCAGCGTGGAAGACCAGAGCAGTGGGGAGCAGGCAATTATGAACTTTCTCTTTCAGCAGGCAGGCTGTGGGCGTTAGATAAAAAGTAATTATTACCGGGAAACCCCTTTAAAATTAAGTCTGAAAACTCAAAATCATAATTCTAAATGTTTAGTAGCAGCAAGAGCAAATATTAGTGTAACTACTATAAAGTAACTTAAATTAGGCAAACACTTACTTTTCTGGTATTTTTTGGGCTCCCTTGGGTTGGTAAAGTTCCATTTTTCTGGTACAGCTTTAAGCAAAACATCAAGAAAACTCTGAGGATGTGAACTGGAGAAAGAATGATTGGTGGGCTCACTGGAACTGATGAATGAGGTAACCTGGTTCACCAAGCCTCTCACCGCTCTTATTAAGGTTCTTCTCAAATATCTGAGCACAGTATTTCTGCTGATATGCACTAGCAAGAAGATTAAAGGGACATTAATCCAAAGAATCTTACAGACACTATTTATGCATTAATTATATGAAAATACATGGGAAAAATTGGAGGACATTTAAACTGTAAAATAGAATTATACATTTTACCAATTTTCAGTCAGCCGTGATTTAGAAATGGATCCCTGGTTTCCATAACTCTTGTAACAAATAATGATTTCTGTTTCTCAAGGATGAAAGTTCATTCATGTAATAAATGTAATTTTTCTTTTAGAAGCCATTAAGAGTCACAAAACTTGGCCGATTCAAGTGCACAGGTGTAAGGGTGTTTGAAAGGGAGTAACAGAAAAAGTTGTGTAGGTCTCATGGGGATATCATGTATTCGAAGACTGAGCGCTATCATCATAGGAACATTATAGGAACGTAACATAAACTAGCTTTTTTTATTTTTTGTTCAATTTCACATCATCATTTCATAATCATGATCTACTTGACTTTGAGCATTGAGAATTTACTTGGAGGCATGCAGGCTCTGGCAAAATCACAAACTGTTGGTGTTGCAGTATTGTTTACAGAACTGTTTCGCACTTTGGGGCACAGACAATGTGTTGTATCTTATTTGTTTAGGGGGAAGAGCACAAAAACACAGCAATTCCACCATTGTTTTTTGGGTTTTATTTCACCGTAGTAAATAAGTTGCATGGTAACTTTATTCTCAAGGGCAACATGATTACGAAGAAAATTTTGGGTGGAATCTGGCATAGAATTGTCACACATTATCGCACAAGGCCCATTTAGTGCAAAAATGTGCAACTTTTCCCCTTTTTATACTATGCTTGCGACTCTTCCAAAAAATGGGATGAGGTAGGCAACGTAGGCGGGACCTATGCCGTCCCTCATATTTCAACTTCTGGAGCATGGACAGTAGCAGATAAAGCAAATACTACGGGGCTAGTGGATAGGGGATCCTGGTGGCAAACTTCTTCTGTTGCCAACATAAAACCACTGTATTTTGTAGCACCTGACACAATTGCATATATATTTTTGCAGATTCCATGAAGTTCAATGTAAACTGTGTAAATTCATGTGCACTGAGCTCCCTCCAGTGGTGGCTCCAGGCAGCCAGTTTTATCATGCTCTATATTAGAGGAATCAGAGAATTTACAGTTGTAATGGGGAGATTTATCAGTGTAGTTATGCAGCTTGTCTGATCTCAATACACTGAGCAATATGCTTTAGAAAGAGCACCATATTTATAAAGCATCTGTTCTACTTCCTCCGAGACAAAAGTCGGGTAAAGTGGGTGAGGCAGACTGCACTTTTATTTTATTAACAATTTCATCCACTTAATTACAAAATTGTAAATTGTCATATAACACATAGGGGGAATACTTAGGCTAATTTAAAATAACCAAGTTTTCTTGAGAATGGACAGCATCCAGACTGAATGCATATAAACATTATTTTTAGCTGATTATCTTTGTGTTCAGGAAAAATTTGCAACATGTTTTATATCGTCCGTTTTTCATGCAGCCCTTGCCCCATATAAATGGGGCTGCGTGAAAAGAGAAGGCATCCGGATGCAATGCATTTTTCACTGATGGTTGTAAGGAGATGTTGAGCGTTTTTCTTCACGCACATGAAAAACAGATGCAATCCACACAGAAAAAAAACGTAAACACCAAACGCAATCAGACAAACGTCATTGAACTTGCATAAGAAACGTCAGTTTTTCACTGAACAGACCCTGACAAATTCTGTATTGCTTATGTGAAAGAGACCTAAGGCTAGTTTCACACATGTGGTAAAGCTATATGGCAGGCTGTGCCGGCAGAGGAACTGCCTGCCGGAATTTACTGGATCCAAACTAGCCAGATACTGCTGTTCACCGCCAGAACCCAGCATGAGCACTGAGTTTTGGCCAAACAAAAAACGGTGCACACACTGGTTTTCTGTCTGGCCAAAACCCAGCTGTCATGATGGACACAGGACAAATCCCTGCTTGATCCCATTATAGTCAATGGGATCCAGTGATGCACTGCCTTATCTGGCTATGCTAATTACAGTAAACACCAGCAGCAGGCTGTTCCTCTGCTGGCACAGCCTGCTCGATACCTTTACCGCATGTGTGAAAGTAGCCAAAGTTTTGTTATTTGGCCTATGAGATCTGGGCACATACCTCCCACAACATAAAGTGCAATCTAATTGTAAGCTTCCGTTTTCTTCGTTTACTACGCACACACCTATAGATTATGCACCACAGCACGATTGACAACATACACTGTGTAAATGCCAATTAAAATGCTGAACTGAAGGACTGACATGTAACAGCATGCATTTTGCTAAAGTCAACACACTGCAAGCCATCTGGGTTTGCATCTCTTGTAAATTAGACTGTGTTTTATGTTCTTCCATCTCATCGAGCCCCGCTTTTGACTCACAGTAAACTGGAGTTGTGCCGTTTTGCATTTTCTAGTTCTGCGACAGCTGTTGCATCTCAAATCTACATCTGACGGACTTGTTTCTGGCATGTGTATTGTATGCAGATGGAAATGCTGGCCATTTTAACAGATTCGCTCACTGGTAACTATGACTTATGTGTCCTTGGAGAATGAAAGTTGCACTTGATAAAAATGAAGGTGCATTATCACTGCTTAAATACAATTAGCTATGAAAGAGACTTTATATTAGCCTTCTCCCCTGGCATAGTCACTTGAGCTATAACTTTTTTTATTTTTATAACTACATAACTAGGCAAATATGGAATTCAGCAACCTGGGAAAGCTGGGTAACAACCTCTGCAGAGATGCAATGGAGGCCATTATTGGTACATACATTCTGTATACAGTATTGGGGTCATTTATTAAGACCAGCGTTTTAGACGTTGGTCTTAAAGGGAACCTGTCACCCAAAAATCGCCTATTAAGCTGTTTACAGTACCTTATAGTGCTGTATACTCGTTTCTTGATGCACTTTTTGTTCGTTTTCCCGCATGTCTGCTCATTCAGAAATCGATGTTATATTCAGCTGCTGCCCCGTGCTTCAAGTCAGGCTTGAAGTCACGGGGGCAGCGGCCTCGGCGTCTTACATGGCCCTCTCCCCGCCCCCTGCCTCTGTTACTGACAGCCGAACTCCGAATCCGGGACCGCGCTCAACGGCCGCATGCGCAGTAAAGGGCGGCCGTTGAGCGGCCGCCCTTTACTGGGCGGTAGTAAAGGGCGGCAGCCGGGACCGCGCTCCTGCCGCCCTTTACTGCGCATGCGGCCGTTGAGCGCGGTCCCGGATTCGGAGTTCGGCTGTCAGTAACAGAGGCAGGGGGCGGGGAGAGGGCCATGTAAGACGCCGAGGCCGCTGCCCCCGTGACTTCAAGCCTGACTTGAAGCACGGGGCAGCAGCTGAATATAACATCGATTTCTGAATGAGCAGACATGCGGGAAAACGAACAAAAAGTGCATCAAGAAACGAGTATACAGCACTATAAGGTACTGTAAACAGCTTAATAGGCGATTTTTGGGTGACAGGTTCCCTTTAATACCCCTTACAAAGGCGCATGATGCACCTAAGTTATATAGAGGCGACGGTCTCTACATAACTTAGGCACATCCAAGGCCGGCCTAAATCTATAGATTTAGATAATTGTGTAGAAAATGATAAATGAGACGGGCCGGCTGCCCCTTTCCCCATCCACTCGATGCCCTCTTAATACAAGGCGTGAGCGTGGAAAAGTTGCAGGTTCGGTCACAAATTCCCTTTGTGACCGAATCTGCGTCAGATATACGCCCTATTTTTTGCTATTTTTTTTACTTTATTTGGGGAAAATGACGTTTTTGTTTATTTTTACTTGAAACTTTTAATTTTTGGGGGGGAAAACTTTATTTTTTCAACTTTTTTTCCACTTAATTTTTTGTCCCACTTTGGGACTTGAACTTTTGGGGGTCTAATCCTTTACAATGCATTCCAATACTTCCGGGGCCTGTGAGATCCAGGGGGCTGGATCTCACAGGCTCGTCCCCGGAAGGCAGTGCGATGCCTTCCTTAGACATGGCGCTGCCTTCCATGCCATCGGGTCCCCCCTACAGCCGCATGGGGACCCGATGGCACCGCCCGCCGCCGCAATAGGTAAAAGCCGCAAACCGCAGGTCTGAATTGACCTGCGGTTTGCGTCAATCGCAGACATGGGGGGGTCACTGGACCCCCCAGGAAATTAGCCGAGGTGCCTGCTCAATGATTTGAGCAGGCACCGGCTTCCGATCAACGCCCTGTGTCCTGAAGAGGTTAAATGTATTTTATCAGGATTTTATGTGATAAACCAACACAAAGTAGCAAGCATGTCAATACTTTGTAGGACCACCTTTCACTGCAATTACAGCTGCACGTCTTTTGGGCGGTATGTCTCTACCAGCTCTGCACATCTAGAGGCTGACATTTTTGCCCATTCTTCTTGCAAAAGAGCTCCAAGTTAGATTAGATGAAAAACATCTGTGAACAGTAATTTTCAAGTCTTGCCACAATAGGATTTAGGACTGGACTGGGCCATTCTAACACATGAATTTGCTTTGATCTAAACCATTCCATTGTAGCTCTGGCTGTATGTTTAGGGTCGTTGCCCTGCTGGAAGGTGAACCTCCGCCTCAGTCATAAGTCTTTTGCAGCTTCTAATAGGTTTTCTTCCAGGATTGCCCTGTATTTAGCTCCATCCATCTTTCCATTAACTCTGCTTCGCTTCTCTGTTCCTGATGAAAAAAAACATCCCCACAGAATGATGCTGCCACCACCACCATGTTTCATGGTGAGGATGGCGTGTTTAGGGTCATGTTCAGTGTTAGTTTTCCCCCCACACATAATGTTTTGCATTTAGGTCAAAAAGTTCCACATTGGTCTCATCTGACCAGAGCACTTTCTTCCACATATTTTCTGTGGCTTGTGACACACTGCACATGGGACTTCTTATGGCTTGCTTTCAAAAATGGCTTTCTTCTTGCCACTCTTCCATAAAGGCCAGATTTGTGGAGTACACAACTAATAGTTGTCCTGTGGACAGATTGTTCCACCTGAGCTGTGGATCTCTGCAGCTCCAGAGTGACCATGGGGCTCTTAGCTGCTTCTTGCCTGGGCTGTCAGTTTAGATAGACAGCCATGTCTTGGTAGGTCTGTAGTTGTGCCATACTCCTCCATACTTCACCCATTTTCAGATGATGGATTGAACAGTACTCTGTGAGATGTTCAGAGCTTGAGATATTTTTTTTCATAACCTAACCTTGCTTTACACTTCTCCACAACTTTATATCCCTGACCTGTCTGATGTTTTTCTTGGTTTTCATGATACTGTTTGATCGCTAATGTTCTCTAGATAAACTCTGCACCTGCAATTATACTGAGAATAAGGTATACACAGGTTACACTTACTTCTGAAGGCAAATGGTCACACTGGATTTTATTTAGGGACATTAGAGTACAGGGGGCTGAATACAAATGCACGCCACACTTTTCAGATTTTTATTTATTAAAAATTTTGAAAACCAGGTATCATTTTCTTTTCACTTCACACATACTTGCTGCTTTGTGTTGGTCTATCACAAAAAATACAAAATAAGTTTGTGGATATAATGTGAAAAAATGTGGAAAAGTTCAAGGGGCATGAATACTTTTTCACGGCACTATATGTAGTTTGGTCTTTAGCATACCTCCACATGCTGCCCACCTTTTTCAAAGCTGCTGAAAGGCAAATCTGCGGAATCGAGAACAGAGGAATTATCGCTGTGTAACTGGGCAGAGTAGCTATTCAGCTCTATGTACTATGGCTGGTACCATATATATATATATATATATATATATACACACACACACAAGAGCTGGTACTATGGTTGGTGCTGTTATCAAATCTATTTTGTACTAATAGTAACTAGGAGAGTCCTTCCAACAAAATGGCCACGCTCACTACGTAGACAAAAATTATCCAGATTAACCCAGCCTCTTCCTCCTAAACTTCCTGGCTCATATGCCGTTTTATTTTTCATGTCTGCAATTGTGATATTTGGGAAAACAAGAGCAAATAACAAAAGACAGATGAGATAATGTTACGTTTTGATGGTTGTACTTTTTTTGTGTGTAGATTCTGGATTTAGTGGCCTATAAAGTGTGCAAGATAATGCTGGGTGATAAATCCAGAGCATTGTTACACTGCCTAATTTAACATTACATCACACGTTTTTTGGCTTAGTTTACTCCAAAAATGTGTCATCATTTTGCTCCCTAACTGGACAAAAGGTTGTAAAAAAACAGGGTAGAAAATTGTCTACAACAGGCGGAAAAATGTACAAAGCATGCACACCATTCTTTGTCACTAATTGTGAGGGTAGTAAATCTCTTCCATTGTATGGAATATTAAAGGATGTCATTAGAAAGAGCCCACACACAGCTATGTGAATAGAAAAAAAAAAGAACAGGAATAAAAAAAATATAATAATTAACATTGGCCCCAGTCCTTAAAAAGGACCTATCACCACGAAAGGCAATGCAATCTGCAGGCAGAGTGTTACACAGCAGGAGGAGCTGAACAGATTTATATATGGTTTTGTGGGAAAAGATTCGGTAAACGTGTAATTTATACATTTATGCCTTTTCTATTTCTGACTTTATTTTACATGGGGGTGTGGTGTTATCAGTGACTGACAGCTATCTCTGTATACACACTCATACAAAGAATGCTATTGTCACGGCTGAGGATGGGGAAAACCCTCAGCCGTGCGATGCCCGGTGATGTTGTGGCTGCTCGGCCAAGAGAACAGGATAGGGAGCAGGTCACCTCCTCAAGCATCCCTAACTCCTACCTGCATGGGCCGACCTTTAAGGTAGGAGAACCCATGCGCAGGAACCTCGGAGCCCTGACTTACCCTCCGCAGATCCCTGAGCTAGGAGCTCGGTAAGACGACCTACTCCTCCAAGGTACGGAGGAGCAGGAGTCTCAATGGCCAAGCTGCTGGGAAAAAGGGGAACCGAAACAGACTAATGGGAATGGCAGGTGAACTAAGGAGTTCCACCAACCTGCCACAGCCTTGCTGACTGGATCCCTGAGCACACACAGAATCCAGAACCATTAGCTGCACAAACCAAACGAACAAAGGTCCCGACAGTACATCACATGGATATCACATACAACATGACATAAAACATAAAGTGACATTCTCTTTATGACCACAGGGGTGGCTCTCACTGGCAGGTAGAATAGACAGGAGGCTGCTCCAGCCAAGCATGACTGAAGCAACCCTCAGACCTGAACTAACAGTGAGGCTTTATAGGCCAAGAAGCCACACCCCACAGTCGGACACACCCAGTGACACAACACACACACTGGGAAGGGAGTTAACCCTTCCAGCACCAGAGAAGGGAAACATACATTAAAGGGAAGTGCACACAATACACAAAACAAAGTGCACACATACACACACACCTAACAGAAAGGTGCTAGGTGCAACCGCATGCACAGCATAGAAAGCTGCCACATACATAACGTTGCCAGCGGCAACCACAGGTGAGGCAAATACCACTGCCCTCACCTGTTATTGAAAACCAAACTAAACCGCTGAGAACCGCATGCGGTTCAGGAGTCACGGTCATGGCCATGGCCGTGACAGCTATCACTGATAACACCTCACCTGTGTACAGCTATCAGTGGCTGACACATATCTATGTATACACACTTACACAGAGAATACTATCAATCACTAATCAGCTCCCACATGTATAATGAAATCAGAAATAGCAGAAATTTAAATGTATAAATTCCAAGTTGTACTGAATATATTACAGTAAAACTACATATGAATCTGCTCAGCTTCTCCTGCTCTATAACCTGCCTCCTGCAGACTGCCACTGTATTTTGTGTGACAGTTTTTCTTTAAGCGATTAAAAACGCAACATCGCTGTGTGAAAGAGGGTGATGAGACACCACCAGTATTATTTCTATATATGTCTAGAGGGTCATGCTATTATTTAGCACCGGTAAGTATTATTGTATGCTGGTTTGCAGTCCAGTATGGTTGGTGTACCTGCAGAAGATTTTTTAAATAAATCTAAAGTTTCTGAAAAACAAATCTAAGAATTTATTGTACCTGTTTGGTTGATAAGGGAATCCCATAGTTGCTCCTGATCCATATAACTCTCCAATAGGGCAGTAAAAGACTGAGGTGACAGGGAACAATAAGAGAACACCCACAGGATGATTTCTGTGACATCCATATCCTTGCCATCGTCATCTTCCAGCATTAACAAATTGAAATCATGTGTTTCCTGAACTTCAGCTACTAAAAAGAGAGAATATTTATTATGATGAAAACTAAATTCCAGCTATATTTTTAACACATGTTAAATACATACACACATACGTCGTATGCAGCAAGTACACCCACATACAGCAGTACCAATACTTTTAGTGACATTTGGTATTAGCCCACAAAGAGGTTGTCCAAAAGTTTTAGCGCTGATGGTCCCTGGCAGCCTTTGTTTATTTGCCTGGTGCCACCATGTGCCGTACGTCCATGTGACCACTGCAGCCAAATTACTATTATACAGTCAGCACCTGAGGCATATGGAGCTCAGTTGAATGTAATTATACATTTCACATGCCAATCCATTGCTTCATTCTGGGGACAAAAGACATTTAATTGTTATGCAAATGATCAGTTAAGTGCACTGTGGGTGGGCCCAAGCCATTCTGTGCACCCATGCTCTTCCTGCGTCCTCTGCTAGGCCCTCCCTATTCTTCTTGTTTGACAGGGCCAGGTGGAAGATGATGCAGGAACCAGGCTCTGTCAATCAAGGAGAGGGTGGGCCTGCCAGAGGAAGGGGCAAAGATACCCTTGGTCCACTTAACTTCTCATTGGCATTTGGATAAAAAATACTTTTCTCTAGAATCAAGCAATTGATCAGTAAGTGAAATGTATCATTACATTCAGCTGAGCTAGCAGTGCAAGGCATGATGCCTACTCACTCTACGGTGGCGTCTCGCACAGCTCTTTGTGGCAGCTTTGGATGTGGTTGAGCCACAGCCAGAAGTGGCTTCAACATGAAGGAGAAGCA
Organism: Bufo gargarizans; assembly: GCF_014858855.1. Lineage (NCBI taxonomy): Eukaryota > Metazoa > Chordata > Amphibia > Anura > Bufonidae > Bufo > Bufo gargarizans. The sequence continues at coordinate 639,030,609 of NC_058080.1, read as the reverse complement.
TAAGTCTTTCCTTTATAGTTGCCATTCTCTTCCAACCCACTTCTGGCTCTGGCACAAAACTACTCCAAAAACTGCCACAAACTTTTGTGTGTGACACCAAAATTTAACTTTTGGACAATGCCCTTAAATAGGACAGCATATACTGAAGACAGACCTAATTTAAATGCAATTAAATGTATATCTGTATGATTATTACAATTTATCATAATTCATAGCATAACTCAGCGCTGCTCAATCTAACACACATTATTGTGGGTCCTTAAGTGCAGCCCTGGACTGCATTAGAGATGAGTGAACCTTTCAGGTTTAGTTTCAGGTTTGCAGAATTTTTAGAAAAATTCGGTTTCAGCACAGAAAAGAGAGCGAGAGCCCACTATACTAATCTATGTTTCTTAAAAATATAAGTGCGTTATCTAAGGGGTACTCTTTTTTCATAATTGAAAGCCCTTAGTATGCGGAGTACGTGTGCGTAGTATTATAGGCCAGACGATGCCCCTCTGGATTTCTGGGAAAGATATTCATATTGGCTTTTCTAAGCCTCTCTGATGTCGGCATATGTTAGGCATGATAATTTGCATATATTTTCCCCAGAAATCAGAAGTAGCGTTGTCTAGCCTATAACAGTCATCAAGGATATTAACTGGTCTCCATAATAGAAATAGTAACCAACCAAAAGTTCCTCCCAAGGACTTGCAACTAGAAAAAGCTTTTCCCATCTGCTTTGCTCTGATATAGGGCTTTCAACCTGACAGAGCTAGTTGTAAATGTGAGGCTGGCTTAGCGATTTTCCTAGTTTTGATACATAAGCATGTTTAAAAGGCTTCAAGGCACTCCTGCCTGTAGAATCAATTTGCTCATCCTTAGATTTTATCAATGAGCAGTACATCACAGTCAGCCATGGTCAAGGCTCGCACACACAATGTTCTATCTTATGACACAGCTGTATTTGCCAATAATTTCTCCAGATATATATTTTTGGCTAGGATTCAGGGTCCATTCACACGTCAGTATTTTTACCTTTCCAGATAAACGTTCCTTTTTTTTGCGGATCTGTTTTTCAGTACAAACTTCCGTTTTTTTTTACTAAAGTGCTTCTGAATCCGTTCCGTGTTATTGTTATTCCGTTTTTTTTTCCATCCATTTTCCTGTCAATAGATCCGCAAAAACGGATGACATTCAGATGGATAACGGACCCGAAAAACGGATAGAAAGTAGGAGAAGCTTAATTTTTTTTCAGGATCCGCACACTGGAAAATAGGAAAACGGAACGGATTCTGTGATTCGGACAGCACTATAATTGGTGTCCGCATTTTTGCCGAGGCAATTGAAATTAATGGATGAGAAAAAACGTTCCGATTTAAATCGGAACAGAAACGGAGTGTTATAACGGACGTGTGAATGGACCCTTAAAAACACATTTCCAAACAGGTCTTACGAGATCTGATCTTTTTCCTGGTATACAAAACACAGACCGCAAACATATAAACAGTCCATACATGGATTCTTGTACAAATCCTTTGCACCTAGCCAACTAAGGACCCTCCTATGTCCTGACGAGGGGAAAAAAACCAAAGCAGGTGTCAGCAGTTGGGTCCCATTTCCTTTCAGAGAAGACTTGGCATGGCTAATATCCTTAGTCATGTTGCATGGCTTGTTAAAGATTTGGACATTGACTATAGGGTTGCTACTTGCACTAGCTAACCCTGCAGACACAGCTTTCCTTGTTAGCTAAACTGTTTTCCGATGGAGCACTCCCTCTATGCAAGGAGAAGCAATGCCCCCACCTCAAAATAAACATGGTTACATGACACAACGTTTAGAGATAGAAAAGATATAGCTGACGCCTGATCAATATCCTGGGGAGTGTAGCTTCAACATATGTATAGCCACCACTGGGGATGCACATCAGGAACATGAAGTGAAGCCCTAGGGGACAATACACCGCTAGTCGGGCATCACTGGCACATTAAAAAGGAATATTGTTAGAGTATCCCTAGGACTGGCCCACAGGGGTACAGGGTACAGTGGGCCAGTGAGAAAGGTGGGCCCACTGTCCACCAGCACAGCATCTCAAATAACCTATATCAATATAAAAAACTGGTTACACTATCCAGTTTATTATTATAGATGCATCGGAAGGTTAAGGCCTCTTTCACATGACCTTTTTTTTTTTTTTCGTTTTTCAGGACGTTTTTTTGCGTTCCGTATACGTTCCATATACGGAACCATTAATTTCAATGGTTCAGCAAAAAAAAATATCAATGTACTCCGTATGCATTCCGTTTCCGTATTTCTGTTCCGTTGAAAGATAGGACATGTTCTATTATTGCCCGCAAATCATGTTCCGTGGCGCCATTTAAGTCAATGGGTCCACAAAAAAAACGGAACACATATGGAAATGCATCCGTCTGTCTTCCGTATCCGTTCCGTTTTCTTTGCGGAACCATCTATTGAAAATGTTATGCCCAGCCCAATCTTTTCTATGCAATTACTGTATACTGTATATGCCATACGGAAAAACAGAATGGAAAAATGGAACCGAAACGGAAAAACAACAGAAACAAAAAATGGAAAAGCGGATCCGGAAAAAACGGCCCGCAAAACACTGAAAAAGGCATACGGTTGTGTGAAAGAGGCTTAAGATGGCCTCTAAGAATAGAGGCAGGCTAGCTCTTCCCTGGGACCATTTGAAGTTGTTGCAGAGACCCCCATAATCAATCATCTTGTAGCGTTTTGTTGCTGTCTGCCTCTGTGTGGGCAGGTAATATTTGCATGTCGCTGTACAGTGGGCCCCCAGAATTAATTTTATTGGTGGGCCCTAGGCATCCCAGTCCGACACTGCACGTAACACCATATACTTACCCCCAAGTATTCACACATCTGGACCTTCTGTTATAGAACAGGAACAAGTGCATCGGTTTTCTTACTGGCACGCTCTTCTCAGACTTTCAGAACACAATGTCATTTGAAGGCACAAATCTGCTTCAGCTCAAGGACCTGGCCAGTCAATAGATTTATGCTTTCTGTCATTTTATCCATGTGATAATTAAAGCATCTAGCAGAATTCAATACAGGAGAGCACTCGGGTAGTAATGTGATCTTGATCAAACATTTGTCAGTCTTTGTAGAAGATGACAGGTATTTGAATAGGTAAGTGAATGGAGTACAGTTGTGAATATGAGGTAAGACAGAATCGGAAGATGTGTTGTACTTCTGACAAATGTTAGGCCACATTACAATGACAGAACCAAATTACTGTATATATTAACAGACCCGTGTGCCCTTGCATTGTGCTTAAAATGAAAGTGTCATCAGAAAATGACCTATTTTTATGTTACATATTTTTTTTTTGTATTTTTGGTGTGTTTTATTTCCATGTCACTATCTACACTGACTGTCCAAAAAAAGTCACCACCTGGATTTAACTAAGCAAATAGTTATAAGCCTCCTAATGGATAATTACTGCATGGACGATCATCTTTCAGCTGGCAACAAGTTATTTAACCCCAACTGGTGCAATGAGTTGCTTCTCATTTCTTAAACAACCATGTCAAAAGACACATCTCGTGGTCGTGGAAAAGATGTTAGTCTGTTTGAGAAGGGTGAAATCATTGGCATGCATCAAGCAGAGAAAACATCTAAGGAGATTGCAGAATCTACTTAAATTGGGTTAAGATCTGTCCAACGCATTATTAAAAACTGGAAGGATAGTGGGGACCCATCGTACTCGAAGAAGAAATGTGGTGGGAAAAAAATCCTGAATGATCGTTATCGACGATCACTTAAACGTTTGGTGAAATCACAACAGTAGAACTCAGGGCTATGTTTAATAGTGAAAGTAAGAGCATTTCCACAAACACAATGCAAAGGGAACTCAAGGGATTGGGACTGAACAGCTGTGTAGCCGTACGAAAACCACTAATCAGTGAGGCAAAGCAGAAAAAAGGCTTCAATTTGCTAGGGAGCATAAAGATTGGACTCTGGAGCAATGGAAGAAGGTCATGTGGTCTGATGAGTCCAGATTTACCCTGTTCCAGATTGATGGGCGCATTAGGGTAAGAAGAGAGGAAGATGAAGTGATGCACCCATCATGCCTCGTGCCTACTGTACAAGCCTGTGGGGGCAGTGCTATGATCTGGGGTTGCTGCAGTTGGTCAGGTCTAGGTTCAGCAACAGTATGTGCTCCAAGAATGAGGTCAGCTGACTACCTGAACATACTGAATGACCAGGTTATTCCATCAATGGATTTTTTCTTCCCTGATGGCACGGGCATATTCCAAGATGACAATGCCAGGATTCATCGGGCTCAAATTGTGAAATAGTGGTTCAGGGAGCAGGAGACATCATTTTCACACTGAGAATATTTGAGATGTGCTGGAGAAGGCTTTGCGCAGCAGTCAGACTCTACCATCATCAATGGAAGATCTTGGTGAAAAATTAATGTAACACTGGATGGAAATAAATCTTGTGACATTGCAGAAGCTTATCGAAACAACGACACAGCGAATGTGTGCTGTAATCAAAGCTAAATGCTTTTTTTTGGTGGCAATGTTTTTTTGGGAGGGTCAGTGTAGATTAAAAAAAAAGTATATAATCCTGCGATCTTCACACTGGCCACTAGGTCTAATCATAGTCTTAGATTTTCTCTTATGTACATGTAACTTTCCAATACCCATTCGCTTTATTACCACAGGCAGAATTACAATAACAAGTAACACCTCTATAAAGATTTCCTGTCTTTTGAGAACAGCTGCATGGGCCATAGATACAACTGACAGAAGCCGACCCCATTGACTTCAAGGGAGAGTTTTCTAGGCATGCTCAGGAGGCAGCAGATAAGCTATGATATCACCTATTGCAAATGGTAGATTCTGTGTTATCTATATATATATATATATATATATATGTGATATCTGCCATGGTAATCTTGCCTGTAATGATAATGAGATGACTGTTGAAAAGTGATCTGCACAAACCAAGAAGTGGCACCAAATAATAGGATAAGTAGCCATCATAAAAACTGCAGGATTTTATGATTTATTTTAAAGGATAACTGTCATATTTTCTTAAATTGCCACTGTTCTCCTTGAGTTTTCCCCTTAGTTATGGCTGTTTTGAATCCTACATTATGAGGGTCTTCTCAAGATGGCTCCTCTGCCAGTTCTCTGAGGCCAAAACTGCATTCCCTCAGGTCACATACAAACTTGCTGTAGCCAGCAGCTTCCTGCCAGCCAATCAGATTGGATTACTGAGAGACACGCCTCCTCACTCTGAAGCCTAATGCAGGCATGCAGTTTCTAGCTGGAGACAGATGAGCCATAGCAACGGTCTTTTAACCCCTTAGGGACTTAGGACGTACCGGAATGCCCTGTTTCCCGAGTCCTTAAGGACTAAGGGCGTACCGGTATGTCCTAACTTTAAATCGCGATTGCGGCACGGCGGGGGTTAATCGCAACAGGATATCCGCTGAAATCATTCAGCGGGCATCCTGTCACAACGCCAGGGGCTTTTACCTTATCCGGCGGGCGGCAGTGCCATCGGGTCCCTATGCGGCTGTAGGGGGGACCCGATGGCATGGAAGGCAGCGCGATGCCTTCCTTAGGCATCTGCGCTGCCTTCCGGTGACGAGCCTGTGAGATCCAGCCCCCTGGATCTCACAGGCCGGAAGCTGTATGAGTAATACACACAGTATTACTCATACAGCCAATGCATTCCAATACAGAAGTATTGGAATGCATTGTAAAAGGGATTAGATCCCCAAAAGTTGAAGTCCCAAAGTGGGACAAAAAATAAAGTAAAAAATCAAGTTTAAAAAATAAAGTTTTCCCCCCAAAAAATTTAAAAGTTTCAAGTAAAAATAAACAAAAACGTAATTTTCCCCAAATAAAGTAAAAAACAATAGCAAAAAATAGGAAAAAAAAAGTAAATATACATATTAGGTATCGCCGCGTCCATATCGACCGGCTCTAAAAACTTATCACATGACCTAACCCCTCAGGTGAACACCGTAAAAAATAAAAAAATAAAAACTGTGCTAAATAAACAATCAAGTCACCCTGCATCACAAAAAGTACAACAGCATGCGATCAAAAAGGCGTTTGCCCACCAAAATAGTACCAATCTAACCGTCACCTCATCCCACAAAAAATTAGCCCCTACCTGAGACAATCGCTTAAAAAAATAAAAAAACTATGGCTCAGAATACGGAGACACTAAAACATCTTTTTTTTTTTGTTTCAAAAATTATATTATTGTGTAAAACTTACATAAATAAAAAAATGTATACATATTAGGTATCCCCGGTCCGTATCGACCGGCTCTATAAAAATATCACATGACCTAACCCTTCAGATAAACACCGTAAAAAATATAAAATAAAAACTGCTAAATAAACCATTTTTTGTCACCTTACATCACAAAAAGTGTAATAGCAAGCGATCAAAAAGTCATATGCACCCCAAAATAGTGCCAATAAAACCATCATCTCCTCCCTAAAAAATCATACCCTATCCAAAGTAATCGCCCAAAAACTGAAAAAATTATGGCTCTCAGACTATGGAAACACTAAAACATAATTTTCTTTGCTTCAAAAATGAAATCATTGTGTTAAACTTACATAAATAAAAAAAAGTACACATATTAGGTATCGCAGCGTCCGTAATAACTTGCCCTATAAAAATATCACATGACTTGACCCCTCAGGTGAATACCGTAAAAAAACTAAAAATAAAAACGGTGTAAAAAAAAAGCCATTTTTGTCACCTTACATCACAAAAAATGTAATAGCAAGCGATCAAAAAGTCACACGCACCCCAAAATAGTGCCAATAAAACCGTCATCTCATCCCGGAAAAATCATACCCTACCCAAGGTATTCGCCCAAAAACTGAAAAAATTATGTCTCTCAGACTATGGGAACACTAAAACATGATGAAAAAAGTATACATATTAGGTATCGCCGCATCCGTGACAACCTGGTCTATAAAAATATCACATGATCTAACCTGTCAGATGAATGTTGTAAATGACAAAAAATAAAAACGGTGCTAAAACAGCTATTTCTTGTTACCTTGCCTCACAAAAAGTGTAATATAGAGCAACCAAAAATCATATGTACCCTAAACTAGGACCAACAAAACTGCCACTCTATCCCGTAGTTTCAAAAATGGGGTCACTTTTTTGGAGTTTCTACTTTAGGGGTGCATCAGGGGGGCTTCAAATGGGACATGGTGTAAAAAAACAGTCCAGCAAAATCTGCCTTCCCAAAACCGTATGGCGTTCCTTTCCTTCTGCGCCCTGCCGTGTGCCCTTACAGCGGTTTACGACCACATATGGGGTGTTTCTGTAAACTACAGAATCCGGGCCATAAATATTGAGTTTTGTTTGGCTGTTAACCCCTGCTTTGTTACTGGAAAAAATGGATTAAAATGGAAAATTAGCAAAAAATATTAAATTCTCAAATTTCATCTCCATTTGCCAATAACTCTTGTGGAACACCTAAAGGGTTAACGATGTTTGTAAAATCTGTTTTGAAGAATCTCATGCAATGAAACAGGTTCCTGTTAGAGATTACCTGATTTATCTACTATGGGGCCCTGGCTTCCCAACACATCCTTTCCTTACAATATAACATGCTGGTACCCTCTGGACCAACATTAATGGCACATCGAAAGATACGTCCACTCACTTGTTTAAAATCGCTTCCACTCACGCTATCGAACTGTCTATACTCGACATTAACTTAGCGTCATGGCAAGATAGAGGGATTGGCACTATTTCCCAAATGAAAGAAGACCATTACCTTCTTCCCTTTGCGACTCTTCAAAGCGCCTTCGCTCTACCTCATTCTGAATTCTATACATATCTGAGACTCCGTCACTTCCTTTCGAAGATCTTACAATCTCCCCCCCAGGTCAACTCGTCCATCTTGCGACTATTTCAATTCCCCTCCCTTTTCAAAAGACATTCCACGAGACACCTGTATGATCTACTGGGGGATAAGGCTACTTTCATTAAGTCCCCCCCATCTATAGATGGGAAAGGGAACTAAAGAAGACTTTTCCTGCTGAATCCTGGACTGCAGCCATACGATTTATCGTGTCCAATTTGAAATGTATCACTCACTATGAAGCAGGTCTAAAAACCATTCTCCACTGGTACTTTACCCCCCAGAGACTTCATATGATCTACCCTTCCACTTCCCCCTATTGTTGGAGGGGTTGTGGCGGAGGTGGATCCTTGCTCCATATCCTCTGGACCTGCCCTATCCTCACTGAATACTGGAAGAGCATCTTCCAACTTGTCTCTACCCTAATGGGCCACAAAGTGGTCCTTGCCCAGAGTTAGCCTTGCTGTTTCTAGGTATTCATGAAATCCCTCCTCCCCATAGACACATCACTGGCCATGTTCTGCTCAGCGCCAAACTGGTCATTACCAGACACTGGAAAAACCCGGCCCCTCCTTCTGTTTCTGAGGTCATACAAGAGATTAACCAGACTTGCAGATACGAACACTCCTTACCCTCATCAATTATTCCCATCAAATTTAGACAGGCGGCCTGGAGTGGGTGGACCCATAGCACTTTCTACTCCTCCTGATGTATGTTCTCTTGGCTGCCCGCTGGGACGACGAGGATGCAACTAGGAGGTCCCCATGTCCTTCTCCCCCTTGTTCCTTCCCCTTCTTCTCCTTTTCTTCTGCTTCTCACTTCCTTCTCTTAGGTGTCACTGTACCCTATTTTGTTCTGTGGCCTTCCACAGCTCCTGGTTACTATTTGTCTCGTTTGTCGGTCACCAAATTAGTGACTGCTTTGTTCGTTATCCAATATGCTTGTTGTACCATTAGCTTACGCTATTACTCAACTTGTGGCTGCGCCCACTGTTTTGCTAACTTTATTCATATATATTCAAATGTATTATGTGGCTGCGTCCACTTTGTTGCTTCTTTATCTTTTGTTTCACAGTGCTGATAAAATAAAAAACTATTGAAACTAAAAATCTGTTTTGAATACCTTAAGGGGTGTAGTTTCTTAGATGGGGTCACTTTTATGGAGTTTCTACTTTAGGGGTGCATCAGGGGGGCTTCAAATGGGACATGGTGTCCAAAAAAAACTGTCCAGCAAAATCTGCCTTCCAAAAACAGTATGGCATTCCTTTTCTTCTGCGCCCTGCCATGTGCACGTACAGCAGTTTACGACCACATATGGGGTGTTTCTGTAAACTACAGAATCCGGGCCATAAATATTGAGTTTTGTTCGTCTGTTAACCCTTGCTTTGTTAGTGGGAAAAATGGATTCAAATGGAAAATTTGACAAAAAATTGACATTCTGAAATTTCATCTCCATTTGCCAATAACTCTTGTGGAACACCTAAAGGGTTAACAACATTTATAAAATCTGTTTTGAATACCTTGAGGGGTGTAGTTTCTTAGATGGGGTCACTTTTATAGAGTTTCTACTCTGGGGGTGCATCAGGGGGGCTTCGAATGGGACATGGTGTAAAAAAAAAAACATTCCAGCAAAACCTGCCTTCCAAAAACCGTATGGCATTCCTTTCCTTCTGCGCCCTGCCGTGTGCCCGTACAGCAGTTTATGACCACATATGGGGTGTTTCTGTAAACAGAATCAGGGCCATAAATACTGAGTTTGGTTTGGCTGTTAACCCTTGCTTTGTAACTGGAAAAAAATTATTAAAATGCAAAATATGCCCAAAAAATTACATTTTGAAATGGTATCTCTATTTTCCATGAATTCTCGTGGAACACCTAAAGGGTTAACGACATTTGTAAAATCAGTTTTGAATACCTTGAGGGATGTAGTTTCTATAATGGGGTCTTTTTGGGGTGGTTTCTATTATGTAAGCCTCGCAAAGTGACTTCAGACCTGAACTGGTCCCTAAAAATGTGTTTTTTGAAAATTTGTGAAAAATTTCAAGATTTGGCTTCTAAACTTCTAAGCCTTGTAACATCCCCAAAAAATAAAATATCATTCCCAAAATGATCCAAACATGAAGTAGACATATGGGGAATGTAAAGTAATAACTATTTTCGGAGGTATTACTATGTATTATAGAAGTAGAGAAATTGAAACTTGGAAATTTGCAATTTTTTACACATTTTTGGTAAATTTAGTATTTTTTTAATAAATAAAAATGATTTTTTTTTAACTTCATTTTACCAGTGTCATGAAGTACAATATGTGACGAAAAAACTATCTCAGAATGGCCTGGATAAGTTAAAGCGTTTTAAAGTTATCAGCACTTAAAGTGACATTGGTCAGATTTGCAAAGTCCTTAAGGTGAAATAGGGCTGAGTCCTTAAGGGGTTAATGGATTACTTTCATATTTTTTTTATTTGCTAGTTTATTAGAGCTAGGCATGTACACCTGAGTTAGTCTGTCAATGATTGCAAAAGATCTGTAATTACCTTATAATAACAGTTTTCATTAATGTCTCCTGTCCTTTTCCATTGCTCCCTTAAAAGACCGTTGCTATGGCTCATCTGTCTCCGGCTAAGAAGACAGGAAGATGGAGGGGTGGTCCTTCGCACTGCATACCTTCATTAGGCTTCAGAGTGAGGAGGCATGTATCTCAGTAATCCAATCTGATTGGCTGACAGGAAACTGCTGGCTACAGCAAGTTTGTATGTGACCTGAGGGAATGCAGTTTTGGCCTCAGAGAACTGGCAGAGGAGCCATCTTGAGAAGATCCTCATTATACACCAATACATGTGGGGAAGAACCAATATCATCTGGATATTACCCTGATATGTAACACAAACAATGGCCAATCCGCATAGGAAATAATAAATATATATCTTTATTAGTACATAATACATAAAATATAAATTTAAATCAGTTGGAGGTGAAAATACACATGAGGCTAAAATTGACACACAGGGGATTACAGACAGTGTAAACACCAAAGTATAATTCAATCTTACAAAGAGGAGTATGAGGTCACCGCATAAAGTACATAGGATCATAGCAGAAAGTGCCAGGTATCTGACTGCAGATGAATAATAAACCTCAACATTCTCCACATAAATGAATATACCTGTGAAAAATCTGTATCTCCCACGTCCCGACGCATGTTTCGCCTATTTCTTAATCAGGGGGCAGTGCTGGTTGAACTCTATCCCTCCTCTCCTTATATATCCACCCTCATCAAAGTACACATATTTAAACTGAGAAAACTCACCCCAAACGGCATCCTGCCGCCAACCCGGACCGGAAGTGACGCCCGTGCGCTCAAGCATGGAACGCACACCTACTCACACGCGACCGGAAGTACATGCGGCAGGCGCCGAATACCTATGCCCCTTTTCTATCGCTGCTTCAGCATGCGCTGCACTCCAAATCGTGGAAAGCAGCGTACGCCGATAGTTAAGAAGTCCATTCGGGGACATCAATTTCTAAGCATATATGTCACGGGTATGGGTATCAATATCTACTTTAAAGTGCATTATATATACCACAACTCATATTGCAGAAATATTAAAGTGACAGTGCTTCACACGTAATCAAAGTGTCCCAAGTGATAAAAGAAAATGATTTATTGTGGGCCAGTCCGAGCTTGATGTCTATCACAGAAACTCAAGGACCACATAGGGTCACATTTGCTTATTCATTGAATTTTAGGACAGTCATCATATCGAGCAGTGTGAATTTGGACTGTATTGCTTTTGAAACGAAAATTAACCCTATTTTTGTTAATCCGCTAGCTCCAATCGCCTTCCTTGACCGGCTTCTCTGTCTGTTTCTAAACTTTCTTGCAGCATGATCTGCAGCCACAGCATCAACATACATTGTTTGTCAATTTTCAAGGCCACTCTCAAGCACAACCTCACAAGACACCTTGCTCTGGCTCTGCCAGTCACATTTTGGGCTCGTCGTGATGCACAGGAATTATAATGCCTTTCTGGACTGCAGCTTGACCTCAAGTCACCAAGCATGGTCTGCTTTTGGCTTGGCAGTGATAAACTGGAACTTGCTCTGCTCCAAAAAGTTTCAGTCAAGCAACAATATGAGACCATACCACTACTAAGAGGAATGGGGACAAAGAATTGTCTAGAAAAAGATTGCATGTGATGCCTGTGGTCCATGTCTGCCAGCATCTCCTCCCTCCAGGAGGTACAGCACCATACTCTCTATCCACACTGCTACACACTACTGGCCTGCTCAAAGTGTACACAGGTGGAGCTCTGGTGCTCCAAGGGGTTTGGAGGAATAGCATTCGGCTGACAGCTATGGGCACCTTTACTGAAGTGAACTAAATAGCTATATCTTGGAACTGAGTAGGTTGGAAGGCTTTGATAGTTGGGAGAAAAAAGGAATTTACTGGGTGTCACAACTGTATACAAACAAAATCTTCAAAAGCTTTGAACAACTGAAGGAGGAGTTTCAGCTCACGAATACAAACTTCTATCAGTACTTACAATTACGCCACGCCTTGTCAGCGCAGGGAAAGACAATAGATCTGACTATTCAGGCATCTATGATAGCGGAACAGATCAGAAAGGGAGGGGATACCAAAGGAGTGATCTCCAGCTTCTACAAGTTGTTGCTATCATTCTATCAGGACCACTTTCCATTGACTGTTAGGGAAAAATGGTCCCGAGAGGTTGGCCCCCTGAATGATGCGCAGTGGTCCGAAATACTGTCTAAAAGCCCCTTGTTATCATTGTGTGAGACACACAGACTGTCACAATTATACTTAATACACAGGGTTTACAGAACACCTAAATTCCTACATAAAATAGGGGTACGCAACACATCTAACTGCCCGAAATGTGATATGTCGGAGGCACATATAATGCACATGTTTTGGCAGTGCACTGCTATAGGTCCCTTTTGGAACCTAGTGTTCGATATTATTTTTCAGGTTGTGAGACAGTGACAGGTCTCACGCAGGCTGGAGGTAAGGAAGGGGTGGATAGTGCGGTCCACACCCCTGTTCCACCTCAGGTGAGAGAAGCTGGAGGTAATCAGCCTGGCATAAGGCACCTCCCAGAGTGTCAGAAAGGGGGGGAGTGTGGTACCTGTGGACAGAGGCCTGGAGGCTCTGTGTGGTCCAAGCCAGGAGGGCTGACAGACCACGATTCCCTAAGAGACACTGGACTGGAGGCAGTGGGCGTACTGCGCTCTGTACAGCCAGGAGGCTGTGGGACATTGGCTCAGAAAGCCGCACGTGTTCACAGGGTGTGAACAGGGACTTAGGTGAGTCAGGGATCCATTTGTTTAGTTAGAGCCTGGACGGGCGAGTGTTTATTATTTTGTCATTTTGTTGTTGCTGGTGTTGCACAATAAATGCACTGTTTGGACATTATATCCGTGTCTGGTGAAGTAACCTGTGAGAATGACCCCCTAAGAAGATCTAATCCCCCACAAATGGTGTCGGATGCGGGCAAGTGTCCCTGCTGAAAGGAGATAACTGGTTGCTAGGGGCAACGGCAAGAGCAGGTGCTGCTGAATTCTGCTATGTTGCAAAGGAAATTGCTGTGTGGATTTAAAGGGCCAGCAGCCCTGGGAAAGAAACTTTAATGTCTGCAATGCAAAAGAGACTGTGAATGCTGAAATTGTCTCTTGAGAGTGAGACACCTGGAGGCCGGCTCTCTGTTAGTGGACTTGTTGCTGAAAAATTTTCTGGTGCCTGGGCTGTCTGTTGCTATGGGGTGGATGGAGGATCTCACCGAGCAGCTGAGGCAGGCCAATCTGGAGGCTACCCAAAGGCACTTGAAGTGGCAGCAGGAGCATGAAAAACTCATGGAGGATTATGAAAGGCAAAGAGAACTCCTAACCCAAAGCGTTTCCCAGGGTAACAGCTGTGCTGATGCTTTGAGGACGCCATTGCAGTGGGCCCTGGAAAAAAAACCTGAAAAGCTGAGTGAACAATTTGTAAAAGTCCAAAGTGTCGGTGATGCGGCTGAAAAAGCAGTCAAAAAGGTGATGTGTGCCGTTGCCAAGGGCAACCGTCGGGAAGAAAAGGATGTCCGGAGGAGTCGTGATGCGGGTGCTAGGTGCAACCAACCACGACGGCAGGCAGCTGTCCTGCAACAAAGAGAGCGCTGCTGGAGATGCCGTCAAGTCACAAAGTGTGAACCTGATTGTCCTATGGTCAGAAGTCAGGTAACCAGGAATCAAAGGCGGGAGGTTCCTAATGTCCAGGAGAAGGACGGTGACCTCGGGGAAGATGTTCCTGGCTCTCCCTCATGGCCTGAGACTGCCGAACCAGTGACGTCTGTGGGTAAGACTGTTCCGTGTTTTTCTGGTGTAAAAGACAAAGTGACAGTGAGCACGGTTCTGGAGACTGAGCCGCAAATGATAGATGTGTGGGACAGTCATGAGGATAATAAGGACTATCCGGTGGTTCTCACTCAGTGTGAGACTCCAGTGAGAACTGGGTATTGTGGACCTGATGTTATAAATATGTTCATATATGATGTGATGTTGGGCTGGGATATTGTGTCGTTGTTGTGGGGTAAGGTAGACACTTCTGCAGATAGTGAGGAAACTCCTGCAGAACCTGTACTTGTCCCTTTAAGTGAAGGTCTAAGGGAGCTGCACTTTGACCTGCATGGGGAAAGAATATTGACCATTGAAAACAATGGTGCTGGTAAAGTGCAAAGTGATGGTGACAAGAGTGTGGAAATGCATAAGGAAAATGTGATGTCATATGAAATATGTGACGACAGTAATGCACCTTTTCCGTTGCAGGTTGTGGTCAGGGGAGAAGCGCCCCCTGGTGGTAAAAATGTAAATGATAATGAAACTTTATTTTCTGCATCTGCTATGTTTCATGAAGTGCTATATGACTTGATCAAAAGGTTTGAAGACATGCATATAAGTAGTGTGGAGCAAAGCCCAGCTCCAGCTCAGTGTTTGAAGGTGCAGGAAAATAGGATGGGGTTAGAGGGTGTACCGCACGGACCAGAGGTGGAAATGCAGTCTCCACAATGTTGGTTGGTTACGAAGGAAGTGTCCCAGGTGGGGAATGGCTCAGCAGTGCCCCTAGAGGTCAGAATTAATAATGACACGAGTGGTATAGGTGACGTATGTGCTGTGACTGATAGCAACCCAGAGAGTGAAACAAAGGTGGTTACTAGTAGCAACCAGACAGTTATATCTGACGAGATGGGAAAAAAGTCGGGTGACATCAGCCTAGTGTCTGAGGCCCATGTCCAGGCAGTTATAGATGACCTGACCCGACAGTACAGCTGCAAACAGGAGAAGTGTGACTGGCTCCTAGCTGAAGAGAAATACATTTCGGCTCGATATGGTGAAAAACGTGACCAAACAGAGACTGATGCTTGGGAAAAGGAGACCAAGGCCCTCTCCTTTGCTAGAGCCCTGGAAGAAGCGCTTGAGGAGCATGCTGAATTTGAGAGGCTGAACAAGCAACTCCGAGCAGAGACTGAAAATCTCATGAGCTTAAAAGATGAGTTTGAGAAATCTAAGGGTACTCTCGAGCAGCAGGGAGAAGGTTAGAAACCTGAAGAGGAGAGTTCTCTTCAAGACGTCATGAAGCCAGAGCCTGTTAAAAATGGTACTGGAGGTGGTGGCACTGTGGTGCTGGCTGTGGCAGAGAAGATGGAAGATGCTTCTGCTGAACCAGTTAATGGGGCTGATGTGGATGCCGAAGACCACAGACCCGTGGGAGCGTGTAACCCAGGCCTGGAAGATGTCCCCTCTGCATACAAGGCCTTCCAAAAAGCCAGCAGCATGCTGGGGAAGAAATACGAGGAGGTGAACGATCAGTTTTTGGATCCGGGCTATTACGATGGGCTGTATGTCCTGACTCCTCCCCAAAAGGAGAACAGTGTCCTGGGTGAGCCTCTGGAGAAAATGACAGAAGACGAGGAGTCTGCTGAAGACCCTGGTGCCTCCTGCCTTGGTGAGAAAGAGGGGGAGGAGTTAACAGGGCAAGTGTATGGTGCCATGTCTGAGAAGGATGAGAAGGCGGTCAAAGAGACTGGAGACTTTGAGATGACAAAGGCTGAAAAAGTTAAGGCCGATGTGTTGGTTGACATGAAGTCCCTAGGTGCTGCAGAGACCAAAGTTAATCCAAAGGGAGCCGCGGCCAAAGTGGAAAAAGCCGCTAGAGAAGCAGAGGTCTCTGAAACTGCCATCGTAGCTGGGGTAACTACTGCTGGAAAGAAGGAAGAAGTGACCCAGATGCACGTAAAAGAAGCAAAGGAGAAAGTGTCGGGACATGACCATGACTGGGAACGGTTCAGGCAAGAACTGCAGCAGTCCAAGAAAGGACATGAGGCCTTTAGGCAGATTAGATTGGGCAAGAGGCTGGTTTGGGTGATAAACCAAGCGCTGTTGTCCTGGGTCTGGCAGAACAAAGGGAAGGTACGTGTCACCGAGGTTCCTGGCCTCGGTAAAATAAGAACCGGTAAATTTATATGTCAGCGGCAGCTAGTGCTCGCTGACACTGGGTTACTTAGTGTGGCTGTAAAGCCAAGCTGGGCCGGTTCTTATTGGGAGCAGCCAAAGAGCAGGGTGGGTGGCTGTTCCCCACGTCCAGGACTGGATGCCCTCTCGCCAGCCTCCCGTGGTTATGCAGGTGTTCACCCTCACAGGCTTGAACAAAGGGGGGGGGATATGTGAGACAGTGACAGGTCTCACGCAGGTTGGAGGTAAGGAAGGGGTGGATAGTGCGGTCCACACCCCTGTTCCACCTCAGGTGAGAGAAGCTGGAGGTAATCAGCCTGGCATAAGGCACCTCCCAGAGTGTCAGAAAGGGGGGGAGTGTGTTGCCTGTGGACAGAGGCCTGGAGGCTCTGTGTGGTCCAAGCCAGGAGGGCTGACAGACCACGATTCCCCAAGAGACACTGGACTGGAGGCAGTGGGCGTACTGTGCTCTGTACAGCCAGGAGTCTGTGGGACATTGGCTCAGAAAGCCGCACGTGTTCACAGGGTGTGAACAGGGACTTAGGTGAGTCAGGGATCCATTTGTTTAGTTAGAGCCTGGACGGGCGAGTGTTTATTATTTTGTCATTTTATTGTTGCTGGTGTTGCACAATAAATGCACTGTTTGGACATTATATCCGTGTCTGGTGAAGTAACCTGTGAGAATGACCCCCTAAGAAGATCTAATCCCCCACAAGGTGTTCAGGATCAGACTTCCGGTAGATCCTTTAATATGGCATTAGTAGAACACTATATCAAGCTAGGAAATTAATAGCCAAATACTGGAAAAAGCACTACAGTACCAACTAAGGAGGAATTTATTGCACGTATGAATGTGATCATAGGACATGAAAGGGGGGTATACTTTAAAAGAGGTATGAGTAAGAAGTTTGAGTCTATATGGGGACCATGGTTGAGAACACCAGGACTACCCACTGGACGTCTTCTATCCTTGCAATTAGGATGGATGTCTAGAGTAGGATGAGTGTAACACGATAATGGGATGTTACGGATGAACGGGTTATGGTGGAAACAGAGGTAGATGTTTCTCAAGATGTGTGGAGGAGAAAAATGAGCTGACATTGTGGTGCGGTGCAGGTTAGGGAGGGGGGGGTTACACTCTTCTAAGTTTATACTTTGTGTATTATTGTGCCCAAGTTGGGTCTTTACTTGTTTATGTCAATGTATATTTGATGTGTGTCTATCTATACGAATGGGGAAAAATTGTTTTAATAAAAGTGACTTGATTCAAAATAGCTATATCTGGCTCAACTGCTGACTAATCTTGATTTACCTTTGAGAAACCACCTCTGTGTGGGTCTCATGGTTCAATAAACAGTACAGTAACTCACTTTAAACCACTTGGGGATCACATAAAAAAAAAAGTATTTTACTGCCCGGCAATTGCATATTCATAATTGTGCATATCTGAGGAGGTAGTTTATAATGTTAACATAACTGTCACGATGGGGAGTGGAGAAACTCCCCACCGAACACCGAAGGAAGCGGGAAAAGCAACTAGGCCTGGACACAGGGAAAAGGAAGCAGGTCACCTCCTACAGCCTCCCTAATCCTGGCCCTGACTCCTCACACCGTATGAGCGTACCCAGAAGGTAGGACAACTCATACCCAGGAACCTCAGACCCTGGAATCACTGAACAGCCCTACAGATAATGAAAGGGCACGAGACAACCTGTTGCTCCAAGATACGGAATAACAGGAGTCTCATCCGGCCTAGATGTAGGAAAAGGAGGAGACCGTAAACAGCTATTGGATCGGCAGATAAGAACCAGAACAACACACTTACCTGCCGCAGCCACACGACTGGAACCTATGCATATGTACTAGAGCCCACACACCAAACAGGACACAGTACAAACACCAAACATAGGAACCAGCACACAAGTAACTGCCTGGACCCCCATGCGGACAGGATGCATGAAGGCACCAGGCAGAGCTGCTCACTGATTTGTAGTTCCCCCTCCGGGGAACCCTGGGGCCCTCTCAACGAAAGCACAGATACACAGGGAGATGTCTAGCATCCATACAAGACGGAGCATACACCACAAACAGACTAGACATGGAACACCAGACATCACAACACCCACCCATACATAAACAACACCGTACCACAAAATGGATAGTGAAGGGAAGAAGAAAACGGGAAGACATCTGAGAGACATTGATGTCCCACTAGGTGGCCATCAAGGACTGGGCAGATGGAACACACAGGAAAGGAGCAAAGCTCCAGCACTAACAAAGGCTGGAGTACAACTGACTTCAGCCTACAAGCCAGGCAATATAAACCCCTAGTGGCCACACACAGACAGGAAAAGAACCAGAAGAAAGAAGGAAGGTAAAAACATGCTGCAACAACAACACTTTGCTCCTGGCAACCAGCATGCACGGCACACGTGTCATGGCGAACAACAACTATACCGTGACACAGCCGTGACAATAACATAGAGCAGGCAAAGAGTGCTTTAATTATATTAATGTGCAGATGGCATGCTAACACTTTTTTGTACTGAAATGTCAACTTTAAATTATTTTCTTGGCCTGGTCGATGTAAGGCGAGAACTCAAATCAAGAACAGAACTTTCTTTAAATGCAGAACAGCCAAGCATTTTCTTAATAGGATTATCCAGTTAAAGTGAAAAATATTCCTTTACCATAAGACCCAAGCCTTATAAAAGGCCAATAGGTAGTATTCACTCCCCTTGACTTTTTTCGTATTTTGTTACATTACAGACTTAAGTTCAAAGTTTTGTTAATCTGAATTTGATGTGATGGATCAGAACACAATAGTCTAAGTTGGTGAAGTGAAATGAGAAAAATATATAAATAAAACTATTGTTTAGAAAAACCTGAAAATTGTTAGGAAGCCCAAAAAAAGCTCTGGTGCAACCAATTACCTTCAGAAGTCATATTATTAGTGAAATGATGTCCACGTGTGTGCAATCTTAGTGTTACATGATCTGTCATTACATATACACACCTTTTTTGAAAGGCCCCAGAGGCTGCAACACCTAAGCAAGAGGCATCACTAACCAAACACTGCCATGAAGATCAAGGAACTCTCCAAACAAGTAAGGGACAATGTTGTTGTGAAGTACAAGTCAGGGTTAGGTTATAAAAAAAATAATCCAAATCTTTGATGATCCCCAGGAGCACCATCAAATATATCATAACCAAATAGAAAGAACATTGCACAACAGCAAACCTGCCAAGAGACGGCCACCCACCAAAACTCACTGACCGGGCAAGGATGGCATTAATCCGAGATGCAGCATAGACCTAAGGTAACCCTGGAGGAGCTGCAGAGTTACACAGCAGAGACTGGAGAATTTGTACCTGGGACGACAATAAGCCGTACGCTCCATAGAATTGGGCTTTATGGCAGAGTGGCCAGAAGAAAGCCATTACTTTCAGCTAAAAACAAAAAGGCACGTTTTGAGTTTGTGAAATGGCATGTGGGAGACTCCCAAAATGTATGAAGGAAGGTGCTCTGGTTTGATAAGACTAAAAAGGAATTTTCGTCCATCAAAGAAATTGCTATGTCTGTCGCAAACCCAACACATCACATCACCCAAAGAACATCATCGGATGTTTTTCATCAGCCGGGACTGGGAAACTGGTCAGCGTTGAGGGAAAGATGGATGGTGCTAAATACAGGGATATTCTTGTGCAAAACCTGTACCACTCTGTGTGTGATTTGAGGCTAGGATGGAGGTTCACCTTCCAGCAGGACAATGAACCCAAACACACTGCTAAAGCAACAATTGTGTGGTTTAAGGGCAAACATGTAAATGTGTGGGAATGGCCTAGTCAAAGCCCAGATCTCAATCCAATAGAAAATCTGTGGTCACACTTAAATATTGCTGTTCACAAGCACAAACCATCCAACTTTAAGGAACTGGAGCAGTTTTGCAATGAGGGATGGGCAAAAATCCCAGTGATAAGATGTGGCAAGCTCATAATATATTATCCAAAGCGACTTGGAGCTGTGATTGCTGCAAAAAGTGGCTCTGCAAAGTATTAACTTTAGGGGGGTGAATAGTTATGCACATTGATCTTTTCTGTTATTTTGTCCTATTTGTTAGACACCCCCCCTTCCAGAGGTTATGCGACTCACAGGGGAAATGTCTAGCAAACATGCTGGAACACAGCCACCTTTTGCTTTGATTACTGCTTTGCACACTCTTGGCATTCTCTTGATGAGCTTCAAGAGGTAGTCACCTGAAATGGTTTTCACTTCACAGGTGTGCCCTGTCAGGTTTAATAAGTGGGATTTCTTGCCTTATAAATGGGGTTGGGACCATCAGTTGCGTTGTGGCGAAGTCAGGTGGATACACATCTGATAGTCCTACTGAATAGACTGTTAGAATTTGTATTATGGCAAGAAAAAAGCAGCTAAGTAAAGAAAAACGAGTGGACATCATTACTTTAAGAAATGAAGGTCAGTCAGTCCGAAAAATTGGGAGAACTTTGAAAGTGTCCCCAAGTGCAGTCACAAAAACCATCAAGCGCTACAAAGAAACTGGCTCACATGCAGATCGCCCCAGGAAAGGGTGACACTGGTGACACTGTTGGGGATTTATTCAAAATTGAAGGCATACTGAACCAGCATGGCTACCACAGCATCTTGCAGCGGCATGCTATTCCATCCGGTTTGTGTTTAGTTGGACCATCATTTATTTTTCAACAGGACAATGACCCCAAACACACCTCCAAGCTGTGTAAAGGCTATTTGACCATGAAGGAGAGTGATGGGGTGCTGCGCCAGATGACCTGGCCTCCACAGTCACTGGACCTGAACCCAATCGAGATGGTTTGGGGGTGAGCTAGACCGCAGAGTGAAGGCAAAAGGGCCAACAAGCGCTAAGCATCTCTGGGAACTCCTTCAAGACTGGATAGATAGAATATCCAGGATAGGAGCAGCAACCCAGCTCACACAAAGGCTGAAGGCAACTGACCTCAAGCTCACAACATATATAGAGCCAAGAGGCCACACCCAAGACACACCTAAATCCACACCAGACAGTTAATAAACCCCTCTAGCACCAGACAGGGAAGGACCCAGGGGAAAGGAGGACCCACGACATGCTGCAACAACTACACATTGCCGCAGGCAACAGCATGCACGGCATATCTCACAGGGACGTCACCTGTGCAATAAGAATCCTCTTTCATCAGAGCTCCGGGGGGCTGCAATGAACAATTGCACAGTGTGCCCCAAAGTATTGTGCACAAGCGCAGGCCCTGAACAGCGGACTGTACTGCCTGCTGTACCACACAGAGCCGATGCTTGCACAATGCTCATGCTTTTTCAGTATATCCGATGAAGCAGGATACTCACTGCACATGTGTTGGCCCTGTGAGAGGATCCTTAAGTAGAGCGCATGCTGCAGGCAACGCCAGTGGATTGAAGGAACGCCCACTGAAATAACTGGTACAAAGGTGTGGCTGCTCCCACTGTCTTAGAGGGCAAGAAGATTCAGTCTCAGCTCTGTGTATGTGACGTCACAGGAAGTTGGGGGCTTACAGAGTGGATGGGGTCATTTGACCAACACCGGAATCGGCTAAACAGAGCCAAAACAGTACATATTATAAATGACCGAATCTCTTATTATGCCAACTAAAGTTGATTTAGAGCAGCTTGTTTAATTCTGGACAATCCCTTTAAGTATAACACTTCCATGTGGATCTGGAAGGCCTGTACTCTAAGGGGCAATCGCAAATAAGTAAATGCAGATTATCCATATTCCATTTGTCATGAATGTGTGATAGACTGGTCATATTTCCAGCATATAGAAAACTAATCTGTTTTCCCCCAAAAATATTATTGTTTATCTATGCTCCCTTTTATAAAAAAAAATATATGTTACAGTAGAGTTGGTGTTTATTGTACCAGGAAACACTCCAGGTAAATGCATATTACAGGGATTTACATAGACATTTACGCTCAACGGGGGAATAAGGGGTCGGGCAAGACTGAATGGAGATGTGACCACACAATTACCATTCAAGTCAATGGCCGAGCCTAGGTCTGAATCATTTCATCTTCTTCCTCTATAACACGCTAGATCAATTATCCTTCTTTACACCGCTAGGTATCCATTCACTGGCTCTATGTATTGCTGTAAATGGTTGAACAATGCGTTGCAGTGACTTCATTTTCTTTTTGGACACGACACAGAAATGACATGCTCAGTTTCTTGCCGTGATAATTTGTTGCCTGTGTAAATAATTTAGATAAAACAAGGAACGTTTGCTGTGCAGATAAAACTGAAGATGTTAATTAACTAGGTATTAAAATAACAAATGGCACCCGGGGCTTTGAAGGTCATGTAACACTAATGAGAAAAACTACTTTGATATCGCAATCTAGTAAAGAAGAAACTTTGCAGAGGCAAAGCTGTCAGCATTTTCAGCATGTCCTCCCCAGTAATATTAGGCATTCCTTCATCTGCCCAATTTCTAAAATGTGTACATAGTATAAATGGAGAAATATTGGGATACGTCACCGTTATACCTGATGTGACACGCTCTACTGACACTGCCAAGTGACGAAAAATTTGTGGAACAAACTGAGGCAGCATTTGGTCAGTAAGACAATATTTGAGCAATTAACTTGTAAGGCCGACTTACAAAGGCTGACAGAGCAGGCAATTATCAGTAATGATCCGTTCCCAATAATTGCCTGCTCATCATAGAAGGTGAGAGCTGCATTTCCATGCTGTAATCACCTCCGCTATATGGAGACAAGGGATCTGTGCTGCAATCGCTCATTCCCATAGAAAATCATTATTTCTGGCTAGCAGATTGCTGTTAAGACAGCATGATCCGCTACCCAGAATTGATGATTTAACCCCTAAAGACTAGGTGTATTTTAATTTTTTGCATTTTTAATTCCCACGGTCCAATAGCCATAACTTTTTTAAAATTCCATTTACATGATCATATAAAGGGGTTATTTTTTGTGTGATGCATTTTTTTATTTACCATGTCTTGTATTGGGAAACAAGAAAAAAAAAATTGTGGGGTAAAATTGAAAAAAAAACAACATAATTCCGCAAAGGTTTTTTGGGTTTTGATATTATGACATTCTATGTGCGCTAAAAATGACATGACGTCCTTATTCTGCAGGTCAATATGATAACGGCAATACCAAATTTGTACCGTTTTTATTTTGTTTTATTAGGCTACTTTCACACTAGCGTTCGGCTGTCCGCTCGTGAGCTCCGTTTGAAGGGGCTCACGAGCGGACCCGAACGCTTCCGTCCAGCCCTGATGCAGTCTGAATGGATGCGGATCTGCTTGCAGCGTTCGGGTGTCCGCCTGGCCGTGCGGAGGCGTGCGGATCCGTCCAGACTTACAATGTAAGTCAATGGGGACGGATCCGTTTGAAGATGCCACAATATGGCTCAATCTTCAAGCGGATCCGTCCCCCATTGACTTTACATTGAAAGTCTGGACGGATCCGTCCGAGGCTATTTTCACACTTAGCTTTTATATGCCAATATAATGCAGACGGATCCGTTCTGAACGGAGCCTCCGTCTGCATTATTATGATCGGATCCGTTCAGAACGGATCCGATCGAACGCTAGTGTGAAAGTAGCCTTACTTAAAAAAATTTAACATTTTCTTTGCTTCACTATTTTCTTGACAGCCATAACTTTTTTTACATTTCCATCCACAGAGCTGTATGAAGGCTTATTTGTGGAACAAACTATAGTTTTTATTGGAAACATTTTTGGGGTATGTACAACTTTATGATCACTGTTATTCAATTTTCTTTGGGGGGGACAACGTAACTAAACAATGGCAAATCAAGTGTTTATTTTTTTTCTGTTACAACATTTACCACACAAGAAAAATATTTTAATAGTTCAAACATTATTGAATGCGGCAATATCGGTTATGTTTATTTTTTATTGTTTATATATTTTTATATGTAAAATTGGGAACGGGGGTTATTTGAATTTTTCATATTTTTATATATATTTTTTTAGTTACTTTTTACTCAGTAACGTATAGCCCCATAGAGTCCACTGATCACTTGTCCCATAGACCATAATTAAGAACTTTTATCGTCTACATGATTTTCATTGCCTGCCTGTGAAGCTGTTCCTCATGCACAGCTTTACAGGCAGTTTCCCATGACAGGCCTGAGAACCTTCAGCAGGCCCCAGGCTGTCAAGGTAACCTCCCTCTGCCTAACCTCACAGATATGCAAAGAGAAAAAAAAGGAGACAAAGTATTCTGCATGGATGTACAGAAAAGGTGGAGGGAAAATGGAACAAAAAAGGCACCAGGGGATGACCACAGAATGGTGTGGAAGGAGGACAGAGAAAACTGCTAAAGATTAGTGGAGAAAAATAGGCAGCTCCCCAAACCCCCCTAAAAAAGGGAGGTTGAGGTATAGGTGTCTTGAGCTTTATCCTATGCCCTCCTCCCCGGTAAAGTAAGTGCAACCTTTCGCCAAGATACTAATAGTGTAATCCACTATAATTTTTTGGGGAACACTGGAGTTTATGTGGCGCCCCCTGGGTATTATCAGGACACCTGAGAAACCCGGCTCACCAACAATTTTATAACCTCACAGATGTCACCATCGCTACTGAACACGGCATCTTAGGGGTTAAATGACCGGTTTCGGCATCATCAACAATTCTGGTCAATGTGGCCGGGTGCCTGTTGTATTATACAGCCGGCACCTGCCTTGTATGGAGCGGGCTCAGTGCAGCAGCCCACTTCATACAAGCCCTTGCGCATAATGACGTACATGGTCGGCATTATGCTTTAAGGCCCCTTTACATGGGCCAATGACCATGGCACGTATTGGAAAGAAGCGTTCCTAGGAATACCCGTTCCCGATAAATGACCTGTATAAAGGTGCTGCTGATCTTTCAATGAAAGATCTTGTTTATTGGGTGAAAGCATTGCTGATGTGGTCTCCTAAAGGCCCTTTACACAGGTTGACACAGCAGGCAATAACTCGGAATTAACTCTTTGTTCCAGATAATTGCCTGCTTGACGGAGGAGGCGAGAGATGCATTTACATGCAGCAATCATTTCTGATCTATAGGGATGAGCAATCACTACAGTCATCGCTCATCTCCATACAAATTCATTGTTTCTGGGCAGCAGATCGCTGTTTAGACAGCATGATCTAATTTTCCAAAACAATACATGGAGTACAGGTGCATGTTGCATGTAAATGCTGCTCTCACCTCCTCCAGACAATCATTGTGAATGAACAGCTCATTCCTAATAATTGCCTGCTGTGTCGTTCGGTGTAAAGGAGCCTTTAGGTGACCACATCAGCGTTGCTTTCTCCTTATGAACTAGCATATGCTTGTTCGTTGGTTGATTAGCGACACCTTTACATGGGGCAATTATTAGGAACCTGCGTTCCTAGGGATGCTGTTTCTCAATAATTGCCCAGATCATGTGCCGTGTAAAGGGGTCTTAATAATTAAATTATTGAAGTGCGTTATGCAAGGTACTTTTACACAGACCAATTTAGTAGGCACTGATTGGGAACGAACAAAAGGGTAATGATAATTCCCTGATTGTCAAGGAAGTGAGAGCAGCATTTACATGCACATTTCACCTCCTCTGTATGGGGAACAGCAATTGCTTGTCCCCATACAGTTTCTGTGTTTCTGGCAGCAAATCCCTGTTCATACAGGCCAATCTGCTGCAGATCATGGTTTATATAGGCCAAGCTGCTGCACGGAAATGATGACTTCTGGTGCCGGATGGAAGACACAATCACCAGATGAATGAACGTCTGCTAGTTCCCCAATATTGTCAGTCTGTGTAAAAGGGCCATTATTTTTCTTTACAAAGTCAATACTGAATCATTTTTACATTAGTTTTTATTGAATTGTTGGGATTTACAATGAATATGCATATAGAGACATCACAGGAGATGATACAAATACCACAACTTAATCAAATAAGAGTTGAAGGGGTTGTCTGGGTTCAGATCTGAACCTGGACATACCCATATTTTTACTCAGGCAGCCCCCCTGATGTTAGCATCGGAGCAGATCATGCTCCGATGCACTCACTTTCCCTGCACTGAATCGAGCAGGGCAAGGGATTTTTATTTACAATAATACACTGCTGTGCAGAAGCTTCCGTTCAGCAGTGTGTTCGGTCACCGACTCTGATGGGCCGGCTTTAGCGCTCCCCTAGACGTTTTACAGGCTAGGACAGCGCTAAAGCCCGCCCATCAGTGCCGGTGAGGTCACTGGGCTTACTGCTTGGAGGAAGCCTCCACCCGGCAGCCCTAAGGAGAGCACGGTACATCACCGGATCTCCTTAAAATGCCTATGCCCTGCGTGATTCAGCGCAGGGCAAAGGAGAGCATCGGAGCATGAAATGCTTCGATGCTCCTGTCAGGGGGGATGCCTGGGTGAAAATATGAGTATGTCCAGGTTCAGCTCTGAACCCGGACAACCCTTTTCAGCCCTTAGGCACCGGGCTCATTTTCACGTTAAGGACCAGGCCATTTTTTGCAAATCTGACCAGTGTCACGCTTTGACTAATCCAGGCCATTCTTAGATTGTTTTTTTGTCACATATTGTAATTCATGACACTGGTAAATTTTTAAGTTTCAATTTCTCTACTTCTATAATACATAGTAATACCTCCAAAAATAGTTATTATTTTACATGCCCCATATGTCTACTTCATGTTTGAATCATTTTGGGAATGATATTTTATTTTTTGGGGATGTTACAAAGCTTAGAAGTAGATCTTGAAATTTTTCATAAATTTTCAAAAACCCACTTTTTAAGGACCAGTTCAGGTCTGAAGTCACTTTGTGAGGCTTACATAATAGAAAACACCCAAAATGACCCGATTCTAGAAACTACATCCCTCAAGGTATTCAAAACTGATTTTACAAACGTTGTTTACCCTTTAGGTGTTCCACAAGAGTTATTGGTAAATGGAGATTAAATTTAAGAATTTTTTGGCTAATTTTCTATTTTAATCCATTATTTCCAGTAACAAAGCAAGGGTTAACAGCCAAACAAAACTCAATTTTTATTGCCCCGATTCTGTAGTTTCCAGAAACACTCCATATGTGGCCGTAAACTACTGTACTGGCACACGGTAGGGCGTAGAGAGAAAGGTGCGCCGTGTGGTTTTTGGAAGGCAGATTTTGCTGGACTGGTTTATTTACACCATGTCCCATTTGAAGCCCCCCTGATGCACCCAAAGAGTAGAAACTCCATAAAAGTGACCCCATTTTGGAAACTACAGGATAAGGTGGCAGTTTTGTTGGGACTATTTTTAGGGTACATATGATTTTTGGTTGCTCTATATTACATTTTTGTGAGGCAAGGTTACCAAAAATAGAAATTCTGAAATTTCATCTCCATTTGCCATAAACTGTTGAGGAACACCTAAAGGGTTAATAACGTTTGTAACATCAGTTTTGAATACCTTGAGGGGTGTAGTTTCTTAGATGGGGTCACTATTATGGAGTTTCTACTCTAGGGGTGCATCAGGGGTTCTTTAAACTGGACATGGTACAAAAAAAAAAAAGGCCACCAAAATCTGCCTTCCAGAAACCATGCAGCGTTCCTTTCCATCTGCGCCCTGCCGTTTGGTCATACAGCAGTTTACAACCACATATGGGGTGTTTCTGTAAACTGCAGAATCAGGGTAATAAATATAAAGTTTTGCTTGGCTGTTAACCCTTGCTTCGTTACTGGAAAAAACGGTTTAAAATTGAAAATTTGCCAAAAAATAGCTGTTTTGGCACCCGTTTTCATTTTATTTTTTAGACCGTGTTCATCTGAGGGGTTAGGTCATGGGGTATTTTTATATGGCCGATTCTTACGGACGCAGCGATATCTAATATGTCTACTTTTTAAAAATGTATTTAGGTTTTACACTATATTATCCTTTTATAAACAAAAAAAAAACATTTTAGTATCTACATAGTCTAAGAGTCATTTTTTGCGGGATGAGAGGACTGTTTTATTGGCACTATTTTGGGGGGGCATATGACTTTTTGATCGCTAGCTATTACACTATTTGTGATGTAAGGTGACCAAAAAAAGACTTTATTTTTTTTTAACGTGTTCATCTGAGGGGTTAGGTCAGGGTGTATTTATATAGAGCAGATTACGCGGCGATACCTAATATGTCAACTTTTTTTATTTATTTTAGTTTTACAAAATAATATTTTTGAAAACATTTTTTTGTTTAGTTTTAGTGTCTCAAGTCTGATAACCATAGTTTTTTTTCCCCAATTGTCAGTGGCTAAATTGGGGAAGGGGAATATAAATTTAGTACTCCATGGAAGTGTGGTACTCCCTGAAGCAACCAATAATGGAAAGGCCAGGATGATCGGGGCACGTGTCACACTGAGTGGTGGTGTCCTTCCGTATCCCCCTCCTATGACACACTCTGCACCTTTTTTGGGTCCGTCCCTTCTTTCCAGTATGTGGGACCACACCTGGAAAGTGTTGGCCAGGGACGATCCGGGCGCCTCCAGTTTCCGAGGTACTCCAGCCTGCTCTTTCCCGGTCAGAAAAGATCAGGTCCTTGAGGATTGCCTCATAGAACTGAAGGAATTTCCCTGTGTTGCCAACACTCGGGGACAGCACAAAAGAGTTGTACAAGGCAACCTGTACCAAGTAGACCGCAACTTTTTTGTACCATGCCTGGGTTTTGCGCATGGCATTATATGGCTTGAGGACTTGATCAGAGAGATCAACTCCTCCCATATACCGATTGTAGTCGATGATACAATCGGGCTTGAGGACCATTGCTGCGGTACCTCGCACAGGGAGAGGGGTGATGCCGTTACCGTGAATTGTGGACAGTACAAGGACATCCCTCTTGTCCTTATATCTGACAAGCAACAGGTTTCCACTGGAAAGGGCACAGGTCTCACCAATGGGGATAGGTACCTGGAGGGGTAGGTAGGAAGGCCACGTTGATTTTTCTGCACGGTCCCACAAGCGGATGTGGATCTGGCGGCGAGGGACTGGAACAAGTGGATAATAGTATAAAAGTTATCCACGTACAGGTGGTAACCCTTATCTAGCAGTGGGTGCATAAGGTCCCACTCAAGTTTCCCGCTAACACCCAGAGTGGAGGGACATTCTGGGGGTTGAATATGGGAATCTAGCCCCTCGTACACACGAAACTTGTAAGTGTACCCTGAGGTACTCACAAAGTTTGTACAGCTTCACGCCATACCTCGCCCGCTTAGAGGGAACATACTGGCGGAAAATTAGTCTCCCTTTGAAAGCAATGAGAGACTCATCAACCGCGACTTCCCTTCCAGGTACATAGGCCTCCAAAAATTTGGCCCGAAAGTGATCGATGACCGGCCTGATTTTGTACAGGCGGTCATAGGCAGGATCACCTTGGTGGGGACATGCTGCATTATCTGCATAATGCAGGCATTTCCGGATTGCCTCAAACCGGGAGCGTGTCATGGCCGTACTGTAAAGTTGGGTCTGGTAGAGGACGTCCCCACTCCAGTAATGCCTGACACTAGGTTTCTTGACTAGGCACGAGGCCCCAAAATGTCCTCATCTCGGCTGCACTGACCGGAGTCCAGCCACCAGCCCTAGCCAAAAAGGAGCCCGGGTGTTGATCAACAAACTGTTGGGCGTACAGGTTTGTTTGTTCCACCATCAGATTTACAAAGTGGTCACTGAAAAAAAGACTACTAAAGTAGTCGTATTCAGTGAAGCCCACTGTGGAAATCTGGATTCCTGGTTGGCCTACAAAATCAGGAATTGCGGGCTCAAAATGCTCTGGGGTAAACCAGGCAAGTTCACCGGTAGGAGGCACAGGAAAACTAGTACGAGCCCCAGAGTTGCCCGTACTAGTGTGGGCCACAGGGTCCCTAGCATGGCGGTCCCCTTGCTCCGCCTAGAGGCGTCTCCGCCGCCTTGGGGCCTCATCATCATTGCTAGATGATGGAGGACGCGGATGACAAAAGGAAACTGGGGTCATCCTCGTCCTCCCTGAGGCTCTCGGACTCGGAGGCAAGCTGGGCGTATGCCTCCTCGGCCGAGAATATCCGGCAGGCCATAGGGGAGTGTGTGTGTGCGTGTTAAACTTTATTTGGTGTGCATGTGTGTGGGGGCACGGGTGTTCGCGGACTTACCCTAAAACCTAAACAAAATTCAAACTCGCTGATCAACCGTCCGAATTTGACCAGCGGTGGGGTGTGCGATGCGCTAACAGTGGCCAGACACTAAGAGATCCAACCACAGTCAGCGTACGCATAAAATTTTTTAATAACCGAATAACCCGAAAACGCAGCAAACCGCAGGCTGAATTAACCTGCGGTTTGATGCGATCGCCGACACGGGGAGGTCACAGGACCCCCCCCCGTGCATTGTCCCAGGGTGCCTGCTCAATGATTTGAGCAGGTACCCAGTTCCGATCAGCGCCCACCGTGCGGCGGTGATCGGAACTACACATGTACGTCATGTGTCCTTAAGTACCGGGACATCATGCCATACCAGTACATCAAGTGTCCCCAACAGGTTAAATAAAAAAAGAAAATAAACTGGCATGACACGGATCACATAAAAGTAAATGTGCATTATTTGTACTTGTTAATGTTTATATATCGTCCTAGGTTACTAGAGTAATTAAAATGGCATCTTGTTTTATATTTGCATGTCAACCAGATAGCACATTTTCTTTTTTCAGTCTTCTAATGAGGATGCTAACGCAGCTTGATATAAACAATTCTAATTAAATGCCCTAATGGCTTCTAATAGTGCTTATAATTATTACACTCACAGCAAATTATTCACATAAAATAGGAAAACCGGTAAGGTAATGGTATGGTACGATAAAAGGGACCAAAAATGCTCTTTATTGGAAGACAGCGAGGTATAGTATACCTGAGCTGTTCTCCAAACAAAAGCATTTTTCCATCACGGGGCAGTAGACAGAGACACGTAAATTATTATTTTTTGCTATTGTGGCCATTTGTACATCCAATTTGTGGATGAATATTACAAATACAACCACTGAGTAAAAAGCCACTTATTAAAACTTGTATGCAGCACCTTAACCCTTAAGGACCGGGACATTTTTCACCTTAAGGACCATTTTTTGCAAATCTGACATATGTCACTTTATGTGCTGATAACTGTAAAACGCTTTTACTTATAGGGCCATTCTGAGATTGTTTTCTTATCACATATTGTACTTCATGACAGTGGTAAAATTGAGTCAAAAAAAAAAAAATTATATTTATAAAAAATTCTAAATTTACAAAAAATTTGGAAAAATTCTAAATTTCTATTTCTCAACTTTTTTAATAGATAGTAATACCTCCTAAAATAGTTATTACTTTACATTCCCATATGTATACTTCATGTTTGGATCATTTTGTGAATGCCATTTTATTTTTTGGGGACGTTACAAGGCTTAGAAGTTTAGAAGCAAATCTTTAAATTTTTCAGAACATTTCTAAAATCCATTTGAATTCATTTTTTCCAGGGTTAAGGGTTAACAGCAAAACAAAACTCAATATTTATAGCCTGATTCTGTAGTTTACAGAAACACCCCATATGTGGTCGTAAACTGCTGTACGAGCACACGGCAGGGAGCAGAAGGAAAGGAACGCCATACGGTTTTTGGAAGGCAGATTTTGCTGGACTGGTTTTTTTGACACCATGTCCCATTTGAAGCCCCCCTGATGTACCCCTAGAGTAGAAACTCCAAGAAAGTGACTCCATTTTGGAAACTACAGGATAAGGGGGCAGTTCTGTTGGTACTATTTTAGGGTACATATGATTTTTGGTTGCTCTATATTACACTTTTTGTGAGGCAAGGTAACAAGAAATAGCTGTTTTGGCACCGTTTTTATTTTTTTGTTATTTACAACATTCATCTGACAGGTTAGATTATGTGGTATTTTTATAGAGCAGGTTGTCACGGATGCGACAATACCAAATATGACAACTTTTTTGGATTGTTCGTTTCAGTTTTACATAACAAAGCATAAAAAAAGATTTCTTAGTATCTCCACATTCTGTAAGCCGTAGTTGTATTTATTTTTTGGGTAACTGTCTTGTGTAGGGGCTCATTTTCTTCTGGATGAGATGACGGTTTGATTGGTACTATTTTGTGGTGCGTATGACTTTTTGATCGCTTGCTACTACACTTTTTGTGATGTAAGGTGACAAAAAATTGCTTTTTTTACACCGTTTTCTTTTATTACGGTATTCACCTGAGGGGTTAGGTCATGTAATATTTTTATAGAGTAGGTTCTTACGGACGCAGCAATACCTAATATGTCTACTTTTAAAAAAAAATGATGTAAGTTTTACACAATGATTTCATTTTTTAAACAAAAAAAATCATGTTTTAGTGTCTCCATAGTCTGAGAGCCATAGTTTTTTTTATTATTTTTTGGGCGATTGGCTTAGGTAGGGGCTCATTTTTTGCGGGATTAGGTGACGGTTAGATCGGTACTATTTTGAGGGGCATATGCCTTTTTGATCACTTGGTGTTGCACTTTTTGTGATGTAAGGTGACAAAAATTGCTTTTTTTTTTTAACCCGGTTTTTATTTTGTATGGTATGTATCGGACTGGGTGGATCATGTGATATATTTATAGAGCCGGTCATTATGGACGCGTCGATACCTAATATGTGTGGTTTGTTTTTGTTTTCTGTGTTTTATTATAAAATAAGGGGAAAGTTTTTTTTTTTTTTCTTTTTTTACTTTATTAATATTATTACTTTATTAATTTTATTAAAAACACTTTTTTTTTACTTTTTTTTTTTCTGCTGTTCACTTTTGGGGGTCTGATCCCCTCTGCAACTAAAATTTAATGTTGATAAGTGCAAGATAATGCACCTGGGGCATAAAAACACGAGAGCAGAATATAAAATCAGTGATACAGTCCTAACTTCAGTATCTGAGGAAAGGGATTTAGGGGTCATTATTTCAGAAGACTTAAAGGTGGGCAGACAATGTCATAGAGCAGCAGGAAATGCTAGCAGAATGCTTGGGTGTATAGGGAGAGGCATTACCAGTAGAAAGAGGGAGGTGCTCATGCCGCTCTACAGAGCACTAGTGAGACCTCATTTGGAGTATTGTGCTCAGTACTGGAGACCATATCTCCAGAAGGATATTGATACTTTGGAGAGAGTTCAGAGAAAAGCTACTAAACTAGTACATGGATTGCAGGATAAAACTTACCAGGAAAGATTAAAAGGACCTTAACATGTATAGCTTGGAAGAAAGACGAGACAGAGGGCATATGATATAAACTTTTAAATACATAAAGGGAATCAATATTTAAAAGAAGAAAAACTGCTACAAGAGGACATAGTTTTAAATTAGAGGGGCAAAGGTTTAAAAGTAATATCAGGAACTATTACTTTACTGAGAGAGTAGTGGATGCATGGAATAGCCTTCCTGCAGAAGTGGTAGCTGCAAATACAATGAAGGAGTTTAAGCATGCATGGGATAGGCATAAGGCCATCCTTCATATAAGATGGGGCCAGGGGCTATTCATAGTATTCAGTATATTGGGCAGACTAGATGGGCCAAACGGTTCTTATCTGCCGACACATTCTATGTTTCTATTACACTACGTCTGTATTGTAATGCATTGCCTGTTCATGTACTACAGTGAGTAGTAAACAAACAGGTTGCCTAGGAGACCCAGTCTATGGCTGGATCTCCTCGGCTCCCGTAGAAGGCAGCTTCCGATGCTGTGCAAGGCATTGGGCAGCTTCTGCACGGCATCAGGCTGCCTTCTGAGATATCGAGTCCCCGCCACAGCAGTGTGGGGACTCGATGCACTCACTCAAACACAAACCCCTTCTATGCCACGGTCAGCGGCATAGAAGGGGTTAATCCGCAGCGATAGCCAATACAGGGGGAGGGGGGGGGTGGTCCTGTCCCAGGGTGCCTGCTGGTTGATTTTAGCAGGCACTCAGTTCCGATCACCGCCCTGGGTGAAATACACAGGGCGTACAGGTACAAAATGTTATACTGCCTGAGTATAATCACTATGCTATACCTTACCGGTTATTTGAACAGTTTATTCATTTTTGGATAAGATCTAAAGGACTATGTTTTTAGAGATTGTTTCCAAAGGAATAGAACAATTCCAAAACCTGAGGGCTTTATTTCTATTTTGGAGAGCAATTAAAAGGCATCTGGCAGCAGTTTTGTACCTATGAAACTGGTTGACCTGTTACATGTGCACTTGGCAGCTGAAGGCATTGCTTAGGAAAATGATGTTTTAATATATGCAAATAAGACTCTAGAAGCAATGGGGGCGTTGTTGTTACACCTAAGGCTCGGCTCTATCTGCAATTGCTGCGCCCTCTGTGTTTTGACTGACAGGGCCAGGCATGATGATGTGCAGAGGGCGTCGCAGTTGCAGAGAGAGCAGAGCCTCTAGGTGTAATAGCAATGCCCCTGTTGCTCCTAGGGGCTCATTTGCATATATAAAATATCATTTTCTCAGCAACGCGGGCACATATGAACATGGGACTAACACAGATGTCTTCATCTGCCAAGCCCACATGTAACAGGTCAGCCAGTGTCATAGGTACAAATCTGCTCTTTAACATAGAAATGACCACTTCAATAAAACTAAGGCAGCTTTAGGCCTTAATCACATGTCAAAACCCAGATCATTTTGTATCCAAGATTTGCATCCACAAAAGATTTCAGGACACATCATTTTCCACCATGGTTCACGGTTTCTTTTTTTTTTACAAAGTTTTTATCAATTTTCTATACAATAGAGCACTGAAAAAGACCATCCATGTTCTGTCTGTAGTTTTAATGAGCTTTTGTATATAATTCAATAGATTTGTGGGTTGTCCATGGATAACACAAACAGCACGTGGATGTGAATCACTGTGTGAATAAGCCCTAAGACATGCCCTGTCCTACTCAGACAAAAGGAGATGTGGAGATCTCATGCATTTTTTCGGTAGGTGCTCTGAATTGCCATCCTTCTTGAGATGGGAGAGGGACATGAGAACTATTCATATTGCACTACAAAAAATAAAAAAAATAAAGGGGAGAGTTTTGTGGTGATGGGGGGTTATCTTGGCGCCACACCCTGGTCTATCTTATATACGAGCAGTACTTGCGTGTCTTTCCATGTGCCTGTTACAAATCAAATATAATGATTTGATACTTGTAGTATGTTCAGCTTGATTGAGCATTTATCCATAGCCAGCATTTTCTATAAAAAAAATGCTACTACAGCACATCAATGGTGCCAACTATTGTAACTCTGAAGCATGGTAGATGTCAGAGAAATATTTCTAGGCTCATTAGTTCTGCTGTCCCTTTTCGTCAGTAGAAAATGACATCTCCAACTTTTCACAAGAACTTTCCATATAAAGGTTGTTTCTAGACTGTAGTTGCACAGGGCTAACATTTTGGACAATATTTAGCCACATTACATTCCAATTTATCAATGCAATGAGATACATTTTTTTTTTTTTTTTAGAGAAATTGGAATCTCATGGTACATGGATGGTTCTTCAAATGGATGGAATGCAGGCTCTATGACAAAATGAGTCTTTTTGAATCTTTATGAAGATATATAACTATCAACTTTATGGTGTTCGATACGTTTTTATTGAGTTATAACAAATGAGGACAGCACAGTTTACAGAGGCGCGAATAGCGTATTCACAATAACTATCAACTTTATAACCCTGTTTTGCTATACATCCTCATTAAGGCATTTCCAATAATGTTGACCATTTTGGTTTTGATAATTATACCATATGTCTTTTAGTTTGTACCAGTCTACTGACTATACTAACTATACGAGTCCTGGGGACACTGTGTAGACCTTGAACAACATTTGGTATCCGAGTCACCAGTGAAGTTTTTGTTTCGTTTTCTTTTAATCTCCACTCTCCTATTAGAATGGATGCTATGACTGCTGATACTAGATGCCACCATGCTAGGAGTCTACACTTCTTTCTAGAATGGCATTTTTCATGAGTTTACCACCAGTAATTCTGTCCTCCCTGCTGGCTTGGGGACAAATAATCAATGTGTCCTTTCCGCTTGGAAGAGGTCCATATAGCCAATCTCTAATCTACAGCAAACCTGAAGCATCACTACATGTTTGGGACTTTATGGACTGCCTACAATAATTTCGAAGACATCAGTCTGGGGCAGCTTCATCTAAGAAAGTGGTAAGTATTTGGGGCCAACACATCATTTGACCTTTCACAGTCCCAAATATCATTGACCATTAAATCACAATGCTTCACTTGCTTCCTATCATTGAACAATTTTAAAACATCTTATCTGTACAATATATAAGCTTAGAGAACAATACTGCTATCGATAACATTCATCTTTACAGCGGCATCTGCAAGGTACGATTGTATAATAAACCATACCGAGCTTATAGTATGATAATAGCACATGATATGTCTGAGCACTTTGAATTGCTAGTAAAACACCTATAAAATCTTACCACCTACTATAATAAAGTGTTTCAATACGCATTATTCCATTGTGTATTACAAAAAGCATTTAGATGATGAAACCTTAGTACTGTGTTTTTAATAATTAACAGAAAACCATCAGCAAATCGTTCACTAGGGCCTTCATCAGATCCTAACAGCAAAATCCTCTCTGCCTTGCATTAGATTGCCGTTCAGCGTCACTGCCCTCAATAGATCCCCCCAAGACTTATAAGCAAATTCTGTAAAAATGCAACCGCCAGAAGGCTTAAAGTTCACAGGAGCACAAACAGGAATACCCTGCACAAGCATGCACATAGGTGTATATGAGTACTGCCCATACCGCAAGTCTTAGATGAAATAGATGTACTTACTTGAGCAAGTCAGCAAAGTTCTAGCAACGAGACAATCAGGACGCAGCAGTGTTTCCAGCAGCAAGTTCCAATTACAGCATGGTTGGGATAAGAGCAGTTTGAGCTGACCCTGGACTGCCATTTCTCCTGCTGAAGGAGTTCTTTCAAAACGTAAGATAAAGAGAGAATAATGTAGTTAATTTATCTATGAAATGAATAGCCTTAAAGTGCAGATGTAATGCTAACTCATTTAAATGTCAATTCCTCCCAGATTACTCGGAAAATGCTTTCATGCTTGCTTACTTTAAAACTGCTCAGGGAAGGAATTACATTTAATCTCAAGTAGCTAAGAGCAAATTAACATTTGGTACGCTGCCAGATATGTTACTGACACAAAGTAACTTCACTTATCCTTTGTGTGGAGCCATGTATGTTCTTGTTGTCGGAGCTAAAAAATTGGAACTTTTTGTATATGAATAAATCTGCCTCCACTAAACTGTACCTCGATGTCACTACACCCCGGGGGGTGCACTCAAAATAATCTGTCTACTGAAAGGCGTTTTGACAAGCCAGGGGCTAATCTAAGCCATAACGATCCGTGATTTATCGCTCTACATTGCCAAAATAATATTACAACGTTCTGAAAGAGCAATGGCGTCTGCCGTGGGGCCCCATTCAGGGTGATTGGCGACGGACAGACATGGGATTTTAGGTACAGTATGTGATCCCAGTGGAGCATTTGGCGTAAGCACTCATTACAGAGTGACGCATATGATATGGAGGAAGGGGCAATGCATTTACAGGACATGCTCATGTGACTGCTTGGTCGGGGCAAAGTGAACCGCGACCAGCAGAAGTAAAAAAAAATGCAAAACGTCAGTCAAAAGATCTTCCCTAGTAGGATACTTATAGAAAGGGTTCCTAGTCAGTAAGCATGAAGAACGCCATCCATCTAGTTCGTGGTATTACTATACAGTGATGATATGGTGTAAACAATAGCCTGTGGAGCAGAAGTGCCACATATGGATACTATACATCAGGGATGCTCAACCTGCGGCCCTCCAGCTGTTGTAAAACTACAACTCCCACAATGCCCTGCTGTAGGCTGTTCGGACATGCTGGGAGTTGTAGTTTTGCAGCAGCTGGAGGGCTGCAGGTTGAACATGCCTGCTATATATCATTATTTTACATATAATTCTTCAAAGAAAGAAAACCTGGAAAAAATTATCTCCTGTAAGCAGTGGACGCCCCCTGTTCTCAGGCCTAGGTGTAAAAAGATTACTGTGCAGACCTCTATACAGCGCTTTGATGTCTTTATACATAGTAATTAGGTTGCCCCTAAAGGCCCTGCTACAGTGCATGATTTTCGAGTGAATTATAGGGAACAAGTGTAAATAGGAATGTTCATTCCTGATAATTCACCTATATAACTGAGCAGCCGATCTGCCGATGAACCAGCAAACGCACGTTTGTTGGCTGATGGGCATCTTTCATCCAGACAAAGATGCAGGTTATTGGCAGCAGATCTTCCTGTGTAATTAGGGATGTGCTGCCGATATGGAAGGAATGACTGTGGTAGAGATCGTTCCTCCAACATTGAGTATTTATCAACCTGTGTAAGGCCACGTTCACATCTCTGGCAAGATGATCCGGCACAAATGCTGGCTGTCAGCCGGACCAAAAACTGCTGCATGGAACGGTATTTGTCCGGCTTAAAACCAGCATTTATGCCGGAAAGTGGCTGTATCACCGCCGGGTGACCTGTTGAATCGAGCAATCCGGAGATGAGAATATGGCATAATCAAGCTGGTGCAAACCAGCGCTGATGTTGTTATGCATTGGCGATCTCACTGCCCGAACATCAAGTAGTGTAATGCAGCCCTTAGCCAAGTTTTCAGAATTGTACACATTCCAAGGTTTATTAACTTTTCTTTGAATTGTAATCCAGCCATTCCCATGTGTCTTCACCTCTGTTGTGTCTCTTTTGCACATGAAGGCACAACTATGTTTTCCTCGTGTCATGGTATCTAGGCTCCTTTTGATACTGTATATGCAATAATCGTATTTGCCTTGGCAGCAGCTGCCTGGCACTAGCTGCTATAATTCAGCTTAGGGTACTTTCACACTAGTATTCTTTTTTTTCCGGCACTGAGTTCCGTCATAGGTTAAGCTACTTTCACACTTGCGGCAGGACAGATCCGACAGGCTGTTCACCCTGTCGGATCCATCCTTCCGCTATTTCGCCGTGCCGCCGAACCGTTAGTTCCCTGTACAGTTTAGTATATTGCAAATAACTGTTACAGATTTACATACAATATATAATTACAATATACAGAATATATCAAATATATAATATCGTCTATAAATAAGCAAATGTTGCTCTCCAGAGTCTAAACCAATTACATGGTCATAGACAAATATAAGGAAACAAAGATGGGACTGTAGGTCAAATACT
The DNA here is from genome assembly GCF_014858855.1 of Bufo gargarizans. NCBI lineage: Eukaryota > Metazoa > Chordata > Amphibia > Anura > Bufonidae > Bufo > Bufo gargarizans. The sequence goes on along the minus strand of NC_058080.1, from coordinate 638,990,904 downwards.
GACCCCTGTGGAACCTTATTGATAATTCATTGTATATGTTGGGGTTTGCCAGGACTTAAATATTGATCATCTATCATTAGAATAGGTCATCAATATTGGATGGGTTGTCGTCTGATGCTAAGCAACCCCACTGATCAGCTATTTGATAGGCAGCGGCGCACTGAAGAGTGCTGCGTCCTCTTCATAGTATATAAAGCACAAGACTGTATAACGACTGTGGTCGGTACTGCAGCTCAGTTTTATTCACTTGAATGGGACTGAGCTGCAGAAATTCAAGTGATGTTACAGGCAGAGGAAGAGGCCGCAGCACTCCCCTGAGCACCGTGGCCCCTTCAAACAGAGATCGCCAGAGAGCTGGGAGATATCCCCCCACCAATCCTGACGAAATGTCATCAGTAATTAAGTCCTAGAAAAACCCATTGGGCAGTTTTTATTTATTTATTTGCTGGAAAAAGATGGGGTGCTGGTTGTGGTTTTCATAACACACAGTCCTTCTCCACTGAAATTAAAATGTATTCTCACCGAACTCTTCTCTAAGAAGATCAGTTTGTATTCTAAATGCTTATGCAGTGGCCGGGTTTGGAGTGGCCCCAAAGCTACGCTGGGTCCCCCGGGCACCGCTGAGGTGTCACCACGTGTTGCTGCTCTCCGGAAGGGATGGTAAGGTGTGGTGCACCCCAATGGGAAATAAGTCCAGAGAGTCAGGGTATGATATAAACCAGGGTACTTCTTTATTGGAGGAATTCTGGTACAAAACAATACAGGTAAGGCATTGGGGTGGTTTCTCCGGTCTCCTCCATGGCAGAAGAAGGGCCTGGACTAGCTGTCCCTCTCTCCTGGTCAAAGGCCCACGGTCTCCAGCTCTGTAGTGCGGGTGGCTCCTTGGCCAAAGGGCTAGTGACCTATGGTTTGTGGCTCAGCGTCCCCATCTCAGCGTCTTCTTCTGGTCACTCATTTAGGCTGGCATGAGTCTCCCCTCCAAGCACTGTTCCCTAACTGTAGAACACTAGGGGCTCTGACTGCTCTCCTTATATAAAGTTTTTGCGAGACTAGAACCTTCTAGTGGGAGGGGTGGAGAGGAGAAACTCAGCACAAACAGATACATTGTTTCAGCTCCGGTATGGTATAGACTTACATTAGAGCTTCAATGATACTCAATGGCAAGGACACCGCAGGTTTTCCAGACAAAAACAAGTTTCCAGACATAACAACATAGCTAAAACCAGTCATTTAAAAGGTCAGTCTATCTGCTTTTGGTGGTAAACAAGTATGAGGTTTTCGCTCCTAAACATGGTCTACTTTAAACCCTATGGCAGCTGTGCAAAATTACCACCTTTGTTCATTGGGTGATCCTGTCCCTCGTGTGGTCTAAACAGTGATCTGCTGCTCAGAAGACATGAATCTGTTGCTATAGAACTCACCCATCGTCACACGGTGGAGAAGATCGCTGCATGTAAATGTCAGGAAGGAACGCTACCTTTCCGACAATCGGCCGCTCAGTTGGCCCGTCTAAAATCACCATTACTTTATACCACCTATTTGCTGGCTTAGTTTAGAGAACAATTAAGTCACACCCCTTTCCTATAAGCCACACCTTTTTAGTAGAGCCACAGGCCCTTGTCAGGCGAGACATAAAAGGATACAAAACTATCTAAAACAGCTTAGTCAATGTGGTGCAAAGCATGTACGCCATTTTTTTTTATTTTTGCATAAATTAAACTAGACTTCTGGTGAATTTTGATTAGTAAACCTCCTTAATTGTGCTCAGAAAAACAGCCACTAAAATCCACTTGTTTTAAAGCATTTTTAATGTGGTTAATGTACTTAAAGGGGCATTCAGATTTTTTACTTATCCTCAAGATAGGTCATGAATATCAGATCGATAGGGGTCTGACTTCAGCCAACTAGCCGATCAGCTGTGTGAAGAGGCTGCAGCGCTCCTGCAAGTGTTGCATCCGCTTCAATGTATACCTGCACCTATATTGTATTGGTGGTGCAGTTTAATTACCGCTGTTAACCCCCAAACGGGTCATTACACAAGCACCGCCACTACAATGTTAACGGCATGCCGGCAAACATTGAAGAGGAAGCAGTACTCACACAAACAGGCCTCTGATATTGAGGACAAACCATGAAAAATGGTGCTTCAGGCATATTCAAGTAAAAAGTGTGTCATGTAGATATTGTATATATTAAATAATAAAATTCAATTCATAATACAAAATAAAAAATGGGTTACACCATGGTTTACAAGAGTATACTCAAATTATCATGCTCTTCTTATAGTTTTGTCAAATTAGAAAAACCTTAAGAGGCATAGCATCCCCAGCAGACACAGGCCAAATGTGAAATAGATGTTTAGACTCCATGCCCTGCGCTTTTCTCACAATATATGCAATATGAATTCATAAAGTCTGAAACACAAAAATTACTCAAATGAAAAAGGTTCCACAAGCTGAATATTATTCTCTGCCTTTGAAGCAGAAGCCATGTATAATCATTCTGATGCTGACAGCAGACTGAAGTGAATGACATTTTACTTTTGTCTGATGCTGTATGTACACAAAGCTCCTGACGCCAGCAAAAAAATCATGTATATTATTAAGTGGATCCATTGTATTACTTATTGGTATAATTATATTTCGTATGCACATGAAGGCCAGGTCAGATTACGTCTATAAAACGGAGTTGAATTTCAGAAGCACAGATTTAATATTTTCTAATGGAGTCTGAGTCTACAGCAAACTTCAGGCCTTTCATATATTTGTTATTGGCCTTTGAATTGAGGCAAATAACATATCAGCGCTTTGAAATTCCAGAATCAGCATTTCACACAGCTACAGAATATTTATATATTCAGTATACCAGGAATTGTGGATATACACACAAATATCACTGTCTACGTATCAGTGCTTTTTTCTACCAACATAAAAGCAAAAAATAGAAATACTAAATTAGCAGGTTCTTTTTATTACTTTTCATTTGTATTATTTTGGTAATATTATATGTAAGGACAAACATTTGTAATGTGATTTTTCTCACACAAGGGAAGGAAGTTGTGGAGCAGGAGAATAAATGGCTGCCATATAGGCCTCATCCCTACAGCCCTTAGGCCCCTTTCACACGAGCGAGTTTTCCGCGCGGGTGCAATGCGTGACGTGAACGCATAGCACCCGCACTGGATCCTGACCCATTCATTGCAATGGGTCTGTTTACATGAGCGTTGTTTTTCACGCATCAGTTCTGCGTTGCGTGAAAATCGCAGCATGTTCGGGTGCGATGCGTTTTTCACTGATGGTTGCTAAGAGATGTTGTTTGTAAACCTTCAGTTTTTTATCACGCGCGTGAAAAACGCATCAAAACGCATTGCACCCGCGTGGAAAAAAACTAAACAACTGAACGCAATCGCAGACAAAACTGACTGAACTTGCTTGCAAAATGGTGCGAGTTTCACTGAACGCACCCTGAACGCATCCGGACCTAATCAGTCACGCTCGTGTGAAAGGGGCCTTAGGGTCTATTTTGTAGGAAGCCAATTTAGCTTATTTTTGGAATGTAAGAGGAAACCGGAGTACCTGGAGGAAAACCACACAAACACGGAGAGAACATACAAACTCCATGCAGATGTCGTCCTTGGTTGGGGTGTAACCAAGTAAATAGATGCTGATAGGGGATAACACTCTGCATGGTTATTTTCATGTTAAAGGGGTTTTCCAGGCTTTTACTATTGATGATCTATCCTCCAGGATAGGTCATCAATATCAAATCGGCGGGGATCCAATTCCCAGTGCCCCGCCAATTAGCTGTATGAGGAGACAGTGTGCACATGCCGTCTGCCTTCTATCTTCCTGCTCGCTGCTGCGGTCAATGGTCTTTGCCATAGACAATAGCAAAAGCCTGGACAACCCCTTTAACTGATTGTAAATGCTCCTTCACATGATGATTGGGGCAATTATTGGGAAGGTGCAGGCCTAGAAATGCTGGCCCCTGTAAATTGCCCAGTGTAAATGTGCCACTGTGCATCTGTGTTGGTCCCATGTTAATATGTGCCCGCATTGCTGAGAAAAATTATGTTTCAATATACGCAAATGAGCCTCTAGGAGCAACGGGGGCGTTGTCCTTACACCTAAAGGCTCTGCTCTCTCTACAACTACCTCAACCTCTGCACCTTGATTGACAGGACCAAGTGTCATGTTCTAATTGCTTGGCCCTGTCAATCAAAGTGGAGAGCACAAGCAGCTGCGAGAGAGCTGAGCCTCTAGGTGTAATGACAACGCCCCCGTTGCTCCTAGAAGCTCATTTGCATACATTAAAACTTTGTTTTTCTCAGCACTGCAGGCACATATCAACATGGGACCAACACAGATGCCTTCAGTTGCCAAGCTCACGTGTAACAGGTCAGCCAGTGTCATAGGGACAAATCTGCTGACAGATCACTAATGTGGTTATCCAGTTGATTTGTTATGGGATCTCTGCACCTCTGCCGATCAGGTTTTTGAAAGGGCAGTGACACTCAGGTGAGAGATGCAGCCTCTTCATCAGATACATCAGAATTACATTGGTTCATACTACACAAAGGAGGTGTATCCATTTAGAAAACCTGGATCGTAACTTATAAATATTCAAGCAAATAAGCATTAAGTAATGCATTTAAATCTGAAGTAATTCTAAAATTATTTCAGTGGGATTATCTACCCCCAAAAGACTGTGCAATATATAATTAAAAAAGTAAAACATTAAAAATATATTATAATACAAGTCTGTATAGATATGTCTAAAAACTGCAAAGCAATAGCTGCCTGTACATTATAGTACAGCTATTTAAGGATCATAAAATAAGTGCTTTTTCGCAGATTTTAATTTCAAATTTCCACTGTAAAGAGCAAGAGATAAAATTCAGTAGCTGTAAATGACGAGATGTGTTATGCAACACTTTGTGAAAAACTTCCCATGTGCATCTGTCTAAATGGAATTAATAAAAAATAAAAAAGTAATTTATAGAATATTCTGTTACAAATATAGTTCTTCCCATAACCAGATGGCGAATGATCAAGTTGCAATATATACACATTTCTGGCACTTAAAGTAGATGCAGACTGAAATATTCACAGGAAAGTGATTCGCTCTAAGGGGAGAAATTACATGCTGTAGGAAAAACCTTGGCCACTGAACGACCACCGATCGCTGTATGGAGTGCTTCTATGTTGGACATATGGAGAGGCATATGCTAGCTCATTCTCATAACTAACACAGCTCTGTGTGAGCAAGACGAGCCTCGTAAACGGAAGAAGAGAAATCTCATGAAACAGAACAAGGCCATCATTTTAACTAAAGCGAATATTAACCAGAGAAAGAAAAAAGCATTTACATTTTTCCCGGAATTTTACAACAGATGTAAGAAGAAAATAGGATACTTGTAATTGTGCAATAAAGCAAATTAAGGTAAAGTGAAGGTACAATCGGCTAGGTCAGAGACTGGAACAGAAAGACAGGCTCTGCATCGGCAATGGCAATATTTTTATAGAGCTACATTTTATTGGTGTTTTTTAACAACTAATTGACACTGGAAAATTAAGCACAAGCATCAAATGTCTCTAATGTCCTATAAACGGGGTAGATATGTTGCAGGGATGTATCACAAATAGTATATTTAGATAATTTATTTTAGGGCGGATCATGTGAACACAAGAGAGATCCAGCATAAATTATGCGTCATTCGTTGCTTTTTATGCTGTGTCCATTATCACCTACATGAGCTAAGATCATGTATCATTACCTACCTTGTACATCAATAATGTCGGTATAAATGAATGCTAAGAATAAAAAACTTTGATACATTATATTAGTCTCTTCGCCATTCTCCATCTGCATATAGACATCCTAATTGTGGGATGCACTATAGTATAGTGGTTAGTATGTATGTATTATATATACACAACCCTTAGCATTGAAAATGCAACACCAAGAAGGACAAGCCATAAGCTTATTCAAATCGGGGAAGTAGCAGCTGTCACAAGATCTGCAGATGGTCAAAGTTTCAAGCGCCTAGCTCCAATCTGTGGATAGGTCATCAATATTAAAATCCTGGAAAACCCCTTTAAGTCAATGCAATATTTAAGGTTTTCCTTTTCAATAAATTAGGAAAAATATGAACCATTCTGTTTTCACTTTGTCATGATGGGGTATTTTTTGTCAATTGATGGGGAAAACCCTGATCTTCGCACAAGGCAACATAATTTTTTGGGGAAAAAAGTGAAATGGTCTGAACACTTTCTGAATGCATTGTTCTAGTCATACATGGGAGAGTTAAAGATTTTTTTTTTTCTGTACATAAAACTTAAAAGATACTGGTTCTGTTCTGATACAGCAGCCCAACCTACACCAGAAAAAATTTGGATCAAATTTCATTCTCTGGATTACAAAAATAGTGTTTCTATTTAGTGACAGGAAGCAAAGATATTGGAAATGGTGACAACTGAAACACGATATACAGGAAAGATGGATAATTTTTCATTATTCAATATACATAACATAAAATATGGCACTAGGGTGCATTACGGGAAGAAGAGAAGCTTTGGGACATGTTCCTGCAATTTTATATATTTATTGCATTTTTTTAGACTATAAGACACACTCCCCCCCCCAAAAGCAGGGGTAAAATGGTAGTGCGTCTCATAGATCGAATGCTAATGACCGCTTCCATTATAGAAGCAGTCATCAGCATGCAGGATATGTGGGGAGTGGTGAAGGAAGCGTCGCAATGGTTGCACTCACGGCTCCCTGGTCTTCTTCCAGACACCTTACTGCCCGTGTCCTGCCTGCGTAGAGTGTCAGAACATAGTGCTCACAGACGGACAGAAAGTCCTCGCAAACATGGGGGGAACATACAAACTCCATGCATACGTTGCTTCTGGTCAGATTTGAACCTAGGGCCACAAGACAGAGCTAGCCACTGAGGCGTTCATGTGGATGTTATCTGACACATACCAACTAACTAAACATTTAACCAAGAGGAGTTGCTGGAGGTACTGAATTATTCCTGCAACATTGGGAAATTGCCTCCTTCTTTAATGGAGGCAATTATTACACTTATATTAAAGAAAGGGAAGGATGGAAATAAGGTAGATGCCTATCGACCTATATCATTACTCAACACAGATTATAAGATAGTTGCTAAGGTAAACGCAAATAGATTAAAACAGGTAATTACGCGGTTAGTTCACATAGATCAGACGGGATTTATCCCTGGGCGACAAATTCTGACAAATATACGTCGGGCCCTCCTGAACGTGCAGATGGAGGAGGGGGGGGTGGGGGACCGCTCCATCTTGTCTTTGGACGCCGCCAAGGCCTTCGACAGGGTGGAGTGGTCCTTTCTCTGGCAGACCATTGTGGGGGATTAGCTCTTTTCCAGTGGTTGCAATCACACATTTCTTCACAGACACCAGGATTTAGGGGCCAAACTGTGCTTTATTGTGGCACACGGCATAAAGAAAAACACACAAAGCCAAAATAAAATACCTTGCCCGCCTGGGCCCTATCTAAACACATAGGTTTCCCTGACTCACCTAAAGCGTACCACAGTTCACACCTGTGATGAGATGCGGCTTTCCCAGCCCAACCTCCAGCAGCCTCCAGGCTGCTCCCACACCAGGGTCTCTTGTGGGATAGTGGTCTCTCAGCCCTCCCGGCTCAGACCACACAGAGCCACTCCAGCCTTCTGTGTGAAAGTCCCCCAAAGTCCAGGCTATTGCATAGCCTCGTGGCCCCTCAGCCTTGCCTAGCTGAGACCACACTGCCTCACCAGGCCTCTGTCTGCACACTCTCCAGAGTGAGACACACCCAAGATCCAGTAGCAGGATTAAATAGGATCCCTGGACATGAGCATGCCCTAAGTCTCGGACTGGAACCTGGGGAAACAACACTTGAATATTCACATTGCCACACCATGTACAAAATGAATCTTGGGGCAAATTTAATTGAATGGGTCAAGATGCTATATAATGGCCCAGTGGCCAGAATTAATATAAACGGAGCGATCTCTCCTTCCATTTGCTTGCAACGGGGTACTCGGCAGGGGTGTCCACTTTCGCCACTACTCTTTGCAATTTTTATGGAACCCCTGGCCTGTAGGATTAGAGTGGACGAGGGAATTGTGGGATTTGGAGGAAGGGGAGTGGAGGACAAGATCAGTTTATATGCGGATGATGTATTGCTTTATCTAAATGACGGTTGGAGAAATGTTCCACGGGTCACGCAATGGCCAGATATGAGATAAACTGGTCTAAATCCGTCCTCTTTCCCCTGAATCGCACACCCCCACAAAACGCGTTAAAGGTTAAAGTAATATCCCCAATGGACCACTTGGAATATTTGGGGATAAAGATTGGTAGCTCAGTAAGGGATTATAATAAATTAAACACTATTCCCTTGATAAACAAAGTAAAGGAGAGGGTTAGGGTCTGGCAGAAACTCCCTCTTTCACAGATTAATAGAATTGCATTGATCAAAATGATCCTCTTACCCTGGATACTCTACGTGATTGGTCCCTGCCCCATATGGATCGAGGACGGTCTCTTTAACTGGATCGATAGATTGATCAACGATCTGATATGGGGCAGGAAAAGGGTCCGCATTAAGTTACGATACCTGTCTTTGGCTGAAACCGATGACGGTCTTGGTCTACCACATTTCCAAGGCTACTATCTCGCCTCTCAACTGCAATGGTGCATTAACGTGGGAGATGGTATGCTGTTATCTTATCTCACTAAATATTTTTAGTACACTAGAAATTGGATCTTTAGGTACCTGCCCGATAAGTACAATGCTACAGAAGGTATGGAATAAGACCAAGTCTATCTTGCAGATTACGCATGCCCTGGACTTTACCCCGCTATGGGATAACCCCTTATTAAGCGAATTTCTGGCTCTCAATGACAACAACTACTGGACTCGGAGAGGGATCACGATGTTGTCACATATTTGCAGTTTTGGTAAATTAAAACCTATAGGGGAAATATTTAACATGACACCTATTACGGCATTAAATTACTAAAGATATGTTCAACTTAAACATGCACTCGCATATATGCGAAATAAAATTTCTCAAACACCAGCCATGCGGACACTATTAGGCTTTTGTTATAATTCTTATGGGAAAAAAGTTAGGGTTGCACAAATTTACACTAGATTTAGAAAGGAATTAAGCACTGTTCTGAAATTCAAGAGTGTTGCCAAATGGGAAGCGGATTTAGGGATAGGTAACCCTTTACAGTGGCGGGAGGTATATCAAAACATTAAGAAGGCCTCTCTCTCACGTCAGTACTGGTTGACACAATTTAAAATAATACACCGACTATACCTTACTCCGGGCCTTCTCACTAAAATGTATGGGAAAAAGGGAACAGAATTTTGTTGTCTGAAATGTCTTTGCCCTGCAGCCGGATACGTCCACATGTTATGGAGCTGCCCGGCTCTAAAAACCTTTTGGCAAAGTATATTACAGGGTATGGAATTACTAATGGAAAATAGTCCCCCCGTAACAATTGAATTTGCCATACTTGGGATAATTCCCCCGGAGGTTAAATCTAAAACATTGAAAAGTGCATAGAGTCGTTGGTTGAAGGGATTTTTGGCGGCCAAGGTATTAATTCAGGAATTGGGTGATGGACAGGGCCCCTACTTTAGTAGAGTGGGAAAGACTAATGCATCGAGTAAAAGAATTTGAGGACATTAAATTTAAAGGGGAGAAACACCGGATATAGGAGCGCGGGAATGGCTGGGGTGGAACCGATAACCCATAACACCCGGGGAACCCAGGTAGAAATACATCCGCAAAATGGTACGTCCTATAGCTCACTGGGGTACAATAAGCAACAGACTGAAACCATGATGGGAGTCGCCCGCCGAACTCGCGACAGCCGTGGCCCGACCTGGGAGGGTGGGAATGGGTGGTGGGGGTCTACAGGGTAGGGTTTGTCATCTATGGAAGGATGTAGATGAGTATTTATTCTGGGCTTTTCTTTTTTTAAGCTGTTTTCGACTGGCAAGTTAATGTAATATGCCAGAATCCCATTAGTATGTACATTGTGAAGATTATATACTTGAGGATGAACTTGTATATGAATTATGCTCCTCCTTTCCTCTTTTTGTATTTGTATATTGCTGATTTTTGAGAAAATTAATAAATAAAAAGTTTAATAAAAAAAACAAAAAAAACAAGAGGAGTTACTGAAGGACACAAAAAGCTTAATGGCTAATTCAAACATGATGGACCTTCTTTTTTTAGGCTTTAAACCTTCATTTAAAATGGTCATTTTTATTTTTAAAATTTCTGACATGTAACAATGATGTCCCAGAGCGGCCTGGGCATATGGGAGGCATTATAGATCTTGGATAACACCTCTAAAACCGATGAGTTATTTTTCATTTTTCTGATGGGTCAGAAAAACTGAAAGCTCAATGCAAATGTGAACGAGCCCTTAGTTAGATAATGAAAAAAAAGTTCTGGTTTCATCAAAAATAAAAAGTTTAAAGGGAATGTATCATAGAAAATGTCCTATTGTTTAAATCACGTTTTCATGTTTAACATATTTTTTAAGATTTTTTTGTGATGTCCCAGTCCCCTGCCCTTCTTAATCATAGCCAGTGTCACCCTTACCCAGTCCCCTGCCCCCTCAATTAGACCCTGCTCCCCTTAAATTAAGGGTGACAGACACTGGGTATGATTAAGGGGGCAGGGGACTGGATAAGGGTGACACTGGGTATGATTAAGGGTCAGGGGACTGGCTCTGGGTGACACTGGGTATGATTAAGGGGGCAGGGGACTGGGGAAAGGTGACAGGGTATGATTAAGGGGGCAGGAGACTGGCTATGGGTGACACTGGGTATGATTAAGGGCCTTATAATGTGCCAGTAAAAAGGGACCCCCATAATGCCCCCCAATAATGTGCCAGTAAGTGTCCCCATAGATGCCCCCATCATGTGCCAGTATCAAGTGCCTCTCTACCCCCCCACATGTCCCAGTATCATAGTGCCATCTCGCCCTCCCAAAGTGCCAGTATCATAGTGCCATCTCTCCCCCCAATGTGCCAGTATCATAGTGCCATCCCCCAATGTGCCAGTATCAAGTGCCTCTCTCCTTCCCACCCCCCATGTGCCAGTATCATAGTTCCAAACCCCCCATGTGCCAGTATCAAGTGCCAACCCCCCCCATGTGCCAGTATCTAGTTCCTCTCTCTTCCCCCCATGTCCCAGTATCATAGTGCCATCTCCCCCCCCCAAAGTGCCAGTATCAAGTGCCTCTCTCCTTCCCCCATGTGCCAGTATCATAGTGCCATCCCCCCCAATGTGCCAGTATCAAGTGCCTCTATCCTTCCCACCCACCCCATATGTGCCAGTATCATAGTGCCATCTCCCCCTCCTCCCAATGTGCCAGTATCAAGTGCCTCTCTCCTTCCCACCCCCCATGTGCCAGTATCATAGTGCCAACCCCCCATGTGCCAGTGTCATAGTGACAATCCCCCCATGTGCCAGTATCAAGTGCTTCTCTCCTTCCCCCCATGTGCCAGTATCATAGTGCCATCTCCCCCCCCCCCCTCCCAATGTGCCAGTATCAAGGGCCTCTCTCCTTCCCGCCATGTGCCAGTATCATATTGCCAACCCCCCCCATGTGCCAGTATCAGGTGCCAACCCCCCTCCCCCCATGTGCCAGTATCAAGTGCCTCCCGCTCCCCCCATGTGGCAGTAACAGTCGGGTATTTAAAAAAAAAAAAAAACCACTTACCTCGATGTCAGCGATGCGATGCAGTTTTTTTTCCGGCTTGTGTCCCGCGCTGTATGTCCATATATGGAGTCAGTGCTTGTGTATTCTAATTTCTGTATTTCAGAAAAGTTTCTGCTGGGACTTGAACCCACGACCTTCTGTATCAGAGGCAAGGCACTTAACCACACAGCTATAAGAGCTGAAGCCACTGACTGAAATATATGAGACTTCTACTGTAGACTCGTTTATAGCTTTGATAGCTAGTGTACATCCATACACATGACAGCTGCCCCAGCGCACTCAGCTCTGCTATATCTCTATATATGACAGCTGCCCCAGCCTGCTATATCTCTATATATGATAGTTGCGTATGAGAAGCGTGCAAGTTGTAACACAGGCAGGGCGTCTATAAAGTAGTAAGGGCGCTGCTGGTAGTGAGAGAAGGCCGCCACCATCCTGATTGTCGTTACAGTGTGTGGTGTTTGTGGCAGTCGCTACACCGGCCAAGGAGCCTCCTCGCTGTCGGCACAGCCTGGCCGCCGGGCGCCCCTGTTGCCATGGCGCCCTGTGCGGCCGCACAACTCGCCCTCCCAAAGGCCGGCCCTGCTCCTGACTATTGTGTCTATGGCCTATGGGGCTGCCATAAAGCTATTCTTCAAATGCTTTCTAAATGCTTTTAATAACGGCACATGCAAGATGGCCGCCACCATAATAATTTTCAGGAAAAATGATAAAATCTGCAGTCAGAAAATAAAAACAGATTAAAAAAAAGGATACATGTTGCTATCTGGTTTTAACCGCCAGATATAATTTTTAGTGACACATTTCCTTTAAGCTGATTACTAATATATAAGCTTCTATAAAATACAGTCCTGATCAAAAGTTTAAGACCACTTGAAAAATTGCAAAAAAAATCATATTTTACATTTTTGGATCTTAACAAGGTTCCAAGTAGAGCTTCAACATGCAACAAGAAGAAATGAGAGTGGGACAAAACATTTTTTATTGAAAATAACGATTAAACTGAAACAGGCTGTTTTTCAGCTGATCCAAATTCTAGGACCACATGCCTTTAAAAGGCCAAATCTGTGCAAAGATGTGGATTTTTGTCATTTTCTGTCAGGTAGTCACACGTTGTGATGGCAAAGGCAAAAAAACTCTCGCTTTTTGTTTTTTTTTTTTTTTTTTTTTTTGAGTTTTCAAAATATTTTTATTCTGAATCATGAGCAGAAAATACAAAAGGTACATAAACCCCACACTGGGGTACTTGCCATACAGCCAAAAATGAAAACACAGTTAAGTACCATCAATATAGGGGGAAGGAAGGGGGGAGGGGAAGAAAAAGTAAGACGGAAGGTAAGTAGAGGGAAGGGGTGGGGGGGGGGGGGAAGAAAAAACCTACGACCCAGATACAAATACTGTATATAAATACTGTATAGCCCTAAGCACTATTAGGACGAAAATCCCCTAAATTTTTTCCATGGGGACCATGTGGCTTCAAACACATGTGATCTCTTGGTTTCCCACCCAGCAATTTGCTCCAATCTGTAGAGCGCATCACATTTCGCAGTAAAAACTCTCGCTTTTTGAACGTGGTTGGGTTGTTGAACTGGATAAGCAGGGTCTCTCACAGCACGCCATCGCTGCTGAGGTGGGACGCAGTAAGACAGTCATTTGGAATTTCTTAAATGATCCTGGGGGTTATGGAACAAAAAAGTCAAGTGGAAGACCCCCAAAAAAATTCATCAGCACTGAGCCGGGGGATCCAATTGGCTGTCCGTCAAGACACCTCGACCCAAATTAAGGCCCTTACTGGTGCTGACTTCAGCCCCATAACCATCAGACGGTATCTGAGACTGAAGGGCTTCAAAAACAAAAAACGTCTTCAAAGACCTCGTCTCCTTAAACGCCACAGAACTGCTCGTTTGGACTTTGCAAGAGAGCACCAAACATGGACATTCAAAGGTGGAAGAAAGTTTTATTCTCTGATGAGAAAAAATTTAACCTTGATGGTCCTGATGGTTTCCAACATTACTGGCATGACAAGCAGATCCCACCTGAGATGTTTTCTACGTGCCACAGTGGAGGGGGCGCCATAATGGTCTGGGGTGCTTTTTCCTTCAGTGGAACAATGGAGCTTCAGGAAGTGTAGGGGCTTCAAACTGCCGCTGGCTATGTCCAGATGTTGCAGAGAGCATTCCTCATGACAGAGGGCCCTCGTCTGTGTGGTAACGACTGGGTTTTTAAACAGGACAAAGCTACAGTACACAATGCCCGCAGGACAAGGGACTTCTTCCAGGAGAATAACATCACTCTTTTGACCCATCCTGCGTGTTCCCCTGATCTAAATCCAATTGAGAACCTTTAGGGATGGATGGCAAGGGAAGTTTACAAAAATGGACAACAGTTCCAGACAGTAGATGGCCTTCGTGCGGTCGTCTTCACCACTTGGAGAAATGTTCCCACTCGCCTCATGGAAACGCTTGCATCAAGCATGCCGAAAGGAATTTTGGAAGTGATAAACAATAACGGCGGAGCTACTCATTACTGAGTTCATGTTTGGAAGTTGGATTTCTGTTCTGGGGGGGTTTCGTTTTTTTTGGGAGGTGTGGTCCTAAACTTTTGATCAGCTGAAAAACAGCCTGTTTCAGTTTATTCATTGTTTTCATTAAATTGAATGCTCAAAAAATGTTTTGTCTCACTCCCATTTCTTCTTGTTGCATGTTATAGCTCTACTTGGAACCTTGTTAAAATCCAGCCATGCTAAATAGGATTTTTTGCCATTTTTCAAGTGGTCTTAAACTCTTGATCAGGACTGTATATCATGAATACATTCAAAACATGAATAATCATTTATTCAGTAAATGGCCCAAATCCTTGCATCTATGTCGAGAGATAAAGTGCATTATATTATGAGATAAAAAAGAAAAAAATTTATAAAAAAAGAACAGCATGGTATCTGAAATACACATCAAAGTTTGCAGCAATAAAACAAAAGATACTTACTTGGACAAAGAAGGAAATAGGTGTGGATTAATAAAAGTGAGCCAGAATAAAAAGTCTTCTGATCCTGGTTGTGAGGAATGTGAATGAAACTCAGCCAAACTCTTCTCCATCGTCCTAGAATGACATTATTCACAATGAGAAATTAAAACAATGCAATCTTTTCATTAGAGTGGAAATGTTCAACCAACACAATGGCAGCTACCGTACTTCATATGCTGAATTCATATTCTTCAACGAACAGTGTAATATACCGTTGTTTTCCTGGTTGAGGTCCATAATGATACCTTAACTATGCGCAAATAGTACCGTATTTTTCGCTTTATAAGACGCACTCCCTTCCCCCCCAAAAAAGTGGGGCAAATGGCCGTGCATCTTATAAAGCGAATACTAGTGAGCGCTTCCATTATGGAAGCGTTCACTAGTATGCTTTAGGTGCCGGGAGTAGTGAGTGAAGCGCTGCAAGCCCTTGTAATACTCACCCTCCCGGTCTTCATTCCTCCCCTGTCTTCCAGCTGGTGCTGCACTGTCCTGACCGCGTACAGCGTAAGGACGTAGTGCGTGCACTATGACCTGATGCTGCATGCAATCAGGTGACAGGGGAGCGCGACTTCTGCCAGAGGTGGAGAGGAACCGCGGCACAGGACAGGTAAGAGATGGTTTTTATTTTAATCTGATTTGAGGTCTGATGGGGGATTTGAGTCTCACTATGTGGGCTGATCTGAGGTCTAATGGGGGTCTCACTATGGGCTGATATAAGGTCTGATGGGGTTCTGACATGAAGGGCTGATGTGATGTCCTGATATGGGGGCCTGATCTGATGTCCTGATATTTATGGGGGCCTGATCTGATGTCCTGATATTTATGGGCGTCTGATCTGATGTCCTGATATTTATGGGGGTCTGATCTGATGTCCTGATATGAGGTCTGATGAAAAAAATTTTTTTCTTATTTTCCTCCTCTTAAAGTCTTATCATCGGGTGTGTCTTATAAAGCAAAAAATACAGTATATTACCTATAAATAATGCAGTTATGCTAGTTGTGTGGTATAATTTCAGTAAAATGTATGAAGGTCTCCTGCAAATTTTATAAAACACAAACTCCTTTTCTGTTTATGTCAGCAAACCAGGCACACAAGTTTTAATGGTTTACTAAAAATCCTCCAAATCTATTCCTCTCAGAGTGGTAGTGGCGGGTCTCAGGTCTCCCCAGAATGTTCTGCCATGATGGTAAAGTTCTCAAATGTTGGGACATTCCCTGTATCTCAGATCGCTGATAACACCTCCACGTGTACACATAGCAGTGACTGACAGCTGTGTCTGAATACACACATACAGAGAATGCTATCAATCATTGATAACACCTCCACTGTGTACAGCTATCAGTGTATGACAGCTATCTCCGTATACACACTTAAGGCTGTATTACACTGGCCGATATATTTGAGCAAACATTCATTCATCGGGCAATTCTGATTTTGCAATGACATAGCAATCGCTCCTCCACACTTAAACAGAGAATGCTATCAGTCACTGATAACACCTCCCTGTGTACGGCTATCAGTGACTGGCGGCTATCCCTGTATACACACATACACAGAGAACACTATCAATCACTGATTACACCTCCCCTGTATACAGTTATCAGCGACTGACAGCTGTATACACACTTACACAGAGAATGCCATCAATCAATAACACTTCCCTTGTGTAAAACTATTAATGACTGACATCTATCTTTGTATACACACTTACACAGGGAATGCTATCAATCACTGATAACACCTCCCCTGTGTAAAACTATCAGTGACTGGCAGCTATCTCTGTATACACACTTACATAGAGAATGCTATCAATCACTGATAACAGCTCTCAATGACTGACAGCTATCTCTGTATACACACTTACACAGGGAATGCCATCAATCCCTGATAACACTTCCCCTGTGTACAGCCATCAGTGACTGACAGCTTTGTCTGTATACACACTTACACAGGGAATGCCATAATTTACTGATAACACTTCCCCTGTGTACAGCTATCAGTGATTGACAGCTATCTCTGCATACATACTTAGGGCATAGTCACACGACCTTTGTGTTTTGCTGATCCGCAAACTGCAGATCCTCAAAACACGGATACCGGCCGTGTGTGTTTTGCATTTTGCGGACCTCACATGGCCAGCACTATGATAGAACACTCAGAAGTCTAAGGAGTCAACAGACATTACCATTAGGATGTTAAAAAGGAAATTAGGGGAAGGTTATTAAATAAAAAAATTGTGTTGTCTAATTTTAGAAGCATGAAGACCACACAAGCAAATACTTACTGTGTCAACAGTTTCAGAGGTGCTAATAATATGATCATGGTTGTCAGTAGGCTGTTACAGTGATTGTGTATCTTAAAGACCGCACTGTTAGGATTATGTGCTCTTGTCACAAGTTCTTGAACACTGGTGCACACTGACCACAGAAAGTTTTCTACACAAGACAGGATAGCCAGGACATCAATTCTGTAATGAAGATAAAACGTTAAGTTATTCTTTAACTAAATGTTATTCTAGAAAGTCATATATAATTGCCTGCTACATCTATGATCATTATATATGTTTTTTTAATTGTACACCATTAGGGCTTATGCACACGACCGTATGTATTTACGGTCTGCAAAACACGAATCCACAAAAAAAAAAAAAAAATGACATCCATGTTGCATCCGTTTTTTTCCGGATCCATTGTAACAATGCCTATCCTTTTCCACAAAACGGACAAGAATAGGACATGTTCTATTTTTTTGTGGAACAAACAAGCGAACATACGGAAACATAATGCACACGGAGTCATTTCCGTTTTTTGCAGAGCCCTTGAAGTCAATATTTCGTAAACGGACCTGTAAAAAAACGAAATGGAAAAAATACTTTAGTGTGCATGAGCCCTTAGTGTTTAACGTCCTCAAATCACCCTATTTGGGTTTTCAATTGATCTGATCTGCAATGCCACACAAAACCTGAGCACCAGTGACAACATCTCCATATAATACTGCAGAAGAATGGACATAAACAGTATTGCGACATCAAAGTAGAACTAGCAATAACGATAATCACTGTTATACACAATCGAGTCACATTATTATGAGCACCAGCTAATATCCAGAGTAACCGCCATGTGCAGCGCGGACAGCAGCTAGACGGGCTGGGAGTGACCCAGTAAAGTCCTGGTAGGTTGTCACAGGTTTCTGGAGCCATAATGCAGTGCATCTCACAGCTGCTGGAGGGTGCGTGGAAGAGGATCCATAAAGCGAACACGATGATCGAGGTGGTCCCATAAATGCTCAATTGGGTTCACGTCTGAGGAATTAGGGGGTCAGGGAAGTACAAAGTCTTGGTCATGCTCTTCCAACCAATGTCAGACATTTGTAGTCATATGACATGAAGATCCCATCCACCCCAGGGAAGACAATGAGCATTTATGGGTATACATAATATGCAAGGATGGATTTATACCCAAATCAGCTGAGGGCACCGTCCACATGGATGAGTGGGCTCTAAGGATGCTACGAAAACATTCCCCAGACTATAACGCTGCCACCACCAGCTTGTGTTCTTCCAGCAATGGATGCAGGATGTTTGCTCTCTGATATTTCTCACCTAACAAGCCAATATCCGTTTGATGCAGCAGAAAACGTGACTCATCAGAGAACGCAACCCTTCGCCAGCGAAAGTCCAATTCCTGCTGCAAAAATGTAAGCCTTTTCTGTTGATGCAACTTCGTTAGTAGAGGTGCAGTGACCATCTGTTGGCATTGGCGCCCCATGCACCGTAGGGTTTGGTGAACTGTTGTTTTAGACACATGTCTGGTAGCCCCCTGGTTCATTCTGCTACACTGTCAGGCCCGACTCTTACGTCGGTGGCACATGGTGCTCTGCCGTTTCCATGTCATTCATTCACAATGGCGCCATTTGTCCACTCACAAACTGCGCAGTTTTGAAACTCTGATAAATCGTTACATTTACCCATGACAGCAGTGAGGGATATGTGTGCAGACAGCCTATCACACACCTTATATACCCGCCAAGCCAGATCACCACACGTAACGTCCTTCATGAGCTATGCACTGCCGACATTGAAAGTAGCAAGTTATGTTCTAATAATGTGACTCCACAGCCTTAGCATAAAATGTGACATCATCAAAATAGAAACAGATTCATGACATAAACTAGATTGACAACCAAAAAAAAACCTGGACCATTATTATCTTAGGACAGACATATATCTCATGTATGTTTAACCCTTTCAGCCCTTTTTTTTTTTTTTTTCCACTCTCTGCCTTTCCAAGGCAATCATTTTATTTTATTTTTTTCCATTCACACAGCTGTATGATGGCTTGATTTTTTGTGGGACAAGTTGCACTTTTTAATGCCACCATTTAATATTGCATACAATGTAGTGGGAAGCTGGAAAAAAATAAAAATGGGGTGAAATTGGAAAAAAAAAACTGCAATTCCGCAACTGTTTTATGGGTTTTGTTTTTACAAAAAAAAATAGTTTTTATTTTCGTTGCCATATTCTGATCCCTATAACTTTTTGGTAGTTAGGTGTACTCATTTTTTGTGGGGCGATCTGTATTCTTTTACTGATACCACTGCATGACTTTTTGGTCTCTTTGTATTACCGAAAATATTTTGTGGGTGGTGAATAGACCCCCAAAAAAAAAAATCAGCGAATCTGATATTTTTACCTTTTTTTCATTTCGCCGTTGGGGTTTTCTTAAGCAGCGATGCCCATGATGTTTACTTTTTATTGTTTATGTATTTTGATTTGGGGGAAATAGGGATAATTAGAATTTTTATATTTTTAAATACAAATTTTTTTTTAGTAGCTCTCATAGGAAACTATAACAAGTAATCATCAGATTGCTTCTTTAATAGACTCCAATGCAATACAATTTATGTGCGGCAGCCTCGGATCAATAAGTGGGACTCACCATCCTGAATCCCACAATCCTCGCTAGGGGAAACCAGTGCACAATCGGAAACGCAAACAGTTACAGGTTTTTGCACTCCCAGATGCCGTGGTCACGTTTGACTACAGCACATGAGGAGTTAAATGTATGCAATCAATGTTATCGTTGATCACAGTCAGAGGTGTATGCTGTTTAAAACAGCAGGCACCCCAGCTGCCATGGCATCCGCCAGGCTCGCAAGCGGGTGCCACCTTTAAAGTCCTGCCCGGGTCTGTACATATATGCCACTAGTCAGGAACAGGTTAAATTCCGAGATTTACCAACTAATTCTGATGGTAGTTTGTTCCAAGCCTCAACTACTCTTTCAGTCTAAAAGTATTTTCTGGCATTGGTTCTAATCTTCACCTGCAAATAATTTTAGACTGTAGCTGAACCACTGTACAAAAATTGCGGACGCTCACCGATTAATTGGAGCTCGGCCTACTGGTCACCCACCAGTCTGGAAAGTCAAAACAAATGCACAAAAAATAATAATAATACACTGTTTGTTTATATGTGATTACATGTTTTTTATGCATTTATTTTAAGTACAAATACTTGCTGAATATTGTGAGCCAGCTATTTGTTGTGCATATTAATTTTAGATTGTACCCCTTTGTTTTTGTAGTTTTTTTTATTTATTAAAAACACTTCCCTCCTGAACCTCACTTATACCTTTAACATATTTAAAGGTTACGATCATGTCCCCCTTTCGCTTCTTTCCTCAAGGCTATGCAGATTGAGTTATTTAAGTCTCTCCTGATATGTTTTATGCTTCAGACCTGCCATCATTTTTGTAGCCAGTCTCTGCACCCATTCCATTTTATCTATATCTTTATGTAGGTGAAGTCTCCAGAACTGAACACAGTATTCCAGATGTGGTCTCACTAGAGCTCTATACCATGGGATTTCTCCCTACAGCTTATACCTGCAGCTATTCAGCCAAGCATCCTACTTGCTTTATAAACCACCTTGGGGTGCATTTATCTGGAAACATTAAACGGCAGTTTCCGTTTGGACCATTTCTCCAGAGAAGCGAAATCCTTTTCCAAAAATAATGAAAAACCACTACTATATTATCAACATAGAACACAACCTTAGAAAAACTAACATTATTGTGACACAGCGACAGCCTATGGTAACATCACCACAATAAAATATGTCCTATGGATAAATGGCAGCGCTATTGTCACATCAAATTACAATACTATACAACCTAAGAAAGAAAGATGCTATTATTACACCATCAAATAGAATACAACCTTAAAATAAAAGCTAACAGTATTGTGACATAATCAAAATAGAGCACAGCTTATAATTGAAGAGACAGGTAATTATGAAATCATAATAGAACACAGCCTAGCAATAAAGGCAATTCTCATTATGACATCACCACATCAGAACAAAACCTAACAATAAAAATAAATACTACTGTAACATCAGCATAGAATATGGCCTTGTAGTAAACTGTTTTATCATTGCTTCAACAGAACAAAGCTTAGAAATAAAAATCATGAATACTGTGACAATCAAAACAGAACACAGCCTATGAATAACCTCCTTGCTGCTGCAGCCACTTTTAGCCTTTCTGAACCTTACGAGAGCTATGACTTTTTTATATTGCTGTCAACATAGCCCTATGAGGGCTTGATTTCAATGTGACCATTTTGGGGTACATATAACTTAGAGTGTAACTGTCATATTTTTTTTTATTTGCTAGTTTATTACAGCTAGGCATGTGTTAGTCTGTCAATGATTCTTAAAAGATCTGTAATTACCTTATAATAACAGCTTTCATTAATGTCCTCAGTCCCTTTCCACTGCTCGCTTAAAAGACAGTTGCTATGGCTTATCTGTCTCCGGCTAAGAAGACAGGAAGACGGAGGGGCGGTCCTTCACACTGCATGCCTGCATTAGGCTTCAGAGTGAGGAGGTGTGTCTCTCAGTAATCCAATCTGATTGGCTGGCAGGGAGCTGCTGGCTACAGCAAGTGTGTATGGGAAGTGAGGGAAAGCAGTTTTGGCCTCAGATAACTGGCAGAGGAGACATCTTGAGAAGGTCCTCATATTGTAAATGTTTTAACAGCCGTAACTAAGGGAAAAACTCAAGGAAAACAGTGGTATGTGAAGAAACTAAAGATTGCTTTATGCATAATGCTGCTGCAGCAGTAAGATATGCTAAAATTGTTTTTTTCTGCTGAAAACACAACAGTTACACTTTAACTTTTATTAACTTTTTCTTAGGGGAATAGAAAAAAATAGCATTCCCACTATTGTTTTTTTATGCATTATAAATTTTGCACTATTCACTGTGTGATATAAATAACATTTTACCTTTATCTTATGGGTAGTACAATTGCATAGACACCAAATATGTTTCTTTTTTCTGTTTTACTACTTTTGCACAATAAAAGAACAATTAATGAAAAAAACATTTTTTTATGTTGCTGCATTCCAAGAGCCTTAATATTCGAATTTTTCCATTGATGTAGTCATATGAGGACTTCATTTGAGTGAATTGTCATACTCTTTAATAGAACCATTTTTTAGGGAGGTCGGAAGGAGAAAATAGCAGTTCCACCATTGTCTTATGACATGGGTGCCCAACCTGTGGCCCTCTAGCTGTTGTCAAGCTACAACTCCCAGCATGCCTGGAAAGCCTACAGCTATTAGGGCATGCTGGGAGTTGTAGTTTTGCAACAGCTGGAGGGCCGCAGGTTGCGCATCCCTGTCTAATGACAATCACTGTGCAGTTGAAATCATGTTAACTTTATTCTACAGGGAATGGCAGCAATGTCTTTTTTATTTTTTTGCAGTTTGGAGAGAAAAAATGTGATTTTATTTATTTATTAAACATTATTAAATATAGATGACTTCACAATGTGATTGTTTGATTGGTTCTATAACGCTTTGGTATAGTCAAAATACCCAAGCTTTTTTGCCAGTGTGAAACTGCAACCGCATATGACCAACAGGAAAAGAAGGAGTCCCCTTTTTCTATCAAACTACTTAGATGCCACAGTCACAATTGACCGTGACATCTAAAGGGTTAAACAGCTGTGAATTCAACTAACTCTGATCCCGATCGATGCAGTGGGCGCCTGGCTATATTTTACAGCTGCCACCCGCTGCAGATGGCTCAGCCAGTGCTTATGCCATCCAATAAGCATCACTGTATTCTCAATTGTAATAAGGCACCGATGCAGAGTTCAACCCAAATGTGGGAAGGAGTTGAATGCAGACACTATTATACTCAAAATAGAACACAGGTTATGAGTTCTAGAACATTAACAACATATACCGTATGTACGTAGATGTAGTCTACTGTGACAGCACTATAATAGAACACAACCGAGCAATAAAAATCATTATGCTATGACGTCACTACAACAGAACACGGCCTATAAACACAAACAACACTGTGAGAGACAAACAGAATCAAAAACCATTGTGACATCATCAGAAGGTATCGTTAGATTATTCAATCTGTAAACTACATTTTACAAAAGGGGAAAAAAACTAAAGGCAGTAGAAGGGTATAGAATGCAAATCAATGAATAAATAGAGCGCCTGATCGTGGAGTGCAGTGCGTCTAGTGTATGTATAAATAAGCTGCACAGCAATCCCAATACATTATTATTGTACTGTACATCAAAATGTCAGCAAGAATTTGTAACACATCAATGCTTGATTTATGAAGAACGTTTTATTCACTTCTCGGCAGGAAATATAAACACTGCATTACTAAATGATGAAGCATGACAACTCCATTCTATTTTACATATTCAACATAAATACAGTAAATACACAAAATGCAGACATAAACATTATTCCGCCTCCAGAACCGGCATGGCATCGTGTTTAGATATGTTTAGACAACATGAATTTCCTTCCCAAGTAAAGGAAGTGCTCGCTGTGGATGGACCTGTGGTTTAACAGGGATCTGATAACAAAGATATTGTTACACTTTTATTATAATGAAATAGCGGTAACAATCTTACACCTCCGCCATAAAATGACAGGTAGAAGCCACCTATTAAACCTGGTGAAATATCTACTCAAAAACAATGAACTGTGTACAGTGAATTTTTCACTTTGTGCCCCCTCCCCAAGTTCATATGTTGCAGAGCATGCCCACAACTCTTTTACGAGCCAATATGATTTTCTTAAGCTTAGGTTACTATTGCAAAAACATTTTTGTAAACATTCTGTAACTGCATTCATTGCTGCCTACAACAGCACTGCTCTAGTAGTATTCCATGGCAGCCATTCAAATTAATGTACGCCCTTTTACTGCATGTGTCGGCTGGTTCCATCAGAGAGGAAGCCCCTCTTACAGAGAATTTCTTTCATTCTGGCTCTTAGACTCCAACTTCTCTCAGTCCTGTCTCAGTGCTCTGTCCTATCTTATGGGGTACAAACAAAATCAACCAGCAGATTTAGGGTACATAATTATATCCATATAATTATGGATATCCGATCCGCATTTTGCAGAATAGATGCGGATCCATTCATTTCTATGGGTGAATAAAATGTGCAGACAACGTTCAGTATGTTGTCCGCATTTCTGCATTTCTTGTCCGCAAAAATATGAAGCTTATCCTACTATTGTCCGTACAAATCGGTCCGCAGCCCCATTCAAGCCAATGGATCTGCAAAATGCGGATGACATACGGAATGATTTCCGTATGTCATCTGTTTTTTGCGTATCTGTTTCTGTATTTTTGAAGGCCTTAATAATTATTATTATTTTTCTCTCTCTCTCTTTTTTTTCCTTCCATTTTTTTGCGGACCGTAAAAACGGAAGACATACGGAACACAAACAGAAGGATTACACACGGTCGTGTGAATGTACCCTAATGCACTGCAAATGTCGCCCTGCATGCTGCAACAGAGAAGCCTCCAACAGGGCTGCATGCAGCAAACAGGAACTGTATATATGTGGTGCTTTAAATACACACTGAACATATACAATTCACACAAAAACTGCCATTAATCTCCTCCTCTAATTTGATAATATTTGGGCTCATATTATAATTAAAGCTGAGAAATATGCAGGAGATCAACCATTACTCCCTTCTCTTCCTCGCTATCCTGTGTTTGGCGGTATGACAAATGGCTGCAGCAGGAGCCTCCCACCTCCGCTCTGTCTGTAGCAGGACAGAAATATCCTTGAGGTGGTTTTCCAAAAGATAGGTCATCAATATCAGATCCAACTTCCCACACCACTATCAATCAGCTGTTAGCAGCAGCTGCAGTTCTGGAAGTTAAAGGGGACCTGTCACCGTGAAAATGCTAAGTAATCTGCAGGGAGCATGTTCTAGAGCAGGAGGAGCTGAGCAGATTGAGATATACTGTTATGGGAAAAGATTCAGTAATGCTGTGAAGGAGGCAGTCCGACAGCTAGCTCTGTATACACAGTCATAGAGGGAAGGCTGTCATCACTGATAGGACCGCCTCCTGCTCGACTTCAAAGCCCAGAATGAGCAGAGATATAAATGAATAAAATACGAGTGACACTGAATCTTTTCATATAAAACCATATATCAATCTGCTCAGCTCCTCCTGTTCTATAATAGCAGAGCCAGTTATTTTCGGCACTTCAATAGAAATGAATGGAGGGCGGCCTGCGTGCGAAGTGTGCTCTTGTTGTCTTTGGGAGCTCCGTTCTAGAGATTGGCGAGGTAGGACCCGCACCTATCTGACATTGGTGGCATATCCTAGCAATATGCCACCAACGTTCAAGGTGAGACAACTTTAATTTAAGCCTTTTTACTAGGGCTGCACGATATGGGAATTTTGTGCGATTGCGATTAGGGCCCTAAAAATTGCGATAACGATATGCGATGCAATATTTTAAAGGAATTGTGCTAGAGGTCTATTTGCTTGGATTTTCCCATATGAGCCGCTGACGCGGCTGGGTATGACATAGTTATGGGGGATCTGTGGATTACGCCGAGTTGTGGGGGATCTGTGGAGGGTGCTGTTATATGGGGGATCTGTGGAGGGTGCTGTTATATGGGGGATCTGTGGAGGACGCTGTTATATGGGGGATCTGTGGAGGACGCTGTTATATGCGGGATCAGTGGAGGACGCTGTTATATGGGGATCAGTTGAGGATGCTGTTATATGGGGATCAGTGGAGGACGCTGTTATATGGGGGATCAGTGGAGGACGCTGTTATATGGGGGACCTGTGGAGGACGCTGTTATATGGGGGACCTGTGGAGGATGCTGTTATATGGGGATCAGTGGAGGATGCTGTTATATGGGGATCAGTGGAGGACGCTGTTATATGGGGGATCAGTGGAGGACGCTGTTATATGGGGGATCTGTGGAGGACGCTGCTATATGGGGGACCTGTGGAGGACGCTGTTATATGGGGGATCTGTGGAGGACGCTGTTATATGGGGATCAGTGGAGGATGCTGTTATATGGGGATCTGTGGAGGATGCTGTTATATGGGGGATCAGTGGAGGACGCTGTTATATGGGGGATCTGTGGAGGACGCTGTTATATGGGGGACCTGTGGAGGACGCTGTTATATGGGGGATCTGTGGAGGACGCTGTTATATGGGGGATCTGTGGAAGACGCTGTTATATGGGGGATCTGTGGAGGACGCTGTTATATGGGGGATCTGTGGAGGACGCTGTTATATGGGGGATCAGTGGAGGACGCTGTTATATGGGGGGATCTGTTGAGGGCGCTGTTATATGGGGGATCTGTGGAGGACGCTGTTATATGGGGGATCTGTGGAGGACGCTGTTATATGGGGGATCTGTGGAGGACGCTGTAATATGGGGGGATCTGTGGAGGGCGCTGTTATATGGGGGATCTGTGGAGGGCGCTGTTATGGGGGACCTGTGGATGGCACTGTTATGAGGGACCTGTTGATGGCACTGTTATAGGGGATGTGTGGAGGACACATAGGGCCATGAGGGGGGCCAGCTTAAGACATATAGCATCTTATGCTGGTCCCCCTCATGTGTCCTAAACTGGGCACATAACTGCCTTTTGCGTGTAAAGTGTTTTACTAGTGTGTGTGTGGGTGAAACAATCTCTCTCCTAACAGGTCCGGCCTCTGTGCTCACTATGAATGCAATGCACTGCAGCGAGCGGCAGCGAGGTGGCCGGCCGGCGCGTGACTGACGTCACTTAGTAACGCTCCTGCTTCCTGAAGTGGGAGGAGCGTTACTAAGTGACGTCAGTCACGCGCCGGTCGGCCACCTCGCTGCCGCTCATTGCATTCATAGTGAGTACAGAGGCCGGTGTTCCGAGCGCCCATAATTTTTTCCTACCCCAACTCTGCTGAGGCTCCCGGCGCATGCGCGTGGGCCATAAATCTAACCTACCGCCCCCCCGTCGGCGCGTTCACATTCACTTGCCCTGAAATGTTGGTACCATAGTTAGTTCTGCGCAGGCGCTAACACCTTCTTTTCAGCCACTGAGGTGGCGAGCTCGGCGACACACCTCCTTCTGAGCCTTCCGATGCCTCTACGTCACTACCGGAAGTGACGAGGGTACCAACTTTTTACAGGTACCAACTTTTCACGGAACACCGGACCTGTTAGGAGAGAGATTGTTTCACCCACACACACACTAGTAAAACACTGTACATGCAAAAGGCAGTTATGTGCGCGGGGCCCCTTCATATATATAATCGCGGAATTTTCGGGTCGGCCAAATCGCCATATCGCATTTGCCGATTATCGCGATTCGATTGTTTTTTCGATTTATCGTGCAGCCCTACTTTTTACCCTTGTAAAGCCCATATCCCTCAGCTGATCCCCAGCCTATACTGGAACACATTAGCAATTAAGCCTTTATTCCCTGCAGGATTTCTACAAGAATGATTCATAATTGACTTCTTTGAGGCATCTTTTAAAGTTATAGGGGGTTTAAAAAAAAATAATAAGGGGAGTTTTATCAAGACCGACATATTACACTCCAGTCTTAATCTCTCCCCCACTTGCTTCAGATTCATCGCAATTATTAAAAAGAGCACGCCTCTTAATATTTGTGGAGCAACAGGGAGCTGGTGTAGCTCTCCACTATAATTTATGCCAGTTTTCTGTTGTAGATTGTAATATACTAGACATTATGCCCATTACAATAACAGGCACTAGAATTGGCTGGCGCACAGAGCAATCATCACACCGCGCTCCGGCCAATCAACGCCGTCCATACAAGCCACACCCCGTGCGGCGAATGAGCACTGGCTGGACGACGAGGGGGAAATGTGGCAGGAGCGGAGGGCGGCGGGGGAGCTGCGGCCTGCCTATAGGGTGACACCATGCTGGGAAACTTGTGTGTAGCGCTGTGTCCGTGTGGAGCGCTGTGTCCTGATTGGACGCCGTGCATGCCCAGTGCAAAACTGGCGACACACACACTGACACAGCGCACTCACACAGGGATTTTATTATTATAGCTGTACCGGACCGTCTACTCCGGCCTCTCCGGCACTTTTCAAAGAGGCGAGCGGTGAGTAAAACCTCCCCAAAAGTCACAACATTTTGCACAAAAGCAGCGTGTGGGACAGTCTGCAACTTGTGGTGCCACTTTTCTGGTCCAGAGAAGATGATAAATATCCCCCTATAAACTGATCAACACTTGCATATGTGGCATTCACTTTGACAACTGGTTAGATGCTAGTGATATTCTAGTAGAAAGAGCTTGAGGAACCCTGACCTAAGCTCCTTTCTGTAGCACCCCATATTCCCTCTAGCACACACGGCACCCTTGCAGTATACAGTAAATGACATCAAGTCTCATGTGTTCACTTGCTGAAGTAATAATAAAATGGCAAAAGGAAACATACACAAATGTGTTAAGGGACAAATGTGTTAAGCACATGTCTACATCTATAATGGGAAACGCTCTTATTATTCCTATAGAAATACAATACCGAGTCTAATGCTGGTCTGTTTTATACAAATGTCCCAGACAAGTACAGTACATGACATCTCACAATAACACCACTTTTCCACATCAGAACACTTGTGTCCCACGCACAGATCCCCAATAGAGAGCCTTTGTATTTAGTTACTAATAGCTGAGGATAGCGGTGCATTGTTCTCAATGGTTATTGGAGCATAGCACCTGGAGGAGGGGAGATTGGTGTTGGGACTAAGCACTGCACTTTACGATTCCATGTACAATTTACGTGTGCTGCATATGTAGAGCATAAAGCTACCCTCATGTCATATATATCTGCGCCTACTTAGTTATTTCTTAAATGCCCAGCGGGCACATCAGCAAGTGCACATCAGCAAGTAAACAGTAAGGGGATTTACTGCTATTTAAAGGGGTCTAAACCTTTTTTTTATGCTTTTGTATACATACTGTATTGTATGCGTTTTCTTTTTTTTTTTTCTTTTGAAGGTTCCATCTAACAGGTCTATGCTATCACATGCATATACAGTACGTTCGGATCTAGGCGCCACTTGTAGGATCCATCTAACAGGTCTATGCTATCACATGCATATACAGTACGTTCGGATCTAGGCGCCACTTGTAGGATCCATCTAACAGGTCTATGCTATCACATGCATATACAGTACGTTCGGATCTAGGCGCCACTTGTAGGATCCATCTAACAGGTCTATGCTATCACATGCATATACAGTACGTTCGGACCTAGGCGCCACTTGTAGGATCCATCTAGCAGGTCTATGCTATCACATGCATATACAGTACGTTCGGATCTAGCCGCCACTTGTAAAGAAAAAAAAGTACCATATAAGTATTCTAAGAGAAGATATCCTGATATGATTCAGTCAAATGTGACATGCTGGCCCAATTGAAACATTATAGAAAATATTCCAGTACATTTGCAAACTGAACCTTAACCCCTTCCTGAAGCAGCAATTTTCAGTTTTTGCGTTTTCATTTTTCGCGAAGTAATCTGCAGGGAGCATATTATAGAGCAAGAAGAGCTGAGCATATTGATATACAGTCCGACAGCTAGCTCTGTATACAGAGTCACAGAGGGAAGGCTGTCATCACTGATAGGACCGCCTCCTGGACTTCAAAGCCCAGAATGAGCAGAGATATAAATGAATAAAATACTAGTTACACTGAATCTTTTCATATAAAACTATATATCAATCTGCTCAGCTCCTCTTGCTCTATAACATGTTGCCTTCAGCCCCGACACCATGTTCAATGTGACAGGTTCCCTTTAACAGTGTTCTGAGCTGGAACACCACAGCTCCGTACATGGTGTAGTGGCCATTCACAGGAATTAAAGCTCAGCTCCAATTCCATTTTTGCATTTTATTTTTACGCTCTCTGCCTTCCTGGAGCCATAACTTTTTTATTTTTCCATTCACAAAGCCGTTTTTTGTGGGACAAGCTGTACTTTCTAATGCCACCATTTAATATGGCATACACTATAGAGAAGCTGGAAAAAAATTCCAAATAGGGTGGAATTGGAAAAAAAAAGACGCAATTCTGCCACAGTTTTATGCGTTTGGTTTTTATGGCATTCACTATGTGGTAAAACTGACTTCTGACTCTTCATTCTCTGGGTCAGTATGATATCACACTTGTGCAGTTTTTTTTTTAGTTGTAATTCTCAAAAAACTTTTGAAAAAATAATTTTTTCTTGTCATCGCCGTATTCTGTCCTCCATAACTTTTTTTTATAGTTATGTCTACAGAGATTTGTGAGGACTAATTTTTTGCAGGACGATCTGTAGTTTTTGAGAATACCATTTTGGGGTGTGTTTGACCTTTTGATCACTTATTAATACATTTTTCAGAAGTGATGAAAAAACGGCAAATAGTTGTTTTTTTTTAACGTTACTCCATTCACCGTATGGGATATGTTTTTTATATTTTATTTTATGGGCATTTTCACACATGGCGATGTCCATGATGTTATTTTTTTGGAGAATTTTTTTATTTTTTACCTTTTTTTTACTTTAAGGTCCCCAATTGGACCCCAACTTCCAATCATCAGATTGTAAATTGTACAGAATAACTGAATTTGCTAACTAATGGAATCTTATACAAAAACAAAGGTATATTACAATTCAGTGCTGCCGCTTGCTGACCTGAACTGTAATATACAAGTAATGAGCCTGGAAGCCTAGTACAGGCTCAGGGTCATTATGTGCATAGAATGCTTTCTGCGATCTCCACTGGGGGAACGTGTTCCTGCCCTGGAAGTGCGAACTTCTGGGTTTTAGCCCTCTCAGACACCGTGGTCACATCTGACAAAGGCATGTAAGGAGTTAAATATCCTCGGTCGGCATTACCGCCAATCACTGACATTATCTGCAAGTGTCTGCTGTATGAAACAGCAGGCACCCGGCGTCTATGCCGCTCGCTCCGCTCTGGAGTGGCACCATCTTTAGAGCAGATGTCGTGTACAGCAGAGGTCGTAAAGAGTTTAAAGGGCATCTGTCGGCAGGATAAACCCTACTAAACCAACCATATTGCCTGGTAGGCCTGACCCTGCTATTTAAAGCCATCCCTTTCATTCCCCAATCCCTTTCTGCATTTAGGAGAAATAAGGGACTCCCAGGCTATGAGCTGTGCGCTGCGATTGGCCAGCACTGCAGCAATGGACACGCCTCCTACAAAAAATCAGTCCAGTACAACAGAGGGAGCTGCAGACACCGGAGCCTATACCGGGCGAACGGAGCGGCGCCCAGACATACTAGTAAGTGCAGGGGGACCCCTGGGCGCCGCTCTGCCCACTGATATAGTAAGTTTTTAGTTTGTATACTAGTGAAAGGTCCTCTTTAAGTCACACCACAGATTTTCAATTATATTCAGGTCTGGGGACTGAGATGGCTATTCCAGAACGTTGTACTTGTTCCTCTGCATACATGCCTTAGTGGATTTTGATCAGTGTTTAGGTTCGTTGTCTTGTTGAAAGATCCAGCCCCGGCGCAGCTTCAGCTTTGTCACTGATTCCTGGACATTGGTCTCCAGAATCTGCTGATACTGAGTGGAATCCATGCGTCCCTCAACTTTGACAAGATTCCCAGTCCCTGCACTGGCCACACAGCCCCACAGCATGATGGAACCACCACCATATTTTACTGTAGGTAGCAGGTGTTTTTCTTGGAATGCGGTGTTCTTTTTCCTCCATGCATAACGTCCCTTGTTATGGCCAAATAACTCAATTTTAGTTTCATCAGTCCACGGCACCTTATTTCAAAATGAAGCTGGCTTGTCCAAAGGTCCTAAAGTGGCACTTTTTGGGCGGAGAAAAGGCTTCCTCTGCATCACTCTCGCAAACAGCATCTCCTTGTGTAAAGTGCGCCAAATGGTTGAACGATTCAGTGACTCCATCTGCAGCAAGATGATGTTGTAGGTCTTTGGTGCTGGTCTGTGGGTTGACTCTGACTGTTCTCACCATTCGTCGCTTCTGTCTATCCGAGATTTTTCTTGGTCTGTGTTGAGGAAGGGTTGAGACGCATACATATATATACATATATGCATGCAAACATGTGCATGCATGTATGATATATATGTATGCATTAATTGACACTTTATAGGATGATGGCCCGCTCCAGATTCTTGGAGGCGGGCCATACCTGAAGATCGGCAATGATACAGAGAGACTGTGGGGGTGTGGTCACTTCAATGGGGGGTGGCCGACACTGGAAGACTATTACTTGAAAGAAAGGCCAGTTAAAGGTTGTGAGGGTGAACCCGCTTCAGCTCCTTGGAGGCGGGCCGTACCTGAAGATGGGCAATGATACCGAAAGACTGTGGGGGTGTGGTCACTCCAATTGGGGGTGGCCGACACTGGAAGAGTACTTGAAAGAAAGGCCAGTTAAAGACTGCAAGGGTGAACCCGCTCCAGATTTGGGGGGGGGGGGAGAACACCTGAAGATCGGCAACTACAGAGACTGTGGGGGTGTGGTTACTCCAAACGTGGGGCGTGCCCGACACTGGAAGACTATTCAAAAGATGTCCCGCGAGAAGAAGACACGAGATGTGCAGCACCTGAAACTACGGATACTGGAAGCCTGTGCTAGCATTTCTCCTGCGGTGTTGCTATCAGTGTGTGAAAAGTGGGAGAAGAGGGTTGCATTGACAATCCAACACAATGGGCAGCACATTGAACACATTTTATAAGTGGTCAGAAACTTGTTAATAACTCATGAAAGAATAAAGTTATGTTAAAACCAAGCACACCATTGTTTTTCTTGTGAAATTCCCAATAAGTTTGATGTGTCACATGACCCTCTTCCTATTGAAAAAACAAAAGTTGGATTCAAAATGGCCGACTTCAAAATGGCCGCCATGGTCACCACCCATCTTGAAAAGTTTCCCCCCTCACATATACTAATGTGCCACAAACAGGAAGTTAATATCACCAACCATTCCCATTTTATTAAGGTGTATCCATATAAATGGCCCACCCTGTATATTTAGTGCTGTATTGTTAGTGTATTGCGTGTGTAGTGTACTAGGTATTAATAAATATCTTGTTTTACTTATAACTATCTGTGTAATGTGTGGTTATTAGCGATAGTTAGTTTAGTAAGGCGCATGCAGCTAGCTTAGTGATTAGCGTAAGGCAAAGTAAAAGTATTGTGTTATTATATAAAGGTATAAATAGGCGGAGTCATCACACGGCTCCTCCTATTTATGAATATTAATTATCGATATTTGCATAAATATTGGTGATTAATATTCCCCCTTTACATTGGCGAGCCAGGCAAGAGAAACGTGGTCAGCGGTCTGAGTGTCTAGGACCTGATAATTCGGACAGATAACGCGACTCTTCTAGAGGTTGGTTATACTGTGAATTATCAGGCAAGAGAGACGCGGTCAGCGGTCTGAGCGTCTAGGACCTGATAATTCAGCCAGGTAGCGCGACTCTTCTAGAGGTTGGTTATACTGTGACTTATCAGGCAAGAGAGACACGGTCAGTGTTCTGAGCGTCTAGGACCTGATAATTCGGACAGGTAACGCGACTCTTCCATACAGCACCAAACGCAGATCAAAATCTTTAGCAGAGAGTCTATAATCTATCTGTGAACTAATATTTTACTATTTGCTTTACACGGTCACTGCATCGCTCGAGTGATTGCAAGGGAGAAGAGGACACGTCACTAGAGGAGATCCATCTTCATTGGAGCAGCGTACAAGTCCGGCTGGTCGGGAAGAAGCGATCCGGGAGAAAAAGGATTTCTTCCAAGCAGCTGCGTAGGACGATGAGGTACGGCCCCAATGAGAAGATGGACGCTCATCAAACAGTGAGTATGGACTTGCCCACACTGCAACACTTGAGCAGACACAGCACATTTAATCCCATCCTCCCCACCACATACAAGTCAGCAGAAATGCTGTGGTCCGATTTGTTAGCACAGGCTTGTAGTTACGACAAGCTATGTGTTAACAAACGGACGGTGTTGAACAAGGCCACCAAACGGCTTCGGATGCTAGCCAAACTTGTGCATACATTTGAGGTTAGCATCTGCAAGCCAAAGGAAGTTGCGCTAGTGTCTCAGTCAACGGAGACAATTCCTCCGACCATTCACTGCCAGTGCTGTGCCAGTAATTCGGACCAGTTTTCGGCATTGCGGGCACAGCTGGCGGAGAATGTGCAGTCTACTGTTGACCGAGATGCGCAGGTGGCTAGGTTAGAGTCACAGTTAGTAGAGCTGCAGAGGCAGAAGGAGGAAACTAAGGGTTAAGTTGACTCAGTCTTATACTGAGGTCAAAGACTTCAAGGAGCAGACTGCCTCTACTGATGTGACGGTAGCCAAATTGACGGCTCAGGTTGCTGTAAGCTCACAGATAATGACTGGCATGCAACAGGTCATCACCAAGTTGGTGCCGGCCCTTTCTTTTCCCGTAAAGTCAGGGTCAGAATCTCCCAAAACTTTGCCCTATCCAGGGCAAAAAGGGGGGAGAGTAGTCTGTGACAGGCTAAATCACCAGACCAAGTCTGTCCAGACTAACACAGATTTTTCCCTGACTTTGGGAAAAAGAAAGATCGTGAAAAGTGCCTCCCTGAAGATGGAACAATTCAGGGAGCGCGGTTGCAGTGTGGACGGACCTAAGCCATGCCGTGTAAACATCAAATGTTTTGCGTGTGGTGGCTTGGGTCATATAGCGAAGCACTGCAAAACAAGTGGGAACAAAACACACAAGACAGAAAGCCCAATGAGGTGCTTCAGGTGTGGGAACAAAGGACACATTGCAAGGAATTGCCCTTGTGCAAGCAATTGCAATGTGTCCAGTGATGGGATCCAGGTAACAAATCATGCAGCGGGGTCTAGTCAGTTTGGCCATAAAGGGGTTACCTCTCAGCGACACATGCCTCATCAGGCGCTGAGGGGTCAGAATGGCCAAGTTAAGCTAGGCAACATTTGATACCCCTGTACTATTTGTTACACTGTCTGTTCCCCGTGTATGTCCATGTTGTGCATTTGCTACCTGTTTATCTTTTTAATGTACACGGCAAAGGTCCTTGTCTATGAGTGTGTCTCACCCTGCTGATTGTTCGCATTCCCTGATAAGAGTCCAGTCGCTGCTGTTATCGGTAGCAGAGTGTGGACTGTGTCCTTGTGTTGTGGAGTCCTGGAGAGCCAGGACATGACCCATGCCGTTGGTTCTGCAGGCTTCCACAAGACAGGATCACAGGGGGAAATCAGCCTCAGTACACATCACTAGACAAGGATGCAGTGCCATCATCAACAAGATGGTGCTTTGTCCACAGCTCACTTCAGTTATCCTAACCTAGTAGGGTGGCCATCCTTATCTGTTGCAGAGGGATGTGTAAAAGAGGATGCGATCCTCTGAAGGTAGGGTGTTCAGACACCAGTGTTAGGATAACGAGGGGTCCTGTGAGGTGAAGGGCAGCCCAATACCTTTCTCTACTTTTGGGTCAAAGGTATTGGTGCTGGGATTTGACATTTAATTGCACCGTGAGGGGAGAAATCCCCCAGGAGCACCTGGTATTTTCTTCTGCCATAGGTGTGTTTATATGGAGCAGAGGAAAAACCCAGATGACGCCACAGAAGAGACTAGCTATCCCCCCTGAAACTCTTGTGAGGCTCCAGAGGATCCCACTGGATTTTGGCAACCAAGTGACCTTTGTTCAGAGGTGTTCTAGAGATGGAGGACTGTGCCACAATCCAGCAGGAGCATTATCTCAGGCTCTGGAGAAAGGCTTGGAGACGTTCGGGTGGAAGAGCTTATCCTACGATCGCTTGTTTCACCCAGTGAAACTTCTTCTGGTTCTGGTCATCGTCATCTACATTAGACTGTGTATCGGAGGGTCAAGGGACTTATTGACCAAATACAACAGAACCAGACAGAACTTTACCGAACTAACCGGAGGAGGAGGCTCAGGACAGAACTCAAACATTGTCCTGTAGCCAAATATTTTATGGACACACTTTGTTTCCTATGAGGGTTCGGGACATATAACTTGTGCTACCCTGAAACCCCATAGAACATTGTACATATATTGATTTTGTTTGTTGGTTGATTGTGTACCCATAGACACTCTAGGTACAAATGTGTGAAAGCCTATACCCAGGGAAACTCGCCCAACACACTGCGGTGAGTTATTATTTGGCTGTACACATTTGCATCCTATAGTCGTTTCCCATTGACACGGGGGTCTGTGACCTACCTGTGTCTTTGGAGGTGTAGAGATATGCCAGGTTGCATGAGTCTCTATGGGTACACACATATAATGGAATTTGGTGGTGTTGGGAGGGATGTGACCTGTTTTGCGTGAATGGGGATAAGATTAGGACACGATAGGGACAGGCATCCTTTGTTTGCCATTTGCCACCTTGAACCCTGGATCGGTGAAGTTCTTAAGGGAAGGGAAGGGCTGGATGTGTAGTGTGGCGGAGGTGTTCTCCGCAGTAGAATTTAGGTACCATGACACCACCTCACTCTGACCTGCCGTGTAAAGACCTATTAATCTGTCCATGAGAGAACCGCACCCATCAAGATGGAACAAGAGACGTTGGACGAAAGTCGTGCTTGTAGAAAGTTTGAGACTGAAGTTGTGAGGGTGAATCCGCTCCAGATTCTTGGAGGCGGGCCATACCTGAAGATCGGCAATGATACCGAGAGACTGTGGGGGTGTGGTCACTCCAATGGGGGGTGGTCGACACTGGAAGAGTACTTGAAAGAAAGGCCAGTTAAAGACTGCAAGGGTGAACCCGCTCCAGATTTGGGGGGGGAACACCTGAAGATCGGCAACTACCGAGAGACTGTGCCCCAAGCATTCACACTGATGCAATCTGGCTGATTGCATCAGAATGACCGGACAAGGGTCCGGTCATCCTGATGGATACAAAGAGCTCAGGTTCAACAGAATCGGAGTCCTTTGTTCTAATTAGAAGGGAGGGAGAAACCTCCCAGCCTTCTATTATGCGCATTCCAGCAGCGTGATTACTATCGTGCTGTCCGGAATGCAAGGTGCTGCAGGCGGGAAATCAAAGGCTTCTCCCGCCTGTCAGCAAGTGGCGCGGCCCTGATGTGCGCGTGCAGGGACGCGTGGGCTGGCGCAGTGACGTCATATCACCGCGCCGGCCCGCGTGTCTTTGCCTGTGGAGCGCGTGGACAGCGCATGCGCCGTGACCCGGGAGTGCGGGCTGCAGGGTATAAAGTCCGGCAACCCTGCACTGGGAGGGAGACCCCTACCGGCCCCCCCTGAAGGAGAGCGTGGCTGGCACTCAGAGGGAGAGAGCCGTGCCGCCCCCACAAGACGACGACCCCTGGACGAACGAGCAACAACGCTGAGTATCCCCCCCATTATTAACCCTTACACCCCTGATCCCATACCACTATCCCACCAACGATTTTGTACCTCACCCCTACCCACTACCAACCCTCAACCTGCCCATACACACCCCCTCGCTGTACCCCTATCCTACCCTTACATTGCTGACAGCTATCCGTTTGCGTCTGTGGCCTGTATTCACCCCTGCAGTGCCACCGTTAACCCTCGTTGTACCCCATAGGGACAGTAAGTAGAACCAGGTGGGTGGGCTGCTAATATTTGTGTGAGTGTATTGTATGTTAGATTGTGGGTGGAACTTGGGATGGTGTAGTGTAGTTTTAACACTGTATATTTAGTGCTGTATTGTTAGTGTATTGCGTGTGTAGTGTACTAGGTATTAATAAATATCTTGTTTTACTTATAACTCTCTGTGTAATGTGTGGTTATTAGCGATAGTTTAGTAAGGCGCATGCAGCTAGCTTAGTGATTAGTGTAAGGCAAAGTGAAAGTATTGTGTTATTATATAAAGGTATAAATAGGCGGAGTCATCACTAGATGGCCCCTCCTATTTCTGAATATTAATTATCAATATTTGCATAAATATTGGTGATTAATAGCCCCCCTTTACAGTCTGCCACTTTGAGCCTTAACTTGAACTGAGCCTGTGGTCTTCCATTTCCTCAATATGTTCCTAACTGTGGAAACAGACAGCTGAAATCTCTGAGGCAGCTTTCTGTATCCTTCCCCTAAACCATGATGGGGAACAATCTTTGTCTTCAGGTCATTTGAGAGTTGTTTTGAGACCCCCATGTTGCTACTCTTCAGAGAAAATTAAAAGAGGAGGGAAACTTACAATTGACCCCTTAAATACTCTTTCTCATAATTGGATTCACCTGTGTATGTAGGTCAGGGGTCACTGAGCTTACCAAGCCAATTTGAGTTCCAATAATCAGTTCTAAAGGTTTTGGAATCAATAAAATGACAACAGCGCCCAAATTTATGCACCTGCCTAATGTTGTTTAAACAATTATAGCGCACTTTCTGTAAATCCAATAAACTTCATTTCACTTCTCAAATATCACTGTGTGTGTCTCCTATATGATATATTTAACTGTAACAACCAACGATTTATACAGGAAAATCATGACGATTAACAAGGTTGCCCAAACTTTCGCATCCCACTGAATATTCAGCGTGGGAGGCCTGGCATATGGGGGGGGGGGGGCGGCTTTTTTTTTAGGATTGGATAACCCCTTTAAAGGAATCTGTCATCAGAAAAAAAACTATTGTGTAAATAACGTTTTTATAAGATAGAGGGGGTTTCCTCTGTTCCCTGATTGCCCCCACCCACCCTGCTACGTAAGGTGCCGACAGCTTATTATGGCAGCTGGGGGTCTTCTATATTAGCACTTGTATTACATACAGAATGTTGGTAAAATCACTATTCGCAGCAATACAGAAGTACTGTTGCCAATTATATGTTCAGGTTTTTCAAGCAGTTTTGAGACTAAAACCAGGAGTAACTTTCATACAGTATATACTGGGCTATCCCCAAATACTGTCAGAATGCTAACAGTGTTTAGGGATACCCCCAAGAGATGACTCTATATGGAAATAGCCATATAGAGAGACAGCCTGGGACTCCCAGAACAGTTATTCCATATATGGAGATATACATGGAGTCAGGCACAGGACTCCTAATGAGCGCAGGGACCTATAAGACATTGGCCCACAGCACAGTACAGCAGGGCTGGCCTGCAATGTGTCTGGGACTTTACATTGTAATACACATTGCAGGGCTGGTGGCTTAGTGCATAGTAAAAGGCAATAGGCCAAATGGGAAAATTCCTGGTGGGCATATTGCCCCTGGTTGCCATATATAGCATAAAGCAGGATTCTGCTTTGCATAGTTTTTGTGAATGAGGCTCGGCAGTGGCAAATACATGCAGGGTTTGAATGAAGAGATATCTTGCTCAAAAAGGTAAATATTTAATATGATTTTGTACAAGACTTGGCATTAGATTTCACTCTGCAAATTAGATTTGGCACTAGATCTGGCTCAACAAAACAGTTTTGTCTCTACATAAGAGTGTGCATATTAGAATTGATGCCAGACTGCAATTGTGTAACAGCAAGCAGGGGAGGGGGGATTTCAAGTGTGCTGGCGCTGGAGATAGCGCCTGTCTTTTCCTCCTCGCTCCTGATAACACTTTGCCAACTTTCTCTGTTTATGACCTCACGCATTATCCTACAAATGCTGGTTTAGGGGTTAATGATATCCTGTGATATTCCTGAAAGTCTAGAGTGGCATATCAATCAATAGATTGTTATGGGTTAATATCTAATATAGCTGGAGGTTCAGACGGTTTAGTGGTTAAAAGTGTTGTTTCGGATAACTTCACAGAATAGATGCCATATGTGGATTCATGAGCGATAACACCACAATTGACCATTACATGACTTGTAAGCATTTAGCTGTTTGTATTGATGTGAATAAAGCACTTGAGGTGTGATATAACACTTACTATTAGATGATAAATTCATGGCTGTGTTGTGTTTGCCTTTCAGTCTCACTCCTATCGCTCACTGATGCTCCCCCTCCAAATACTTCTATGTGATGATGTATTCTGATCCTTCAATGAGCAGGCAGCTGTCTTAAAGTGGTTGTGAAAGAATGGGGGTGGGTTTGGTTAACCCCCCCTACTTGGCTGGACCTGTAAAAGAAAGATGACTTACCTGCTTCCCAGTGCAGGATCCCCGCTCCTTCTAGTCCAGGCCTGCGTTGCTCTGCTGGGTTTCTTGGATGTCAACATCCAGTTTGACAAAGGCGCAGCCAATCACTGGCTGCAGCAGAGACCGGATCCCCTTGCATCATGTCACCATGTGTCATGACATACGGTCACCACCGCAGCTAATCACCAGATGTTGACATTGAGAAAGCCCAGCTTAGCATCACATGCCTGGAGGGGCCTTTAGTCCCACAAGATGGAATTAGAGCAGAATTCAGAGAGAATGTTAGTTTAGGAAAGGATGGGGTAGTACAAAAACAGCTGATAACTGGAGAACAAAGCCGTTTTCTCTACGATATATCACAAATATATTCTCCTGTACTAGTCATTATTCAAAGCTGTGTTAAACATTTATAGGCGTCAGTTCACAAAGAGTTTTTGGGTGCTGATTTTTGACCATTTCTGCCTCAAAATCAGCTCCAAATCTGCTTAAAAACACTATAAAACAGCCCCCCATTCATTTCAATGGAAAGCAGCACTTGTAAAAAATAAGTGTGTAAAAAAAAAAGCAGCACATCCTATCTTGAGGGAGAATCAGCGCTGATTGTCCCATTCAAATTAATAGGAAGCAGAAAAAAACCGCATCATTTGAGGTGAGCACATACGTGCATTGTTTTGTGCATTTTTCACACATAAACACGCCAAAAATCTCTTGTGGGAAAAGTAGTACAGAAATTTATAAAGTCAAAGTCTGAACAGATTTTTTGCACGTGTATTTTGAAAATCAGCTGTGTGCACTGACCTTACTTAAAGGAAATGTGTCACTAAATATTATCTTTAACAGTTAAAGGGATTCTGTCACCAGGTTTGGGGCTATAGAGATACGGACGTGCATGGCTAGATCGCCGCTAGCATGTCCGCAATATATGTGTCCTATAGGGATGTGTGGTTTTAATTTCTTTAAAAAGGGATTTTATAGATATGTAAATGAGTGTTAAATGTGTCCAAGGGGCTGTACGTAACTTACTTGTGCCCAGCCGTGCCCGCCTATGAAGGAGCCCAGCACTGCCTATTTCTCCTCCTTTCATCAACGACAGATAGCCGCAATCTCGCGATGCGCGAGCTCGCGCATGCGCAGTTCTTTCCCTGAGGCTGATGCCAGCACAGGGAAGGAACACTATACCGGCAGCTGCGCATGCGCGAGCTCGCGCATCGCGAGATTACGTCTCTCTATCGTTCATGAAAGGAGGAGACATAGGCGGTGCTGGGCTCCTTCACAGGCGGCCGTGGCAGGGTAAACGGCTGGGCACAAGTAAGGTTAGTACACCCCTTGGACACATTTAACACTCATTTACATATCTATAAAATCCTTTTTTAAAGAAATTAAAACCACACAGCCCTATAGGACACATATATTGGGACATGCTAGCGGCGATCTAGCCAAGCATGTCCGTATCTCTATAGCCCCAAACCTGGTGACAGAATCCCTTTAAAACCAGATAGAAGCACATCTCCTTTCTTCTTATCTGTTTTTGTTTTCTGATTTTTTTATTCCATTTCCTGAACATGATTATGGGAGAGGCCATCTTGCCTCAGCTGTTCTTAACACTGTTTAGAAAACATTTAAAGAATTGATTTACGGCAGCCCCATGGGACACAATGGACCTCATTGACTTCTATGGGAGAGTTTTCTAGACATGCTCTGTGATCTGTGCAGCGGTCATTGTACAAGGTAAGAATAGATAAGATTTGACAATCACCTACTGTGAATAGGGGATCATGTCTTATCTATACACAGGGGTGATATAATTACAGGCAGGATTAAAAAAACAGATAAGCAAATAACTGCAGCAAAGTGATCTGTACAGACCAAAAAGTGGTGACTAGTGTTGACCGAGCATCAAAGTGCTTGTGTGTTTGAGCACAATGGAAGTCAATGGGAGAACCCCAGGAACCCCCTGCTCTGAAGACGGGAGGGTGTTGGGACTCTAGTTTGGCTTAGGAGTCCCTGCTCTGATTCCATACATAGCATCATAGCCAGTTACTTACATCATTATTATTTTTTATTAGACTTCTAATGTACTGTACTTC
Source organism: Bufo gargarizans (assembly GCF_014858855.1). Taxonomy (NCBI): domain Eukaryota; kingdom Metazoa; phylum Chordata; class Amphibia; order Anura; family Bufonidae; genus Bufo; species Bufo gargarizans. The sequence goes on along the minus strand of NC_058080.1, from coordinate 638,948,599 downwards.
TACTGAGACCTATACAGTAGAAGTCTCATATTTTATTTTATTTTTTTTGTGATTGGCTATGCAGCTATATAGTGTAGTGGTTAAAGTTCTGGGCTGTGATGCAGAAGCTTTGCGTTCAAATCATGTCACAAACTTTTTCAGAAATATAGGCTAAACTTAGTTTAAACATTATATATATATATATATATATATATATATATATATATATATTTATATTTTTAGCCATAATATATTTACACATATTATTATATATTTAGAATATATATATATAGGTCTCAGTAGAAGTACAGTACAGTAGAAGTCTCTTTTTTTTTTTTTTTTGTAACTGGCTATGCAGCCGTTATAGCTGAGTGGTTAAGTGCCTTGCCGTTAATGCAGAAGGTCGTGGACATAGCTATATATGGAGTCAGAGCAGGGACTCTTAAGCCGCGGACTCACACTGAAGGATTCCCTCACTGTACAGCGATCTTCTGCATAGAAATAGAGGCTAAATTAGATTTAAATACACTGACTCGAGCATTGCACTCGAGCAGACGTTGCGTTTGGCCGAACTCCGCGATGTGCCGAGCATAGCGATGCTCGAGCCGAACTAGTGTTCGGCCGAGCATGCTCGCTAAACACTAGTGGTGACTATTATTAGGCTTAGTGGCCAGTGCAAAAACTGCAGGATTTTATGGTTTGTGTTTAGATATAGATATTGACGTGGAAAATAACATCACCAAAAATTATTTCAAAATATATTTAACGCAATTTAAACAATAGGTCATTTGATGACACATTCCCTTTAATATTACATAACAGAATTAGATTATTTTTTTTATTAAACGGTTTAGGCCTCTTTCACACTTGCGTTGTCCGGATCCGGCGTGTACTCCACTTGCCGGAATTACACGCCGGATCCGGAAAAACGCAAGTGTACTGAAAGCATTTGAAGACGGATCCGTCTTCAAAATGCTTTCAGTGTTACTATGGCACCCAGGACGCTATTAAAGTCCTGGTTGCCATAGTAGTAGTGGGGAGCGGGGGAGCAGCATACTTACCATCCGTGCGGCTCCCGGGGCGCTCCAGAATGACGATAGAGCGCCCCCATGCGCATGGATGACGTGTCCATGCGATCACGTGATCCATGCGCTTGGGGCGCCCTGACGTCACTCTGGAGCGCCCCGGGAGCCGCACGGACGGTAAGTATGCTGCTCCCCGCTCCCCACTGCACTTTACCATGGCTGCCAGGACTTTTGCGTCCCGGCAGCCATGGTAACCATTGAGAAAAAGCTAAACGTCGCATCCGGCAATGCGCCGAAACAACGTTTAGCTTAAGGCCGGATCCGGATCAATGCCTTTCAACGGGCATTCATTCCGGAACCGGCCTTGCGGCAAGTGTTCCGGATTTTTGGCCGGAGCAAAAAGCGCAGCATGCTGCGCTATTTGCTGCGGCCAAAAAACGTTCCGTTCCGGAACGGAAGACATCCTGATGCATCCTGAAGGACGGACTGTCCATTCAGAATGCATTAGGAAAATCCTGATCAGTATTCTTCCGGCATAGAGCCCCGACGACGGAACTCTATGCCGGAAGACTATAACGCAGATGTGAAAGAGCCCTTAAATTGGTGTGAAGTGGTTAATGGTAGTAGTATACTACAAGAATTGTATTTTATTTAAAGGGGGTTGTCTCATCTTAGATATTGATGGCAAATCGCCACTGTACTCTCCAGCACCCCTGAAATAAAAGGAGCAGCAGGCGGAGCATGTGCTGTGCTGCTCCTTTTGTCCTTATAGGACCTGCCGGAAATAATCAGAAGTCTCTTAGAGTGAAGGGAGCGGCAGTGCACATATTCATCCTGCTGCTCTGTTCATTTCAGGGTGCCCTGCAAGATACAGGGTCCCTGTTCTGATGATCAGTGGACATCCCAGCAGTAGAACCTACTCCGATCTAATAGTTATTCCCTATTCTGTGGATAGGGAATAACGTAGAATTACCAGAACACCCCTTATAAAATAAGTTCCCCCTGCACCTACCACTAGAGGGAGCTCATAGCTTAAGGAGTTATAGTTGAAAAAAAACTAAAAATAAATCCATATGCAATGTGCTTTCATTTGGGGCGACAGAGGGATGTTTATGGGGCCTATGAACAAGTCAGAGTATAAAAAATATGCACTAACTACATGCACAGTAGGATTACGCCCGTTTGTACATGATTTGTTCTAAATCTGAATAAATTAGAAAAAGCGAATAGAGTATTAAACTGTAAATGCTGAATAATAGTGTCAACAATTTCTTTCTGGATTATGCAGCCCATCAAATAGATTTTAGCAAGTATTTAGACTACTATACATATGCATTTCTGGAGTCATGCACTTAATCCTTCCTCTGTCCCCTGACATCCAATATACATTCATTACAAGTATAATTCTATGGAACAATTTAGAGAGTCTGAATATCTGTTGAAGAATTGCTCAGCTACAGTACCAGCTAAATCCGCATTAGGTGCAGAATCCTTCATAAAGCCAATGTGCACTCAAGCAACACTGTCACCTAGCACTGACAAGAGTAGAATCCTTATTATCCTCAGGCTCAGTGTCACAGACCCACAGTATTAGTGAGTATTAGCGGGCGATAACGTGAGGCTTAAATGCATAGCTACCGCATAGAATAAGTATTGGAAACCGCACACTACAGCCAGATCACCTGCTTCTTTAGGGCTGATCACCTCTGGCTGGCAGATGGGATGGGGTCATGGGGACCCCATTCTAGAGATAGTGGTAGGTCCCAGAGGTTAGACCCGAATCTATCACACATCCCGTGTTATACCGGCTGTCCGTGTTAGCGGGTGCTTTTCCTCTCCCAGTGAGCAGGCCTGTTAGAACACTCTTCCGCCCAGCAGCTCCAGCTCCCGCCAGAGAGGCCAAACAGAAGTCTGTTAGGCCTTTTCTTGGTCTCTTCTCCTCTGCCTGCAGCATCTAGGGCGCACAAGCATGCTCTCCTCGGTTCTTATAGTGCCACTGTGCACACCACTCTGCCCCCAGCCAATGGCTGCTGTTACCTATAGAAAAGTGCCTGAGCAATAGGTTCTCTAGCTTTCTAGTTCCTACCAAGGTGCTCTTTTATTCCATACTGATTTTGCATGCTTATCGTCTGCCTGTTTACCGATTTGACCCTCTGGGAAGCCACTTAGATCATTACAGTTAGGCCTCATGCACACGACCGTTGTGTGTTTTGCGGTCTGCAAATTGCGGATCCGCAAAACATGGATGGCGTCCGTGTGTGTTCCACAATTTGTGCAACAGTGCGGACAGCCATTAATATAACTGCCTATTCTTGTCCGCAAAACGGACAAGAATAGGACAGGTTATAGATTTTTTTGCGGATTACGGAATGGAGCAACAGGTGCGGACAGCACACGGAGTGCTCTCCGCATCTTTTGCGGCCCCATTGAAGTGAAGTGAATGGGTCCGCATCCAAGCCGCAAATACTGCGGCTCGGATGCGGACCAAGATGATGGTTGTGTGCATGAGGCCTTTGAAGTAGCCCCAAGCCAAATCTATTCAGTGACACAGTGGGACCACACTTCATTACACTGTGGACATGCCATAAATGTCTGAAATGTAAAAATCTCTTATTGTTAAGAAAAATGGCTAGTCCTTTTTTTCTATTTGCAACCTCATTATACAAGAATTGTGAAAATTCTTTGTATCCTTAACAATTTAATATTTTGTGTGCAGGAAGATTTTCAGCTTTTCTGGCTCATATAAAAGGGAGAGTGAACAACAGCAAGCCATTTTTTCTATTGTCCAATGCATCAGAAATGTAAAAAAAATATATAAAAATAGTTATAATAAAAATTCTATTATTGTTTTGGGTCTACATCTGCTATGCAGACCTGTGTGTCTCCAGGGTAACAGACTACATACAACTACTACAACCTTGTGTAGTCCGATCTTGCAGTCACACTCTCTATGTGCTATTCCCTTGTATTTAATAACATACAATGGGTTTGTAGTAGGTTACATAGGGGGCCTGTAAATTTGCATGAGTTTTAAGATAACTAACATTATCTGTACATTTGCTTTATTTTTAGACGCATTTAAAAAAGAGAAATAATTTACAAAGTTGGACTGCCCCTTTAAATGAAATTACTTTATACTGTACTGATTTTTCTAATGAGAAAAGAGAATTTTTTATGACAATGTGGTGATGGTACGTCATACCGTATTTGTGATGCCCGCTTGTAGTTGGGGTGAACCTGGGCATATCTGAAGGTCAGAAAAGCTAATGTTTGCTCCAGAACTTCTGAAAAAATCTTGTGTCCATTAAATGGTGGTACAATGGTCCAAAGATCATGGCGGAGACCACTGCAGAAATAATGCCACATCTGGATGGAAAATGAACAACGTTCCCCCTTTATAAAGGAAAAAGAAATAATATTAAAATAATTATAGTGTTTAGCATAAAAAAATCCAAATACATACAACACATCCATTAAAAGCAGTGGATGCAAACGGTCATGTGGCTCCTGAACCAAGTATTTGGTTCTGCTGGGGCAGTATTGTGTGCTGCATGGTGGTGTTTGGTTCTGCTAGAGCAGTATTTAGTGCTGCACTGTGTTCTTTGGTTCTGCTGGGGCAGTATTTTGCACTGCACAATGGTATTTGGTTCTGCTGGGGCAGTATTTTGCGCTGCACAATGGTATTTGGTTCTGCTGGGGCAGTATGTGCTGCACTGTGGTCTTTGATTCTGCTGGGGCAGTATTTTGCTCTGCACTAAGTCATCGTTGGCCCTGTCTCCTTCTCTTGTCCCTGCCTACTTGTGTTGGACTTGCCTACTCCTGTTGTCCCGCTTTCTGTCACTTTGGACCTGCCTACAATATTGTGCCACTTTTAGGTTTTTTTCCAGGACCACTGAGTTCCCAGTCCGCTCCTGTACCCATACCATAGTATGAATGTTTCATTTGAGAAGACATGGTGACAGCTCCTTATTTAAGCATTAACATTATCCAGTGCTTCTCGCCCAGTAATTTATTCTTGCTCCATTGTGCATTTCCAGCTTTATTCAAATTTTATTGTCCCTGATTTATTAAACTCCTGGTTACGGAAGTTGTTCTGCATCTTATCTTCTAGATCTGGAGCCTCATAAAAGAATAAGTAAAAACCTAACAAGATAACATGCACAACTGTTCAGCAATGACCCCATGATGCCTTTTTAACAGAAACATTATTTGAGTTGTTCAGGCAACCACATTTGCGTAGATTCATTAGCATTACTAATGGACATTTATGAACTTCTTCCAGTGTATTATGAAAGGGCAGAGGAATAAAATTAACCACACAACTCTACTCACATAAATATGTATTCGTGTGAGAGCATAGGCCAGGGAACATTTTTAAGATGTGTCAAGACGTTTCACCTATTACATGCACTAAAACTGATTTTTATGACTTTATGAGGAATTGGCAGATGTTCTAATAGATGACCTCATTTCTTCCTGACCAGATCAGAAGATTAGTGTAATTTCCGGGACTTCTTAAATAAAACCAGCCCATGCTATTATGCTGAGAATAATACATTGTAATAAGAACAGAGATTCATCAATACAGATTTTATTCAGCTCTAGGTTTACTCAGCAGCTCATGATCAAACATGCAAAGCCTATTACTGAGGTAGTTATTTCCTTACAATATATCCATCTCAGACTGCTTATGAAATTTGTTCGGTAACATTATGCCAGGTCACAGTGACCTGCATTCATTAGAAGACACGTGGTTTCCAGGTCCATCTCATTAATTACACATGTGCCTATGGATCTGGCTTGTCTGCTTTCTTTAAATATAAACCTCATTATTTCTGATGGTCGACTACTCTAAAAATAATATCCTTAAGGCCTCATGCACACGACCGTTTCGCAAAATGGGGTTCCGTTTCTGTTTTTGTTTCCGTGTGTCTTCCTTTATTTTTTGGAGGATCACCAGACATAAAGGAAAGTAAAAAAAAAAGTCTAAGTCAAGTTTGCCATGCAAATGATAGGAAAAAAACTGACGTGGATGACAATCTTGTGTGCCTCCGCGGTTTTTCACGGTCCTATTGACTTGAATGGGTCCGAAAACCATTTTCCGTGAAAAAAATAGGACAGGTTATATTTTTTTGATGGACTGGAACCACGGATCACAGACGCGGATAACAAACGGTGCATTAGCCGAGTTTTTAACGGACCCATTGAAAGTCAATGGGTCCACAGAAAATCACAAAAAGCGGAACAACGGACACGGAATGAAACAACGGTCGTGTGCATGAGGCCTAAAGGGAGAATTACTTTTAATCTAATGCCCACATCCTGGATCCATAAGCAGAAGAGTCATACTTAGCCGTTCTGGTCCTCCACTGTGTCCATGTTCTGACCTCCACAGCGGTGATGTGCCGCTTGTGGCCACGTCACCATTAAAGCCAGTCACTGTGACCATGCCCATTCTCTACCAGATGTGAACACTAGGGGGGGCTGGAACATGGACACAGCGGAGGCAGCGCAGAAGACCTAAGCAGTGGGGAGCAGATAAGTATGTTCAGGTTACATTCACACGACCATATGTCCGCAAATTGCAGATCCGCAAAACACAGATACTGGCCACGTGTGTTATGCATTTTGCTGAACGCACGCGGCCAGTCCTATGATAGAAATGCCTATTTGTATCCGCAATTGCAGACAAGAATAGGACGCGCTCTATCTTTTTGTGGGGCTGCGGAATGGAAGTTCAGATGCAGACAGCACAGACGCTGTCCGCATGTTTTGTGGCCCCATTGAAATTAATGGGTCCGCATCTGTTCCGTAAAATTGCGGTCATGTAAATGTACCCTTAGGGAGGCGGGTTGCAGGCGCTTGCTAAAAACTCATTATTCTTGAAGAATCCTTTTAATGACTACATGGTATTCACTGCATTGCAGAACACCACCAAACTTTACCAAACGCTCATCAAAAAAGTGAGAAGCTTCGAGCAAAATATTACGTTACCAAATACAAAACGATTTGGTCCATAACTGGAAATCATCCGTGAATCATAAATATGTTTCTACGTATATCAAGCATTAAAGGGGTTATACATGAATTTAAAATCTTTTTATTTTACTCGCTGATCTCCTGATCTGGAGAACTTATCTTTCCTTTCCATGGGTGGGCAGCAGTTCATCAAGCCCCTGCATCTGCCAGGAAGCACTGGAATTAGCTACTGTTAACCCCTTTCTCCCCTGCATAGAAAATAGTCTCCTATATATGACCCAGTAAAAATATCAGAATATTCAGTACCGGCTCGATATACTTTATTGCAGAACACCTTAATATTCAATTCCAGAAGTAGTTGAGTCTCCACTGTGGACAACTGCAGCTCATTTAGTAACATATCCAAGATTCATCCCTTATAGACTCTTTGATATCAAGTACTGTAATTTTCTAGCAATTACTATATTGCTGCTTTTCCCTTGATATTACCCCTAAAGTCAACTTTCACATCAGTGAAATGAAAAGTGGACGTTTTCCACAGATATGCCCAATATGCTATGCCCAGCTCTTGCCATCTGAGACACCCCTCACCCTTTACATTGTTAAGCTGGTTCTGCTGGGTAAAGAAATGCCATAAATGCGGACGCAAACTGCTGTTTGGGTACTCTGCAGAGTTTGGGAAAGTCCACCTTTGGCATTTGGAGAGTAGATTTTGATGGATTGGTTTGAGGCAGGGGTGCACAACCTTTTCAGGTTGGGGGCCATATTGTCAGACTGAAGGAATCTCAAGGGCCGAAAAGTTAAAGCCAACTGAAATACTGTATTTATGGCGTATTGTACATACAGTATATAATATAAATGTCTGGTTACACCGCCAGGATTCCCATTTAATGGGAGAATACATGAAAAATGCATGTGAGCAGCCACAAGACAGACATACATACATATCTGTCACCAGATGGTTGGGGGCTGCACAGAATTATATTGAGGTCCAGATGTGTCCCCCAGGCTGCAGGTTGTGCACCCCTGTTTTAAGGGCACCATGATGCTTTTGAAGAGCCTCCAGGATAATGAGTTTGCCACACATAATAAATAACATGATATTGTAATATTTTTGACATTTTGGGATGCAATTATTTTTTTTTATATGTGAAATGGTAAAAGGGTGTCTTCTGAATTCTTCATTTTTCAAAATATTTAGAAAAAAATATTTTTCAACTGTTTTTATATATTTCTTAGGCCCTAAGTGTACTTGAACCTACGATCATTTGACTGTCTACTTTAGACTGTATTACTACTGTATAGGGACTTTTACAGACGTTCTATTACATACTGCTATAGTCAGGTTGAAATAGAGGCCTTCAAGAGTCCCCCAGCTGTCATGACAAATACTCCACACTCTGCGAATTCATTCACGGGGTTCCGATGAGAGGACAGAGGGAGCTCCCTCCGTCTAACCACTTAGATGTCACGGCCGGTATTGATAGTGCGGGTTCCCATCTCAAGAGGCACCATGTTGCTGGTAGATGGGCCTACAAAATTCTGATAAAAAACTTGCTACATTTTCTATGCACAGTTAGTATGGCAGTAATGCAATTCAGGATCATCCATGTTTTCAGTGACTCATGTCTTTGCGCATAAAGCAGTATTTACTCCATATTGTTTAGAGGTGCTGGTCTAACTTTGGTTTTTATAAAAAATAAATAAAAAGGTTTCTCAATGTTCAAGATTTTAGATAGACACACGTAAGTATACCGCCAGAAAAAAGGCTGCGTGACCATCTCTTCTGCCCTTAAATCATTTCCTTATAACGTGTACATTTTACAAATATCCGCTTTATCATACAACGTGCCATTGCTAAATACGTTCCATCATATTGTCATAATGGACGAGACATATAAACCTTCGTTTCCTAGACAGTGCGGGTGTTATTACCATGATCACTTGTCTGCACTCATTCACTTCTTTTGACCTTTTTGTTATTCTAAACTACTTTCTCCGAGCAAACATCTGCTCTATTTGTAAGCTCGCAGAACATAAACAGATGTGAGGTTTTACACTGCTTGTACATCAGGAAACTAACATCTGGCTTTTATCACATAAACCTCCAAAATATTATCTTTACACAGGCAATTATTTATCCTTTTGACAAAAGCAAAGCTAAAATAATTGCAGGAAGGGACCTAGTAGAACACAATCATTTGGGAATGGATTTAGAGCGTGTTCTTATAACACAAAGTCTACAGGCGATATCTCTTTGATGCCAACTAAATTGTTCGGTTGTCCAAAAGTGAATAACAAAGCAAAACCGCTTGCTGATGTCATATAGTTTATAAAACTGGTGAAACAGCAATCTGGGTAAAATGCATACCATGTCCAAAGACATTTCAAGTGCTTGAAGTGGTGATTCTTAACTGGTGAGAAAACACCTTGAAGGGGTTGTCTGGGAATAAGTAGTTTTTAGCTAATTCCCGCAGCCTGTCTCAAGATTCATGATTATGTGCTCCCCACAGCTCCAGTGTGGCCATCTTCCGTTCCCATGGGCATGGTCGCATGCTCTGCGGTATACAATGACTGGCTACAGTAATGATATGCCGCTTGCAGACACTTCACTGCTGAAGCCAGTAATTAGCTGCAGCAGAACATGCCCGGATGTAAACAAGTCAGGGATTGGAAGATAAATACACTGGAGCCATCTTGGAGAACCAGAGTAGTGGGGAGCAGATAGGTAATGATCTTTTGGTTACTGACGCAGGCATTAGCTAAAAACCATACCTCCCAACTTTTGAAAATTGCAAAGAGGGACAATATGTGCAGTGCGCATCATGGCAGTATTTTTCATACTAGGCCACGCCTCTAACTCCACCAAAAGCATAATTACTGACTCCATCACAACTACAGCAGCTAGGGATTTGTTAGGCGAGTATTAGTTCCTTTATTGTTTTACAGCATATGAAGCCTCTGGGACAATTTTTTTTCTTGCGCTTCAATATCCATTTAAATATTAGCACATAAATCATCAGATTATTGATATTTTAAGGTCCAAATTGCACAAAATAATGAAGTTATGGTCTAATGTGCAGGTAGAAACCATACAGATAGTGTAGTAAGGAAACATTTAGTATATGTATTAATGCACATTTATGCATTAATTCCGTGGGTCAAAAGGGACATTTAAGAATCAAAGAGGGACAGAGGGACTTGGGTCAAAAAAGGGACTGTTCAAGGCATGTAAAAACTACTCAAAGAATAATGGCACTGACACACAGCCCCCTTTCCCCCATACAGCTTAGTAAATATAGTGTAGTGAAAGTAGTCTTTATGGATGTATGGGGTCATTTATCAAACTGGTGTAAAGTAGAACTGGCCTAGTTGCCCATAGCAACCAATCAGATTACACCTGTCATTTTCCAAAGGAACTGTCAATAAATAAAAGGTGGAATCTGATTGGTTTCTATGGGCAAATAGGCCAGTTCTACTTTACACCAGTTTGATAAATAACTTTTAAAATATATTTGGAATCGATAATCCTACACTGGAGACAATGTGATGAATAGGTTATCTTATCCACAAAAAACATGAATAATGAAATGCCTTTCCGACCGACTGACCCAGAAAGGGGAGGGTATAAAAATAATGATCCACACAAGTTGTTGACCCAATCCAAATGAATTTTTTTGCCCATGTCCCTATGATCAGGGAAAATAATTTAACACATGGAATCATGTGTTCCGTTTTTTTCCACCTTTTTATTTTTGTAACTGTTTTTGCACATTTTATGTATTTCTTTAGCTTTCATTGAAAGGATTAAGCACTTGTACTTTAATAGTTTTGCTTTGTCGCCAAGAAGCCAAAATCATCTCTATAGAGTTAAAGTTTTGACTTGTCTATGGTTTTACTGCTAGAGTGCTGGTACTAGTGAGTACGCTGTGTAGTATTGGCACATATTGCTCATATTTGTGGTGGCCACATGTACTCTTGTACGGACTCTTTGGGGTATGTTCTGTGCTCAGTTGTAGTTGAGTGAGGGGTGAGTGTAAACTGTGCAATTTGATATCATAGCTCAGTAATCCTACCCAGCCAAGAGGAAATTAAACTGTATGAATGTATACCTTATGTGTAGGTTCCACTCCAATCACTGATGCTAAACACTGACCATGTGAATAAGGCCTAAAACTGGCCTTCTACTGTACACATACTTCTTAAAGAAATAGTTTGAAACTTAAAATGTTTATTCAGAATTCAACCTTAGACAGCTGTCAGCTAAATGCCCGTTTGGCCAACAGATCTTCTGCCAGCCTCCCTTCCTCCATACATATACATGCTAAGCTCAGCTGTGAATTTAGGTGTTCTCAGTGGGGAGAGGAGAATAAGTTGGTGCCAGACATTTCTGGTAAGGGCTTATCTCCCATGAAAACCAAGGATCGTGCATGTTCAAAATTTTAAATCTATCATGCCAGATCCATCTTTGCCCCAACAACTACAGTCAAGCAAGAGTCACGACAACCCAATACACATTCGTTGAACAGCCGGTCCACTTAAAATAGGTGGATTTGGCACTCATCTAATTTGTATGGTCAAAGTCAGGAGTGAAGTATTGGTCTATAGAATAAATGTGGGTTTTTTAGAGGAAGGACAATGAGAGAGCTTGTAAGTTGAATTCCCTCTAACACAGCAGATGAAATCTAACGGTATTCAATGGCCGAACAACATCTTTACACTCGCACCTCATAAAAAGCTTTGTTGTCGTCCCAGTGGTGACTCTCAGCATCCAGGAAAAGGCTTGTAGAACAAACATTAACACAGTAGTTTGTAACTTGAATCTGGAGATCGTTGATAAATTGTTGATATCGCTGGACAACTGCTAGAAACAAGGGCCTAGGGAAAAAGATGATCAAAAGAGGACACACTGAGAGGTGGTGAGGAACAAAGTGGTTGTGATAAAGTCAAACATCTGTTCTTGCAAAATGAAAACCCATCTAATAACGAGATCTCTTTGGGATTCAAAGGGGTCATCAGTGTTTTAGGTAATAAACATGTCGGTATGCATTATCAACCAATGTAATATTACAGATAGTTTTTGTAAATCGTCACTTTTAAAGGCTATGAACATCTTCAGGGCAATTTTTTTTATGATTGCATTTTACTCATTTTGTGCTACTAATCATTATTTCATTTGGTCTTTATTAACAATGTTCAGCCGATTCTGAGACACAAGGGTTAAAAACCAGTCAGTTTGCAAGCTGTCAGTCTGATTTATTTGAATCCCATCATCTGACAGCTCTTATGTCTGAGCTCCTGACCTCATAAACACTGATTATAAAACAATTTTTAACAAATGAAGTGTTGCTCAGGTCAGGAGATCAGAGATAAGAGCTACACATACACTGCACGTTTCCATGGTTACAAACGAACAAAATGAAAGCCATGACCCAATTATTGCTATAGCAGTAAGAAAAGCCATACATACCTCTTACTCATCTGCTCGTTATAGTGGGAAGCATGGTATAAGACGTGGGCAGCGGAGGACAGGACAACTAGGGCAGTCTTCACAGGAGCCTTGTCCGGCACTTGGGAACTCCATTCTTCTAATTTAGTGAGAACTGAGGATGCCGATTTGCTAAACACGTCTACAAAGCACGTCCTTATGTTCTGCAGTGAATCCGATGTGCACGCCAAGGCCAGTGGGAACAGTTTGTCAAATTCTTCCATGATGTCAAAGCAGAACTGGAGGTAAAAATGTATTGAAGTGCTGATATATTGGTGCTATGACTGTGTGACAACAATTGTATGACAATGATGATGGAGGAAAGCTGTTACATTGACTTTAATATAAGAGATCGGTCCCCTGTGCCACATGTATAGTGCACAACGGATAAGTCTACCACTGCCTCCTCCTTTACTTCCTACTCTATAGATACAATACTGTCCTGTGCAAAAATTCTATTGCTGGTTCACAAGAGTCCACAAGTCTTAAAGTCGATGTGTCAGTACCAGCGCTAGAAAAAAACATACAGTATCCATTAAGGCTACTCTCACACTAGCATTTTTTGCGGATCCGTCATGGATCTGCAAAAACGCTTCCGTTATTCCGTTACCATAATACAACCGCATGCATCCGTCATTAACGGATCCAGTTGTATTATGTCTTCTATAGCAATGATGGATCCATCATGAACCCCATTAAAAGTCAATGGGGGACGGATCAGTTTTCTACTGTGTCAGAGAAAACTGATCCGTCCCCATTGACTCACATTGTGTGTCAGGACGGATCCATTTTGCACTGCACCACATCGCGGACAGAAAAACGCTGCTTGCAGCATTATTCTGCCCGAGATGGAGAAGCAACCAAACGGAATGCATTTTGGAGCATTCCATTTCATTCAGCTCAGTTTTGTCTCCATTGACAATAAATGGGGACAAAACTGAAGCATTTTATTCCGCTTTTGAGATCCGAAGACGGGTCTCAATAGCGGAATTAAAAACGCTAGTGTGAAAGTAGCCTAAGCAAACCTTAAAGGGGTTATCCGACAACTAGTAAAATGTACAGGGCAGCTAGACTACATAACAAGAAAAGTCACTTGTCACCGCTAAGGCCATTGACCGGACGGCAGTGATCATGGGCGTGTATCCAGAATGTCAGCGCTTCCATCTAGCAGGTGAGAAAAGGTGAGTATTTAATTCTTTGTTGATTTGAACACTGTCCAACCACCCAGTAAATGGATGTCAGATAACTCCTTTCTTTTAGGTAATATAATTATCTAGTAATTTAAACTGGCCCTGTAGCAAAACTTTTCATGTCATGGTGACATATCAAAGGTTTTGATTGGTGGAATTCCAAGTGCAAAGTCCCCCACGGACCGCTAAATGGAGAAGTAAGAACCGCTCACACAAAGAGCTGCCTCGGTGCAGGACACGGACTGGAGACTGGCTCATAGACTTTCTATAGGGCCTGTCCTCAGTAGAGAGTAAACACAGCTCTCTGTGTGACCGTTTCTTTCTCCTTGTTTTAGCAAGCAGTCAGACCCCCACCAATCAAAAACTTTGAGATGACAATATATATAAAGTTTTGCTAAAGTAAAGGGACACTTTGATTGCTTTAGATAGAAAACACATTCTATAGCTTAGCAAACAAAGGATTTCAACCATTCGCAACCGGTCAGCTCACGTAGTGTTCAGAATGGAGGGGCACAATTCAGTTCCAGCTCGTATTGGGTTGAGTCCCTATTCTTGTTGTTCTATTACAGATTATAACAAGCTTTATGAAATATGGCTTGCATTACTTTCTATTAAAATCTGTGATAGGACATTACACAATATAACATATAAGTAGTGTATATAAATGAAGCAGTCTCTGTAAATAAAAATACAGAAAATTGCTGCAGGACAGGGGTTTTCCTACTTTAAGGATCGGGCAGAGGGGTTCTAATTACTGGGGTTTATCTAGTGTAGTACCATCCAGGTCTGCTGATAACTGCCTCTCCCTATTCTCCTGTAGAGTACTTCTTAATAGTGGATCTAAGCTAAGCCTTGGTATTGGAGTTGGGCACCCGCCTTGGTATTGTAGTTGGGCACCCGCCTTGGTATTGTAGTTGGGCACCCGCCTTGGTATTGTAGTTGGGCGCCTGACTTTTTTCTGCATTAGAATGGCAGCCAAATATGACTCCTCCTGGTGTGCACAGAGACCATTAGCAATACTCTTTTAGTGTAAGCTAGCATGTAAACCAGGTTAAATACTGACCATACACCTTGGATGGTGGTCAGGTGAAAGTCTGCATATCACACACATTGGCTGGCCTGGCCGATGTTCTCCTATACATGGATGACTTTACTCATACCAGGAGTGAGGACTTGTTTATAGACACTACACATGAAGTGTATACAATCATATGACTTATCTTATGGTCAAGTTATGATCACAGATTGTGTACTTTCTATCACAGACATAGAAACAAACATAAGAAAAAAGTCAAGGAATTCATGTGGGTTTTACCAAGAATGCTTGTCTATTGGTTCTAGAACATACCTTTGCTACTCTTTTTGGCTTCTGTTTTTCCGAGATGGATCCATAGTGTTCATAGGTGTTGGAGATGCAGACAACGTCCATTTGGGACCTTCCCTTAAGGGACAATTCTGCATAATCTCTCAGCAGAACAGAAGTGGTCATTGTTTCCAATTCACTGCTTACACTATGCGACAGGGGAACTGACAGCTGTTGAAGGGTATTCCTCCAACCGAATTTCAAGGTAGGCTATAATAAAAAAAAAAGGTGCACAAAATCAACATGAAAGGATGAACTCAAAGGACGTGTGATTTTGCACTGCGTAAATGTACCCTTATGTGTAAATGTACCCTTATGTGCTGCAGCAATATAAAGAAGTGTTCCCACCAAAAAGGGAGTGGATACTTGTGAGTTATCCAGTCCCTTCTGATCCTCAGCTGTGTCATATAACCGACACTCTGACTCTCCAACTGACAGAATGACTTCCGGTACACACATAAGACTTAGTCACATGACACAGCTGAGGACTAAAAGAGTGGATAACTCACAGCTACAGTTTTAAGATTAAGATTACCTGCACTACAATTTACATAATCTATCTTTATAAAGAGCCAAAGAATACATTTTTTGTGGTAACACTTCTTTAACCCCTTCCCAAGCGCTGCGGTACATGTATGGATGAAGTTGGTTCTACAGCACAGTAAGTGCCATAGCCACCGGGTGCTTGCTGTCTCACAGAGCAGAGGGGCTAGTGTCTACAATTGACGACAATGCCGATCTCAGACATTCAACCCCTCAGATGCCATGGTCAAATGTGACCACGTCATCCGAAAGGTAAAAATGCGGGAACGCTGTACTCCCGCACTGGAACAGCTTCCTCTTGCTGAGATCGGGGAAGCTTTCACCTGATGATAGGCTGGAGGCTCTAATGCCTTTCACAGCTATATTTCAATACAGGCTTGCAGGTGGCAGCACAGCACTGGAATATGAATTCTATATTAAGTAATGTACCAAATTCCATTACTGAATAGAAAAGGCAGTCTATTGATTGTTATAGTCACCTATAAGAAAAACATTAAAAAAATATAACAATTCAAATCACCCCCCCCCCCCCTTTACCTAGAATGAAAATAAAAATAAAAAATAAAATATCATACACATCGCCACGTCCCAACCAAAACACTCGTACTATTAAATTATAAAAATTATTTATCCCATATGGTGAATTTTTTTCTGAATCAAAACAAAAGAAAACCTATACGAATGTTGTATTGCTGTAGTGGTACTGGCCCAGAGAATAAAGTGTACACTTTAGTGTACATGTTTTACCACATAGGTAATGAAACAAAAATAAAACTCTTAAAACTGCAAAACTGCGGCAGAATTGTGTTTTTTTTTTTTTTTTTCCAATTCCATCCCATTTGGATTTTTTTTTTCCAGCTTCCCACTACATTGTATGCAACAATAACTGGTGTCATTAGAAAGTGCAACTTGCCCTGCAAAAAGACAACCCCTTATATGGCTATGTGAACAAAAATACAAAAGTTATGGCTCTGGGAAGGCAGGGAGTTAAAAATAAAAACGTGAAATAAATTTAAATCCTGAGAAGATGTAGGTAGCAGGTGATGGTCTCTCAGAGCAATCCCTGCCCAGAGCACTGCAGTTCTACGCTATGGTTAATTGTTTGACATTATATATTGGGTGATTCCAGATATATAGCTCCTTACTATAAAAACACATGAATACTTTGGCAACATTACCATTTCTTTCATCAGCAAGGAGCTCTCATCCAAAATAATGTTCTTTCTAGTAGTGTCATCACTGCAATCCATCCTCCGACTCCCTAAACATAGAAAAGGTGGATAGGTGAGTTGAAGATACTGCAATAGTAGCAATTTCATAAAATATTTTTAATATTCAGTCATTTTAATCATGTAATGTAACTCATACTATGGTTATACTATGCTGCTGCTCTTTTGTGGTTTTGTCTATGGCATGTTCTGTGCTTTGTGAAAGCCTGAAAAGAAATACAATTTTATCCATTTATATTTTCATTTTTAAGCACCAGATATTGTCCTTATCACTAGATTGACATTGGTAAAACGTGTTAAAATTTCAGCAATAATCTGCACCGATAAAATGACTGCTAAAAATAAGTTATATAGGATTCAGCAATCACGTGTTCCCTTTTCTACCAGGCGTCTGATCACACCTACTATGGCAGCTAACACAAATAGAAAACTTCTAATCCCTTATCAAATCCTCAGTGAAAATGTAAGATGCTGGCAGGCAAGAAGTACCTGGATTTTTATCTCTCCAAGCAGTATGAGATTATTCTCAAAATTCATTTGTAGGACAAAGATACAGAGACCTTTCTGTCTTGACAATGTGAAAGCAGCAATAACACTTTTTTCCCCTTTTTCTTATCATTAGAGGTTATCTCTTGGGAAGCAATTGCCTTCTTAACAGCTTCTTTTAATCCAACCTCAGTAGAGACCTTTATTAAGTTTTTAAAGAACACTGAAAGCTCTAAACAGGCAATATGACTGCCATGATTCTATATTCTCTGTTCATTTGTGATGACTTTTTACAATCGGAAAATGTTACCACTGATAAAAGGGCAGAAAGAGCAAGGCTGCCTCTGCCAGTCCCATGGTACCTCTTGGAAGAAAAAAAAAGTCCTTCTATTATATAGCAATTCCTTTCACCTAAGGAAGATTAGGAAAAGCAGGCTCTACTTAAAACACCCTGCCTGCATGTCTTGTACTAAAATCAAGTACAGATAAAAGAACATATGTCTTTAATTCAGTCTAGAACAAAGCAATACAAAAATGAACAAAAATCTATTGTTCACATTTATTCAGATTACAAAAGTAAAACTATTCTTCATTATCGCATTTGACGTTTTAGATCTCTTCCCAGTTATGTTTCCCCCCAAAGGCAGAGTACTGGTTCTCCTTAAAGAGACCAGCCTTTTATAAAGACTTTTTAGCAGCGCGGCACGGTATAGAGACTTACTGGTAATGCTCCATGGGGAAAAAAAATATGCAAAGAGGTATCTCCTCAGGAAAGAGAACTGTCTTGTTAGTGCTACCTTCTGGAAGTGGCCCCTTATGAGTCTAAGGCTACTTTCACACTTGCGCTTGATCGGATCCGTTCTGAACGGATCCGATCATATTAATGCAGACGGAGGCTCCGTTCAGTACGGATCCGTCTGCATTAATAACTTTAAAAAATTTTGCAAGTGCGCAAGTAGCCTGCGCGGATCCGTTCAGACTTTCAATGTAAAGTCAATGGGGGACGGATCCGCTTGAAGATTGAGCCATATGGTGACATCTTCAAGCGGATCCGTTCCCATTGACTTACATTGTAAGTCTGAACGGATCCGCACGCCTCCGCACGGCCAGGCGGACACCCGAACGCTGCAAGCAGCGTTCAGCTGTCCGCCTGTCCGTGCGGAGGCGAGCGGAGCGGAGGCTGAACGCCGCCAGACTGATGCAGTCTGAGCGGATCCGCATCCATTCAGACTGCATCAGGGCTGGACGGAGGCGTTCGGGTCCGCTCGTGAGCTCCTTCAAACGGAGCTCACGAACGGACCGATGAACGCTAGTGTGAAAGTAGCCTTAGTGTGACTTTTTAACAAGCCTTGGGACATGACAAGGGAAAATAGCCAAGCCCAATATCCATTCGTAGACAGCTGTTTCGGGTGCTTGCCCTTCATCAATACTGGAGTAAGATTCTGGCTGGTTGAGTGTGATGCCTTGAAAGTAGCTTAGGCAGGGTGCTGGCTCTCCTAAAAGGCTTGGTAAAAAGTCGCCTCATAGGCTTCCTGAAGGAGGCACTAGTGAGATGATTCTCTTTCCCCGGAAGATACCTCTTTGCATATTCCGCCCAAAGTGTAATATGATGTCTGATAAAAAAGTTTAACATCCCATCAAAATGATTTAAAGGGGTTATCCTACAGAAAGTACATCAGATTGTGGGAGGTCTGAGTACTGAGGCCACCAGCAATTCCAAGAACTAGGGGTTCCCGAGATCCCTCTTTGAATGGAGCAGTGCTGGACATAATGGCCTACCATTCCATTAATTTCTATGGGACTGATTAAGCACTGTCTATAGAAGTGAATGAAGCGTTGGACTGACTGAAACACTACTGCCCATTCTGATAGGCAGGTTAGGGACTCCTCTTTCTTGGGACTGCTGGGGTGGTAAATACTTTGGAATAACCCCTTTAAAGTCTGAGCTGAGTAAAAAAAGTCAACAGTTTGGATACACCTTTTCATGCCATGAGTTTTATATTTTCTAATTTGTAGATTTAAATTAAAGTAGGAACACATATGGAATTAAGCAGTAAACAAAAAATAATTAAATAAATCAGAATGTGGTTTATATTTTAGATTGAAAGTAGCCTCCTTTTGCTTTGATGACAGCTCTGCACACTCTTGGCCTTCTCCCAATCAGCTTCTTAAGGTGGTGTCCATTATATGACGGGTCTGAGAAACCACAATGCAGATGTGAACAAAGCCTTAGCTTCTGCATTTATACAAAAATATTGTAATTCATGAATAGCTCGGTATTGTTGAAGAGCTGAAACACAAATATATTAGGTACAGAGATAGTAGTCGTACTTGGACCTTGCTGCCTGAGGGTCCCAATGACTCCTCTTCTACATAAGGGCACATGAATATTAATGAATATTATAAATGCAGGTGGTAGATGTGGTCTGTAGGTAAGTACAGCCGTGCATAGTAAGTAATAATACAATTCATATTCATTGTGAGAAATCTCTTACAGATATTAATGGACCACATTACCTTGTACATTTCCCTTTATTTCCGGATAACACGAAAGAAACAGGATTTCAGTCATCGCCTTCTCCACCTTTTTTTCAAGCCACAAAAAAACGCTAATGAACGCTGACAAGGATTTCAGTTGACACAGTTGTAAGGGGGTCTCCAAAGCTTTTTTCTGCTGATCTTCTGTATTCAAGGCTAAAAACAAAAGTGTTTTAAAACAATACACATTCAACTACGTTAATGATAATACTATGAGCAGCTTGTTCTATGTAAACCTGAATTAAAAAAAAACTAAATTAATTGAATATAACTGCTGGGATTCCTTAAAGGGGAATTTTGGTTTTAATAATTATATTTATGTATTTACAGAATAGGCTGTTGAACAATTTCCTCGTATACGTCTATTTAAAATTTTGCTCACAGACCTTTAATATATCCCCCTAGAAGCCTTTCCCTAAAAGAAAAAAAAATGGCACGGCCAATTTTAGGCCTGTAAAATGCATCCATAGGAGAGCTGGATAGGACTAAACATGGCGTCAGTCTAGTGGTATGTCATGTGACCCGGCTTTCAGTGCCCATGTACTTAATAGGTGAATAGTAGTGTATTGGGGAGCAGAAAATATACAGTACAGGTACAATAGAAAGCTCATGCAATTCTATGATAGCCTTATTATGGTTGTGCACCCTGTGCACAAAAGCCCTTAGACAGTTTTTGTGTACCTGCATGTCCTTTGACAAAATGAAAAGTGCCAAATACCGAATCAAAGGCGTAAATCTGGCTAAGCATATACAAAACAAAACACAATATGCACTCAGTTGAGAGCTCAGCAAAAATAATATTTAGAGGAGGTAAATCAGAAAAAAAAAAATTGTCTCAGACCTTGGCTCAGACCCCCAATATTCCTCAGACCTCAGTTCAGACCCCCTCCCCTAATCTTCATCAGACCCCCAAATTTTATCAGACCTCAGATCAGACCAAAATCTGCATCAGACTCCAGATCAGACCCCTAAACTTTATTAGACCTCAAATCAGACATAGACCTCAAATCAGTCCCCCCAATATGTATGAGATCTCAGATCAGACCCCCAAATCTTCACCAGTCCTCAGATCAGACCTAAAATAAATAAAATTACCTCTTTTGCTCTGGAAAGTGCGCACTTTCTGCACTCACCACTCCCTGGTCTTCTGCTGTAACCGCGCTGCACTGTGACCTGATGTCACACAGCTTCAGGTCATAGTGCATGCCTACATGCACTACGTCCTGAGGCTATACGCAGTCAGGAGGTAGTGCGGGGACCAGAAGAAGACCAAGGAGTGGGGAGTACAGCCATTGCTAGCAGCCCTACAGTCACCGCTCATTAGTATTGCTTTATAAGATTCATTGCCATTTTCCAGCCACTTCTGGGGAAAAAAAGTGCATTTCATCAAGCGAAAAATACGGTAATAAAGGAAATGGAGCCACCTTCTTTATGTGAACAAGACCACCGATTCGCCTTTCAGTAAGTTCTGGACTGTCTTAAGGGTGGTCATACATATTACATAGAAGTTGGTTGATGGTTGAACAGCAGTTGACAAAACATGGTGAGCAATGGTTTCACAGATGTGACCTTACACATTTTAGTCCATATTGGCCATTACAGTTGTTCAAACAGCCCACATTCAATGAAACTAGGTAATGGTTGAAAGATCAGTCTGGGAGCAGTCTTCAAAGAAAGAACTTTTCACTCATAAACGATTGTTCTTTGAACAAAAGATCTTTCAGATGAAATTATTATACATGGCCGACGTCTTGTCAAACAATAGTCCTGTTATTGGTCGGCTAAAACAATTGTTTCTTTTTATGTGAGCGTTCATTTTGGTTGAAATCGTCAGTTTTGATGAACTGTACTAATGTTCATGGCCCTCTTAACTGTTCAGCAGCATTCATTTTCTAAATGCCTCTATGTACTGTACAATGAGGCACAAATTAAAGGGATTCTGCGCTTTTCCTATATTGATGACCTACCCTCAGGATAGGTTATCAATATCATATTGTCAATGACACCATTGCACGGTCTGAGATACGATGCAAACAGTTGCAATGTTATCACTTCATGACTGATTGTGCCGCTTTACTGCCTCATAGGCTCTTGCCTATGAGAGTAAACGGCAGCTCCCATACCACACAGCCTTAATCTAATGGGTGCCCTTGGGCAAAATATTCTGAGTCGAAGACCCGCATGTTTTGGCCTAGCGATACTCAGGAACATTGATGGGCACCTTGGGAGGCCAAGAGACACCAAAATGCCCTATTAGAATCCACCATTGTGGTTATACTCCACACATTGAATGAGCAGTGTGTTCTCACCACTATTCGTAAGTAGTCATATGCACTAAACTGGTCACAGAAAGTTCCATGTCCTTGAAGATTATAATGCAAAAAACTGGCCTTTAAAGCAGCCAAACACATTAGAAAGAAGCGTCATCTCAGTTGAACAACTGTTGAAGACAAGCAAGATGTGGCATAATGTTGGACGAAAATGTATCATACAACATGAGCCACTGAAATAATTGTGGTGTGTTTCATTTAGTTCTTAAATGTCTAAATATAAGACAGTATTATGGGAAGTCTGTCACCAAGAAACTAACTGTTAACCAGGCACAAGCCTTGTAGAGGTAGCTCAGCTGAATGTACTGATACCTTTCATTTACCGACCCCGTTGCTTCACTCTGGAGAAGAGCTAATGTTAACCTGCAAATGAGAAGTTAAGAACACTTAAGGCAGGCCCAAGCCACTTTATGGACCCTTGCTCAGCCTATTTTCTGTCAGCTCCTCCATTTCCTTTCTGATTGAAAGGGTCAAGCGAGATGACTATGTAGGTATCTGACCCTGTCAACCTAGAAGAAGGAGGGGACAACAGAGGAATCAAGAGGTGTAAGAATGCAAAGAGTGGCTTCGGCCCGTCCTCGGTGCACTTACCTGCTTATTTGCATATTGATTAAAAGTACTTTTACTCCAGAAAAAATGAGTGAGTATAAGATCATTTCTTATTTTGGATGAAGTTTCCTGTGTTCAATGACAAAACAAAGTTTCCAATGCAATTAGACGTGTATATGCTATAGAGATGGTGGGTGGGCCCAAGAAACCGCAGTCGATCTCATTTTTATTCTAAATCTGAAAGTTTATTAATCATCTGTCACAATGGAAATAAAAACAATTTTATTTTGTTTCATTTAGACACCGGTACCACATTTTTATTGTCTGGATGACAAGACTTCCTGCACCCAAAGAGTCATGTACAGGAGCTGAATTTTTTTGATGGAAAATACTGGCATAATCAAAAGGTTTCTGCACACCTTAAGGAATCCAATTTAAGATTAAATTCTCTGAGTACATTTGTAGACACTACTTCATCTTGAAGCGAATTCCAAAGTCTGATTACTTTTTTGGGAGAGGAAAAGCTTTCTTGTTAGAAAGTTGAACCTTTGCTTGACCCACAATACCTTAGATATCTTCCTTTTCTTAGATTTCAGTTCTGAACTAACAAGACCTCATTTGTTTCCCTGTATTCACAATTTATATTTATACACTAAAACCATACACTGTCTCAGGGTTTTATTTTTTTTTTCCAAATGAAACCTAGTTATTCGGGTTAAAAACAATCCAGGGGTCATCTGTTCCTTGGACCTATACAATTATAATTTGTCCAGAACTGTGTTCGATATAATTTGCAGTCAGGATATGGCAACTAGTAATATCACACAATACATTTACACAGCACTGGTATATTCGCTTTACTGGCATTGCCTAGAACAACTGCAACATACAAGAAAATGATTGCAAGAGCACAAAGGGCAAAAAGGAAAGTTCAGTGATGGAATTGAATTCACCAGTTCTTCATACTACAGTTTTATGGCTATTGTTGGATTATCATCCCCGTAATGAGTTGTAGCTCCACAACAGCCAGAGGGCAAAATCATTCCTCTACTCATTAAAAACAATGCAATTTGGGTCAAAAGAGTATCTCTACTCATGTTTTATTATCTGGTAGTGTGGTATAAATGTTGGTCATTTAAAAGAGCAGTGCAGCCTCAGATGCATTTAGTTCAAGAGCAGAAATTATAACCAACTTCCCCACATGAAGGGAACATACAGGAGAATCTCTATTCATGTCTGTGTCAGAGGCTGATGGAGTGCCATTTTTTCCTGCAAAACAAAAACCGTGGCCCCTGGTAATTAATAAAAAATTGATGATCTATCCTCAGGATAGGTCATCAATATCTGAACAGTGGGGGTACAACTCTCGGCATCCCCGCCGATCAGCCACGATACTCCGGTGAGTGCTGCAGCCTCTTCCTAGGCAAGTGATGTCGCGTTCATAGGTCACATGGCTTAGGCCTGGGTGCAATACCAAGTACAGTTGCTATATAAATGTAAGGCGCTGTGCTTAGTATGCTGTGCAGAGGCAGTTGCGCTCACAGGAGCACTGCAGCCTTTTCAAACAGCTGATTGATGGGGGTGCCAGAAGTCAGACCCTAACAAATCTGATACTGATGACCTATCCTGAGGATAGGTCATCAATACTGTACTCCCAGAAAATCCTTTTAAAATTGGCCGACATATATGTTTCACGACACCCCCGTTCGGTTCAGCTGAACGAGTATGTGTATTCAATAAGGAGCAGACAGCCACTGAGGCTTATCAGGAGAGCAAAAGGATCAGACGAAAATATTCACTTTACCTGATCCTACCGCCGAGAACAACGCTAATGTGTATCAGAAAGCCTTAAAGGGGTTGTCCGAGTTCTAAAAAAAAAATATAGCACTGTATTTCCTCATTTCCCTGGTTCTCTTCTGGCCCTTTGTTTACCTGCAATAACAACAATCCTGCTGGGATACTCAGCAGCATGCTGTATGTGTAGGACTACAAGTCTCAGCTGTACAATGACAGTACTGATACACACAGGATCGTCCCCCTACCTGTTCTTGTGCAATGCTCTGCAGAACTCCTCCAGTCCGTCAGCTCTGTGTCTGCAGGATGAGGAGGGAAGATCCTGTGTCTCTTCACTGCCAGCAGCTACTGAGGAAAGCCTCTAGCCCTAATGTGTGCTGCTGAAGGGGTTGATTCCTGAAGTATTTAGTTGGAGGGAGACACAGGGCAGCAGCAGCCAATGCAGGGGGCATGGCCAGTACAGTGACATCTTGTGTACAGACACAGATCTGCTCTCTCAGGCTTGTGCACGAAACATCATCAGAGCAGGGAGAGAAGCTGACATCACAGGTCATGTGACCCTCAGTGAAATCTGAGAAAGCAGCCACTGCAGATGCAGTAAGTGCATTGTAAAGCCCTTACATTTGCCTAGTTAGAAATATACAAAGGACAAAAAAATAACTTGGACAACCCCTTTAAGGCTGGGGCAACATGCCAATCTTGCCCATGACATCTGCTGCGCGACCAAGGATCACTGTGTAGCAGTGCAGCCATAGAACTGAATGGGGTCACAGAATCTAAAAAAAATATCCAACCTTGCTATATTTTTCTGGCTACTTTTGGGTTACCATAACTTGTGAGTTGCACTACAACCCCATTCAGTTTTATGGCCGGACTGCTACACAGCGATCTTTGGTTGCATGATGATAGGTGTTGTGGCCCAGATCACCATGTAGCCCCAGCTTAAAACTTAAAGGGGTTGTGCAGCCAGTACATATTGATGACCTATCTTCAGGATAGGTCGTCAATATCTTATCGTTTGGGGTCCAACTCCCAGCGCCCCTGCTAATCAGCTGTTTAAAGAGGAGGTGGTGCCCACCGATCAGATATTGAAGACCTATGCTGAGCCTAGGTCATCAATATGTACTGGTTGTCTTTTTCTCGTCATATGTTACTAAATATAGGTCTTCTTCAGGTCTTCCCGGGGCTATATCTTGCATTGTGTCCTATATAATTTTTTTAAAAAAATTCTAAATCCCACATTTACGCATGCCAACCAATATTATGCATAATTTGGGATGCTCGACACTTCGCCATTTTAACAGAGTGCCCTGAAGATCATATTTCGGTGTAAAAATATTTACATTTTGGATCTCTTCTAAAACATTTTCAATTTTAGATCATAATGCCCTCAATCATGTGAAAGGACGCTGCCAATTAATTTGGAAACCACTTAAACTGAAAAGTGATGATATAGAATTTTGTAGAAAAGACTGCTGTAGCATCATCCATTTCCAGGCACTTTATCGAAGGCTAGTATTAAATGCAAGCCAGTGAATTCAAATCAAGTTAACCACTGTGCCATATCGCCTTTTCTTGCAATTAAGAGTCAAGAATGTGCGTTTCCATGGAGAACGGCCCATTTTCCAGACTCCGGAGTTCAGTGTTGCATGTGCACTCAGCAAATAAGGTGTTAAGTATGTAATATGTTTGACCCCTTCAAAGTAGAAGTGGCCTGCAAAGCATTACCCCTGCATTCAAGTGGATAATGGCTTTCTAGTGGTTGGAGAACGCCACATGATATGCCGTGACAGCAGAAATCAAACTAGCTAATTTGAGAAGTACGAGGATCCCCCCGCTCCACCATGGCTGTCTCTCTAATGTTCTATGCCTCATAGGCCACTTGGCAGTATCTGAAACCACCATTGTGCACGTAAATGTACTTGGGGGAAGGAGGGAGGAAAAAAAATATATAAATAAATAAAAGAAATAAAAGGTTAATTAATCGAATAAAAACAACCATAAATGCCAGGTTGTGAACAATAAAATGTGACGGAAAAAATGTAACTTCGGTCGGACTACAATTGAAAAGGCGGCTGTTTAATAAAAGAAAAGCAATTTAACTGGCCTATTTTGAATTTCAAGACATTAAGGGGTACATTTTTCAAGCAGTGCATGGGGAGTTACGTGCACAAATCCCATTAACATTAATGTGTTCCTTTGCTCTCAATGATATTAAGTTTTAAGTGATGCTATAACTATTATAACAATCCTTTGTGACAGCGTTCATCTGTACAGTGTATATCCTGAATATGCCTGGTTACACAAGATACTATCTCACGTCTAATGATACGCTGGCTTCTACAGGAGATAATAACTAACAGACTCACACTGTTTCCAGCCCCCCCCCCCCCCCCTCGGATACCATATTTTACATCATCTGCCTAGCTTGGTCTAATCACCAAATCCCCCCCCCCCCCCCCCAAAAAAAAACGATAAACAAGAAACCTTAATATTTCAGTACACCAGCTGTAATCCGACAAAATAAATTATTACCGAAGGTGCCGGCAGTTTTCCGTACACAGTGCTTGAGATAATTATAAAAAATCATCATCTTCATTACGGCGTTGCGAGCAATTTTTAACAGTTTCATTTGGACAGGTTACAAAATGCATTCCGAACGGCGGCGATATAATTGCTGCGAGTCTTTCAAGCAATAAAAATCTTACCCGCCAAATCCCTTTGACCCTGTTAATGTCAGTTCCTTGTTAATCTAAGGCAAACATTGTTTGTAGCGAGGGTTTTTTTTTTTTTTTCCTAGAATATGATAAAAAGAAAAGAAATCCCTTAGCGGTTGTTATTGATTCCGCCGTTTACCGGCTGAGCGTTAAGTGCCGTTTACAAAGCAGAACAGATGCAGATGCTGACAGAAAGGTAAACAATTGGTGTGTGGCTCGCTGCCAGACATGGAGGCGATATATTAAACTCCAAGTGAAGCACATTTCCCCTATGGATTACACTTATTGCCACTTCATTTCCTATGTGCTCCGTTCTCTCTAGTGCTGTGCCTAGTGCTAAGCTATTTCCAGTCCTTGGCTGACCCCCGAGGCCCGGTGCTACCTCACACAGCCATTAGTGAAGGGAATTGCATGTGTCTGACACAGGCTGAAACCAATTATTAGATATTTTCTTCAGAATGATGCCCAACTCTGTTGGGAATGAGCAATCATGAAATAATTTACCTCCTGATTTAATTTTTTCCTGCACAAATTAGTTGTCGTGAGAGGCAAGGCCGTACACAGCTGCTTGTGACACGGTGTATCTCTGTCTTATCAAGCCTATACTTGAGACTAAAGGAAGGAGGGGGGTAAGTAGAGGTTTGGAGAGAGGCTGCAGAGGATGGGGAATCCTGTTTAAAAGAAGGGAAAAAAAAGGATAAACGGAGAAGTTTATCAGATATACTGATCACGAGTGCTCTTGGATGATTAGAAATGACAGGGCCATAAAGAGATATGGGGGGTCAAGCCTTTCCAGGATCTCATGTTTTATACACCTTCCTGCAATCCAATTTACTTCTGCCGCATGAGGGAGAAAGGATCGGAAGAGCATGCCGAAGACATGATGGAAGAAATAATATGGTTGGGCTGATGACTTGCTATTCCTATGGATTACAGTAGATTATGGTTGATAAAGTATGAGAAGATCCCAGAAAGGTGCACTCCACCCTTTCCTAAACAGAGTCCTTCAGAACCTCCAGAGATCTGCTTGTTAGATATTGCTCAAATAGGTTCCGGCACTTGCCTAGCACATGGCACAACCACCACCACCACTTCCCACAGTCTTTAGTCTGAAGAACATTTATAGAATTTAGGCTGCCACCAATTTGGCATTCACATCTCCAGCAGGTAACTCTGGTTATCTGTTCCGGCAGAGGAAGTCCACATGTTACATAGAGACAACACATTAACTTTTAAGGGGTTTTCCGGGAGTAAGAGATTAATGGTCGGTTCTCAGGATCACTGATACGAGTGTTGCGCCCTCGATCTAAGCCATTGATACCTCATTCATCAGTCACGTGGCCTAAGCACAGCTCAGTCCCAATCAATAAAAAAGTCTGTGCTGTAATACTAGCGCAGACACTATACAATGAATATAGTTGTGCTTGGTATGTTGCGAAGAGGCCACAGTGCTCCCTGGAACGCAGTGCTCTCTTCAAAAAGCTGATTGGTTGTGGTACTGGGTGTCGGAACCCCAGCGATCAAATGTTGATGACCTGTCCTGACGTTAGGTCATCAATATCTTACTCTTAGAAAAGCCCATGAATGAGCATTGTGTAATACTTCATTTCCCCTGTGGTGGTGCTGCAGGGGAATTAAACACGCTGCCAGGTTTCCTCACAAATTACAGGCTCTGATGATCAGTGGGACCTTCTAACAAAAAATTATTAGGGGATATTGTAGTTGGCCATATTAGAGGGACACTGTGACTGGACTTTCTATTTGGGAATGTTAATACCACTTGTTCTGGGCCACTTTGGATGGCATCTCTATGACTCTGAAATCTGCGCTGTTATATTGCTAGGATATGCCATCTGACCTCTGAGACCCCACAGATCCTGAGAATGAAGGAGCCACAGCTGTGCCAACCTACTGTGTAGGGAATGTGCATCATAGCTCCATTCAAACGCATGGGATCGGCTGGCGTTTCATGCACAGGCCGGTGGCCAGGAGCACCACGTTACAGGAAAAGACTGAATAGGCCACAGTGCTGGTCCACTTTACCAGATGAGAATACCCTTTAAAGGTTTCATCTATATATTTTTCTGCAAGATAATACTATACAGTGATACATATCCCTTTTCTAGTCTGTGTTTATTTTCTGATTTAGTTTTTATTTTATTTCTGAACATGATTATGGGGGCAGGCCATCTTGCGTGAGCTGTTCTCAACATTTAAAAACCATTATGAAAATTGCTTTATGGCAGCCTCATGGTCCATAGAGCTCTGTGACCTGTGCAGAAGACACAGTACAAGCAAGCAGTAGGTAAGCTTTAACAATCACCTATTGTGAATGCTGTATCCTGTGGTTATCTATTTACCTATTGTATTTTTTGCTTTATAAGACATACTTTGGTTCCCCCAAAAGTGATAGAAAAATGTTAGTGCGTCTTATAAAGCAAATACTAATTAGTATGCAGGACGTGTGGGGAGCAGTAACTGGCGCTGCTACCCGTGGCTGTACTCACCACTCCCTGGTGCTGAGCTGCACTGGATCCTGACTACATATAGCGTCAGGACTTAGTGCACACAGGCGTGCACTATGACTGATACTGTGCAACATCAGGTCACAGTGCAGTGCTGGGCCAGCAGAAGACCAGGGAGCGGTGAGTGCAGGAAGAATGCACCATCCAGAGCAGGAGAGAGGAGTTCATTTAATTAATTTATATCTAATCTGAGGTCTGATAAAGATTGGGGGTCTGATCCGATGTCTGATACACATTGGAAGTCTGATTAGGGGGGTCTTATAAAGTTTGGAGGTCAGAGCTGAGGTCTAATACAGATTGGGGGGGGGGGGGGGGTCTGACTGAGGGATCTAATCTGAGGTCTGATAATGTTTGGGGGACTGATTGGGGGATCATTTCAGGTCATTGTAATGATTGCCTGTGATGATAATGAGATGACTGCTGTAAAGTGATCTGTA
The DNA here is from genome assembly GCF_014858855.1 of Bufo gargarizans. NCBI lineage: Eukaryota > Metazoa > Chordata > Amphibia > Anura > Bufonidae > Bufo > Bufo gargarizans. The sequence continues at coordinate 638,918,427 of NC_058080.1, read as the reverse complement.
CAAACCAAGAAGTGGCTCCTATTATTTGGCTTAATGGCGAGTGGGAAAAGACTATAGACAGTGACATCTGTAAAAATTCTTTACAAATATGTTTAACATAAAAACTTGATTTAAACAATTTCATTTTCTGATGGCATTCCCTTTAAACAATTACTGATAAAGTTCCTTTTCGTAAAGAAGTTCTTCAGCGGCTGAGGCATGTATTTTCAGAAAACAAGTACACTCCTATAAATTATTACTTACATTTATATCATTACCGAGTTTATAATGTAATTATGCCTTATATACACAAACGTTATCTAATACCCTAGTAATTTCATTACCGATATTCCTTTTGTGCAATAATTACATTTAATTTAGTTAATGAATGCTATCAGCCTCTCATACAGATGTTTCTTGATCAAATTTGCATTCTGGATTTTTATGGAATCCAAATATTCATCATCTGCACTTTTACTTCATATTTGGTAAACATCATTTTTAATAATTACTAAATGAATGATAAATACCTAATTAATTGCCTAATAACAAAACAATATATCTGCTACAGTAATACAGAGTCTTAGTAAAAACACTCATTACCTGCCACTGAATGAAAATTATGTGTAGCAATGTAGCCAGCAGAGAGACTATCAGGATGGAGACACGCGCTGCGGCGTCCATGTTCAGCCGAAACCCCACCCCATACGTGGTGGCCAAAGTCCATCTAATTTTGCTGGTATTACCTGAAACCATTGGCCAAGGCATGTGATAGGGATTAAGCCCACACCCAGATACCGCTATGTGTGCCCCTATTCTCAGAGTTGTGTTGCTGTATGAGAGAGGGGTGTGTGCCAAAATTGTAGGACTAGTTTTAGGATCAATGTATAGACCATTTATATGGCATAGAAGCAATGCTTCCTTAGAAACATCTAAGGGGAAAAAAAAAAGTAAACGGCTTGAAGGAAATGTGTAACCTATTATATTGTTCTGCCAGTTAAAACCAGATAGTCTCTTTCTAATCTGTTATCATTTTGTGATTGTAGATTTTTTTTTCTACTTCTTGAACATGATTATGGGGGCAGCCATCGTGCCTGAGCTGTTGTTACCAGCATTTAGAGTGATGGTGGACCATAGACAGACACATTAGACTGGAGGAGACTCATTGACTTGTATTGGAGAGTTATCTGTATGTGTTATCTGTCATTGTAATCCTGACTGTGATGATAATGTGATGACTGCTGAAGTGATCTGTACAAACCAAGAAGTGTTGGCCTACTATTAGACTTAGAAGCCAGTGCAAAAATGCTGGATTTTAAAATTGTTTTAACATATAAACAGTGACATGGAAAATTAAAAATAAAAATCACCAAAAATTATTTTAAAATATGTTTCAGAAAATACTTGATTTAAACAATGGGTCATTTTCTAATGACACATTCCCTTTAATAGATAGGTGATATATGTAGGTAAGTAGGACTTCATTGACCTCTAATAGTGCCAATATACATTCCATTCAACTAGATTGCATGGAGCTGTGAGCATGAGCCCTAATATCTGATTATTGGCTTAGGCTCCATTCACACTACCGTATTTTTGGTCCACATCCGATCTGCATCGTCTGCGGATCGCAACACGGAACCATTCATTTCTATGGGTCTGTATCAATATGTCTGTTCCACAAAAAAGATAGAACATGTCCTATTCTTATCTGTTTCGCGTACAAGATCAGGCATTGTTACAATAGGTCCGCAAAAAAAAAAAAAAGAATGGATGCAACAAGAACATCGCCTGTATTTTTTGTGGACTGCAAAATACATACGGTTGTGTGAATGCACCAGTGACCTCCCTATCCATCTGCTTACATAGACCCATAGCTGTGATTCACCGAATTAACAGTCTGTTTCTCTTTTGCTGACCTGAGGCTCCGTTCCAGAGTTATAATTCTTTTTCGCGATATGTAAATTAGGCCGTAGGTGCAATGACGGCGTTACCATTGCTCTTGTTGCACCCACTCCTTTCTGTGGCCAGCCCTTTCCTCTCTGGCTTGCCACTGCCAGGTAGGGGCTCTTCACAGAAAGGATCGGAGCTTGGGCACAACAAGAGGTGATGCCCTCATTGCACCAAAAGCCTAATTTGTCAGGCGAACCAGAGCTATGTGTCTACGCAAACAGATGTCGCTGGTGACATTTAAAAGAAATAACATGCTCTATGTATGAGTCAATGACACGATAAAGAAAATATATTTAAGTAAAACATGTACAATTACTGTTAATTCAAACCTAGGTTTGTCAAAATAGTAATAATAGGAAAAAAGCAAGAATAATACAGTGATAATCTATAGAAAGACTTTACATTGGAAGAGCTTAGGGGGGTATATGCAGGACGAAGCATCACACACTGTATGTCTGAAAACAACGTGTGAATGATGGCGGCTCAGAGCGTATTCCCGGTACACCGCCGAAATACAATTAAGTACCATTGCCCTCGACCTGACCCATCAATACACTAAATAAAGTCCTCCTGGATCACAAGCACCTTCATCTCTACATGACTTATCATCGATTACCTGAAGACTTGCCTTCCACTTGTTAGGCATGGGGTTCTTAGACAGCTGACAGTATGCTTGCTGTCTGTTAGGTTTATCTAGAATAATAACACATTTTCATTTGATAGGACTCCGATCCGCTACAGAAAGGTATAAATATTATCTGACACAAGGACTGCGAAACCTATTAGTTCCTCCAGCGAAGGCAAAAAAAAATATAATAATAATAATAATTTGCTGCTGCTGCATTCAATATAGATTGAGTTGTGTGCCGGCTACAATGAATTACTCAGAAATTATTTTGTCAGGTGGTTCACTGACATTATAAAACATAAAAGTGATGCTCAAGTGGTTTGAGTGCCGTCAAAAAAAAAATCAAACAGGATGGAATTATTTCCTGCCAATCCACTTGTGTCCTATTTATTATTCGGAATGATATACACTATGTTTGTTAATCCTGATTTTTTATTAACTCATTTCTCTTTTTCTTCCCCGCTTGTATTTCAGACTAATTGGGTTCATATAAAAAGTCAAATAAAAAGAAGGTTTCCAGGAAAGCAGAGTGAAAGTTCTAGAGAGACAGAAATATTTCTACAAGTGTGAGTTATGAAGTGGCGCTATCACCCCCAGGGCAAAAGGATTTATAACTTGAGCATCTCTGTGAAATTATAATATTGTAATAAGGTATGAATCTCCTTGCTGGGTTCTCAAATAGGTTTATCTTTATTGCGAAAAATACATCAAAATAATGGGGAAGAAACAAAGTAAATGACCCACAATAGGATCCCAAATTTCTACTCCTACCTATGCTCTGCTCAAAATGGATTTTCTGCCTGGTTCAGGGTAATCATATGGTCACTGTCCAGCCGCAGAAATGCCGATTGTCGAGAATATATCAAAATATCTAATTATGATCAGAAGATGCTTATTCGATGCATGGAATATACTGCTGCCCAGGATTTCTATATTAAAGTCTTTAAACTGAGCAGAATGATTTCCTATATTTTCAGACTGATTTTTTTAAATATTTATTGAGGTTTTATTTGTGCCATCTTTTGTCACTATTTATATATTAACATTTCCCATCATTTTGTTGTATTAGGTGGCATTTTACTGACAGACCATTGCTACTTCCTACCCTATTCGTCAATGTCCTAACATACGGCTCCCATCAGAATGCTGAAAATAAGGCCTCATGCAAACGGACGTTATTTTGGTCCGCATCCGAGCTGCCGTTTTGGCGGCTCGGATGCGGACCCATTCACTTCAATGGGGCCGCAAAAGATGCAGACAGCACTCCTTGTCCTGCCCGCATCCATTGCTCCGTTCCGTGGCCCCGCAAAAAAAATAAATAACATGTCCTATTCTTGTCCGCGCTTTGCGGACAAGAATAGGCAGTTATATGTAAAGGCTGTCCATGCCGTTCCGTAAATTGCGGGACGCGAGCGGACCGCAAAACACACCACGGTCGTGTGCATGCGGCCTAAAGGCGATAAAAACATATTCCTGAGTCTGACCACACACAGACTCAGGCTGTACACGCACAGATAGGTTTTGTAAGGTCATAGCCTCTTCATTGTGCTGGACCATAAATACGGATAGGTGTTATCTCTGCGAGTAGCCTATTTTGGCCTTAAAGGGGTTGTGCCATGAAAAATATTCTACATTTTTCAAACCAGCAACTGGATCTTTTGTACTTTTGTAATTGCATGTAATTAAAAATTTAACATAGCCACAGAGCTGTTCAATAAAATGTGTCTGTACAGCGCCACCTGCTGTTTGTTATTTTCCTTAATTCTTGTCCACCTCGCTGAGGTGGTCGCACGTGCTCAGTTTAAATCTTCAACTGTCACCAGCCATATCTTCTGTTAGAAGCTGTGGCAGTTACAAGGGAAGAGCTACAGCACGAAGGACACAGCCCCTTAGAAAGGAAAGCCACATACGGGCTGCATTACAGTTCTATAACTGAAATCACCCAGCATTCCAAAGCAATTTTTTCTAATCATACCATTATAATTTCCTATGTTTCAGCATAAATAGACACTTTTGGATTCCAGGATCCTTGGAAAGCTGTGGTAACAAAAGGGGGGGTATACTGGAGACCAAACCGGGCATGACGTATACTCATTGAGCTCTGACACTATACATATACGTATCAAGGAGCATTGTGTATGTGATATGTACAGTATGTATGTATCAAGTGTGACCTCTGACACAGAATTTACCCAACTTTCCCAGACTGTTGAAATCCAAAATTGCCTTGTTATTTAGTGCAGACAATGCCTCAATGTTGTAGCATACCGAGGAAAACTGCCTTTAAGGGTCTTGGAAAAGTTGGGTAGCACAGCATGTAATAGGGGCTGCTAAATACAAAGTCCCGGGAAAGCTGGGTAACATAACATGTAAAAGGAAATGGTGAATTCACAACCTACCTAAGTTGTTCTCTTCCTCATTGCCCGATTTTGCCTTTCAGGGTTTTAGGGAAAAGCTGGGAAACTTGCACAAAATAATGATATTGTTTACAAGTGGCATTTTATAGGCAATTCTGAGAAAGTCTTTTGCCGTTTTTATACATTTGTTTTTATTTTCCTGTTATTTATACACTAAAACGCTGAGAAGTCTGAGCACAGGAACCATACAATGCTGCCCTGCCTCTGTTGTATCTGTTGCCTTGGAGCTTCTCTGGTTCCCTCCTGCAGATCCTCCAGCGCTGTGCAGCTTAAGGCTGTATTAGACCCCCCAATGCCGCAGACGATTGTCGGGAGGAAAACGTTCCCTCCGGGCAATCGTCAGATAGCTAGCAGAGGAGACCGGTGTCCTCTGTGGCATGGGGATGAGCGATCGCTATGCCATCGCTCGTCCCCATACAGGGCAGCGGTGTGCCCGCTGCAGATCACTATTACACAGCGCAATATACTGCCGGCGGAGATACACAAGCTTTACCGGCGGAGATACACAATGGTTTATTGACCATTTGGAAGCAATATTTGACTGCCAGATGATCGCTAGTGAGTGTTCATAGGAACGCTTGTTACGGATCATCTGCCAGAAAATCTGGCAGTCTAATACACCCTTTAAGTTGGGTTCACATCATGTTTTCGTCTACATTTAGTGAGTACATTATGAAACCTGCAGACGTACACGTTAAACGTTTGCATAGGGCTCCATTAGTCAGATGAAGGTCAAATAAGTTTCCTTTTGAACTCCATCTGGCTGATCTAAGTCACTATACTGCAAAAACAGTAGAAGACTCCAGCGACCTATAGGATCCCTTTAAAGGGCTGTCTCACTTCAGCAAGTGACATTTATCATGTAGAGTAAGGTAAAACAAAGCATTTACCAATATATTGTTATTGCTTCCTTTGCTGGCTAGACTCCAGCTAGACTCCATCACATTATACACTGCTCGTTTCCATGGTTACGACCACTCTGTAAGCCAGCAGCGGTGGCCATGCTTGCACACTACAGAAAATAAACACTGGCTTCTCTGGTGGTCGGGACCATAGGAATGCACGTAGGCCGGCACATGTGATGGAAAAATGACTCTAGCCAGCAAAGGAAGCAATACGGACAATCACAATACATTAGTAAGTAACTTTCTCTACATGATGAATGCCATTTGCTGAAATGAAAGAACCCCTTTAAAGACGGCTATACTAGCCTATGGGTGCCGGATGCCTCTGTATGGCACTAGATGCCTCAGAGCTTCTGTGACAGTTTAACCCCTTCCACCATAAGCAGCACAGCTGCAGCTTCTGCCTCATACCCTGAAGCTCTGCTGCTTATGGTGGAAGGGACTGTGCGGGGGACATATGTCTATACAGTGGGATACGTTTCAGCGTTCCATCAGAGGCACGTGTTTTTAAATCCTCCAGACGCCCACCTCTGACGGAAGGCTGAAAACGCGATGTGAACTCTGCCTAACAAGCTCCATTATAGTGAATGGCAGCTATGCATTTCTTTATTTTTCTATGCGTTTGCGCTTTAGTGGTCCTTTAATAACTGTGGCGCATAGAAATGAAATCTACGTCAGCTAGGAGCTGGAATACATTTCAAGCCTAGTTAAAGGGAACCTGTCAGGTTAAACAAGGTGTTTGATCTGCAGGCAGCAAATTATAGAGCAGGAGGAGATGAGCACACTGATATATAGTTTTATTGAAAAAGATTCAGTAAATTGTGTAATTTATACATTTATATTCCTGTTCATTCTAAGCTTTGAAGTCCAGGAGGCGGTCCTATCAGTGATGACAGCCCTCCCTCTATGACTGTGTATACAGAGACAGCTGTCAATCATTGATAGGACCGCCTCCTGGACTTCACAGCCCAGAATGAGCAGAGATATAAATGTATAAATTACCAGTTTTACTCAATCTTTCCTCATAAAACTATACAAGGCCAGTTTTCTGGGGTAAATTACAACAAATATGCCAGGTCCACCTCGGCCCTGCCTGTCAAGCACGTTGTGTAACTGCCAAAAAGTCGCACATTTTTGCGCTTGTGCCAAAATTTGGGACTTTTAAAAGCCAGAAAACTGCCACAGAATGAATAATAAATTCCTCTTAAATAAATGCAAATATATCTAATATAATCTATAATAATAGGTAAACGTTACAGAAAGCATAATTAATATGCAACGTAAAATGAAACGGCGTGATGTTAGCAGAAAGCGGTCACATTGAAGTCTCTGCATGTACGTGTAGCAGCCGCGCTCTGCAGAGGCTTACTCCATATACTGCTCTGCTGCAGCTCCGGCTTCTAGGCCATAAACAACCGTGTAATAACGTGACGGTTAATATATTGTATATCATGATTATCTGCTACATCCAGCACTGCGATGATGCGACTGAACATGACTGCCGTCCTGACAGTATTACGGCTCCAATGAATTACGTTACGGCTTGAATATGTCTACTAAATATCGCCGAGCGTATGTTCTGCCTTGGCTGCAGCCCTAGACAGCAGTCATACATCTGTGTTAAATTTACATGGGTCAGTGTTAGATTATTCCAGTTTATTCATCCACTAGGATCAGTTACTGCCGCTGCATTTCCCTGTATGCTGCTTAGTAAAGCAAACATTAAACCTTCCACCTTCTCCGTCTTACGGCTGGGACTATTCGCACTCAGCACAAACTTTAAGCGTAGCTACCATGAACATATGTGAAGAGCGATGCAGAATATATGTTAACCCCTTGGGTCTGTAAACAATTTGAAATTCTTTGTTTTCCCTCCTCCGCCTTCCAAGAACCATAATGGTTTTTACTTTTCCACTCGCATAGCCGTACAAGGGCTTGTTTTTCTGCAGGACAAGTTGAATGGCCCCATGTAGTATTCCATATGATGTACTGGGAAACTGGGAAATATATCAATGGGGTAGAATTGGATAAAAGAACATCATCATTTTTCCATTATCTTAAGAGTTTATTTTTGCGGTATTCACTGTGGAGTAAAAATGACACATTACCTTTCTTCTAATCTTTGGGTCACCACATTGATATACTGTAGGTTACATTTAATACTTTAAAAAAACAAATTTTATGAAAAAATTGCTTTTCTATGGCCATATTCTGACATCCATAACTTTTGGGCATTTCTGTAAACAAAGCCATGTAAGGGCGATTTTTACAGGGCGAGCTGTGTTTTTTTATTTAAACCACTTTGGGTTTGTATGATGTTTTGATCACTCTTTATTAAAAAAATATATAAAAAATTCGGCAGCAAAGTGACCAAACAATGGTGATTTCGGCAATTAGATTTTTTTCCGTTACAGCGTCCACTGTACAGGATAAATACTTTTATATTTTAATAGTTCAGGCATTTTGGGGTGTGAGGATATCAATAATAATTGCATTTTTTTTTTTAATTGGCAAAGGGTGGTGTTTTAAAGTTTTTTTTAATTAGTATGTTTTTCTTTTTATACTTTTTTAAAAACTTTGGGGTCATATATTAAGACCAGCGGTTTAGACGCCGGTCTTACTTAACCCCCTATATCTGGCAGTGGATGGGCCGAAGTTGTTGGCTTACATTTAGACCATCATTAGAAAATGATGAATGAGATAGGACTGCCAGCCTGTCCCTTTCCCCTCCAGGCCTACTTTTTTACAACTGACGTGAGCGGGGGAAAGTCGCAGATTGCGGCGCAACTAATCTTTACCCTAACCCTAATATAGGGATTTCTGGATAATAAATAACACCCTTTATTTCTAGTCCCCCTAGAGACTAGATTACTATTGCAGTCTATTGGAACATCTCTGAAAACAGGGCTTAAAGGAGTTCTCCAGGAAAAGATATTTATGACCTATGCTCAGTTATTAGTATCAGATCTGCAGAGGTGCGACACCTGGGACCCCCACCAATCAGCAGCCTCTTCCTAGGCCAATTACATCACTGCACATCGGTCACATGGCCTAGCTGCAGCCATTCAAGTCAATGGGGCTGAGCTGCAATACCAAGCACTGCCACTATACGTTGTATGGAGCTGTCTTTGGAAAGTTGCCGGGAGCGTGCATCGCTCACCAAACCTCCGGGGAGCACAGTGGCTCCTTGAAACAACTGATCAGCATGATTGCATGATTGCCAGGACTTGGACCCCCGCTGATGTGATAATGATGATCTATCATCATCATCATTTCCCGGATAACCCCTTCCTCCAAATATCCGTTCAGATGGTCCATAAACTGGGCGGGCCCGCTTTTTGTTAGAAATTCCTATTCTTGTCGCAAAATGGACAAGAATAGGACATTTAAAAAAAAAATTGTGGGACTGCAGAATGGACATACGGATGCAGACTGCGCACTGTGTGTTCACAACATCTTTTGTGGCCCCAAAAAAATGCGGATCGGATGCAGACTGAAAATACATTGTGTGAGTGGGGCCTTAGTTTGTTTCAAAAATGTAATCAGTTCACGCGGAGCTAGTGATAGTATATGGTCACCATCCGAGGAATACTGTCCTATAAATACATTACTTTCTGAGGGCTACTTTCTTTCCTCTTTACCTTTTAGTAAGAGGTATTTTTTTAAACTAAGAAACAGTTATTTAGAACTCCCTTTTTGTAATACATTATATATGTTTTACTACGGGTCAAAAGCACATTTGTTAAACTTATACCGTATTCCATTTTTTTTTTGCAAATGTGCACAAAAATAGAGTATTAAAATCAGCTCCTAATATCCTAATATTACTTTGTTTTGTTTTGGTATGAATATATATTGCAGGTAATCAGGATGGGTAATCCGTTTTTTTTAATTTTTATTATTATTATTATTTTTATGTATGGTTTTAAGTCATTTTATACATATCCCTCAAGACATCGAAGGAGACCTCTGCTTTCTTTACCCTTGCATGATGCCACCATATACTATTCTTCTACAGCTGGGACACCCATAAGAGCCCCAGTAAAGTAATAAACAGTCCCCTGTGCTAACACTAGTTACAGGTAGAGCGGACCTGGGTCTGCTATCATGAAGTGAGCGATTGTCTGGTCCAATAGACCGAGCGGTACACATTTATTTAGAACTTCACTTCTACTCATAGACTCTGAACAGAAAATGTGAAATGCAAAAAGACGTCTACCAACTGTAAGACAACAAGGCTTGGGCTCGGCATGGGCTTTGGTCATGCAAGGGTCCCAAAATGATGGGTTACAACCGTTACAGCTACCATTATGTTTCCATATAGTGAAAAGTGGCGACAAACATAAGATTTTTGATGACGTTACTATCCACAAAGCTGTAGTATTTAGATTTCCCAATTATAGTTAAACTTATCAGAACAGTCTCTAGAGTTAAGTACTGGAACCACTTACCAAGGGCATGCACCTTCTGTTTATGCCTTTTCTTGCTTAGCCTTGCTGGCTGGAGACCTTGTTCTTCTGTGCTGGATTCATAAAGGATATCAAAGAAGGTTTTCATCTCCTCTGTGATCGCTTCAAAGAAAGTCTCATTGATAAACTTAATTATTAATGAAGAGTCTATAACCTGGCTTAACACAAACAAATCTTCTTTTATCATGGAGTACACCCTGGGAATGGCCTTCTGGTATGCCCCAAGAACGCTTTCTAACTTCCTTTCACTAAAGTCATGGAGAAGTTCAACAACAAAATTCTGCTGGATGTTCTGATACTTAACAAGGACATCAGCTTCAGGGTAAAGAAAGAGAAGGCGCCGTAAGCACTGGGCTTTGAAACTAATCCTAGGTTGACTGCTACAGGTGTCAAAAGTGGTTTGCAATTTTCCAACTAGATGGCGGCGTAAATGCAGCCTTACATCATCCCACAAAGCCTGAAGATCCATGGAAGAATCATCGTCAATGGCATGTAGTGAAGTCTGTGACGTGCACTGAAAGCAGCTTCCACTTGGAGAGGAAGGGAACGTTATTCCGTGACTTTGGAGGTCCATAAGAAACTGAAGAATAAAGTCTTCCTGATTTTCACAGTTCTTCAGAAAATGTTGCTAAATGAAAGAAAAACAACCTTAAATAATTGATTGTGTGTAAAATAAAAAAAAAGGTCTGAGAAACTTTGCCATCTGAATTAGCAGTTATAATAGTCACACATCTCACAGCCTTAAAAGGGATCTGTCAGCAGATTTGTACCTATGACACTGGCTGACCTGTTACATGTGCACTTGGCAGCTGAAGGCATCTGTGTTGGTCCCATGTTCATTCATATGTGCCCTCATTGCTAAGAACAATGATCTTTTAATATATGCAAATGAGCCTCTAAGAGCAACTGGGGCGTTGCCGTTACTCCTAGAGTCTCAGCTCTCTCTGCAACTGCTGTGCCCTCTGCACTTCTATCGACAGGGCCAGGCAGTGTAAACGTGATCACACCTGGCCATGACTACTCCTAGAGTCAATCAATGTGCAGAGGACGTGGCAGTTGCAGAGAGAGGTGAGCCTTTTGGTGTAATGGCAACGCCTCAGTTGCTCCAAAAGGCTCATTTGCATATATTAAAAAGTGATTTTTCTCAGCAATGCGGACACATCTGAACATGGGACCAACTCAGATGCCTTCAGCTGCCAAGCGCACATGTAACGGGTCAGCAGTGTCATAGCTACAAATCTGCTGACAGGTGCCCTTAAACACATATAGAGACATCGCTGAAAGGCAGCGATGAAAAGAAGAGGCATCACATTATTTGTACATGCATAGGGGTGAGTGGAATAAATAATTTTACAGGACTGGTAGAATTTAAAAGAATTATTAAAACGCTACTCAGTCCTTGCTTGTAGGGTATCTCCACCTCTGATCATCATTTAGAGGTTATAATGCATATATAAAATTAATATCCCAAAAATGTGTATATAAATTGCATTCGTAAGCTTGCAGCCACCCTATGTTGTAAGAACCGTTTAGATTATGTTCATGTGGAGTAAAAGCTGTGGATGTCCATGCGGAAACTCCCTGCTATTTTACAGTACTACGTAGAAAAGCGAATGAGAAAAAATGTGCAGTGTAAACTGGCCTGTGGCGTCCGTGGAAACACAGCAAATCCTAAGCGGGAATACTGCTGCAAAAAATCTGTGTGGCCATAAAGGCTGACAATCTGCCCATAAACGAGCATGATCAATGACAGAATGTCCATCAGTTTAGTACGTTTCACTGGACCAATCATCGTACTGCGTGGGGACAAACCACGGTGAGCAGTTGGCATTTTGCTGTCAGCACATCCCGTGTTAACACGAGGGGATGTGCAATCATTGCTTGTTGGCAGCAAACAATAATTGCTATGCCCACATAAAAGATGCGATCAACAACAAACAAGCATTTGCTCATTTATCGAGAGCTGGGCATGTTTGCTTGGGAAGACGATCACAAATACTTCTTCATACGAATGTTATTTTACCTGACTATTGACTTGTAAAGGTGCCTTTAGACTGCCAGTGCCTCATGCTCCGGAGCTGCATTAAAGTGTAACTGTCATATTATTATTTTTTGCTAGTTTATTAGAGCTAGGCATGTATACCTGAGTTAGGCCTCTTGCACATGACCGTATGCCCCCCGAGACATACGGTCCATGAGCCGGCCATATGTCCCGGAGCGGGATTGATCGTCGGGCCGCCTGCGGGGCTATAGTCCCGCACTCATAGTATTATATGAGTGTGGGACAATAGCCCCACTGGCGGCCCGACATGCACATAATCATTGTAATCTATGATGCTGTGTACTCCCTTGCGCACGATCAATGCCGCTCTGGGACATATGAGCATACGATCGTGTGCAAGAGGCCTTAGTCTGTCAATGATTTCCAAAAGATCTGTAATTGCCTTATAATAACAGCTTTCATTAATGTCCCCTGTCCCTTTCCACTTGTCCCTTAAAAGCCTGTTGCTATGGCATTTCTGTCTTCTCTTTACTGTAAACAGAAGACAGACCCTGCACACCTGCATTAGGATTCAGAGTGAGGAGGCGTGTCTCTCAGTAATTCAATCTGATTGGCTGGCAAGAAGCTGCTGGCTAAAGCAAGTGTGTATGTAAAATGAGGGAAAGCAGTTTTGGCCTGAGAGAACTGGCAGAGGAGCCATCTTGAGAAGACCCTCATATTGTAGGGTTCAAAACAGCCATAACTAAGGCAAAAGCTCAAGGAAAACAATGGTTTGTGAAGAAACTAAAGATTGCTTTATGCATAATACTGCAGCAGCAGTAATATATGCTAAAATATTTTTTTTTATATTTTTAAATGAAAAACATGATAATTACACTTTAAACAGAACCTTCTTCAGGGGTTGGCTGAGTATCAGACTACTGGAGCACAGTGTTTAGTGGGTGGTCTGAGGAGCTGGCGGCCATTTTACCTAAATTAACGGGGGGACATGGAACTAGAGGAACTGGGTATTTTAACTTTACATTCAGCGAGTTTTCTGGTCTAACAATATTGATGGCTTAGCCTCAGAATGGGTCATCAATATCAAATTGTGGGGGGTCCAACATTGGGTACCCTTCCAATCAGCTGCTGTTACCTGCAGCCGCTGGTACCAGAACTAACACATGGAAAAGAGCCAGAAACATGACTACATTCAAGGTGTAGTGGCGGAGCCGAGTTAATGCCGCTCAGCTTCCGTCCACTTGATATATGACATCCACTGGCTATAACAGATTTTAGACACTGCTAGACAATTTTTTGCTTTACCAAAGTCTTCAGGAAGGTCATCACTTCAGCATGAGGGGTATCATATAATCTCCAGGATGATGAGCTATTCGGACCCCGGAAGTAGTCCACGTTGCTGTGGAGGATATCGCCAGTGCTATTAAGGACTTCCTGATGAGGGTTTTCTAAATACTTTGCAATGCTAAACAAAAAGAACACATTTTATTAAAAAAAAGCAATACAAAAAAAAATAATAAAGAGGGGGAAAATGGTGAAAAAAAACTGAATAAAAATGCCAATATAAAACTCAAAAAGTAACTGTATATTCAGTCTGTAGTCTATTCAGTCCAAGTGCATACCTCACGGGAGAGTGGGCTGGCACTAGTAAATGTATACAGGCCATGTCTGTGTGAAATCTACAGCATTCAACAAAGATTTACAAATATGCTTAAAGGGGTTGTCCAGTCAGTTTCTATTGATGGCCTAGCCTCAGAAGAGACCACAATTATCTGATCGGCAGAAGTCTGACACACCACGCCCCCACCGATCAGCTATTCTGGCAGGGGCAGATTGGCCTCAGACCCTACACTGAAATTCCCGGGTGGGCCGATGCCCAGGAGGCCACTCAAGCGCTCTTGATGGCCGCAGGCCAGGTACATAATGATCTGATGCTCAATGCCTGCAAGTGCCTCCTGAACTCAACTGTATTACTGTCCTCATGATGGTGATACAGTTGAATACTGTGGTGAGGGTGGCAGTATTTTGTGCTGTCCTGTGGTATTTGGTTCTGCTGGGGGGTTATTCTGAGCTGCATTACAGTATAGTAGGCCACCTACTATGATTGTCCACGCTTCTTGTTTTGGCCCATCTTCTGTCAGTTTGAACCCACCTACAACATGGGGCCACGTTAAAGGAAACCTGTCACCAGGATTTTGCGCATAGAGCTGGGGACAAGGTTTGCTAGATGGCCGCTAGCACATCTGCAGTACCCAGTCCCCATAGCTCTCTGCGCTTTTATTGTGTTAAAAAACAGTTTTGATTGATATGCAAATGACCTGATATGAGTCCTGTGGCCGGAGATGAGTCAAGCGGAAAGGAGCCCAGCACCGCCCCGCGTCCTCCGAATCTCCTCCTTGCTGGCTGACGTCACAGAGTTGGAGCGCCGAAATCTCGCGATGCGCGAGCTAGCGCATGCGCAGTGTTGGCATCATGTTCATTCCCTGTACTGGCATCAGCACAGGGAACGAACTACTGATGCCAGTACAGGGAATGAACATGATGCCGACACTGCGCATGCGCTAGCTCGCGCATCGCGAGATTTCGGCGCTCCAGCTCTGTGACGTCAGCCAGCAAGGAGGAGATTCGGAGGACGCGGGGCGGTGCTTGGCTCCTTTCCGCTTGACTCATCTCCGGCTACAGGACTCATATCAGGTCATTTGCATATCAATCAAATAAACACAATAAAAGCGCAGAGAGCTATCGGACCTGGGTACTGCAGATGTGCTAGTGGCTATCTAGCAGCCCATGTCCCCAGCTCTATGCGCAAAATCCTGGTGACAGGTTTCCTTTAAGGTTTTTTTCCAGGTCCACTTTAAGTTCTCAATCCGCCCCTATATTCTGTAGTAGCTCTACTGACGGAAGTTGGCGCTGAATCTACACAGCTCCATCCATTGTTTGTGGTGGATGGAAATGGTTACTCTAGCGCTGCTCTTATTCATTTCAATGCAGTAGCCATTTCCATCCACTACAAATAATGGACAGAGCTGTGTAGTGGCAGCGCCAACATCTGGCACAGGAACTACTGCACAATAGCTGATCGGCGGGGTGCGATTGATCATCCCCATAAAGATGCATTGTTTCTGGGCAGCAAATCCCTGTTTACACAGCACGATCTGCAGCTCATATAACATGATTCAGGTGGCTGCAAAAGCAAAGCTTTCATTCATTCATCAGGTGAACAGCGGACAAGCGTATCTAGGCATGCTGCATCCTGATAATGGCTCCGCTCATTGGCGCCATACATTATAAAGCAGCTGTGTTTGGAACTGCAGCTCAGGCCAACTCAACTGAAAGGAACTGAGCTGCACATAGGCCATGTGACCGATGAATGTGACATCATTGGCCTAGTAAGAGGCCAGGCCATACAGTTTAACAAAGCGCTGTGGACTCTTCATACAGCTGTCTATCGGTGTTCCAGGACTCGGACCCCCACCGCTCAGATACTGATGACCTATCCTGAGGATAGCATCAATTTTCTAGTCCCGGAAAACCCTTTTAATGGAATTTCAATAAAAACACATTTATTTTAACTTCAGAGGTGCTGGAGATTCTCTTATTCTGGCTTCCTGGATTCATCTTGACCAAGCCAACAAGTTTTCCAAGGCTCTGACTGTCCCACAGGTGATTCCCAGTTGGGTCCCTGTGCGAGGGTGAGCCCCCAGCCTCCCATCGCCTGCATAAAAGGCACGCGGCTCAATGCATCGAATGCACTACATACAGATAGTCAACAACATACAGCATCTCACCCAACCAATGTTTCCGCAAACTACCCAGTTTATTATTATAGACATATCGGGTGGCTGAGATGACTTCTAAACAGAGAGTCAGGCCACCCAGTAGGGACCTGCCTCGATGTTGCACTATTATCTTGACGGTCACCATCATCCTCTTGCTGCTGTCAGACGCACTGTGAGTAAGTGTTCAGGCTCACATAGCTACAAGTAGAGATGGCCTTGCGGTTTGCCCGGCGGTCGTTTAGCGGCGAACTTTGCGTGTTCGCGATTCGCCGAAGATGTGAAGATATGGAGAAATTTGCGCCCGCCATATTCTTTTACATTGTGAAGAACTTTGACCCATCACACATCCATCAGGTGGTACAGGACAGCCAATTTAGACGTTTCAGCACATGGACATACCCCCTACCTTATAAATAAACCTGATCTGGCCGCCATTTTACATTCAGTGTTTTGCCAGTATAGGGAGAGGTTGCTGTGTGGAGTAGGGACAGGCTGTTAGGGACACCAAGCGCTAGCTAATAGGGCCACAAAAGTCATTTTAAGCACAAGTATAGGTGTGCTATTGATAGGAATGATACACAGAGGGGTGCGATATACTTATAATATACTTTTATAATGAGTCAAAAACACATAGATCTATATAGTGATCACCTGGAAGTCAGAGGCCTAGGGGCTTACTAGGGACATTTTTATATAGTATAAAATTTTGTAATTGTGTCTGCGCTGTCAGCTATGTCCTTTCTCTGTGAACTGCTGTGCACAGAGCCGCTGCTGGGTACCAAAGAGAAATCAGTTGCCTCGATCCACAAAGTGTATAAGTGTCAATTATAAAGGTATGGTATCAGCGCAGGAAAAAGGACATAAGGCCTAATCGGATGGTTTTAAATACCTGTTCGGCAGAATGTGGGCTTGGAAATGCTCCTCCTGTAGGTTAGTTCTTCATAGCACTAAACAGTGCGGGATGGACAGCGATACTCCGTGCTCAACTTCAAAAAAGGCGCGCGTCACGCTCCGGCCGGCAGCTGGCGTGCGTACGAAGGAGCTTATTGGTAAGGGAATCCGAGAACGTAGCGTGTGACGTCATAGCTGTTGGACGGATACCTCCGTGGGCCAAAAGACCAGTCCTACGTAGATCCTGACGAAGAAGTCCGACGACTTCGAAACGCGTAGGACACGTCTTTTGGCCCACAGAGGTATCCGTCCAACAGCTGTGATGTAACACGCTACGTTCTCGGATTCCCTTACCAACAAGCTCCTTCGTACGCGCGCCAGCTGCCGGACGGAGCGTGGCGCGCGCCTTTTTTGAAGTTGAGCACGGAGTATCGCTGTCCATCCCGCACTGTTTAGTGCTATGAAGAACTAACCTACAGGAGGAGCATTTTCAAGCCCACATTCTGCCGAACAGGTATTTAAAACCATCCGATTAGGCCTTATGTCCTTTTTCCTGCGCTGATACCATACCTTTATAATTGACCATTTTTATATAGGGTAAGGTTCCGGACGGGGTCACTCTTATCAGGGCGGGTGGTCTGTGGTTAGGCTATCAGGGCCAGAATAGCACCCTCCTGTAGGGCAATATCAGGGACAGTTCTTTGCCCACCCTGTCCTTCAATACCATATCATCATCTAGCGCAGGGATAGATGTATTTTGCTTTCCCTCCGGGATTCATGGATGTGCACTGGAACCCCCCGGATTGTGGTAGGACATATGGTTTCTCATTTGATGCCGCTGAACACCTGACTTAGTGCCGCCGAGTACTTGTTATTGCCTACCACATCTATGCTTTTTGGTTAACTTTAATAATTTAATTTATTTTCATTTTTAAGGGATATCTTTTCCATTCACACGTCCGCAAAATGGGTCCGGATCCGTTCCGCAATTTTGCGGAATGGGATTCATTTTCAATGGGGCCAGAATGTGCTGTCCGCATCCGCATTTGCGGATCCACATCCGTCATTAGCGCATCCGCACTTCCGCATCTGTGCTTCCGTTTCCGCAAAAAAATAGAGCATGTCCTATTCTTGTCCGCAATTGCAGACAAGATTAGGCATTTTCTATTATAGTGCCGGCGATGTGCAGTCCACAAATTGCGGAATGCACATTGCCGGTGTCTGTGTTTTGCGGATCCGCAAAACACTTACGGATGTGTGAATGGACCCTCATAGTACAATTATTAAAGGTTACATTTTATCTTCATGTATATTCTAATGGATTGCCTTCCTTGTACAATGTTATAATATACTTTCTATGTTAGAAAGTATATTATAGTGCATTTGTATTGTGCGGCAGTTGTGTGCAGTTCTGCTGCGATACTGCAGGTATGAAGAGGGGCATGCGTTATTGGAACAAATAATTTCTACTGGTGTGATATACCAGTCATCCCCCCAAAAAACAGATTGAAGCGGGGTGTTATATACCAATATACTTT
This sequence comes from Bufo gargarizans, assembly GCF_014858855.1. Classification (NCBI taxonomy): domain Eukaryota; kingdom Metazoa; phylum Chordata; class Amphibia; order Anura; family Bufonidae; genus Bufo; species Bufo gargarizans. The sequence continues at coordinate 638,899,866 of NC_058080.1, read as the reverse complement.
CTTTATAGTGCATTTGGGTACTGTATAGTGCATTTGCGCATGCGTGTACACGAAAATTGTATTGCCGATATTTCGCATTGAGAAAAAAAATGAATGGAGATCGCAAATTCGAATAATACACCTGGTATGTCACTGTCCATGTTGTGGGACTATTTGTGCACTTCTAGTAATTATTTCTTGGCTGCAAATATGAGCTGAAGGTTTTTCAGGTTCGCCTGCAATTAAAATGAATGGGACCGGCCGCGAACTTGCGGTTCGCATACATTTGATCGCGTTCGCGAACTGTCCCGGCAGATGTTCGTCCATCAGTAGCTTCAAGGTCTGTAGACCAAGGCAAGAGCCAGTCAGCGGGCTACTACTAGGTCAAGATGATAGTGCAACATTGAGGCAGGTCCCTAATGGGTGGCCTGACTCTCTATTAGAAGTCATCTCAGCCACCCGATGTGTCTATAAAAACAAACTGGGTAGTTAGTGGAAACATTGGTTGGTTAAGATGCTGTATGTTGTTGACTATCTGTATGTAGTGCATTTGATGCATTGAGCCGTGTGCCTTTTATGCAGGCGATGGGAGGCTGGGGGCTCACCCTCGCACAGGGACCCAACTGGAAATCACCTGTGGGACAGTCAGAGCCTGACCCCATTAGTGCATATCTGTGTTCCATATGTCAGAGTGCTTGGAAAACTTGTCTACGGCACAGTTTTAGGCTACTTTCACACTTGCGTTCAGAGTGGATCCGTTTGGTGTCTGCACAGACGGATCCGCTCCTATAATGCAAACGATGGGATCCACTCAGAACGGATCCGTCTGCATTATATTTCTGAAAAAATTCTAAGTCTGAAAGTTAGTCAGACGGATCCGTCCAGACTTTGCATTGAAAGTCAATGGGGGACGATCCGTTTTGTCAACTTCAAACGTATCCGTCCCCATTGATTTACATTGTAAGTCCGGACGGATCCGTTTGGCTCCGCACGGCCAGGCGGACACCCGAACGCTGCAAGCTGCGTTCGGGTGTCCGCCTGCTGAGCGGAACGGAGGTCAAACGGTGCCATACTGATGCATTCTGAGCGGATCCGCATCCACTTAGAATGCATTGGGGCAGTACGGATGCGTTCGGGGCCGCTTGTGAGAGCCTTCAAACGGAACTCACAAGCGGAGCCCCGAAAGCAAGTGTGAAAGTAGCCTAAGGGAACTGCAAATGGAGGCTAGGTAATATTTGCATGTAGCTGTACAGTGGGGCCCCCAGAATGAATTAAACGAGGTTTAAAGAAAAACACGACTAAAAAGAACACAGTAGACTACTTTTACATTTAATTTTCTGTACAAATCTAAGAATAAATAGGCTCTACAAATGCCATCCAATTATAATGCGAAAATTTAGCATGGCAACGGCAAAACTAAGATAAAAACAACAAAAACCTTCAAATATGATTGACTAAGACACACGTTAACATCAGTGTGAAGGCCTCTTCAAAATGACTTAAGGCTGGGTGGGCTGAAAAACACCATAGAGAAAGGTAAAGAAAAGACCTTTTCAAGAAAACTCTAAGCATGAGTGAGTTTGAAAAAAAGTGTAGTGAAACGAATATCTTCTCATTATCAAACAGGCTTTTCATGAAGACTGAGCACTTTCATGAGAAAGAATACCTCACTGCCTGTGGCCCATTCAGACCTCTGATGGGACAACCCCAATTGTGAACACTGGTTCTACGAATGACAAAAGATTGGCATGTATCTTCTTAACTTGTGTAAACTCTTCTCAGGACTGCGAAATGCGATGCTCCTTCCATACACCTTGGCTCTAGGGATTCTGAATGAAAAGGCTTCTATTGTGGTATCATGAAGTGTCTCAATCAGTGAAACCTAACCGATTACAGTGCACTGGATTGTGCAGGCTTTTCTGCTAGTAGCCTACATAAATCTGCTTCAATTACGAGTGGACTAAAACTAATCCCCGGCATCGAAATCTGGATGCTGGCCAGAGACAACACATCGTGAATAGAGGCTTAAAATAAGAAGTTAAAAAAGCACAGATACTTCAGATACTTCAGTAATTTGCCTTAATACAAAAATAAAAGTCTGCGTTGACACAAAAATACATAAATTATTTTTAAAATCTATTCATTTATATCAATCAAATAAAAAATATATATTTTGCAGAACTTTAATATGTCACTACTGCAGTGTCGAAAACCATTAGTATATTTTTTTCCTATACCACAAAATATACCCCTTTAAAATAGTTCTGTATACCAGGACTTTATAACCTGTTACCACAAGCCAGAACAACATAATTATTTGCCTCACCAATGCAGAAAGTCCTTATCAAAATTAAAAGGGTTGTCCGGATGATTAAGATTGATGACCTGTCCAAAGGATAGGTCATCAATATCTGATTCGTAAGGTTATGACTCCTGGCACCTCTGCTGATCCATGAGCGCTGTGCCCTCTTCCTAGGCCAATAACATCATATTCATCAACCACGTGGCCCAGGCGCAACTTAGTCTTATTCAAGTGAATGGGGCTGAGCTGGAACACCACGCCCAACTGCTATCCAATGGACGGCACTGTGTATGGTTAGCTGTAAGGTCAAACGGCTGACTGGTGGAGTGACTGGTGAACAGTTCATCAAAAATAAATAATTGATGTTGCTAAATTAGAGATTGGTGCAGTCTGGGGAAACGTCTAAGCAGTATATGATCACTTTTGTCAAAAATTACCTCCCCAGCTACACTGTTTAAGATGTCCTGTTGTGCACCACTCAACCCTTTGTAGGATAAAGATCACATACATTTTTTACCAACAAGGCTTCTGTCCATAAGAGAGGGGAATGGTATAAAAAGAGGGTCACATACTTAAAAATGTTTTCCAACCCCTGAATGCCCGGGCCCCTCACACACTATGTACTTATCTCTCTCCATGCCACCTGCGTCGCTCCTGGTCCCCGCACGACCGCCGCTGCCTCTCCCGGTGGAGAGATGAACTAAAATATTGCATTTGACCCTTTACTTAGCACTTAGTTGAAGCACCTTTAAGAGTAATTACATTCTCCGCTTAGAGTCGGGGCCAAAAATTTAAATCTTGGTTTCATCAGACCAGATAATCTTTTTTTATCACAGTCGGAGAGTCCTTTCGGTGCTTTTTTATTGGCTAACTCCAGGCAGCCTTCCATGTGTCCTTTACTGTGGAGAGGCTTCTTTCTGGCCCCTCTGCCATAATGCCCAGATTGGTGGAGTGCTACAGCGATGGTCGGCCTTCTGAACAGTAAGTGCACACAGGATCTCTGGAGCTCAGTCAGAATGAACACTGGGTTTTTGGTCACATCTCATATCAAATCATATCCAGTCAACTGCATTTACCATAGGAAAACTTCAATCAAAGTCTAGAAACATCTTAAAGATGAGCAATAGAAAAGAGGTCCCCAGAGTTAAATTTCAAGTGTCACAGCAAAGGGTCTGATTATTTATATCCTTACCAAATTTTATATTTTCGTTTTAATAAGTTTGCAAATATTTCTGATAATTCTAAGATTTCAAAAATGTTCACTTTTTTATTATGGGATATTGAGTGAAAATTGATGGGGGAAAATTTTATATTTTTAAAGTTCTAACATAATGGGGAAAAATGTAAAAGGATCTGAAGCCTCTGAATGCACCGTATCAATATATAACAGACTTGTAATAAATTGCAAAGGAAAATCCAGGTTTGCAGATTATTATGAAGCCAGAATCTACGGAGGATCATTACTCATTCATTTGCAACAAAGTACAACGAGGAAATAACCATTTAAGCGCTAAACACAGAGTGCTATTCAGTTGTGGCTATCAAATACTGTTGACAACAAGCCTACGGTATTTTAATACAGATTATTGAGCTCTTTAGTTATAAGAAATGATAGGTATAACCTACAGGGAAAAGATACAGCTGAATTATTTAGAGTTGTTGGGCAGAGTGAAAAATAAGCCTATGAAATACATATACTATTTTCAGGGTCATTTTTTTTTTTATTGTGGACTAAATGTGAAAATTCTCCTTCCCATTGCCCTTTCTTAGATGTTTTAGAGTTTGGAGAATTGTAATAGAAACCCATATAAATGTATTTCTTAAAAGACTTTCTGTTCTGGCAGGTGATCTGTTTGGTTCTACTCAGTCTAAGTATCTGTAAGAAATCATACTGCTCACAGATAACTCCAGCAGGTATCCGCCACTGGTGCGAAGATATTGGAGATTCTGGGGCCTGTATCTGCGCATGCACTGGACTCACTCAGTTACTGTTCAGTGGATGCGCAGACAGGGATGCAGCAAGGGACAACCAAAAAAGAGATCACATGGGTAAATCACATGATTGCCACCATCTTATGACCTATTGATGTGGAGACTGTTGCGCTACAATGTTTAAATAGCCCATTCTATATTTCAAAGGCTATGGACACCTTTGGGGGAAATGTATTTTATTATTGCATTTTACTAATTTTGGGATAAAAACATTTATCAATTGGTGTTTACTACAAATTTCCAACAGTTTTTCATCTACAGCTTTCGGTTTCAGTACATTTACAGACCAGCTGGCTCTCTACCTCACACTGAAACCATCACGGAGCTGCTCTGTTGGCTGGATCTGTAGCCATTATCCATACGTTCCTAACAGCTCATAAACACTCATGATCAGAGATGAGCCAATTTCTTCATGTCCAATTTGGCCGAAACAACTTTCTCATTGGACTTGGGTTAAATGTATTCAGAAATTGCTTTGATTGCCTGGAAAAGTCTCTTCTCACTCTCTTTCTTGCCTTGATTCTCCCAAATCAAACAAAATTCGGGTGCGGTAGAATCAGAACCTTTTGATAACTTTGGGTTGAATTTCAGAATTTTAGAATTGATTTACTCAACTCTAACTCATTGTAACTAAATTCTTATCAGTTTGATAAGAAATTAGCTATAATGTGTTTATGAGCTGTCAGGAGTTCAGGGTCGCAGATCCAGCCCACAGAGCAGTTCAGCGTGACTTAGAGAGCCGCTAGTCTGCAAATGTACTGGAACTAAAAGCTGTAAAAGAAAAAAACTGTTGAAATTTATTTATTTTTTTATAAAGACTAATTGAAAAAAGTTGTACCTGCAAATAAGTAGAATGCAATAAAAAACAAGAAGCATACTTGGCATCCCAGGATCTCCTCACTTTTTTAGTAATTAATATTTAATTATTTTTTCTAGTAAAATCCATACCCATGTGATAGGTCCTCTTTAAGGGTGATACAATTACAAAGTTACTAATTTTAAACTTCCCCATCATCCAGTTGCCCCCCCCCCCCCCAATAAAAAAATAAAAATAAAAATGGTAGTACTAATGTAGTACTAGGCGCAAACTGTTCTGTACTTTACCTTTGGGTATTTTCTTTTAGCTTTTCATCAAGGTCATCAAGAATTTGCTGACACTCCGAATATCCTGGGAACATATCCAACACACTATCCAGTAGAGAAAAGCTTATCTGGTCTTCTCCTGCACCCTCCATCATGGCTTCTGCAAAAACAAAATATAAGAAGAACAGAACTTATATATTGATGAACTGTCCTCAGGATAGGTCTACAATATAAGATTGGTGGGTGCCCAAAACTGTACTAAAGCCTCTATGAACTGTGTAGTTTTCAGCGTCAGGATATTGCAGCTAAGTTACCATTTACTTGAATGGGAGATGAGCTGCAGTAACCCAGGATGGCCACTACACAGTGGAAGCAGCCTTCTGCTTCCAGCAATATCCTCTGTACAGTTTCTGTGGACGGCAGCTGCCCAAGACAGCTGATCAGTCGGGGGTGCAGGGTTTCAGATTCCCACGCTCTTCTATTGATTACCTATCCTGAGGACAGGTCATCAATATCTAAGTCCCAGAACCCCATTAAAGAAGACCTATCAGCATACTGCTTGGTAGGATTAATTCTGAGAGGCGATGGTCCTGTCCCTCTGTGCACTTCAGCTTTGAAGGATCAAGCCTAGCAGGTAATATGTCAGGTTTAATAGGGTTGTCCTGCTGACAGGTGCTCTTTTACATAACGTTAAATATCATAAACCTACAGTATAGGTTCACATGTTCTGATGACATGTCCCCTGGGCTATTATACCAGATGGCACAAAAGAATATTGTGCCATTTGTATAATAGGGAACAAGAAAGAATATGGCATACTAATCATTAGGAGTCTGCTGTATGGCGCTACCTCAAGTTACAATGACCACTGGATACAATATTTTCAACATACAATGGTCTTTCCTGGTCCATTGTAACATGAGACCATAATTCATCATACTGTACAATGTCATGGACACAAACAAACAGCACTGGTATTTCCCTGGTAACACACTAGTAGCAGCTCTCTACAGTACAGTGCGGTACTACATGTGATGTACTGCAATCTACCTGGTGCCAGGATGTGCTGCTTCTACGAACACCAGGCTGCACTATTCAAGAGCTTCAAGAATGGCTGGACTCATTGGAGTGACATCCAGCTTCCAGCACCTATTTCTGACTTCCATATGTAAGGACTTGCTCTATCTGTAGTAGTTTGCTCATTATTTCAGTCTTCATTTTTTTCTCATTTTTTGGGGCTTCAGAATCAATTATAAGTTTTCCCCTGTCCACAAGATAGGGGATAACTAACCGATTGGTTGGGGTTCCACCGCTGGGAACCTCACCGATCCCAAGAACAGGGGTCTCGTGTTTCTCTCCTGATACATCATGCACCCTTACTGCTCTATTCGGTCTCCACAGAACTGCTGAAGATAGCTCAGTGTTCACATATCGGTTTAACTTTAACATTGTTATGACCAGCGGGTGGGAACTCGCTGCCCCACGTTACCAATTCCCTCTGAGGGCAATGTCTAAGCACGCCCCTCGTTCTTCACATGATACCTCTCATGGCGAGGAGAGACTTTCCCGAGGGGTGTACCAGGTGCTACCTCAGAGGGGAATTGGAACACGAGGGAATTAGGACCAGAGTGTGAACCCACTCGACTGACCTCCAGGTGACACAATACACCCAGTGGCTGATCAGACAGATGTGTAATCAGGTACGAGTCCGTAAACGTAGATTAGGGTCAGGGCAGGCGGCAATCAGGCAAAGTCCTTCATATGTAATCCAAAGTCCGGTATACAGAAAGACAAGAACCAACAGAAAACATTAGCTCAAACAGGAAACTAGACAAGCTAGGAACCTAAGTTGCTCAGGCATCTTCCTGTAGAAGGAGGCGCCTTTAAATACCTCTGCAGACCAGCCATAGGCAGGGGAAGATAGAGGGCTTCTGCAGGCTGTCTCACTAAGGGAAGAGAGACACGCCCGCGCACACCCTAAATAGACACAAGGAACTCTAAGCCAGAGTGCAAGCTCTGCTCAGAGCCAGGAGGGAGATGCTGGTGGCAGGAATGCAAACCACAGCTAAGAACCCTGCTGCCCACTCCTGTCAGCATGGCGTGCAGCAGCGGGAAGGAGTGAAGAAGCCCGGCGCCCGTACCTGCGTATGGGGACAGAGTCACAGGTACGGGGAGCTGGGCTAACAAACTTTTTTTTACATTCTTTAACATTTGGTGTAGGAGGTCAGAAAAGCTGTATACAGCTGAATATAGAACACCATATGATGTAAGAATGCTCCTATAGTCATATTATTGACCCTTTTTGTGCTGGGAATTATATCCATGTCCAATGTAAAATCTCCTGATATCAAGCTTGTTGCCCTGAAAGTCTTTAACAGCCACATGCATGCCATAAGAGTGTTTGCATGCAATTTTTTTTGCATATATTGGTCTACTGTGCTTGATTGTAGTTGTGTATTTAAAGACAGTTTACTACATATACATATCCTTTTTTATATTAGACCATTTTTATTGTAATTTATAGCTCAATAAGATACAGTTGGTATAACCAGTACAGGTAGTGTGTTCTTATGTTAACTATACAATCATAAACATCCTTTTTAAAGAGAGTCAATGGAAGATGTATCCCTATGCATGCATATGTATGGGGCATATATTCAGTGGGACCAGTTCAAACAGTTCCACCTCACACAAGATGAACCTAGCCGAAGGCTACAGTCACATCTGCACAATTTTTTTCCATACTAGAAAAAGCTAAATAAAACTAAAAATAAAGCGCAGGATCCATCAATGCCTCCAGTTTCATATAGAGGTTATTCAGTATAGAGCTTTTCTACCTTAAAGAGGTTGTGTGAGATCTTGGAGCAGCCCAGCAAACAATCATCTTCCAGTCCATTCCTCCTGATGCAGTATGTGACTGCTGCAGCCAAACATAGTCCTCAGAGGTCTAACACAGAGGAAGGTGACCGGCTGCAGTTCTTTACACCTGCACATCACTGTGCATGTCATAGGGGAGATTTATCAAAACTGGTGCAAAGAACAACTGGCTTATGCTTACCTGTTTCTCCGGCACAGTTTTCTTCAGCACTGGTCCGGTCCTCCTGCCGCTGCTTGTTTACAAACTGCAGCGGGAAATAGGGGTGGGCGGTATAGGCGATATGCGATATAAATTTGGGCCATGATATGGATTTTCGCCATATCGCCTGACCGCGATATGATCACGCTCTCTGCGCGCACCATTTTCTCCTGAGCCGGCCGGCACAGTGGAGGGAGAAGGAGGGAGTCCCTCCCTCCCCACTGTGCGCGGCTGCCGCTGAACACCAATGAGGACAGAGTAGGAGGAGGAGGGGAGGGACTGTGGCCACTGCGCCACCAATGAATGAGCCGGCCATATCCCACAGGGTCCCCCCCCCCCATCATTGGTGGCAGTGGGCAGTTCCGATCAGAGTCCCAGCATGTAATGCTGGGGCTCTAATCGGTTACCATGGCAGCCAGGAGTCACGCTACTGAAGCCCTGGCTGCCATGGTATGTTAGTGAGCAGCATTATACTCGCGTGCGCCGTGGCCGCCAGGTGCTCCTTTTTCTGTCTGTGCGGCGGATTGCTAATGCTTACAGCATTAGCAATGCGCCGCACAGACCTATGAGAAGAAGGAGCGACCGGCGACCACATCGCACGCGAGTATAATGCTGCTCACTAACATACCATGGCAGCCAGGGCTTCAGTAGCGTGACTCCTGGCTGCCATGGTAACCGATCGGAGCCCCAGCATTACACTGCTGGGACTCCGATCGGAACTGCCCACTGCCACCAATGATGGGGAGAAGGAGGGGGACCCTGTGGCCACTGCCACCAATGATTAATACTGGGGGGGGAGGGAGGGAGGGAGGGGGGGTGGGTTTTGCGTTACCAGAGGGGGCAGATCAGAGGCTGGGGGGGCAGATCAGAGGCTGGGGGGGGGCAGATCAGAGTCTGGGGGGGCAGATCAGAGGCTGGGGGGAGCAGATCAGAGGCTGGGGGGAGCAGATCAGAGGCTGGGGGGAGCAGATCAGAGGCTGGGGGGAGCAGATCAGAGGCTGGGGGGAGCAGATCAGAGGCTGGGGGGGAGCAGATCAGAGGCTGGGAGGGCACATGAGAGGCTGGCGCCATGGTCAGCTCCCTGCTGTTGTGTGCAAAAAGCACAGGGCAGCAGGGAGAGTGTAAAGTCCTATTCACCCTAATAGAGCTCTATTAGGGTGAATATGACAAGGGTTCTAGCCCTTAAGGAGGCTAATAGTTATTAAATAAAAAGTAAAAAAAAAAAAAAAAAGTTTAAACACCCCCCCCCCCCCCAATATAGAAAACAATATATCGCAATATATATCACATATCGTACATGTTTAAAATTATATCGCAATATAGATTTTAGGCCATATCGCCCACCCCTAGCGGGAATGTTTCGGTATATGACCACTGCAGCCAATCACTGTCTTCGGCAGTCTATTGCTCAGGACAGCGATTGGCTGCAGAGGTGGCGTTCCATACATCTGCACGTCACTGACACTATGGGGTGATTTATCAAAACAGTTGCAAATTTTCCAAAAATAAAAGGTGGAATCTGGTGGCTACTGTGGGAAACTAAGCCAGTTTTCCTTTGCACCAGTTTTGATAAATCACTCCATAGTGTCGGTGACGTACAGATGTATCGAACACCACCTCTGCAGCCAATCACTGTCCTGAGCAATAGACTGCTGAGGACAGTGATTGGCTGCAGTGGTTATGTGCCATATACCGGAACATTTCCGCTGCAGTTTGTAAACAAGCAGCAGCAGGATTGGAACAGTGTTGCAGAGAACGGCGCTGGATAAACAAGCACGTATGATTTTTTTTTCCTATAGACTTTTATAGGGCTTGTCAGAGATTTTCTAATTATTGTGGACCACCCCTTCTAGGGGGGCTTACAGCACTCAATGAGGCACCAAACAGTTGTACACGGACCACTGAGGTCTGTGGAAAGCAAAGCATGTAGCAGGCAGTAGAGTCATCCATATTTAACAGCAGGCTTTGTGCTAACATAGATATATTTTCGCCAGGAAGCTACAAATTGCTGTGTCAGACGGTTTTTAGGCGTAGAACTGATTCCATCACCGACTGTGTTATTCCGCTCAGCAATTTTCCAGCAGATAAAAAAAAAAAACATTTTGTAAACATGACAGCTTGGTTTGCATATATGTATTCCTCTTAGACATCGATGTCATTTCTTCACTTAGCTTGTCAAAACAATTTATTTGCTTCCCTCGGATTTGCATGATCTAGTTAGCCGGTGAAAATCAAACCGCGTTCATTCAGTTTGGCAAATCATCACTTCAAATGGCCAATAATCTCACTTCCAGAATCCCAACTAGATGAGCTGTGTGACTGGGGTGTGAAGCAGGGAGAAGAACCACACAGGAGCCTGGCTACAAATACACTGCGTTACACAAATTATTTGCTATATGGCAAGTTTTTTTTGTTTGTTTTTTTACATCGATTTATCTCAACATTATATGGGATAACGTGCTATTAGAATATTTTGGATGTGGAAATGCCAATTATTTTTTGGGGGAAAAAGGTGAGTGAATTTTTTACATTTTAATAACTTTATTAAATGGTCTTATTTACTTTTAGTTCCCTTAGGATACTTATTATCTACCCTATTATGCTATTACACCCTGCTAGAGGCCAACATGGAAGGCCTGGGGACCTTAATTAGGTCCTGCTGTTCAGCACCCCATAAACACAGGTTGGGGGGTGATGATTTGGGGACAGTCTAAGCGCTCAGAAATCATGGTCGCTACTGACCACAGCATCTGAGGGGTTTAAATGGTCGGGATTAGAGAAGATTTAATTTCTTGAAATTAGTTTCGTGTTCGATTTGGACCCGATTCGATTCTACAAGAATCCGATAGAAACATAGAATGTGTCGGCAGATAAGAACCATTTGGCCCATCTAGTCTGCCCAATATACTGAATACCATGGATAGCCCCTGGCCCTATCTTATATGAAGGATGGCCTTATGCCTATCCCATGCATGCTCAACTCCTTCACTGTATTTGCAGCTACCACTTCTGCAGGAAGGCTATTCCATGCATCCACTACTCTCTCAGTAAAGTAATACTTCCTGATATTACTTTTAAACCTTTGCCCCTCTAATTTAAAACTATGTCCTCTTGTAGCAGTTTTTCTTCTTTAAATATTCTCTCCTCTTTTACCTTGTTGATTCCCTTTATGTATTTAAAAGTTTCTATCATATCCCCTCTGTCTCGTCTTTCTTCCAAGCTATACATGTTAAGGTCCTTTAATCTTTCCTGGTAAGTTTTATCCTGCAATCCATGTACCAGTTTAGTAGCTCTTCTCTGAACTCTCTCCAAAGTATCACTATCCTTCTGGAGATATGGTCTCCAGTACTGCGCACAATACTCCAAATGAGGTCTCACTAGTGCTCTGTAGAGCGGCATGAGCACCTCCCTCTTTCTACTGGTAATGCCTCTCCCTATACACCCAAGCATTCTGCTAGCATTTCCTGCTGCTCTATGACATTGTCTGCCTACCTTTAAAGGGAACCTGTCACCGGGATTTTGTGTATAGAGCTGAGGACATGGGTTGCTAGATGGCCACTAGCACATCCGCAATACCCAGTCCCCATAGCTCTGTGTGCTTTTATTGTGTAAAAAAAACTATTTGATACATATGCAAATTAACCTGAGATGAGTCCTGTCCTTGACTCATCTCAGGTTAATTTGCATATGTATCAAATATTTTTTTTATACAATAAAAGCACACAGAGCTATGGGGACTGGATATTGCGGATGTGCTAGTGGCCATCTAGCAACCCATGTCCTAAGCTCTATACCCAAAATCCCGGTGATAGGTTTCCTTTAAGTCTTCTGAAATAATGACCCCTAAATCCTTTTCCATTTGGTGTATCCCTCCAGGAACATCAACCCTGTTACAAATCTTTGTGTCATCAGCAAAAAGACACACCTTACCATCGAGGCCTTATGCAATTTCGCTGATAAAGATATTAAACAATATGGGTCCCAGAATAGATCCCTGAGGTACCCCACTGGTAACAAGACCATGGTCTGAATATACTCCATTGACTACAACCCTCGATATGCTCCAATTGGCCTGAAAATTGGTATATGACACTCTGGTGTCTACTAGGACCTTTTTTTTTAGGAAAATATGTAACTTCTTGTAAATTTTTAATGAATTTCAGTCTGTGAAGATGTCTGTGTTTGATCCGTGTGTCAGTTTATTGCCCTATATGTATCATGTGTATGTCACGGACACTGCCCAGCTGAAAATAAATTTTAAAAGGATCCTCAGTGAAAAACAGAGCAAACACATGTCCGTGTTATGTCCGTTTTTTTTTTTCATGGACCCATAGACTATAATGGGCGTGTTGGGTCCGCATCACAGACCAAAGTAGCGCATGTCTCAGATTTTTTCACTGACCTACGTTCAAAAAAATATATACTGAAATACATAAAATTTATGTATACCTGTGCTGTCTGTGGAAAATGCAGACAGCAAACGTCAGTGAAAAACAAAAATGTGAATAAGGCCTTAAGCTCTTTAATGCAATGACAGCACACCGACATATATAACTATGGGTAAACGGGCGGTTGACAGTGGTAATCAGCGAGTTTAAAAACACACTGCACCATCATATGTGTTCTGCTTTTTAATATTAGAAAGCTTCTGGTGTTTAAACACAGTCAGAAAAAAACTGTGGCTTGTTGGGACCAAGCTTACAAAACACACAAATCTGTGTGTATCTTGGATGATTGGTCCCAACAAGGCACATGTTATTGCTATAAGAAACAGTAATGCTAGGCAGACAGCCAGCGGCATGATGGCGGCAGCCATATGGATTGGAACACGATAGCAAGCAGGCCGCCAGTGGCATGATAGGGGTGCCAGCATCAGCCATACAGTAATAAAACATGATGGTAGGCAGTAAGCAACCAGAAGTACCATTATGGAGTATTATCAGTAATGGCAGTTCAATTTAATGGCCTCAGATCGAGGAGTGTGAAAACCCTAATGGATCCAGGCCCCCTTCATTTTGACAAACGTGATGTTTTGTACACTGGCAAAGGACAGCTTTGTCCGTTTAGGCCTCATAATGCCCCATAATGTGCTGAAAACCCTCTCTAAGATTACACTGTAGGTTGGACAAGACAGAACAGGGAGAGCATACTGGGCCAGTTCGGGCTAACTGTTTCAAACTGCCTGCCCAGAAGTCCATGGGGTCAGCAAACATGCTATGTGCAGGGGATTTGGGCCATCCTGGAGCAGCATATGGAAAAAAAAATGTTCTATCATGTTGATGATACTAAACTTCCTGGCTGTGGATTCTGCTGCTTGTGAAACCTAGTGGAAACCTAGGAGATGGGTGACTGTGGGGGATGGGGGGGGAGCAGAGAGGGGCCTCCTGGTCAGACATATGGGTGGCAGACATCTGCTTTCCAAAAGCTGCGGCAAGCAGCATACTAGTGCTGGAGATATTGGTTATTGTAGTAATAAAGCATTCTAATTATTAATCCAACGATTAATCGAGTACTCCAATAAGAAAAAACTAATTAAAAGAACGTTTTCCTATATAAAAACTCATCAGACCCCGTGCCATCAGTCCTCAGCTATATCAGCCCAGTCCATGCCATCAGCTCCCCCAGTGCCATCAGTCCTCTGTGCCATCCGCTCCCCCCCCCCCCCCCAGTGCCATCTGTAGTCTGTGCCATCAGCTCCCCACAATGTTTCTGCCATTGTCGCTGACCACCTTACCCAGTTAGATTTGGCAGGGAAACAATCAGTGGAATGTTTGCTGCTTGATACACCTTAGCAAGTGATCAGTCGTGTGGCTACCGTCACACAGGGCGATAGCTCTAACAGCATGGCAGCACTTCAAGTTACACATGATAGGAGGTAGGGCTGTCGAATATAATCGATGTAGCGATGCATCGCGATTCGACCCCCGGCGATTCTGCATCGATGCGGTTGCTTTAAATAATCGATGCATGTTAATGACGTTAGCGACGCGTCCGCCGTGCAGCCGAGTCGGAAAAAAGTTTTTGGGCGCCTTCTTTCCCGCCTCCCGCTGACGTGTCAGAGGGGGTGGCCACAACATTGAGTGAGCCGGGTCTGACTGAGTGAGGAGGAGCCGGAGGCGTGGTTTCCGCGCATCTCCGGCTCCCAGTCAGACACTCAGAAGCAGGCGGCAGTGCGGACGTGCGGTGGCTGGCGGCGAGGTGAGTTATCTACCTCCAAAGCGCCTGCCACCTACACAGCATATACACCTACCGCCTGCCACCTACACAGCTCATATTGCCGCTTCTCATACCTTTGCCGCCCGCGCCATGTTTCTTCTTTATTTTTCCGGTTGTGTATCTTCTTATTCTTCCCCTCCGTCTACAGTGGACGGAACTTTAGGTTCCGGGTCTATGAAAGGCGGTCAAACAGCGGCCCCTAGTGGCCAGTCTGGGAATGTCTACATTTATCTCACACTATTCAGGGATTGCTCCCAGCAGGAGGTGATCCACACTGACAACTCTCAGCTAAGGGCAGGGATCTGAAACTGCTGGGGTGTCAGATTTACTGACAGTTACTGATCCTGCACCATCAGAGCCCCTTCACACGTGTATCAGTCCCTACTGAGAGGATGGTGATTGTGGATACACAGGATCTATCAACCTGAAACCTCCAGGACTAAGGCTACTTTCACACTAGCGCTTGATCGGATCCGTTCTGAACGGATCCGATCATATTAATGCAGACGGAGGCTCCGTTCAGTACGGTTCCGTCTGCATTAATAACTTAGAAAATTTTCTAAGTGCGCAAGATGCCTGAGCGGATCCGTCCAGACTTTCAATGTAAAGTCAATGGGGGACGGATCCGCTTGAAGATTGAGCCATATGGTGACATCTTCAAGCGGATCCGTTCCCATTGACTTACATTGTAAGTCTGGACGGATCCGCTCGCCTCCGCACGGCCAGGCGGACACCCGAACGCTGCAAGCAGCGTTCAGCTGTCCGCCTGTCCGTGCGGAGGCGAGCGGAGCGGAGGCTGAACGCCGCCAGACTGATGCAGTCTGAGCGGATCCGCTCCATTCAGACTGCATCAGGGCTGGACGGAGGCGTTCGGGTCCGCTCGTGAGCCCCTTCAAACGGAGCTCACGAACGGACCGACGAACGCTAGTGTGAAACTAGCCTAATACTGATGGTCTCTCAGGTTCTTTCACACTTGCGTTTTTCTTTTCCGGCGCTGAGTTCCGTCCTAGGAGCTCAATACCGGAAAAGAACTGACCAGTTTTATCCTAATGCATTCTGAATGGAGAGCAATCCGTTCAGGAGGCATCAGTTCAGTCCCTCTTACGTTTTTTGACCGGAGAGAATACCGCAGCATGCAGCAGTTTTCTCTCCGGCCAAAAATCCTGAACACTTGCCGGATCCAGCTTTAAACTTATATTGAAATGTATTAGTGCCAGATCCGGCATTAAAATTGCTGCATTGACGGATCCGTTCTTCCGATCTGCGCAGACCTTTAAATCTGTGAAAAAAATAAACACCGGATCCGTTTTTCCAGATGACACCGGAGAGACAGATCCGGTATTTCAATGCATTTGTCAGACGGATCCGCCTGACAATAGATACAAATAAATATTTTTGTGCAATTTCTGACTGATTGAATTAATTTTTTGATGTAAAATTGAAAAACAAGGGGACTTGGGTAATAATCTTGATGCATCGTGATGCATCGCCGAATCGAATCGAATCGAATCGAATCGTGGACTTGATAATCGTAATCGCATCGAATCGTGAGACGAGTGAAGATGCGCAGCCCTAATAGGAGGGAGGTGGAGTGGGAGCAATGCCCTGCCCTGCCGCTGTTAGGAATATTGCAGCATTTGTGCTGAAATATTTTTGAGCTATGCATCTTATATCACAGGTTCAACAATCATTTTTTATTATTTTACAAAAATGCAGTAATTTGTCTGCTATGGTCTATGTGTTCTATAACACAGGTATAAAAATGGTGTTATTGGTATAATGCAACACGTTTAAAGAGCCTCAGTCAGCATGATCAACCCTAATAAACTAGGCAGACAGCCTGGTAAGGTTGATCATGCTGATTAAAAGGATACCCTTCTTTTGTCTGTATGTTAAACAGCTGCAGAGATATGAGCGCTTCTATTCATATATAAATGTGCACACCTGATCACCAGAGGGCAGGGCTGAATCCTTGGAGCGCTGATTTGTAACCCCCCTCCCCCCCTTCCCCTTGAAAGGCAGGGCTAGACATCACAGGACACAGCTGTGTCCTTGCATGAACATATCATATAGACTACTTACTATAGCATTACCATGTTGAGAACAGAAGATATAGATATATATATATTACATACACACTGAACATAAATCTAAGCGCAACACTTTTGGATTTGCTCCTATTTTGCATGAGCTGAACTCAAAGATCTGAAACATTTTCTACATACACAAAAGACCCATTACTGTTCACAAATCTGTCTAAATCTGAGTTAGTGAGCACTTCTCCTTTGCCGAGATAATCCATCCCACCTCACAGGTGTGGCATATCAAGGTGCTGATTAGACAGCATGAATATTGCACAGGTGTGCCTTAGACTTCCCACAATACTAGGCCACTCTGAAATGTGCCGTTTGATCACACAGCACAATGCCACAGATGTCGCAACGTTTAAGGGAGCGTGCAATTGGCATGCTGACTGCAGGAATGTCTACCAGAGCTGTTGCCCGTGCAATGAATGTTCATTTCTCTACCATAAGCCGTCTCCAAAGGCGTTTTTTAGAGAATTTGGCAGTACATCCAACTGGCCTCACAACCGCAGACCACGTGTAACCACACCAGCCCAGGACCTCCACACCCGGCATGTTCACCTCCATGATCGTCTGAGACCAGCCACCCGGACAGCTGCAGCAACAATCGGGTTTGCATAACCAAAGAATTTCTGCACAAACTGTCAGAAACCGTCTCAGGGAAGCTCATCTGCATGCTCGTCGTCCTCATCGGGGTCTGGACCTGACTGTAGTTCATCGTCATAACCGACTTGAGTGGGCAAATGCTCACATTCAATGGTGTCTGGAACATCTGTTCACAGATGAGTCCCAGTTTTCACTGTTCAGGGCAGATGGCAGACAGCGTGTGTGGCATTGCGTGGGTGAGCGGTTTGCAGACGTCAACGTTGGATCAACGTGGATCAAGTGGCCCATGGTGGCGGTGCGGTTATGGTATGAGCAGGCGTATGTTATGGACAACAAACACAGGTGTATTTTATTGATGGCATTTTGCATGCACAAAGATACCGTGACGAGATCCTGAGGCCCACTGTTGTGCCATTCATCCACGACCATCACCTCATGTTGCAGCATGATAATGCACAGCCTCATATTGCAAGGATCTGTACACAATTCCTGGAAGCTGAAAACATCCCAGTTCTTGCTTGGCCGGCATACTGACTGGACATGTCACCCATTGAGCATGTTTAGGATCCTTTGGATCGACGTATACGACAGCGTGTTCCAGTTCCTGCCAATATTCTGCAACTTCGCACAGCTATTGAAGAGGAGTGGACAACATTCCACAGGCCACAATCAACAACCTGATCAACTCTATGCGACGGAGATGTGTTGCGCTGCATGAGGCAAATGGTCGCCACACCAGATACTAACTGTTTTTCAGATAAAATTTTTGTTCAAATTCCAGGAAGGATTTTTTGTTTTTTTTTCTCTCCCTCATTTACCCATAATAAAAGGCTACAGCCTTACTATACTAAGAATAGAGTTTTTTATGCTTAGAAAGCTAATACATATTACTGGTGTCTTTATAATCATATTGTGCCTGTGAATAAACCAGCAATAAGCATTTATACGTACTCAATAGAGTACAGCTAGGTCTACACGACAACAATAAGTCGTGTGACACATAGGGCACAACTACACTGCAACATGTGTCACGCAACATTTTGTCGCAGCAATGTTGCGCGACAAATTTTATAATGATAGTCTATGGTGTCGCACTTCAATAGATTTTTGGCGACAGTATAGACTATCATTATAAAAATTGTCGCGCGACAAAATGTCGTTGTGTAGACCTAGCCTAAAGCTACTTTCACACCAGCGTTTTTGCTGGATCTGTCATGGATCAGCAAAAACGCTTCCGTTCTGATGATACAACCATCTGCATCTGTTATGAACGGATCCGGTTGTATTATCTTTAAAATAGCCACGACGGATCAGTCATGAACTCCATTGAAAGTAAATGGGGGACGGACCCGTTTTCTATTGTGTCAGAGAAAACTGATCCGTTCTGACACACAATGTAAGTCAATAGGGACGGATCCGTTTTCTCGGACACAATAGAAAACTGATCCGTCCCCCATTGACTTCCAATGGAGTTCATGACGACTTGCGCCACATATAGCGCACAGAAAAACGCTGCTTGCAGCTACAAATTTTTGTGAATCTCATAAGGAATGTGATTTGTTTAGAAACAATTCGCTCATCACTAGTTGGGATCATAGTTACCTCCAATCCCAGCCACTGCAGATGTCTGTCAGTGGCACAGAACGGTTGCCACTAATTGTGTATGGAACAGGCTCAGATACTTAAATTCCCTTAAGGTTAGTCTTCCAGGACTAGACTATTGGTTGACTATGTTTAATCACAGTGTCATACATTTGGCAGTGGCTGTGCCTAGTGATGCATCTCAGTTCCATTCACTTGAACGAGCTGCAGTACCTACAACAGCCATAATAAACAATGAAAGGGCTCAATTTCTCTGGAGTCTGACCTCAACTGATCTGAAGGCCTACCCTAAGGCCATTAATATTACACTCCCAGAAAACCTGTATAACATGGGGCAGCTAATACATACCCTTTAGATTGTAAAGAGCCATGGATGTGGCCAGGCGGTACCACACATCCCATCAAAACACTACATTAACATATCTAGCACATGCTTTTCAACAAAGCCCCAAATTGTCGCTTTCTTTTCTTCTTTTTGTTAGGGCTCATTTGCACGACCGTATTTATGTGTCCGCATCCATTCTGCAATTTTGCAGAAGGATTCGAACCCATTCATTTCAACGGGGCCGCAAAAAAAGGGTGCTTTCCGCAATCCATAACTCCATTCCGTGGCTCGGCAAAAAAGATAGAGCATGTTTTATTCTTGTCCGCAGTTGCAGACAAGAATAGGCATTTTTATCATAGGGCTGGCCATGGGCGCGCCGCAAATTGCGGAATGCACATGGTCGGTATCCATGTTTTGCTGAACTGCAAAACACATATGGTTGTCTGAATGAGCACTTAGGACATGTAACAGGTCCTGGTGACTATGCTCTTTGACTTAGTGGCGCCCTTTCTTTTTTTGATCGGTAACACTGTAAAACGACATACTGTACAGTTCTAAAGGAGTCATGAGCATAAATAATTCTTATTATTAGTTCTGTATGAGGGCTTGTGTGGTTTTCCTTCCAAGGATGCTTTCAGGTTACAGTCTGGTCCTGACCAAAGCTCACAGATCTTGAGGTGCTCGCATCTACAATTAAAGGGGTTGCCTAGCCATAGTCTCTCCTCATTGATCTGACACCTCGCGAGGACAGATGCAATTGTATGCTGGGGTGAGACATAGGGTTAAGCGATATACTGGTCTTGGCGATATACAGTGGTATTACAGTGGTTTCCTAATAACCACAGTATTTTGAGACGTCATAGAAGCGGTCATGTGCGCTGACCTCTTCAAAATCTGCGTCCGCGGCTGCCCGCCCCTGAATGTTTGCATACCACCAGTACAATTACTGCCCGCAGCGGCCGCCCCGGCTCCTCCTCGCTCCTATAATGAGGTCTCCGCCCACCAACGTCTGACGTCAGAATCAGAGCGAGTGGCAGGAAAGTCTCTCAAGTTACTCCGAGACCGAGTCCAACCCCCACAGAGTTCACAACTTCGCCTGCAAGTGGAGAGAGAGACCCTAATGTATATTACAGCCGGCCCTGACCCGAGTGAATAAAGCTGTAATATCTGCCTATGACGGTGACCATGTATGTCTTCCACTGCGGCCATGTCTGACTCTGGCCTACTCCTTCCTGCCTGCAAGCTGCACCGCACTACTGCACATTGAAATAGCAGGCATTAGGGAATGAGTCCCTCCCCACTCCTCCATACATTACATGACCAACAAGAAGACATTACTGTATGGTGGCCACAAGACATTCTTTTATTGGGGGCAACAATATGTCAGTATAATGTCACCTTGTGCTTGCCCCCACACAGTATAATGTTTCCTTGTGGCTGCCCCCATACAGTAATGTCTCCTTGTAGCCGCCCCAGACAGTGCCCCATACAGATAACGTCTCCTTGTGGCTGCTGCTGCCCCATACAGTATAACGTCTCCTTGTGGCTGCCCAATACAGTATAACGTCTCCCTGTGGCTGCCCCCATACAGTATTACGTCTCCTTGTGGCTGCCCCATAAAGTATGACGTCTCCTTGTGGCTGCCCCCATACAGTATAACGTCTCCTTGTGGCTGCCCCCATACAGTATAACGTCTCCTTGTGGCTGCCCCCATACAGTATAACGTCTCCTTGTGGCTGCCCCATACAGTATAACGTCTCCTTGTGGCTGTCCCGTACAGTATATCGTCTCCTTGTGGCTGCCCCCATAAAGTATATCGTCTCCTTGTGGCTGCCCCCATACAGTATATCGTCTCCTTGTGGCTGCCCCCATACAGTATAACGTCTCCTTGTGGCTGCCCCCGTACAGTATTATGTCTCCTTGTGGTTGCCCCCATACAGTATAACGTCTCCTTGTGGCTGCCCCCATACAGTATAACGTCTCCTTGTGGCTGCCCCCATACAGTATAACGTCTCCCTGTGGCTGCCCCCATACAGTATAACGTCTCCCTGTGGCTGCCCCCATACAGTATAACGTCTCCTTGTGGCCCCTATACAGTATAACGTCTCCTTGTGGCCCCCATACAGTATAACGTCTCCTTGTGGCCCCCATACAGTATAACGTCTCCTTGTGGCTGCCCCCATACAGTATAATGTCTCCTTGTGGCTGCCCCCATACAGTATAACGTCTCCTTGTGGCTGCCCCCATACAGTATAACGTCTCCTTGTGGCTGCCCCCATACAGTATAATGTCTTCTTGTGGCTGCCCCCATACAGTATTACGTCTCCTTGTGGCCCCCATACAGTAACGTCTCCTTGTGGCTGCCCCCATACAGTATTACATCTCCTTGTGGCTGCCCCCATACAGTATAATGTCATTGTGGCCCCCATACAGTATAATGTCTCATTGTGGCCCCCATACAGTATAATGTCTCCTTGTGGCTGCCCCATACAGTATTACATCTCCTTGTGGCCCCCATACAGTATAATGTCTCATTGTGGCCCCCATACAGTATAATGTCTCTTTGTGCCTGCCCCATACAGTATTACATCTCCTTGTGGCCCCCATACAGTATAATGTCTCATTGTGGCCCCCATACAGTATAATGTCTCATTATGGCCCCCATACAGTATAATGTCTCATTGTGGCCCCCATACAGTATAATGTCTGCTTTTGGCCCCCATACAGTATAACGTCTCCTTGTGGCCCCCATACAGTATAATGTCTCATTGTGGCCCCCATACAGTATAATGTCTGCTTTTGGCCAAGTGTTTTTTTCTTTTAAATGGGTATTTATTGCTATACATATCGTTATCGCGATAAATTTCTTGATATCGTTATTGTGGGAATGTTTTTGATATCGCCCAGCCCTAGTGGGACATTGGCCAAGACCCAGGAATAAGAATAGGATGTATACATGACGGCTCAGCAGCCGTACAATCCAGTGTGAAATTTTGTCTCTCCACACTCAATGATCACATCCTCCCCTCAGCTCTATTAAAATTATACCACTCTCCATTTCAACGGGCTCCCCTTGGCACTTGACCCCTTGGATTATCCAACAATTCAAGATTAATAAGCAATTTCAACCACGACAGTTCTTTCACTGAATTGCTGCTTTCCACCAGGAATATTACAAAAAATGACGAGGTGTTCCTATAACATGTGGTCTGCCTCAGTATCTGTAGTCTATGGTCTGAGAGGCCACAACTTAAAGGGGTTTTCTAGGATTTTAATATTGATGACCTATCCTCAGGATACAGTTGCAAGAAAAAGTATGTGAACCCTTTGGAATTATATGGATTTCTGCACAAATTGGTCATAAAATGTGATCTGATCTTCATCTAAGTCACAACAATAGACAATCACAGTCTGCTTAAACTAATAACACACAAAGAGTTGAATGTTACCATGTTTTTATTGAACACCCCATGTAAACATTCACAGTGCAGGTGGAAAAAGTATGTGAACCCCTAGACTAATGACATCTCCAAGAGCTAATTGGAGTGAGGTGTCAGCCAACTGGAGTCCAATTAATGAGAAAAGATTGGAGGTGTTGGCTACAGCTGCCCTGCCCTATAAAAAACACACACCAGTTCTGGGTTTGCTTTTTACAAGAAGCATTGCCTGATGTGAATGATGCCTCGCACAAAAGAGCTCTCAGAAGACCTACGATTAAGAATGGTTGCTTTGCATAAAGCTGGAAAGGGTTATAAAATTATCTCCAAAAGCCTTGCTGTTCATCAGTCCACGGTAAGACAAATTGTCTATAAATGGAGAAAGTTCAGCACTGCTGCTACTCTCCCTAGGAGTGGCCGTCCTGTAAAGATGACTGCAAGAGCACAGCGCAGACTGCTCAGTGAGGTGAAGAAGAATCCTAGAGTGTCAGCTAAAGACTTACAGAAGTCTCTGGCATATGCTAACATCCCTGTTGGTGAATCTACAATACGTAAAACACTAAACAAGAATGGATTTCATGGGAGGATACCACAGAGGAAGCCACTGCTGTCCAAAAAACATTGCTGCACGTTTACAGTTTGCACAAGAGCACCTGGATGTTCCACAGCAGCACTGGCAAAATATTCTGTGGACAGATGAAACCAAAGTTGAGTTGTTTGGAAGAAACACACAACACTATGTGTGGAGAAAAAGACGCACAGCACACCAACCTCAAAACCTTATCCCAACTGTGAAGTATGGTGGTGGGGGCATCATGGTTTGGGGCTGCTTTGCTGCGTCAGGGCCTGGACGGATTGCTATCATCAAAGGAAAAATGAAATCCCAAGTTTATCAAGACATTTTGCAGGAGAACTTAAGGCCATCTGTCCACCAGCTGAAGCTCAACAGAAGATGGGTGTTGCAACAGGACAACGACCCAAAGCATAGAAGTAAATCAACAACAGAATGGTTTAAACAGAAGAAAATCTGCCTTCTGGAGTGGCCCAGTCAGAGTCCTGACCTCAACCCAATTGAGATGCTGTGGCATGACCTCAAGAAAGCGATTCACACCAGACATCCCAAGAATATTGCTGAACTGAAACAGTTCTGTAAAAGAGGAATTGTCAAGAATTACTCCTGACCGTTGTGCACGTCTGATCTGCAACTACAGGAAACGTTTGGTGGAAGTTATTGCTGCCAAAGGAGGTTCAACCAGTTATTAAATCCAAGGGTTCACATACTTTTTCCACCTGCACTGTGAATGCTTACATGGTGTGTTCAATAAAAACATGGTAACATTTAATTATTTGTGTGTTATTAGGTTAAGCAGACTGTGATTGTCTATTGTTGTGACTTAGATGAAGATCAGATCATATTTTATAACCAATTTGTGCAGAAATCCACATTATTCTAAAGGGTTCACATACTTTTTCTTTCAACTGTAGGTCATCAATATCAGATCGGCAGGGGTTTAACACCCGGCACCCCCGCCGATCAGCAGGTTGAAGAGAACGCAGCCTTCCCTTCATTGTTCACCTGCTCGCCGTCTACATCACATTCACTTCTATGGGACGGCTCTGTAGTATTCAATTGTATAGGAGGGAGCCGTCCCATAGAAGTGAGTAGGACGGCGTGTAATTACACCTGCTCACCGCTGCAATGTCGAAGGCGAGCAGGTAAGGGCTCTTTCACATCTGCGTTATTGTCTTCCGGCATAGAGTTCCGTCGTCGGGGCTCTATGCCGGAAGAATACTGATCAGGATTATCCTAATGCATTCTGAATGGACAGTCCATGCTGCGCTTTTTGCTCCGGCCAAAAATCCGGAACACTTGCTGCAAGGCCGGATCCGGAATGAATGCCCATTGAAAGGCATTGATACGGATCCGGCCTTAAGCTAAACGTCGTTTCGGCGCATTGCCGAATGCGACGTTTAGCTTTTTCTCAATGGTTACCATGGCTGCCGGGACGCTAAAGTCCTGGCAGCCATGGTAAAGTGTATTGGGGAGCGGGGAGCAGCATACTTACCATCCGTGCGGCTCCTGGGGTGCTCCAGAGTGACGTCAGGGCGCCCCACGCACATGGATGACGTGATCGCATGGCACGTCATCCATGCGCATGGGGCGCTCTGACGTCATTCTGGAGCGCCCCGGGAGCCGCACGGACTGTAAGTATACCGCTCCCCCGCTCCCAGCTCCTACTATGGCAACCAGGACTTTAATAGCGTCCTGGCTGCCATAGTAACACTGAAAGCATTTTGAAGACGGATCCGTCTTCAAATGCTTTCAGTACACTTGCGTTTTTCCGGATCCGGCGTGTAATTCCGGCAAGTGGAGTACACGCCGGATCCGGACAACGCAAGTGTGAAAGAGGCCTTAACAACGAAGGGAAGGCTCCGCTTGCACGGAGCTGATCGGTTGGGGTGCTGGGTGTCAAACCCCCGCCGATCTGATATTGATGACCTATATACGATCGTAGAGAACATGCTACTGTATCACCATTTTAAGCCTTTGACCAAACTATCAATGTTGTTTTCAGTAAGCAGTGATTGAAACCAATAGTAACTAGCCATGGCTCCACACAGCTGGAGGGCACAGACCAGTGGCCTCCTTGTCCCATTCGTCTGTCATTCTGGCAGCTCTTTGCTCTGGGATGCCAAATCCCCGGGCAGTGGTGACTCCTGTACCACAGTCCACAGAGTCCACTCCCCTGGTTTTCCTAGAGTCAACAGACCAGTATAAAGACCCCTATCTTTGGCTTTGCCTGAAGACTACAACCCAGTCCATTGGTAGTATTGACCCTGGTCTTTGGATTCTTCTCATACTAGCAACGCGCCAGCAGCCATGACCAGAAAACAAGGGTGTGGGGAAAATTTCCAGGTCACCACCTTTCTGGATATTAAGTACCCAAAGATGAAAATCCCCAGCAATAAAGCCAGCCGGTACTAGTATAGTGTGAGGTAGACCACGCGTTATGATGTAAATGCCCTGGTACACTGCATGTTATAGGATCACCAACTAAGTATAGGCCTCATTGTTACTTTTTCAATCCTGAAACAGTTGTAAATCGGTCTTCTTTGTAGTTTGGACCAAACACACATTTGAGGATTGGACAGACTGTAGAAAGAGTTTCCAAAGTCTGAACATTAACACTGACTTTTTTGGTTACAGCAGTAAGTCCGGCAGGCTACTTACCTATTGTGCAAAAGGGAAAGTGGAACCATCTCATATTGAGGTATATCATGGCACCACATTGTAATTGTAGCGCCTCGACATATAAAACTCCATTCACTTGAAGAGGGACAGAGCAGTTGTAATTACCCTGCACCGCCGCTATAATGTCGATGACTTGCAGGTAAACATTGAAGAAGCAGCCCTTCAAACAGCTGATTGGCAGGGGTGTCGGGAGTCAGACCCCCATCAATCTGATGACCTATCCTGAGGACTGATCATCAATACTGAAAAATCCCTCATGCACATGAACGTGTGCTGCCCGTGCCGGGCATTGGGGACCGCAAATTGCTGTCCCCAATGCACATGCACTGTCCATGTGGTCGTTGCTGACGGATGCAGACCCATTCAAGTTAAATGGGTCCTCGATCTGTCCGCACCACTAAAAAAATAAAGTATGTTCTATTTTTTTTTGCAGTGCAGAGGCACAGACCGAAATGCCACGGAAGCATTCCATAGCACCGCACCGTACCTTCTGGATTGTGGACCCATTGAAGTGAATGGGTCTACATCCGTGAAACACCGGCTGGAGCCTGTATATTGCGTACCCGGTGTTTGCAGGCTGCAATATGGGCATGGCCGGCACACAGATAGGACCTAAAGCAGTTTACTAGGACTGAAATATTGATGACGTATGCTCAGATTAGGTCAATCAGTATCAGATCGGTGAAGGTCCAACACCGCCATTCATCTGCTGTTTTGGGCAGCTGCAGCGCTATATAGAAGATGGCACCCATTCTTCTGAATAGGCCCTTAGCTGCAGTACCCAGGACGACACTATAAAGTGGACAGACCCTTCTGCTGTGGGCTCCGTCTACTGTATAGTATCCAGAGCCAGGGGCTTCTGGCAAGAGCTGACAGACCCCCACCGATCTGATAGTTAATATCAAAAGGATAGTTCATCAATATCTATGTCTTTGAAAACCTCTTTAACCACTTCCCATCTGGGCCATTTGCCCCCTTCCTGACCAGCCCTAATTTTGCAAAACTGACATATCTCACTTTATGTGGTAATAACTTTGGAACGCCTTTACTTATCCAAGTCATTCAGAGATTGTTTTCTCGTGACACATTGTACTTCATGATAGTCATAAATTTGAGTCAATATATTTCACCTTTATTTATGAAAATATCCCAAATTTACCAAAAATTTTGAAAAAGTTGCAATTTTCTAAATTTCAATTTCTCTGCTTTTAAAACAGAAAGTGATACCTCATAAAATATTTATTACTTAACATTCCCCATATGTCTACTTTATGTTGGCATCATTTTGGAAATGTCATTTTATTTTTTTAGGACGTTAGAAGTAGGGATCGACCGATATTGATTTTTTAGGGCCGATACCGATAATTTGTAAACTTTCAGGCCAATAGCCGATAATTTATACCGATATTCTGGGAATTTTCATTTTTGAAAAAAAATAAAAATCCTACACAAATCTGCTAAAAATTATTGTTTATTGTTAATGTGTATTTTTTTATCTTTCTTTTTCATTTATACTTAATAGTTTGGTGTTTTATTTTTATTTTTTTAACTTTTTTTTTTACTAACTTTTAGCCCCCTTAGGGACTAGAACCCTTGTCCTATTCACCCTGATAGATCTCTATCAGGGTGAATAGGAGCTCACACTGTCCCTGCTGCTGTGTGCTTTGTGCACACAGCAGCATGGAGCTTACCATGGCAGCCAGGGCTTCAATAGCATCCTGGCTGCCATGGTAACCGATCGGAGCCCCAGCATTACACTGCTTTGGCTCCAATCGGAGGAGCAGGGGAGAGGGGATCCTGTGGCCACTGCCACCAATGATTAATACTGGGGGGGGGGGCACTCTGCGCCACCAATGAATAATACTGGGGGGCTTGGGGGGGATGCACTGCGCCACCAATGAAGATAAATCTCTCATTTATTCATATACAGGAGGCGGGAGCTGGCTGCAGAATGACATAGCCGGCTCTCGACCTCTATGAACGGTAGCTGCGATCCGCGGCACCTGAGGGGTTAACTATCGCAGATCGCAGCTATTGCTCATAGAGGTCGGGAGCCGGCTATGTGATTCTGCAGCCAGCTCCCGCCTCCTGCATATGAATTAATGAGAGCGTTATCTTCATTGGTAGCGCAGTGGCCACAGCCCCACCCCTCCTCTTGTCCTCCCTCCTCTCATTGGTGGCAGCGGCAGCAGCAGCACAGGGGGAGGGAGACACTGCTTCCTTCTCCCCTGTGCTGCTGAGGGAACACGGAGAGCGCTGTCAGCAGCGAGATCTGTGTTCCCAATACGTTATTGGAATAGCGGCAAAATAGATGCCGATACCGATAGCAGTCAAAATCCTCAATATCGGCAGATAATATCGGTAAAACCGATAATCGGTCGATCCCTAGTTAGAAGGCTTAGAAGTTTAGAAGCAATTCTTCAAATTTTTAAGAAAATTGCCAAAACCCACTTTTTAAGGACCAGTTCAGGTCTGAGGTGCCTACATAGTGGATACCCCCATAAATGACCCCATTGTAGAAACTACACCCCTCAAGTTACTTAAAACCGATTTTACAAACTTTGTTAACCCTTTAGGCGTTCCACAAGAATTAAAGGAAAATGGAGATCAAATTTTTTAATTTCACTTTTTGGGCAGATTTTCCATTTTAATCCAATTTTTTCTTTA
The DNA here is from genome assembly GCF_014858855.1 of Bufo gargarizans. Taxonomy (NCBI): domain Eukaryota; kingdom Metazoa; phylum Chordata; class Amphibia; order Anura; family Bufonidae; genus Bufo; species Bufo gargarizans. The sequence continues at coordinate 638,871,244 of NC_058080.1, read as the reverse complement.
ACACATCGATGGTTAACAGCCAAACAAAACTCAATATTTATTACCCAGATTCTGCGGTTTACAGAAACACCCCACATGTGGTCATAAACTGCTGTATGGGCACACGGCAGGGCGCAGAAGAAAAGAAACTCCACATGGTTTTTAGATGCCATGTCCCATTTGAAGCCCCCCTGATGCACCCTTACAGTAGAAACTCCCAAGAAGTGACCCCATTTTGGAAACTAGGGGATAAGGTGCCAGTTTTATTGGTGCTATTTTTGGGTATATATGATTTTTTGATCATTCATTATAACACTTTATGGGGCAAGGTGACCAAAAAATTGGTTGTTTTAAGCACAGTTTTTATTTATTTATTTTTACAGCGTTCACCTGAGGGGTTAAGTCAAGTGACATTTTTATAGAGCAGATTGTTACGGACGTGGCGATACCCAATATGTATACTTTTTCTTATTTATTAGAGTTTTACACAATAATAGCATTTTTTAAATAAAAAAAATATGTTTTAATGTGTCCATGTTCTGAGAGCTATAGTTTTTTTATTTTTTGAGAGATTTTCTTATTATGGGGCTTATTTTTTGCGGGATGAGGTGACGGTTTTATTGGTACCATTTTGTGCGACTTATGCATTTTTGATCACTTGGTGTTGCACTTTTTGTGATGTAAGGTGACAAAAATTGCTTGTTTTGACAAATTTTCATTTTTTTTTACGGTGTTCACCCGAGGGGTTAGGTGATGTGATATTTTTATAGAGCTGGTTTTTACGGACGCGGAAATACCTAATATGTATACTTTTTTTATTTATTTGACTTTAACACAATAATAGCATTTTTGAAACCAAAAAAATTATGTTTTAGTGTCTCCATGTTCTAAGAGCTATAGTTTTTTTTTATTTTTATGAGAGATTTTCTTATGTGGGGGCTCATTTTTTGCAGGATGAGGTGACGGTTTTATTGGTATCATTTTGTGGGACATACGTTTTTTTGATCACTTGGTGTTGCACTTTTTGTGATGACAGTTATTTTTTATTTATTTTTATGGTGTTTATTGGACTGGGTCGATTATGTGATATATTTATAGAGCCGACCGCCACCAAATATGTCTATTTTAATTTTATTTTTTCTATTTTTAACAATTTTTTTTAATCCTTACTTGGGGAATTTTTTTTTTTTACATGTGAAACCTTTTTTTTATTTAATTTTTTTATTTTATTTTTTTACACTTTTCGTCCCCCAGAAGGTCATACAAGACCTCTGGGGGACATTTACTTCACTTTTTCTTTTTTCACTGTTGATTTCTCCTGTAACTGGGGCTGACATAGTACCCCCAGTTACAGGAGAAATGCACCCCCCAGAGAGGCTGTACAGCGCAATACAGCGCTGTACAGCCTCAGTGCAGGGCTGATCGAGGTCTGTGAAAGACCTCAGACAGCTCCTGCACTCTCCGGTCCCAGCTGTCACATGACCGCCGGGCCGGAACAGAAAGCACATAGCGCTTCCTGCTCTGCATACACAGCGCTCGGTGATGAGCACTGTGTATGCAGCGATCAAGAAGGCAGGGACACCTGGGCACTGTCCCTGCCTTCTCTCTGGGTTGCCCTGCTGTCACTGACAGTGGGCAACCCGATCAGCAGCTGCACGATTAGCGTGCAGCTGCAGTTTCTGAACGGACGTTCTGGAACGTCCATTCAGAAATAGAGAACTACCTCCCGGACGTTTAGGCTGAGTTCACACGGGCGAGATTTCCGCGTGGGTGTAATGCGGGAGGTGAAAGCATTGCACCCGCACTGAATCAGGACCCATTCATTTCTATGGGGCTGAGCACAAGAGCTGTGATTTTCACGCATCACTTATGCGTTGCGTGAAAATCGCAGCATGCTCTATATTGTGCGTTTATCACGCAACGCAGGCCCCATAGAAGTGAATGGGGCTGAGTGAAAAGCAAGTGCGGATGCGGTGGGATTTTCACGCATGGTTGCTAGGTGACAGTCTATTCACTGTATTATTTTCCCTTATAAAATAATAACATCCAACAACACCGAACCCAAACCTGAACTTCTGTGAAGAAGTTCGGGTCTGGGTACCACAGTCGGTTTTTTATCACGCGCGTGCAAAGCACATTGCACCCGCGCGATAAAAACTGAACATCGGAACGCAATCGCAGTCAAAACTGACTGCAATTGCGTACCTAATCGCACGGGTTTGCTGCAATACACCGGGACGCATCCGGACACACCCGTATGAACCTAGCCTTATAGTCTATGTGCGGACGGGAGGGTGTTAAGGGAACCTGTCACATTGAACATAGTGTCTGAGCTGCAGGCAGCATGTTATAGAGCAGGAGGAGCTGAGCAGATTGATATATAGATTAGTGGGAAAAGATACAGTGTAACTTATATTTTATCCTTCTAAATTCCTGCTCATTTTGGGCTTTGAAGTCCAGGAGGCGGTCCTATCAGTGATGACAGCCTTCCCTCTATGACTGTGTATACACAGACAGCTGTCAGTCACTGATAGGACCGCCCCCCGGACTTCACAGCCCAGAATAAGCAGAGATTTAGATTAATACATTTTAAGTTTTACTGAATCTTTTTCCATAAGACTATATATCAATCTGCTCAGCGCCTCCTGCTCTATAATGTGCTGCATGGAGCTTATATTGTATTTTCACAGGTTCTCTTTAAGGGGTTAAAAAACTTCTGTTGCAACTATGACTTCAATCACAATCATCCGACGTGGTTGTGAATGTAATATTTTTCACATTTGATAAATCTAAATATAGAAAAGAGCACAATGTGAGAATTTATTTTTAAAGGAAACACTTTATTGAAATATAATACACACGTTAGGAAACTCTTCAGATAAAGATACTACAGATATAAACTCTGGTTAGAATAGTGTTGTGCGAACTTGTGTTTTAAGTTTGGCGTAGAAGGTTCGGATTATCTAAGAATCCCGTAAGTTACAGTCCGTGGTAGCGGAATCCATAACGGAATTGTTAGATAACTAGAACCTTCTACGCCGAACTTGAAACACAAGTTCGCTCATCCCTACTAAAGACTTCCAAGGGTTCTAAGGCCTCCGACACATGGAGTAATGCAGCGCTAAAGCCACACTGTATGGCACCATATTCACCCCTAGATATTTTTGGGGGGAATGTAACAAGTTTAGACGCCAAAATGGGTCCGCATCCGTTCCGCAAAAGATTCGGTCGGACAGCACACAGTGTGCTGTCCGCATCCTAACTTCCGTTCCGCGGCCCCGCAAAAAAATAGAGCATGTCCTATCCTTGTCCGCAGACGGCCATGTGCGGTCCGCAAAATGCAGAACGCACATGGCCGGTGAATGGCGGACATTTGCGGACATGTGAATGGACCCTTACTCTCTGTGGGACCACTGGGAATAGCTGAATGCTGTACTCTGCTATCCCCTGCTGGGACCCCCACCAATCAGGCGCGGACAGGGCCAGCTGGAAAAAGAGAGAGCGCTTGCTGGCCTCGTCAATCAAAAGGAGGAGGGGGCTTTTTTTTAAAGGAGGATGCGGCGGCTACCAGCAAGTAACCGCCCTACTTGCTAGTAGTGAAGTCATTTGCATATTTTAAAAGATCAATTTTTAGTGAAACCAAGCCACAGAACAAGGTAAGAGCCCTATATAGGGAATAGTCGTCCAATAAGGATTTTAATATGCCCAAAAATGAAAAATGGGGGTGACAGAAGCCCTTTAAGCCAATACAGACTGAAAGCAAAACTCAAAAAGTCCCATCATGATACGGGGGTGTATTTCTAGAGGAGAATAGCTCCATGATAGAGCATGTCCTGCAAGATGGCGAAATGTTTCCCCTTCCATAAGAAATCAGACACACACAGGTCTAATATAAACCTATGGTGAGGAAGCTGGCAGCCTGCGAGCGTCTTACCCTCACCGCGCCTGCGCCGAATACTGAATGGCGCAAGATTTTATCAGAGAACAGGGCTGGCAGACAGATGCGAGCGCTGCCTGGCCCTGTCAATCAGGACTTGGAGGGAGGCGACAAAGGTGGGAGAATGGAGCCTCTAGGAGCAGGAACAACGCCCCCCCTTCTCGCTCCTAGAGGATAATTAGCATATTATAAAAGTTAGATTTCTGGCGTAACGGGCATAGATAAAAGTAGGAATAGGCTAGTTAGGTTTAGCTGACATTAGCACATTGCTAATGTCAGACAGCTTTATAGGGTTAAATCTGGTGACAGAAATCCCTTAAGCCATTTCCGCCCGAGATCCATTTTTTTAGATATAAAAAACTAAAAAAAAGTCCTCCAAATAGCACTTTTTTTCCGGCTCCGACGGATGCCAAAATATGCATAACTGATACACAGGAACCGTTTTTTTTTTTTACTGGATCCGTTTTATTCCCCTGAGACATTTACAGCATATCCACAGGATATGCTCAGCTCTTTATGCCCCTACCACAGAAGTGAATGGAGAGTCGCATACAGACACGGCCACCTCTCTGTTGAGTCTCCACCTGTAAGCTACCTGCCAGTGGCCACCTCAGACGTGTCAAGTTCGGGGGACACGCGCTCTCGAGGTGCGGCTTCCAGAGATGGGAACCACATCTGTCAGACATTTATAGCACATTTTGTGGATATGTCATAAATGGAAGGAATATTCATTTAAAGGGTCACTGAGGTCTCCCAAACCTTTTGATATCTCTCGGCGACATAACAAAGGTCTTGACTGGCGAGTGTGGAGACCTCACCGATCGCTAGAATGAGGAGAGAAAAGTGTTGATGCGAGACAAGCCCACAGACTTTCAGTGAGTCCTTCTTGCTTCATCTTCAGCAGTGAGGAGAGAGAGCACTATGTGAACACTTCTCTCTCCTCCTTCTAGCGATCGGTGGGGGTCTCAGCACCCAGACACCCACCGATCAAAACCTTTGATATGCCTCTATGATGCCTCAAATGTTTTAGGAAAGCTCAGTGACCCTTTAACATGGAGAGTGACCATGCAAGTGCGGCCTCTCCTGCACTGAGGGAGCGGGATCTGACGAGCTTCCCCTCAGACGGGGTGCAGGGCCGCATTAAGTGCTCATTAGCATATTTTTGGTCCGCATCCAATCCACATTTTTTGCAGGTCGGATGCGGAGCCATTCACGTAAAAGGGGCCGCAAAAGGTGCAGACAGCACACCGTGTGCTGTCCGCATCCGTATGTCCTTTCTGCGGCCCCGCTAAAAAATAGAACTTGTCCTATTCTTGTCCGTTTTACGGACAAGGAAAGAACAGTTCTATAGAGGGCAGGACGTTCCATTCCGCAAATTGTGCAACGCACGCGGCCATAATCCGTGTTTTGCGGATCCACAATTGGTGGACAGCAAAAACGCGCATGAGCCCGAAGGTCTGGAACGGCCGGTTCTTGTGGCAGCATCGGGTTTTCAGCCGCTTTCAACCTTTACATTGCAAGGCCTGAGAGCCGCGGGTAAAACGCCTTCTAGATCAGGCAGGTGTGGCTCCCACCTCTGGGTTCTTATCTCCAGAACGGGCCCCGAAGTGAACAGAGAGCAGGACTGGACTCTGCAATGGGGGCCAGAAGGTGGTCACCACGATTTCCTAGGCCAGATATAGGGCATATGTATGAGCAGATCACAGGAAAGGAGGGGCACAATTCTGTAAAAGAAGATACATCAAAATCGAGCACTAATTCACTCTGATACATCAGTAACCATAGCAACAGCCCAGGCTATAGCATCCTCGCCTCCTACTGACCCCACACTACATCATCTACACAAGCAGCAGCCAAACACTGGACAAAGGCAGCACTTACATTCACAAGTGTTTATTCAGCACTACAACTCTCATCATAGCCTTCCTGACCAGCGTACAAAGTGAATACATATATAAACACAGCAAATCAGCGGCGAAAAAAGGAGGCACAGCTGTAAATGCAAGGGCATTAATGCTGTGATGGCAGGCGGCGACCTGCACTGCTCCTCCACACTGTACACACAGGTAGGTAGCTCCACGTACCTAGAGAGGTGCCCCAATCCCTCAGCCTGTGCGCTCACATGTAGACCAGCAACATCCTGTTCCTCCAACTGAGCAAGCGCAGTCACTGTGTACACGCCCCCCTGTGCAGAGGATCCCGCTGTGATTGGCTGTGCGTGGAGGAGGCTGCTGCAGCCATACGTACTAAGGGCATCTAATAGACAAGTAATATAAAACTGCCCATAAGCAGTGAGACAGCCTAAAGCACAGCGGGATGTGGAAGAAAGTAATGTAAATGTAACGGAGCTGCCATAGCACATACACACCAGTGATAACTAGACGAAGGAGCTGATCAGGTAACCATGGTGACTGTAAACAGAACTCCAGCCAGATGCACATATTGGACCAGTGCCTACTGTCTGTCACAGCTCTAAGGTTACACAGTGCTTCCTTTAAAAGAGCACGCTGGCTGAGATTTATCAAACTGGTATAAAGAAGAACTGGTTTAGTTGCCCATAGATTTGATTAGGCCAGTTCTACTTTACACCAGTGTCTATATATTACCAACATACTGTTACTAAATAATACCACCATACAGGGTAATAGCTCGTACCGCCATTGGATTGGATAACAAACACTGTTAACATTATAGCCGCATACCATGACTGGATAACACGACCATACAGTCACTGAATAACACTGCCATACAATGACTGACTATAACATCACCATACAGTGACTGGAAACACCTCCATACAGTCACTGCATAACACCGCCATACGGTGACTTGATAACACAACATATGGGGGCACAGTATGATCAGGGGCACAGTATACAGTATAAGAGGGCACAGTATAGGGTATGACTAGGGGCACTGTAAAGGGTACAGTAAGGGAGAACAATGCAGCGTATAAGAGCGCATAGGACAGGTTAGGAGGCACAGTACAGGGTATAAAGGGGCTCTGTGCAGGGTATGATGATGGGGCATATTACAGGGTATAAAGGGGGCACAGTACAGGGTATGATTATAGGGCATAGTGCAGGGTATAAAGGGGGGAAGTACAGGTTAGGGGGCATAGTACAGTGTGTGTTAAGGGGGCACATAGGGAGTCTGAAGCAGGAGGTCGATGGCACTGGCTGACAGACAAGCAGCAGCAGTGCTCAGAGGCAGGCAGGTGAGCAGGCGGGTACCGAGACAAAGCTCTGCTCAGGGGTGCTTCTACTTGGCTGTCTGTAACGGGCAGGAGGTTAGCATTAAGAACTTGGCGAGTGGGCATCCAAGGCCCTTCAGCGCACCCAGGGTCCTCCTAAAGTGCTTCATCTCAGAGGACTCTGTTTGTCACTGGTGTAAATGAAACAATTGGTAGAGAAGCAGCTGCTGCCCACTGCTGCTCCACCAGTCAGCCCTCCTCTTTTTTCTTAAACAGGACCTGTCCCCACTCCTGACATGCCTGTTTTAATGTTTTATATGCATTCTCTGTCACGATCAGTGTGGGGGGAAACGAACACACTGAACACAGGAGGGAAGGGGAACAGTAACTGGGCCTGGAAACTAGGGAAGAAACGGGTCACCTCCTAAAAAAAACTAATCCGGGCCCTAACTACCTATCAGGGGCGTAGTTATAAATGACTGGGCCCCATAGCAAAAAAAATTATGGGCCCCCCTCCCAGATCTCCCACCCCCACATACCTCTCAGACCTCCCACCCCTTCAAGAGCTCCCACCCAAACACCCCTCCAGTACCTCCCACCCCAACATCCCCACACTCCTCCAAGACCTCCCACCCCCACACTCATCCTAAATCTCCCACCGCCAGTCCCCAGATATAATGGTCCAGACATCAAGTGTCCTGCTCCCCCCCCCCCCCCCCACAATTTAATGGTTTAGACCTTGGAGATCCTGCGGCTCCCCCCTCAATAAATTGCTCCAGACCTCCAGGGTCCTGCTCCCCCCTAAATATAATGGTCCAGACCTCCAGGGTCCTGCTCCCCCTTCTCCACAGATATAATGGTCCAGTGTCCTGTTCCCCCCTATATAATGGGTCCAGACCATACCTCCAGGTTCTGCTCCCCCTTCTCCTTAAATGTACTGGTCCAGACCTCCAGTGTCCTGCTCCCCCCGTCTCCTTAAATGTACTGGTCCAGACCTCCAGGGTCCTGCTCCCCCCTCCTCCCTAGATGTAATGGTCCAGGACTCCAGAGTAAATTTTACCAGTCCCAGAGTCAGCCAGCCCTCACCTCACAGCCACTTGAACGTCTGCGTGCCCACACTCCAGCAGCGCTGCCAGGCCTAGCACCACGCAGCTTTGCTGTACGCTCCCCCTCTTCCACTTCCAGCCAGTAGGACTGCCGCCCAGACTGGGAGCGGGACCACTCCCTCTCCTCACTGCAGGTACGCCTCTCTGCCTCCGGCCGCCCCCTATCGCACTGCCCACAGCCTACAGGCCCTGCTGATAGCGCTTTCTCTGTCTGTCCTTGGAGGGGCCTGCGACCCCTGTAGCTATACCATATAAATTTAAAAAACAATAATTATCCTCAGCAGGCAGCCCGGGCCCCGGTGGCGTAGGGCCCCATAGCCATTGCTATGGCTGCTATAGTGATCCCTACGCCCATGCTACCTATCAATATGAATAGACCTTGAAGGTAGGAATATTCATATGCAGGATACCTTGGCCCTTATTTCCCTATAAGGCCCTGGAAAAATGTTAGGACTAGAGACAACCCATTCCTCCCCAGATAGACGAATGGAAATCTCTGTCTCAGTCCCAGATACAAACAACAGGGAATATAACAAACACAAACGTGACACTTAACTTCTGAAGAGAAGGATGAGCAGGAACACCAAAGATGACCTCACACCAGCTCAGCCAAGCCCAAATAAAGCTATCTACCGCATAGTCAGAAGGGTGGGGTCAGACTATAAAGGGTAGAAGTGATAACCACTGAGCAACAGCTAAGAAAAGGTAAGTGGTCATTAACCCTATCAACACTGAATCAAGAGAACTCAAGGAGGCTGTTAGATTCCTCCATGCTCAGCCAATCTCCTTGATCTCCTGACCTCAGTCACCTAAGGGACCGTTACAGTACCCCGCCTTCTACGGGTGACCTCCGGGCACCCAGGACGGACCTTATTAGGATGGGCTCTGTGAAAGGCCTTCACCAGACGATTCGCATTAACATCAGCCGCTGTAACCCACATCCTCTCCTCTGGTCTGTAACCCTTCCAGTTGACGAGATACTGGAGGGATCTATGGAGAATCTACAATCCTGCTGATTTGAAATTCTAAATTACCGTCCACCATGACAGGAGCAGGAGGCAAGGGGGACGGCTCAACAGGTTCGACACATTTCTTCAACAACCACTTATGAAATACGTTATGAATTTTCAAAGCCTGAGAAAGTTTAAGACGGAAGGCTACAGGGTTAACAATGGCAGTGATCTTATATGGACCAATAAATCTTGGGCCCAACTTCCAAGAAGGTACCTTAAGCTTAATGTTTCTTGTGGACATTCACACAGAATCACCCACTCTCAGGTCCAGACCATTCATACATCTCCTGTCAGCCACACGCTTATACCTGTTGCCCATCTTTTTTAGGTTATTTTGAATTTTCCACCAAATCGAAGACAAAGAAGAGGAAAATCATTCCTCCTCAGGAATACCGGAAGTTTGAGAACCAGAAAATGTGCCAAACTGCGAATGGAATCCATATGCCCCAAAAAACAGTGACTTATCGGTGGACTCCTGTCCACGGTTATTAATAGCAAACTCAGCTAATGACAAGAAAGAAGACCACTCCTCCTGGTTTTCCGAAACAAAACATATCAAGTACGTCTCCAGATTCTGATTAGTCTCCATGTCTGGAGAATAAATTAGTATGTCATCCAGATATACAACAACAAATCTCCCCACCAGATTATGAAAGATATCATTGACAAAGTGTTGAAAAACATCTGGAGCATTGGTTAACCCAAAAGGCATGACCAGATTCTCAAAATGACCCTCAGGGGAATTAAAGGCCGTCTTCCATTTGTCCCCCTCTTTGATCCATACCAAATTATATGCCCCACCTCAGATCCAATTAAGAGAACACCTTGGCACCGACAATTTGATTAAACAAATCCGGAATCAAAGGAAGAGAATAAGGATCACGGACGGTAATACGGTTGGGCTCATGGAAGTCCAGATATGGTCTAAGGGTACCATCTTTTTTTTTTTTTTTTTTACAAAGAAAAGCCCAGCAGCCACTGGGGATTTGGATGGTCTGATATGACTCTTCACCAAGCTCTCGGTAATATACTCTCACATAGCCTTTCTTTCGGGCTCCAAAAGATTATACAACCGAGATTTGGGCAGTTTAGCTCCAGGAACATGATTGACTGGACAATCATACTCCCGATGCGGGGGTAACTCCTGGTTACCATTCTCAGAAAACACATCAGAAAATGTGGAAATGAACGAGGGTACAGTTTTAGTCGTGACCACAGAGAAAGACGCATTAAGACAGTTGTCCATGTAAAAATCACTCCAATCGAGAATCTGTCTCGCTTGCCAGTCGATGGTAGGGTTATGTTTGCTTAACCATGGTAAGCCCAAAACCATCAGAGCAGGCAGACCCTCCTACACATAACATGAGACAGATTCCTGATGGAAATCACTCACTCTTAAATGGATGTCATTTACCACCTTTTTGGGTAAGAGTTGCAGAATCAATTGCAAAGACAGAAATGCTTTTCCCTAGTGCACTAGTAGTCAACCCATGAATATGAACAAACTGTCCATCAATCAGGTTAACCCCAGCCCCGCTGTCGATAAATACTTCAATTTCCACAGTTTTGGACTCTAGCGCCACCTCGGCAGACAGGAGAAATCGGGTACTACCAGTAAATGACAAAAGTACGGTATGTTTTCTTGCTCCCCACCCACACCACCAATAGTAACTTAGGGAATAAGCGTTTTTTTTTTTTTTTGTTTACACCTTGACGCTGAATGTACCGACAAATATTCACGAAATATCCCTTTTTTCCACAACAAAAACAAACTCCCTTCATATGACCAGAGCTCTTACCAGCAGTCCCAGGCGTAGCTCCCCCCAACTGCATAGCTCCTCACAAGGAGTAACCGCAGGTGACTCTCTACCATAAGTGTCAAAGGAAGTCACCACCTTATTTGACAGTACGTCCTGAGGATGAGGACCCTTAGATCTCCCCCTCAAGCGTCTATCCAGACATACAGCAAGAGACATAGCTGCTTCCAATGACTCAGGTTTTTCATGAAAGGCTTCCAGCAGCCTCTCAGATGCGTAGCCCATCTCCTAAATTCAGAGAAATAGATTTCTGCGGAGCGCTCTCCCTGCCGTAAACCACGTAACTTGGTCCCAGCCTGAGAGATCCGATCCGGGTCATCATAAATAAGACTAAAGGCTCTAAAAAATTCATCCACCGACTGGAGGGACGGTGATCCGGTCGGCAGAGAAAAAGCCCAAGACTGTGCATCATCCTTAAAGGGAACCTGTCATGTGGATATTTGATTATAATCTAACTAATTATATACAATCATTAACTACTAAAAAGTGCCTTAGATGTATTCACTTACTGGTGTGACAGATGGTTACCTCATAATAAACACACAAAGATGCCGCATGCCGCATGCTAATGAGCTGATTTGAGTCCAGCGTGATGTCAGTTAGTGCAGCGTATATTTAAAGGGATTCTGTCATCAGAAATTAGTCCTATAAGCTAAACATATGGCGATGTCCCTTGTAAAACACTGAATCCTAAAGTGAGTTTATCAAATGCTCCTGTGGCTCTATATTCATAAAAAAAGCGGTTTATATCACCTGTCAATCACTTCAAAATGTGTCCAAGGGGACGTCTTATGGTGAAAGGTGCCCGGCTGCAGCCATCTCGTTTAGGTGCCCAGCGCCGCCTTCTGTAGTGAAATCGCCGTCCTCCCTTTCATTCGATCCGCCTACCTCACGTCATCACTGCCTCTCTAACCACCGCTCGCTTCATCCAGATCCCGCGAGTGCGCACTAGGTACTAGCTTTGAACCCGGCTGTAGGAGGTTGGATGGGTGGGATGGGCTGTAATAGGGCAGTCAGTGGAGGTTCGAGCGAAGTGCTACCGGCGCATGCTTACTTCGCTAAACGAGGCCGCTGCCAGTAGTCCGCACGGGCGCATCAGGTTATACCTAATGCGCACTTGCGGGATCTGGATGAAGCGAGCGGTGGTTAGAGAGGCAGTGATGACGTGAGGTAGGCAGATCGAATAAAAGGGAGGGCGGCGATTTCACTACAGAAGGCGGCGCTGGGCACCTAAACGAGATGGCTGCAGCCGGGCACCTTTCACCATGAGACGTCCCCTTGGACACATTTTGAAGTGATTGACAGGTGATATAAATGTCTTTTTTTTATGAATATAGAGCCACAGGAGCATTTGATAAACTCACTTTAGGATTCGGTGTTTTACAAGGGACATCGCCATATGTTTAGCTTATAGGGCTCCTTTCTGATGACAGAATCCCTTTAATTTAGAGCTATAGCCACTCCCCTGCGCACCTGCTGCTGATTCATATGGAAACAAACTGTCATTCAGCAGCAGGTGGGCGGGGAGAGTCAGGAGCTCATGAATATTCATGATCATCATTATCAGCTGGAGCTTTTCAATACAAGATGTTGGCAGATTGACTGGGTCAATTAAAGAAAGTGACCCAGCATTTTGCTAAGAGAATCAGTCACTTATTTATGTTGCCCTTAGTTAGGACACCATAAAACTGGTGACAGGTTTATGGACGCAGCTTAAAGTACAACCTACACGATTCCCTGAACCGAATAAAATGGTCACTACCCCCAGAAAATCTGTCCGGGAGGGCAATCTTAGGTTCAGGGCAGGCCTGGTACCCACTATCGGAACTAGCCGACTGTGGTCTTTCAATCCGCCGGAGGTCAGCTACCTCCAATGACAGTCCCTGCAGCTGTTCGACCAGTACAGACATGTGATCCATAGCTGCACTGACCTGAAGAAAATGGCGGTTTTTATGACGGTAGATAATGTCACGACCATTGTGGAGGAAAACGACCACACTGAACACAGAAGGGAAGGGTAACTGGGCCTGGAGACTAGGGAAGAAACAGGTTACCTCCTAGACAACCCTAATCCGGGCCCTAACTACCTATTAATATAAATAGACCTTGAAGGTAGGAATATTCATATGCCGGATACCTGGGCCCTTTTTTCCCTATAAGACCCTGGAAAGAGGTTAGGACCAGAGACAACCCATTCCTCCCCAGATGGACGAATGGAAGTCTCTGTCTCAGGCCCAGATACAAACAACAGGGAATATAACAAACACAAACAAACGCAACACTTAACTTCTGAAGAGAAAGACGAGCAGGAACACCAGAGACGACCTCACACCAGCTCAGCCAAACCCAAATAAAACTACCGCATAGTCAGAAGGGTGGGGTCAGACTATAAAGGGTAGAAGTGATGACCACTGAGCAACAGCTGAGAAAAGGGAAGTGGTCATTAACCCTATCAACACTAAATCAAGAGAACTCAAGGAGTCTGTTAGATTCCTCCATGCTCAGCCAATCTCCTTGATCTCCTGACCTTATTCACCTGAGGGACTGTGACATTCTCCATGTAATAAGAATTCTGGAGCATCTATTCTTATGTCTCTATGTTGTGCATTTCCTTTATTATTACTACTAGAAGTTATGAATGAATTGCTATTAGCCTTCCTTCAGTAAGGGTGCAGTGATACAGTGTTGCAGCGCAAGGCAAGAGGAGCCTTGGAACAAGGAAATTCTCGGATGATCCACTCATACATGGTAAAGGAGTGAAGGGGAGCTTATATCCGGGTTCAGCCCTAAACCTGGACAACCCCTTTAAATATCAGGCAGCTACGACATAATTGGCTGTGCGGTTCTTGACCACAGCTGACCCAACCAAAGCGTGACAGCGCCATGTGGTCGTACCCTAACATGTCCATGTGGTCCTGCCCTTAGGACTTGGCAGTTAGGACAGCATAAAAGCAGTATCTGTAATGTATAATGATGTTCTGCAGCAGCTGGGACACAGAACTTTACAATACACACCGCAGCTGCTGCAGAACCTCTTTCATATCATGCCTGTTCTGACATCACAGTGTGCTTATAGAAATATTGGGGGGATATTTATCAAAACTGTTGCAAAGAAAAATTGGCTTGGTTGCAAAGCAACCAATCAGATCGGTCCTTTCATTTTCCAGTGGAGCTCGGTAAAATGAAAGGTGGAATCTGATTGGTTCCTATAGGCAATTAAGCCAGCTTTGCTTTGCAGCATTTGCATTATTTACAGACCGTCGGTGAAGGATTCCTATAGGCAGTGTATTACAGCTTCACACTGACAATGGATTTTAGCTTTTACAGTGTAGACACTTACCTGTAATGTGATCTGCAGTTATAAAAGCCGGCATATTTGATATGTAGCGCTAGATGTGACAGTGGGCGGGGCCAGCGATGTCACTTCACAGTACTGTGTTGTTACAATCACCATGGTTACCTGATCAGCTCCTTCGTCTAGTTATCACTGGTGTGTATGTGCTATGGCAGCTCCGTTACATTTACATTACTTTATTCCACATTCCGCTGTGCTTTAGGCTGTCTCACTGCTTATGGGCAGTTTTATATTACTTGTCTATTACATGCCCTTAGAACATATGGCTGCAGCAGCCTCCTCCACGCCCAGCCAATCACAGCCGTAGCCCTTGCACAGGGGGCGTGTACACGATGACTGCGCATGCCCAGTTGGAGAAACAGGATGTTGCTGGTCTACATGTGAGCGCACAGGCTGAGGGATTGACTGGGGCACCTCTCTAGGTACGTGGAGCTACCTACCTGTGTGTACAGTGTGGAGGAGCAGTGCAGGTCGCTGCCTGCCGCCTGTCATCACAGCTAACGCCTGGTTTTAGTGCTATAAGTGGGGTGTACACAGAGACTGATGTATTGATGCATTGGACTTAATAAATGATTGTTTGCTGTGTTCAGAAAGGCTCTGATGAGAGTTGTAGTGGTAGAAATATACATGAAGGTGAGTTTGTGTGCACAGGATCAGGTCATGTCAGGTATTCTCCTTCCCCGTGCTGCTGTCACTTCTGGTCTGGATTATCCAGATTACCACAGTCATCAGCATCCTATGTGTGCAAGCCGGTGCTGTGTAGTCCCGGACCTGTCCCCATTGTAGTAGACCCATCCCTTGGGAGTGTCACCATGAAATTGCAGTGCAGGTGCCATGGTATAAAGCTGAGCAGAATGATATATGCATCGTTTTTGTGGGAAATGGTTCATTAAAGGGGTAATCCAGGAATTGATAATGATGACCTAACCTCAGGGGGTCCGAGTCCCAGCACTGCCACTGATCACCAGTTTCAGGGACCCTCAGGGCTCACTGGAGCTCTGGTAAGCACAGCCGGCTCCCGGCATCTCTCCAAGTACAGGCCGTATTCACTTCATGTGAGCAATGTACAGTAACATCATATGGCCTAGCATCTGATCAGCGGGGGTCCCGGGTATCGGACCCCCCCCCCCAATTTGATATTGATGACCTATCCAGAAGCTAGGTCATCAGTATTAATTTCCGGTAGTGTTGAGGGAAGCGAGCTTTGGATGCTACATCTGCAGTTGTTTTGTTCAAAATTTCGGAATACTACTGTACGGAGATCAGTTTCTGTACAGTAATGGAATGTATGGGGTCCGAGGAGCCAAAGTCAGTTATTCACAAAGTCGCGAGTGACTTTGTTGAATAACTTTGATAGTTGATTTTAAAAGTGGAAAACCACTTAAAAACTTGTGACTGAACTTGGCTTTGGTTTCGACTAGTACCCCGGAACCGAAACCGAGTTTGGTTTCAAGTTTTTAAGTGTTTTTTCACTTTAAAAATCACACGCGACTTTGTGAATAACTGACCGCCTCCTCAGAGCCCATACATTACAATACTGTACAGAAACTGATCTCCGTAGAGTAGTATTCCTAAATTTTGAACGAAACGACTTCAAATCATCCAAAGCTCGCTTTGCTCAACACTACCGGATAAACCCTTAAAAAATGTTTTATACATTTTTTCCTTTAAGTGAGTTGTCTGGTTCCTTAATATCAGATCGTTAGGGTATGACTCCCGCCACCCCCGCCGATCAACTGTTTGAACAGAACGCAGCACATGTACGAGCGCTGCCTTCTCTTCACTGTTTACCTGCTCACTGTCCACATTGCAGCAACAGAAGGATAGGTCATCAGTATGAGAAAGCAGGACAACCCCTTTAAATCTTTCCTTTTTCTGAGCTAAGACTGTGTTCACATCAGCGTTCTGGTTTCCAGATTTCTGACCCGTCAGGGGAGCAGAAAAATGGTAAAATAGATCCAGATTAATCCCCATTTGTTTGGGTTATCTTCAGTTGTGCTCCATTTGCATCAGTTAGGCTATTGATTTTTCTTGTTTTTCTCCATTATATGTCAGAACTAAACTAATGGAAGTGCCAGATTCAGCGCAAAACTGACCTGAACCAATCCCATTGACAGAAGATGTCCCGCCTGTTTTTATTTTACTCACTTATACAGCGCTTTACGTACATTATCATCACACGCTGTCCCCCATGGAGCTCACAATCTAAGTTCCCTATTAGTATGTTTTTGGAGTGTGGGAAGAAACCAGAGTACCCGGAGGAAACCCACGCAAACACAGGGAGAACATACAAACTCTATGCAGATGTTCTCCTTGGTCAGATTTAAACCTAGGACCCAAGCGCTGTAAGGTACCGCTCTGTTGTACTTTTTCCCATTTGAACTGTCACAGACTGAGCACAAGTGATGCTCAAAATAAGGGTCCATTCACACGTCCGTTGTTTCTTTCCTGATCTGTTCCGTTTTTTGCGGAACAGATCTGGACCAGATCTGTACCCATTAATTTTCAATGGGTCCTGAAAAAAAATCAGACATTGTGCTGTCTAGGGCTGCAACGATTAATCGATGTAATCGATTATATTCGATAACTGGATTCGTTGTCGACGAATCCAGTTATCGAATAATCGCCGATTCGTTGCTATGCGGGCGGGCGGTCGCTGCATCTTTATTTTACCTTTTTACAATGACGCTCCTGTAACAGCCAGGCAGAGCGGACGGCGGCGTAACGTCACTCACTCACGTGACGCACCTGCTCCGCCTCCTTCATTCATGCCTGGCTGTTACAGGAGCGTCATTGTAAAAAGGTAAAATAAAGATGCAGACGTGATTAGTCCGACTTATAAGCATCGGGGCCGGGGCTGTTATGGGGAGGGGGGAGGATCTGTCTATGGCACTGCTATGGGGAGGGGGGTATGTGTATAGCACTGCTATGGGGAGGAGGGGGGGGGGGTCTGTGTATGGCACTGCTATGGGAAGGGGGATCTGTGCACTGTTATGAGGAAAGGGATCTGTGCACTGTTATGCACATATCCCCCTCTCCATAACAGCGCCACCCACAGATCCCTCTCCATAACAGCGCCATCCACAGATCCCCCTCTCCATAACTGCGCCACCCACAGATCCCCCTCTCCATAACTGCGCCACCCACAGATCCCCCTCTCCATAACTGCGCCGCCCACAGATCCCCCTCTCCATAACTGCGCCGCCCACAGATCCCCCTCTCCATAACTGCGCCGCCCACAGATCCCCCTCTCCATAACTGTGTCGCCCACAGATCCCCCTCTCCATAACTGCGCAGCCCACAGATCCCCCTCTCCATAACTACGCCGCCCACAGATCCCCCTCTCCATAACTGCGCCGTCCAGATCCCCCTCTCCATAACAGCACCGCCCACAGATCCCCCTCTCCATAACTGCGCAGCCCACAGATCCCCCTCTCCATAACTACGCCGCCCACAGATCCCCCTCTCCATAACTGCGCCGTCCAGATCCCCCTCTCCATAACAGCGCCGCCCACAGATCCCCCATAATAGTGTCGTCCACAGATCCCCCATAATAGTGTCGTCCACAGATCCCCCATAATAGTGTCGTCCACAGATCCCCCATAATAGTGTCGTCCACAGATCCCCCATAATAGTGTCGTCCACAATTTGTTTTAATATGGCCTTTGAACATATTTTTTCAAGTAAGATCATATAAGCCTCTGTTTTGTAATTTTGTCGTTTTTACCGATTAATCGATTAATCGTAGAAATTAATCGGCAACTAATCGATTATTCAAATAATCGTTAGCTGCAGGCCTAGTGCTGTCCGATTTTTTTCAGGACCGATTGAAAATGAATGGGTCCAGATCTGTTCCGCAAAAGACGGACGTGTGAATGGACCCTTAGCCGTTCACACAATTGGGGATTGAAGCAGATTAGTAATCTGACAGAACAGAAAAACAGAGAACACAACTCTGATGTGCCCTTTGCCTTAGGAGTCCAGTGGGCAGTCATACTCAGTGATTGACAGCCTTCCCTATGTAAGTGTGTATACATATAGTATATCAACCCCTCACGTTTTTGTAAATATTTTATACCTTTTTTTTGGGACAGCACTGTAAATGTAACAGCTTGTATAACAGTGTAAATTTTCTGTGCCCTCATAATAACTCAACACACAGCCATTAATGTCTAAACTGCTGGCAACAAAAGTGAGTACACCCCTAAGTGAAAATGGTGTGACACGGTGAGGGGTTGTGTCTGGCAAGGCAGGTATTTTCCTCCCAGCATGTGCGGCTGGGCTGGTTTCCTAGCCAGGTGAGGTCAAATACCGGACCGGAGTTTAAGTGCCGGTCTGGGTTTTGGCAGCACCTGGCTGTCCTTAAATATGCAGCTGGGCTCAGCAGTGAGAGCCGCACACTGGGGAAACAGGCCCCCTAAATCCTGCTGTGGACTACTGGAGGCAGAACTGCCAGCAAGGTGACTTGTGTTATATGAACTTTCCATTGTGTGTGAATTAATACCAAGACTGGAAAGTTACGTGCTGTTTTGTGCAATTGCCTCAAGTGTGAATAAACACTAATGTTTTGAGTTATAAACTTGTATTTTTGCCTCTGTACTGCGCCGGCTTACCCTATCTACCAGAGCGAAACCCCACAATGGCCAGATTATGCCCAATTAGCCATTTTCCCTTCCCGGTGTCATGTGACTCGTTAGTGTTACAAGGTCTCAGGTGTGAATGGGGAGCAGGTGTGTTAAATTTGGTGTTATCGTTCTCACACTCTCTCATACTGGTCACTGGAAGTTCAACATGGCACCTCATGGCAAAGAACTCTCTGAGGATCTGGAAAAAATAATTGTTGCTCTGCTACATAAAGATTGCCTAGGCTATAAGAAGATTGCCAACACCCTGAAACTGAGCTGCAACGTAGTGGCCAAGACCATACAGCGGTTTAACAAGACAGGTTCCACTCAGAACAGACCTTCCCATGGTCGACCAAAGAAGTTGAGTGCATGTGCTCAGCGTCATATCCAGAGATTGTCTTTTCAAAATAGACATATGAGTGCTGCCAGCATAGCTCCAGAGGTTAAAGGGGAGGGGGTCAGCCTGTCAGTGTTCAGACCATACGCTGCACAATGCATCACATTGGACTGCATTGCTGTCATCCCAGAAGGAAACCTCTTCTAAAGATAATGCACAAGAAAGCCTGCAAACAGTTTGATGAAGATGAGCAGACTAAGGACTTGGATTACTGGAACCATGTCCTGTGGTCTGATGAGACCAAGAAAAGCTGATTTGGTTCAGTTGGTGTCAAGAAGGTGAGGAGTACAAAGACAAGTGTGTCTTTCCTACCGTCAAGCGTGGTGGGAATGTCTTGGTTTGGTACTGCATGAGGCTGTGGAGAGCTACAGTTTATTGAGGGAACGATGAATGCCAACATGTACTGTGACATACTGAGGCACAGCATGATCCCCTCCCTTCATAAACTGGTCCGCAGGGCAGTATTCCAACATAATAACGACCACAAACACATCTCCAAGATGACCTTCCTTGCTGACGAAACTGAGGGTAAAGGTGCTGGACTGGCCAAGCATGTCTCCAGAACTAAACCCTATTGAGCATTTGTGGGGCATCCTCAAATGGAAGGTGGAGGAGCGCAAGGTCTCTAACTTCCACCAGCTCCGTCATGTGGTCATGGAGGAGTGGAAGAGGATTCCAGTGGCAACCTGTGAAGCACTAGTGAACTCCATGCCCAAGAGAGTTAAGGCAGTACTGGAAAATAATGGTGGCCACAAAAAATATTGACACTTTGTGTACAATTTGCCCATTTTGACTTAGGGCTGTACTCACTTTTGCTGCCAGCAGTTTAGATAGTAATGTCTGTGTGTTGAGTTATTATGAGGGCACACCAAATGCACACTGTTAGGCCCCTTTCACACGAGCGAGTTTTCCGTGCGGGTGCGATGCGTGCGGTGAACGCATTGCACCCGCACTGAATCCTGACCCATTCATTTCTATGGGGCTGTACACACGAGCGGTGATTTTCACGCATCACTTATGCGTTGCGTGAAAATCGCAGCATGCTCCTCTTTGTGCGTTTTTCACGTAACGCAGGCCCTATAGAAATGAATGGGGTTGCGTGAAAATCGCAAGCATCCGCAAGCAAGTGCGGATGCGGTGCGATTTCCACGCATGGGTTCTAGGTGACAGTCTATTCACTGTATTATTTTCCCTTATAACATGGTTATAAGGGAAAATAATAGCATTCTGAATACAGAATGCTTAGTATAATAGTACTGGAAGG
Source organism: Bufo gargarizans (assembly GCF_014858855.1). Classification (NCBI taxonomy): domain Eukaryota; kingdom Metazoa; phylum Chordata; class Amphibia; order Anura; family Bufonidae; genus Bufo; species Bufo gargarizans. Next base: position 638,850,558 of record NC_058080.1, on the reverse strand, counting down.
GTTAAAAATAATAAAAAAGTTAACTCACCTTCTCCTCTTGTTCGCGTAGAGGCCGGTCTGTTCTTTAGCTGTGGCTGAAGGACCTTTGATGACGTCAGATCACATGCTCCATCACCATGGTGATGGACCATGTGATTGGAGCATGTGATCTGACGTCACCTCAGGTCATTCAGTCCACAGCTAAAGAACAGACCGGGATCTACGCTAACAAGAGGAGAAGGTGAGTTAACTTTTTTTTATTATTTTTAACCCTTCCAGCACTATTATACTATGCATTCTGTAGTCAGAATGCTATTATTTTCTCTTATAACCATGTTATAAGGGAAAATAATACAATCTTCAGAACATCAATCCCAAGCCCGAACTTCTGTGAAGAAGTTCGGGTCTGGGTACCAAACATGCGTGATTTTTCTCACGCGAGTGCAAAACGCATGACAATGTTTTGCACTCGCGCGGAAAAATCGCGCATTTTCCCGCAACGCACCCGCCTCTTATCCGGGCAAAAAACATGACGCCCGTGTGAAAGAGGCCTTATACAAGCTGTACACTGAACACTTACCACGGAAGCACTCCGCTCTGCACCACTCTGTATCTTGCGGATTGCGGACCCATTCAAGTGAATTCAAGCTGTTTGCGGTCTACAGTACAGGCACGAGCTGCACATCTTAGTTACAGTTCTCTGACCAGTGCTTGGTGAGGTCCCTTCAATCAAACTCTGACTGATCAGCAGGTGACAGCATGTCCTTGCAATAAGCTGTCGCTTTCATCCAGAACATATTTGCTAATTGCTTTGAAGAGCATCTGTCTGCATTATCAACCCTATAAAACCAGGCATATTGTAGGGTTGATGATGCTGATTAAAATGATCCCTAGGTAGCAGCATTCCCAAGATATGAGCATTTGTATTATGCTAATTAGCTCTTTGAGCACCAAGGGGATGACCAGAATGCTTGGAGAACTACTATCCTAACACCCATCTCCTGTGACTAACAGGACTAGACATCTCATCTGGCCCTGTAACCTCACACCTGCGCTGAGTCAGCGAAGTAACTGGACAGTTGAGCATATGCGATGGCGCTTCCTGAGTTCAATTGCGCATGAGGATTTATTGCAGCTTTTGCTGCGCAGTTTTTCCTGCGCATCGCAAAGTGTAGTGGAAGTGCACAGGATAAAATGACACTCTGAATTTCGTGGCCACAATTCTGTGAATGGTATAATCCTGTGCTGTGTATGTTATATATAACAAAGAAAATCCGCAGCACTCCTTGAAATATAAAAAATGTGCTCTTTATTCACACATGTCGAATTTTGACAACGTTTCGGTTCTCTCTCAGAACCTTTCTCAAGTCAGGACTTTTCTATGGATTTTTCTATGGATATATATATATGTATATATACTTTTAAAGAGTCACTGTACTTTCATACAATTGCATTTAATAGAGAATGGTGTAAGTAGAAAATGTCTAACTCACTTAATTGAAAAATGAGCCTGCATACACCTGAAAAAAGCTGTTAATCATGGCCTTTAGTGGTTTCACTTCTACCTAAGGCTACTTTCACACCCCGCATTCGGTGCGGATCCGTCTTGTATCTGCACAGACTGATCTGCCCTGATAATGCAAACGTTGTATCCGTTCAGAACAGATCCGTTTGCATTATTCTTTAAAAAAAAAGTCTAAGTCAAAACTCAGTTTTCAATTGCACCATACTGTGTCAGTAAAAACGGATCCGTCCCCATTGACTTACATTGTAAGTCAGGATGATTCCGTTTGGCTCCGCATCGTCAGGCGGACACCAAAATGCTGCAAGCAGCGTTTTGGTGTCCACCTCAAAAGCGGATCGGAGACTGAACGCAGCCAAACTGATGCATTCTGAATGGATCCTTATCCATTCAGAATGCATTGGGGCTGAACTGATCCGTTTTGGGACGCTTGTGAGAGCCCTAAAAATGGATCTCACAAACGGACCCAGAAACGCCAGTGTGAAAGTAGCCTAAGTTGCACTCTGACCTTTTGTCAGGCAAGATAGGTATCTGGTAACAGAGACACAGAAGATGACTGGGAGGAAGTGGAGGCATATCAGAGCTAGCTGAGATCCTGAGCCTAAAACAACGGCTTCTACACTGCTTCTGAACATCAGAAGAGTGTCTTTATTTTTTCTGGACAATTTATCCCAAAATCTCAGACATCCAACATTTTTTACAGGCAAATTGGAAAACTATAATGAAAGATAAAGATGATAAGCATTATATGTCTATAGCTCAACATACTGATAACACCTCATTACCAGCATTTTCAGTAACTTGTAAAATGATAATTACCTCCAAAATAATACAGTCAAGTACCACCAGCCTCAAAAAAAACATCACGAACAAAGGAAAAAGCCTATTTTTAAGACTGTACAGAAATTTCTGGATGGTTGGCAACCCTGGTGGAAAATAAGAAAAAGGATGTACAGCAGTACAGTGCTGGAAGATTTCACAGAAGGGATAAGCCCCCTGCTTCTGAGTGAAATGCATCTAGCTGTGCAGCTAAAACAGGGAATAATACTGCTGAAAAAAGACTTATGGGAAGCCTAAACATTCCTAAGCCTAAACATAGGGCATTCCTTCACAGTTATGATTGCACAAAAAAGCACAGCCATTATGCAAACTTTTTTTGAAAATTCACGTACACTTTAAGTGTATTCCTGCGTTTGATGAGATAACCACTGAAAAATGATCTCTACAGAACAAGAAGTGTCCTAAGGCCATCAATATCAGATCGGTGGGGTCTAAAACCCGCACCTCCCACAACTGGTTGTTCGGGAGTAGCTCTAACACCAGAACTGAACAAGTCCATACGGTCGTTGAGAACTGCAAGAGTTTTTTTGTTTTTTTAACAGATGTTCTCATGACAAATTTACTTTAAGTTTTACTTTCCTTCCCAGGGGAATGGGCCAGAACAGCTATGTACAAAATAAGGCACCACAGAATTGTTTAGGACTGGTACAAACTGCTAACACAGTCAGCTGTGTATATTATTGTAGCTCATTCCTGTCCAGATTACAATGTATGCAAGTAAAATAAAGGGTTATTCCCGGATTTTAAGATTGATGGCCTATCCTCAGGATAGTCCTACACCCCGCACCCCTGCAGGTTAGGTAGCCGGAACACATCCATCCATTGTGTAATGGACAGAGTTGGTTTCCACAGCAATTGCAGTTAATAGAAGCAGCGCTGCAGTTCCAGACTCCATCCACTGCACAATGGAGCCATGGAGTTTCTGACGGATCTACTCTGAAACCGCTAATTGTCAGGCATTCGGGGTGTTGGAACCCGACCGATATGCTAGGATAGACCATCAATCTTAAAGGGGTCAAGACAATTTATCTGCTTTCCACTCCTAATCAAAAGTTATCTTAATGAGACAACCCCTTAAAAGACTCGGACAACCCCTTTAAGGCTTTATTCACGCTTGCTTCATGACTTTGTTTATAATGGATAGTTATAGCTAGACTGTGACAGCCAGGAGCTGGAGTAGATTTCTGGTGTTTCTCATGTAATATGCGCCAGTTTTCTGGGGCATGTTATTAAATGCTGACTTTTTGGAAAAGTGGTGAGAATGTAAAAAAAAAGGTTGTAGATTATGTCTCACAGTTTGAGACTTTACTACACCAAAAAGCTGGCGTGGAGCTATGGTAAATGATCAGCAAAGTGTTTCTAAGACCATTAATGTAGCACATGATGTGGACCAGAATTCTGGCTCATTTTCATTAGTCAATTTGCCCCTTTAATTCTGATCCAATGGCATAGATAAGGGCAGAGAACTTAAAGCGAACCTTTCACCTGCATTTCACTTAATAAACTATCAAAAGTACCTTATAGATCATCCTCATTGTGTTATCATACAGTCTTGTCCCGCTTTTCTGCCATGTATATGCATGAAAAAATCGCCTCCAGCTCCACAAGTCACGATAGAAGTCAAGGGGGTAGCCCTTCCCTCACTCCAGGCTGTAACTCCCCTGCCCTAACCCCGCGTCTATGCAGTCTAATTGACACCCGGCTCAGTTGCCGGGACCGCGCTTGTACAGGCGGCGCATGCGCTGTCTGCCTCAGTAGCAGCGCAATCCCGTCTATTGCGCGGACTCAAGCGCGATCCTGTAATTCAGTTACAGGATCGCGCTTGAGTCCGCGCGATAGACGGGATCGCGCTGCTACTGAGGCCGACGGCGCATGCGCCGCCTGTACAAGCGCGGTCCCGGCAACTGAGCCGGGTGTCAATTAGACTGCATAGAGGCGGGGTTAGGGCAGGGGAGTTACAGCCTGGAGTGAGGGAAGGGCTACCCCCTTGACTTCTATCGTGACTTATGGAGCTGGAGAAGAGTACTTTATAAGGCGATTTTTTTCATGCATATACATGGCAGAAAAGCGGGACAAGACTGTATGATAACACAATGAGGATGATCTATAAGGTACTTTTGATAGTTTATTAAGTGAAATGCAGGTGAAAGGTTCGCTTTAAAGGGATTCTCTGGGAATTAAGAAAATGAAAATGTTTAATATTACTTTATTATAAATATATTCCTAAATTCCTTTCATTAGTTATGGCTTATTTTATCTATGGAGCACTCATCAGGGAAAATAATATGTCCGCCGTCCTATTTGTACACACAGAACCTGTCCTAATCACACAGGAGGACAAGTTACTTCACAACTCTGAGCTAAAGAGCTGCCTCATCCTCCTCTCTGCTCTGCTTGTCAGGGATTATGATCCTGAATACAGCTGTTAAAATCTTCATCTGAACTTCTATATTTATAATAAAGTAATTTTTAAGTATTTTCATTTTCTTAATTCCCGGAGAACTCTTAATTGGGAAGTTTGGCCAAGGAGCCTACAACTCTAATGGTCCTAACCAGTGGCCAAAAAAACCAAAACACTCACCTGTCCACAGTCCTGCCATTCCCATCCTGCCGCCCAGTTCCCAGTGTATTCCAGTTCCCACTGGACAGGAAGTGATTTGGTCCCATGAACACTGTAGCCAGTCATTGGCTTCAGCAGTCACATGTCCTAGAACAGCATGTCACTTGCACAGTGATTGAGGTAGTCACACGACAAAGCCACTTCTATCTGTCAGGGACTAACAGCTGCTAGAAAAGGGTGCAGGATGTCAGGATACAGTAATGCAAGACTAACCCTCTATGAAAAGAATCATTTAGTGCAGAATTGATCTGTGAAATCATAAAGAACATTTCGGGAAAATAAATTTGACTTTGTTTGCTGGTTAACATTTCTTAACAGGAAATCTAGCATTTAGAAGCCATCATATCAAAAAAGTCATCATGATCTTAGCTCCAAATAATAGAGAGTGTCACTGTCAATTTTGCCTTCTCACATTCGCTTCCCTTGACTTCATCTGATTTTAATAATCCCTGTCAAAGCACAGACAGTCCACATTACGTGCTTGACATCGGAGCTTTCAACAAGACGGAATCTCAACATTCATTTAGACACTACAAAAGAAAGCTGTCCAGCTGGACAAATATTATTTCCACACTTGACAGTCTCCACAGCTAAGTATGCCTTTTAATTTTAACTCCAGCTGCCAAGGGCTTGATATCAGCTTCTTGTTCACTGTAGATTGACTTGCAGGATTAGAAGACCAACAACTGTAATTGTGTTAGACTAGAATTCCTTTCTTCCTTTGGAGACTAACAAAACCCTGAGCACAATATGAGGCTCCTGGATCCGAATGCATCACAGCTCAACCTCTACTATGTGTAATATACAGTATCTCTCAAAAGTGAGTACACCCCTCACATTTTTGTAAATATTTTATTTTATCTTTTCATGGGACAACACTGAAGATATGACACTTTGATACAATGTAAAATAGTCAGTTTAAAGCTTGTATAACAGTGTAAATTTGGTGTGCCCTCAAAATAGCAACAAAAGTGAGTACACCCCTAAGTGAAAGTGGACAAATTGTGCCCAAACTGTCAATGTTTTGTGTGGCCACTGTTATTTTCCAGCACTGCCTTAACTCTCTTGGACATGGAGTTTACTAGAGCTTCATAGGTTGCCACTGGAATCCTCTTCCACTTCTCCATAACGACATGGAGCTGGTGGATGTTAGAGACCTTTCTCCCCTCCACCTTCCATTTGAGGATATCCCATAGATACTTAATAGGGTTTAGTTCTGGAGACCTTGTAGGTGTTCTGAGGAGATCTGTCAGAGCACGTGACTCGATCTGACAGTTTGTTTTGTTGTGGGTTTGAACTGAATTCCACCTCCTCCCAGGTGTTGTTCTTTAGGTAATTGGTGAGGCTATTTATTCCTCCCCCTCCCTATAGCCTTTGCGGGTTATAGTTCTGCCTTGTGTGAGCTCTGGTAGTTTGGTGGATCGTCTCCTCCAACACATCCCTAGATAAGTCCTTTTTCCTTTTTTCCTTCTGTGTCTGTTTTTACTAGGCCTCTAGGGTGACGCTAGCTCCTTCGGTTGTTGTAGGAGCTGGGTTTCTCTTTCCCTCTTCCCTACAGCTGAGGGTTTGGTTAAGTGTTTAATAGTCTTAGGTACATGGGCATATGCATATCTACCATCGAGATATGCACATGGGCATAGCAGATTAGGGAAAGTGTTTTAGGGATTGCTAGGAGGTGACCCCTTTGATCCCTAGCATTTGGGGCCTAGTCAGTTGTTTTGTTTGCCTTGTCATGTTATTTTTCTTTCCCTTATCTTACTTACTGTGACATTATAACCCGACATACCGTCATTTTTTTCCCTTGCTATTTGCAAAATGGAAACTATTGATGCTTTGGTTGATCACATGCAGGGATTGTCTTTGGAGGTAGGCTGACCTCCGCAATTCGGTTGCACGGTGTCGGATTACCTTTGCGTCTGGCGCCGTCAGGGGAAACCAGGTCTGCCTGGAACCTAAGGTCGCTCTCCCTGATAGGTTTTCCGGGGGAGGTGATAACTTTGTTCGGTTCAGGGAGTCCTGTAAATTGTATTTTTGTCTTCGTCCGATTTGATCTGGAGACGAAAAACCAAAGAGTAGGGATTATTTCTCTGCTAAAAGGTGACGCTCAGTCTTGGGCTTTTTCTCTGCCGACCGGTTCACAGTCTCTCCGGTCGGTGGATGAATTTTTCGGAGCCCTGGGCCTGATTTATGATGACCCAGACAGGGTCTCTATGGCTTAATCTAAGTTGCGCATCTTGTGCCAGGGAGAACGTAATGCTGAGTCGTATTGTGCTGAATTTAGAACATGGGCGACTGACTCGGAGTGGAATGATCCTGCACTCCGTAGTCAGTTCTGTCAAGGGCTATCTGAGAGATTAAAAGATGCCCTTGCTTTTTATGAAAAACCTGATTCTTTGGAGACGGCCATGTCTTTGGCCGTACGGATTGATAGACATCTTAGGGAGAGATGCAAGGTTCCCTTCGGGGAGGGGGTGCTGTTTGGTGGGGAATCAGTCCCTCCTGTCCCTCGGGGTACTCTGACACCTGAATTAGGGGCTGGAGAGGAGCCTTTGCAATTGGGTCAGGTTACTTCTTGCTCTGGTAATAGGAATTTTAGGAAGCTGAATAGACTGTGTTACTTCTGTGGTCAGGAAGGTCATTTCGTTAATGTGTGCCCTTTTATTAAACCTCAAAGTGATAATGAAAAACAAATAGGGGATTCCTTCAAAGAAAAAAAAAAACCTCCCTTACTCTTGGTAGTGTAAATGGGGAGTCAGAGCAGGCATATTTGTATCCTACCTGCTGTGCCCGATTCCTTCTGCCTGCCATGGTGGTGCTAGACTCTAGAAATTTTGAGTTAAAGGTATTTATTGACAGTGGCGCAGGGGTTAATCTTATTGATTTTCAATTTCTTCAGAGTCATGGTTTTAAAACTAGAGCATTAAGCAAAGAGAGGGTGGGTGATTATCATGTTGAGTTCATTTCTTGCTTTGTTATGAAAGGTTTGCCTGCTCTGATGGTTCTGGGTTTACCATGGTTGATAAAACATAACCCTACCATTGACTGGCAAGCAAGAAAAATCAGTTATTGGAGTGAATTTTATATGAACAACTGTCTTAGTGCCTCTGTTTCGGGGGTGTCCACTAAGGTGTTGCCTCAGTTTCTTTCCGATTTTTCTGACGTATTCTCGGAGGGTGGAGCTCAGGAGTTGCCCCCTCACCGAGAGTATGATTATCCGGTCAATCTTATCCCCGGAGCAAAATTGTCAAAATCTCGGTTATATAATCTTTCTCAACCAGAAAGAGTAGCTATGCGGGAGTATATTGCCGAGAGTTTGGCAAAGGGAACATATTAGACCATCTAAGGCCTCTTTCACACTTGCGTTGTCCGGATCCGTCTTCAAAATGCTTTCAGTGTTACTATGGCACCCAGGACGCTATTAAAGTCCTGGTTGCCATAGTGGGAGCGGGGGAGCGGTATACTTACAGTCCGCGCGGCTCCCGGGGCGCTCCAGAATGACGTCAGAGCGCCCCATGCGCATGGATGACGTGCCATGTGATCACGTCATCCATGTGCGTGGGGCGCCCTGACGTCACTCTGGAGCGCCCCGGGAGCCGCACGGACGGTAAGTATGCTGCTCCCCCGCTACACTTTACCATGGCTGCCAGGACTTTAGCGTCCCGGCAGCCATGGTAACCACTCTAAAAAAGCTAAACGTCGGATCCGGCAATGCGCCGAAACGACGTTTAGCTTAAGGCCGGATCCGGATCAATGCCTTTCAATGGGCATTTATTCCGGATCCGGCCTTGCGGCAAGTCTTCAGGATTTTTGGCCAGAGCAAAAAGCGCAGCATGCTGCGGTATTTTCTCCGGCTAAAAAACTTTCCGTTCCGGAACTGAAGCCATCCTGATGCATCCTGAACGGATTTCACTCCATTCAGAATGCATTAGGATAATCCTGATCAGGATTCTTCCGGCATAGAGCCCGACGACGGAACTCTATGCCGGAAGACAAAAACGCAAGTGTCAAAGAGCCCTAAGTCTCCTATGGCCGCTGGCTTCTTTTTCGTAAAGAAGGACGGTTCCCTGAGACCGTGCCTAGATTTTCGGGAACTGAATCTTATTACTGTCTGTGATCCTTATCCCCTTCCCTTGATTCCGGATCTATTTGATCAGATTGTTGGTGCCAAGGTGCTTTCTAAGTTAGATTTAAGAGGAGCTTATAATCTGATCAGAATCAGGGAAGGAGATGAATGGAAAACGGCCTTCAATACCCCCGAGCTTCACTTTGAGAACCTAGTCATGCCCTTTGGTTTAACTAATGCTCCAGCAGTCTTTCAGTTCTTTATCAATGACATTTGTCATCATTTGGTAGGGAGGTTCGTTGTTATTTACCTTGATGACATACTAATTTACTAACCCGATATGAAGACTTATCAGGATCATTTGAGACAAGTGTTATTGATCCTTCAGGAGAATAAATTGTATGCTAAGTTGGAAAAATGTGTGTTTGTGGTTCAGGAGCTGTAGTTTTTGGGGTACTTGCTTTCTGCCTCCGGTTTTCGTATGGATCCCAAAAAGGTCCATGCGGAACTGGAATGGGACCGGCCGGAGAATCAGAAAGCCCTGATGCAGTTTTTAGGATTTAATGATTACTACAGAAAATTAATCCGGAATTATTCCACCATTGTCAAACCTTTGACATATATGACTAGGAAGGGGGCTGACTTCGCTGTCTGGTCGGATGAGGCATTACAGGCTTTTTCTGCTATTAAGAAATGTTTTGCTTCTGCTCCCATTCTGATGCAACCTGATGTGTCTCAAACCTTCATTGTGGAGGTTGATGCGTCAGAAGTGGGAGTCAGAGAAGTCGACACGGTCCCTCTCCAAGAAACTCTCAGCCCCCGAAAGAAATTATGATGTTGGGAATAGAGAGTTGTTGGCCATCGAATTGGCCTTTGAAGAGTGGCGTCATTGGCTAAAAGGGGCTACCCATCCGATTACGGAATTTACTGAACACAAGAATCTGGCTTACCTGCAATCTGCAAAGCGTTTAAATCCTAGGCAGGCTAGATGGTCATTGATTTTTACCAGGTTAAATTTTGAGGTCACCTATAGCCCTGGGATTAAAAACATCAAGCGGATGTGTTGTCACATAGCTTTCCGGGAGGTGGGAGATTCCGAGGATCCCGCTCCGATTTTGGCTGATGGGGTGGTGTTTTCCGCTCTTTACCCTGAGCTGGAGACAGAAGTGTTGGAGGCTCAAGAAGAGGCACCTGATTCTTGTCCTCCAGGCAAGTTGTTTGTTCCTTCTGAACTGTGATACAAGGTGTTCAAGGAACATCCTGGAAGTAGATTCACTATAGATCTTATTTCCCGGAGATTCTAGTGGCAAGGGTTGCGTAAAAGTGTTGAGGGTTATGTAGCAGCTTGTGATACCTGTGCACGCGTGAAAGTGGCTCACACTCGGCCATCAGGATCTCTTCTTCCTTTGTCCATCCCATCTCATCCTTTGACGCATTTGTCCATGGACTTCATTACTGATTTGCCGAGTTCCTCTGGAAAAACTGTGATTTTTGGTGGCAGTGGACCGCTTCAGCAAGATGGCTTACTTTCTACCATTATCAGGTTTGCCCAATGCGAAAACTCTCGCTCAGGTTTTTATTGATAAAATTGTGAAATTACATGGCATTCCCTCTGATGTGGTGTCTAATAGGGGGGCGCAATTTGTTTCCAGGTTTTGGAGGGTATTTTGTCCTCGTCTGGGTATTCAGTTGTCTTTCTCTTCGGCTTTTCAAACTGAGCGCATTAACCAAAACCTGGAGACCTATTTGAGGTGTTTTTGTCGCTGAGAATCAGGATGAGTGGTCCTCGTTCCTGTCTTTAGCTGAGTTTGCCTTGAATAACCGTAGGCAGGAGTCAACTAATAAGTCACCATTTTTTGGCGCATATGGTTTTCACCCTCAGTTTGGTACTTTTTCTGGGACCGAATCTTCTGGGATACCGAAAGAGGAGAGATTCTCTTCCTCTTTGTCATCTATCTGGCGGAAGATTCAAGTTAATTCGAAAAAAAAAATGGGTGAAAGATATAAACGGGTGGCTGACAGGAGACGTATGACTGGTCCGGATCTGTGTGTGGGTGATTTGGTGTGGTTGTCCACTAAAAACATTAAGCTGAAGGTGCCCTCTTGGAAATTGTGTCCAAGATTTATTAGCCCTGTGAGATAGTGACAGATCTCACAGAGCTGACTGGCAAGGAAGGGGTGGATAGTGCGGTCCACACCCCTATTCCACCAAGTGTACAATCAGTCTGGGGATAACAACACAGCCCAGACTGTCAGTCAGAAAAGAGTGAGATCCTGGAAAGGTGTTTTTGCACAGCCTGGGGGCTGGAGGACTTGGGGAGCACAGAGCGACGCCTGGGAATGGGTCGCAGGGACCTAGTCGGACGGACTAGAGAGCCCAGCTTCCCCAAGGGACTTTTTATTTGCACAGCCTAGGGGCTGGAGGACTACAAGGTGGGAAAAGCCACATGTACTTCACCTGTGTGAGCGGGGCTTAGAGGTGAGTCAGGTTATGTTATGTTTAGTTAGATCCCAGCCGGGCAGGTGTTTATTTTGTATCATTTATGTTTGTTTGGCTGAGCTGCCAAATAAAGCAATGTCTGGCCCCTGATCCTGCGGTGGATGAAGATCATTGAGTGAATGACTCAAGGACAAGAGCTAATCCACCACAATTGGTGTCGGATGCGGGCAGGCGTCCCTGCTGAAAGAAGGCAAAGTGGTTGCTAGGGGCAACGTCATCACTGAAAGCAGCAGGTGCTGCTCGTGCTGTTCTGGACATTTTTTTTGCTGGGTTGCAAAGGATTCGCTGTGTGGTGTTTAAAGTGCCAGAAGCCTGGTGAGGGAGACTAACTAAAAAGGGGGTCTCTGGCTAAGCGGTTGCTGAAAATGTCTGTTAAGGTAACTTTTATGACAGAATATGCCAGACGGTGGCAGCATAAAAAGAAAACCTGGCCAAGGAGCTGGGTTATGGCCCAAGTGAAATGGCGTGTTTTGATGTAGAGCGGGAGGCGTTGAGGGCGCAATTGCAGTGGGCCCGCCAGACAAATTCTCAAACGCTGAGTGGATCCTCTGTAAGCGTCCAAGGTGTCGGTGGTGTGCCTGGAGTTCCACAAGAAAATTTAACCTATGCCGTCGGGAAGATAAAGAGGTGGAGAGTGGTGCGATGATGGTGTACAAGGTCCTAAAGGGTGCGCCTGGAGTGACCGACCGGGAGAGGTCCGTACCCCAGGCCATGTGATTTACAGTAACAACGATTGCAGTAAAGAGTCTGCTGGTGGTCGTGGCACCAGGAACCCAGAGAAGACTGGTATAATTGTAAATATGCTGGACAGACATGTGATTAAAAAGGACTGTCAGATAGTTCCCACCGGACGTGAGACTATGGTGACAACTCGAAACAATGGTGCCAAGTTATCTGCATTGCCTAATGAAAATGAGAAGTTATACAACCTAGGTGATAAGGATGCCCCCCCTTTTCCTTTGCAGGCTCTGATAAATGTACAGGAAAGTGAGGCAATGCTAGAAGGGGTCCCACATGTACTAGGTGCAGATAAGCAGTCTCCACAGGGTTCTGTGGTTAGTGAGCTTAGGTGCAAGATAGACGAAAGTGGTGTGACCTATAATGTGAACCAGGCACCAGAAAGAGAGCCTGAGCAAGTGGAGGTGGCTCTCACTGAGGGAAAGTCTCCAGTGAGAACTAGGTCTTGTGGACCTCATGTTACAAATATGTTCATATATGATGTGATGTTGGGCTATGATATCATTTAGTTGTTGTGGGGTAAGGTAGACACTTCTGCACATAGTGACAAAACTCCTGCAGAACCTGTACTTGCCCTTTAAATGAAGGTCTAAGGGAGCTGCACATTGACCGCCGTGGGGAAAGAATATTGCCTATTTATAAAACAATAGTGCTGATAAGGTGCAAAGTGATTGTGCGAAGTTGGCGGAAATGCGCAATGAAAGTGGGATTTTATGTGAAATATGTGATGATGTTAACATGCCTTTTCCGTTCCAGGTTGTGGTCAGGGGAGAAGCGCCCCCTGGTGGTAAAAATGTAAATGATGATGAAGCTTTATTTTCTTCATCTGCTATTTTTCATGAAGAACTATGTAACTTGATCACGAGATTTGAAGAATTGCATATAAGTAGTGTGGAGCAAAGCTCAGCTCCAACTCAGTGTTTGAATGTGCAAGAAAGAATAGCAGTCCTAGAGGGTGTATCACACGTACCAGAGGTAGACATGCAGTCTCCACAGTGTTTTATGGGCAATAAAGCAATGCCCCAAGTAGGGATCCACTCGGCAGTGCCCCTAGAGGTCAGCGTTAATAATGACATGAGTGACATAGGCGATGCATGTGCTGTGACCATTAGCAACCCTAGAGGAAAGCTACCAGGTCAAGGTATTGCGAAAAATCAGGCGGTCCCTAGTAGCGACCAGACGACAGTTATACCTGACGTGACAAGAGCTAAGTCGGGAGAAAGCAGCCTAGTATCTGAGACCCATACCCAGGCAGGGGTACATGACCTGACACGTCAGTACAGCTGCAATCCTGAAGATTTTCCTCTCTCCACACGGTCCCTAGATATGGTAGAGAAGGGACTAGCTGTCTTCACAGAGTCACTGAAGAAGACTGCAGTAGACACCACCAAAGTGCTTAAAGGGACCCTGGGTGGAACCCCCACAGGGTGGCCAAAAGAGAATAGTGCTACTCCTACATCGGCTGCAGCAGAGCAGAGTGAAGAGCATCTGGTACAGAAGGTCCTCTCCTTGGCTCAATCCCTTGCAGACGCGCTTGAGGAGCGAGATGAATGTGAGAGGCTGAACAAGCAACTCCGAGCAGAGAAGATCTCATAAGCTCAAAAGATGATGTCGGGAAGAATGTCTATGAGTTAAAGAAGTCTAAGCCAGAGCCTATTAAGAAAGGGTCTGGAGATGGTGGCGCCGTGGGGCCGACCAAGGCGGAGAAGACGGATCTTTCTGCTGAGCCCGCTGATGGGGCTGATGTGAATACAAAGGCCAAGAGACTCGTGGCAATGAGTAGCCAGGACCTGGTCATGAAAGATGTTCCCTCTGCCGTCAGTGCCTTACAGAAAGCCAGCAGTCTGCTGGAGAAGAAATACCAGGAGACAGACGACCAGCATGCAGATGGTGTCTACTACTGTGAGACGGCTCTCCTAGAGCCTAAATGAATGGGTGAACCTTTGGAGGGATTTCCAGAAAACGAGTCTGGTGAAGATCCCGATGTCCCCAGTGCCTCCAAACCTTGATAAGAAAGAGGAGGAGAAGTTAAAAAGGCAAGGATATGATGCCATGTTCATGAAGGATGAGAAGGCTAATAAAGTGAATGGAGACTCCAAAGAAACAGAGGCCGAGGTCTTGAAGTGGGAGAAATCCTCAGATGTTCCAGAGACTAAGAATAAGGCGGAAGAGGGGTCTGCCGAAGTAGGAAGAGCCACTGAAGAATCAGAAGACCCTGAAACTAAGGCCAAATCTGAGGAAACTACTGCTGAAAAACAAGCGAGCTGGGGCAAGCATGCTCTGCTGAAGGAGCTCAGCAAGGAAAAAGAGAAAGGGTCGGGAATCAACCATGACTGGGACCAGTTCAGGCAAGAGTTGCCGCAGTCCAAGAAAGGACGTGAGGGGCCTGTGCAGAAGCCAGAAAATATAAGAAGAGAGTACCTGCTAATGAGGTGGGCAAGAAAATCCCAGAGGCCGTGTAAGCTCTGTAATAAACTGATGAGGGTGACAAACCAAGCGCTGTTGTCCTGGGTGTGGCAGAATAAGGGGAAGACTGTAGGCCAGGACGATGCCCATTCACGAGCATCTAGATGTCATGCTAGTGTTCACCCCTACGGGCTTGAACAAAGGGGAAGGGTATGTGAGATAGTGACAGATCTCACAGATGTGACTGGCAAGGAAGGGGTGGATAGTGCGGTCCACACTCCTATTCCACCAAGTGTACGATCAGTCTGGGGATAACAACACAGCCCAGACTGTCAGTCAAAAAAGAGTGACATCCTGGAAAGGTGTTGTTGCACAGCCTGTGGGCTGGAGGACTTGGGGAGCACAGAGCGACGCCTGGGAATGGGTCGCAGGGTCCTAGGCGGACGGACTAGAGAGCCCAGCTTCCCCAAGGGACTTTTTATTTGCACAGCCTAGGAGCTGGAGGATAACAAGGTTGGAAAATCTGCATGTACTTCACCTGTGCGAATGGGGCTTAGAGGTGAGTCAGGTTATGTTATGTTTAGTTAGATCCCAGCCGGGCAGGTGTTTATTTTGTATCATTTATGTTTGTTTTGCTGAGCTGCCAAATAAAGCAATATCTGTCCCCTGATCCTGCGGTGGATGAAGATCATTGTGTGAATGACCCAAGGATAAGAGCTAATCCCCCACAGCCCTTACAAAATCTCAGCCATTTTCAATCCGGTGGCGTTTCGTCTGGAACTTCTGCAGGCCTGGAAGATCCATAATGTGTTTCACAGGTCCTTGTTGAAGAAATCTGTGTAACCTGCAGAACCATCTCCTTTGCCTCCTCCTGTTTTGGTTGATGGTAATCTGGAGTTTTAGATCTCTAAAATTCTCAACTCACGTGTTCTTCGGGTTCCCTTTAGGACCTGGTGCATTGGAGGGGATACGGTCCCGAGGAAAGAATGTGGGTTTCGGCTACCGATGTTAATGCTAGCCGCCTTGTCAATGCCTTTCACAGGGCACACCCGAAAAAAGTTGGACCTGGGTGTCCGGAGGTCACCCATAGAGGGGGGGTACTGTCACGCCCTGTCCTGTGGGTGTTCTGGGGAGATCTGTCAGAGTTGCTGCACATGACTCGATCTGACAGTTTGTTTTGTTCTGTGTTTGAACTGAATTCCACCTCCTCCCAGGTGTTGTTTTTTAGGTAATTGGTGAGGCTATTTATTCCTTCCTCTCCCTATAGCCCTTGTGGTTTATAGTTCTGCCTTGTGTAAGCTCTGGAAGTTTGGTGGATCGTCTGCTCCAACACATGTGTTTATCTACAATCGAGCATAGCAGCTTAGGGAAAGTGTTTTAGGGATTGCTAGGAGGTGACTCCTTTGTTCCCTAGCATTCGGGGCCTAGTCAGTTGTTTTGTTTGCCTTGTCGTGTTCTGTTTCCTTCCCTTATCTTGCCTACCGTGACAGGCAGTGGTCGTTTTGGAGGTGTGTTTGGGTTCATTATCATGTTGGAATACTGCCCTGCACCCAGTTTCTGAAGGGAGGGAATTGTGTATGTCACAGTACATGTTGGCATTCATGGTTCCCTCAATGAACTGTAGCTCCCCACAGCTGGCAGCACTAATGCAGCCTTAAACCATGACACTCCCACCACCATGCTTGACTGTAGGAAAGACACACTTGTCTTTGTACTCCTCACCTGGTTGCCACCACACACGCTTGACACTATGTGAACCAAATAAGTTTATCTTGGTCTCTTCAGACCACAGGACATGGTTCCAGTAATCCATGTACTTAGTCTGCTTGTTTTCAACAAACTGTTTGCGTGCTTTCTTGTGCCTCATTAGCCATAAAGACCAATTTGATGCAGTGTGCGGCGTATGGTCTGAGCACTGACAGGATGATCCCCCCCTTACCCCCCCCTTTTACCTCTGCAGCAATGTTGTCAGCACTCATATGTCTATTTTGAAAAGATAACCTCTGGATATGATGCCTAGAACATGCACTTATATCCTTTGCTTGACAATGGCAAGGCCTTTTCTTAGTGGAACCTGTCTTGGTAAACCGCTGTATGGTCTTGGCCATGACATTGCAGCTCAGTTTCAGGGTGTTGGCAATCTTCTTATAGCATAGGGCTAGGCCATCTTTATGTAGGGCATCAATTCCTATTTCCAGATCCTCAAAGTTCTTTGCCATGAGGTGGCATGTTGAACTTCTAGTGACCAGTATCAGAGAGTGTGAGAGCGATAACACCAAATTTAACACACCTGCTCCCCATTCACACCTGAGACCTTGTAACACTAACGAGTCACATGACATCGAGGAGGGAAAATGGCTAATTAGGCACAATTTGGCCATTTTCACTTAGGGGTGTACTCACTTTTGTTGCCAGCGGTTTAGATATTAATGTTTGTTTGTTGAGTTTTTTGAGGGCACACCAAATGTACACTGTTATACAAGCTGTACACTGACTACTTTACATTGTATCAAAGTGTCAGATCTTCCATGTTGCCCCATGAAAAGATTTAAAATATTTACAAAAATGTAAGGGTAGTACTCAAGTTTGTGGCATACTGTATATATGTGTGTGTGTATGTATGTGTGTGTGTGTGTGTATATATATATATATATATATATATATACACATACACTACGTGCAGAATTATTAGGCAAATGAGTATTTTGACCACATCATCCTCTTTATGCATGTTGTCTTACTCCAAGCTGTATAGGCTCGAAAGCCTACTACCAATTAAGCATATTAGGTGATGTGCATCTCTGTAATGAGAAGGGGTGTGGTCTAATGACATCAACACCCTATATCAGGTCTGCATAATTATTAGGCAACTTCCTTTCCTTTGGCAAAATGGGTCAAAAGAAGGACTTGACAGGCTCAGAAAAGTCAAAAATAGTGAGATATCTTGCAGAGGGATACAGCACTCTTAAAATAGCAAAGCTTCTGAAGCGTGATCATCGAACAATCAAGCGTTTCATTCAAAATAGTCAACAGGGTCGCAAGAAGCTTGTGGAAAAACCAAGGCGCAAAATAACTGCCCATGAACTGAGAAAAGTCAAGCGTGCAGCTGCCAAGATGCCACTTGCCACCAGTTTGGCCATATTTCAGAGCTGCAACATCACTGGAGTGCCCAAAAGCACAAGGTGTGCAATACTCAGAGACATGGCCAAGGTAAGAAAGGCTGAAAGACGACCACCACTGAACAAGACACTCAAGCTGAAACGTCAAGACTGGGCCAAGAAATATCTCAAGACTGATTTTTCTAAGGTTTTATGGACTGATGAAATGAGAGTGAGTCTTGATGGGCCAGATGGCTGGATTGGTAAAGGGCAGAGAGCTCCAGTCCGACTCAGACGCCAGAAAGGTGGAGGTGGAGTACTGGTTTGGGCTGGTATCATCAAAGATGAGCTTGTGGGGCCTTTTTGGGTTGAGGATGGAGTCAGGCTCAACTCCCAGTCCTACTGCCAGTTTCTGGAAGACACCTTCTTCAAGCAGTGGTACAGGAAGAAGTCTGCAAGGTAAGAAAAACATGATTTTCATGCAGGACAATGCTCCATCACACGCGTCCAAGTACTCCACAACGTGGCTGGCAAGAAAGGGTATAAAAGAAGAAAATCTAATGACATGGCCTCCTTGTTCACCTGATCTGAACCCCATTGAGAACCTGTGGTCCATCATCAAATGTGAGATTTACAAGGAGGGAAAACAGTACACCTCTCTGAACAGTGTCTGGGAGGCTGTGGTTGCTGCTGCACGCAATGTTGATGGTGAACAGATCAAAACACTGACAGAATCCATGGATGGCAGGCTTTTGAGTGTCCTTGCAAAGAAAGGTGGCTATATTGGTCACTGATTTGTTTTTGCTTTGTTTTTGA
This sequence comes from Bufo gargarizans, assembly GCF_014858855.1. Taxonomy (NCBI): domain Eukaryota; kingdom Metazoa; phylum Chordata; class Amphibia; order Anura; family Bufonidae; genus Bufo; species Bufo gargarizans. The sequence continues at coordinate 638,831,976 of NC_058080.1, read as the reverse complement.
ATGTCAGAAATGTATATTTGTGAATGTTGAGATGTTATATTGGTTTCACTGGTAAAAATAAATAATTGAAATGGGTATATATTTGTTTTTTGTTAAGTTGCCTAATAATTATGTACAGTAATAGTCACCTGCACACACAGATATCCCCCTAAAATAGCTAAAACTAAAAACAAACTAAAAACTACTTCCAAAAATATTCAGCTTTGATATTAATGAGTTTTTTGGGTTCATTGAGAACATGGTTGTTGTTCAATAATAAAATTAATCCTCAAAAATACAACTTGCCTAATAATTCTGCACTCCCTGTATAGTGAAATTAGCTCTGTACTAGTGGGCACAATCTGATCAAATGCAGTCAGACACAGAGATAGAGAAGTCCATTTAAAAAGTGGCTTTGTCTGTTGTTTCTTTTCCTACACAAAACAAATGTATAACCTTTACATTTTGACCTAAAACACAAATCAACCACTGCTCAGCTGAGCGCTAACTAAACACATTTCTCACTATACCAGTAGCTTACTGCCCATCACTCAACATTACATTTATGTGTGTTACCTCAATAACCCTACTTCCAGACAGGTTCTGTCTCCTCAGATGGCTCTCTCACTATGGTGTACACCTTGCATCCAAATAACCCATATCACAGAGCCACCGCCGTTAAAATGTAATATTTATTATATAATTTATAACACTCAATCCCCCCCCCCCCCCCCTCCATACCGATTGTCATGCCTTCCATAGCCTAGCATTACCTGTTCCATGCTATGAATAGATCAAACTGTTGGACCTTTGCCTAAGGCTAGGGCTACACCTAGGCCCTGCTGGAGTGATGTATATTTAGAGATTTCCGAACTGTTTTCGTTTTAATCCTAGCATGTGGTGATTTAAAAGAATGTTTTCTAAGAGATTTGTAAGCTATTCAGGGCATTTATATGGACAGTGATATTTCAGCTGTTTTTTTGTAGTTTGATAAAAAGTTTAGATGTAACCCTAGCTGTCCCTGCCTGCCCTGTGAGAGATCTGAGAAGATCGGATAGACTTGCAGCACATGTGTCTATCTGACAGGTCTTTCTGTGTTTCCTTTCTGTTTGTTGTTGTTGTGGGCTGGATCCCACCCCTCCACAGGTTTTACTCGTTAGCTGTTTAAGAGGCTCTATTTAAGTCTGCCTCTTACTGCTGACTTTGTAGTTGATATTTTCCTTCTGGAGTTCTATACTGGATCCCTATACTACTCCCCGCTCGTCTAAAGCGAAGTCCACCTATTTTCTCCTTTGTGCGTTTGTTTCTTCTAGGTCTCAGGGAGACGCTGGTCCCTTCATGGTGGAAGGTATCGGCTGTCTCATTCCCCGCTCCCTAAGTTAGGGTTTGCTACAGTGTCAGCAGCGCTTAGGTTCCAGCGTATGAGTTTGTTCACCATCAGGACTTGCTCATACTGTCAGCAGTCAGGGAGAGGCTCAGGGATCATTAGGAGGTTACCATTCCCTCCTCCCTAGCTTTGCGGCCTAGTCTGTTTACTTGTTGCTGTTTGTTTACTTGGTGTTCCTCTTATCCCCAGTTGCCGTGACACTAGCCTTAGAGCTTATTCAAGCGAACATAAGGGCTCTGTGTTGATATTGCGGACCACAAACGGTGGGTCCACAATACACGGACACCTGCCGTGTTCACTCCGCGCTGCAGACCCATTGACTCTAATGGGTCCGCGATCCGCAAGATACGGCAAAAGATGGGAGATGTCCTATCTTTTGGTGATCGGATACATGGATTGGAAGTCCACGGAAACACTCAGAAGCGTTTCAGTGGGCTTTCGAGTCTGTTCCTCCGCACCGTAAAAGGACATGTCCTGAATCTTTTGCTGTATCTTGTGGTTCAAGTCAATGGGTCTGCACTGCTAACAGGGTTCACACAGCCGATGCCCGTGCATTGTAGACCACTATTTGCGATCCACAGTGCGGGCATGGAGAACTTACATTTGTGTGAATGAGCCCCTAGGCTGTGGCAACACCTAGACTTTTTGTAGCACTTTTGATTGATTTTAACAATTTAGTGACAGCAGTATATTGTCCCGTATAGAGGCTTGTGCTCTCTGCAGCTGTCTCTCAATTAAAATCAAACAACTGTGCTACAAACAGTAGGAGCAGCACCAGCCTGAGGCCTCATACACACGACCGTGTGCTAGCCTTGCCTTTTGTTCTCCCCATTTACTACAAAATAACTCTGTTATTTAAAGTAGGACATGTTCTTTGTTCAATATGTTAAGGTCCCTGTACATGGAACGACAGAGCAGCAGATTGTCAGGAGGAAAGCATTCCTTCCCATCAATCTGCTGCTTGGTGGTGGAGGAGACCACTGCATTTACATGCAGCAATCTCCTCCACAGTGTGGGGAGGAGTGATTGTTAATGCCTTCACTCTTCCCCATACAGACTCGTTTGCTGACAGCAGAGCCTGTTTACACAGCACAATTTGCTGTTGGCAAATGACAATTTTTGTGTGTGTACAAACGATCGGATCACCGGAAATTCTTAAAAAATAAGTTAAAAATAAAAACGTGATTTAAACAATACTGTAGGTCATTTTCTGATGACACATTCCCTTTAGGCTAGGGCTACACTACGACATGTGTCCCGCGACACATAGGGGACAACTACACTGCAACATGTGTCGCGCGACAATTTTTATTATGATAGTCTGTGGTGTCGCACTGCGACATACTGTGACGCAACAGTTGCTGGAAAATCCATCTTGGATGCATTTTTTGCAACTCTTGTGTCACAGCATGTCGCAGTGCGACACCATAGACTATCTTTAAAAAAATTGTCACGCGACACATGTTGTCTTGTATCCCTAGCCTAAAAGGATTGTCCAATTTTTTTTATATTGATGACCTATCCCTAGGATCAGCTGTTTGAAGAGGCCGTAGCGTTCAAGCAAGTGCTACATCTTCTTCATTGTTTACCTGTACGACGTCTAATTGTATGAAAGAGAAAGCTGTAATTCCATTGGATGCTGGGAGTTTGGCCCCTGCCGATCTAATATGGATGTCCTATCCTGAAGATAGGTCATCCATATCATGAAACTGGACTACCCCTGTAAGGTGCCCATTCACCTTCAATACCTGTCATTTGAACGATCATTCTCTCCCAACTCCTCCACACACACATGTGGTCAGTTCAGCTGAGTGTGACTGTTCTTTCAAAAAGGAGAGAAGGTAAAGCCGGTGCTGGATACTTCTGGTGGCAGATTATTTACCTGGAGAAGAAAAGGATTAGGCTTTAAAATTCTAAGCGCTTGTTCCTTCTCTACGCCGACATCTTCTGTTGGAGGAAAGTCAGGAGCTCCTCATGTACATTTGATTGTTGGCTTGTCGTTCCACTGATACCATTGTTGATAGCCTACTGTGTATGATGGCCTTTAAAATGAATCACACATAGCTGATTTGTTCCTGAAGTTTGCATGTCTATCCCATTCATGTGAACGAGGCTTGACGAAAGCCTTGCACATCCAAGGTTCACTGGATATGGCCCATAGCTTATACTGGTATTTAGGGGGCGTTCACATGACCTCATGTATTTTGCTGTCCAGATTGCACCCTTAGCATGAGTACCGGTAAATCCAGTGCATTCACAAGGTGCAGTTAGGCCTGGATTTTACGGATTGAGTAGACGTCAGTGAGGCGGACATGTATTTATGGGTAATCGGTATTCTCTAATCATCTCACGATGAAGATGGACATCGGGATAAAACAAGAGCCCATTGTTATCACGCCAACAGTTTTACCAGAATCTAGAACATTGGGCACGTTCCAATTAGGGACATGACATCTTATCTCTAATAGGCCGCTGTTAAAAGCTTTATTCTCATTTTTCCTTTCCTATCTGCAATGTCGTCTTCAAAGTGAACTTTCTAGCACAGTTCACAGTTTCACATAAATCACTTTAAAAGTAATTGATTTTTCAGATGAACTTGACAGTAGTTGAATAATTAGTGCTTTATTTAAAGCTTGCATATGTCAATCAAGTACCTTAGATTGCTTAAAAAGCAAGCTATTAACTCCTTCGGCTGCTTTTTAGAGCGACAGTCAACTATGGATCAGTTGAGCATTCACAATTCCTGTAGGTAGATTGATAAAAATGGAAGGCAGGTTTTAATGCTAATGAATCGAGATTAGAATGCCAGGTATTACATATAGAGCCGTGGAATTTAGGTTGTGGGAAAAGCCAATTCATTTCAATGGTGTATTTTATTTAAGGTAATAAACCTAATTTGATCTACATACTATATTGGGATGCAGTAGGAGTAATGCATCAAATTTATTGCAGCAGTCTGTATTCTGTGAATAGATTGGAGAAAAAGGTTATCAGGATTTCCCTAGTAGGCACAGTCGGCTTCTCCACTTACCCAGCCCCCACAACAGTCCCCTTCCCACTCCCCAGTTATCAACCCCATAGCAGTTACTGCTTCTTCCTGGCACGGTGGAGCTTAATACTTTCAAAACCTAACAACCAGGTTTTGTGCAGCCATGGAATCTGATATTTGATTGGATCAAAAAGGTCCATATCTGGAAGGAGGGCCATGGACTGAAAATCATCATGGTCTCATATTTTCTATTAATTCACCAATACATTAAAGCCAAAATAACGTTTTAGCGAAATGTGCATAAAAGTGCACTTGGACATGATGTTCTTTTCATCCATATTCAGATTGGAAACTAAGTGCATTGAGGGCGGGAACACTTACTTCCTCCCCCCCGACGCTGCCTCTCTTTTTGATTGTCAGAGCCAGGTTCCTGCATAGTCATCTTGCCTGGTCTTGTCAGTCAGGAAGGAGAAGGAGCATGGGTGCACATGGAGTGGATTGGTCCCACCCTCGGTTCACCTAACCGCTCATTTGCATATGAATCAAAAGTCCCTTTTGTCCAAAATGAAGCAATGAATTGTTAAGTGAAAGGTTTAATAAAAGGGGTTGTCCGGGTTTAGACCCCTTCTTCACCCAGGCAACCCCTCTGTATCGCGCAAGGCAGGGGCTGTTTGTTTATATTTTTTACACTGCTAGACGGAGGCTTGTTCCCGGTGACGTCACCGGCACTAATAGGCGGGCTTCAGCAGGCTAGGTCAACGCTAAAGCCCACCCGTTAGTGCCAGTGACATAATCAGGAACACTTCTATACAGAGTCCTCCATCTAGCAGAGACCCGGTACGTCACCGGATCTAATGAAAAAGCCATGGTTCAGCGCAGGGCAAGGAAGAGCATGGGAGCATGAAATGCTCATCTTAGAGGGCCTGCCTGGGTGAAGAAGGGGATATGTCCAGGTGCAGCTATGAACCCGGACAAACTTTTAAATTAGTAGCTCTAGAAGGCGTTGTGTTTGGTTTAGACTTCTTTCGCACTTGCGCTTCGGTTCTTTTTGTTCTGGACAGTCTAGTTATTTAGCAGGAAAAAAAGTATACGCGCAGATATTTTTTGTCCGCTGGTTTTGACAGAAACTGCAACAGAAACTAAATGGAGCTTCCGATGTAGAAGTGAACTCTGCCTAAACAGTGAATTTCTTGGTCACTGCCTCCCAATAACGATCTGTAAAGCTGTGAACAAACACAGCAGACTTTGAACAGATTTTAGTTTTGTTTTTAACCTAAACTGATACTGGAACCAAAGAGTGGACTTATATGTCTCTCATATCCAGTACTAGTCAGAAGTTTTGACACACCGCTTCATTCCATGTTTTTTCTTGCTTTTTTATATTCTACATTATAGATTTATATTGAGGACCTAAAAACAATGGACACATATGCAGTAAACAAACCAGAATGTTTTATCTTTTTGATTCTTCTAAGTAGCCCCCTTTTGCTTTGATTACAGCTTTGCATACTCTTGGAATTCTCTGTCAGCTTCATGAGGTCACCTGGAATGGTTTTCCAACACTATTGAAGGCGTTCCCAGAGGTACTGAACACATGTTGGCTGCTGTTTCTTCACTCTGCGGTCTAACTCATGCCAAACCATCTTAATTGGGTTCAGGTCGAATGATTGTGGAGGCCATGTCATCTTATGCAGCACTCCCATGCCTCTCCTTCGTGGTCAGATTACATAGCCTGGAGGTGTGTTTGGAGTCATTGTCCTGCTGAAAATCAAATGATGGTCCCACGAAGCACAAACCAGGTGGTATGGCATGTCACTGCAGAATGCTGGGGTAGCCATGTTGGTTAAGCGTGTCAATTGCCAACAGTGTCACCTGCAAAGCCCCCTCACACCATCACACCTTCTCCATACTTCATTTTGAGAACCACACATGTTGAAACCATCTGCCCACCTTTTCTACTTCAAATATTCCACTCATGATAAATTCCAAAGACATGGGGGGAGAGATTAATCATGAGGGGAATATTTGAAGTCTGTTTTGATTGAGTCTGCATTGGTGTATTTTATGCCACATTTATCAAGTGCCACATGTTTGATAAATTTCTCTTATCCTTACTTAACCTAACACTTTTTTCTGGAAAAGCTACTCCAGTTTTCCTACTCTACCCTCCTACTGGAGTGTGATTGTGACTTTTTTTTTTTTTAAAAAAGCCTCAATGATAAATCTGGAGTGAAACTCATTAACATAGCTAAACACACACACTTTTCAACCTAAATTTCAATTTCAAAACTGGAGTGAGTGGTGTAAAACAAAAAAAAAAGTTGCAAAATTTTTGCGCAAGTGAGCTCAAAAAGTCACCAAATCCCTATTTTGTGACTTTTTGAAGCCAGAATTCTGGATTGAAGGCATGATAAATTAGGGCCACAGTGTTAAGAACCAAAAATCTCAAATTTTGACACATCAGATCAAAGTACAGATTTACACTGGTCTGATGGCACACCAGCGGCAGCCTTCTCCGGCAGACATGTCGTAGTTTTATTCCGGCCACCTCTCTGCATGTTTGCCATGCTGTGGCCTGCCCTCCTGCCCGCCCCCATTATAGTGGGTGGGGCCGGAGCGGACCTCCAGCAGCCCAGTGGACTAGCGGTAGTACGGATCCGGCAGGCTGTTCCCCCGCCGGAACAGCCTGCCGGAGAAGGCTGCCGCTGGTGTGAAAGTAGCCTTACTCATGGGTAAAGTAGCATAATTTATTTAATTTTTTTAACGTTTGATCAGATGTGTGTTTTTAATGATCTCCATTGTTCCTGAACAAATATGGGGGTTCACATTTCCTAAAAATGATAAAGCTATGCCATAACTGGTGTTACATTTTCCAAAATTTTCATTTATCTTGAATATTTTTCCCATCTCTGATTGATTCCCCAGATGGCAGTGACTCAGAATAAGCGAATTGTCCAGTTAACCGGTTTTAGAGATGTGGAGAGAGAAACCCTGATCCAGCTACTCCGCAGACTTCCCTGTGTGTGTATTGATTCTGAGGTGAGATAAGTGATGTGTGTGTGTATTTTGTGCCTATCTAGATGGATTTTATATGATGACAATTCAATTACATAGTTGATGACTACGTTACTACCTTGTGCTTTTGTTCATTTTTTTTCTTATAAGGTTCTCTACTCTCACCTAATTCAGCCATTAGACACATTTTTACAGAGTAAACTATTGGGGAAGTGTTCTTCACTTACAGACTTTCATTTTGTGTTCAGCCTATCTATATGCAGTGCTAATAACTGGTGGTCTAGCCCAGATTAATAGCTAAGCCAGCCACCTTGCCCATCATGGCTGATGTAGAAAAACATAAGGGGGCTGGCTTAGTTAATGACCTGGGCCAGACTGCCAGCCTCTTCATGTCATGACTGACACGCAGGGAGGGGAAGAAGCTGCTGTATCGGAAAGACTGCAGAATCTATACTTCCAGGACTATGGGATCGACTCTAGAATTGGGACACTCATAAAGAATTCAGAAGTGTTTTAGTACATTTCATTAATTTCTATTAGAAAATTACTCCAGGACATTGTTGGACAACCCCTTTAAGCTGCCTGTACATGTAAGGATAAGATTATTGATATGGCTGAAATGGTTGTTCTTAAAGATTATCAATGTATGTTGCTACAAATTTCAAACAATGAAAAAACCGCAAAAATATATAAAAAATGAAATCCCCTCCACATTGTGTTTGGTATCTCCTCATCCGTAACAACTATGCATCTATCACATATTTTATTCTGCATGATGAATGCTGTAAAAAAAATAAAAAAAATAAAAATGATACATAAAAAAATAGAATGTGTCGGCAGATAAGAACCATTTGGCCCATCTAGTCTGCCCAATATACTAAATACTATGGATAGCCCCTGGCCCTATCTTATATGAAGGATGGCCTTATGCCTATCCCATGCATGCTTAAACTCCTTCACTGTATTTGCAGCTACCACTTCTGCAGGAAGGCTATTCCATGCATCCACTACTCTCTCAGTAAAGTAATACTTCCTGATATTACTTTTCAACCTTTGCCCCTCTAATTTAAAACGATGTCCTCTTGTAGCAGTTTTTCTTCTTTTAAATATTCTCTCCTCTTTTACCTTGTTGATTCCCTTTATGCATTTAAAAGTTTCTATCATATCCCCTCTGTCTCGTCTTTCTTCCAAGCTATACATGTTAAGGTCCTTTAATCTTTCCTGATAAGTTTTATCCTGCAATCCATGTACCAGTTTAGTAGCTCTTCTCTGAACTCTCTCCAAAGTATCACTATCCTTCTGGAGATATGGTCTCCAGTACTGAGCACAATACTCCAAATGAGGTCTCACTAGTGCTCTGTAGCGCGGCATGAGCACCTCCCTCTTTCTACTGGTAATGCCTCTCCCTATACACCCAAGCATTCTGCTAGCATTTCCTGCTGCTCTGTGACATTGTCTGCCTACCTTTAAGTCTTCTGAAATAATGACCCCCTAAATCCCTTTCCTCAGATACTGAGGTTAGGACTGTATCACTGATTTTATATTCTGCTCTTGGGTTTTTACCCCTAGGTGCATTATATTGCACTTATCAACATACCAGAATTGCTGTTTTTTTGTTTATCCTATACACAAAAAAAGGAAATAAAAAGCCATAAAAATGTTGTATGTACCACAAAATGATACCATTAAATACTACAAGTTGTCCCATAATAATCAAGCCCTCATACACATTTCTGTCAAAAGCAAAATAAAGCGTTATGGGACTTGGGTATCATCGATGCAAAAGCATTTTCTTTTTTTTTTCAAAGTAGTAAAACATAAAAAAGCTGGATTATTTGGTATCGCTGTAATCATAGTGACCTAGAGAATTAAGTTATAATGCTTATTATCTTGCATAATGAACACCGTTTAAAAATAAAATAAAAAATGATATCAATTAAAACTACAAGTTGTCCAGAAAAAAATTAAGCCCTGTGGGTCTTGGGATGCAACAATTTAAAAATATTTTCTTTTTTTGTTTGTTTTAAATGAGTTTATTGTGCAAAAGTAGTAAAATTTATAACCCGACTTAAAAAACGGGTTAAAAACAGTGAGTAATCTAAATTAGCATAGTGGTTCTATGCACATGGCCGTATGATGCCTACGTACATTAGCCGTATACAGTATTTGGTGGCAAGAGTTGGATAAATTACTTTCCTGGGAGGTCAGCAAAGTCTTACTTCCCCTGGGAACCAATCCTATCCTTGCCACTTTGATATGTGGCTAATAATGTACACTGGGCTACCTTTAGAGCATTATTTTTTACCTAATGGGTATCCCATTTGTTTTTCAGAAGTTTGAAAACTGCACCCACCTGATTGCAGAAAGACCAAGTAGAAGTGAGAAGTGGCTGGCAGCATGTGCAGCAGGTCAGTTCAAAATCACACCAGTATTTTTGGCCAGGGCCATCACACACCCAATTGCAGCTCCCATACACAACCTTGGGGGCGTTGACACTGCCATTGACAATGCAGACTGCCTATACAGTGCAGTCTTCAATAGTTAAAGGCGTTATCGACACTAACAAATGCCTAGGCTCCCCCCATATGCCCAGGCCCCTCACACGGATTCTACATCACTCCAGCTTGCTTTTTTAATTAGATATGTGACATATCCTATGCTGTCCCTCTAGAGGGCAGATTAGGGGACGGGGTGTACAAAATTTCAGTTGATGCTTTAATTTAAAGGGATTTTCCATGGGTTGTGTCTGATATTGCAGCTCATCTCAATTACAGTCAATGGGGCAGAGCTGCAATACTGCACACAACCTGTGAGCAGATGGGGTGATATTTTTGGAAAGAAAGCAGCTATTTTTTTCTAATCTTGGACAACACATTTAAGGCAAAAAACAAACAAAAAAGGAGTTCGACTTACCTTCCCCGCACTGGGTATTTGACAGCTTTCCCAATATGATTGTGTATAAAGGGAAAGCTATCACACTGTTTGTGAGGAGGAAGGAGTACTTGAACGTTTCATGCCCCACCTCTAAACTGTGTCCTCACATAGGGCATCTCAGATGATATGACAGATCTGATTTGATGAATACGATTATCTCTGATCTGCTTTTATATAGGGAAACTGAGTATACAGCATTTCCCTAACATGTAAATATGGCATCAGAATTGTAGCCTGAACCCCCTATCCTAGTGGTCTGAAAAGGGGGCAGGAGTTACCGTTCCAGCGCCTTCCCTGTAGTGCAGCTGTTTTTGCAGTGCCATAGGCATGGTGCTTGCAGATTGGCTATCTCCAAGGCGATATATTGATCTGATGTTAACCTAAGTAGTCACAAAGGAATAATGTCAATTACTTTCTTCTTTAAGATAAAATCTTTATTTTTATTTTTATACATATACATGTGCGGTAGTTCTTAATATGTAACCTCCAACCCCAAAATTAGTAAGTACAGCATGTCACAGCCATTACTCGAGGCCCATGTTCTGTAATTGCCGAAAAGAAGCTGAGATTTAATTGGTGTTCTGATCATCCTTTTTATTAACTATTTGTGCCCACTTTTTTTTTTTTCTTTTCTTGGCTCACAATTCATTTACTTTCCAGGAAAGTGGGTACTGACTAAAGAGTACGTAATTAACAGTGCAGAAAGCGGCAGATGGCTTGATGAGACGACTTTCGAATGGGGATATAAAATGGAAAAAGACGCCCATTATTCACCTCAGATGCAATCTGCACCAAAAAGATGGCGCGAACACCTGACACACACTAGAGCTCTGGGGGCTTTCAGCAGATGGAAAGTGACCCTTCTGATTGAGGAGGCTGATAAAGAAAGGGAGGCTCTTTTAAGGTAACATGTAATGCCGTTTTTTTTTTTAAACAAAAGGATAAAAGACCTCATCCCTCCTTTCATACAGACGTCTTCACTTTGTTTCTTTTTATTTATTTATTTTCTTTATGTTTATCGTCTATGTAAATATTTATATAATATAACATATTTTGTAAATAAGCGTAGGTGATGGTAACACATACAACCTTTCTATAAGTCCCATGTGTCCTCTGTGCTCTTTTTCCTGTTGCTTATATCTCTGTCACCTTCATTTACCTTATGCAACTACCAACACTAATGTGTACTGCGACAGACACTAAATGTATTTTTCTCGCCCAGTTTCCTTGGGGGACACAGAAGACCTTGGGTATAGCTCATCTCCATAGGAGGCGTGACACTAAGTGAAAACTGTTAAGCCCCTCCTCCACAGCTATACCCTCAGCCTGGAGAGAGAGGCTGCCAGTTTTTGCTTAGTGTCCAAGGAGGCAAGACACTCCCTGCTACTGCAGGGCTGTTTTCTCCTTGTTTTTAATTTTGATTTTTACTTTTTCTTTTCTTTTTGTTCCAGACATTACGGGACAACAGAGTCGCACTAGACCTCTCTGTTTCTCCCGGGGTTGAGCTGCGCCAGTGCCGGTCATCCGCACTGCTGCCTCCCCCACAGAAGGCAAGGTGGACCAGGGCAGCCCAGCTCCCCTGCATCCCGCCAGTGCAAGGGTCGCCCGCACGCCAAGTCCCTCTTCCAGCGTCCTGCCACTACGGTGCCAGTAGCTGAAGGGGCGACCCTGCTGGAACGGACCGAGGGTGAAGACGGCTGTGGTGAGAGAGTGGCTTCTCCAGCCCTACGACCCCCTCCCCCCACCCAGGTCTCCTGCGTGACTGACCCCCATATTGGTCCCTGCTGGTCCTAGGCTGGCCCCATCCTAGCTTGTTTTATTAGCTCCCTCTCCTCCCCTCCACAATAGGTGCCCACTGAGGGGTTATGCTGGCGTCCCTATCATGCCGCCCAGGGAGCTGCCTCTATACGGGCACCCGGTCACAGGGTTCCCCCCCCCCCCCCCCTATCGCCTTACCGGTGCGCTGCTCAGGGCCAGAGGCCCTCTCCTGACGGCTGCAGCGTAGGGCCCTTGTTTCCGGTCCGCGGGGTGGGCACCCGCGGCCGGCATGACTGGTGCGGTGTCCCAGCAGACCCTGGCGACCACTGCTGCTCTCAGAGGCTGTCTTTCCGGTCGGCCGGGCGCCGCAGAAAGATTCTTTCCAGCTCCTTCCCGGGCCCCCTGACTGTTCCGGCCCGCGGGGTGGGCTCCCGCGGCCGGTATTATGCACGCGCCGCTCCGCTCCCTCCAGGTCCCGGCCGGTACCTCCGGGCACCGCGAAAATTTAGGCCCCGGCTTCGCGGCCGCGAAAATTTAGGCCCCGGCTTCGCGGCCGCGAAAATTTAGGCCCCGGCTTCGCGGCCGCGAAAATTTAGGCCCCGGCTTCGCGGCCTAGTAGGCCGCAAATTTCCGGCCTCGATTGGAGGGGGCGGGCACTCTCCAGGCGCGAATTCTTCCCGCCGGAGGTCCCCCCGCCCCCAGGGCATCGCTGCACCGCTCTCAGGTCGGATCCCTGTTAACCTCTTGGATGCCGACGGCTCCCATCTGGAGGAGACCCTAGGATGGCTAGCCTCTCAAAGAGGCTGTGCCCTTATATGGTGGCCCCTTCCTGCCTCAAAGAGGCTGTGTTTTAGAATAATAAATAAAAAAAAAAAAAAAAAAAAAATAAAAAATATATATATATATATATATTTTTAATAAAATTAAATAAAAAACATAAATACAGAAATAATATAAGAATTAACAGTATGTGTGTATATATATATGAGGTATCTGTATTTTTTTGTTGGCTGCGCAGGATGCTGCAGCCTGACCTTAGAGCGCTGGCCGTATGCCTGCCCCTATTCCATAGGCGGCATGTTGCGCTCCGTGGCACTGGCCAGGTATACATGTTCCCCTTCTAGGCGGACCCTTGCCCTCTCCTGGGATACGGCGCTGGCCAGGTGCAGGCCGCCCTTTTCTATAGGCAGAATTAGTCGCCTTCTCCAGTCACGGTACTGGCCATGTGCATGACCCCCATTATAGGCGGCATACTGCACTCTCTCTGGCTGCGGGCTGGCCTTGTGCATGACCCCCTTCTGTAGGCGGAATACTGCCCTTTTACCGCATACGATGCTGACCATGTGCACGACCCCCTTCCATAGGCGGAACGCTGCACTCTCGCTGGGTTTGCTACGGCCATATGCGTGACCCCCTTCCATAGACGGGACGCTGCACTCTCGCTGGATTCGCTACGGCCATATGCATGACCTCCTTCCATAGGCGGAACGCTGCACTCTCGCTGGGTTCGCTACGGCCATATGCATGACCTCCTTCCATAGGCGGAATGCTGTACTCTCGCTGGGTTCGCTACGGCCTTATGCATGACCTCCTTCCATAGGTGGAATGTTGCACTCTCTCTGGCTTCGCTGCTGGTCATACGCATGACCTCCGTCCAAAGGAGGGCTGCTGCGCTCCCTCTCTCTGGATTCGCTGCCGGCCATATGCATGACCTCCGTCCATGGGCAGAACGCTGCACTCTCGCTGGATTCGCTGCCGGCCATATGCATGAGCCGGCCATGTGCATTGCCTCCTTCCATAGGCGGAATGCTGCACTTTCTGGATTCGCTGCCGGCCATACGCATGACCTCCGTCCATAGGCGGAATGCTGCACTCTCTCTGGATTTGCTGCCGGCCATGTGCATGAACTCCTTCCATAGGTGGTTTGCTGCACTATCACTGGATTCGCTGCCGGCCATGTGCACGACACCTTCCTTGGGTGGTGTGCTGCACTCACTGGAATCGCTGCCAGCAATGAGCATGTATCCTTTCCTCAGGCGGCATATGCACAACGCCACTGACTGTGGTTGTTTTCTCGCCAGTGCGTTGCTGGCCATGTGCATGTCCCGCATCCTTGGCGGGGTGCTTGCATTTTTGCTGGATGCGATGACGGCCGTGTGCATTACCCGCCCCTTTCTGGGTGGAATACTGCTCTTTCGCCGGATATGTTGCGGGCCATACACGGCCCACCTCATCCATGGGCAAGAATTTGCACCCTCACGTGACCCATGGCTGTCCTTGAAATGCTGTGCGGGATTCTTGCTTGTTCTCCTTCGTTGTGGAGTAGTTGCACTCTCACAGTATTCGGTGTTAGGTGGGTTATTGCGCACTCGCTTTATGGTAAGATAACCCCGTGCATGTCCCCCTTTCTCTGGGCGGACCTCCTGCGTTCCCGCTGGGTACTGTGCGGCCATGTGATTAGTCACCTTCTGGGCGAACTATGGTATGTTCTACTTCTCTGAAGTTGTTACTGGCCTTGGGCAACCCCCCTTTGGGACGGGCCTTTGCATTCTTACCAGCTGCAGTGTTGCCAGGTGCATTTACCCCTTTTCTGGGGGGCCTGCCTGCGTTCCCATCGCATGCCATACTGATGTCTTGTGCATCACTCCCTTTCAGGTTGCACTTTGCACTTCCGTTGATACTGTTGGGCTCTGTGGCTGATCCCCTTCACTGGGTGACTATTTTTTTTTTTGCAGTGAGCGGAATTTTCTGGTGCGCTCTGTCCGTTGTTTGGGCCGTGTATGCCTTCTCCTCCCATAGGTGGGTTGGCCTTCTCACTGCTTGCGGGGCTGTTCGTACGTATGCCTCACTTCCTCCTGCGACATACCCTTTTTTCTCTTGGGATGTGGTGCTGTCACGGGCCTTGCACTCTTCTCTAAAGAGATCATTCTGTCCACCTGTATAACCCTTGGGTGCTGTCATACAAGCATTACAAGTATGCCGCTGTATTCAAAGGTGTATTCTTTAGATATGAGTAGATGGGCTCTACTTGCTCTCTACTTCGCCGAGCTGGGTGGTGCTCGTTTTCTGGTTTGGCCTGTATATTGTGGTCCCGTTGTTTCGGCATCCACCATGTCCGTTGGCCTTTCCACCTGGGGAGTGTTCGTGGTTCTTTGATACGTACCCTTTCGTTCTCCCGTGCACTCGCTTCCCGGCGCAAGTGGTCACTGGGTCGAGAGTGCCGTTTGCAGTGCCACTCGATTTCTGCGTTAGCTCTGGCGGGACTGCTGTTCCCTCGCCTGCTACTGTTTTTCCTCCTCTTCGGGTGTCGTGCAGTATGAGTTTTTTCTTTTGGCGCCCCCTCTGCGCTTTAGGCTGGTCCGCTACCGGGTTCGGGCCGCTTTTCTCGGGATGGTCACCCAGCTGCTCTTGGGTGCTCACTTACCCAGGTCCGTAGGACCTCCACCTTGGGTTCTTCAGGGTACTCGCCTTCTGCGTGGCAGTGAACCGGGCGTCTCGGTGAGCGGGGTTCTGCCTTTGAGCTGTCCTATGGCTTCCCTGTTGCCCACTCCTCCTTTCAGTTGTAGGGTGTTATGCCGGCCTCTGTCTCGACTGCCTTTTTTCGCCGGCTCTGCTTGGCTCCCACTCGGTTTGGCTCGGCTCCCTCCGATGTGGCTTTTGCCCCGGCCGCGCTTCAGTGGCTGTTCCTTCGCTGCCCTCCCCTCTGGGGAGAGCTTGGTTGTTCATGTGGATGGTTCTGATGTTCCTCTTGGCCTCGTGCTGTCTCCCTTGTTCACTCTGGCTGTAACTTGGGAGGACCCCCATTCGGTCGAGATTGTCATTAGATCTCCCACACCGGGACTGTAGGACGTCTTCCTGTGGTGGCTACATCGGCATGGACTTTAGCCTGTCTTGTCCTGGCGGTTGCTGGGCGGACCCTTCGGTTCCTTCCGTCTGTCCTTCTGCTCCCCCACTCCGGGTGGTTACAGGACTACGTTGCTCGGGGGCCAACGGGACCAGTTTTGCCGACCGTTCTGCCCGTGTTACTGGTCTGCGCCTGTTCACATTGGGTTTCACCCGCTTGCCCAGGCGACTCTAGCGGGCTCGCTAGTGTTCGCTCCTGGCCGTGTTTTGTCCAGGATCTGTTGTAGGACTTAGGGGTTTTACCGGGGGTTCTGTGGGAAGCTGGGCGTTCCCCCACTCTGCCTTTCTCTCTCCATGGTTCTGTCTTTCTCCAGTCCGACCTGGATCTGGGACTGGGACTCTGTTGCTTGAAGTGTCAAGTGTCAGCGCTGTCCTTCCCCTTTCGGCGTTCCCCGGCCCTCTGGGCCTGTCAGGGCCCTTTTCCGTGGAGCGGCTTTGGGGTTCCCTCGTACTGCCCCTGGGTACCGCCCTGGGCATTGCATACTGGGCTCTTGGCGCTCCAATCTTTCCCTTGGAGCCGTTACAGGAGTTCTCTCTACTCCTTCTGTCCTGTACGGTTATGTTTCCGTAGCCGTCGTGTCTCTGGCGGGTGCCTGGGTGGCGGCCCTTCTTGTTCCGAGCCTTCTCTTTCCTCGGGACAGGGCTGTTCTCCATCCCGTCTCTTCCTTCCTTCTGAAGGTGGTGTTTGTCTTTCATTTTAACGGGGCTTTCGTCCTCCCCTTCCCACCCCCGGGAACGGACACTTCACCGATTTGGGAGTTGTTTGGGCCTTGCGGTTTTTACTTGGAGATCTCCGACTCTTGTCGACGTTCGGTCTCTTGGTTTTCCAGGAGGTCCGCGCAACGGGTTGGTGGCCTCCGGGGTGGCTTTCCTCCGCTTTCTCACAGTGGTTGTTGCTGTGGTTACCGCACCAAGGGCAGGGTTCTGCTTTTGGTGTCACCGTTCGTTTCACCGGAGCGGTCGGTGCCTCCTGGGCCGGTGGCATTTGGTTTCGGCCATGCGTCTGTGCGCGGCGGTCACTGGTCTGCCTTACAGCGTTCTACAGGGTGCATACTCTGGCTTCGGCAGATGCTGCCTTGGGCCGCCTGGTCTGCGGGCGGCGGTTTCTTGATGCCTTCGGGTGATTCGCCTTGGTGCTGTGGTCCCTCCCCCTTTTGGACTGCTTTTGAACGTCCCAAGGTCTTCTGTGTCCCCCAAGGAAACTGGGCGAGAAAACGAGATTTTTGTATAACTTACCAGTAAAATCTCTTTCTCGCTCTTTCCTTGGGGGACACAGCACCCACCCATTCTTTGTTTTTTCTCTACACGGTTTCCGAGTTGTTTTACCCGTTGGGTAGTTGGCTTGTTGGTTCCACTTTTGGACTTTGCCTTTTTTTCACTACTTGGACACGCAACTGGCAGCCTCTCTCTCCAGGCTGAGGGTATAGCTGTGGAGGAGGGGCTTAACAGTTTTCACTTAGTGTCACGCCTCCTATGGAGATGAGCTATACCCAAGGTCTTCTGTGTCCCCCAAGGAAAGAGCGAGAAAGAGATTTTACTGGTAAGTTATACAAAAATCTCGTTATTCCCTCAAAATTACAATTGCCCGTATAGGGTTTGCAAGTGTACATGTCAATCAGCAGGAAAGCACACCCACTCCTTCTCTGCCTACCTCACGAATATTCATAAAGTAAAAAAAGTTAAACAAAAAAATAACAAGCCTAAAGTATGCAACTACATACTCTATCTCTCTCTCTACCAGAGCAATTTTCTGTTTTTGAGGACTTGTTTTTTGTGCGACTAGTTGCGCTTTCTAATGACACCAGTTAATATTGCATAGGATGTAGTAGAAAGCTAGAAAAAAATCCCATGTGGTGAAATTGGAAAAAAAGGCAATTCAGTTTTGTGGGTTTTGTTTTTAGGGCGTTCACTATGTGGTAAAACTCCCTTGTGCTCTTCATTCTCCGGGTCAGTATGATTACACCGATACCACATTCATATACTTTTCTTGTATTTTAATTCTGACAACAAAAAAAAAAATCGATCTGTAGCTTTTATTGATAACATTTTGGTTTGTTTATGACTTTTTCTTAATTTTTTGGGCAGGTAAAGTGATGAAAAAAATCACGAATAGACAATATTGTTTTTTTTTCTTCCAGTTTTACATATGGGAGGCTTTTTTATATATTACACAGTAATGCCTAGGATGTTAATTTTTTTGATAGTTTATTTTGATTTTAGAGAAATGGGTTTGATTAGAATTTTTCTATATATTGTTTTTAATTCTTTTTATATTTTTTTATGCATTTTTTTACTTTTTATTTTACTTTTTTAGGCCCCCCCAAGTGAACTCCAACATGCAATTATTAGATTGTAATTTATATAAAATAATGGAATTTTACCCATTACACTATGCAAAGATTACCTGAATTGTAATGTACAAGTAATAAGCCTAGAAGCCTAGTACAGGCTCTGGCTTATTACAGCAATGGGACGCCTTTCCCCGTCTCACCCAGGGGGAGGCGTTCCTGCCCGGGAAGAGAGCGCTTCAGATTTATTGTCTTTCAGATGCCATGGTCAATTCTGACCACAGTTTTCTGAGGGGACTAAATGTCCGCGATTCGTATTACCGCTGATCGTGGACATTAGCCCCAGGTGCCTGCTGTTTCAATATGACGATCCGGAGCGGGCACCATCTTTATGGTACATGCACACGTTCAGGATTCATGTGTGGAGAATCCGCACTGAAATCTGCAGGTGTTCGCAGGCAAATCCGTGTCGTCAGTCCACATCAATTGGTGTTGATTTGCATGCGGATTTGGTGCGGATTTTCAGCATGTGGATTTTACTAACTGAATCCGGTCAGGAAAAATAAAATAAATTGACATGCTACGGATTTTAAAATCTGCACCATAGGTCAAAATCTGCACGGAAAGAATCCGCATTGTGTGCCTTAAAGACCCAACATGTGATGTGCTATTACTGCATATGTCAGGAAAGGCTTAACACTGCTGATGAAAACACATAATGACCATACCACTAGAGCTAGAATATTATTTACAGAGTTTTTTTATTGTGGCACTAAATCAACTGTTACTCCAATCCTGCTCTCCTCTGTGCTCAGCCTGTAGTAAGCAATGGCCAAACTAGAGAAGGGCAAATTAACCAAATAGAAGCACTGCGCATGCTCCAACTGTATAAGAACGAACCATGCGCAGGATTACAGCATGGACTAAGCGAAGGGGCCAAACTTCACAGAGTGAGATAGGCAGGCGCCAAAATAAGTAATTTACTTTTCAGGACCTCGGTAGCGTGCATAGTACATTTTAAAGACTCATCTGGTCTCCTGCAGAATTAATGGCTGACAGGAGCGTTGAAGTGGTTATACTGTGAGTATCAGGAAACAAATCACACAAAGAACTCTCTGCTATACAGTGGGGTGATTTATCAAAACTGTCGGAAAGCAAAACTGGCTTAGTTGGCCATAGCAACCAGTCAGATTCCACCTTTCATTTTCCAAAGGAGCTCTGAATGAATACCCCTTTAATACGAGAGCGGCCTGCAGCTATGGGATGTCTGCTTTCGAGAAGTTGCAGTCGCCCAATTATGTAATAGTTTCCCAAAGTTTCTTAGCTTTTTGTTAGCTATATGCAGTAGTAGAGCCTGATCCATGGCGCCCATTCCTTCAGGGACCCTGCATATGTCCTCCCAATAGAAGAGAACAAACAGCATTAAAGCTCATGCAAATGACTGTATCTATTTTGCGGTCCGCATGCCGTCCAAATTTTTTTAGTGGACCCATTGACTTTACTGGGTCCTTGGTCTGCATTTTACGGAAATATCTATCTTTTTGCAGAACAGACATACGGATGCGGAAAGTGCACGGATGATCTGTGTGCTTTGTCTGTTCTGCAAAAAGATAAAAAATGTCCTGTACTTGGCCCCAATGTGGACCATGGAGCCACTGAAGTCAATGAGTCTGCAAAACATGCGGATGCAACACGCACATTATCCGTGTTTTACCCATCTGCAAATTGCCAGCTGCAAAAGACATACGGTTGTGTGCATGAGGCGTTACCCTCCTTAATGATGGGTGCCCTAGCTCTACCACTTCCTTTGCCCTTGTTGGGCAACGGAATGGAAAGAAGAGTGTTTAGTTGTTACATTTTTTTCTTATGCAATGGTATGTTTTTTTTGTTATATTTTTTTTTTTACTGAACTGCACATATGTATTATTTGAAGTTCTATTGTTGATCACTACATGTGATTCATTTTTCTGTGTCTTGGCACGCATTATGGTGCTTGGTGTGAGTGAGTGGATAATGGCAGGCAGAATAATCATGGAATCTACTGTCTACGCTGCATTATGTGCATTTTAACTTTTTTCCCCCCAGAAATGGCGGGACCATGCAGAATGTGTGGTTAATGCTTAAAAACAGGCTAGTAATGACGTTGCCTCCAGTCAGTGGTAAGCATTAGATTTTCAGTAGTCAGTACCCTTTAGCACAGGTCGTCTAGCAGAGGGCCACATCAGCATTATCGTTGCCTTCAAAGGGCCACGTTCCGGAATTCAGGCACCAGAGTCTGCTGGGCAGTCCTATGTAACACTGCAGATAGTAGGTAGGTTCTATGGAAATAGCATCCCCATGTAAATAACATCACTACCCTCCCTCCAACATACAGTTATATGTAAATAACATTACTTCCCTCTCTTCAGCTTCATCCAATGTAGTCCCATGTAAATAACATGATTAAAATCACTTCTTTCCCTTTAGCCACCTCCAGTCCCATGTAAATAGCATCACTTCCCTCCCTTCAGCCCACTTCAGAATACAGTACTATGTAAATACCTCACTCCCCTCCACCCAGCCCCTCCAACATACAACCCCATCCTCTATCTGTCATGGGTGAGGTATGGGAGGGAACACCACACCGACAACAGGATGGAAGGGAAAAGCCACTAGGCCTCAACGGTAGGGAAAAGGAGAAGGGTCACCTCCTAAATAACCCTACTCCTTGCCCTGTCTCCTATTTGCATGGGCACACCCTGAAGGTAGGAATGCCCATACACCGAAACCTGAGACCCTAAGGATCCCTGTAGATAAAGGCTGGGCATTAGGCGAGCTCTTTCCCAGTTGAAGGAATCACCGTCTCCCTGAGACTTAGTAGCAACAGACAAGGGGAGGGACAACAAAACACAAAGGAGCAAGACACTTAACTTCTGAAGAGATGGACGAGCACGGACTCCAGAGAGGACAACACACCAGCTCTTCCAAAACCCAAATTAAGCTATCAACCGCACAGCCAGAAGGGTAAAGTCAGACTATATAGGGGAGGTGTCCACTAAGCCACACCTGAAACAAGGGGTGTGGTCAAGAGCAACAACAACAACTGAAGTAACCAAAGAGGCTGTTAGATTCCTTCACGTGTAGCCATTCTCTTTGATCTCCTGACATCTGTCACAGGAGGGACTGTGACAGTACCCCCCCCCCCCCCCTTCTACGGGTGACCTCCGGGCACCCAGGACCAACTTTATCAGGATGAGCTCTGTGAAAGCCTTTCACTAGACGATTAGCATTCACATCGGCCCCTGAAACCTACATCCTCTCCTCCGGTCTATAACCTCTCCAGTGAACGAGATACTGGAGGGATCTACAGAGAACTCGGGAGTAGCCAACGATCAATATTTTGATGTGCATTCCACAATGTATTTGTACATGCTGTCTTATCTACATTTGTGTTCATCCTTAATAAAATGATTGAACAACAGAAGAGTGAGGTCAGACTATATAGGGAAGGCATAATGACCACTTAGCTACACCTGAAACAAGGGGTGTGGTCTAGAGCAACAACAACAACTGAAGCAAGTAACCAAGAGGCTGTTAAATTCCTTCACGTGTAGCCAGTCTCTTTGATCTCCTGATCTTTCACAGGAGGGACCTTGACACTACCTTGCAGTGTGGCAGCCTCTTCGTGGTCCCTGGGTCTCTGAATGTTTGGCGGTATTTCAGTCCTGCCGTTACTTTTTTAACTAATGGTAGCACTAGCAGGTCAGTGACCTCACTAGGGCAGGGATAATGGCAGACAGAGAGAGTGGGGCAGGAGATGCCTGGCTGCTGGTAGAAGCAGCAATCCGCCTCATTGGAGTGAGCAACAGGAAGAAGGCAGCTTGGTAGGAGGAAGGGAGCGCCGCTAAGCGCAGCTATTCTTTGACAGCAGTGCCCAGCAGCGTTCGGTTCCTTTCTGCCCTTAGCGGAGTGCTGCTGGTGCTGCAGACCTCCCGTGGGCCACATAAAATGATGTGGTGGGATGAACTCTGCCAATGAGCCTTGATATATGTGCTTTAGTGTATCCTTTAATAACAAACTGACCCGAGTGGTGTGGAAGGTAAATAAGATGTAATATTATGCAGCATCACCATGCATCATTTTCTTATTTCATACTTTCTACTACAGAATTCTTACAGCAGGACATGCCACGGTGCTATACCATCCACACAAACCAGATGAGGAGATAACACATGTCTTTACCAATAACAGAAGCTTTCTGCAAAATAAAGAAGTGAGAGTCTATAGTGCCCAGTATCACTCTGTGCTGTACATCGGAACATATCTTCTTCAGGTATGGACATTTAAAGGGAATGTGTCATCAGAAAATGACCTATTGTTTAAATCAATGTCCATGTCACCATCTGCATTTAAAGGGGTAATCTGGTAATTTGAAGTTATTCATTGTCCACAGGATAGGTTATGAGTACCCTAAATAATCCTAGCGGACTGTCGCTCTGTTCATCTGTATGAGACCGCCCAGCGGTAGAACCCCCACCAATCCTGTCTATAGAGGTTACTTCATATTACTGTAATAGTTTGGCCTGGATTGTTCATTTATGTTGCTTAAAGAAGCACTCCAGGATTTTTTTAAATTTGATATTGTACTGCAGGACAGACAATTATTAAAGAATATGATAGAGGCTCTTGTGGGCCTTGTGTATGCCTGTTTTATTTGATGTGTAATTTGTGGGTTGTCAGCCATCTTGGTTTCTTCTTCCCCTCAGGTCTGGGTTTCCCAAATAATCATACATATCCCATCATGCCTGGCTTTGCAAAGACAGGCATAAAAGATTTGTCATATTGTGTATGGAATTTGTCACCGTGTTTATGCTGCTCAATCTGAGTGAGACAGACCCTGATTCTGTCACTTACTGGTGTTCTTGCAATAGGTTTCATACTTTAACGCCGTAGCTGGCGTCCAGCCCTGAGTCCTGGTATTCATGATCTGCCGACTCCTCCCTGTGCAGAAGGAAAGCTGCTAATCAGTGGCAGGTGGGTGGGAGGAATCAGTAGCCCATGAATACAAGGACACCACTGCACATGCACAGAATTCAGAGGACTCCTGCAGAACTATCGCCTGTTGTATCGCTGTATGTAAGACAGCCTCTAGGCCATGCCCCTATCCTATAAAGCCTCACCCTTTAGCCACATCCCCTTTTTTAACAAGGTACAGAAACTTTCTCTAAACCTAAATGTGCGAATTTGTAGCACTTTTTGCAGTTTACACAAAAATCTAGGTGTACTCACAATAGTAAATGTGGGCCAAAATGTCTGTGCAGTGCTAGGTAAAGCTTGAATGGAGCGATCCTGACCTTCCCAAAACAGCCCACAGATTAGTTCTGCCTGGCAGATTTTTATTTATTTATTTACATATTAATTTTTTACATTCTAATAGAAAAAAGAGTGGGAGCATGCTCATAATTACAGTATACATCTGTCTATCTATCTATCTATCTACAGTATCTATCTGTTTGTCTGTCTATCTATCTCTACATATCCTTATTCTATCTATCTATCTATCTATCTATCTATCTATCTATCTCTATATATCCTTATTCTATCTATCTCTTTATATCCTTATTCTATCTATCTCTTTATATCCTTATTCTATCTATCAATCTATGTATCTACGTTTTATGCCTCCGTTTGGCGTATACAAAAACACAACACACCACGTTCTTGTATCCTGCAGTCCAGTAAAAAAAAGTATACTTTTTTTTTAAATAATGGAACTCTATGGTGAAATCATGCCACTGTATGGCATCAGTCTGAGGCATCAGTATACGTTTTCTGGTAAGAGAAATATGAATGGGCACTCATGTATTAGGAATCACATAGAATCAGTATTAAAAAAAACATTTATTGAGAGCTAAATATAATCCATATAAAATAGTGAATAAATAAAAAGATATATAATAAAAGAATATAAAAACCATGTGTAAAAAATCGTCTATGAGAATATATAGAGCATAAGTGCGCAAGTTGATTGTAAAATTCTCTAGCTTGTAGAAAAATACCTATAAATGTGGACTAGTGCATTAGTTGGTGTGCTTTGAAATTGAGTCAATCCAGGTGGAAAATTGCGCTGATGGTGATGCGCTATTGGGTCGGCACATAAGATCAATATAATTATAAGACCAGCTGTAAAAGCAACATATAAAAATGAACAAAAAATAAGAGTACTCCTTAAAAGCACTGAGCGGTATCTCTATATTCCCAACAAGTCTGCTATTGTGGTATCCAGTTGTCAGGAATTACCAGTTGTTCTGTATTGATCACCACCACTCAATCAGATCTTATGGTTGGTATAGTAAAATGCAATCCATACAGTTCGCTGTAAGAGGTCTCCTCTAAAAGTATATCTCTTATATTATGTTAGTTGTGTTAGTTCTTATCACAGGGTGTTCTTAGATATCCTTTGTAACGGTATCAACCATTGGCGACGTCCTTCTCCCCTGGTCAGCGTGGCACTGTCGAGCTGTTCCCGAGACTTCCAAGCCGAGTTGCGATTTCCAGTAGCTGTGCAGCTCTTACAAGAGCTAGTAGTGATATAGCTATTCCCTACAACACGAGACGAGGCTGCGAGTTGAGGGTAAGAAGAACAACATTTATTGGTGCCACCCTTGGCCTTATATACAAGTCTCCATGGAAGGGGCCCTCCCCCGTGGACCTGATGGTGAACTGCAATACAAACACACAGACCAATGGAAATAATCACACAATCCGGGACAGTCCCACACAATGTCTCCTCTCTGCCTGGGAGATAATCAGGTTAGACACTGTAGGTAATCTAATCATGTCTAGACAGTAAAACCACATTTTTTTTTTATAAGCATTAAAAAGTACCCCCAAATCCACAATATTCCAACAAACAAACCGAGGGCTTCTGTTACATCCTTCATATGCTTCTCTAATGTTAATTCAAACTTAGTTCAGTAATGTCTGTTGTACTCACAGTTGTGAGGTCAGCATTCATTCGTGACGTCCCACGTGGAGTTCAGAACGGTAACCTTACCTCAGTTGGTACATTAAGTCGTACTGGGAGGGAAAGTTGATGATTCCTTACTTGGATTATTTGTAGAGCAGGTAAGTTCCGCTGTACGTATTGCCGATGGGGTACTGTACCAAGCTGTTTGTCTGTGGCGGTCCCGGTGTCTCCCCTGGCTGGGCTGTGCGCTCCGTGTGTTCGGCGTCCCACGTGTCCCAGAGTTCGTAAACACAAGTAGTGGGAGTCGGCTGGCTGATTGGTTATTGGTATACCAAACCGGCTCCGGACTTCGGCTCTTTCTAGGTATCTCAGTGAAGCACTTCACTAATTTTCATGGTTTAGAAGTTGACCACATTAGTCAGTATTCTCCATATTATTCCCGGCTATTATGACAGATAATCAAGTGTATAATCCCCGCGTTTCGGCGACTCAGTAAACGTTTTCTGTATATGTTAAACGGATGGGAAAAACGCGATGTGAACCCACCCTATCATCTAGCTTTATATTATTGTGTCTATATTTGGGCAATGTGTTACCATAGTGCAGGGATGGCCAACCTGCGGCTCTCCAGCTGTTGTAAAACTACAATTCCCACCATGCCCTGCTGTAGGCTGATAGCTGTAAGCAGTCTAAGCATTCTGGGAGTTGTAGTTTTGCAACAGCTGGAGAGCCGCAGGTTTGCCATCCCTGCCATAGTGCATTGACAGTACTGAAGAGATCACATTGTGCTAAATGATTACAAAGCTGATGTTTTCTATAAATGATTTCCGATTATAGTTACTACGCAGCTCCATTGTGTGAGGTCTCATAGCTCAGTGCACATTGCTCGTAGCTGCTGTGTCTCCTGCACATGACAGTAGTACAGTTATGGTCTCCAGGAAGATGTCTGCCCGGACACACAGGCACTACAGAAAGCTAAAGATAGTGACATCTTTCCTCTTGTGACTACATGTAGCGGGGAGGGAACTTTGCAGAGCAGTGACGGGAGACTCATATATTTGGTTCCAGGTACTATTAGGAGCATACATTACTTGCTGTTGAGGTCAGATGCAGGAATGTTCCAGCTTCCCCAGTGCCGCCCAGTACTGTGAGCTGTGCCTGGCATGCGAGGGATCAGAGCTCTCAGTGCTGGTCCAGCGCCCAGGGGTGTTTTGTATGATATATTTTAAGCTGTATACTTCTATGAATGTTTGTATTACGGCTTACTTATTAGGATTTGCTGTATTATATATTTATGTAGGTATGGTGTAGGTTTTTGTTTTGTGTACAATGTGACTTGATCTCTTTCTAGAGGATACATGTCAGCATATCCTCATTCCACTTCTCTTTTCGTTTGGTCCTATTTGCCTCATATTATAGTAATATGATAAGCTGTTCCTAGGCCACGTGATGTCACTGTCCATCAGTCACGTGGGCTAGCTTCAGCTCAGCCCCATTGAAGTGAATGGGGCTGAACTGCAATATCTATGTCCGGCGCTGTGCTTGGTGAGATGCCGGGAGCCCGCCGTGCTCACCAAAGCTCCGGTGAGCAGGGCAGCTCCCTGGAGCAGCGGGGGTTTCTGAGGATTTTTAAAAACCTGGACTTTGGCATGTGTTGATTACACTTTTTGAATAATGATGAAATAAAGAAAATGTTAATGTAACACAGTGGGCTCTGTTGCTGCTTAGACTATGTGATACAAGGGAACTTCCTGCCTATACCAGCAATATATGTGGATTTCTTGTTAACCCCTTAAGGACCGAGGACGTACCGGTACGCCCTATTTCCCGAGTCCTTAAGGACCGAGGACGTACCGGTACGTCCTGACTTTAAAATCGGCATTCCGGCGCCGCAGGGGTTAATTTGAACAGGATGCCGGCTGAAATCATTCAGCCGGCATCCTGTTAAAATGCCAGGGGGGGTCATTTGACCCCCCCGTGTCGGCGATCACAGCAAACCGCAGGTCAATTCAGACCTGTGGTTTGCTGCGCTTTTTGCAGTTTCTGATCCCCGCGGTCCCTGACCGCGGGGATCAGAAGCTTTAGAGTTCCTAAAATCGATATAGTACACCCCCCCCCTGCACCCCTGCATGATTTGATGGCGGCGGGTGGTGCAGGGGGGGTGTCGCAGGCGGTGGGGGCGTTGCGGGAGGCGGGCGGTGCGGCAGGCGGGATCGCGATCCCCCGCCCGCCTCCCATTGCGTACTCGTTGGTGTACAGTGGGTATACCAGGGTGCCAGCACATTGCTGGCACCCTGGTATAAACGGCTGACATCGTTGATGCGATGTCAGCCGTTTAACCCTTTCCATACAGCGGTCCGTACGGACCGCTGTATGGAAAAGGTTAACAGTAAGAGGGAGCTCCCTCTCTCTCCGATCGGGGGGCTGCTGTGCCTTTGCAGCCCCCCGATGGGAGAGGGAGAGAGCCCCCAGACAGCCCCCCGACACCCCAGTCCTCACCCTTCCCCGTCTGCGAAGTTGTGGCAGACGGGGAAGGTTCCCATGGCAACAGGACGCCTGCTCAGGCGTCCTGCTGTCCATGGTGCTGAACAGATCTGTGCTGAAAGCATAGATCTGTTCAGTGTAAGTAAAATACAGTACAGATACCTATATAGGTTCTGTACTGTATTTTACAGACATCAGACCCACTGGATCTTCAAGAACCAAGTGGGTCTGGGTCAAAAAATAAAAAAAATAAGTGAAAAAAGTTAAGATAAAAAAAAAAACCATTTATCACTGAATAAAAATTAAAAAAATAAAATAAACTACACATATTAGGTATCGCCGCGTCCGTAACGACCTGATCTATAAAACGGTCATGTTACTTTCCCCGCACAGTGAACGCCATAAAAATAAAAAAATAAAAACTATGAGAAAATTGAAATTTTGCCCACCTTACTTCCCAAAAAAAGTAATAAAAGTGATCAAAAAAGTCGCATGTACGCCAAAATAGTACCAATCAAACCGTCATCTCATCCCGCAAAAAATGAGACCCTACTCAAGATAATCGCCCAAAAACTGAAAAAACTATGGCTCTTAGACTATGGAAACACTAAAACATCATTTTTTTTGTTTCAAAAATAAAATCATTGTGTAAAACCTACATAAATAAAAATAAAGTATACATATTAGGTATTGCCGCGTCCGTATGGACCGGCTCTATAAAAATATCACATGACCTAACTCCTCAGGTGACCACCGTAAAAAAAATAAAAATAAAACTGTGTAAAAAAAGCAATTTTTTGCCATCTTACGTCACAAAAAGTGTAATAGCAAGCGATCAAAAAGTCATATGCACCCCAAAATAGTGCCAATCAAACTGTCATCTCATCCCACAAAAAATTAGACCCTACTCAAGATAATCGCCCAAAAACTGAAAAAACTATGGCTCTCGGACTATGGAGACACTAAACAATTTTTTGGTTTTAAAAATGAATTTATTGTATAAAACTTACATAAATAAAAAAAATTGTATACATATTAGGTATCGCTGCGTCCGTGACAACCTGCTCTATAAAATGACCACATGATCTAACCTGTCAGATGAATGTTGTAAATAACAACAAAAAAAGTGCCAAAAAAGCTATTTCTTGTTACCTTGCCGCACAAAAAGTGTAATATAGAGCAACCAAAAATTATATGTACCCTAAACTAGTACCAACAATACTGCCACCCTATTCCGTACTTTCTAAAATGGGGTCACTTTTTTGGAGTTTCTACTCTGGGGGTGCATCAGGGGGGCTTCAAATGGGACATGGTGTCAAAAAACCAGTCCAGCAAAATCTGCCTTCCAAAAACCGTATGGCATTCCTTTCCTTCTGCGCCCTGCCGTGTGCCCGTACAGCGGTTTACAACCACATATGAGGTGTTTCTGTAAACTACAGAATCAGGGCCATAAATAATGAGTTTTGTTTGGCTGTTAACCCTTGCTTTGTAACTGGGAAAAAAATATTAAAATGGAAAATCTGCCAAAAAAGTGAAATTTTGAAATTGTATCTCTATTTTCCATTAAATCTTGTGCAACACCTAAAGGGTTAACAAAGTTTGTAAAATCAGTTTTGAATACCTTGAGGGGTGTAGTTTCTTAGATGGGGTCACTTTTATGGAGTTTCTACTCTAGGGGTGCATCAGGGGGCTTCAAATGGGACATGGTGTCAAAAAACCAGTCCAGCAAAATCTGCCTTCCAAAAACCGTATGGCATTCCTTTCCTTCTGCGCCCTGCCGTGTGCCCGTACAGCGGTTTACAACCACATATGAGGTGTTTCTGTAAACTACAGAATCAGGGCCATAAATAATGAGTTTTGTTTGGCTGTTAACCCTTGCTTTGTAACTGGGAAAAAAATATTAAAATGGAAAATCTGCCAAAAAAGTGAAATTTTGAAATTGTATCTCTATTTTCCATTAAATCTTGTGCAACACCTAAAGGGTTAACAAAGTTTGTAAAATCAGTTTTGAATACCTTGAGGGGTGTAGTTTCTTAGATGGGGTCACTTTTATGTAGTTTTTACTCTAGGGGTGCATCAGGGGGGCTTCAAATGGGACATGGTGTCAAAAAACCAGTCCAGCAAAATCTGCCTTCCAAAAACCGTATGGCATTCCTTTCCTTCTGCGCCCTGCCGTGTGCCCGTACAGCGGTTTACAACCACATATGAGGTGTTTATGTAAACTACAGAATCAGGGCCATAAATAATGAGTTTTGTTTGGCTGTTAACCCTTGCTTTGTAACTGGGAAAAAAATATTAAAATGGAAAATTTGCCAAAAAAGTGAAATTTTGAAATTGTATCTCTATTTTCCATTAAATCTTGCGCAACACCTAAAGGGTTAACAAAGTTTGTAAAATCAGTTTTGAATACCTTGAGGGGTGTAGTTTCTTAGATGGGGTCACTTTTATGGAGTTTCTACTCTAGGGGTGCATCAGGGGGCTTCAAATGGGACATGGTGTCAAAAAAACTGTCCAGCAAAATCTGGCTTCCAAAAACCATACAGCGCACCTTTCACTCTACGTACAGTAGTTTACGGCCACATATGCGGTGTTTCTGTAAACGGCAGAGTCAGGGCAATAAAGATACAGTCTTGTTTGGCTGTTAACCCTTGATTTGTTAGTGGAAAACATGGGTTAAAATGGAAAATAAGGCAAAAAAAGAAATTTTCTAATTTCATCCCCATTTGCCAATAACTCTTGTGCAACACCTAAAGGGTTAACGACGTATGTAAAACCAGTTTTGAATACCTTGAGGAGTGTAGTTTCTTAGATGGGGTCACTTTTAGGGAGTTTCTACTCTAGGGGTGCATCAGGGGGCTTCAAATGGGACATGGTGTAAATAAACCAGTCCATAAAAATCAACCTTCCAAAAACCATACGGCGCACCTTTCACTCTACGCCCCGCTGTGTGGCCGTACAGTAGTTTACGGCCACATATGCGGTGTTTCTGTAAACGGCAGAGTCAGGGCAATAAAGATACAGTCTTGTTTGGCTGTTAACCCTTGCTTTGTTAGTGGAAAAAATGGGTTAAAATGGAAAATTAGGCAAAAAAATGAAATTCTCAAATTTCATCCCCATTTGCCAATAACTCTTGTGCAACACCTAAAGGGTTAACGGAGTTTGTAAAATCAGTTTTGAATACCTTGAGGGGTGTAGTTTATAGAATGGGGTCATTTTTGGGCGGTTTCTATTATGTAAGCCTCGCAAAGTGACTTCAGACCTGTAGTGGTCCCTAAAAATTGGGTTTTTGTAAATTTCTGAAAAATTTCAAGATTTGCTTCTAAACTTCTAAGCCTTGTAACATCCCCAAAAAATAAAATATCATTCCCAAAATAATTCAAACATGAAGTAGACATATGGGGAATGTTAAGTCATCACAATTTTTGGGGGTATTACTATGTATTACAGAAGTAGAGAAACTGAAACTTTGAAATTTGCTAATTTTTCCAAATTTTTGGTAAATTAGGTATTTTATTATGCAAAAAAATTAATTTTTTTGACTTTATTTTACCAGTGTCATGAAGTACAATATGTGACAAAAAAACAATCTCAGAATGGCCTGTATAAGTAAAAGCGTTTTAAAGTTATCAGCACTTAAAGTGACACTGGTCAGATTTGCAAAAAATGGCCTGGTCCTTAAGGTGAAAATGAGCCTGGTCCTTAAGGGGTTAATATTATTGTGCCTGAGGATAGGTCATCATTTCATTTTCTGGATAACCCCTTTAATACTCAGAAATATACATATGTGTCCTTGCTTACCTTTCCCATTGGCTGGACAGGTCTTGATATGTGTATCACAGGATGACCAGCTTTTCAAAACATCAAGATTTTGTGATAGTGGAGGAGATTTATCGAAACTGATGCAAAGGAAAACTGGCTTAATTGCCCATAACAACCAATCAGATTGATCCTTACATTTTTCAAAGTAGCTCTGAAAAATGAAATATGGAATCTGATTGGTTGCTATGGGCAAGTAAGCCAGTTTTAATACATCTCCCCTATTGTGTTTCAAGGTGTCTGCCCTGTATGTGTCTATATGCAGCCACCCAGGGGTTGTGTTTGAATTGGGTTGGTTATTTATCATGGCAAAGTGCCCGGTCTACAGTAGTGCACAAGTCTGCCAGATCAGATGTTGGATAAAGACTGTACATAGGTATTCATTCCTTTTGAATTTCCAATTCGTTCTTTGCAATGTTTTGCAGGACCCAATACCTGATACACCAGTAGATATGACTGAGGAGCAGGTTGCAGAATTGAAGAGTTCTATATGGAAACGTATTTGTGCGGCACAGGTTGGTTATTTTAGAATGAAATTATTCCTCCTTCATATGCTTTCAAAGTGATAAATTAAATTCTGACAAATGTGATTGTATATAGGTTGTCACTGTAGTTATATGATGGCGTTTGGTAGCGTACAGAAAAACCCTAGAAGGTCCTATGCTTTGCGGTCAACAGGGTCACACTTCTTCAACTCCACCTTTTGTCCCTTTTATTTATTTATTTTTTTATAGCAAGAATAGTGCATTGTGCAGCACTTTCCTTGCTGTAAAAACAGTGGGTGGAAACCTGTGACATCTGTCATGGCTCAATTGAAAACAAAGGATAAGATAATTTGGACAGAGCCTTACAGGACTGTCGGGCACACTCTGATGATGATGCTTAGGTAGGTACCGATGAACTCTTCTTTGTGCCCGTGCTCCCAATGGTGTGCGTCAGGAATAAATTGTAAAGGTTCTGTACATCCTTGTTAGCGGGGATAATTTTTTTTTTTGGGGAACTATTTTTTTTTTTGGGTATGAATCAAGTTGAAAATTAATTACTACATTTCCAGTGGGGAGAAGAATTCATCAGCAGCATTTCTTCTTCCAGGCATGTCATCACAGATGTACAGTGGATAACGGACATTCTGAAAAACGTAAGGTAAGATTGAGGACAGGACGAGATACATTGTATATATTTTTTTAAATATAACATATCTGGACCCATGTGTGCACATCATTTTTTATGAAGGTTGTTAGAGGGTGGTATGCACTTCTGACCGTCGTCCCCTTCGGCACTGGAGAATTGTACTATGCTGAAATCAGATGCCAGATTACTTCAGTAGACATTCACTTTTCTGTGCAGCGCAACAAGGAAGATAGATCAAGTAAAATTACTTTAGACATTCTCGATTACCTGAAGGTGTTGAAAAAGTATGTAACATTTTAAAGGGGTTGACTCACCTCATTAACCAATAGTCATTCTGTTCCTTGCAGCGTGATGATTGATTTTGCCATTTACTTCTGTTTTCCATTTTTCCTTTGTGAACTCTTTTTCCCCAGCTAAGACCCCCAAATTGGCCAGCACTATAATGCTATCAGCGGTGGCCGCGCATGCGCATGGAAAGAGCTTTGGCCGGCTGCTTTGGTGGCCTGGATTTGCAGGAGCGAGTGCGTACATATTCATGCGCATGCGCAGTGACCCCCAGCCTCGCCTGTGCTCTGTCACATTCTCCCGCAGCTTGTAGTATCTATAACACGGGGGCGTGCACGCACAGACAGGGGGTGGGATTGCATTATCTCTGCCCTGCTCGTCGGTGGCTTCATTCAAACCTATCAGCACTGCCCCAGCAGGCTAGGAATCAAGGACCTGAGAGGCATGTGGAAGCCAGGAAAGACCGAGGTGAGACAACCCCTTTAAAGGGGTTTTGCCATCTCAGACAGTGGGGGCATATTGTTAGGATATGCCCCCATTGTCTGATAGGTGCTGGTCCCACTTCTTAATACATACACTTTTGTTAAGGATTTGCACTGTATATAAATTGCAGCTCCCTGCGGATATCGACTGATTGGGATGAATCCAAATAGTGGTAGCATCCTGGATTATTTGGTAGCTGGCCAAACTGCAATGCAAGATGTGTTTTTCCAGTGACTTTTCTTATTAAATACAAGAGAGAAGTAGAGAAATCTATTTGAGTGATCTCAATATACCTTCAAAAAGCACAACAACACCTAGTTTACTTGCTGTGGTCTCCTGTTCTATCATGCTATCATTATGTTTTTGCATCCTGTTGAAAGATTATGTATTTTTATTTTATTTCAAGATTTCAAAAAGTCATCTGTAAGTTTACATCTATATGGGATGGGTGTGCTGTGGATTTAGCATTTTGGACTTGTCATTTTGGGTTGCCGCATGGCAAATCTGCAGCATGTTACCATACTAGTGAAGTGGATAATATTTTACCAAATCCTATCCACACGCTGTTGGAAAAATCCAGTGTAAATTGATCTGCAGCATGCAATTGCAATCTGCAGCAGGCCAGTTTATGCTGCGGATTTCTGCAGTGCAAAGGGTGATATTCATGGCAAAATCCAAATGTAACTCACTTAACCTGTGCCGCGGATTTACCCTGGATTTTGCTGTGGATCTATGCTAAATCCATGGTGGATCTTTCACTCCAAAATACAGGTTTTTAGTTTTTTTTTTTTGTGTTCACTACTCTTTGGCCAAGCATAAAAAACCCCAGAAAAAAACGGTAAGCAGGTCAACGATTAATCCTTTGGACTCAGTTTGCCTCGTCAAAGGGAATCTATCGCCACAAACTTGGACTATTACAGTGGTGAAAATAAGTTTTCCCACCTACAAAGAATGGAGAGGTCTGTAATTTTTATCGTAGGTACACTTCAACTGTGAGAGACAGAATCTAAAAATAAAAATCTAGAAAATCACATTGTATGATTTTTAAATAATTAATTAGCATTTTATTGCATGAAATAAGTACCGTATTTTTCGCCCCATGAGACACAGTTTTTTCCCCCCAAAGAAATGCGTCTTTTGGGGCGAATACTAATGAAACACTTCCATTTTGGAAGCGCTTCATTAGTACCGGAGGACCGGGAAGCGGTGAAGGATCTGTACTCGCCTCTTCATGGCCCTCCGCTCGGCTGTCTGCTGTGCAGGACAGCGCACCATGTGACCTCACTGTGCGCAGCCTTCACAGATGACAGCCGAAAACCAGGAAGAAGAGAGAGAGCGCTGGTGGTGAGGAGCGGCGGTGTCCAGGAGCAGGAGAGGTAAGTTATTTTTTTTTATTTTATTTGCGCTGATGTCTGACATGGGGGGGCATGATGGCTGACAATGGGGGGGGCATGATGGCTGACAATGGGGGGCATGATGGCTGACAATGGGGGGCTGATGGCTTGCATGGGGGGCTGATGGCTGACATGAGTATATGATGGCTGACATGGGGGCATTATGGCTGACATGGGGGGCTATGGCTGACATGGGGGGCTGATCTGAGGCATTGGGGGCCTGATCTGAGGTCTGATTAACATTGAGGGTCTGATTGGGGCTGTGAGCTGAGGTCTGATTAACATTGGGGGTCTGATTGCTGTTCTGACCTGAGGTGTAATGGAAAATATTTTTTTATTATTATCCGCCTCTAAAACCTAGGTGCGTCTTCTAGGCCGGTGCGTTTTATAGGGTGAAAAATATGGTATTTTATACACCCCCTCCCCCCTCCAAACAGGAAGCATTCTGGCTCTAACAGACTTGTTAGGCTACATTCACACTTGCAGTAGCCTTTTCCGGCAAGCTGTTCCGGTGGGGGAACAGCCTTCCAGATCCGTGCTACCGTAAGTCCACTGTGCAGCCGGAACTCCGCTCTGTCCCCATTCACTATACATGCCGAGAGGCGGCCAGATAAAATCTGCAGCGCGCTATAGTGAATGGGGCCAGAGCGGACTTCCGGTGGCACGGTGGACTTGCGGTAGCACGGATCTGGCAGGCTGTTCCCCTATCGGAACAGCTTACCAGAAAAGGCTACCACAAGTGTGAAAGTAGCCTTAGTTGTTATTTAAGAAGCCCTCCTACTCTGCGCTCATTACCTGTATCAATTGCACCTGTTTGAACTTGTTACCTGTATAAGACACCTGTCCACACACTCAATCAATCACACTCTAACCTCTCCACCAAGACGAAAGAGCTGTCTAAGGACACCAGGGACAAAATTGTAGACCTGCTCAAGGCTGGGATGGGCTACAGGAGAAGGCAACAACTGTTGGCGCAATTATTAGAAAATGGAAGAAACACAAGATGACTGTCAATCTTCCTTGGTCTGGGGCTCCATGCAAGATCTCGCCTCATGGGGTAAGGATGATTCTGAGAAAGGTCAGGAATCAGCCCAGAACTACATCGGTGGACCTGGTCAATGACCTGAACAGGGACCACAGTCTCAAAGAATACCGTTAGTAACACACTATGCCGTAATGGATTAAAATCCTGCAGGGTAAACAAGATCCCCCTACTCACGCCAGCACATGTCCAGGCCCATTTGCAGTTTGCCAATGACCATCTGGATGGATGATCCAGAGGAGGCATGGGAGAAGGTCATGTGGTCAGATGAGACCAAAATATAACTTTTTGGTATCAACTTCACTTGCCGTGTTTGGAGGAAGAAGAAGGATGAGTACAACCCCAATAACACCGTCTCAACCGTGAAGCATACTTTGGGGGTGCTTTTCTGCAAAGGTGACAGGATAACTGCACCGTATTGAAGGGAGGATGGGTGGGGCCGTGTATTGCAATATTTTAGCCAATAACCTCCTTCCTCCAGTAAGAGCATTGAAGATTGTCGTGGCTGGGTCTTCCAGTATGACAATGACCCGAAACACACAGCCAGAGCAACTAAGGAGTGGCTCCCTAAGAAGCATTTCCAGGTCCTGGAGTGGCCTAGCCAGTCTCCAGAAATGAACCGAATTGAAAATCTTTGGAGGGAGATGAAATTCAATGTAGCCCAGCGACAGCCCCGAAACCTGAAAGATCTGGAGAAAATCTGTATGGAGGAGTGGGCCAAAATCCCTGCGGCAGCGTGGGCAAACTTGGTCAAGAACTACAGGAAACGTCTGACCTCTGTAATTGCAAACAAAGGTTTCTGTAGCAAATATTAAGTTCTGTGTTTCTATTGTATCAAATACTTATTTAATGCAATAAAATGCTAATAATTATTAAAAAATTATACAGTGTGGTTTCTGGATTTTTTTTTAGATTCTGTCTCTGACAGTTGAAGGGTATCTATGATAAAAAATTACAGACCTCTCCATTTTTTGTAGGTGGGAAAATTGCCAGTATATCAAATACTTATTTTCCCCACTATCTGCTGTAATACCTGAGTAGTGCTGCAGATAAGGAGTCTAGATGGCATTTATTATTTTACTACTACTATGTTCCTCCACTGTTAAGTGTTTCAAGCTGTGCTGAAATACATTGTCAGGACTGCTGTGCATGCGCACAGGAGTCCTCTATGTTATGCTAGCACAGCAGTCCTGAGAGTGCAGCTTTCAGTGCTGACAGTTGGAGAACAGGGGGCAGTAGGAAAATAAAAAATGGCGTTCTGGACTCCTTATGTGTAGTACCGCTCAAGCATTACTGCAGAATTACTCCAGAATTGTGCTGACAGATTCCCTTTAAAGTGAATAGATCCATTGCAGTATACAATACAGTTTTCGGGTATTCAAACATATACCCCTGATGGAAAGCGCAGAGGAGAGCTAAAACACTGTAGTGAACCCAGCCTAACACCGTACCCCTATCCAAACGTCTGAGCACTCTATGCCATGGTGCAATCTTTTATTATTATTATTTGTTACATTTTACATGATAGTTAAGTAACAGATCGATCCCAGATCTGTGATATGCATTAGTCTGACACTGCCAGTCACCCTCATCCTCCTAATATGAAATGACATGTTCAGCAACATAAAACAATGCACAAGATAATAGAATATCTAATGGAAAGCTGCCTGCCCGCATACTCAATATGTAAATCAGCAAAACAAAAGATTAATACTCCTTACTTTGGAGATTCTGCCAGGAGCTCATAAACACCTCACAAGAACATCAAAGGGTTTCTGGGAACAAAAACTAAATATCAAAGGAATCAGTCCCAAATAGGCTGCTACCCTTAAATTGATGCATAGTATACATGAGCTGTAAGTAACAGGATTTCATGGGAACCAGTGGAGCTATAAGACACATTGATTATTTCCTCTGACTTCCTTTGAGGGCTGATAACAGATGTTCTTATGAACACATATACAAGACTGCTTTCAGGAGAGTTTATTACCTTATGTATGGAATTTATTGGATTGTGTGTTTATGTAATCAACTGACTGCAGCTCTGTAAATCAGGTGCAAATGAGATTTTTATGGGGGGAGGGGTAAATAAATGCATGCAAGAAGTTCTTAAAGGGGTATTCCCATATATAGCATTTATGGTATGTCACCAGGATATGGCACAAAATGCCTGATAAGTGGATTAAGTCCTAAAAATATCAATTGAGAGGTGGCCAAGCGTGCTTGTGGTTCTCTCCATTGAGTTCTATAGGAGCTGTTGTAATAGCTGAGCAAGCAGCGCTCGACTCTTTCCGTAACTCCTTTAGACCACAGTGCAGAGAATTGTACAAGCTTCATGGATATCATTGGAAAGACTGGCCACAGATTGCTGCTTTGAAACAGTGAATGAAGGTCTTGGCGAGGTCTTGGCGAGTTGTGACTCCTACATTTAAGTCATTTGTGGTGTATCTTATGGATATGCAACAATTGTCTAAGGCTACTTTCACACTAGCGTTCGTCGGTCCGCTCGTGAGCTCCGTTTGAAGGAGCTCACGAGCGGACCCGAACGCAGCCGTCCAGCCCTGATGCAGTCTGAATGGAGCGGATCCGCACAGACTGCATCAGTCTGGCGGCGTTCAGCCTCCGCTCCGCTCGCCTCCGCACGGACAGGCGGACAGCTGAACGCTGCTTGCAGCGTTCGGGTGTCCGCCTGGCCGTGCGGAGGCGTGCGGATCCGTGCGGATCCGTCCAGACTTACAATGTAAGTCAATGGGGACGGATCCGTTTGAAGATGCCACAATATGGCTCAATCTTCAGGCGGATCCGTCCCCCATTGACTTTACATTGAAAGTCTGGACGGATCCGTACGAGGCTATTTTCACACTTAGCTGTTATATGCTAAAAATAATGCAGACGGATCCGTTCTGAACGGAGCCTCCGTCTGCATTATTATGATCGGATCCGTTCAGAACGGATTCGATCGAACGCTAGTGTGAAAGTAGCCTAATATGTGAATATCCCTTTAATGAGCATGTTGGATTTATTGTTTTCAAGCACTTTATCTAGAGTATTAGGGAGGCTTCTTCGACATCGAATGTCAGTAAGGAAGTCCTATCTACACAGCTGCAGAGAGTACTCTCAGTTTTGCACTAGGGACAGCAATATGAAAAACTGTGGCATAATGGCTGAGAAAAGAGTCAGGAAATAATGGCCAGACTATACATGCTTTACCCCCACAGTAAAGGTTCTTTGGAAATTGATTTTGAGTGGTTTCCTGTTTAAAATATTTTCTCTGCGGAGATATGATCATTTAGAAGTTATGAGCCCTAAGCTTTCCTACAAGATTCGATTGGTTTCATGACCCTGTCTGATTTCAGGTTCAGTGTTGTCAGCCTCTTTCAGCAGTGCAGCCTAATTAGGCCTATAACTTAAGTAAAATATAAAAAATAAAAAAAAACATAATGTAAAATAACGGGTCTGTAGTCTTCAGATAGACCTTTTATCTGCATTTAAAGAGAGTCTGTCACCTTGTTTTTGCATATTAAGCATTGCATCAGGTAGTGGTAGCAGAGACACTTAAAGGCTGTGTATACCTTTGGAGGCAATTTTTGTTTATGATTGCATTTTACTCATTTTTGGCTAAAATCATATTTTCAACTAGCCTTTATTAAAAAAAAAGTGAGCCATTCTGTCACAAAGGGTTAACTGTTTTTCTAATTGTGTGACTGGTACTTTCACTTTGTGCTGGTCATCTAATAACCCTTCTCTCTAAACTACTGAGAGGTCATAAACACTTATTTCATAAACACTTATTTAAAGGGAACCTGTCACCAGTTTTATGGTTTCCTAACTAAGGCCAACATAAATAAGTGACTGATTCTCTTAGCAAAATGCTGGGTCACTTTCTTTAACTGACCCAGTCAATCTGCCAACATCTTGTATTGAAAAGCTCCAGCTCATAATGATGAGTCCTGAATATTCATGAGCTCCTGACTCTCCCCGCCTACCTGCTGCTGATTGACAGTTTTTTTCCCATATGAATCAGCAGCAGGTGGGCAGGAGAGTGGCTATAGTTGTTAATTAAATAAACGCTGGACTCAATGACATCACGCTGGACTCAAATCAGCTCATTAGCATGCGGCATGTGACATCTTTGTGTGTATATTATGAGGTAACCATCTGTCACACCAGTAAGTAAATACATCTAAGGTACTTTTTAGTAGTTAATGATCGTATATAATTAGTTAGATTATAATCAAATATCCACATGACAGGTTCCCTTTAAGCCACATTCTTATCAGTAAGATAAGGATTGAGTTATAAGGTCAGACAGCAGAGATAAGGAGCCCATCTGCTCCCCAGGTGACGGAAAAGACAGAAAATCCACAGGCCGCTACTACAGCATCTCAGCTCTGGACACAAAAAAGAATTCCATATTTTTAATAAAGACCAATTAAAAAAATGATATTTAGCTCAAAATAAGTACAATGCAATAATTAAAAAAATGCTGCCCAGGTGTACATAGCCTTTAAAGAGGACCTTTCACCAGTTTGTACTTTAGAAAAGCGATACCTCACACTGTAGCCCATGTTTTGTAGATGTGATATCGCACATTTTTTTCTTGATCCGCTCCTCCGTTGCACCGATGTGCCCCTCATTCTGTTTAGGCGCGCTGTATGCTAATTAATAGCATCGGAATACCGGGGAGGAGACATCAGCTTTACTCCGTGAGCGTTTCTTCTATCTGGCTGTGGCGCTGTCCAATCACAGCGGAGTGCGTCACAGCTATTGAGAAAAAACAACTCGCCTTCTCCCTTGCTGTGACGCACTCCGCTGTGATTGGACAGCGCTACAGCCAGATAGAAGAAACGCCCACGGAGAAAAGCTGATGTCTCCTCCTCGGTGTTCCGATGCTATTAATTAGCATATAGCACGCCTAAACAGAACAAGGGGCACATCGGTGCAACGGAGGAGCGGATCAAGAAAAAAATTTGCGATATCACATCTACTGAACATGGGCTACAGTGTGAGGTAACACTTTTCTAAAGTACAAACTGGTGAAAGGTCCTCTTTAAATTGTCAACTTTTTTTATGGTAAACCGTTGCTTCATTTAGCATAAAAAGTAGTTTAATTTTGAACACATAGGCAAATGTTCGGAGCACCAAGGGCGTGCCGCATGGTTAAACAGTCCGGTTGCACTGAGGTCTGCCACATGATGTAGGCCACGCCCTCTGATTTTTCATGTGCCCACTGACTGAAGCGGATGGGCATGGTCTGCCAAGTGCAGCCAGACTGCTCGGCCTGGCCCTTATAGATACGCATACGTTTTTCAAATATGTTTGCAACTGAATGTCCATGGTCCTTTTCTATCACTCCTTTAACCATGATGTGGCCCTAAATGGTCAGCATAATGACACCCTCACAGCAGTTTCTTAGCAGTGTCTAGGTATGTAGTGGCTCCCTACAGCTTTCTATATAGGTGTGTGTATATGGTGGATAGCAGGTGCATGTATTGTATATAGCTTCTCAGGTATGACATGTGGAGAGTGGAAAACTCCAACACTTTGAAAATATATTTCTTTCTCACGCTATAAGCAGTCATGTACTAAAGACTTGGCAGAGCGTAAGGGCACGTATTTCTAGATAGAGTATTCTAAGGGCACATCTGACACATATAGTGAGAAGGTGCTGTATTTGTTCATGAGATGAGAGTACTGAATCAGACATATTGTCACTGGGGCTCATTTTTTACCATAAATTCTGCTATATAACTTCCTTTGCCCAGCTTCTTATGACCATGGTGCAAGACCCGTAGAAAGTTCCATTACCCAATATGCAGCTCAGGTCTTCAAAACAGAGGGTATCTTCAGATTCCAATTCAATAGTAATGGACTGATCACAATAATTGCCTCTATATAGGCTCTCTATATAAGGCTAGCCACTTATGTAGTCTGCATATATCCAAGCAATGGTCACTGACTTTATTCTAAGGAATTAAAAGCTGGAAGATAACGCTGACAGCAGTACCAGTAGTGCAAGTTCCCTGAAGCTGGCAGAGAGCATTCCTAGATAGGCTAAGTTTTGCACCGAACTCTGCTTTTGACTAACCTTTGTGCAAAGTGTTAAAGCACATGGGTTTTACTATTATATGATCACCCTCTATAGACTTTTCCTTTTACATAGTTATTTGTATAATATTTTGGTAAGAACATTTGTTGGGAGCCCATTCTTATTAGATGTTCTTCCCTCACCTACTATAACCCAATCTACATAGCTTCTAAACCTGTGCGGGCAGGGTCTTTTCTCCTTCTGTGCCAGTTTGTAACTTGTCTTGTTCAAACTTCTTGTACTTGTTTTGCTTTATTTACCGTATTTATCGGCGTATAACACGCACAGGCGTATAACACGCACCTTCATATTAAGAGGGAAATTTCAGGAAAAAAAGGGTAGCTCAGAACTTTTTTTTTATTAATATTAATACCACTTATAAGGTAAATAATGTAAAAGGATGACACTTATGGGGCTCTGTGGATGACACTTATGTCATCCACAGATCCCCATAAGTGTCATCCACAGATCCCCATAAGTGTCATCTACAGATCCCCCATCAGATGGATAAGTGTGGAGAGAGGAGGCGGGAACACTCATGGCGGGGCCCGGTGCAGTGACTCTACTCTAATACACCGGGCCCCGCAACTGTTAAACATTCAATCTGACTCTATATCTAATTGTACGGTACTTACTGTAGTACCGGAGGTATAACATTAAGACGGCGCAGACCTGCATCTCCCTCGGTCATGCGCCGCCTGTCTCAGCTCCCTCCTGATGCGCTGCCTGCCCCAGCTCCCTCCTCATGCGCCGCCTGCCCCAGCTCCCTCCTCATGCGCCGCCTGCCCCAGCTCCCTCCTTATGCGCCGCCTGCCTGCTTATCTCACTTTATGAATGAACAGGCAAGCGGCGCATGACAGAGTGAGCTGGGGCAGGCGCCGCATGACAGAGGGAGCTGGGACAGGCGGCGCATGAGGAGGGAGCTGCGGCAGGCGCTGCGCCGTCTTAATGTTATACATTCGGTATGTAAAAACATGGCTTCTTAACATTATATCGGCGTATAACACGCATACATCATTTGCCCCCTATTTTCAGGGGGAAAAAGTGCGTGTTATACGCCGATAAATACGGTATGTGCACACTTTTTCATATGCACAGCACCATGGAATAAATAACGCTATAATAATAATAATACAAATTAGATATTCACACTTTTATTGCTCAAAATTAAAGGGAACCTGTCACCTGGATTTTGTGTATAGAGCTGAGGACATGGGTTGCTAGATGGCCGCTAGTACATCCGCAATATCCAGTCCCCATAGCTGTGTGTGCTTTTATTGTGTAAAAAAACCCGATTTGATACATATGCAAATTAACCTGAGATGAGTCCTGTATGTGAGATGAGTCAGGGACAGGACTCATCTCAGGTTAATTTGCATATGTATCAAATCGTTTTTTTTTTACACAATAAAAGCACACAGAGCTATGGGGACTGGGTATTGTGAATGTGCTAGCAGCCATCTAGCAACCCATGTCCTCAGCTCTAGACACAAAATCCTGGTGACAGGTTCCCTTTAAGAGTCATTCAATTCAACGGCATCCTATAATCCATAATATCTGATAATCCGGCACAGAGCAGCAATCCACTCTGGATATTCACAGGGCCAGAAACCTGCGATCAGCTGTCTGAAGAGGCCATGTTGCTTGGGTGAACACTGCGTCCTTATCAGTGTTTACTTGCACGCCATCTCCATTGTACTAGCAGTGCAGAGTATTTACTCATTTCTCTCTCTTTCACTTAAATGGGACGAAAAGCTGTAATTACAATGCACTGTCGCTACAATGTAGACAGACATTTAAGAGGATGCAGCGCTAGATCAAATACCATGGATGATCAGCAGGGATGTTGGGAGTTGGACTCCCACCGATCTGGTATTGAGGATAAGTCAATATTGGGACACTGCACAACCCCTTTCAATATCATCCAGATCAAAATAGTGCTCGTTATTGTCTGCATCACTGGTGGTCTAAGTAATAAATGAACTTGTGTCTGTATTCGTGGTGGTCTAGGACAGTGAAGGGTTTAATGACAGCAACTAGCGGTGATCTAAGGGCAAAAGGTATTAGGGTATGCTCATATAGCATCCTTTGACAGCAGAAACTTGAAGCAGATTCCGTGCCAATAAGCTGTCTACAGCTGTTTAGAATCCACCTCAATGGGAGGTTGAGGTTTACAGCCACAACAGTGCCAAGAAAAGACATGTCCTTTCTTGGTGCGCTTATGCCTATAAACCATGGCCACTTGAGTGGCAGCACATCCTTTGTTGAGAATTGCCAATTTCTGACTGCAAATACTGCTCTGAGAACGAGGCCTAATGTGACTATACCTGATGGTCTAGGATAGTAAAAGGGTCATGCCCCTTCACTGTCCTAGACCACCATGCCTCCTCCACTGATACACAGTAAAAGTTATTTACCAAATACTTTGATGCTTTTAGCTGAAAGTTGAAATTGGTCGAACAAGTCTGAACAGAATTGAAGAACTTATTGAAGGACAGTTCTTTACAGAAGCATTTGGGGAGATTGGACACCTAATTCCTTTGGTCTTTCCTCAACGTTTTTTTGAGCTGCTGCTCAAGCACTTCATGCAGGTAAAATGTTTTTTTTGATTTTGCATACATTGTTAAAGCATTCATATCATATGTTTCTTAGAGCCTGTGTGCTCAGAAATGGATAATATTACCATCTAACTTTCTCAGCCTGTGCGTAGACTGCATGAGAGGTAGAACGTAGAAGCGCCCACAGGTTAGCGGACAGAGAGAAGGGAATATGACTACAAGATCAGACTGCAGAGTTTGTTTGTTGTCTGTTACCATGGAGACTCAGTGTC
This sequence comes from Bufo gargarizans, assembly GCF_014858855.1. Lineage (NCBI taxonomy): Eukaryota > Metazoa > Chordata > Amphibia > Anura > Bufonidae > Bufo > Bufo gargarizans. The sequence goes on along the minus strand of NC_058080.1, from coordinate 638,787,221 downwards.
TGCATAGGAGCTGTAGTAGCAAAATGTTTAAAAATTATAATTAACCCCTATTGCAAAATTGATTAATTTTTCACTTTATATGCATTAGGACAATTAAACACTAATGAACATTAGTTAAAAATTCAGATAAATGCTTGAAAAGCAATACTGTAAACATTTTATTAAAGCTAAACCAAAGCATCTTGCAACCATCATCAAAAATTCTCTAGTTTTGTGCTTTTGTTTCATTTTGGGGACTAACAGGCTGGTATCCATATAGATTACTTTGGTTGATTCTGCCTCCCTTTATGTCTTATGATTACTCAGAATGCGGAGAGACACCGGTTACGCTGAGTCAACTACGGTAGTAGTAGCAGTTTAGCTGCTTCATAGTGTAACCTATCCTCCAAGGCCCTTAGTGTGAGAGAATTTAGAGTCTCCACCTCTGAAGATAAAGGCAGAACCAGGTGGCCCCCATAGATTGTGGTTTTGGTTAAAGCATTGCTTGCTCTTTATCAAAGGGGTTTCCCGGAAATAAAATATGTCGGCTAGTCTCAGGATAGGCCACCAATGTCAGCTTTTTAGAGGTTCAACTCTCGGCACCGATCAGCTGTTGGAAGGGTCTGCAACACTTGTGTGAGTGCTGTGACCCTTCCTCATCGAGTAACGTCACGTCCGTCGGTCATGTGGCCCCTGTGCAGCTCCGTCCCATTCAAGTGAATAGAATTGAGCTGCAGTACCAATCACAGCCACTACACATTGTACGGCACTGTCCTTGGTATACTATGGAGAGGACACAACGCTCAGATGAGCACTGCTGCCCATTCAAAAAGGTGATTGGGGCTGGTGCTAGGCGTCGGTTCAGATATTAAAGGGGTTGTCTCACTTCAGTAAGTGGCATTTATCACGTAGAGAAAGTTAATACAAGCCACTTACTAATATACTGTGATTGTCCATGTTGCTTCCTTTGCTGGCTTGATTTATTTTTCCATCACATTTTACACTGCTCGATTCCATGGTTACAGACCACTCTGCAATCCATCAGTGGTGGTCGTGCTTGCACTAGCCTATGTGAGCTTCCATGGTCCCGGCCACCAGAGAGGCTGATGCTTTTTCCTATAGTGTGCAAGCATGACCACCAGCGATTGTTTGCAGGGTGTAACCATGGAAACAAGCAGTGTCTGATTGTAACGTAAAGTGAATTAGAAAGATTTGAGAATGAATAGGCTTACGCAGGCTACGTGAATAAATATATTTACTAAGTGATAAAATATACGATAACACAAAGAATTCACATATGATCGCATACAAATGAGGTGGAGACTTTGTCGATCATGCTATGGGTTTCTCTCTCTAACCCACTTCATTACAATGGAAACTTATAAACCACTACACAGAGTATTAAACAGAATTAAAGGGGAGAACCAATCAGTCACTTAAAAATACCCTTACAATACAATAATGTGATGGAAAAATTAATCCAGCCAGTGAAGGAAGCAATATGGATAATAACAATACATTAGTAAGTGCCTTGTATTAACGTCCTCTACGTAATAAATGCCACTTACTGAAGTGAGACAACCCCTTTAAGACTTCACACAATTTGGCTATTGTAAGCAAATTATGAGAAAATAGTATGTTATGTAAAATACAGTGGCATTCAGATCGCTGGTATTTAGTAGTATTGTTTTATTTTGGCCTTTTGTTTGCTTTTAGGGGAATGTAGAAATCAACAACTTTGGTCATTTATTAGATATATTTTCCAACATTTTGCGTTATCGTCCTCCATGGGAATCCAATCATATGGTACAGTACTACCTTAATGCTCTTCAGTGTCCAGTTTGCAAGAAGGGGACATGGGCCTTCATCGAAACTCTTATAAAGTAAGTCGCATTTGAACTCTTAAGACATTTATTTCAACAATTCTATTTTATATAAAAGACATGTCTGACATATTTACACCTGATCCAATTTCACAGGGACAGCGATTCCTTCAAAAACTTCTATTTTAATGCTGTCTCCGTACAGCGTTAAAATGTATTGGCTCTGTGGAGCCAAACTTCCTTTCACCCGAAGTCGCGCAAGACTTCGGTGAATTAATTCGGCATTCAATTCTGCATCTTTAAAAACATTTAAAATTAGGAATCCAAAGTCGGGTTTGATACCGAAGATTCCTAATTTTAAAGATCTGCTCCTGATGATGCTGGTGTGGCGAAACCTGGGTCGAGCAGTGTTATAACCACAGAGATTTTATTCTGTTTTCTGCCTATTGATCTTATACCTTTGTGAGTATAATAAAAGCTGTTAGCATTGGAAACATTGGTGGACCTTCACTATGTGCCTGCCCCTTTATATCTACAGAGGGGTGGTTTTGTGACCGAGATTATCCTCCTGTGGAACCTCGTCTTATCGTATCCTGATCAAGTCCTTTGAATCACAGCCAAGTGAGGCAGCGCGACACCTTCCTTTGAACTCCTAATTTTAAATGTTTTTAAAAATGAAGAAATTAAAACCGAATTAATTCACCGAAGTCTCACGCGACTTTGGGTGAAACATAGTTTGGCTCCACGGAGCCAATATATTTTAATGCTGTACGGAGAAAGTATTAAAATAGAAGTTTTTTAACGTATTTCAAGTAGTAACATGTCCTATGTCAACATCAGTTAGGATTGAGATGTGATCATGTCCGACTCTACCTCCTTTTTTGTAATTCTTTGTCTTTTTTTGTTGCTTTTTTGGTCTGTTCAGATCTCGGAAACTGGACTGTTTTAGAAATCGTATGATTCATGATGCGTGATAAGTAAGGTCTACTGACCCATATACCAGTAATTACTTCCTGTCATATTTGTGAATCTCGATGTAATTGCCTTTCGACCAGTTACACTGGTCCTTTTTCCTGATGATCAATTGTTTATATATTCATTTGCTCTTTGTTTTGATAAATAAATAGAGAATGATGAGAAGCTTTAATTTTGCTCGAAGACTACTGACAGAATTAAAATGGGGTCTGTCTGTTTTCCCACATTTAAGGGAAGAAAAGCACTGCAGCTTGCACTATTCTTGCAGTATTAAATGGGTCATAGCAACCACATTAAACAGCTGATCGGCGAAGTCGGACCCCCACGATCAGATATTGATGACCTATCCTGAGGATACGCCATCAATTGTAAACTCCTGGAAAACTCCTTTAAAGGGGTTCTCCAGGAATGATTTCAAATTCCCACCAGCAACCTTTCCTAAAATGTGAGCAGGACTGGTTGCCTCCACTTGCAGAGCTGTCTAGGTGGTGAGGGAACGGGGTCTCACTACACACTAGGCTCTGGCACTTGTATATATTACATATATTTCCTGTCAGGCTGCTCATCCATGATGGCATATTGTAGGCAGGATTACATCGTTACCATCTATTGTAGAGCAGTATTATGTGTAGTGAGGCACCCCCCCTCATCTCCCTAAGCAACTCTGCAAGTGGTGGTATCATAGTGGCTGATGCTAGATGATAAATCTGGCTCATATTTAGACTACCCAGTTTATGTCACTTATTTGTTTTGTCCACTTGCCCCATAAATTTGTCCACATGAGCCAAATATCTGTCCACAAGAAGCTTTAGACCAATTCTAAGTTAGTCTAATCCAGGGATGCCCAACCTGCGGCCCTCCAGCTATTTCAGAACTACAACTCCCAGCATGCCCAGACAGCTGTCAGCCTACAGCAGGGCATGGTGGGAGTTGTAGTTTTACAACAGCTGGAGGGCCACAGGTTGGGCATCCCTGGTCTAATCTTTTCCACTTTGTTCTCATCAGAATTGTGGATTTCACAATTATAAAAGATAGACAAAAGCTGGTCATGCCCATATTTTAGTTTAAAAACTCGAAACGTCGGTAGAAAAAAAAGTTTGTGTATTTTCAGTATATTTGAAGAATAAAATTGTGTCAAATGAGATGCCGCTAAAGTGGCATGTTCAGCGTGGTAAATGTGGACCACATTGTCTCTGTAATTACTTTTTGAAGAGATGAGAAAATGTTGTTCTGTGCAACAAGCATCTGCTAAAAATACTCCGGTGACTGTACAGCGTGAAGCAAAAGTCTGGTGTTTGTTGACTGAACATCCAGAAGATGGAAAACATTTGCTGTTTTATTGAGGTTTCCCTTCTTCTTTGTAGGTGTTTTCTGGAGGACAGATTCTGCTTATGCCATGAAACATCTGATATGCAAATTGATGGTCATAAAAGGAGGAAAATTGTTGCAACAATACTAAAATTTCTGTCAAATGTTATGCAAGAAGAAGCAAAAGCACTAAGTAAAAAGTGAGTTTATTATCCTGATTTGTAACTTTATTACAGTTCTTTTTTGTTATTCAAGCAATTTATAGTTTTTTTAAAGAAACATTTTAATTTTCACAGGTAGGAATATTGATCAAATGAGTATTAGGGATGAACGACTAGTACACTTCAGTAAATTTGAAAATGTCAATTTTCTTGTATTTTACTTCCACTACATATTTTTAATCCTCTGTTTTTAATTATAATTTCCAGATTAAATGTTTTCTTTAAAGGGGTTATCCCCTGACTGATGTAAAAAATGAAAATCAGACATCATATAGAACATGACAACCTCTTTCTAACAAAGCTAGAACCAGCTCACATGGATCCAGAGATCTGCCCAATCATTGCTCCCAGGGGGCATATCCTTTCTCAGGGCTGTGGCCTTTCTGCTGCAGCTGGTGGCAGTTAAGAGAGAGGGACTGACCATGTCCGTCCACCTCATTTAGGTGAACAGAGAAATTAGATAAAGAGCAAACAGCAGGTGGTGCTATACAGATATGTTTAATTAAAAAACACTTTAACTCTTTTTTATTACATGCATTCTCAAAAGTATTCAGATCCAGGTACTGGTTTGAAAATTGTTGAATATTTTTTTGTGGTACAACCCCTTTAAAAAAAATTACAGAAAGTTCTCTATTGATGTCCCAAAGCAGATGTACTGGTCGATGCCATTTGCTTCTCCTTCGTTAGCTTGTGGAGGAGGACCAGATAAGGTAGGTCCCCCTCTCCACTGATCCGTCACTAGCCGGAATTAATATAGGTGACAGGGTCGACATAATGGGACTCTTTGTTTTTGACAGTTATGGAATAGTCTCTCCCTTGTGGTGTTTATCTAATTAACCAGTTCGGAGCCTTCTCCGAACTGGACCAAATCCATTTTGATGCCTTTGACAGATCCGTCTGACATTGCGGAAATGTGTAGCCTGTCTGTACTATCCAAGTGCATGTCTGCTGCTCCATTCAAACGGGGGAATGCAGGGGCCCTAGCAATTGGAACCCTGCTGATCAGACACTTAGGGGGTCATTTATTAGGACCAGCACTTTAGACGCCGGTCTTAAAACTCCTATAGCTTGCCGTTGTAGAGGCGCCGGCGTCTACATAACTTTGGCGCATCCAGGTCCAGTCTAAATGTAGACCGTTTTCTACGCCCAAAACAGACATACAAACCGGATTCCAAAAAAGTTGGGAGACTAAACAAATTGTGAATAAAAACTGAATGCAATGATGTGGAGATGGCAAATGTCCATATTTTATTTGTAATAGAATGTAGATGACAGATCAAACGTTTAATCCGAGTAAATGTATCATTTTAAAGGAAAAATACGTTGATTCAAATTTTCACGGTGTCAACAAATCCCAAAAAAGTTGGGACAAGTAGCAATAAGAGGCTGGAAAAAGTAAATTTTAGCATAACGAAGAGCTGGAAGACCAATTAACACTAATTAGGTCAATTGGCAACATGATTGGGTATAAAAAGAGCTTCTTAGAGTGGCAGTGTCTCTCAGAAGCCAAGATGGGTAGAGGATCACCAATTCCCACAATGTTGTGCAGAAAGATAGTGGAGCAATATCAGAAAGGTGTTACCCAGCGAAAAATTGCAAAGACTTTGCACCTATCATCATCAACTGTGTATAACATCATCCGAAGATTCAGAGAATCTGGAACAATCTCTGTGCATAAGGGTCAAGGCTGTAAAACCATACTGGATGCCTGTGATCTCCGGGCCCTTAAACGACACTGCACCACAAACAGGAATGCTACTGTAAAGGAAATCACAGAATGGGCTCAGGAATACTTCCAGAAACCATTGTCAGTGAACACAATCCACCGTGCCATCCGCCGTTGCCAGCTGAAACTCTACAGTGCAAAGAAGAAGCCATTTCTAAGCAAGATCCACAAGCTCAGGCGTTTTCACTGGGCCAGGGATCATTTAAAATGTGTGGCAAAATGGAAGACTGTTCTGTGGTCAGACAAGTCACGATTCAAAGTTCTTTTTGGAAATCTGGGACGCCATGTCATCCGGACCAAAGAGGACAAGGACAACCCAAGTTGTTATCAACGCTCAGTTCAGAAGCCTGCATCTCTGATGGTATGGGGTTGCATGAGTGCGTGTGGCATGGGCAGCTTGCATGTCTGGAAAGGCACCATCAATGCAGAAAAATATATTCTAGAACAACATATGCTCCCATCCAGACGTCATCTCTTTCAGGGAAGACCCTGCATTTTTCAACAAGATAATGCCAGACCACATTCTGCATCAATCACAACATCATGGCTGCGTAGGAGAAGGATCCGGGTACTGAAATGGCCAGTCTGCAGTCCAGATCTTTCACCTATAGAGAACATTTGGCGCATCATAAAGAGGAAGGTGCAACAAAGAAGGCCCAAGACGATTGAACAGTTAGAGGCCTGTATTAGACAAGAATGGGAGAGCATTCCTATTTCTAAACTTGAGAAACTGGTCTCCTCGGTCCCCAGACGTCTGTTGACTGTTGTAAAAAGAAGGGGAGATGCCACACAGTGGTGAAAATGGCCTTGTCCTAACTTTTTGGGGATTTGTTGACACCATGAAATTTTGATTCAACATATTTTTCCCTTATAATTGTACATTTTCTCAGTTTAAACTTTTGTTCCGTGATTTATGTTCTATTCTGAATAAAATATTAGAAGTTGGCACCTCCACATCATTGCATTCAGTTTTTATTCACGATTTGTATAGTGTCCCAACTTTTTGGGAATCCGGTTTGTAGAAAATGATGAATGAGACAGGGCTGCCGGCCCACCCGTTCCACGCCTGCATTTTAGACCTGGCGTGCGTGGTGTAGATTGTGTATTTATGGATAGGGAATAAGGGGGTCATTTACTATCTTGTAGATAGGGGATAAGTTGAAACCATGGGACATTCCCTTAAAGGGGTTGTCTCATTTCAGCAAGTGGCATGTACCATGTCGAGAAAGTTTATACAAACCGCTTCCTAATGTATTGTTATTATCCATATTGCTTCCTTTGCTGGCTAGACTCATTTTTTCATCACATTATACATGGCTCGTTTCCATGATTACGACCACCCTGTAATCCAGTAGCAGTGGTCACACTATCAGAAAAAGCGCTCCTATGGTCCCAGCCACCAGAGAGGCCGGTGCTTTTTTCTGTAGTGTGCAAGAACGGCCACCACTGATGGATTACACAGTGGTCGTAACCATGGAATTGAGCAGTGTATAATGTGATGGAAGAATGACTCCAGCCAGCAAAGGAAGCAATATGGATAAAAACAATACATTAGTAAGTGGCTTGTATTAACTTTATCCACATGATAAATGCCACTTGCTGAAGTGACACAACCTCTTTAAAGTTAAATTTAAATCTTGGATTTCCCTTCCTCCTCAGTTGCAAGAAGGATTCATTATCTTGAAACAATTATCCTACCTAAATGTTTTATATCTCCAAAATGTGTTTTTTTCAGAAGCTCAGTACTCCTATGGCTTTGTCTAGCTGGTGCTTAAAGGGAATCTGTTAGCTCCGAAACATTCACTAAGTTACAGTAAGGCTACTTTCACACTAGCGGCACGGACCTCCGGCAGGCTGTTCTGTCGGGTGAACAGCCTGCTGGATCCGTCCTGCTGCTAGTGACCGTGTGCCCCCGGACTGCCGCTCCGTCCCTATTGACTATAATGGGGGTGCACGGCGAGAGGCTGCCGAAATAAAACTACGACATGTCCGACATTTATTCCGGTAGCCTCTCGCCGTGCGCTGCCGGGCCTTCACCGTAACTCTGCACCGCCCTCCCATTATAGTCAATGGGGACGGAGCGGCAGTCTGGGGGTGCACGGTCACTAGCAGCAGGACGGACCAGGCAGGCTGTTTACCTGACGGAACAGCCTGCTGGAGGTCCGTGCCGCTATTGTGAAAGTAGCCTAAGTGGTGTATAGTGACAGTGAGTCCAATCATCTAATTTTTATCTTCATACTCTCTTACATTCTGACGCGGTGTTCCCACAAACCAGCAGTAAAATGCATTGAGAGGACTCCTGAGCTCATGCACATAATGGAGGGGACTGAGAGAGGAGTCCTCTCAATGCATATTACGTCTGGTATGTGGGAGCACACTCTCAGACTGCAAGTGAGTATGAAGATAAAAATTACATAATCGGACTCAGAACCAATTACACTATACACCGCTTACTCTAGTTTGGGGGATTGTTTTGCAGGTAACAGATTCCCCTTAACTTAAAGAACTAGTATCCTTAAAGAGTACAAACCCAACTCAGAAACGTCCATTTTCATAAAGGAGTTATCCCATGATTAATGTAAAAAAATGAAAACCAGACACCATACAGTACATGACAATCTCTTTCTAACAAAGCTAGAACCAGCCTTGTACCTCACATGGATCCAGAGATCTCCCCATTCATTGCTCAGTGAGATTTTTTTCAAGCTGACAGCTCAAGGGGCATGTCCTTTCTCAGTGGGTGTGTCCTTTCTACTGCAGCTGGTGGCAGATGAAGGATGGAAATGACCAAGAGCAAACAGCAGGAGGCGCTATACAGATAGATTTCAGTGAATAGCTCACTGGCTATACTAGATTTTTGATTGCATACAATTACAAAAGTATTCTGATCCAGGTTGAAAGGTGTAGAATATTTATGTCGGACAACCCCTTTATTGAAATCCTTTTGAGCCATACTAAAAAGTGCTTTTAAACCTTCTTTTAAACTACTTTCCCTGCACAAGTTAGCGCTACAAGTGTCGCAGACTTATAGATTATTGGTGGATTTCATTGGTCTCATAGAGATACAGTGCTGGGATAATCCTGAAGTCTCACATTTTACCAGTGTGATAAATGGCAAGGTTTTATGCCTTCTTTAACGCAAGAGCTGTGGACTGATTCAGTCGAATCTCACATGCTGGTATCTCTGGCAGCCATGTACAGATTAATTATTTAATATATTTTACTCTTGGGCTACCTGACCCTCTACCAGACTACATAAAGGCCCTTTTACAGAGGCCAAGGATTGGGGCAATTATTGTGAATGAGCATTCATACAAACACTCGTTCCTGGTAATTTCCCAGTCTAAATGTGCCACCAATCAACCCTCAAATTGTTCATTTGTTTGTGATGACATTTGTTATGTGGCACCTAAAATCATAATTTGTTGGCAGCATATGGTCTTGTGTAAACCGGCATTTGCTGCCTGCAGACAATATCGCTCATCCCCATACAGAGGAGATAGCTGCTGCATGTAAATGCAACTATCATCTCTGCTCAGAATCATCACGATCATACTGCCCACATGGTTACTGTCTGAGATAAAGGAAGTCCCCTTAGACCTCTCCAATGAGATATTCCTATTTGGAATCCTAGAAAAAGAACTGTGAGCATATCCATATAAAATATTTATTTCAATAACCATCTGTAGTATGTTGGGTAGAATGCCCCTTGTGTTCTAGTGGAATTCTCTGGTTAATAATATAAGGTGTTACAAAAACATAGGATATAAAAATTGAGGTTGCCCTCTGAAATTTAGGGGGAAAAGTTGGGACTCCTCACTCATAATTTTCTAGTTTTATGCTATTGACAGCTCTGTTCTAATACACTAATTGAAATGAACACACAAAACTGCCTTAAGATTTTCCTTTATCAATTACCGTATTTTTCACCCTATAAGACGCATCTGCCCATAAGACCTAGGTTTTTGAGCCTTCTGCCTGCTACGGACGTAAGTACAGGCTGCTGGATTATACATATTCTATAGTTAAACATTGCCCTCAGTTAGATACAATTAGCATAGCTTTTTCATATTTTTTTAAATGTAATAAATGTTTTTGTTTTTTGCTTTTTTTTAACCACTATAGTCCCACAAGGGGACTATAACAGGCAATTTTTTTATTCTAAAATACAATGCAATATCCCTATAGTGCATTGTATTTTAATGTCAGTGCTATACTGACATAGACCAGCAGGCTGCTGGGGAACACTAAAGGCACGCTTGGGACCTACACCAGGCAGCCTATACACACATCAGCACCCCGCAATCTCACTTATGGTGTGCCAATGGGGGACAGAGGAAGTTTGCATCTTTGTCACCACTTACATGCAGTGGGCGCCATTGCCCATGTCATGTAAGGGGTTAAACAGCCTGGATCGGCACTCCTGACGGTCCGTGTTGTTAGAGCAGAAGCGCGGCTCTCCGCAGTGCTTAGACAGGGCCACTGTGAAAAGGCAGCGGCCCAGCCTAAGGCCCCTTAGTGACCGCCGTAAAAAAAAAGCGTATGGGTGGTCACTATGGGGTTAAAGGATTTTCTGGGAGTTCAGGATTGATGGCCTATCATCAGGATAGGTCATCAATATCTGATCGGGGGGGGGGCAGACACACTGCCGATCAGCTGTTTGAGGAGGCTTCAGCACTTCGGTGAGCGCCGCGGCTTCTTCCTAGGCCTGTGATGTCATGTTCACTGGTCACATGATCTATTTGCAGCTCAGTCCCTTGTAGGTGAATGAGCCTAGGCTGCAATACCATGCACTGCCACTATACTATGTACAGCCCTGTGCTTGGTATGCTGCGAGGAGGCCACAATGCTAACTGGAGTGCTGCAGCCTCTTCAGCTTATCTGAGGATAGGTCATCTCTTTGAAAATTCTTTAATATTTAAAATGCGTTAAAAAATATGTATGTAACTAGGAAAAGAAATAAATTAAAGGCTATGTACACTTTCGGGGGCAATTTTTTATGATTGCATTTTATAAATTTTGGGGATTTTTAGCTTTATTAAAAATGTTGAGACGTTCTGTCATGAAGGGTTAACTGTTTCTCTAGCTGTGTGAATGGTACTTTCACTTTCACTTTGTGCCCATTATCTAATAAACCTTAATTCTAAATTACAAAGAGCTCATAAACGCTTATTTAAGCCACATTCTTATCAGTAAGATATGGACTGAGCTAAAACTATCATTTATAATGTCAGAAATCAGAGATAAGGAGCCGTCAGCTAAGCTACCTGACGAAACAGAGTGAAAATTCAGATCCTGCTACTAGAGAAACTCAAGGCTGTGCAAAGACAATGGTTAAATTTTTTAAATAAAGCCCAACATGATTTTTAGCACAAAATTAGTAAAAGTACATAGGCTTTAAAAAGTCGAGGGGAGGATGTTATGGAGACCCACATCCACCTGTCAGGAAGTAAATCTACCACATACCATCACATCCATATACTGATTGGCTTTGCAAGATTTTAACTGATACATTTCTGGGGGAAAGGAGCACAATTCTCCAGAGCGTATAATGGGGTCCTAAAGCCTGTTAATGTATTTTGTTAAAAGTGTTAAAATCTTAATTCATACATTTTAATTGTGAGATAAACCAGCAACCGTTTGTATAAAGTGGAAAATGAACTGACTTGATACCTTTCCTAACCGTGACCTTTCTTATTATTGTAGACTTTGTGAACAAACAGATTTGTCCCGCAAAACTTTGTTTCCTTCCTTTATTCTTGGAATATTTTGGCCTGAAACCAGGACAATGGTCTTTTTAACCAAGAACATGAGCGTGTTGACAGATCTTTTAATAATGTGTCATAAGAAGATGCATCGTGTAGTTGATGTGAGTATCATGAAGATTAAATGGCCATCTTTGGCTCTTCATAAAGTTACTAGTCGGTAGCACAAGTGCATTTACTCTGGTAGTTTTTGTGTCATTTGTTGACCATACGGGGACAAACTGTAGTTTTGCTCTCAAGAAAATAGAGTACAACTAGACGGCAAACTGGTCGTGCGATGGCTGTCACCAGCAGGATCTCAGAGTAGCAGTGATCCCATAGAAATGAATGCGATTGCTGCGCGAATCTGAAAAAATCTACACAACACCGAACTTCTGTGAAGAAGTCCGGGTCTGGGTACCAAACATGCCGATTTTTCTCACTCGCGCGCAAAACGCATTAAAACGCTTTGCACTCGCACTGAAAAATCACGCATTTTCCTGCGACACACCCGCATCCTATCCGGCCCTCACACGCGACGCCCGTGTGAAAGAGGCCTAACAAATCTAGAACCAGCCCTGTAGCTCACATGATTCCAGAGATCTCCCCATTTATTGCTCCACTTGGTGTGCTAGATTTGTTTCTAGGTGACAGCTCAGGGGGGGTGTCCTTTCTCAGGGGGGATGTCCTTTGTTCTGCAGCTCTCTCCCTGTAACTGTAACAGCTCCTAAAGGGAAATGTGTCATCAGAAAATGACCTATTGTTTAAATCATTTTAAAGAATTTTCAATGATGTTATTTTCCATGTCAATATTTATGTTTAAACAAAAACCATAAAATCCTGCAGTTTTCCATCTGGCCACTAAGCCAAATAATTGGCGCCAGTTCTTGGTCTGTACAGATCACTTTACTGCAGTTATCTGCTTATCTGCACACAGAGGTTACCAGAATTAGAATGACAGATAAGACAGGATCCACCATTCACAATAGGTGATTGTCAGATCTTATCTATCCTTTCCTTGTACAATGACCTCTGCACAGGTCACAGAGCAGGCCTAGAAAACTGTCCCATAGAAATCAATGAGGTCCCCATCTGACCATTGTGTCTGAGAACCATGGGGCTGCCGTAAAGCAAATTTTTTTAGCGCTGTGTAAATGCTGTTAAGAACAGCTCAGACAAGATGGCCGCCCCCATAATCATGTTCAGGAAATTGAGTAAAAAATCTGTAATCAGAAAATAAAAACAGATAAAAAAAAAAAGATGTGTTACTATCTGGTTTTAACTGGCAAAAAAAATGGTGACACAATTCCTTTAATCATGGGATAATCCATTTAATGTTCAAATAATTGTGATTAATGTTTTATATTTGTAAAAGGCATTATCCCAGGAGGTGACCTCGCACTTGAATGGGATGCTCGCTGCTGTTGTGGAATACTGGATACTACTTGGCTTCTATCTGAACAAAAAGTTGGTGCATCAAGTGGCAAGTGACTTCGTGTTCTACATCAGTGTTTCATGCGAAGGTATTGGAAAGTTGTAGCTTCTCTTAGACTCCTAATTATGAAAAGATGCATGATTGTAAGAAACATTGTAAAAATAGGCTCTTGTTATATGGGCACACGGCCTCATTTATCAATATTATCTAACAGAAAAACCGGCTTTGTAGCAGCCAATCCAAACACAACTATTATCCTTCCAATTTAAGACATTAAAGCAGCAACCATTGTTTCAAATTATTCTGTTCCCATTAGTTTTTCATAGGGAAAAAAACAAAGTTTACAACTTGTATTTAATTTTATGTAGCAATTCAGTCCACAATGAAAATGGCACTTTTTCCTACAGTGTGCAAACATGACCACCACTAATGGATTGCAGGGTGGTCGCAACCATGGATACAAGCAGTGTATAATGTGATGGAAAAATGAATCCAGCCAGCAAAGGAGGCAATATGGACAATAACAATACATTAGAAAGTGGCATGTATTAACTTTCTCTACATGATACATGCCATTTGCTGAAGTGAGACAACCCGACAACCACTTTAACTGTTTGCAAGATTTCTACAGAACCCACAGCATAGCCACATGCTTGTTGGTAATTATACTTACCTGATACCTGCCTCTGGGTTCTGGCTCCATTGCTTTCCCACCCCCTCTGAAGGTCCCGGGTCTCCCCACCTCAATATCTGGTTTGATGCCCAGTCATGTGACCCCTGAAGCCAATGACTGGCCGCAGCGGTGCTGTCACTCGTGCATCATGTCATTGAGTCATTTAACTGCTGCATCCAGTCATTGACCCGGCATCAAACCGGATGTTGACGGGGGTAGACCCAGAATCTGCAAAGCCGGCAGGTCAGAGTGGGGTCTATAGGAACATCTACAAAGGTAGACAACCCCTTTAAAGTCTAGCATAGAAAATTTCCCACCAATAATGTTTGACATGGGTTGGAATTATGACACATGAAAAAGACATGTCTTAAAGGGGCTGTTAGACACTTTTTAAAATTAACCAGACTGCAGATAGGCTTAATAAAAAATAAAAACTTTAGTCCCCTACTAAAGGTCCCGGTGCTGCAAGTCTGGTCTCTGTCAGACCGTAAGCTACGACCATCGTTCACAGGCCAATGATTGGCTGAGCAGTCATGTGAGTAATGGATGTGACATCATCGCTTCCATTCTGACAGGGGCCACATGCGCTGGACTTTGACGTACCTTTAGCAGATGGGAAAGTTTTTTCTTTGTTTTGTCTTAGTTTCATAATTCTGTCTGGTGTCCGGTTGTATTAAAAAAGTGGAGGACAACCCCTTTAAAAATGCTGCTGGTGGGCCCCAACCGATGGGACCACCATGATTTAAAGGCCAAAGAGAGATCGAAGTTAAGTGAAAATGATTGCGTTATGTTTTTGGATTTTACCTATTTAACATGTAATATTTTTGTTAGAATTTACAGTAGAAGAAAAAGAAGAGTTTGTTTCCTCCATTGCTTCGCCGTGGCTTCAGATGTTGGTTGCAGAGGTGATTTTCAAGAACCTTTGTACTGAAAGCAGCCTCCAAATGTCTAATGAGCCATTAACTTTACGAAAACTGGCAAGTATCAGTTACCTTTCATCATTGTACATTAAAAGGTCGTTAGCTTATCTGCGGTTTCACTATTTTTATTTCAGTTTTTTATGGTGAACTCTTTTTCCTATTGCAACAGGTATTGAGTTTAGGGATCAGCCAGCATTTGATAAAAATGTGCTAAAATAATAGGCAAGGTGTTCCTTAAAGAGGACCTTTCACCACTCCTGACATGCCTATTTTAATAGCAACATGCATTCCCCATGTAATAACAATTCTGGATCATCTATTCTTATGTCTGTATGTTGTCCCATTCCTTTATTATTTCTACTAGAAGTTATGAATGAATTGCTAGCAGTCTGCAGTAAGGGTACAGAGGGTTGGTACCCGCACAGACTCACTCTATCCAATCAGTGCTGCCATTTTCAGACTGTGCAGGGACACGCCCCCAACTGGTTACCTCCCCTCTGTACCCTTACTGCAGACTGCTAGCAATTCATTCATAACTTCGAGTAGAAATAATAAAGGAACGGCACAACGTAGAGACATAAGAATAGATGCTCCTTAATTGCTATTACATAAGGGAATGCATGTAGCTATTAAAACAGGCATGTCAGGAGCGGGGACAGGTCCTCTTTAAGCACAATACCCTAAGAGGCTTGAAGAGTCAGAAAAATTTCTGCAGTTATCTACTACTGACTTGGAGTCAGGTCAGCTATAATTAAAGGGGTATTCCAGTGGAAAATATGAAAGGGGTTGTCTAGTTGTTCCAGTGCTTCTCTGATCTGCCACCAGTCTCTACCCCCTGGTGCCACTCAACATGAAAATCTGACCATTTGGCCAGTCTTTGGTGGAGGGGGTCACTGCTGCAGATAGTGATTAGCTGAGCAGTCACATTTCCTGTGTAGAGAGAGACCAGTGGGGAATCCGGGAGGCATTATAACAAGAGTAGTGGGGTACTGATAAGGTGAGTATGACTTGTTTAACTTAAGCCACCCTGCCATTTTTAGGCAATGTGGCTTAAAAAAAAGAACATACAGGATTATATAGCACTACATACCTATTACATCCTGTGATGTCTCTTCTGATTATGCGTGTTCTCTTTCTTCATCTTCTCCATTCGGCCCAGACTGCAATGATGAATTTATTCAGCCATGTCTCGCCTCTGCAGAAATTTCCACACAGACATTTTAGATTCCTCATTTCTCAATCATCCTTCCCATCAGTGTTATCCTGCTGCTACTCCCAATACTGTGCCCGTTGTACTCCCCAGTGCCCCCAAATACTATACTGAAGAAATACTTCAGTATAATACTTATAATGCCCTGTAAAGTGCCCCAGTAGTTTAAATGCACGCCTGTAGTTCCCCCAGTAGTTATAATGTCCACTTGTTGTGCCCACAGTAGTTATAATACCCTGTATAGTGCCACAGTAGATATATTGTGCCCCTCTAGTGCCCCCAGTAGTTACAATGCCCCCTATAGTCCCCCCAGGTTGTAATGTCACCCTGTAGTGCCCCCAGTAGTTATAATGCCCCATATATTGCCCGAGTACTTATAAGTCCTCCCTGTATTGTCAGAGTACTTAAAAACACCCCCCTACAGTGTCAACTTCCCCCCAAGTTGTATTTTCTCCAAAATGGCAGAGAAAAATACTCATCTGCGTTCCGCTCCATGCTTCTGTCTGTGAATCAGGCCAGCCACAGGCATCCTCCATCTCTGCAACCTGAGTTGCCCCATCCTAGCGTAGGCAGTCACAATGAAGTACTAGTATTGCAGCTCAGACTTTTTTCATATTTTGTTATGTTGTGGCCTTGAAGAGGAAAGCACCGTATCTATGTTGTAAAAAATTTATATAATCCTGCAATCTTCACACTGACCACTAGGCCTAATAATAGGTCATGATTTTCTGATCTGTACAGGTAACTTTTCAGTAGCTATTATCATTATCACCACTGGCAGAATTACAATGACAAGTAACATCCAAATATAGATAACACAGGATCCACTGTTCACAATAGGTAATATCACAGCTTATCCGCTCCCTCCTGACCTCTGGCCACAGGTAATGCATCGAAAACTCTCCTATGTAGCTGCTCTCAAAGCACAGAAAGTCCTAACATATTTTAGGGCTAGTGGCCAGTGGGAAAATTTTAGAATTATATGCAATTTTTTATATAGTGACATGGAAAAAAATTATAAAGAATATATGTTTAACCTAAAACGTGATTTAAACAATAGGTCATTTTCTGATGACACATTCCCTTTAACTTATTTTCTCTTAGAAAATGAGGAGAGTGTGTAATTTGATTAGGGATGTACAGTAAATGAAAATGACTTTTGTAGTTGGCTCAGTCTAACAGTGAATGTGACCCATCAGTAATGGCCAGTAATTATCCATGTGAAAGTGATCAGATGATTTGGAAGAATTCTTGTAGCGACGGTTGCGAGAGGAGTGCCGATGGCCTCTGTGACACCGGTACTCAGCCTAGAGGTCTGGTCTTGTCTGGACATTAACCCTGTTGCTGAGTCAAGTCGGGGGATCGCGTCCTCTGTGTCCGGCCAAACGGTCTCCAGCCCTCTAATCACCTCTAAATACTGCCATCCATTTACCATAACAGACCGCGGCACGCAGTCCCTTACTATCACTCAAGCTGTCCTGGCACTTGTCACAGTTCACTTCACATAGTTAACCTTTAATGCCGAGAGAAAGTGATGAGTTTTTAAATGCTGGGTTTCCTCCACAGAGCAATGGAAACATGTATAAACCCGGGAATATCACATCATCATTTTATCAACTCAGTAGATGTGAAAATCTATAACAAGGGGCTGAAACCCCACGGAGCAGCCTTCCCCTCGCCGGCACTGAACGCCCCTCTCGCCCTGCACTCATCTGTTTGTATAGTTATAGTGACTTTAAAACTCTGACTAGAAGTACTTCCTGTCAAATGGGGTGCTCTCTCATTATTTTCAAGATCTCTGCCTTCTGTCGGTGAACGATGGCCTTCCAGAGTCTGTAAAACCTGATACTTTTCACAGCTGAGAGTTTGCTACAGTTGTATCCGGTCCATATAACCCTCTGTGAACTAAACACATCAGCAGTAAACTCTCTCCAGTGTATCATGTAGGTATACTGTACCATTCTGGAGTCCAGACTGCCCTACGTAGACTAGGTACGTAGAGGAGCCGCTGGACGTAAGCAGCATCCGATTCAGCAATCACAGATCTTAAAAATGTTGAGGAATAACAACACAATACTTAGTGATTAGTGGCATATACTGTATACAAGATTCAGAGAGAAAAAAGTAAAATAAAAGCCAATTTATCCCCCAAGACCTACATTTCTACATCACCATGATAAAATTAAAGTTTTTTGTTCTAACTTTACTATCCTGCAACTCCACCCAGAATACATAATTCACCCTAAACAATCAAACTACACCTCAAAGTGGTACCTTTGTGGACATTCTCCCCTCCAGTCTGATGTCCGGCATGGAGAGAGACAGCTGTATGCCGGGTGATACCACAGAACATCAGCCAGGGAGTAAGGTGCACAGGGCCTAATAATTACGGTGATCGCAGCAGCTTCTTCCTACGCCAAAGACGTTGCGCTCATTGGTCACATGGCCTAGGCTCAGTTCAGTCCAATTCAAGTAAAACAGCCTGGGCTGCAATATCCAGCACAGCCGCTATACAATGCATGGTGCCGTTCCTGGTATGCTATGAGGAGGTCGCGGTGCTCTGGTGGCGATCTTGGACCCCCACCTATCAGATATTGACAGGCGGTCAATATTGTAATCCTGGAAAACCCCTTTAATGACATTATTGCCCCTGTGATATCAGCATCCAGCCATGTTACTCGTATGACTCAGCAGGCCACCATTGTTCCCGTCTGGTGTGACCCTTCCTTGGATCCATCAATTAAAGAAATGTCATTCTTTGCAGAAGGGTTTGCGAGAATATCACTAGTCTTCCCAACAGCGTCAGATCTTGTAGAACATGTCATTCAAGGGATTATCCTAGGAATAATGTAAAAAATCTGATATCATATGGAACATGGCCGTCTCTTTCTAAAAACCCTGTACCTCACATGGATCCAAAGATCTCCCCATTCATTGCTCTGCTAGATTTATTTGAAGCAGGCAGCTTTGGGGTGTGTCCTTTCTCAAAGCGCGTGTCTTTTCTGCTACAGCTGGTGGCATCTGAAGGATGGAACTGAGCATGTGCTGTCATCTCAGTGAGCAGGACAGAGAAATTAGAAAAAGAGCAAACAGCAGGTGGCGCTATACCTATAGATTTCAGTGAATAACTCAGTGGGTATACAACATTTTTATTTATGTACAGTATTGGGATCCAGGTGCTGGTTTAAAAAATGTAGAATTTTTTTTTGTGGGACAACCCCTTTAAGAAGTACCACTTATCTGAATGCTTTATCTAAATTTCCAGCCATGGAAACAGGAGACACAAACAGGGACATACATGATACTGACTGACAGGATCAAAAAATGAAAAATAAATCTTCAAATGGGTCAATGGTCTTTTTCCCCAAATAAAAGGTGACAGGCTAGTGCTTTAGGGTCCCTTCTGTGGCATGAACTGGTCCCTTTATTACCCCTGGGGTTGTCTAGGCTCATGCTCCATTTTTTCATGAGACCATTATAGATCTTTTTTTTTCTTGTGTGAATTTCGCCACACTCCGTGATGTCTGAGTTTTTCGGACATATAAATGATTAATATAATACTTTTCGCCTCTTTTGAGGCGTCTTAGGCGCAGCACACTAATTGAGTGCCTTGTGCTGCCCATATATTTTGCTTTTGTTCTGGTCGATTGGTCTTGATATAATATTTCTGCCATCAGATCTCTACATACATCCCGGCGTTATGGAAGGCGGTAGCATGTGGCAATGAAAAAGTCCCGAATCTCGCAAGAAAAAGGAAAATAGGGCAGCGGCCTTGCCTGGAGTCTCAGAGGGCTTTACTGATGCTAAGTGGTGAAAATCAAAACCAGGGCGATGCGCTGCTTGATCTGCCGTAAGTAATACCTATAACATCACCATTTTTCTGCTTTGGGGGACAGCTTCTGACCTGACACATGTCTTGAACTTTGTCTGACCTTTGTTGTTGTCTGGAAATGAATCTGACTGTCAGAAAGCCTTTCTGTGTTTAACCTACAACACGTCTCGGTCGTCTCTGATGAATTGCTCCGGATGAGTCTGCAAACCTAGCGAGGGCATGCCTCCATGTTCACTTCCAGCAGCCCTGTGTCATGCTCTAAGAATGTGCCCCCGTAATGAGTAATTGCAGGCTACACGATCCTAATGTGTGCGTATAGATGTATGTATTATAGTATGTATAGGTAATTAGGTCCTGCATTCATTCCTGCCGCAAATGAGCCGTGGACAGCCATTAAGTCACAGGGCCTCTCCGAGCCAGCTAGCCATCCTATGTGACTCCACCAGCTGGCCTGTTTGCCGTAAATGTCGTTCAGATATCCCCTTAACACAGTTTAAAGGGAGTCTGTCATCTACGTTACACATATATAACTCTCATCACTGCCCTGTAGGTGATATAAACCGTTAACACATCGTACCTTTCTTTCTGTTTTCTGTGTATCTGATGTTGAAGAAACAAAGTTTGATGATATATGCTAATGACTTGCAAGTGCCCAGGGGCGTGCCCCATTGATGCCCTTCCTCATCTCATGTCTCATTGTAAAGTTGGCAGAAAGCTCAGTGTCCTTACGTCGCTGACTCGGCACACTTCACTGCCAGGCCCAGGCATGCGCCGAACACTGCCCACTGTGGGCAGCTGCGTCAATGAACTGACTGCGCATGCATGGGCCGGAAACACACGTTTGATCAAAAGTGTACACAAAGAGCTTCCATTTTTCATGTATAGTTGGTATAGTACCACTTTAATCCAGAATAATCCCTAATCCTTAGTTCTGTTGTTTACATGTGTAACGGTGTGCTGCCATACGTTTTTTGTTTGCTGCCTGCATGCTAGCTTTATGGATGTGCACCTGTGACTTCTTATGTGCTAGTCTAGATTTTCTTCTAAACTGCTTGCATGGGCACATAGCTGTGGTTCATCTGATAAAAAACACTGGGGGTCATTTATTATCCAGAAATATGCCTATATTAGGCGCATTTCTGGCACTGAATACGGCGCAAAGGTTATTTGTGCCGCAATCTGCTCCTTTTCTCCCCTCACGCCTGGTCTAAAAAACTGTGCATGACATGGGCGGGAAAGGGGACTGGCGGGTAGGCCGCTTCATTCATTATTTTCTACGCATGTTTTAGGTGTAGAAAATAGTCTACATGTAAGAGAGCTTGGAAGCTGGCTTACATTTAGAAGTGGCGCTGGATGCGCCAAAGTTATGTAGAGGCCTGCGCTTCTACATAACTCTGACGGATCCGCCGCCAGCTATAGGGGATAGTAAGATTGGTGTCTAAAATGCCGGTCTTAATAAATGATCCCCACTGTTTTTCTTTTGTTGATCTGAGGCTCCGTTATCGAGTAGGCGTCACCATTGTTCTTGGTGCACCTAAGCTCCGCTCATTTCTGTGACCAGCCCCGCTCTTGCTGCTTTGATTAACAGGGCCCAACTGTCATGGCAAGTGGGGATAAGAGGAACACCAAGTAAACAAACAGCAACAGGTAAACAGACTAGGCCCCAAAGCTAGGGAGGAGGGAATGATAACCTCCTAACAATCCCTGAGCCTCTCCCTGACTGCTGACAGTATGAGCAAGTCCTGATGGTGAACGAACACATGCGCTGGAACCTAAGCCCTGCTGACACTGTAGCAAACCCTAACTTAGGGAGAGGGGAATGAGACAGCCAGTACCTTCCACCGTGAAGGGACCAGCATCTCCCTGTGAGACCTAGCAGCAAAACACGCACAAAGGAGAAAACAGGAGGACTTAGCTTGAGATGAGCGGGAAGAAGAGGATCCACAAACAACCAGTATAGAACTCCAGAAGGAAAATATCAACCGTGAAGTCAGCAGTAATACGCAGACTTAAATAGAGCCTCTTAAACAGCTAACGAACAGAACCAGTGGAGAGGTGGGATCCTGCCCACAACAACAAACAGAAAGGAAACAAAGAAAGACCTGTCAGATAGACTCACGTGCTGCAAGTCTATCCGATCTTCTCAGAACTCTCACAGGGCAGGCAGTGACACCAACAGTGGCAAAGCTGTGAGGGAGGGGCTGGCCACAGAAAGAAGCGGAGCTTGGGTGCAACAAGAGCAATGGTGATGCTGTCATTGCACCAAAGGCTTACTTTGCATATTAAGAAAAAAGTATCATAACTCTGGAACGAATCTACAAAAGAAAAACAGCGTTAATCATGTGAACTCCAGCTGGTTAGGGAGGTCACTGGTGACAGAATCCCTGGACAATCTCTTCAGCCTTTACTAACCAGATGCATTCTGTCACGTGTTTCACATGTGGCATACCTATATATTTTTGGATCAGTAATGCAGTGAATTTTAGGACTACTGTATATCCATGGTATATAAGCACAAGTACAGCAGCGCTGGCTTCTTTTTTGTCTACTTTGAATAAACTCTTTGTAGATGACATTCTTTTTCTTCTTAGTATTTAGTCCTATAACTATAGGACCTGTGTAGTGGACTATAGTATGTAATACTTACTTCTTCATGGTTTCAGCCGCACATCTGCAGATGTGTTGGACATGTTTGCATTCTTTTCTAATTAAGATCTCCAGGCAAGACGTGTAATAGAATAAATCAGTGCTTACCCCTCAGACGGGGGGCAGGATGTAAGGTGGGGTCATAGCTTACAGGTGTGGAACTGTTCAGGAAAAAGAGTATTCTTCCCAGGATATATAACCTGTCTCCGAACCCTCCATGACCCCAAACTAATATCCATGCCTGCAGGTGTGTGCTCGTATGAGAACGATCCTAGAGACGTTTTACACAGCTTTCAGTAGTGAAGTGAATGCAGGGTCCCAGGTTATGTGTCATATGTAGAAATTTATTGTTTAACCCCGCCGGTCTACATACACCTTACCCATAACATCATGATATTCTTCACTTTTCTTTTTTCCCTTAGGCTAGGTTCACACATTAGGATATAACAACTGGTGCAGGGGATCGCCAGAATATTAGCCTATAGCGACTAATCAAATTCCAGTTCTCACTTTTCAAAGGCAGGTTAAATATAAAGACAAAGTGGAAACCTAGTTGGTTGCTACGGGAAACCGCTGCAGTTTTCTATTATCTAATTTTTTCATTGTAAACAAGATAATGTTGATAAATGTGCTTCAATCGAACAGAATTGCTGCAAAGTTAAGACGCAAAACAAGAGGGGAATCAAGTCAGATCAAAGAGCCTCAAGTTAGTAGGCAGTTCTGCAGCGGTCAGGACAGAAAAGGTATGGTATAATGTTCTAAATACTCATTTGAATAATATGTATTTGTTTTTAATACTTTTTTATTTTATTTTAATTTTATTATATACCTTTGATGGAATTTTTGTCTGATAGAGGGTATCCTCGTACTTGGATATTTCTTAATATCATTAGAGCCAAGAGCAACGTGAAGATGGACTCTGTGTCGTAAATGTTTCATTAGGTTTTTCCTGGGGGTAGTCATGCCCTGTAGACTATCCAGGGAAATGTAATATTACATGGCTGCTAATCAACCGTTGGAAGGGTTGGGTCTACTAGATCGGGCACCACTCTCAACATTATGGCTCACAGAGGGTTGGTTATCTTGAGCAGGAGATATGACTATGACCTCCTTTTGCCTCCAAAGCCTACAAGGATATGGCTTGTGAGACAACCCCTCGAATATTCTGTTTTTAACTTGATTATGTTGCTTTATGAATGCATGTTTTGTATGATGGAATCTGCCCTGTTTGTGTCTCTGTTATAGCTTGGGGTGGGTTCACATCACGTTTTACGTACCGTAGACGTTAGAGAAAAAAAAGGATACAAAAACGGAGCACACCACATTCTTGTATCCTACACAGTCTGGTAAAAAATGTATACTTTTTTTATACAATGGAACTCTATGGTGAACGGATGCTATTATAGAGCATCAGTCTGAGGCATCCGTTTAACGAAGAATCATGATGTGACCCCAGCCTAAGAGGTTGTTTTTGACTTCAATGATTTAAAAAAAGTTGCGAGCCCCCTATACACATTAGATGTTGCAGTGTGTATAGAAGAACTCATATTTAGCTTGAAAAACTGTGTCCAATAGCCTGAATGACGTTTTCGTTGTTTATTGCATCTACGTTCAATGTATGTGTGGTGCACTAAATAATGCAGCTTATATTATGTGTAAGGAAGATTACTGCTAGGATTTTAGCATTCTGGTGGCCGTAGCATTGACTCCGTCTTCACCCCTCGCTCCCATCTGACAGCAGCATTGTCCCTCATTTCACGTCTCCCTTCTGGTAGCAGCATTGTGAGACACTAGCATTGTGAGACACTCAGGAGAGAGCACTGTCCCTCTTTCCATGCTTCCCCCACTGGCAGTGCCATTTTCCCCCAAACCACCATTCTCTACTTGCAGCAACTCAACTCTTTCCCCAGTCCAACGCCTCTTAGACTGGCTGGAGCATCCCCACCACAGAGAGCAGAGACTGAATGATGCTGCGAGAGGGAGAGCTTTCCAGGCTCCTCTCTTACCTGCCATGGCTCTCTAGACTCCACGCTCTAGCTAAACTGTTCCTTGGGGGCAGGACCTGTACATGCATAGTCATGTGACCAAGATGTCACTGCATTGATAATGCTGTTTCTGCCTTGGAATTACTAATTGCTTTGTGAGATCAATTCTTACGACCCTAATATTTACCTACGTTTTTCTAATACTTTTTGCAATGTGGGCCTTTTATAAAGAAAATGTTTTAATTGTATCTAGATTTTCCACATGGGGGAGAAAATCTGTCCAAACCACATAAAGGCAATTAGACCACATTGCATCTTGTACTGATCTTTATTACAGCTGTACTCCGGAGCTGAATTCATAGTTCTGCTGGTAGTCACTAGCAACATACAACAATCTGAATTTCCTGACACATTCCTAGCATGACTACACTTTATACATTTTATATAGTGCAAATAATCAAAGTAAATAGATCTGTAAAGACCCTGAACCAGCAGATTATGCTGGAAGATTTCAGCTCTGAAGAACTGAAGATCAGTAAAAATGTGTAATTGAATGTATTGCTAGTGATATGCAACTTCTTATGTCATTCTGTGTGTAAGATGGTGTTCAAAGGTTACATTTCACTCTAAGCTCACTAAAAGCAAATCATATAGTGCTAAGTAGAGCCTACAGTGTGCTCAGGTACCAAAATGGAGTTTGGTGTTAAAATCTAACATTTTATGCCATTTGTCTTCAACGTTGGTCCTGCATCTGTGCTGCTAACAGGGCAGCCACCATCTGATTTGGTAGTATAATGCCGCCTGTCTATCTGTGTCAGGCCTAGACATTTTGTGAACAAAGGCTGTGTCTTGTTAGGCTGCAGAGATTTCACATATGGACTGTTTTACTCCAGGCACCGAGCCCAGACTGCATCACCCTTGGCTTCATTTACAACTCTATTTAAGCCCAAGTATTTTTGCTAAAAGGCACCACATTTGCCCAGAACGTTCATAAGACGGTAAAGTCAAGAGCTTTCATGGTACCAGTTGAATGTTGTGCTTACATTTAATAACATCAGTTTTAATTACATATAGAATGACACTAATAAAAGTGCAGCCGAGAAATACAGAATGATGTTCTTTTATTATTAGGGGTGTCGCTGGGAATTCACAATGATCTGAATGTTCAGAGAAAAACTAAAAATACTATATATGAATGTACTGTGTGACCTCTAATATATGATTCTGCTGCAGTGCAAAGAGTCAGATGCACATTAAAGGAGAAACGGCACCGGGAAATGAAAAGCTGTGTATATATCCAGGAGATGTCCATAGTCAAAACCATTGTCCCTCCAAAAATATTCTACATTTGCAAACCAACACTAGCAAACCAGCTTGTCAGAGATTGTCATGTACTGTATGATTTTATATTTTTACCTTAAACATGGAATAACCCCTTGAAGGCATTAAACTACATTTTAAAAAGCAGGAAACCAAGAGACTGTTTATGTGTTTCAAACCAAGACATTTCAGAACAAAATATATTTTAGTTTGAAGCATGTAAATATACGGTACCTAGTTTCAGGATGTCCTGCTTTTTTTTTTATGTTTTTTTTTTTTTTTTTGTTTTTTTTTAATGATGCCTTAATAAATTTCACTGATTTTATTTTGCCTATGGACGTCTGCTGGATACAACTTATGAATTGCCTGTTTACCTGTTGCCGTCTAGTATCTGGATCATGAGCTTGGATATTACTATACTTTATTTTTGCTTGTGATCATTTGGAACATACCTTTGTGGCCTACAAGTACCTTGTGGGTGGTCCCAAGCACAGCAAGTGCTCAGGCCCTCCGTCAACCTTGGCCCCCACCTCCCTACTGGTGTTGATTAATGGCCCCGGCATTGTCTGTACCTCGGCACAGCACTGAAATCCCATGCATGCGCCATGTTATCTCATGACTGTGCATGTGCTGTTTGCTCATTGCGGACAATGGCCTTGGTGACAATGCTGGAGTGTGAATCAGCACCAAAGGGAAGACATGATGATGGGTTTACTGAGGAGAGCCTAAGCACTTTGCCAGGCTAAGGACCACCCATGGGGCACTTTCTCAGCATTTAGACCTTTGTCAAACATCAGAAGGTCTACGTCTCCTACCTGGGACTGTTATTGGTTCAATGAGCAAATATTGGTATTGGACAAGTAAAAATTGTGGCACATCTATTTTATTTTTAAGTGAATAGAAACTTTTAGGAGATTTTTTAAATTGGTTACCTGGTTAGAAAACCCATTTTCCAATGGAATTGGGAATCTACTTCAGGACCCTTTTCTAGCAGCCCGTCTCGCTCTGGAAGTCTCTTCACATCTGTGTATTACAAATACATTCAGTTGATTTCAGTAGGAAATGTGTAACATGTTATTTCCACTGGGTAGAACAGCAGGAAAATGGAAAGCTTGCTGCCAGGATCCCCACACGTTGCAGCTGTTTGCTAAGGTGGGGGGCAGCAGCAAGTCTTGAGATCAGCTGATCATTAATGCACCCCTTCTAAAAAATAAAAAGGGGAGGGGGAATGTTTAATAGTGGCCCCATCTGAGCAGAGTGTCTCTTCAGTGCATTATATTCATTTATGGGGCACATGTCCTGTTGAAGAATATGGTATAGGTTAAAAACAATGCACAGTAATAAAAAGTGTTTACAAAGGGTTTGACAGTATGTTGAGTACATTTTAAGACTGCAATAATGTAAATTTTGGTTCAAAAGTGAAGAATGATTATCCCATGATTAAAGTAAAACAATGATAATCAGCCATCATATAGTACATGACTATCTCTTTCTAACAAAGCGAGACCCAGCCCTGTACCTCCCATAGATCCAGAGATCTCCCCAATCATTGCTCTAATTGCTCTGCTAGATTTATTTTAAACTGGCAGCTCAGGGGACGTGTCCTTTCTCAGGGGACATGGCCTTTGTCGAGGGGCATGCCCTTTCTGTGCAGCTCTCTCCCTGTAACTGTCACAGTAGATAAGACTAGTGGCAGTTGAAGGATAGAACTGAGCATGTGCGTCCATGTCAGCAATGTTACTAAGCTGGACAGAGAAATAAGGAAAAGAACAAACAGCAGGTGGCGCTATATATAGAGAATTTTTTTAATTACATGCAATTGCAAAAATATTCCGATCCAGGTGCTGGTTTAAAAAATGCTAAATAGTTTTGTGGGACAACCCCTTTAAAATAAGAAAGTGAATCATCATGCACGACTGGTTTGAGTAATTACCATTTACTATAACCCTCAGTTTGCGGTACCTTGCATTAGCTTCTATTACTGCTCTGGCAATCAGACATAGGTTAAGTGTGCATTCAGATGTCTGTATGTCTGGGTCCGCGTCCGTTCCGCAATTTTCATTTCAATGGGGCCGTAAAAGATGTGGACAGCACACCGTGCTGTACGCCTCCATAGTTCTGTTCCGCAGCCCCGCAAAAAAGATAGAACATGTCCTATTCTTGTTCGCAATCGCAGACGAGAGTAGGCATTTCTATCACAGGGCCGGCCATGTGCAGTCCACAAAATGCGGAACATACACGGACCGCAAAACACTTATGGTCATCTGAATATAGCCTTATTGGGAGGCTATGACCGCTCACTGCCTACTTTGCCGGTCCATAATAGCTATGCACTAAGGTCTCAGTCATACGGTAGATTTCTTACAGCAGTTATTGGCTGAACGCAGGAAACAACAGTAAATTCTGCCGAGCTCGTCATTTCAGCTTTCATCTTAAATGTCTAGATTTATACTGTCCCCTTTTCTGCACATTATTCGCAGTGTGTCTCTGTAGTCAAGGCGGCTTACCGAGGAGCAGCAAACCATCTGCTAAAGGATTTGAAATTGTGAATTATCCTTTACTGTGTGGAGGCACTCGTGCTTGGCCAGAGACATTCATTTGAATTAAGCTATAAATGCTGTGTAAAAGGACGACTCGTGTAATGGAGGTTCATGAATAATTTTAAGGGAAGGGCAACTGCACACTCTAAACTTTTATTGCCGCCAAACCGAGTGTTTTTTGGAGTTCACTGTTCATTTTGAGTTTTTATTGTAAGTCATAGAGGCTTTAAAAGCTAAAAGGAGGAGGATTAGGGGAGAGAATTCGGCAGCCAGGCAGGCACTGGGCTGCGGGGACTGACTGCTCACTTTACAATACATCATTGGCACTCAGTTTGGGCTGTGGGGTTTTTATGTAAAATCTCTTATCCTGACAAAATGATCATTTTAAATAAAACATCAGTATCTCTGATCGGCCACTTCCAACACCTAAATGTACCTATGCTTTTTTACGTGATAGGAGAAACGGCCATGCATAGAGCTTGCCGGAGCAACAATGTCAAGAAGCTGCACCTACAGCTCTCCCTCCCCGGAATTGACATTAATGCAAAAGGTGAGTTTTATTTCTTATTCGTCTTTTTTTTATTTTTCATGTTAAACTCGCGACCCGGTTGTGAATTTCTGTACTCTAGTGTTGAACTCAAGCTGGTAGGAGTCATTAGTTTTTTTAAAGTGTCTACCATGTGCTCAGACGAACAGTGATCCTGACAATATTGATTTTCTTCCTCCATCCTTGGTTCCTCTTATGATTGTTTAACGCAGGCAGTGCACCACAGCGTTGTTCTGTTGGCTTTTTTTTTTTTTGGTCTGTCTTCGTGATGTGGGGTGTGTACAGTGTTCTAGATGGATTCCCTTTTAATTGTTGCTGATTTATAACTCAGACAATGCAGGCTGGACGCCTTTACATGAGGCTTGTAACCATGGCAGCACAGAATGTGTCCGTGAAATTTTGCAGCGCTGCCCAGAAGTAGACTTGCTCAGTCATGTGGATGGTGTGACTCCCTTACATGATGCTCTACAAAACGGACACATTGAAATTGGCAAAATGCTTCTCCAACACGGGGGTAAGAAAACTGAAATTCTATTTGACTTGTTTTTTGTTTGTTTTTCTATGCAATATTTATTTATTATTTATATATATTTATATAAAGTAAAATGTAATTCGGTAATCCATCAAGCATGTAAAGCATGACCTGTCATACTATAGTTTTATAGAAAATGATACACACATACTCGTTAGGCTTTTTACTTGTACTGTAGAATTTGTATGGCATTTGCTTGTTTTTTTTTCTTTGGTTATATTTTTCTATATAGAAGAATATATTGTGAATGGCAAGTTGGAATGATTCAATAAGTTTATATTATAAGATTAGCGCAGCCTGTTATGTAATGAATGTTTTTGAGATGTTGTTTCACTATACTGTAATATCATTATTATTATTATTTTACCTATTATATGCCATGAGTTGAAATTTCTCATAGGTTAGAACACAACACATTTCATTGCACCATTGTAGGCTCCTGTCAGCCTTTTTGTAGGCTTCTCCTGCCCTCTAAAGGCCACTTGGTGTTTCTTTTGGAAATACTAGACCAGTGCCTGTCTGTCTCGGTCTTCGTCGTTCCTCATGAAGTGTGTTTCTCTGTCTCCTAGGTGTTTTATTTATCAGCAGCGGCAACTCAAGCCAATATATGGCTGCACTTCAATCAGTCTAAGTGATGCAGCCGCCAATATTAGATTAGACGCTGCTCCTCTCTGTAGGAAATAGCGGCGGTACGAAGTTTTTTCTGATGTGAAGAATTGGTAGGGGACGATCCTCTTGTCCTATGGGAGGAGATCTAGTTGAACTTGCATTCATCAAGTTCTTTACACGCCAGTGCTGCCTTTATGCAGACTCATCTGTGGCACTATCCCAAAATCTGGGCATTGGCCTGTCAAATAAGCTGACACCAGTGTGCAGAACTGCATTAGAAATTAGAGATTTGTGGAGTTTTCACATCATATTATTGCTGCTGTGTATTTTATGTGCAGCAGTCCAGATATTAAAATCTATTTTTGTTACAAAATGTTAATTCTGTCCGACTTTTTTATTATTTTTCTGGAAGTGTGTGCAGCTTGACTTGATGCCTCTCTGTTACACGGACAGTGTTTTACCGTTATGTTTTACTATCTAATGTTTTATAATCTTATGCATGCACAGATGTAGCAAAAGTTGACTTGACCTCACATTAAATGTACAGTGGTGGTAAATTTTAACTTTTTTTTTTTTATGGCTTTTGTAGTTTGCGTCATTTGTGTATTTAAAAGTGTTGTCCCACGAGAAATATTCTACATTTTTGAAACCAGCCCCTGGATCTGAATACTTTTATAATTGCATGTAATTAAAAATTTTCTATAGGCTCTGAGTTATTCACTGAAATCAGTATAGCGCCACCCGCTGTTTGCTCTTTTTCTTATTTCTCCGTCCTGCTGACTGAGATGGAAGCGCATGCTCAGCTCCATTCTTCAACTGCTACCAGCTGCAGAAGAAAGGACATGCCCCTGAGCTTGAAATAAACCTAGCCGTGCAATTGGAGCAGTGAATGAGGAGATCGCTGGATCCATGTGAGGTACAGGGCTATGTCTGCCATGTACTATATCATATCAGATTTTTATATTTTACATTAATCATGGGATATCCCTTTTAGGCCTCATGCACACGACCGTTCCGTTTTTTGCGGTCCACAAATTGCGGATCCGCAAAACACAGAAGCCGCCCGTGTGCCTTCCGCAATTTGCGGAACGGAACAGGCGGCCCATTGTAGAAATGCCTATTTTTGTCCGCAAAATGGACAAGAATAGGGCATGTTATATTTTTTTTGCGGGGCTATGTAACGGAGCAACGGATGCAGACAGCACACGGAGTGCTGTCCGCATCTTTTGCGGCCCCATGGAAGTGAATGGGTCCGCCCCCGAGCCGCAAAAACTGCTGCTCAGATGCGGGCCAGAACAATGGTCGTGTGCATGAGGCCTTAATGCGATAAGTTTTCAGTTAACCTTTGCTACATCTGTATGGGTGCTTAATTCTGGTTTTCATTGATTTCGTACATGGAGATTTATAGATCTCCATTGTAAGATGTCAATTGGCTGCCATTACAGCTTCTATACTGTCATCGCCCAACTCTCCTAGATTTACAAAATTTGCATAGTTGTGACTGCGATTCACAGCATGTATACCCACTTTTAGTATATTTGGTAACTGAGCAAACCATATTGTGTAGTTACGTTTTGATAAAATTGGTGTATCGATTCCATAAAGTGGTGGTTGTCTCTACCTTAACTCACAATGTCTTTTCAGGAGCAGTCATTTTGCAGAAACAGGATTCGGATGGGAAGTTTCCTCTGGATTATATCTCTTCTCCGCAGCTAAAAAATGAACTCTTTGCAGTGGTTGAAGTGGAAGAAAGTGTTGAGGATTTTCACAAAATTGCCATTCAAGCATCTGATAATCGTAAACTAGAATTTAGTGCATTCCTCCTCTTCAGAATGTTAGTCAATTTTATTTCTGTATATGGTTTGCCTTCAGATGCCGTTACTGCCAAAGCACTGTATCCCGACTCTGCTTTTTTAGCGGGTCATGCAAAAAGTACACACACTGCCTTCAGCAATTTAGTAGTGGAAACCTACCTGGAAGCTTTAGCCACAATGGATAATTTGAGTGACTTTTTACAGTCCATTCCAGATTCCCTTCTCGAGAAGCCTGGATTTAATATGCAGGTTCTACTCTCTGTCCTTCATACTCTGGCCTCCTCATCACAATTTATTAAAACATTGAAGAGAAGCAGTTATGAAATGCAGCCTACCACCAGTCAGCTCTGAATGTCTGTCACTTTTGTGATTAAAGGAACACTCTTGGAAAAGCTAATACAATGTATGATACTTCATACAGGGCTTCAGGGGGCGAAGCAGAACATGACCCCTGTCTGGTGCTCTCAAAATCTTCCTGCCATGCACTGCCTCCTCACTAAGCACTAGTGTATCAGTATTTTCTGGTGTGCTCATTTAAAGAGGTTGTGTAGTATCAGAATATTGAGGCCCTAGGACCTCTCCTCAGGATAGGTCCTCAATATCACAACGGTAGGGGTGCGACTCCCTGCACTGCCACCGCTAATCTGGACACTGTGCAAGCACTGAGTCCTCTTCAGGTTTTACCTGCACACTGTCTAGATTGTAGTGGCGGTGCAGTGTAATGGGGGGGGGGGGGGAGGGTGTATTTACACTGCACTGCCACCACAGTCTAGATGATGTACAGGTAAATATTGATGAGGACACAGCAGAAGAACCACACCCAGCTGATTGGTGGCAGTGCAGGGAGTCGTACCACTGTCAATCTGATATTGATGACCTATCCTGAGGATCAATAACCTTATGCTGCACATCCCCTTCAAGGTATCTGAACAAGCAATGTAATGTCTCCTTGCACTCACAGCATGTATATACCGACTTTTAGCATATTTGGTAAATGACCAAACCATACTTTCAGTTTTTTATACTCTTGTATTTTAAAATTGACATTCTACTTACACATACTAAAACCATAAAAGAAATGACTGCGTCTGCAGATTCCGATGTGGTTGTCTTCTAGTTTCCCTTGACTCTCCAGTGTCAAGTCTACAGAGTTCTACAGTGATACTATTACACAGGTATTTCACTGTGTTACTAGGAATAGGTTTCTGTGGGGACTGTTATGGCTCTACTTAGATGTCACTCAGCTCTTCAACAGATATGGATCAAAAATGCTGAAAAAAAAGATTTTTTTTAAAAATATTTTTGGGCAACGCTCTTTCAGTTGCATGGGTTTTTCATCTCAGATTGATTTAATTTAATTGAATAATTAGGAGAGTTAAGTGCTACATACATTGTGTCGCAGTGTGTTCAGATAATTTTTTATTGCAATTTTATATGATTAAAGTGTTTTTTGTAATATGTTTGTATGGTATTATAATAGGGTATATTATAATATAGTAACTTACTGGTACTGTCTTCTGCAACAGCAGTAAAAGTATGTACCTAAATTATTTAATTTTTTTGTAAGCACTTGATGCATAACCGGTACACAACATTACTACTTACAACAAAGCCTATCCCCAGTCAAAACCATAAAATTCAGTTTTGTGTAGACACCCATTTTTTTTTTGTGTAGACACACATGGAACCAGGTTGTCACCAGTGAATTGTGTTGTCTTCTTAAATCTGCAATGTCACTTTGAAGGTTGAATTATTTATTGACTTTATAAAGGGAGTTTATCAGCAGTTTTGACCTTGCTAAACTGTTGACAGCACTAGATAGGAGCTGGGGAGGGCAGGAAAAATACCTTTTTGGGCTATTATCATTTGGAGTGGTGTGAATATGAAGTTAAGTCTGCCAGATTATGCTCATTGAGTGCACTGGAGGTGAAGCTTCACTGTGAAGTGCTGTCTGCGTTGAGCTGCTTCACAGCCCCTCCTCTCTCCTCTCTGAGTGACAGCTGTAGCATCCAACCAGGACATCACTACATCTGTCACTCAGCAGAGGGGAGAGGGCTGTGAAGCAGCTCAGTGCAGAATGCACATTGCAGTGAAGATCCACCCTCTGGGAACTTATGAAGCAGAATCTGGCAGAATAAAAGTTCATATTCACACTGCTCCTGATAATAAAATCTCTACAGAAGGTGCGCTTGTACTGCCCAGCGCCTACCTAGTGCTGACAGCAATAAAACTTGGCCAGAACTGTTGACAGATTCTCTTTAATCAACTTGCAAAGCCAAATTAATTCACCAGTGACCACCTTGTTCCCCCCAGTTTAGTTTCTGCAGGGACATTTTGATTCCAGTAAGTATGGAAAGGAGTGGGGTAGGATATTTAGCTTCACTATAGCTAGTCCTAAATGGAGATGATCCCTAATAATCTAAGACATCAGCACCTCGTAAATTTGCACTATAGTAAGCTCTATTTATTGCATATTATGTTCAGTTCATCGAAATTTGTCTTTAGCCAAGAGTCTAAAAGTTGGGACAGTGTGTATTAGCGAGAGTATGTTTTTCCTATGCATTTGAAGATTGTTTTAGCATAGTGATGTAGTGAATGTAAAATAATTCCTGAATGTTTTTGTTCTTTAGGTCTCTAATCTTAAAGGCCTCATGCTGCTCATGAATGTTTGATATATAGTATTGATATTTCAGTATTTTTCCCTAAACGATTGCTTTAGTATTAAGAAGCCTGTACAGTATGAGGTGTTCAGAAGGAAATTGCAGCGTTTACATGGAGCTCCCATACTACTCATAAATACTCTCACCTGATATTTAGTGTTGCTTTACATCATCACCGTTGGATTGCTTTTCCTTTTTCCAGACTGCAGTGATTCATAAAAATCTGTTGCTCTTGCCTAGTGACAGCACCCAATTAATGGTAGTAAAACACATTTGGGTTTCATATCCTGAAAGTCTTAGTATGTTCTGTAATACTGCACCAAATATTCTTTCACAACAGAAGCCCACTCAGGCATCTGTGCACCAGAATGTCTGAGAGGACGGCTGAATTGTTCTTGATGAGCAGAACGTCTGACACAGATTCTTCTGAGAAAAGAGTTTTCTGTGAAAGACTGACAAAGGAGTCATCCGAATGTCATAATACTCTGCAACTGCCTACATGTGCTAAATCATCCAGGATTCCCTGGAAATCACATAATGGACCAACAGATGAGGTAAATCTGTGGTCTCATTATGTGATAGTCACAGGCAGTCATGGACGGGGGCCAAATGCACACAGTTCTTCATTTATTGTTGACATAAAATACCAAGGTGTCTGATAGCACAGTGTCCTTCCCCCTGAAGCTCGTGTCCTTATTATATTTTACTACCTACAGTAGCTACATTTAGAGGGTTCTGTATGTCCAGATTTAAAGGGGTTGTCCAAGAATGGACAAAAATTCTTAGGGGTTGGACATGGTTTACAAAGGAAATAAAAACACCTTGTCTTTGTCCAGCGCCACAGGTTCCATCCCCGTCACTTCATGCACATGATTGCTGCCACCATCGGTGTGGGTGTGGTGTGTATGAAAAGCATATGACCACTGAGCGTCAGCTAGACGTTCATGCACACGTCGCCGATCACCATTGCCTGACAGTGGTTCCTGGTCATATAGAGTACACATCCATCATCTGGTCTGACGCATGAGAATTTTTGTCCAGTTTTGGACAAGCCCTTTAAAGAGGACCTGTCACCACAAAATGCAGTGCAATCTGCAGGTAGCATGTTACAGAGCAGGAGGAGCTGAGCAGCTTGATATATATATATATATATATTTGTGGGATAAGATTCAGTAAAACGTGTAATTTATATAGTTACCGTATATATCTTTGCTTTTTTCCCACCTCCTGTGAGCAGTTATCGGTACAGGGAGGAGGAGTTATCTGTAACTGACAGCTAGCTCTGTATGCACACTTAAGGGTATATTAGGCAGGCAGATTTTCTGCACGATAATCGCTAACGAGCGTTTTTAACACTACCTCTTATTGCCTGATGAATGAGCAAACAGGCTTGTTCATCGGGCAGTTCAGATCTTTCAGCATGCTGAAAGATCTGGATTTGCCGCGGCAGATTGTGCTGTGTAATCACGATCTACCACCGGCACACCGCCGTCCTGCATGGGGACAAGCAATGGCATAGCGATTGCTCCTCCCTATGCTGCGGAGGACATTGCTGCATGTAATAGCAGCGGTCTCCTACTCTAGGTATCTGGCTGCTGCCTGGGGGCTCATCAGGGTGTCTAATACATCCTTTATACAAACAATGCCATCAATCACTGATAACACTTCCTCCCTGTACCGATAGCTGTTCACAGGAGGTGTAACGATATAAATGTATAAATTACAGGTTTTACTAAATCTTTTCCCACAAAAATATATATCAATCCGCTCAGCTTCTCCTTCTCTATAACATGGTGCCTGCAGATTACATTGCATTTTGTGCTGACAGGTCCTCTTTAAAAGAGTATTCTGGATAGGGAATAATAACTATTAGATCAGTGGTATTAGATCGGGTCCCTCCAAAATGAACAGCGGTGCACGTTGAGCATATGCAGTGCCGTTCCATTCATTTCTGTGGGAGTTCCAGAGATAGCAGAGTACAGCCTTTTGTTCATTTCGGTGGGCCCTGCAGGATACTGGGCCCCTTGTTATCGTGATTGGTGGATATCCCAGTGGTAAGACCTCCACTGATCTAAAAGTTATGCCCTATCCAGTGGATGACTAGCTACATCCAGAATAGCCCTTTAAATGACATACACCAGACAAAGTAATGGAGACACATCACTGCATTTTTAGTAGGTTGGGTGGAGAAAGTTACAACACTAGTTTATAGTTATATTGTACTTGTATTTTTTTAAGGCACCTTATATTTTAATCGCACAATCAGACCAGCACAGTGTAACTGAAAAAGTACTTCTGCTGTTCCCATACTAACTAATGGATTACGTGCCACAGAGGATTGAGTCTTTCAGTGCTACGTTGCATTTAAAATGAAAGTCCAGACAAACCTTCATGATTAGTAAAATTGATATATGATGGTCATTTAACATAACAAGGCAGTTAATGCTTTCACTGTGGCCCCTCAAATGCAGGTATTCCAAGGTGCTTTGTATGCTATTTTTCCCTTAACAGTGTAGTAAATAGCATAATAACATGCCAAATGTGTTTCACTATTGTACATCACGTTATTGAGGACTGTAATACATGTAATGCCTCATGCACACAACCGTTTTTTTTACGGTCCGCAAAAACGGGGTCCGTAGGTCCGTGAACCGTGACCGTTTTTTCGTCTGTGGGTCTTCCTTGATTTTTGGAGGATCCACGGACATGAAAAATGAAAAAAAAATCTAAGTCAAGTTTGCTATTGAAATGATAGGAAAAAACTGACACGGACGCGGGTGACAATCTTGTGTGCATCTGTGATTTTTCACGGACCCATTGACTTGAATGGGTCCGTGAACCGTTGGCCGTGAAAAAAATAGGACAGGTCCTGTTTTTTTCACGGCCAGGAAACACGGATCACGGATGCGTCTGCCAAACGGTGCATTTTCAGATTTTTCCACGGACCCATTGAAAGTCAATGGGTCCGCGAAAAAAAAACGGAAAACGGCACAACGGCCACGGATGCACACAACGGTCGTGTGCATGAGGCCTAACAGTGTTGGTGGCATTCCCTTGAATACTACAAAGAACCATCTATTGCCGAAAGTGTTGAGCAGATTTCATAGATACTATATTTGTTATATTTTTCCTAGATATTTGAATAGTGAATGTTTGTTTTAATGTTTGAATATTTTGTATGTTTATTAAA
Organism: Bufo gargarizans; assembly: GCF_014858855.1. Taxonomy (NCBI): domain Eukaryota; kingdom Metazoa; phylum Chordata; class Amphibia; order Anura; family Bufonidae; genus Bufo; species Bufo gargarizans. The sequence continues at coordinate 638,749,532 of NC_058080.1, read as the reverse complement.
AAATAGATTTAAAATGTTATTCTGCCATATGTGTCACATTATTATCTTTTCATGTTTTTTTATTAAAGTGAACTGCACATATTGTATCTGTTTCTCACATTTACTCATCTGTCACGTCAAATGAGTGCCGATACCTGTACACACAGGCCGGGGCCTAGTATAGGCTCCAGGCCTGCCTCCAGCAGGTCCCAGCAGGCCACACCTCTCTGGCGCAGCCTGGTGAATGTCAGTATAGCACGGACAGTAAAATACATTGTTCTATGAACAGTGCAATCTTTTTTATAAGTGATCGAAAGATCGCCTATTATAGTCCCCTTGTGGAACTATTAAATGGTTTAAAAAAAAAAGTTTTGTTAAATAAAAAAAATTCCAAGTTAAAAAATATCCTTTTTTTCCATTGGAAAAAAAAACGCTTTTCAATGGAAAAAATTTCAAAAATGAAATCTCCACATATTTATTATTTCTGCATCTGTAACGACCAATACTACATGGTTATAATGTCATTTATCCCATACAGTAAATGCCATCAGGAAAAAAAAGTGCCATAATTGCTGGTTTTTGCTTTTTCGCCACAAAAAAAACTGTATAAAAAGCGATCAAAAACTGTTATGTACCTCAAAATGATACTATGAAAACTACAGGTCATCCTGCAAAAATCAAGCCTTCACACAGCTCCATAGAACAAAGAATAAAAAAGTTAGGGGTCTTGGGTTGCTGCAATGCAAAAAACATTTTCTTCTTTTAAAGGGTTTCTACCACTTTGTTTTCACATAATTAGGTGTCAGACACTAGCGACCCGCTAGTGTCTGCTCTGCCAAACAATCCTAATATAATAGCTTTTGGTGCAGCCGTTTCGCTAAAAAAATAACTTATATTGATATGCTAATGACCCTCTAGGTGCTATGGGGGCGTCATTAGCACCTAGAGGATCGGTCTACCTTCACAAGATGCCGCCGCCCAGCGCGTCCCTCCAGCCCGCCCATCTCCTCCGGAATGCGATCAAGCGGACGACTTCACGCGCATGCGCCGTACGCGTCTGTATTCGGCGCCTGCGCAGTGAATGTCCGACCGCTTCCCTGCTCAGACATCTCCACTGCGCCGTTGGAGCACTATGACGTCATCGGCGCAGGCGCAGTGGAGATGTCTGAGCAGGGAAGCGGTCGGACATTCACTGCGCATGCGCCGAATACAGACGCGCACGGCGCATGCGCGTGAAGTCGTCCGCTTGATCGCATTCCGGAGGAGATGGGCGGGCTGCAGGGACGCGCTGGGCGGCGGCATCTTGTGAAGGTAGACCGATCCTCTAGGTGCTAATGACGCCCCCATAGCACCTAGAGGGTCATTAGCATATCAATATAAGTTATTTTTTTAGCGAAACGGCTGCACAAAAAGCTATTATAGCAGGATTGTTTGGCAGAGCAGACACTAGCGGATCGCTAGTGTCTGAAAGCTAATTATGTGAAAACAAAGTGGTAGAAACCCTTTAAAGAAAAAAGGGATTTTATTGTACAAAAGTAATAAAATGTAAAAATAAATCTGGTAGTTGGTATTGCTGCAATCATACATAGAAACATAGAATGTGTCAGCAGATAAGAACCATTTGGCCCATCTAGTCTGCCTAATATACTGAATACAATGAATAGCCGCTGGCCCTATCTTATATGAAGGATGGCCTTATGCCTATCCCATGCATGCTTAAACTCCTTCACTGTATTTGCAGCTACTACTTCTGCAGGAAGGCTATTCCATGCATCCACTACTCTCTCAGTAAAGTAATAGTTCCTGATATTACTTTTAAACCTTTGCCCCTCTAATTTAAAACTATGTCCTCTTGTAGCAGTTTTTCTTCTTTTAAATATTTGCTCCTCTTTTAACTTGTTGATTTCCTTTATGTATTTAAAAGTTTCTATCATATCCCCTCTGTCTCGTCTTTCTTCCAAACTATACATGTAAAGGTCCTTTAATCTTTCCTGGTAAGTTTTATCCTGCAATCCATGTACTAGTTTAGTAGCTCTTCTCTGAACTCTCTCCAAAGTATCAATATCCTTCTGAAGATATGGTCTCCAGTACTGAGCACAATACTCCAAATGAGGTCTCACTAGTGCTCTGTAGAGCGGCATGAGCACCTCCCTCTTTCTACTGGTAATGCCTCTCCCTATACACCCAAGCATTCTGCTAGCATTTCCTGCTGCTCTATGACATTGTCTGCCCACCTTTAAAGGGAGCCTGTCACCGGGATTTTGTGTATAGAGCTGAGGACATGGGTTGCTAGATGGCCGCTAGCACATCAGCAATACCCAGTCCCCATAGCTCTGTGTGCTTTTATTGTGTAAAAAACCTGATTTGATACATATGCAAATTAACCTGAGATGAGTCCTGTAAGTGAGATGAGTCAGGGACAGGACTCATCTCAGGTTAATTTGCATATGTATCAAATCGTTTTTTTTACACAATAAAAGCACACAGAGCTATGGGGACTGGGTATTGCGGATGTGCTAGCGGCCATCTAGCAACCCATGTCCTCAGCTCTATACACAAAATCCCGGTGACAGGTTCCCTTTAAGTCTTCTGAAATAATGACCCCTAAATCCCTTTCCTCAGATACTGAGATTAGGACTGTATCACTGATTTTATATTCTGCTCTTGGGTTTTTACGTCCCAGGTGCATTATCTTGCACTTATCAACATTACATTTTAGTTGCCAGATTTTTGACCATTCCTCTAGTTTTCCTAAATCCTTTTCCATTTGGTGTATCCCTCCAGAATCATCAACCCTGTTACAAATCTTTGTGTCATCAGCAAAAAGACACACCTTACCATCGAGGCCTTCTGCAATTTTCGCTGATAAAGATATTAAACAATATGGGTCCCAGGACAGATCCCTGAGGTACCCCACTGGTAACAAGACCATGGTCTGAATATACTCCATTAACTCCAACCCTCTGTTGTCTGTCCCTCAGCCACTGCCTAATCCATTCAACGATATCGGAGTCCACGCGCAAAGACTGCAATTTATTGATAAGCCTTCTATGTGGGACAGTATCAAAAGCCTTACTTAAGTCTAGATAAGCGATGTCTACTGCACCTCCGCCATCTATTATTTTAGTCACCCAATCAAAAAAATCAATAAACCCATGCTGTTTTTCATCTTTCAATCCATGGGATTTTAGATGTTCCACATCCTCTCCTTAAGTATGGTTTCCATTAATTTCCCCACTATTGATGTCAGGCTTACTGGCCTATAGTTGCCCGATTCCTCCCTACTACCTTTCTTGTGAATGGGCACAACATTTGCTAATTTCCAATCTTCTGGGACGACTCCTGTTGCCAGTGATTGGTTAAATAAATATGTTAATGGTTTTGCTACTTCACCGCTGAGCTCTTTTAATAGCTTTGCGTGTATCCCATCAGGACCCTGTGACTTATTTGTATTAATTTTAGACAGCTGACTGTAAAGACACATGCATCAAAAGATTAGTCTTCTTTCCTAACTGAGGTCCTTTTCCTTCATTTTCCTTTGTAAAAACTGAACAGAAGTATTCATTGAGGCAGTCAGCTAGTTTTTTATCTTCTTCCATATACAGTGCTGCCCATAATTATTCATACTCCTGGCAAATTTTGACTTAAAGTTACTTTTATTCAACCAGCTAGTAATTTTTTTATGGGAAATGACATAGGTGTCTCCCAAAAGATAATAAGACGATGTACAAGAGGCATTATTGTGGAAAAAAAAATTCTCAGCTTTTATTTACATTTGAGCAAAAAATACAAGATGTTCCGCACTGTGGAAAATCTCAGAGGACGTGGTCGGAAGCCAAAAGTGACTGGTTGAATAAAACTAACTTTAAGTCAAAATTTGCCAGGGGTATGATTAATTATGGGCAGCACTGTACCTTCCTTTTGTTTTTAATTTGGTAATTCCTTGTTTTAGTTTTCATTTTTGTATCTGAAGGATGTCTTATCGCCTTTAGAATGTCTTATCCCCTTTATACTGACCCAGAAAATAAAGTGTACCCCAAAATGGCACCATAAAAAACTACAACTTGTCCCGCAAAAAACAAGCCCCCATACAGCTACATCGACAGAAAAAAAAAATATTATAGCTCTTTAAAGACGAAAACGAAAATTTGCTTGGTCATTAAGGCCAAAAACAGGCTGGTCAACAAGGGATTAAATATAGTCAGAACTCATAGAGAGTTACCAGTTGTGACAACTACAATCCCATCCATTAGACTAAGGGCTCATGCACACAAACGTTTTTTGCGTTCCGTATACGAGCGATATTTTGATTCCGTATATGGAACCGTTCATTTCAATGGGTCCACAAAAGATGCGGACAGCACTCTGTGTGCTGTCCACATCCGTGGCCCCGCAAAAATTATGAAGCATGTCTTATTCTTGTCCGTTTTGCGGACAAGAATAGGCATTTCTATAATGGGCCTCCTGTTCCGTTCCGCAAATTGCAGAAGGCACACAGGCGGCATCCGTTTTTTGTGGATCCACAATTTATGGACTGCAAAAAAACGGCACGGTCGTTTGCATGAGCCCTAAGGCAGAGCGGCTTCCTTTGTTAGATTGTCATGGCCCCTAGGCCTCTTAGTACTCATAATACACCCTGCTGGGGTGTACTGGATATTGCTAAAGTCACAACAGACTGCAGAACAGCAGTATTGCAGTATATTGCAGAAGCTATCTTATGATTAAATACGATTGTGGGATTTTAAAAAAGGAAATTTAAAATACAACTTTTTCCCATTCTACATATAAAATATAAATCATAAAATAGTATAATTACCACAACTGAATACACAATGCCAGAATTGCTGTTTTTGGTCAAAAGATGTACCCTAAAATGTTCCTAAAAAAATAACTACAGCTCACTTGGTACTCCGATTCCTCCAAGACTCTCAGTGAGGCTGAATTGCACCACAACCGAACAGTTACCAAAACCACATAAAAGAAACATGTATGAATACTGGCAGAAAACAAGACAGTATTACAAATTCACTGGTGATAACAGGAACCAAACATTGAGCATCATGGTTAGAGGAGATCATTCAGCAATGGAGTGGATGGCAGATGTATGGCATACAGATAAATAGATCTATAACAATTAACAGAAATGAAGCAACTGACTCTGATTTCGACCCAGCAATACAGTTGGGACAACACAGCAGCACAGCAACAAACAAATCCCAAACACAAGCTCTGTGGTACTACAGATTCCAGAATGCAAACTAAACTAGAAAAGATCAGAGTAACCGAATATGGGAGGAAATGCACATGGTAAACAATATACCTGTCAACTAGAGTGGAATGAGGCCTAGATATAAATAGACTCAACAATCAGCACTTCACCCTAGTGAACCAGGTAAATGTATGCAATAACTAACCCAGATTTAGTTGCAAGGCAGTTGCTTAGGACCTGAACAGATTTAGTTAGTAGGTGAACTTAAAAAGTTATAGATGTCAGAGTATGGGGACAAAAATTGGCGATACAAATCAATTGTTTTTTTAGTTAGTAGTAAAAGTAGTAATATATAACAAAAGCTATACAAATTTGGTATTGCTGTAATCTTACTGACCCACAGAATAAAATTAATTTTTGAAGCACCATAAGCAATAAAAAAAGGAACCCAAAAATCATGGCAGAATTTTTTTCTATTTCACCACCCCCACCCACAATAATTTATTTTACAATATCCCTGTACATTGTATAGAGCAAGAAATGGTGCCATTTAAAAAAAATACAACTCGTCCACGAAAAAACAATCCCTCATATGTTTATGTTGATTGAAAATGAAAAACGTTATGTCCTTGGAATGCAAAGATGGAAATAATGAAAGCAACAAAAAAAGAAAAATGTCTGTGATAGGAAGGGTTAATTACACTGATACATAATAATGAAAACAATGAATGTTTCCTTCCTGGAACAGCAAGTAGAGATCTGAGAAATAGTGAGGAATTGAACCTCAAAGTATATCAGAAATCCCTTCAATATATATATACAGTACAGACCAAAAGTTTGGACACACCTTCTCATTCAAAGAGTTTTCTTTATTTTCATGACTGAAAATTGTAGATTCACACTGAAGGCATCAAAATTATGAATTAACACGTGGGATTATATACATAACAAAAAAGTGTGAAACAACTGAAAATATGTCATATTCTAGGTTCTTCAAAGTAGCCACCTTTTGCTTTGATTACTGCTTTGCACACTCTTGGCATTCTCTTGATGAGCTTCAAGAGGTAGTCACCTGAAATGGTTTTTACTTCACAGGTGTGCCCTGTCAGGTTTAATAGGTGGGATTTCTTGCCTTATAAATGGGGTTGGGACCATCAGTTGCGTTATGGAGAAGTCAGGTGGATTCACAGCTGCTGGTCCTACTGAATAGACTGTTAGAATTTGTATTATGGCAAGAAAAAAGCAGCTAAGTAAAGAAAAACGAGTGTCCATCATTACTTTAAGAAATGAAGGTCAGTCAGTCCGAAAAATTGGGAAAACATTGAAAGTGTCCCCAAGTGCAGTCACAAAAACCATCAAGTGCTACAAAGAAACTGGCTCACATGCGGACCGCCACAGGAAAGGAAGACCAAGAGTCACCTCTGTTGCGGAGGATAAGTTCATCCGAGTCACCAGCCTCAGAAATCGCAGGTTAACAGCAGCTCAGATTAGAGACCAGGTCAATGCCACACAGATTTCTAGCAGCAGACACATCTCTAGAACAACTGTTAAGAGGAGACTGTGTGAATCAGGCCTTCATGGTAGAATATCTACTAGGAAACCAGTGCTAAGGATAGGCAACAAGCAGAAGAGACTTGTTTGGGCTAAAGAACACAAGGAATGGACATTAGACCAGTGGAAATCTGTGCTTTGGTCTGATGAGTCCAAATTTGCGATCTTTGGTTCCAACCACCGTGTCTTTGTGCTACGCAGAAAAGATAAACGGATGGACTCTACATGCCTGGTTCCCACCGTGAAACATGGAGGAAGAGGAGGTGTGATGGTGTGGGGGTGCTTTGATGGTGACACTGTTGGGGATTTATTCAAAATTGAAGGCATACTGAACCAGCATGGCTACCACAGCATCTTGCAGCGGCATGCTATTCCATCCGGTTTGCATTTAGTTGGACCATCATTTCTTTTTCAACAGGACAATGACCCCAAACACACCTCCAGGCTGTGTAAGGGCTATTTGACCATGAGGGAGAGTGATGGGGTGCTGTGCCAGATGACCTGGCCTCCACAGTCCCCGGACCTGAACCCAATCGAGATGGTTTGGGGTGAGCTGGACCGCAGAGTGAAGGCAAAAGGGCCAACAAGTGCTAAGCATCTCTGGGAACTCCTTCAAGACTGTTGGAAGACCATTTCAGGTGACTGAAGCTCATCAAGAGAATGCCAAAAATGTGCAAAGCAGTAATCAAAGCAAAAGGTGGCTACTTTGAAGAACCTAGAATATGACGTATTTTCAGTTGTTTCACACTTTTTTTTGTTATGTATATAATTCCACATGTGTTAATTCATAGTTTTGATGCCTTCAGTGTGAATCTACAATTTTCATAGTCATGAAAATAAAGAAAACTCTTTAAATGAGAAGGTGTGTCCAAACTTTTGGTCTGTACTGTGTGTATATATATATATATATATATATCTATATGTAATGATGAAAACATTTACCAGTTGAAGAGGATCTGTCTCCACTCCTGGTGTGTGTTTTAGTAAATAATTGTAATCAACATTAACCCTTTTAGGACCAAGCCATTTTTCACCTTTCTGCCCAGGCCATTTTTAGCAAATCTGACATGTCACTTTATATAGTAATAACTTTAAAACGCTTTTATTTTATTTTATTTATTTTTTGTCACATATTGCACTTCATGACAGTGGTAAAATTGAGTCAAAAAATTTCATTTTTATTTATTAAAAAAATACCTAATTTACCCAAAATTTTGAAAAATTAGCTAATTTCATTTTCTCTACTTTTAAAATAGATAGTAATAACTCCAAAAATAGTTACTACTTTAAATTCCCTTCTAAGGCTTAGAAGTTTAGAAGCAAATCTTGAAATTTTTCAGAAAATTTCCAAAACCCATTTTTGAAGGACCAGTTCAGGTCTGAAGTCACTTTGTGAGGCTTACATAATAGAAACCACTAAAAAATGACCCCATTTTAGAAACGACACCCCTTAAGTTATTCAAAACTGATTTTACAAACTTTGTTAACCCTTTAGGTGTTCCACAAGAATTAATGGAAAATGGAGATAAAATTTCTAAATTTCCCTTTTTTGGCAGATTTTCCATTTTAATCAATTCATTTTCACTAACAAAACAAGGTTTAACAGCCAAACAAAACTCAATATTTATTGCCCTGATTCTTTAGTTTACAGAAACACCCCATATGTGGTCGTAAACTACTGTATGGGCACACGGCATTGTGCAGAAGGAAAGGAACGCCATAAGGTTTTTGGAAGGCAGATTTCACTGGGATAATTTTAAGCTGCCTTGTGACATTTGAAGACCCCCCGATGCACCCCTAGAGTAGAAACTCCAAAAAAGTGACCCTATTTTAGAAACGACACCCCTAAAGGTATTCAAAATTGATTTTACAAACTTTGTTAACCCTTTAGGTGTTCCACAAGAATTTATGGAAAATGGAGATATGTGGTCGTAAACTACTGTATGGGCACATGGCATTGTGCCGAAGGAAAGGAACGCCATATGGTTTTTAGAAGGCAGATTTCACTGGGATAATTTTAAGCTGCCATGTGACATTTGAAGACCCTCCGATGCACCCCTAGAGTAGAAACTCCAAAAAAGTGACCCTATTTTAGAAACGACACCCCTAAAGGTATTCAAAATTGATTTTACAAACTTTGTTAACCCTTTAGGTGTTCCACAAGAATTAATGGAAAATGGAGATTAAATTTCAGAATTGAACTTTTTTGTCAGATTTTCTTTTTAATAATTTTTTTTCCACTAACAAAGCAAGGGTTAACAGCCAAACAAAACTCAATATTTATTGCCATGATTCTGTAGTTTACAGAAACACCCCATATGTGGTCGTAAACTACTGTACGGGCACACGGCATTGTGCCGAAGGAAAGGAACGCCATATGGTTTTTGGAAGGCAGATTTCACTGGGATAATTTTAAGCTGCCATGTCACATTTGAAGACCCCCTGATGCACCCCTAGAGTAGAAACTCCCAAAAAGTGACCCCATTTTAGAAACAACACCCCTAAAGGTATTCAAAACTGATTTTACAAACTTTGTTAACCCTTTAGGTGTTCCACAAGAATTAATGGAAAATGGAGATGAAATTTCAGAATTTCACTTTTTTGTCAGATTTTCTTTTTAATCAATTTTTTTCCACTAACAAAGCAAGGGTTGACAGCCAAACAAAACTCAATATTTATTGCCCTGATTATGTAGTTTACTCCCTATGTAGTCGTGAACTGCTGTATGGGCACATGGCAGGGCGCAGAAGGAGAGGAACGCCATATGGTTTTTGGAAGGCAGATTTCACTGGGATAATTTTAAGCTGCTTTGTCCCATTTGAAGACCCCCTGAGTAGAAAATCTAAACAAATGACCCCATTTTGGAAACTACGGGATAAGTTGGCAGTTTTGTTGGTACTATTTTAAGGTACATATGATTTTTGGTTGCTCTATATTACACGTTTTGTGAGGCAGAATAAAAAATAGCTGTTTTGGCACCGTTTTTATTTTTTGTTATTTACAATGTTCATCTGACAGGTTAGATCATGTAGTATTTTTATAGAGCAGTTTTTTTGCCGCATGAGATGACGGTTTGATTGGTACTAAATTGGGGTGCGTGTAACTTTTTAATCGCTTGGTATTACACTTTTTGTGAAGTAAAGTGACAAAAAATGGCTTTTTGATACTTTTTTATGGTGTTCACCTGCAGAGATTAGTCCACGGGATATTTTTATAGAGCAGGTCGTTACGGACGCGGTTATACCTAATATGTATACTTTTGCTTATTTATGTAAGTTTTACACAATGATATAATTAATAAAATATAATTAAATCATGTTTTAGTGTCTCCATAGTCTGAGAGCCATAGTTTTTTCAGTTTTTAGGCAATTGTCTTAGGTAGGGTAGGATTTTTGCAGGATGAGATGACTGTTTGATTGGGACTATTTTGGAGTGCATATGACTTTTTGATCACTTGCTATTACACTTTTTGTGATGTAAGGTGACAAAAAATGGCTTTTTTCACCCTTTTTATTTTTTTACGGTGTTCATCCGAGGAGTTAGGTCATGTGGTATTGTGGTCATGTGGTATTTTTTATAGGGCAGGTTGTTCCGAATGCGGCGATACCTAATATGTCTACTTTTTTATTTTTACATTTAACCTCTTCAGGACATAGGGCGTACAGGTACGCCCTTATGTCCTGGTACTTAAGGACACATGGCGTACCTGTACGCCCTTTGTATTTCCGATCACCGCCGCAGCAGGCACTTCGGCTAAATGCCCGGGGGGGGTCCCGATGGCAGGGAAGGCAGCGCGATGTCTATGGAAGGCATCGCGCTGCCTTCCGGTGACGAGCCTGTGAGATCCAGCCCCCTGGATCTCACAGGCCCCGGAATCTGTATGAGTAATACACAGTATTACTCATACAGCCAATTCATTCCAATACAGAAGTATTGGAATGCATTGCAAAGGATTAGAACCCCAAAAGTTCAAGTCCCAAAGTGGGACAGAAAATAAAGTGAAAAGAAAAGTTCAAGTTTTCCCCCCCCCCCAAAATTTAAAGGTTTCAAGTAAAAATAAACAAAAATGTCATTTTCTCCAAATAAAGTAAAAGAAAATGGGTAAAAAATAGGGGGTACACATATTAGGTATCGCCGCATTCGTATCGACCGGCTCTATAAACATATTACATGACCTAACCCCTCAGATGAACACCATAAAAAATAAAAACTGTGCTAAAGAAATCATTTTTTTGTCACCTTACATCACAAAAAGTAGAACAGCAAGCGATCAAAAAGGAGTTTGCCCACTAAAATAGTGCCAATCTAACCGTCGCCTCATCCCGCAATAAATGAGCCCCTACCTGAGACAATAGGCCAAAAAATAAAAAAACTATATGCAGACACTAAAACATCATTTTTTTTTGTTTCAAAAATGATATTGTGTAAAACTTACATAAATAAAAAAAAAAGTATACATATTAGGTATCACCGCGTCCGTATCGACTGGCTCTATAAATATATCACATGACCTAACCCCTCAGATGAACACCGTAAAAAAATTAAAATAAAAACTGTGCTAAATAAACCATTTTTTGTCACCTTACCTCACAAAAGTGTAATAGCAAGTGATCAAAAAGTCACACGCACCCCAAAATAGTGCCAATAAAACCGTCATCTCATCCCGCAAAAATCATACCCTACCCAAGGTAATCGCGCAAAAACTGAAAAAATTATGGCTCTCAGTATATGGAAACCCTAAAACATGATTTTTTTTTGCTTCAAAAAAGAAATCATTGTGTGAAACTTACAAAAATAAAAAAAAGTATACATATTAGGTATCGCCGCGTCCGTGACAACCTGGTCTATAAAAATACCACATGATCTAACCTGTCAGATGAATGTTGTAAATAACAAAAAAATAAAAACTGTGCCAAAACAGCTATTTCTTGTTATCTTGCCTCACAAAAAGTGTGATATAGAGCAAGCAAAAATCATTGTACCCTAAACTAGTACCAAAAAAACTCCCACCCTATCTCGTAGTTTCTAAAATGGGGTCACTTTTTTGGGGTTTCTACTCTAGGGGTGCATCAGGGGGGCTTTAAATGGGACATGGTGCAAAATCTGCCTTCCAAAAAGTCCAGCAAAATCTGCCTTCCAAAAACCGTATGGCTTTCTTTTCCTTCTGCGCCCTGCCGTGTGCCCATACAGCAGTTTACGACCACATAAGGGGTGTTTCTGTAAACTACAGAACCAGGGCCATAAATAATGAGTTTTGTTTGGCTGTTAACCCTTGGTTTGTAAAAGTAAAAAAAATAATAAAATGTAAAATCTGCCAAAAAAGTGAAATTTTCAAATTGTATCTCTATTTTCCATTAATTCTTGTGGAACACCTAAAGGGTTAACTACGTTTGTAAAATCAGTTTTGAATACCTTGAGGGGTGTAGTTTCTTAGATGGGGTCACTTTTATGGAGTTTCTACTCTAGGGGTGCATCAGGGGGGCTTCAAATGGGACATGGTGTCAAAAAAACCAGTCCAGCAAAACCTGCCTTCCAGAAACCATATGGCATTGCTTTCCTTCTGCGCCCTGCCGTGTGCCCATAGAGCGGTTTACCACCACATATGGGGTGTTTCTGTAAACTACAGAATCAGGGCCATAAATATTGTATAAAGGGTTAACAAAGTTTGTAAAATCAGTTTTGAATACCTTGAGGGGTGTAGTTTCTAGAATGGAGTCATTTTTGGGTGGTTTCTATTATATAAGCCTCACAAAGTGACTTCAGACCTGAACTGGTCCCTAAGAATTGGGTTTTTGAAAATTTCAGAAAAATTTCAAGATTTGCTTCCAAACTTCTAAGCCTTGTAACATCCCCAAAATATAAAATATCATTCCCAAAATGATGCAAACATGAAGTAGACATATGGGGAATGTAAAGTAATAACTATGTTTGGAGGTATTACTATGTATTATAGAAGTAGAGAAATTAAAAATTGGAAATTAGCAATTTTTTTCACATTTTTGGTAAAATGTTTTTTTTTTATAAATAAAAAAGATTTTTTTTTAACTTCATTTTACCACTGTCATGAAGTACAATATGTGACGAAAAAACAATCTCAGAACGACCTGGCTAAGTCAAAGCGTTTTAAAGTTATCAGCACTTAAAGTGACACTGGTCAGATTTGCAAAAAATGGCCTGGTCCTTAAGGTGAAATAAGGCTGTGTCCCTAAGGGGTTAACACAAAAAAAAATCATGTTTTAGTGTCTCCATAGTCTGAGAGCCATAGTTTTTTTATTTTTTTGGCGATCATTTTAGGTAGGGGCTCATTTTTTGCGGGATGAGGTAATGGTTTGATTGGTACTATTGTGGGGGGCATATGCCTTTTTGATCGCTTGGTGTTGCACTTTTAGTGATGTAAGGTGACAAAAAAATTTTTTTTTTGTTTTTTGACGGTGTTCATCTGAGGGGTTAGGTCATGTGATATTTTTATAGAGCCGGTCGATACGGACGCAGCGATACCTAATATGTCTACTTTTCTTTTTTTTCCCCTATTTTTTAAAAATTTTATTTTTTGTACTTTATTTTGGGGAAAAGATGCTTTTTTTACTTGAAACTTGACATATTTTTTTTAAAACTTTTTTTTCACTTTATTTTTTGTCCCACTCTAGGACTTCAACTTTTGCACCTTTACAATGCATCACAATATTTCTGTATTGTGATGCATTGGCTGTAAGTGTATTACAGACTGTAATACACTTACAGCCTGCTTGACTGTGAGATCCAGGGGGCTGGATCTCACAGGCTCTCCCGGGAGGCAGCCACGATGGGGGGACCCGATGGACACCCTGCACACGTCTGAAGTACGCAAGTGCCACGGTCAGGGCTTAATGCACCGACACATAGAGCAGGGATCCATCTATCAGTGACTGACGGACCCCTGCTGCGGATCGGGCGGGTGCAGCTCCTGCACCCGCCTGAACAGCGCATTGTACATGTACGGTGCTGGGCTTTAAGGGGTTAAATGACCATTTATTCTTACTACTCCATGTTGTACCTTCCCTTTTTAAGTCCTGCTATACTTTTTTAATGAATTGCAATTGGATGTTTGTAGTTGGAGGTTTGTTTTTGCACAGTCTGACACAAGCAGCATTGATTGGACATTGTCAGACTATGCAGAGAAACATCACCAACTGGTAACACCTAGTTGGCAATTCATTCATAAACTTCTAGTAGGAATAATATAAAAATAACACAACAGATTTTTATTACCTGGAGAATGCAAGCAGTTGGTAAAACAGGCATGTCAGGAGAGGTGAGGGGTCCTCCTTAATGGAGTAATGAATATCTACCAGTCATGAATCAATTTAGTTTATTTTTCTATTGCCTGCTGTAGATTTCACAGTGGGAAAGATTATTATTAGTTACTTTTACTACTGCCTCCATAGTAATAAATGCAATAAATAAAGAAAAGGAAATACTGGAATAAAGAGCAAGATGACTTTTTTGTGCTGTGAAATATGACAAATCTGAGCTCTTTATGGCCAGGCCACAACAATTTTCATATTATGTATGAGGTTCGAAATGCCTTAGGTGTTTATAAGCCCAAATGCAACAATACCAGCGGCAGTGCCTAAGGATCTGTGACCACTGGGCTTAGCAAAGAGTGCCTTAGGTGTATTTCAGAGCAGTATACAGTATACATTAGTTAATAGATATTGAAGTATGATGTGCATTAAAATCCCATGGTTAATAGAAGAAATCACTTTAAAGTGATCTAATAGAGACAACCACAAACTAGTTTATGCTATCTGCATTTTATTTTCCCTCAATATTCTACTATGGACAAACATGAAATATTTCTGAGTATGTTGTAAGTTCCAGGATTGTAAGTGCCAGGATCTTGTAACACTATAAGTTCTATGAGCTGTATATATCCTTCATCTTTTTTTATTTTTTATTAATCTTTATTTTTGTTTTATAAAAACATAGGATTAGTACATAGACCAATATCAATCACATTAGTATATAAAATATAACGATAAACATCATATCCATCGCATCTATGTATATAATATACGAATCATAAATATCCCTCCCCCCCCCCCCCCCATTGGCTGCTGTTCCCCTCAATTCAGTAAAATACAGCATACAACACATACATTAGATATTTCTATGTGGCTCTGCGTGCAACTCTCCGATTCCTTTCACTATCCTCGTATATTTTAATTTGTTGTAGGTATGAACCCCACTCCCTTGACGAGGGCTGGGAAGCAGAGCCCCAATACCTGACCACTATAGCTTTCGCTACCATCAATCCCCTCATCCAAATCCGCCTAACCTGAGGGGGAACTTCCATTTCCGAAGTATAGTCTCCAAAGATCACTATCAAGATCCCTGGATTATAGTTCATAGAGGATTCCTTTTGTAAAACAAAGAAAACCTCTTCCCAATATTTTCTTATTTTACTACAACTCCAAAGCATATGGGCAAAATCAGCGTTCACGTATCCACATTTAGGGCAACAACAGTCCCGATCCCTATTTTGGGGAAACTTTCCTTGGGTTTTGGGGGTATAATACAGTCTATGAAGGATCTTAAATTGGATCAATCTATGAGCACTGGATACTGACGCCTTTCTCACATTCCTATAGATAGTAGGCCACTGTAGAGGGGGCAATTCAACTCTTGCTCCCATTTACCTGGGGCCTTAAAAGGTGTTACAGTAGCCAGTGCCATTCGGAGTTTAGCATATAATCGGGATAGTTTCACCTTCTGGTCCTTCTGAGCGTCACAATAGTCAAAAAAAATATTCTCTTGTGGAAATATACGGCCCCTATTCCTAGAGGCTTCAAATACATGTTTCAAATGTGCATACATGAATAAATCTAATGGTGAAGTATCAATTAACCCAAATTCCGAAAGTGATTTAAATCAACCTAAATAAAATAGGTGAGACACCCTATTGATGCCATTACGTGTCCAATAACCAAACTCTGTAATTTAAAAAATTCCTCCAGCTCCCCATTCCCCCACAGAGGGGTGAAACCAAATGGGCCGGAAACTTTAAGAAGCTCCTTCAGCCTATTCCACACCCTCTGTATTGAGAAAGGGATCAACAAGGTTTTTCTCATTCCCATAGACCCAGTTTCTAAACATGAAAAAATATTTTCTATTGGTTTGTCCATAACTTTATTCAAATACCGTAAAAGTAAACTCTCTTTCCAGTTACAACACCGCTGAACCTGTGTACAAAAATAATAACCTTGAAAAAAAGGAAGTGACAGCCCACCATCTGCCTCCGACAACCATAGATATCTCTGCTTTATACGCACCCTCTTCCTGCCCCAAATTAGATCATTAATCAAAGTCTTCAATCTATAAAAGAAAATATCCTCTATCCAAATGGGAGAAGCACACATCGGAAACAAAACCATAGGCAAAATAACCATCCTGATCAGTGCGATTCGATCTATCCGTGCCAGTATCAATTTCCGCCAGGCACCAACCTTAGTCCTCACCCTATCCAGCACTGGGGCCAGATTGAGCTCACAATATCTGCTTATAGGAACCCCTATCTTAATCCCCAAATAATCTAAGGTATCATTAGGAGCCAAAACACGAACTCGGCTCCCTACATCTACAGCTTTCCGATTCAGCGGGAGGAGCGATGACTTTGCCCAGTTAATCATATATCCTGATAATTTACCATAGTATTCTATTACCTCTATGACATACGGAAGGATTTTCCAACCCTGATCTAAAAACAGGATCACGTCGTCTGCATAAAGGCTTATTTTATTGCTAACTCCCGCCACCCCAAAACCGTCTATACCCCTCTCTAAACGGATCTGACAAGCCAACGGCTCTATAAAGAGGGCGAAGAGGAGGGGAGACAGGGGACAACCCTGTCTCATCCCTCTCCGCATCATGACAGGAGAAGTAGTAATACCATTAATATTAATATATGCAGCCGGCTGTTCATATAACATTTGAGTCATTCCCAAGAAGGAGTTCCCAAAGCCGAAATGAGACATTGTAGCCCACAAAAAAGGCCACTCCATCCTGTCAAACGCCTTTGCGGCGTCTAATGACAGGATGGAGTGGTCCACACTACCCCCCACAGACAAATTCAAAAACACCCTATATATACTGGACTGGATATGGCGGGTGATTTTGGCAAAAATCTTGTAGTCCGTATTTAAAAGCGATATAGGTCTATATGACCCCACATCACATGGGTCCTTATCCTTCTTTAAGACCAAAACCATCACTGCCTCTCTGAATGATGGCGGTAGAGAGCCGAGTACGCAGGATTCATTAAAGACCCGAAGAAGGATTGGGAGGAGAGACCTGGCATGGTACCTATAGATTTCGAAAGGTAAT
Organism: Bufo gargarizans; assembly: GCF_014858855.1. Lineage (NCBI taxonomy): Eukaryota > Metazoa > Chordata > Amphibia > Anura > Bufonidae > Bufo > Bufo gargarizans. The sequence continues at coordinate 638,732,431 of NC_058080.1, read as the reverse complement.
CCATCTAGGCCAGGAGAAGAGCTATACTTTAAGGACGGAAGAACCGCTTGGAGTTCCTCCAGAAGGATGGGGGAGTCCAGTATTTCTCTATCCTGAATAGTTAATTGGGGAAGCGCCAGTTGTTGAAGATATTGATCCATGTCGGTACGACTAAACATAGACTCAGATTCATAGAGGGTAGAGTAATATTTCACAAATTCCTCTCTAATCTCTTCTGCGGATCTCACTCCAATTCCCTGTAGTTTCCTAATTTCTTTTATACTGGTATCCTCTCTCTGGTTGGCCACCAAACGAGCCAAAAACCTACCCGTTTTCCCAGACTCGCAGAAACGATTCTGGCCCTGAAATAACAGCTTGTGGTGTGCTTTTTTATATAAAAGTGTCTTAAGCTGAGAGTTAGCCTCCTTTAATTGAGTGATGAACTGCTCATTATGACTGTCAATCAATGCGCCCCGTAAACTCCTTATTGAATCTGTCAATTGATTTTCCCTTTGTCGTGTTTCCTTTCTGAATCTATGAATTTTGTTGAAGTACAGACCCCTAATATGGGCCTTCAACGCGTCCCATACATGATGAATGTGAGTTGAGCCTACGTTGAAGCCCCAAAATTCCTGAATGTCCTGGTCTATTCGGGATTGCTCCCCAATCACCTCAAGCCAATGCGAATTCAATTTAAAGGTTCTTCCTACAGATGGAGCCTCCACAAACACAATCAGAACTGGGGAATGATCCGAGATTCCATGAGGTTCATATCTCATCCTCTGGATCCGACCGCACAGGTCCCAACTTGCAAAAGCAAAATCAATACGGGACATAGACCCGTATGACTGGCTAAAACATGAAAACATTTTCTTATTGCCATATAGGTAGCGCCAGATATCTACCAGCGCCAGCTCCTGGCACACAGCAGTTAATGGGGACCCACTGCGACCGTGCCCAGAGAGTGAAGAGAACCGATCCAACTCAGGGTCCAAAACTGCATTAAAATCCCCCACCACCAATAAAGAACATTGATTTTTGGTAGATATACATTGAACTAAATGGGAGAGGACCGTTGCTTTAAATGGAGGGGGGATGTAAATAAACGCCAATATCACCTCCTGTCTTTTCCAATACCCATGTAAAAATACATATCGCCCTTCTTTATCAATGGAGCTATCTAGCGGCTGGAACTCCATACCTCGATGAATATACACACTAACACCTCTTGCATAAGAGGAATAACAAGCGTGGTACTCCAAAGAGGCCCATTTCCTTTTCAATGTATAAATCCTATCAGCTGTTGCATGGGTCTCAATTAGTGCCACAATCGCGGGCAGATGGCGGACCACAAGGTCAAAAACCACCGTCCTCTTCACTCTGTCTCCCAGCCCTCTCACATTCCAACATAAGATATTACACGGCATATCATATGAGTAGAGATATCGCTACTCTCAGCGGAGAGGCACGCAAAACCACATGACAGAGAACAGCAGCCAATCCCTCCCTAAAACCCACCCCCAAACACCCCCCTGCATGGTTGACAAGGCATTTTACAATACCCATCAACCTCTCACCTACCACCAAACCTCCCCCCCGCCACCTCCCCCCACTACCCCCCCTCCCCCCCCATCTTCATACTATTTCATAGACCCCTAGAATCCAACCATTGCGCCGCCTCCGCCTGTGTAATGAAAAAGTGAACAGAATCATTGTGTACCACTCTTAATTTAGCAGGATATAACATTGAGTACTTAATCTTAGCTGAAATTAATCTTTTTTTAACTTCAAAAAATGATCTTTTGTTTTGGGTCTCTCGGGAGAAATCCGGGAATATTGATATCAGATTACTGTCAAAATATATTTCTGAAATTTCTCTTTTGCGTCTAAGAACCCAATCACGATCCTTAGAACATACAAATTTTGCCAAAATTGCTCTAGCGGGGGCACCTGGGGGGGGGTTTTAAATGGAATTCTGTGGGCCCTTTCCACACAAAAGGAGGATACATCGTAGTCTGAACCCAAGCTTTCTACCAACCACTTCTGAACAAAATTTGGCGGGTTATCCTGTTCTACCCCTTCTGGGAAGCCTACTAATCTCAGATTATATCTACGAGACCTATCATCTAACTCTACCACTTTCCTTCTTAACCAAGCACGGTCTTCGTCAACCTCTTCTAATCTGTTCTTTAATGCCCCATTCTCTACAGTAACAGAGTTAACTGTGGTTTCCAATTCCTTAACCTTTAACCTCAGCTTCGTCATTTCGTCTCTTATTATAGTAACGTCCCCTTGTACTACTGCGAGGGAAGAGGCCAGGTCTGCAACCGAAATACTAGTAGCATTTACCACTCCCAGTATATCCTGCAATTTATTATTAATGCTCTCAAAGCCTTCACTATGGGGGGAGCTGGTCTTTAATAATACCTGTTCTGACCGATCCGTACTGTCTGAACCTGACTCCACCTGAGGGACAGATCTCTGTACCCCTCCTCTAGTTTTGGGTTGTGGTGACTTCAAAAATTTATCTAGCCGAGCCTGTGGACTCCCCCCTGATCCACCTTTTGGGGAGGTCAGTCCAGCTGATTTACGGTATTTTGGCGGCATTTCTATATCTGACAATATATTGCTACCACATAGAGAGTTCCCAAGCAACGATATCACATATATATAATTACAGAGCCCCACCCATCAAGGTTAGGAGGGTCAGATACTTATCAACTATACAGGACAGACAAAGAAATAAGTGCCAAGACAATGTAAAAAGCCGAGGCCCTTGGGCCATACAAACTATCTGGTTACTCCCCCCAGGTAACAGGGTAAAATATAATTACCAGCCGATATGTAAAGGTAATACATATAGATGGAACACACCCCAGTTACAGTCCAGACGTATTATCAAGACTCAGCTTTAAAGAGTATGTTTCCTGCTGGATGCCCAATAGGCACATCTTCTAGAGTTCAGTCTGCAGACACCAAAGTTTGGCTTTTTCGCCTCTCAGAAGCAATATCGGAGCGCCCCAAGAATGTTCCAACTGACAAACTTTGGCTATAGGAGGCCCAGTTCATCTAAAAGAGGAGGCAGGGCCCAGTGAGGCTGTGGAGCACAGAGGGTAGTTGTTGCCCTTAATTTTCCATCATACCCTGTCGTATCCCATAGAGAGAGGGGGGGGGGGGGAGTTCCCCTGAGGACACAACCTCAGATTCCAACGACCAGCAACTAAAACAGCCGATAGCCCCAGGGCTCACAGGTATCCACCAGCAATCACCAATAATATCAGCAGATTCGCAGATTCGCAATCGGAGTAGGACATCCAATTCATCCGCAAAGCATCTGGCACCGAACCCTTACTCCATCCATACAAGTTGTAGCCCACTTATCTGGGCCTTACTTTAGCACCGACATCCAGCACATCACAGATAGCATGTAGCAGATCCCATCAAAAAATGAGCATCGGGAGACGGAGCAAGTATGACAGAGCAGGCAGTGTAGAGCAGGTCCCCGGTATCAGCAAACAGCAGACAGCAGGATAAAGCCAGGGCCGCAATCTACCAGGTGGCTTACCAGCTCCAACGCCCAGCACCTCGAGGACAGCGGAACGCCATACAGCTGGTAAACAGCAATTCACATTTGCAGCCGGCCGAAAGCAGGGGAACAGGCCAGGACACAGGACACGCGGCGCACGAAAGTTCACCGGATATTCGCCGGAGGCACCCGGCGACAGAGTAAGGATCCAGCCACCTCCCATCTACTCCGTCCGGATTCGGCTCACCATGCCTGGCCAGGGGGCGGCAATTTCCTTCGGCTCCAGATACATCGAGGAGCGAGGCGAAGCAGGGAGCGGGGGGAGAGGGCGGCCGGGGGAGGAGCGCGGCACACCTACGTCATGCCGCTACGTCGCCAGACGTCGCCAGCCTCCTGCCCTGGGTATATCCTTCATCTTTAAAGGTATTCTGTCATTTTTATGGACCGGTTTATTTACACCGTGTCCTGTTTCAACCCCCCTGATGCACCCCTGGAGTAGAAACTCCCTAAAAGTGACCCCATCTAAGAAACTACACCCCTCAAGGTATTCAAAACTGATATTATATACGTCGTTAACCCTTTAGGTGTTGCACAAGAATTATTGGCAAATGGGGATGAAATTAGAAAATTTCATTTTTTTGCCTAATTTTCCATTTTCACCCATTTTTTCCACTAACAAAGCAAGGGTTAACAGCCAAACAAGACTGTATCTTTATTGCCCTGACTCTGCCGTTTACAGAAACACCCAATATGTGTCCGTAAACTACTGTACGGCCACACAGCGGGGCGTAGAGTGAAAGGTGCGCCGTTTGGTTTTTGGAGGGCTGATTTTTATGGACCGGTTTATTTACACTATGACCTGTTTCACCCCCCCTGATGCACCCCTGGAGTAGAAACTCCCTAAAAGTGACCCCATTTTGGAAACTACGGGATAAGGTGGAATTTTTTTGGGGACTATTTTTAGGGTACATATGATTTTTGGTTGCTCTATATTACATTTTTGTGAGGCAAGGTTACCAAAAATTAAAATTCTGAAATTTCATCTCCATTTGCCATTAACTGTTGAGGAACACCTAAAGGGTTAATAAAGTTTGTATAATCAGTTTTGAATACCTTGAGAGTTTTTACTCTAGGGGGGCATCAGGGGGGCTTCAAAAGGTGTCAATAAAAAAGGCCGTCAAAATCGGCCTTCCAGAAACCATGTCGGTCCTTTCCTTTTGCGGCCTCCCTTTTACTGATACAGCAGTTTATGACCACAAATGTGGCATTTCTGTAAACTGCAGTATCAGGGTAATAAATATTAACTTTTGTTTGGTTGTTAACCCTTGTTTTGTTACCGGAAAAAACTGATTGAAATGGAAAAGTGCCAAAAGTAGCAGTTTTGGCACCGTTTTTTTTTTTTTTTTTGACCGTGTTAATCTGGGGGGTTAGGTCATGAGATATTTTTATAGAGGAGATTCTTACGGACACGGCGATACCTAATAAATCTACTTTTTTTTACAATTATTTAAGTTTTTGACTATATTATCCTTTTTGATACAATTTTTTTTGGGGGGATCTCTAAAGTCTAAGTGTCATTCTTTTATTTATTTTTTTATCCGAATATCTTATGTGGGGGCCAATTTTTTGCAGAATGAGCGGACGGTTTTATTGGCACTATTTTGGGGGCTATATGACTTTTTGATCGCTTGCTATTAAACTTTTTGTTATGTAAGGTGACAAAAAAAATCTTTTTTTTGCACCTTTTTTTTATTTATTTTTTTGACCGTGTTAATCTGGGGGGTTGGGTCATGGGGTATTTTTATAGAGGAGATTCTTACGGATGCGGCGATACCTAATAAGTCTACTTTTTTTCCATTTATTTAGGTTTTAGACTATATTATCCTTTTTGATACAAAAAAATATTTTTTGTATCTCTAAAGTGAGTCATTTTATTTTTATTTTTTTTATCCGATTATCTTATGTGGGGGCTCACTTTTTGCGGGATGAGACGACTTTTTTATTGGCACTATTTTGGGGGCTATATGACTTTTTGATCGCTTGCTATTAAACTTTTTATTATGTAAGGTGACAAAAAAAATCTTTTTTTGCACCTTTTATTTTTTTTCTGGACCGTGTTAATCTGGGGGGTTAGGTCATGGGGTATTTTATAGAGGAGATTATTACCGACGCGGCGATACCTAATATGTCTACTTTTAATAAATTTTTTTTTTTTTTTTTGGGTATCTCAAGTCTGAGAACCAGTTTTTTTTATCCGATGTCAGTGCTAAATTGGGATATAAATTTAGTACTCCGTGGAAGTGTGATACTCCCTGAAGCAACCAATAATGCAGAGGCCCGGGGGATCGGGGCACGTGTCACATTGTGGTGTCCTTCCGTATCCCCCTCCTGTGACACACTCTGAACCTTTTTTGGGTTCGCCCCTTCTTTCCAGTATGGGGGACCACACCTGGAAAGTGTTGGCCAGGGACGATCCGGGCGCCTACAGTTCCCGAGGTACTCCGGCCTGCTCTTTCCTGGTCCGAAAAGATCAGGGCCTTGAGGACTGCCTCATAGAACTGGAGGAATTTCCCTGTGTTGCCAGCTCTCGGGGACAGCACAAAAGAGTTATACATGGCAACCTGTACCAAGTAGACCGCAACTTTTTTGTACCATGCCCGGGTTTTGCGCATGGCGTTATATGGCTTGAGGACTTGATCAGAGAGATCAACTCCTCACATATACCGATTGTAGTCGACAATACAATCGGGCTTGAGGACCATTGACACGGTTCCTCGCACAGGGACAGGGGTGATGCCGTTACCATGAATTGTGGACAGCATAAGGACATCCCTCTTGTCCTTAAACCTGACCAGCAACAGGTTTCCAGTGGTAAGGGCACGGGTCTCACCCCTGGGGATAGGTACCTGGAGGGGGAGGGCAGGGAGGCCACGTTGATTTTTCCGCACGGTCCCACAAGCGGACGTGGATCTGGCGGCAAGGGACTGGAACAAGGGGATACTGGTATAAAAGTTATCCAGCAGTGGGTGCATAAGGTCCCACACAAGTTTCCGGGTAACACCCAGAGTGGGGGGACATTCTGGGGGTTGAATCCGGGAATCTCGCCCCTCGTATATACAAAATTTGTAAGTGTACCCTGAGGTACTCTCACAAATTTTGCATAGCTTCACGCCATACCTCGCCCGCTTGGAGGGCACATACTGGCGGAAAATGAGTCTCCCCTTGAACGCAATGAAAGACTCATCAACCGCGACCTCCCTTTCAGGTACATAGGCCTCCATGAATTTGGCCCCAAAGTGATCGATGACCGGCCGTATCTTATACAGATGATCATGAGCAGGATCTCCTCGGGGGGGACATGCTGCATTATCGGAATAATGCAGACATTTCCGGATGGCCTCAAACCGGGAGCGTGTCATGGCTGTACTGTAAAGTGGGGTCTGGTATAGGACGTCCCCACTCCAGTACAGCCTGACACTGGGTTTCTTGACAGGCCCATATGCAGCACGAGGCCCCAAAATGTCCTCATTTCGGCTGCACTGACCGTTGGTCCAGCCACCGGGCCTGGCCAAAAAGGAGCCCTAGTGTTGAGCAACGAACTGTTGGGCGTACAGGTTCATCTGCTCCACCATCAGATTTACCAGTGGGTCACTGAAAAAATGACAAAAAAAGTCATATTCAGTGTAGCCCACTGTGGAAATCTGGATTCCTGATTGGCCTACAAAATTAGGAATCACGGGCTCGTATCGCTCTGGGCTACACCAGACTAGTTCACCGGCAGGGTGCTCTGGTGGATTTAATTGGTGGGCTGGGAAACCAGTACGAGCCCCAGAGCTGCTCGTACTAGGCTGGGCCACAGGGTCCCTAACATGGCGGTCCCCTTGCTCCGCCTGGTGGCGTCTCCGCCGCCTTGGGGGCTCATCATCATCGCTGGATGATGAGGAGGATGCGGATGACAACAGGAATGTGGGGTCATCCTCGTCCTCACTGGGACTCTCGGAGTCGGAGGCAAGCTGGGCGTATTCCTCCTCGGACGAGAACGTCTGGCGGGCCATAGGGGAGTGTGTGTCTGCGTGTGTATGTGCGTGTGTGTAAATCTTTATTTGGTGTGCGTGTGTGTGGGGGCACGGGTGTTTGTGGACTTAACCCTAAAACTAACAGAAAAAAAAAACCTAACTAAAAAAAGGGCAATAAATTTGAAGAAAAAAAATCAAAACCTCTGATCAACCGTCCGAAGTTCATCAGCAGTGGGGTGTGCGATTCGCTAACAGTGGCCGGACGCTAAGAGTGCCGGCCACAGTCAGCGTAAACAAAAAAAAAAACCTGCACCCCAAAAAAGTGTCGGGGGGGACAGGGGGGGGCAAGCGGCAACACCCCTGGGGGGTCTAGGGTCACACAGCTGTGCTGTGGACCCCAGACACCCTAACTTAGGCTGATGCAATCAAAGCTAATGCAACTAACTTTCCCTTTTTTTTTCCTGCCTAACCCAAACTTTCCCTATACTTTCCCTATGTACCTGAAGTTCAGATGGGGGGTACTGGGGCACAGATCGGGTCCTGGGGTCACAGATGGGGTGATGCTGGCACCGACGGAAGAAACGTGCAGGCAGCTCCTCTCTCCTCCTGCTCCGGAACACAAAAGGAGGAGGAGAGGAGCGCCTGCATCTTTTGAATCTTCCACCGGCCCGCCCACAGACCAATCAGAGGCGATCCTGAGAGGTGATGTGCCCATCCTTCTTTTTTGATTTACTACTTAGGTGCCTTGAGTGCGACATCAGATAGGTGCACCTGGCCATCCCAAACCAGGAGGTAGAGCCGTCCTATACTTGATATATGTTTGTGGACTTAACCCTAAAACTAACAGAAAAAAAAACCTAACTAAAAAAAGGGCAATAAATTTGAAGAAAAAAAATCAAAACCTCTGATCAACCGTCCGAAGTTCATCAGCAGTGGGGTGTGCGATTCGCTAACAGTGGCCGGACGCTAAGAGTGCCGGCCACAGTCAGCGTAAACAAAAAAAAAACCTGCACCCCAAAAAAGTGTCGGGGGGGGACAGGGGGGGGCAAGCGGCAACACCCCTGGGGGGTCTAGGGTCACACAGCTGTGCTGTGGACCCCAGACACCCTAACTTAGGCTGATGCAATCAAAGCTAATGCAACTAACTTTCCCTTTTTTTTTCCTGCCTAACCCAAACTTTCCCTATACTTTCCCTATGTACCTGAAGTTCAGATGGGGGGTACTGGGGCACAGATCGGGTCCTGGGGTCACAGATGGGGTGATGCTGGCACCGACGGAAGAAACGTGCAGGCAGCTCCTCTCTCCTCCTGCTCCGGAACACAAAAGGAGGAGGAGAGGAGCGCCTGCATCTTTTGAATCTTCCACCGGCCCGCCCACAGACCAATCAGAGGCGATCCTGAGAGGTGATGTCACCATCACCACTCAGGATCGCTGGATGGTGATTGGTGGGGTGAAATCACACCACCATCACCATCCTGTTCCAGGTTATCGGGTCTTCAGAAACCCGAATAACCCGAAAACGCAGAAAACCGCAGGTCTGAATTGACCTGCGGTTTTCTGCGATCGCCGACATGGGGGGAGTCACAGGACCCCCCGGTGCATTTAGCCTAGGTGCCTGCTCAATGATTTGAGCAGGCACCGGGTTCCGATCACTGCCCGCCGCGCGGCGGTGATCGGAACCATACATGACGTACCGGTACGTCATGTGGCCTTAAGTACCAAGACATCACAATGTACCGGTACGTCATGTGTCCTTAAGAGGTTAAAGGCTATGTACACCTTTGTGCACTAAAAATCAATAACCCCATATCTTACCATAATGCAGCACATAATACAATTGCACTTGTTAGTTTACTGGTATCAGCTTTGCTTCACACGCTCTCAGAAATCCTCTTTTATGAGATTTACTCACTGTTTCTCATGATTCCTCAGCTCTGTGGGCGTTCCTGTGGATTTCACATGCACCAGCTGTGCTGCCCCGCCCCCATATCCTGTTACACAGCACAGCTCTGCTCCACAGCCCTGTCCCCATATCCTGTTGCACAGCTCTGCTCCACAGCCCCGCCCCATATCCTGTTGCACAGCACAGCTCTGCTCCACAGCCCTGTCCCCATATCCTGTTGCACAGCTCTGCTCCACAGCCCAGCCCCATATCCTGTTACATAGCACAGCTCTACTCCACAACCCCGCCCCCACATCCTGTCACATAGCACAGCTCTACTCCACAGCCCCGCCCCATATCCTGTTACATAGCACAGCTCTGCTCCACAGCCCTGCCCCCATATCCTGTTACATAGCACAGCTCTCCTTGGGGGCTCATCATCATCGCTGGATGATGAGGAGGATGCGGATGACAACAGGAATGTGGGGTCATCCTCGTCCTCACTGGGACTCTCGGAGTCGGAGGCAAGCTGGGCGTATTCCTCCTCGGACGAGAACGTCTGGCGGGCCATAGGGGAGTGTGTGTCTGCGTGTGTATGTGCGTGTGTGTAAATCTTTATTTGGTGTGCGTGTGTGTGGGGGCACGGGTGTTTGTGGACTTAACCCTAAAACTAACAGAAAAAAAAACCTAACTAAAAAAAGGGCAATAAATTTGAAGAAAAAAAATCAAAACCTCTGATCAACCGTCCGAAGTTCATCAGCAGTGGGGTGTGCGATTCGCTAACAGTGGCCGGACGCTAAGAGTGCCGGCCACAGTCAGCGTAAACAAAAAAAAAACCTGCACCCCAAAAAAGTGTCGGGGGGGGGGACAGGGGGGGGCAAGCGGCAACACCCCTGGGGGGTCTAGGGTCACACAGCTGTGCTGTGGACCCCAGACACCCTAACTTAGGCTGATGCAATCAAAGCTAATGCAACTAACTTTCCCTTTTTTTTTCCTGCCTAACCCAAACTTTCCCTATACTTTCCCTATGTACCTGAAGTTCAGATGGGGGGTACTGGGGCACAGATCGGGTCCTGGGGTCACAGATGGGGTGATGCTGGCACCGACGGAAGAAACGTGCAGGCAGCTCCTCTCTCCTCCTGCTCCGGAACACAAAAGGAGGAGGAGAGGAGCGCCTGCATCTTTTGAATCTTCCACCGGCCCGCCCACAGACCAATCAGAGGCGATCCTGAGAGGTGATGTCACCATCACCACTCAGGATCGCTGGATGGTGATTGGTGGGGTGAAATCACACCACCATCACCATCCTGTTCCAGGTTATCGGGTCTTCAGAAACCCGAATAACCCGAAAACGCAGAAAACCGCAGGTCTGAATTGACCTGCGGTTTTCTGCGATCGCCGACATGGGGGGAGTCACAGGACCCCCCGGTGCATTTAGCCTAGGTGCCTGCTCAATGATTTGAGCAGGCACCGGGTTCCGATCACTGCCCGCCGTGCGGCGGTGATCGGAACCATACATGACGTACCGGTACGTCATGTGGCCTTAAGTACCAAGACATCACAATGTACCGGTACGTCATGTGTCCTTAAGAGGTTAAAGGCTATGTACACCTTTGTGCACTAAAAATCAATAACCCCATATCTTACCATAATGCAGCACATAATACAATTGCACTTGTTAGTTTACTGGTATCAGCTTTGCTTCACACGCTCTCAGAAATCCTCTTTTATGAGATTTACTCACTGTTTCTCATGATTCCTCAGCTCTGTGGGCGTTCCTGTGGATTTCACATGCACCAGCTGTGCTGCCCCGCCCCCATATCCTGTTACACAGCACAGCTCTGCTCCACAGCCCTGTCCCCATATCCTGTTGCACAGCTCTGCTCCACAGCCCCGCCCCATATCCTGTTGCACAGCACAGCTCTGCTCCACAGCCCTGTCCCCATATCCTGTTGCACAGCTCTGCTCCACAGCCCAGCCCCATATCCTGTTACATAGCACAGCTCTACTCCACAACCCCGCCCCCACATCCTGTCACATAGCACAGCTCTACTCCACAGCCCCGCCCCATATCCTGTTACATAGCACAGCTCTGCTCCACAGCCCTGCCCCCATATCCTGTTACATAGCACAGCTCTGCTCCACAGCCCTGCCCCCATATCCTGTTACATAGCACAGCTCTGCTCCACAGCCACGCCCTCATATCCTGTTACACAGCACAGCTAGCAGCCACTTACATACAGACAGCCTGTAATCAGCAGATCTATTTATCACTTTCCATTCTGTAGAAAGTCCATTATTTGTAGACAGCAATAGATACAGATGTAGCAGGGGTAACACACACACTCTTAACTCAAATTTCTTAACTCCATTAAAAAGCAATTGCTTAACGCATTTAGTTGCATTTAGTTTAGATAACACGTCTCATAAAGCATGTGTGTTAACCCTGCTACATCCGTGTTTCTGCTGATAACGTTAGTGCAACAATCTACAGTCAGAACAATGACGTTATAAGGCCCCTTGCAGACAGAGTTTCTGTAAACTCACTGAGAGCAGCCTGCTGTGCATATAGGAAGCACAGCAGGCTGTAGATCAAAAACGGAAAAAGATAAATTAACAGAACCAATTGGAGAAATGATTTTATCAACAAAATAAATTAAAGAGGTTGTCTCACCTTCTGTGTTCAGCGCCGTAGGTCCGGACTTCGGGTGGTCTAGGGGGCGGTGCCTGCTAACATGAGTGGCAGCACAGGCCAGAGGCGCTGGGATGATGTAATTCCCTCCCCTGGCCTGTACGTCCGTGCTCTCGAGGCTATTAATCATTCAGCAGCAGCCTTGGTTGGCTCAGCAGAAGGATAGCTGGCAGCGCAGCACTGTGGCAGCTCCATACCAAATAGGAGGTGTGTCATGAGGAAGGTTCAGGAGTAATCGATCCGAAACAAGTAGATGTGAATCCACTGTCATTTTACTGTATTTTAACAATAAAGGCTGTCACTGTATGGAAGCTGGAAATCTGCACAAATCTTCTTTTGCCACATAGGAGGTTAATACCAAAAGGCACTTCAGACTCAAGGTGATATAAGGTGGCCAGGGGAATGAGCTAATGCGCATGTGTGGGAGACTAGCGCTCGTTCCCGCTATGCCAGCCACAAGAAAGATCGGCTTTGGTTTTTTTTTCACAGCGCAAGCGCAGCCACCGCTAAGTCATTGCAACGGTGGCCATATTCTCTACAGACGAGCAGTTTATAGTGACAATGACAATGATAATGACATCCCCGCCCTATATCCTGTTACATAGCACAGCTCTGCTCCACATTCCCGCCCCCACATCCTGTTACACAGCACAGCTCTGCTCCACAGCCCCGTCCCCATATCCTGTTGCACAGCTCTGCTCCACAGCCCCTCCCCATATCCTGTTACATAGCACAGCTCTACTCCACAGCCCCGCCCCATATCCTGTTACATAGCACAGCTCTACTCCATAGCCCCGCCCCATATCCTGTTACATAGCACAGCTCTGCTCCACAGCCCCTCCCCATATCCTGTTACCAAATAGGAGGTGTGTCATGAGGAAGGATCAGGAGTAATCGATCCGAAACGAGTAGATGTGAATCCATTGTCGTTTTACTGTATTTTAACAATAAAGGCTGTCACTGTATGGAAGCTGGAAATCTGCACAAATCTTTTGCCACATAGGAGGTTAATACCAAAAGGCACTTCAGACTCAAGGTAATATAAGGTGGCCAGGGGAATGAGCCAATGCGCATGTGTGGGAGACTAGCGCTCGTTCCCGCTATACCAGCCACAAGAAAGATCGGCTTTGTTTTTTTTCACAGCGCAAGCGCGGCCACCGCTAAGTCATTGCAGCGGTGGCCGTATTCTCTACAGACGAGCAGTTTATAATGACAATGAAAAGTGGGAGAAGTGAGAACAGGAGGCATCATGGTCACATAGAGTATATTGGTAAGTTACTTCTATTAGGTTATTAAAGGGGTATTATCATCTTAATGATCACTGTTAAATCTGTTAATGATTTAACAGTGATCATTTTTCTAAATATATTTCATTAACAAATCCCCACCCCTTAGAAAAAAATAAACCTATACTTACCTGACTGTTGTCTTCTGTCTCCCTTGGTTACGGCCATCGCTCTTCTTAGGAATCGCCGTGGCCGCGCATGCGCAGACGACTTATTTTCTTCTCCCGGCCGGACCGCGTGGCCCGGCCGGGAGAAGACATCAATCAAGATGGAGCCTACCCCCTGCCGGGTGTCCGAAACCAGGAAGTGGACGGCGCGCCGGGAGCAGGTAAGTATAAAACTGCGTGTTGAGAAAACTCCTTTAAACAACATAAGTATCACTTCATAAGAGCAGACAACCCATTTAATTAGTGTAAAAAAAAAAATATTTTTTACAAAGTTGTCTATATCCTTTAACTTCTATTAACTGGACTCATGAGCAGCAGAGACAATTTGGGGTAATGAATCATTTTGATAATTAGAAGACCAATGGACCGATCTGGGTTTGACTGATCTTCCGAGGATGCCACCTAATTTAAAATACTGTTAAAAACTTTTTCAATTTAATATTTGATTGCAAATACTCACACGACCTTGACCTCCTCTGGTGGAGGCTCGAGGACCTCTCTGACAGGCAACGGGACATACAATAACATGCATTTTTTGGGGGGAAAAATCGAAAAGTAAACATCTACCATTTGCTGTCCTCCACCCCCACTTTCCACTTCTGCAATTTTTTTTTTACTGGGTTGCAACTCCTCCACAGACGATGGCTGTGAGAAAAAATAAAAAACATAATTAGAATAATGGCAAAATATTACAGTGGGGCTTGCTATAATCCAACTTGACATACTGTATCATGTCGGCAAGGAGGAGTGCTCCCGACCTCAAATATATATATATTTGAACTTTACACACGACAAGCAGACCCACGTAAATATTACTTACTTTTCATTTATGGAACTTTTTTATTGTCTGTCAGGCTGGTCTGCTGTCTGCCGGCCTGTGTGGCTTGCTTTTTTTTTTTCTAAAAAATTAATAGGAGGAGTGGTAGTTATATTCTTACACCTATGACTACCTCTCCTAGCATCCCCTATGTACTTATACTACCTGCAGTCCCTATGTAATATTGCATAGGGACTGCAGGTAGCATAATTACATAGGGGATGCTAGGAATAGTAGTTCCTATGACTACAATTTCTAGCATCCCCTATGTACTTATACTACCTGCAGACACTATGCAATAGTACATAGTGACTGCAAGTAGTGTAAGTACATAGAGGATGCAAGGAGTTGCAGTACCTAGGACTACCTCTCCTAGCATCCCTTATGTACTTATACTACCTGCAGTCCCCATGTACTATTGTATAGGGACTGCAGGTAGTATAAGTACATAGGGGAGGCTAGGAGTTGTAGCCCTAGGTACTGCAACTCCTAGCATCCCCATGTACTTATACTACCTGCAGTCCCTATGCAATAGTACATAGGGACTGCAGGTAGTATAAGTACTTAGGGGATGTTAGGAGTAGTAGTTCCTAGGGCTACAACTACTAGATTCCCCTATGTACTTATACTACCTGCCAGGGGGCATTGCTAGGGTCTCAAAGGATCCGGGCCCAAGCCCCAATAAATATGGCTACTTTCACACTGTTCTGGCGGAGCAACAGCCTGCCGGATCCGTTCTAACACTATGCATGCTGCAGTTTTATTCAAGCCGCCTCTTGGCATGTTTGCCGTGCTGCGGCCGGACCTCCAATTATAGTGAATGGGGCCGGAGAAGACTTCCGGTGGCACGGTGCACTAGCGGTTGAACGGGGTCGGCAGGCTGCTCACCCTTGAGAACAGCCTGCCGGAGAAGGCTACCTCTAATGTGAAAGTAGTCTAAGTCGACCCTCCCCGCACAGGCTGCATTTTGTTCTACTCGCTATACAGCAGCTGTCACATCCGGTGCCTCCAGGTGATGTCTCCTCTGATGTAGATCTTCTCTGTCATCATCTTCTCCTCTCGGTCCAGACAACTTCTTTCAGCTGCACCTCGTCTCTGCAGAGTGTGACACACAGGCATCTTAGCTTCCTCACACTTCTATAATCATCCCCAACCTGGAGTCCCCACAGTGTTCTCCTGCTGCTCGCTGTGCTCCCCAATACCCCCAAATACTATCCTAAAGAAAAATGAGTGCTGTACAGATAGCCCCCCCCCCCCCCCTAGTAATAGTGCTCCTTATAGTCCCACCAATAGAAACATAGAATGTTTTAGCAGATAAGAACCATTTGGCCCATCTAGTCTGCCTAATATACTGAATACTATGAATAGCCCCTGACCCTATCTTATATGAAGGATGGCCTTATGCCTATCCCATGCATGCTTAAACTCCTTCACTGTATTTGCAGCTACCACTTCTGCAGGAAAGCTATTCCATGCATCCACTACTCTCTCAGTAAAGTAATACTTCCTGATATTACTTTTAAACCTTTGCCCCTCTAATTTAAAACTATGTCCTCTTGTAGCAGGTTTTCTTCTTTTAAATATTTTCTCCTCTTTTACCTTGTTGATTCCCTTTATGTATTTAAAAGTTTCTATCATATCCCCTCTGTCTCGTTTTTCTTCCAAGCTATACATGTTAAGGTCCTTTAATCTTTCCTGGTAAGTTTTATCCTGCAATCCATGTACCAGTTTAGTAGCTCTTCTCTGAACTCTCTCCAAAGTATCAATATCCTTCTAGAGATATGGTCTCCAGTACTGCGCACAATACTCCAAATGAGGTCTCACTAGTGCTCTGTAGAGCGGCATGAGCACCTCCCTCTTTCTACTGCTAATGCCTCTCCCTATACACCCAAGCATTCTGCTAGCATTTCCTGCTGCTCTATGACATTGTCTGCCTACCTTTAAAGGGGTTGTCCGGGTTCAGAGCTGAACCCGGACATACCCTTTTTTTCACCCCGGCAGCCCTCCTGAGCCTGGCATCGGAGCATCTCATGCTCCGATGCGCTCCTGTGCCCTGCGCTAGATCGCGCAGGGCACAGGCTCTTGTGTTTTCAATAACACACTGCCGGGCGGTAACTTCCGCCCAGCAGTGTGTTCGGTGACGTCACCGGCTCTGAGGGGCGGGCTTTAGCTCTGCCCTAGCCGTTTTACTGGCTAGGGCAGAGCCAAATCCCGCCCATCAGTGCCGGTGACGTCACTGGGCTGCCTGTCAGCCCCATAGAGAGCCCGGTATGTCACCGGAACTCAGAAAAATGCCTTTGCCCTGCGCGATTTAGCGCAGGGCAAAGGAGAGCATCGGAGCATGAACTGCTCCGATGCTCATGTCAGGGGGGCTGCCGGGGTGAACCTGGACAACCCCTTTAAGTCTTCTGAAATAATGATCCCTAAATCCCTTTCCTCAGATACTGAGGTTAGGACTGTATCACGGATTTTATATTCTGCTCTTGGGTTTTTACGCCCCAGGTGCATTATCTTGCACTTATCAACATTAAATTTTAGTTGCCAGATTTTTGACCATTCCTCTAGTTTTCCTAAATCTTTTTCCATTTGGTGTATCCCTCCAGGAACATCCACCCTGTTACAAATCTTTGTGTCATCAGCAAAAAGACACACCTTGCCATCGAGGCCTTCTGCAATTTCGCTGATAAAGATATTAAACAATATGGGACCCAGAACCGATCCCTGAGGTACCCCACTGGTAACAAGACCATGGTCTGAATATACTCCATTGACTCCAACCCTCTGTTGCCTGTCCCTCAGCCACTGCCTAATCCATTCAACAATATGGGAGTCCAAGCCCAAAGACTGCACTTTATTGATAAGCCTTCTATGTGGGACAGTATTAAAAGCCTTACTAAAGTCTAGATAAGCGATGTCTACTGCACCTCCTCCATCTATTATTTTAGTCACCCAATCAAAAAAATCCACAAACTACCACTGAAAAATAAACTAATCGCTCATATCTATTGTAGATGGTTGGTAGCAGTTCAGTCTGATAGTGGCAATAAGCTGATAAGATACTGAGAAGAACAATAAACTTTATTGACCATCAAACGTTATTGTTAGTGCTCCTATTTTATTACTGTACTTCTAACAACTTTCAATTTTTCCAGATGGTGAGTGTATCCAGACAAATATTAATAGACGACAGGTCTTTCTTGACAGATACAGAAATAGACATTTCTCCATTGACATATTTTCACACAACTATTGTCCAAGTTTGTTCATGGAAAGAAGAGGCTTCAGAACATTTCTTTTTTTTTTTGAAAGGACTACTTATGGACCCCATTCATACATGAATGTTTTTATATATTTTTTTTTCTCTACCACTAAACGCCAGTAAAAACAGATGTCAGTTTTTTAGTGCCTTTTTCCATAAAACATGAATTGTGTTTTTTTCCCTGAAAAGGATGGAAAAATGCATGAAAAAAATAAAATAAAAAATGCAACATGAAACATGTTTTTAAATGCCATGGACACAACATTGGCATGCATGTCCTGGTTTTTTAAAATACCATAGATTTCCAGCTAATGTCTTGCGTTAGCGTCTTTCCCACCACAAATGCATGTAAAAAATTTGTCAAAATGTGGGAATTCAGCATAAGGACGGTTAGTTTTACCCAGACAGTTTATGTTTGGCAAAGCTATCTGTGCATTCTGTATGTTTAATAATGTAGTACACTGGCTTCAGTTTTTGACACAGTCTTAGACCCTTAAAGGCATTGTCCAAGTTATTTTTTGTTTCAAACGAAGCACATGTAAGGCCTCTTTCACACAGGCGAGATTTCTGCGCGAGTGCAATGCGTAAGGTGAACGCATTGCACCTGCACTGAATCTGGACCCATTAATTTCTATGGGGTTGTGCACATGAACGGTGATTTTCACGCATCACTAGTGCGTTGCGTGAAAATCACAGCATGCTCTATTTTGTGCGTTTTTCACATTAGAAGTGAATGGGCTGCCTGAACATCGCAAGCATCCGCAAGCAAGTGTGGATGCGGTGCGATTTTCATGCATGGTTGCTAGGAGACAATCGGGATGGGGGACCTGATCATCATTATTATTTTCCCTTATAACATGGTTATAAGGGAAAATAATAGCATTCTTAATACAGAATGCATAGTACAATAGCGCTGGAGGGGTTAAAAAAAAAAAAAAAAATGTAACTCACCTCATCCACTTGTTCGCGCAGCCCGGCTTCTCTTCTTTCTTCTTCTTCTTTGAGGAAAAGGACCTGTGGTGACGTCACTACGCTCATCACATGGTCCGTCACATGATCCATCACCATGGTGATTGATCATGTGATGGACTATGTGATGACCGCAGTGATGTCATAAAAGGTCCTTTACCCAGGTCCTATAGAAAGAAGACAGAAGAGAAGCCGGGCTGTGCGAACAAGTGGATTAAGGTGAGTTAAATTATTATAAAAAAAAATTAACCCCTCCATCCCTATTGTACTAAGCATTCTATATTAAGAATGCTATTATTTTCCCTTAAAACCATGTTATAAGGGAAAATAATTCCATATACACAACCTTGAACCCAAACCTGAACTTCAGTGAAGAAGTTTGGGTCTGGGTACCACATTCAGTTTTTTATCACGCGCGTGCAAAACGCATTGTACCCGCGCGATAAAAACTGAACAACGGAACGCAATCGCAGTACAAACTGACTGAAATTGCGTACCTACTCGTGCGGGTTTGCCGCAATGCACCCGAGAAGCATACTGAGCCAAAACGTGACGCACGTGTGAAAGAGGCGTAATGGGTTTGCAATTCACTTTCTTCATCTCCAGTGGCCCTGTTCTAGTTAGCTGAGGTCACATATGCTGTGATGTCAGCTTCTTTCCCTGCTCTGATGATGTTCCGTGCACAAGCCTGAGGGAGCAGGAGGAGCCAGTCAGCCTCTGTACTCAGAACATCACTATGAAGGCTGTGCTGGTTGGAGTGGCCAGCCATGCCCTCTGCACTGCCTGATCTGCTGGCTGAGCTGTCTGCCCCGTGTCTCCCCTTCCACTGGATTCTTCAGCAAAGTTTAACCCCTTTTACCATCAGCAGCACAGACTCAGGGTTGGGGGCTCTGCCTCAGGTACTGAGCAGCTACAGGGTTTCCTCTTCTCCAGGCACTAAAGAGATAAATACTGTGCACAGGATCTCCCCTCAACCTGCAAACACAGTGCTGTACTGCTCTGCTGGCTGTGAGGAAGTGTCTGCAGAGCATTGCACAAGAACAGGAAGGGGAGGATCCTGTGTGTATCAGCAATGCCATTGCATTGTACAGCTGGTACTTGCAGTCCCACACATACAACTTGAGTATCTCAGCAGTCAGATTGCAGGCAGGGCAGAAATTTTATTCACTCCCTTTTCATGGCAGGGGGAGGGAAAAGGCAATATTTCATGACACCCACAAATCTTTATGAGAAAAACCTCAGAGATTGTTGTTACCCCTTTAATTTTACAGTATTGCTTCCCGGAGTCTGGAAATTTCAGTGCATGTATAAAATTGGAAAATGAGACTTTTAAACATTGCTGAAGAAACATATGGGAACATTTCTATTTCCTGTAAACAGAAAACTGATTCCAAAAAGTAACAAAATTTAGCGCATACCACACTTGTGCAATTTTGTATTTTGGGTGCTGAGGAGTGTAGGGTCGGCTCAGCTAGCTTGTCACATTTGTTATAACTTACACCTAGAAACAGGCATAGATTATAGTGGAAATCTTCATCAGCTTCTTTTGCTGGTGTACATTTCTGGTCCGGCACACAGACCTGCACAGATGCACCATAATTATTCATTAATTACAAGACGACTCAACTTGAGAGCAGTTTATAAGGTGTTTAAATGCCAGGTCAGATTTATTTGTTGACTCACTGAGGGCAGCATAAAGTGGTGGAGAACACACTGGTTTCAGTGGTCTGTCACTCAAGTGCTAACATTAAGTGGTTGTTGGGAATCTGCAATATTTATTGGAGCCCAAGCCTGGAAAAGAGTCAAGGGCTGCTTGAGAAGAGTCAGTTATTTATGAACTCCTGCACTCTCCACCTGCCTGATGATAATTGTCAGGGTGCTACTACAGTAGGTCTTCTACCTAGGAGAAAGCTGCCAATCAATCATCAGTAGGTAGGAGGAGAGTGAAGGAGCTCATGAATAAATGTGACTCTTCTCAGGCAGCCCTTGACTCTTTTCCAGGCCCAGACAGTGATAATAATAATGCAGGTTCTCCACAACCGCATAACTTTAACTCATGAATGACATACCACTGAAATCAGTGGTTCTATCACAAATGACAGGTTCACTTTAATGTACATTCATTTTTAAACATTTTTCACCACTTTCACTGAGGTATAGGCAGCAGTACAGCTTGATGATGGCTGGGGTTTGAAGTCAAAACTCCATACTTCTATCTTGCATGTTCCCCCCTCCCTTCTGTTTTGTATCCTATAAGACTATATTACTATAAATATACTCCTAACACAAGGAGCCACCCATTGGATATAGTATACATGTATATATAGAATTAAACACTGGAAAACGTACAATCCGGAATAGGAATGTTCCAGCGATGCTCGTGATTATATACACTAGCCATATACTCTGAAGCCCTGGGCACCCAAGGTTTCCCACTGTAATTTATCAGTTAGATTCAAACCCTGAATAGCTAATCCAAGCTAACATCATGTACGTTACCTATGCTACCATGAGTAACCTCCATGACCTGGTTGCTATATAATACATCGTACTATAAATTCACTTAAGCCTGTATTACGCCTGACGTCTGATTTTTCGGCAGATGATCGCTAACAAGCCGCCAATTGCCCAATGAAAGAGCAAACGCTCGTTCATCGGGCAATCCAAATCTTTTGACAGGTTAAAAAATTATTGTTTGCAGACGGCATATTGTCGTGTCTAATCACAATCTGCTGCCGGCAAACAATGATTCAGTATAGGGAAGAGCGATGGTATAATGATCACTCCTGCCTATTCTGAGGAGGAGATCGCTGCATGTAATAGCAGCGAATCCCCTCCACTAACAAGCAGGCGATTGCTGGGAGGGAACGCTTCCTTCCCGACAGTCTCCTGTTAAATTGAGCTGTCTAATACAGCCTTTACTCTCTGCCCCCTTATATTGCTCTTGTTCTTGTATGTTAATAAATTAGAATAATTTTAGGAATGCATATTTATCCTGGACTTGGAAACATTGTAGAAGACACTCATAGTGTCTAGTTCTCTGCCATTATATCAGCATAGTCATATGTAGCATATTCAGTCCTAGATGACCCACCCTGTTTCTCCGGACGCTGCCTAGTAGAAGGCTATGTGATCTATACCTTTCTCTTTCTAGGGTCAAGTAGCTATAAATTAATGCTTAGGAACATTAAATATTCTGCCATATTCCATATTATAATAAAAATAAATTTTTGAGAAACTGATCCACTGCATCCATTGAATATTTGCTATTTTTCTGCCACAAATCAAATTCCTGGAATTCCTGGAAATGGGTCCTGCTTAGAAGTTGTGGCAGCCAAAACATTTCCTGCGGCAGCTCCTGCATTTTCTGTGGCAACTCCTGCTTGGGAAAATGTAGCATTATAATAATAATAATAATAATAATATACCTATGGTCAACTATATAATGCATAGCACTAAGTTAGTCAGCACATCCTGTAAAATGAAGTGAATGCGCAGGTATATGTCATCATAGCTTAAAATACAAAGGGAAGCCAAAGAGTGCAACAGTGCTCTGAAAATATAGAATATATGTAGTAATGCTATATTAAGTATATAAATGAATATGAAGTACTTAGCAAATAAAAATCATTTGTGCCCACCAGTAACAAGACATCTTTTAGATGCGACCCTACTCTATAATGACTCCTCTCCTTGTGCCAATAGGTGTCAAATGGATTGCAAACTTCAGCTATTCATTGACAACAGCCTGTGGGAAAGCTGGGTATATTAAGAGTGCAAGACCGAAATGTAGGTAGCCATATCTCAAAATGCATACTGAAAAAAACCTAAAATTCCTGTAAAAATAAATAAATGTGGAAGTGCGTATCACCATGTCTGAAAATACAAAATAAAGAGGTCACCTTGCCATGGTAGATGGGCATAAAATATATATTTTTTTACTTTCAGCCATGGTGACACAAATCTGTGCATTTATTAAATTTTACAGGATGTGCTGACTAACTTTGTCCTTTGTTTTTGCA
Source organism: Bufo gargarizans (assembly GCF_014858855.1). Taxonomy (NCBI): domain Eukaryota; kingdom Metazoa; phylum Chordata; class Amphibia; order Anura; family Bufonidae; genus Bufo; species Bufo gargarizans. The sequence continues at coordinate 638,709,816 of NC_058080.1, read as the reverse complement.
GTATGCATTTGAAGGGGTGGCTGCCTACATTTTGGTTGTGTACTCCTGATAAACCTATTTTTCCCACAAGCTGTTTTAACTGGTGCAGTATATAGCTGTAGCCTGCTCTTCCTTAATTCATTGGAGGCTTGTTGGCACAAGGAGAGGAGTTACTTGATGGTAGGGTCCCATCTAAAAGAGGTCACCTTGCTGTGGTGGATAGGTGCAAAAGATTTTGATCAAAACATATTTCCTAAGTACCTGTGATAATCATTTATATATGAAACATAGTATTAGTTCATATATTCAATGTTTGCAGAGTGCTTTTGCTTTGTGTTCTGGCTAATAGAGGCCGGTTAAGAGCTGCCATGTGATGTCTGTATGAACTAAAAGAGCATATGGAATGGGGTTGTTTGATGAGACAACCAGACCCTTTAATTCGATATATGTGTACATTAATTTTTGCAAACTAACTTAACAAATTATGTCGATTAATCATCAGAACAGGTACTATTCTAAACAAAGCTTTGAATAAATCTTGCAAAAACACCTTACATTTCTGAGCAATGAGAAGCAAACAATGCAGCCAAATCATCCTTATCTGATATTTCAGTATTTCTGTCAATTATTCATCCTGACAATATGTTAAAACCTTAGTGTTGGATTGGCCTTAGGCAGCGTCTATTATTTATCAGCCTGATATTGTTTTACTTTTTAATGATAAAATGGAATGCTAACCATTTCCTTTCATTGTCATTTTATAAAAAAGGATAAAAGCAGTAATGCAATTTATTAGCAGCATGTGTATCTAAGCACTTCAAAGAAGTCTTCTATGTATGAGGTGTATGATCTAAGCAATGGTAATTTCAGGTTTCTCTAAGAGAATGTTTAATCTGTTTTAGAGAGGCTTTTGTTGCATTATTGTACTGTACTGTGAACTTTTAGGCTCTTTGTAATTACTAATATATATATATATATATATATATATATATATATATATATATATATATATATATATATGATATGACTTTTTCTACATATCCTAAATACTATATAAAGTGAATCTACTAACTATGACGATCATGTGTACATGTCCTTTTCCATTTGCACCATGTACACAGCAGAATCCAAGGGTTACTAAAATGCAAACTGCATATACTGTATGTATTAAATGACACATTTTATATGGAAATCTTTGCAATCATTTCATAATTGCATGGTATTTATTTTATGAGGAAAGTGTATGGCCACACAGTCAGGTTTCTGGATGAACTTTTGGAAGCCAATATCAGGAGTGGATATTAAAAAGAGAGAAAGTATAAAAGACATATATGATGTCTCCTCTTATTTGAATTCACTCTAGGTTTTGGCTTTAAAAACTGCATCAGGAAACGTGACTGTGTGGCCGTATCCTGAAACATATTCGCCCTCCGTTTTTAAACAATAAAAGTTTTAAGTTTTAAGTGAAAAGAAAGCTCCCTTTCCAATAATCACACTATGTACAATAAAAAATGAGGTATAACTTTGTTTATGACGACTGGCTGTATAAAAATATCTCATGTTCTACCCTGTCAGGTGAACGCTGTTAAAAATATGACTCTCAGAAAAAGGCAACACAAAAACATAATTTTTATTTTAAAAAAAGCTTTTGTGTAAGATTGCAAAAAAGAAAAAAATAGACATATTAGGTATTGCCGCATCCATAATGATCATCTATATAAAAATAACACATGATCTACCTTGTCAGATGAATGCCATAAAAAACAAAAAAATTGCGTCCAAACAGTAATCTTTTGTCACCATGCTTTATAAAAAAAAAAGTGATAGTGAGCGACCAATGAAAAAATCAACTAATCCCACAAAAAATTAGCCCCCCCACAAAATGATAGGCAAAAAAAGAAAAAAATGGTTCTCAGAAAAGGCGACACAAAAACTGTGTAAAATTGGTATCTAATTGTACTGACCAGCAGAATAAAGATAACGTGTCATTTTTCCTGCACAGTATTTAACGCAAAAACAAAACCTAAAAAGTAATGGCAAAGTTGCCTCCTTTTCTTTGTCCTGCTTTCCAAAAAGCTGTGGGGTCAAAGTGATCAGTACAGAATTTATTGAAATTTCCACTTTTTGGGAGTTTCTACTGTAGGGGTACTTTAGTTTCTCTTCAAATATGACATGGCACCCAAAAACCATTCCAGAAAAATCTGCCTTCTAAAAACTAGATGGTGCTCTTTCCCTTCTTACCCCTGCTGTGTGCCCATACAGCAGTTTATGACCACATATGGGGTGTTTCTGTAAACTGCAAAATCAGAGTAAGGCTACTTTCACACTGGCGTTTTGGCTTTCCGTTTGTGAGATCCGTCATGGGCTCTCACAAGCGGTCCAAAACGGATCAGTTTTGCCCTTAATGCATTCTGAATGGAAGAGGATCCGCTCAGAATACATCAGTTTGCCTCTGATCAGTCTCCATTCCGCTCTGGAGGCGGACACCAAAATGCTGCCTGCAGCGTTTTGCTGTCCGCTTGACGAAACTGAGACAAACGGATCCGTCCTGGCACACAATGTAAGTCAATGGGGCCCGATCCGTTTTTCTCTGGCGCAATATAAAACTGATCCGTCTCCTGTTGACTTTCAATGGAGTTCATGACGGATCCGTCTTGGCTATGTTACAGATAATACAAACGGATCCGTTCATGACGGATGCATGCGGTTGTATTATTGTAACGGATCCGTTTTTTACGCCCAAAACACGAGTGTGAAAGTAAGGCTACTTTCACACTAGCGTTTTGGCTTTCCGTTTGTGAGATCCATTCAGGGCTCTCACAAGCGGTCCAAAACAGCTCAGAATACCTCAGTTTGCCTCCGTTCCGTCTGCATTCCGCTTTGGAGCGGACACCAACACGCTGCTTGCAGCATTTTGCTGTCCATCTGACGAAACTGAGCCAAACCGATCCGTTCTGACACACAATGTAAGTCAATGGGGACGAATCCGTTTTATATGACACAATCTGGCACAATAGAAAACGGACCCGTCCTCCATTGACTTTCAATGGTGTTCAAGACGGATCCGTCTTGGCTATGTTAAAGATAATACAAACGGATTTCTTCTGAACGGATGCAGATGTTTGTATTATCTGAACGGATCCGTCTGTGCAGATCCATGACGGATCCGCACCAAACGCGAGTGTGAAAGTAGCCTAATAAATATTGAGGTTTATTTTGGTGTTAACCCTTGCTGCTTTACTAAATAAAATGGATTAAAATGTAAAATCTGCAAAAAAAAATTGGAAATTTTGCCTCCTTTTAAATTCTTGTGAAACATGTACAAGTGACTTCAAAACTGAATTTGATACTTATAAAAGTAGGTGTCACTGACGTTCCCGTGACAGGTGGCAGGAGATCGATGAGACTGGCAACACGTGGTTTGATCTGACATGATTTCCGTTTGGATCAAATGACTTCTGTGTTGTTTCTGGTGCTTGCCACACCTGTGTCTATTATGGTCATTTAACCTTCTCTATTTATTGTTGTTTCTCCCACTATGCTATGCGGTTTATAGTTTCTGTTTGAGTTGTGAATTGCTGGCATAGCCACTTGAAGTTAAGTGTTTTATTTTCCTTTTGTATTTTGTTTTGGGTTATTTTGTGTGTAGCATTTCCCTGTCATTTGTATTAAGGCCTGAGGGAGACTCCTATTCGTCCTTCCTTTTGGAGGAACAGGTTGTCCCAGTCCTGAAATTGCTACCAGGTTCCTATAGGGTGAGTTAGGACACTAGGTATTCCTGTGTATGAACTCACCTACCTCTGAGGTCTGTTCATACTGGTAGTTAGTCAGGTCTTCGATTAGGGTTTTACTAGGAGGTGTTCATCTCCTTTCCCTAGTTTCCAGGCCTTATTCCATCACCCCTTTCCCTCCTATGTTCGGTGTGGTGTTTCCCTGCCACACCCGAACGTGAAATTATAACCGTCATTTTTTTTTTGCTTGTTTCAGTACAGCCATGGATCCTATTGCTGCACTGCTGGACAGCTGCAGGGGCTGTCTTTGGAGGTAGCTGACCTCCGCACAACCGTCTTGCAGATCCAGAGATTACAGGCTGCTGGTCCTAGTGGTGGTGGTGATTACCAGGCCTGTCTCGAGCCTAAAGTTGCCCTCCCAGACAGATTCTCTGGTTGGAAGTAATAATTTCATTTTGTTTAGGGAGGCGTGCAAATATTTTTTTAAGCTACATCCACACTCATCTGGGGATGAGATACAGAGAGTTGGTGTGGTTATTTTGTTGCTTAAAGGGGACGCTCAGTCATGGGCTTTTTCTCTGCCAACTGGATCACAGTCTCTCCGGTTGGTGGATGAATTTTTCAAAGCTATGATGACACGGATTAAACCTACATGGCCGAGACCAAGTTACGTGGCTTTCAGGGAGAGCGTTCTGCTGAGATCTACTGCTCTGAGTTTAGGAGGTGGGCCCCGGATACTGAGTGGAACGATCTGGCTCTCCGTAGTCAGTTTTGTCAGGGATTATCAGAGAGGCTGAAGGATGCTTTGGCCTTTCATGAGAATCCTGAGTCTCTGGAAGCCGCTATGTCTCTTGCAGTACGCATTGATAGACGCATGAGAGAGAGATCTAGGGGCCCCCACTCTCAGGACATACTATCACATAACGTATCATCTTCCTCTGACACTTTGGGTGAAGATACTCCTGGGTTTATGCCTGGGGACGAACCCATGCAATTAAGGGGAGCTACTCCTGGATCTGCTTTTAGGCGTATTAGTCGTAGGAAGGGAGTGTGTTTTTTTCTGCAGACATTTTATCGATGTATGTCCATGCATTCAACATAAAAAAAAAAAAAGGGGGAAGTCTAATTTCCATCTGACTCTTGAAGGGGTGAGAGGAGAGTCAGAAAACATGCATTTGTCTTTGACTGGTAGTACCCGATTTGTCCTGACTGCCGAGTTGGTGCTAGAGTCCAAGACTGTGGGGTTTGAGGTGTTTATCGACAGTGGGGCAGGGCTGAACCTGATTGATGCTCAGTTCGTCCGTATGCGCAGGTTGTCTCCAAGTACATTAGAGAAAAACATTTCTATTTTTGCTATTGATTCTGCACCTCTAACTCAGAAGTGTTTATATCAGATAGTGTGTGACATCCGATTATGAGTGAGTAACTTTCATTAGGAATTCATCTTGTGTTTTGTGTTGGAGGGTCTCCCTGCTCTGTTGGTTCTGGGTTTACCGTGGTTAAGCAAGCACAATCCCCGATACTGTGACAGGGGGTGGTGATATCCGCTCTATACGCTGACCTAGAGGTGAAGGTGTTAGAGGCTCATGGCGAAGCACCAGAGTCTTGCCCCTCTGGAAAATTTGTTTGTTCCATCAGAAATGCGTCATAAGGTGTTTGAGGAATATCACTGTACAGTTCTTACAGGACACCCTGGGAGTAGATCCACTCCGACCTTATCTCTCATAGATTTTGGCGGCCGGTGTTGCGTAAGTGTGTTGAGGACTATGTGTCGGCCTGCAGTATCTGTGCACACGCTAAGGTGACACATACTCAACCTTTTGGATCTCTACTTCCGTTGCCCATACTGGCCAGACCATGGACTCACTTGTCTATGGATTTTATTACTGATCTGCCTAATTCGTCTGGCACTTAGGTAGACATTAGGTAGACCATTGCCTGGTCTACCTAATGCTAAAACACTTGCACAAGTGTTTGTTGACAACATTGTGAAACTTCATGGCATTCCCTCTGACATGATCTCGGATCGTGGGAATCAGTTTGTGTCCAGATTCTGGAAGGTGTTCTGTACTCAGCTGGGGGTACAACTGTCTTTTTCTTCTGCTTTTTATCCTCAGACGAATGGACAGACTGTGCACACTAATCAGAGTCTGGAGATGTTTTGTCTCTGAGAACCAGGAGGAATGGTCCTCGTTTTTGGCAGAGTTTGCCATAAACAATCGTAGACAGGAGTCCACTGGTAATTCGCGATTTTTTGGGGCATATGGGTTTTACCTGCAATTTGGCACATCCTCTGGTTCGGATACTTCCAGTATCCCTGAGGAGGAACATTTTTCGTCATCATTGTCTTCTATATGGTGGAAAATTCAAAATAACTTGATGAATATCGGCAACAAGTATAACTGCGTGGCTGACAGGAAACATATGAGTGGTCCAGACCTAAGTGTGGGTGATTTTGTGTGGCTGTCAAAAATAAATATTAAGTTGCTTTTTGGAAGTTTGTTCTAAGGTTTATTGGTCCATATAAGATCACTGCCATTATTAATCCTGTAGCTTTTCGTCTTGAACTTCCTCAGGTTCTGAAAATTCATAATGTGTTTCACAAATCTTTGTTGATGAGATATTTTCAACCTTTGGAGTCGTTCCTCTTGCCACCCGCTCCTGTCATGGTGGACGGCAGTTTGGAATTCCAGATTGCCAAGATTATTGACTCTTGAGTTCTCCGGAGATCTCTTCAGTATCTTGTTCACTGGAAGGGTTATGGACCAGAGGAGAAGATGTGGGTACCGGCATCTGACGTGAATGCCAGTCATTTGGTGAAAGCCTTTCACAGGTCTCATCTGGATAAGGTTGGTCCTGGGTGCCCAGAGGTCACCCGTAGAAAGGGGGGGGGGTACTGTCACAAACTTTCCCGTGACAGGTGGCAGGAGATCGGTGAGACTGGAACATGTGGTTTGATCTGACATTGTTTCTGTTTGGATCAAATGATTTCTGTGTTGTTTCTGGTGTTGCCACACCTTATTTCCCCAGGTGTGGCTATTATGGTCATTTAACCTTGTTGTTTCTCCCACTATGCTATGCGTTTTATAGCTTCTGTTTGAGTTGTGGATTGGCGATGTGTGGATCTCGGCTGAGTTCCTGGTGCTGCCATAGCCACTTAAAGTTAAGTGTTTTCTTTCTCTTTTGTATTTTATTTTGGGTTATTTTGTGTGTTGCATTTCCCTGTCATTTGTATTAAGGCATGAAGGAGACTGCTATTCGTCCTTCCTTTTGGAGGAACAGGTTTTCTCAGTCCTGACATTAGTACCAGGGTCCTATAGGGTGAGTTAGGACACTAGGTATTCCTGTGTATGAGCTCACCTACCTCTGGGGACTGTTCATACTGGTCGTTGGTCAGGTCTTCGATTAGGGTTTTACTAGGAGGTGTCCATCTCCTTTCCCTAGTTTCCAGGCCATATTCCATCACCCCTTTCCCTCCTATGTTCGTGGGTGTTTCCCTGCCACACCCGAACGTGACAGTAGGTTTTGGAATTTTTCTTGAAAAAAATGGTTGTAAAATTCAAAGCCTTCTAGAGAAAAAAAAAAAAATATTACATTTACAAAATGATGCCAACTTAAAGCAGACATATAAGAAATGTTAGGTAATAACCATTTTATTCGTTATCACTATCCATCTTAAAAGTAAAGACATTCTAATTTATCAAATTCTTAATTTTTCACATTTTTCTCTAAATTTGGGATTTTTTAAAATAAATAAAGGTGAAACATATAGACTCAAATCTACCATGCAATGTGTCATAAGAAAACAATCTCAGAATGGCTTGGATAAGTAAAAGTGTTCCAAAATTATTACCACATAAAGTGAAACATGTCAGATTTGAAAGTCTGGTCCTTAAGGTGAAAAATGGCTGGGTTCTTAAGGGGTTAAAGAGCATCTGTCACCAGATTTGCAGCTATGAAACTGGCTGACCGCAATTTGTGGTCTTCAGCATGGGCAAGGCCAGTGAACGGCTGTGCGCATGAAGCCTAATCAAGTAAGTACTACCTATAGTTATTGATACACATTTTTAAGCTCATAGTTGGACATTCACTTTCAAGCTCACTGACCTAAAGGGGTTTTCCAGGATTACTATGGACTGCTCTTTTTCATTTCAGACTCTCCTGACCTATTTACCCTATTTTGTTTTCATCCTGTAGTTAGCGCTTCCTGTTGCTGTATCCAACCAAACCCATGATGCATGTCTCCTTTCTCTGCCACAGCTCTAGCACCGCCCCTAACAACGCCCAGCTAGTTTATAGCTCCTCCCACCAAGGTAGTTACTAGGCACTCCCCTATCACTGCCCGTGTTGCTGCTTTGATGCACCCATAGACATAACATAACAGGAAACAAGAAAGATAAAATAAGTAAATTACAAAATTACAGCTACCTTCATAAATGAAAACTTAAAAAGATGTTGATGCAAACTGGAAAACCCCTTTAAATCATGTTTATATGTTTAACATATTTTTAAATCATTTTTGATGATGTTACTTTTTATTTTCCATGTCAATATCTATTTTTAAACAAAAAACATATAATCCTGCTGTTTTTGCACTGGCCACTAAGAATAATAATAGGCTCCACTTTTTTGTCTGTACAGATCACTTTACTGCAGTTATCTACTTATCTGTCATTCTAATCCAGCCTCTAATGATATCACCACTGTCACCACAGTAGGTGATTGTCAGATCTAATCTATCCTTTCCTTGTACAATGACCTCTGCACAGGTCACAGAGCATGTCCAGAAAACTCTCCCATAGAAGTCACTGAGGTCCTCTCCTGACCATTGTGTCTATGGACCATGGGGCTGCTGTAAAGAAATTTTCTTAATGCTTTCTAAATGCAGTTAAGAACATCTGAGGCAAGATGTCTGCCCCCATAATAATGTTCAGGAAATCAAATTTAAAAAAATCTACAATCAGAAACTAAAAACAGATTCGAAAAAAAAAGGAGATGTGTTACTATCTGGTTTTAAATGTCAGATAAAATGTTTGGTGACACATTGCCTTTAAGTGAAAGGTTATATAAGGCTTTGACCTTCTGCAATAACAAGCCAAGGAACCTGCACTTATGCAACAGGACCCTACCTCCACACACACTTTATCTACTTTCTTACCTTAAGGCCTCATGCACACCACCGTTTGTATTTTGCGGTCCGCAAAAAAACTGATCTGCAAAAAATACGAATCCGCAAATATTGTCCGTAATGCGGACAATAATAGGACATGTTCTATTTTTTTGTGGAAGGGAAATACGGACATACGGAAACGGAATGCACACGAAGTAACTTCTCGCAGACCAATTGAAATCAATGGCTCCGTATACGGTCTGCAAAAAAAACAAAACAGAACGGACACGGAAAGAATATACGTTCGTGTGCATGAGGCCTAAGGCAATAATTAAAATTTAAAGAATTCTTACTTCTAATTGAAATTGGTTATGTCATTGCAAAATATTGGTTACAGGGCTGCCTCATTGCACCAGAAGCTCCAGTCACTTTATGTGCCACCCACTCCCCCTTCCCAGATTTAAAGGGAATCTGTCACTGGGATTTTGTGTATAGAGCTGAGGACATGGGTTGCTAGATGGCCGCTAGCACATCCGCAATACCCAGTCCCCATAGCTCTGTGTGCTTTTATTGTGTAAAAAATCCGATTTGATTCATATGCAAATTAACCTGAGATGAGTCCTGTCCCTGACTTATCTCACAGACAGGACTCTTCTCAGGTTAATTTGCATATGTACCAAATCGGTTTGCATATGTACCAAATAGGTATTGCAGATGTGCTAGCGGCCATCTAGCAACCCATGTCCTCAGCTCTATACACAAAATCCCAGTGACAGGTTCCTTTTAAATGACAGGGCCCGACAGTGTAGATGTTATCACATCTGGCCCTGAAATCTCACGGCTGATCAGTACAGAGCTGGAATATGTACTGTGCATCTGCCTGGTGATTTCCAGGCCTGTACAGTCATGGCCAAAAGTTTTGAGAATGACACAAATATTCGTTTTCACAAAGTTTGCTGCTAAACTGCTTTTAGATCTTTGTTTCAGTTGTTTCTGTGATGTAGTGAAATATAATTACCGTATTTTTCGCCGTATAAGACGCACTTTTTCCCCCCCAAAAGTGGGGGGGAAATAGCAGTGCGTCTTATACGGCGAATGTAGCCGATTTTGCTTAGTTTTCAATGATACACCCGCCGCGATGCCGTGCGGCGGGTATATCAGCTGTGAGGGAGGAGGGGCTGGGGGCCGGCGTCTGCATTTATAATGACAGCGGGGCCCGTGCAGTGACTGTATTCTACTACACGGGCCCCGCTTACTGTACAATCATATCCCTAATACCGTAGTTAATTGTTGTGTGCACTGCATGTAAAAGCATAATGAGCGATGATGAGCGCTATTACTTACAATTAGAAGCGCTTGCCGTTCGGAGCAGGGAGGAGGGAGGAGGCAGGAGGCAGGCCGGGAGGACGGGCGCTGGCAGTGTGAGTCATACGTCACGCGCCTGCGCCGCCTGCTTCATGAATGAAGCAGGCGGCGTGGGCGCATGACGGATGACTCACACTGCCAGCGCCCGTCCTCCCGGCCTGCCTCCTGCCTCCTCCCTCCTCCCTGCTCCGAACGGCAAGCGCTTCTAATTGTAAGTAATAGCGCTCATCATCGCTCATTATGCTTTTACATGCAGTGCACACAACAATTAACTACGGTATTAGGGATATGATTGTACAGTAAGCGGGGCCCGTGTAGTAGAATACAGTCACTGCACGGGCCCCGCTGTCATTATAAATGCAGATGCGACCCCCACCCCCATTATAAAAGCAAATGCGACCCCCACACTTATGGAGGGGATCTGTGGATGACACATAGCATAAGATGCTATATATGTGTCATCCACAGATCCCCACCATAACTGTCATACACAGATCCTCATAACAGCGCCATCCAGAGAGGATCCCCTATAAGTGTCACCCACAGATCCCCCATAACAGTGCGTCATCCACAGATCCCCATAACAGTGCATCACCCACAGACCACAATTAGTTCAAAATATTTTTTTTCTTATTTTCCTCCCCAAAAACCTAGGTGCGTCTTATACGCCGGTGCGTCTTATACGGCGAAAAATACGGTACACGCACTTCATACGTTTCAAAGGCTTTTATCGACAATTACATGACATTTATGCAAAGAGTCAGTATTTGCAGTGTTGGCCCTTCTTTTTCAGGACCTCTGCAATTCGACTGGGCATGCTCTCAATCAACTTTGGGCCAATTTCTGACTGATAGCAACCCATTCTTTCATAATCACTTCTTGGAGTTTGTCATAATTAGTGGGTTTTTATTTGTCCACCCGCCTCTTGAGGATTGACCACAAGTTCTCAATGGGATTAAGATCTGGGGAGTTTCCAGGCCATGGACCCAAAATGTCAACGTTTTGGTCCCCGAGCCACTTAGTTATCACTTTTTCCTTATGGCACGGTGCTCCATCGTGCTGGAAAATGCATTGTACTTCACCAAACTGTTGTTGGGTTGTTGGAAGAAGTTGCTGTTGGAGGGTGTTTTGGTAGCATTCTTTATTCATTGCTGTGTTTTGGGGCAAAATTGTGAGTGAGCCCACTCCCTTGGATGAGAAGCAGCCCCACACATGAATGGTCTCAGGATGCTTTACTGTTGGCATGACACGGGACTGATGGTAGCGCTCACCTTTTCTTCTCCGGGCAAGCCTTTTTCCTGATGCCCCAAACAATCGGAAAGAGGCTTCATCAGAAAATATGACTTTGCCCCAGTCCTCAGCAGTCCATTCACCATATTTTCTGCAGAAGATCAATCTGTCCCTGATGTTTTTTTTGGAGAGAAGTGGCTTCTTTGCTGCCCTTCTTGACACCAGGCCATCTTCCAAAAGTCTTCGCCTCACTGTGCGTGCAGATGCGCTCACACTTGCCTGCTGCCATTCCTGAGCAAACTCCAATCCCGCAGCTGAATCCTCTTTAGGAGACGATCCTGGCACTTGCTGGTCTTTCTTGGACGCTGGAAGTTCTTGATGATCCTATAAATTGTTGATTGAGGTGCAATCTTAGTAGCCACAATATCCTTGCCTGTGAAGCCATTTTTATACAACGCAATGATGGCTGCACGCGTTTCTTTGCAGGTCACCATGGTTAACAATGGAAGAAAAATTATTTCAAGCATCACCCTCCTTTTAACAGGTCAAGTCTGCCATTTTAACCCAATCAGCCTGACATAATGATCTCCAGCCTTGTGCTCGTCAACATCCTTTAAAGAGAGCAGCTCAGAGCGGCTGCTGGCCCCGCTGCGGCTCTTCCATTCCATTAGTCCGCTTAGGCCACCCGCCGGGCGACCGCGGAAGCCAGTAATTGTAGTCAAGGGGCGTTGCTTGCATCTCAGAAGATCCGGGGCCCAAGCCCAGTGGCGGATTATAATTGGGGCGTTTGGGTCGGTAGCCCCGGGCCCGGCATCTCTGGGGGGCCCAACGACCCAAACGCCCACAAACTACGGCGGGGCACGGGAGCGCAGAGTTCCCTGCCCCGCCGCCGATCACAACCATAGGCTTCAGGCCTAGCAGGCCTGGAGCCTATGCGGTAGTAAAATCCTGGTGCAGGCGGGCGTGATGACGTCATCGCGCCGTGCCTGTGCCCGGATGCAGCACACTGACGTGTGTGCGCACGCCTGCACCATCTACGAGTGAGCGCCGGCTGGGACACAGGTAAGTATTAGCTTTTATTTTTTTATTTTTTTGTGTGCCAACTGCCGACTTTGGGGGACATTACTGAAGGAACGGGGGGGGGGGGGGGGCAAACTACTACGTGGGGGCAAATTACTAGTATGGAGGAAATTAATACTGTGGGGGTAGTGTGGGAGACAATTAATACTGTAGGGGCAAATTACTACCATGGGGGGAATTAATACTGTGAGGGCAGTGTGGAGAAATTAATACTGTGGGGGCAGTGTGGGGGGCTATTTACTTAATGGATGGCAGTGTGGGGGAAAATTATCTAATGGGGGCAGTGTGGGGGGTTATTACTTGATGAGGCAGTGTGGGGGGCAAATTACTTAATGATGGGCCAGTGTGGGGGCAAATTACTTAATGGATGGCAGTGTCGGGGCAAATCACTTAATGGATGGCAGTGTCAGGTAAAATGATCTAATGGGGGGCAGTGTGTGGGGTTATTACTTGATGGGGGCAGTGTGGGCAGCAAATTACTTTGTGGGTGAAATTACTACATGGGAGGCAGTGTGGGGGAAATTACTGTATGGAGCAGTGTGTGGGAACTTAAGATATGGGGGAAATTACTATATGGGGCAGTGTGGGGGAAATTACTATTTGGGGGCAGTGCGGGGGAAATTACTATTTGGGGGCAATGTGGGGGAAATTACTATTTGGGGGCAGTGTGGAAGAAATTATTATGGGGGCAGTATGGGGGAAATTACTATTTGGGGCAGTGTGGGGGAAATTACTATTTGGGGCAGTGTGGGGGAAATTACTATATGGGAGGCAGTGTGGAAGAAATTACTGTATGGAGCAGTGTGGGGGAATTTACTATATGGGGCAGTGTGGGAGAAATTACTATATGGGGGCAGTGTGGGAGAAATTACTATTTGGGGGCAGTGTGGGGGAAATTACTATTTGGGGGCAGTGTGGGGGAAATTACTATTTGGGGGGCAGTGTGGGGGAAATTACTATTTGGGGGGCAGTGTGGGGGAAATTACTATTTGGGGGGCAGTGTGGGGGAAATTACTATTTGGGGGGCAGTGTGGGGGAAATTACTATTTGGGGGGCAGTGTGGGGGAAATTACTATTTGGGGGGCAGTGTGGGGGAAATTACTATTTGGGGGGCAGTGTGGGGGAAATTACTATTTGGGGGGCAGTGTGGGGGAAATTATTATATGGGGCAGTGTGGGGGAAATTATTATATGGGGGCAGTGTGGGGAAAATTATTATATGGAGGCAGTGTGGGGGAAATTACTATATGGGCCAGTGTGGGGGAAATTACTATATGGGCCAGTGTGGGAGAAATTACTATATGGGCCAGTGTGGGGGAAATTACTATATGGGCCAGTGTGGGGGAAATTACTATATGGGCCAGTGTGGGGGAAATTACTATATGGGCCAGTGTGGGGGAAATTACTATATGGGCCAGTGTGGGGGAAATTACTATATGGGGCAGAGAGGGGGAAATTACTATATGGGGGCAGTGTGGGGGAAATTACTATATGGGGCAGAGAGGGGGAAATTACTATATGGGTGCAGTGTGGGGGAAATTACTATATGGATCAGTGTGGGGGAATTACTGTGTGGGGGCAGTGTGGGGGAAATTACTATATGGATCAGTGTGGGAGAATTACTGTGTGGGGGCAGTGTGGGGGAATTACTGTGTGGGGGCAGTGTGGGGGAAATTACTATATGGATCAGTGTGGGGGAATTACTGTGTGGGGGCAGTGTGGAAGAAATTACTATATGGGGCAGTGTGGGGGAAATTACTATATGGGGGTAGTGTGGGGGCCTTTCTATTAGGGGACATTATTTTTGGGGACACTATACAGGTATTATTACCTGGAACACAATATAGGGTGTTATTATTACTGGGGGCACTCTAGGGGACATTATAATTGCTGTAGACACTATAGGGACCTTTGGGGTAATTTATCAAACTGGTGTAAAGTATAACTGGGTTAGTTACCCATAGCAGCCAATCAGATTCCAGCTTTCATTTTTCACAGCTCCTTTGGAAAATTAAAGGTGGAATCTGATTGGTTGCTGTGGGCACCTAAGCCAGTTGTAATTTACACCAGTTTGATAAATGACCCCAATTATGAGAACTCTAACGTGTCTGTGTAACAAACTCTGTAGAGACGAGATGCGGCTGAAAGAATTTGTCATGGCGGTCTTGGTCAAACGGAGGAGAAGATGAAAGAGAGGATCTACATGACAGGAGATGTCACTGGATGTAACAGGTATGTGGTGCTGTATTATCCTATATGTAGTGCTGGCTCACTACTGTGACTTGTGTCTCATCTTCACCTCTAAGTCTTTTTTTATCATAATCGTATGTATTTTAAATTTGGCAACTAAAATTTGTATTTGCCACCTGCAGTCCTATGTAACAGCCTAGATAACAGTGATTACTTTCTATGTACAGATAATGTAGTAGATGTTCCATGCAGTCCTATGTAACACCCCCCATAACACAATAGTTCACTGTGTTATGTGGGGTGTTACATAGGACTGCAGATAACATCTATGACATCTGTACACAGAGAGTTATGAGATGGTGGGGGTCTGACTCCTGGCTCCCCCGCCAATCAGCTGTTTGAGGAGACCGCGATGTCCCAGTGAGCGTCGCAGCGTCTTTGCTCGTTACCAAGCACAGCTCTGTCCTTTTGATAGCCCTGCGCTCGGTATTACAGCTCAGCCGCAATCACTTGGATGAGACAGAGCTGCACCTAGACCATGTGAACGATGTCATATTGCCTAGGAAGAGACGTTGGCGCTTACGAAGCACCGCAGCCTTTTCATATAGAAAAAAACCCTAAAACTAAAATGGAGGGGGGGGGGACCCGAATTGGGTACACAGCCCCGGGCCTCTCATGCACTTAATCCGCCCCTGCCCAAGCCCCAATGAATATGGCCCAGTTCTCTAAATCGACCCTCCCCCCGCACACTGGTTTTGCTGTACTTGTTATACAGCAGCACATACCTCTCACATCCAGGGCCTCTGGGTGACGTCTCCTTCAATGTACATCTTCTCTGTTATCTTCTCCATTCGGTCCGGACACTTCTCTCAGCCGCCTAATCTCTACAGAGTGTGACACACAGACATCTTAGCTTCCTCACTTTTCTATCATCGTCCCCACAGTCTTATCCTGCTGCTCGCTGTGCTCCCCAATACCCCCAAATACTATCCTGAAGAAATAATAGTGCCCCCCTTGGTAATAGTGCTCCTCATAGTCCCACCAATAGTAATTCCCTTCTAGAAGGCCCTCATTAGTAATACTGCCCCCCACGCTGTCCCATTATGTAATTTGCCCCCCACACTGCCTCCATTAAGGTAATTTCCCCCCCCCACTGCCCCACATTATGTAATTTGCCCCCCCACTGCCCCACATTATGTAATTTGCCCCCCACACTGCCCCACATTATGTAATTTGCCCCCCCACACTGCCCCACATTATGTAATTTGCCCCCACACTGCCCCCATTAAGTAATTTGGCTGACACACTGCCCCATTAAGTAATTTGCCCCCCACACTGCCTCACATGTAATTTGCCCCTCACACTGTCCCCATTAAGTAATTTCCCCCCACACTGCCCCACATTATGTAATTTGCCCCACACACTGCCCCCATTAAGTAATTTGTCCGCCACACTGCCCCCATTAAGCAATTTGCCCCCCCACACTGCCCCACATTATGTAATTTGTCCACCACACTGCCCCCATTAAGTAATTTGCCCCCCACAATGCCCCACATTATGTAATTTGCTCCCCACACTGCCCCTATTAAGTAATTTGTCTACCACACTGCCCCTCATTAAGTAATTTGCCCCCACACTGCCTTACATTATGTAATTTGCCCCCCACACTATGTAATTTGCCACCCACACTGCCCCACATTAAGTAATTTGCGGCATTTGCCCTCCACCTTTTTTGAATTGTGAATTCAGTCACTTCAGAGCGCAACCCCATCCTGGGGCGCGTAATCCCAAGAGATCTGTGACCTCCGGTGGAGGGTCTCGTGGGATCACGCGCCGCAGGACGGGATTGCGCTCCGAAGTGACTTAATTAATCACCGCGCTGCCCGCAAGAAGCGGAATAAGTACAAGGGGGGTGGGGAATAGCATTCGGGGCACTGGACAAAACATCCGGGGCTTAAGCCCTGAATGTTTTGCCCTAATGACGCCCCTGATTGTACTTGCGGCGGTGTCGTGTGGGAGCCAGAGCGAGGCCCCACCAGCGTGAGGCCTTAGGCGGCGGCCTAAGTGGCCTAATAGAAGAGCCGCCTCTGGGAGATGGCGCACCATGCAAGTGCTGCTTCATCATTACACTGCCCATAGTCTTGGAAGCGCAGTGCAATGACAAACACTCGCTCCACTAACTTGAATGGAGCAAGTACTTGTAATTACAACAGGGGAGACAACAGGCAGTGTAATGAAGAGGAAGCAGCGCTCACATGGAGCACCACCTCCTCTTCAAACAGCTGATCGGCAGGGGTACCGGGTGTCAGACCCCTGCTGATCAGATATTGATGACCTATACTGAGAGTAGGTCATCAGTATGAAACACAGCCCCTTTAACCTCCATGTAATGAACACTGAAGTGGACAGGATCTTTACTTGATTTACAGTGGAGAGTGACTGTTTTATTTCCTGCTTCCAGATTCCATTTACTTTATATAACATATTATCTATGTACTGTAGATACAGATAATCTACTGCCTCTAAATAACATTGATGGGCTCCCCTTTCTCCTTTATTAAGATAGATGCCAGGTTGAACTGTGTTCTGGATACATCAGGAGATGCCACTTCAACAAAAACTGGTTAAATAAAAAATAACTTGATGTCACCAGCAAGAAATCTGTCAAGTGCCTGTGTCACATTCCATCAACTTTATACACAGGACAAAGGAGGAGGGCGCAGATGTCACTCCGTTTGATGGCCCTGATAAAAGTTATTAATCCAAACACTCTCGGTAATCTGATTTTACATTATAATTCTCATAAAAGGCAAGAGCTACTGTGTAACTCAAAAGAAATGTGGCATTTATAATGCATCCTTTGATAGTCTGGTAATTGCACGCATCTACGCATGACATAAATCTGTTCAGTAATATCCCGGCTGCACGCTGTCTTTCTAGTGATCAGGCTTTCTTCGTGCCATATAATTAGAATAGCTTTCCTGAATACAGTTCCCATTTGCAGAAATAGATGGAAGATGCCCCTGAAAAACAGATATACCGTATTTCTGTGCATTTTTATAAAAATTAGCATTTTCTGAATTTTGAGCATAGGTGCTAGGAGTAAAGTAAATTTTAAAGTGGATGTGTTCTAAATGACTTTCTAACATGTATAAACATAATGGGTTGTACAGTTATACTTTGGGACTAGCCTCTTTTCATTTTCAGGGTTATCCTTAGGTGGTGAGGACCATTCCATTCTGTTTACCGACCATCTAGTAAAACGCCAGAAGTCTTATTTGTTTGCACAGTATATGAAGATTTTCTGTTGCCCTGCTAATATATCTAGCAGCATTAATGGTGAGTTTACACGTCCTGATAGTCAGGCATTCCTGCAAACCCTAGTTCCCCACAATCTGCCCATCTAAAGGTGCAGCCAATCACCTGATGAATGAGCGAAACACTCAAATCATTTCTGGGCAGCAGATCATGCGGTCTAAACAGCAGTCTGCTGCCCAGAAACAATACATGTATGGGGACGAGCGATCACAATAGCCACCCCTCGCTGTTTCTCTGCTAGGAACAGCGCTGTCCAGAGCCAAGATAAAATTGTGGTCAAAGTTGGACACTCCCTTTAAGCTTTTAAATTGCCAAGTGGGACATCTAAGATTATCTTTACATACTTTTGTGTACATGGTGTGATACAGTGAAGGGTATTGTCTGGGAAAACAGGTATTTTCCTCCCAGTGTGTACTGCTGGACTGATTGGTGGCCAGGTGGGGTCAAACACCAGACTTGATCTAAGGTGCCGGTCCAGGGTTTTGGCAACACCTAGCTGCCTTTAAAAGACAGCTGGGATTAGCAGAGGGGATCTGTCACGGTGGGTAAGATAAGGGAAGGAAACAGAACAAGGCAAAGCAAACAAAAACAACTGACTAGGCCCCCAATGCTAGGGAACAAAAGGGGTCACCTCCTAGCAATCCTTAAAACACTTTCCCTAAGCTGCTATGCCCATGTGCATATCTGGATGGTAGACACTGAACAAAACCCTCAGCTGTAGGGAAGAGGGAAAGAGATACCCAGCTCCTTCTACAACCGAAGGAACTAGCGTCACCCTAGAGGCCTAGTCAAAACAGGTACAGAAGGGAAAAGGGAAAAGGACTTATCTTGAGATGTGTAGGAGCGGACGATCCACCAAACTACTAGAGCTCACACAAGGCAGAACTATAACCCGCAAAGGCTATTGGGAGAGATAGGAATAAATAGCCGCACCAATTACCTAAAGAACAACAGCTGGGAGGAGGTGGGATTCAGGTCAAACCCACAAAAAAACAAACTGTCAGATCGAGTCATGTGCAGCAATTTTGACAGATCTCTTCAGAACACCCACAGGGAAGAACGTGACATTATCTCTGTGTTGGGATCTGAGGCTTGTGCCGAGTTGGAGGGCTGAGACCCGGCTTCCTAAAGCCTGCTTATGGACTTGACGAGGCAGAACTGCCAGCAGGGTGTGAACTAACACCCAGGAGATAAGGGGACTTTCTTGCTTTATGAACTTTTCTTGTGTGTGAACAAACACCAAGACTGCAAAGTGACTTGCGTTTTGTGCTATACCTTATGTGTGAATGAAAACTAAAGTTTTGATTTACAAACTGGTTTTTGCCTCTGTACTGCATCCGCTTACCTTGCCTACCAAAGCGAATTCCTACAATTGGTGGAGGATGCATTGCCACTACCCCTCCAGCACTGGGTTAGCCAGACGTCTCCTATTAGTGCCCTGGAGATGGTGGACCTGGTCGAATGGTATGGGGCTACTGAGGAGCTCCAGGGATGAAATCTGGGGAATGGTGTAACAAAATCAGGAAGAGACTTTCCGTTGTTCCCAGCCCTGTGGCCGGCCGTTGTACATACTGATCCCCGAGAGATAGGGAAAGCTCCAGTAGCGAGGCCTGGCCAGTTGAGGTGTTAGAACACAGGAAACCCAAGGTGGAAGGGCCCACGGTAGGTCCAGTGGATTAAGGGGAGACAACCCCACGGAATAGGATCGGTAGGGAGCATAGGAAGATAGCTCAGTAAGCCCAGAGTCGGACCTATAATCGAGCATCTGGGGTCTGTAACTTTAGCCTGGGAGATCTGGTTTTGGTTTGTGGGATGCCTGTGGACAGTAAATTTTGCACTAGGTGGAAACGGCCCTACGAGGTACTCAAGAAAATTGGAGATGCAAACTACAAGGTACACCAGTCAGGGCGGCGAAAGCCATAACAGGTTTACCATGTTAATTTACTAAAACCTTGAAAAGATAGGGAAACCTGTACTGAAGACAGACCATGGCTGGGTTTTCTAGGGTAGGAGGCTCAGGACCCTCTGTCTGATGCAAGGGAAGCGGTTGCCACAGTAAAAATTGCTGACAGCCTCTCCTCTAAACAGGCTCAGGAGGCCAGGGAGTTCATTAGTCGGAACACGGATGTGATCTCGGACCTCCTTGGACGCACTTCCACAATTCACCATGACATTGTCACTGAGCCTCATGCGAAAGTCTGACTAAAACCATACCGGGTACCCGAGGCTCGGCGACAAGCCACAGTAGAACACAGGGAAGGTTGGTTGCAGGGAAATGTGGATGCCCTGTCCCAGGTGCACTGTTTGGCATGTGTTCACCCCCTCAGGGTTGAACAAAGGGGGGGGGGGTATGTGACACAGTGAAGGGTATTGTCTGGGGAAACAGGTATTTTCCTCCCAGTGTGTGCTGCTGGACTGACTGGCGGCCAGGTGGGGTCAAACACCGGACTGGATCTCAGGTGCTGGTCCCGGGTTTTGGCAACACCTAGCTGCCTTTAAAAGACAGCTGGAATTAGCAGAGGGGATCTCTGTGTTAGGATCTGAGGCTTGTGCCGAGTTGGAGGGGAAACAGGCCTACTAAAGCCTGCTTATGGACACCCAGGAGATAAGGTGACTTTCTTGCTTTATGAACTTTTCGTGTGTTTGTGAACAAACAGCAAGACTGCAAAGTGACTTGCGTTTTGTGCTATACCTTATGTGTAGTGTTGATTGAGCACCAAAGTGCTCGGGTGCTCAGACCGAACACCTCGGGATGCTCAGGTGCTCTACTGCTCTGAAGAGGGGAGGGTGTCTGGTTCAAAGAAAAAGGTCAGATATTGGCGGAAACACCACAAAAATGGTTCAGGAACAGCATGGGAAGGATGTCTGAATGCATCTTGGACTCCCAGGTCACGGGAACGATGTTGTCCGAGTAGTACGCCACTTTAACAGACTGACACTAATATGCACAAAACCGAAGATGAAATCGATTTTAGAGGAAAAATTGTTAGGAAACATTCTTTCATGTATATTTACTTGTATATAAAGTGCATGTGCTGCCAAAAATTACAAGGAAGAGGCACTCCGATACAACCTGTATATCACATAATGAAGGGCCTCATTCACATTGTGGTGCAATTGTTCAGGTAGTTGGACTCCTACACTCATAAAGCCTATGCACTTAGTGAAAGGGCTTCCAAAAATTACAAGGAACCGGCACTCCAATACACCCTTTATTACACATAAAGGAGGGTATCATAAACCCTTGAAAAATTATGATTTATGGCTTGCTGGTGAGCTGACCCTCTAAAAAATTTAATGTAAGGGCCTGCAGGTGAGCTGACCCTGTAAAAGATTGTAGGTGAAGGCCTGCTGGTGAGCTGACCCTCAAAAAAATTATATGCGAGGACTTGCAGGTGAGCTAACCCTGTAAAACATTATATGAGAGGGCCTATAGGTGAGCTGGCCTTGTAAAACATTATAGGCGAGGGCCTGCACGTGAGCTAACCCTGTAAAACATTATATGCGAGGGCCTTCAGGTAAGCTGAGCCTCTAAAAATTTATATGCGAGGGCCTGCAGGTGAACTGACCTTGTAAAAGATTGTAGGTGAGGGCCTGTAGGTGAAAAGACCTTCTAAAAAATTATATGCGAGGGCCTGTAGGTGAGAGGATCCTGTAAAAGATTTTAGGTGAGGGCCTTCTGGTGAGCTGACCCTCTAAAAAATTATATGCGAGGGCCTGTAGGTGAGCTGACCCTGTAAAAGATTGTAGGTGAGGGCCTGCTGGTGAGCTGACCCTGTAAAAGATTGTAGGTGAGGGCCTACAGATGAGCTGACCCTCTGAAAAACTATGTGCAAGGGTGTCACGACCCTTGGTCATGGTCGTGACTCCTTGGGAGCCGCATGCAGTTACTCGCGGTTTTGGTGTTGTGTCAACCGCAGCTGGGGGCACTTAGTGGTTTGCCTCAGGTGCAGTTGCCGCGGATAACAGGCATGCGTGCGGTTGCCCTTGGCAACGTGTTTTATGTGCACTCCCTTTGTCTGTTTGTGGTGCACTAGGTCATGTGTTGTATGCACGTAGACACCTTCCTTCACCTGCGGTTGTCCGCGGCAACGTCGGTTGTTGTGTGCATGTGGTGGCAGGGTCTCGGCCTGCTGGCTGTTCCCCAGAACATGGTTGCCACGCATGCCGTTGCTGGCGGTAACAGGTGAGTGTGTTTGTGTGTTTGTTGGATTGTGTGTACTTCCCCTTTAAGTTGGTGTTTTTCCCTTTCCTGTGGTGCTGGAAGGGTTAATTCTCTTCCCAGTGTGTGTGATGTCACTGGGTGTGTTCTGACCGGTGGGTGTGGCCACTTAGGCCTATAAAGCCTCGTTCTCTGGCTTGGCTCAGTAGGTTGCTTTCAGCCAGGCATAGCTGGAGCAGCCTCCTGTATATTACCATCTACCAGTGGGGGCCTCCCTTCTGGTCATAAATCTTTGTTATACGGTGTTATCTAGGTGTGTGTGGGGTTTCTGTATCATTGCAGCTTATGGTCCGGGTCCCTGTGTGATGTCTGTGTGTGCTGTCATTGTTGGTGTCCTGAACAAACAGCACCTGCACATGGGTTCCTGGTTGTGTTGTTCTGTGGCAGGTGAGTGTTGTGTTGATTGCGTTTGCCTGTCACTGCCATAAGGCGTTTTCTGTTTCCCTATGTTGCTTGGCCATTGAGACTCCTGCTCCTCCGTGCCAAGGAGGAGTAGGTCGTCTCACCCAGCTCCTAGGTCAGGGATCTGCCGAGGGTCAGCAGGGATCTGAGGTTCCTGAGTATGGGCCCTCCTACCATCAAGGTCGGCCCATGCAGGTAGGAGACAGGGTCAGAGTTAGGGACGCAACAGGAGGTGACCTGCTCCCTAATTCTGTGTTGTTTGGCCAAGTGGTAACCCTACTATCTCCTGGCACCGCACGGCTGGGGGTTTCCCCCACCTCCAGCCGTGACAAAGGGCCTGCAAGTGAGCTGACCCTCTAAAAAATTATATGCGGGGGCCTGTAGGTGAGCAGACCCTGTAAAAGATTGTAGGTGAGGGCCTGCTGGTGAGCTGACCCTGTAAAAGATTGTAGGTGAGGGCCTGCAGGAGAGCAGACCCTCTAAAAAACTATATGCGAGGGCATGAAGGTCAACTGACCTTGTAAAAGATTGTGGGTGAGAGCCTGCAGGTGAAAAGACCTTCTAAAAAATTATATGTGAGGGCCTGCAGGTGAGATGATCCTGTAAAAGATTTTAGGCGAGGGCATCCTGGTGAGCTGACCCTCTAAAAAATTATATGCGAGGGCCTGCAGGTGAGCTGACTTTGTAAAAGGTTGTAGGTGAGGGCCTGCTGGTGAGCTGACCCTCTAAAAAATTATATGCAAGGGCCTGCTGGTAGGCTGACCCTCTAAAAAATTATATGCAAGGGCCTGCAGGTGAGCTGACCCTGTAAAAGAATGTAGGTGAGGACCAGCAGGTGAGCTGACCCTCTAAAAATTTATATGCAAGGGCCTGTAGGTGAACTGACCCTGTAAAATACTGTAAGTGAGGTCCTGCTGGTGAGCTCACCCTGTAAAAGATTGTAAGTGAGGGCCTGCAGGTGAGCTGACCCTCTAAAAAAGTTATATGCGAGGGCCTGCAGGTGAGCTGACCCTGTAAAAGATTGTAGGTGAGAGCCTGCTGGTATGGTGACCCTCTAAAAAATTAAATGCGAGGGCCTGCAGGTTAGCTGACACTCTAAAAAGTTATATGCGAGGGCCTGCTGGTGAGCTGATCCTGTAAAAGATTGTAGGTGAGGGCCTGCAGGTGAGCTGACCCTGTAAAACATTGTAGGTGACCGCCTGCTGGTGAGCTGACCCTCTAAAAAATTATATGCAAAGGCCTGCAGGTTAGCTAACCCTATAAAAGAATGTAGGTAAATGGCCTGCTGGTGAGCTAATCCTTTAAAAAATTATATGTGAGGGCCTGAAGGTGAGCTGATCCTGTAAAAGATTGTAGGTGAGGGCCTGCAGGTGAGCTGACCCTGTAAAAGTTTGTAGTTGAGGGCCTGCTGGTATGCTGACCCCCTAAAAAATTACTGGCGAGGGCCTGCAGGTGAGCTGACACTAAAAAATTTATGCGAGGGCCTGCTGGTGAGTTGATCCTATAAAAGATTGTAGGTGAGAATCTGTAGGTGAGTTGATCATTTAAAAAATTATATGCAAGGACCTGTAGGTGAGCTGACCCTGTAAAACATTGTAAGTGAGGTACTGCTGGTGAGCTGTTTTAAAAGATTGCAAGTGAGAACCTGCAGGTGAGCAGACCTTCTGAAAAATTATATGCGAAGGCCTGCAGGTAAGATGATCCTTTAAAAGATTTTAGATGATGGCCTGCTGGTGAGCTGACCCTCAAAAAAATTATATGCAAGGGCCTACAGGTGAGATGACCCTCTTTAAAATTATATGTGAGGGCCTGAAGGTGAGCTGACCCTGTAAAATATTGTAGGTGAGGGCCTGCTGGTGAACTGAACCTCTAAAAAAATTTATATGCGAGGGCCTGCAGGTGAGCTGACCCTCTAAAAAACTTATATGCGAGGGCCTGCAGGTGAGCTGACCCTCTAAAAAAATTATATGTAAGAGCCTGCAGGTGAGCTGACCCTGTAAAAGATTGTAGGTGAGGGCCTGCAGGTGAGCTGACCCTCTAAAAAATTATATGCAAAGGCCTGCAGGTTAGCTAACCCTATAAAAGAATGTAGGTAAATGGCCTGCTGATGAGCTAATCCTTTAAAAAATTATATGTGAGGGCCTGAAGGTGAGCTGACCCTGTAAAAGATTGTAGGTGAGGGCCTGCTGGTGAGCTGATCCTCTAAAAAACTTATATGCGAGGGCCTGCTGGTGAGCTGACCCTGTAAAAGTTTGTAGGTGAGGGCCTGCTGGTATGCTGACCCTCTAAAAAATTATATGCGAGGGCCTGCAGGTGAGCTGACAATCTAAAAAATTATATGCGAGGGCCTACTGGTGAGATGATTCTGTAAAAATATTGCAGGTGAGAGCCTGCAGGTGAGCTGATCATTAAAAAAATTATATGCAAGGGCCTGTAGGTGAGCTGACCATGTAAAACATTGCAAGTGAGGGCCTGCTGGTGAGCTGACATTTTAAAAGATTGCAGGTTAAGGCCTGCAGGTGAGTAGATCCTTTGAAAAATTAAATGCGAGGGCCTGTAGGTGAGATTATCCTGTAAAAGATTTTAGGTGAGGGCCTGCTGGTGAGCTGACCCTCAACAAAATTATATGTGAGGGCCTGTAGGTGAGCTGACCTTCTTTAAAATTATATATGAGGGCCTGCAGGTGAGCTGACCCGGTAAAAGATTGTAGGTGAGGGCCTGCTGGTGAGCTGAACCTCTAAAAAATCATATGCGAGGGCCTGCAGGTGAGCTGACCCTCTAAAAAACTTATATGCGAGGGCCTGCAGGTGGTCTGACCCTGTAAAAGATTGTAGGTGAGGGCCTGCAGGTGAGCTGAACCTCTAAAAAAATCATATGCGAGGGCCTGCAGGTGAGCTGACCCTCTAAAAAACTTATATGCGAGTGCCTGCAGGTGGGCTGACCCTGTAAAAGATTGTAGGTGAGGGCCTGCTGGTGAGCTGAACCTCTAAAAAATCATATGCGAAGGCCTGCAGGTGAGCTGACCCTCTAAAAAACTTATATGCGAGGGCCTGCAGGTGGGCTGACCCTGTAAAAGATTGTAGGTGAGGGCCTGCAGGTGAGCTGACCCTCTAAAAACAATTATATGCGAGGACCTGCAGGTGACCTGACCCTGTAAAAGATTGTAGGTGAGGGCCTGCAGGTGAGCTGATCTTGTAAAAGATTGCAGGTGATGGCCTGCTGCTGATCTGACCCTGTAAAAGATTGTAGGTGAGGGCCAGCAGGTGTGCTGACCCTCTAAAAAATTATATGCGAGGGCCTGCAGGTAAGCTGACACTCAAAAAAATTATATGCGAGGGTCTGCTGGGTGAGATGTTCCTGTAAAAATATTGCAGGTGAGAGCCTGCAGGTGAGCTGACCATTTAAAAAATTATATGCAAGGGCCTGTAGGTGAGCTGACCCTGTAAAACATTGTAAGTGAGGGCCTGCTGGTGAGCTGACATTTTAAAAGATTGCAGGTTAAGGCCTGCAGGGGAGTAGATCCTTTGAAAAATTATATGCGAGGGCCTGTAGGTAAGATGATCCTGTAAAAGATTTTAGGTGAGGGCCTGCTGGTGAGCTGACCCTCAACAAAATTATATGCGAGCGCCTGTAGGTGAGCTGACCCTCTTTAATTACTTCAACCCCGCTAGCTAAAACCCCCTTAATGACTAGGCCACTTTTTACACTTCTGCACTACACTACTTTCACCGTTTATCGCTCGGTCATGCAACTTACCACCCAAATGAATTTTACCTCCTTTTCTTCTCACTAATAGAGCTTTCATTTGGTGGTATTTTATTGCTGCTGACATTTTTACTTTTTTTGTTATTAATCAAAATGTAACGATTTTTTTGCAAAAAAATGACATTTTTCACTTTCAGCTGTAAAATTTTGCAAAAAAAACGACATCCATATATACATTTTTCGCCAAATTTATTGTTCTACATGTCTTTGATAAAAAAAAAATGTTTTGGCAAAAAAAAAAAATGGTTTGGGTAAAAGTTATAGCGTTTACACACTATGGTACAAAAATTTGAATTTCCGCTTTTTGAAGCAGCTCTGACTTTCTGAGCACCTGTCATGTTTCCTGAGGTTCTACAATGCCCAAACAGTAGAAAAACCCCACAAATGACCCCATTTCGGAAAGTAGACACCCTAAGGCAGTGATGGTGAACCTTTTAGAGACCGAGTGCCCAAACTGCAACCAAATACCCACTTTTTTATCGCAAAGTGCCAACACGGCAATTTAACCTGAATACCAATATAGTATATCTTCCATGTACTTTATCATTTAGCTGTAATAGCTTAATAGCCTACATTCAGTGTGCTGCCTGTGCTGTTCATAGTGCGTCCTGTCCTGATGAATGGTAGGAAAGGTCTAAAGCATATTGGTACACCATAGACTTTTTCCAAGGCGCGGGTGCCCACAGAGAGGGCTCTGAGTGCCGCCTCTGGCACCCGTGCCATAGGTTCGCCATCACTGCCCTAAGGTTTTCGCTGATGGGCATAGTGAGTTCATAGAACTTTTTATTTTTTGTCACAAGTTAGCGGAAAATGATGATTTTATTTTTTTTCCTTACAGAGTCTCATATTCCACTAACTTGCGACAAAAAATAGAAAATTTTTAGGAACTCGCCATGCCCCTCACGGAATACCTTGGGGTGTCTTCTTTCCAAAATGGGGTCACTTGTGGCGTAGTTATACTGCCCTGGCAATTTAGGGGCCCATATGTGTGAGAAGTAGTTTGCAATCGAAATCTGTAAAAAATGACCGGTGAAATCCGAAAGGTGCTCTTTGGAATGTGGGCCCCTTTGCCCACCTAGGCTGCAAAAAAGTGTCACACATCTGGTATCGCCGTACTCAGGAGAAGTTGGGCAATGTGTTTTGGGGTGTCATTTTACATATACCCATGCTGGGTGAGAGAAATATCTCAGGAAATGACAACTTTTCCCATTTTTTTTATACAAAGTTGGCATTTGACCAAGATATTTATCTCTCCCAGCATGGGTATATGTAAAATGACACCCCAAAACACATTCCCCAACTTCTCCTGAGTACGGCGATACCAGATGTGTGACACTTTTTTGCAGCCAAGGTGGGTAAAGGGGCACATATTCCAAAGAGCACCTTTCGGATTTTGCAGGCCATTTTTTACACATTTTGATTGCAAAGTACTTCTCACACATTTGGGCCCCTAAATTGCCAGGGCAGTATAACTACCCCACAAGTGACCCCATTTTGGAAAGAAGATACCCCAAGGTATTCCGTGAGGGGCATGACGAGTTCCTAGAATTTTTTTTTTTTTTCACAAGTTAGCGGAAAATGCTGATTTTTTTATTTTTTTATTTTTTTCCTTACAAAGTCTCATATTCCACTAACTTGCGACAAAAAATAAAAAATTCTAGGAACTCGCCATGCCCCTCACGGAATATCTTGGGGTGTCTTCTTTCTAAAATGGGGTCACTTGTGGTGTAGTTATACTGCCCTGGCAATTTAGGGGGCCATATGTGTGAGAAGTACTTTGCAATCGAAATCTGTAAAAAATGACCGGTAAAATCTTAAAAGGTTGTCAGACCACTATCCGGCGCTGCAGGCATAGAATTCAGTCCTTTAGATGAGTAAGATTCTTACTCATCTAAAGGACTGAATTCTATGCCTGCAGCGCCAGATAGTGGTCTGACAACTTTTTAAGATTTTCTGCATATCGACTCTCCTGGAACCTTTGGGACAGGAATAGACCCAGGCAGCAGCGTGGCATCCCCTTATGCTGGTGGGGAAATA
Organism: Bufo gargarizans; assembly: GCF_014858855.1. Lineage (NCBI taxonomy): Eukaryota > Metazoa > Chordata > Amphibia > Anura > Bufonidae > Bufo > Bufo gargarizans. Next base: position 638,681,388 of record NC_058080.1, on the reverse strand, counting down.
TACCAGCCAAGGCTCATTCAGCTGTTGTGACTCCTCACAACAGAATCCGGTAAGCGAAATACTCACCATAAATTTATATTGTACATAAGGCGGTACCACACATGAGGCGCTGTGTTTTTTGTCTCCTTTCTTGTCTACACATCTGGTATCGCCGTACTCAGGAGAAGTTGGGCAATGTGTTTTGGGGTGTCATTTTACATATAACCATGCTGGGTGAGAGAAATATCTCAGGAAATGACAACTTTTCCCATTTTTTTATACAAAGTTGGCATTTGACCAAGATATTTATCTCACCCAGCATGGGTATATGTAAAATGACACCCAAAAACACATTCCCCAACTTCTCCTGAGTACGGCGATACCAGATGTGTCACACTTTTTTGCAGCCTAGATGCGCAAAGCGGCCCAAATTCCTTTTAGGAGGGCATTTTTAGACATTTGGATCCCAGACTTCTTCTCACGCTTTAGGGCCCCTAAAAAGCCAGGGCAGTATAAATACCCCACATGTGACCCCACTTTGGAAAGAAGACACCCCAAGGTATTCAATGAGGGGCATGGCGAGTTCCTAGAATTTTTTTTTTGTTGCATAAGTTAGCGGAAATTGATATTTTTTTTTGTTTTTTCTCACAAAGTCTCACTTTCCGCTAACTTGGGACAAAAATTTCAATCTTTCATGGACTCAATATGCCCCTCACGGAATACCTTGGGGTGTCTTCTTTTCGAAATGGGGTCACATGTGGGGTATTTATACTGCCCTGGCTTTTTAGGGGCCCTAAAGCGTGAGAAGAAGTCTGGAATATAAATGTCTAAAAAATGTTACGCATTTGGATTCCGTGAGGGGTATGGTGAGTTCATGTGAGATTTTATTTTTTGGACACAATTTAGTGGAATATGAGACTTTGTAAGAAAAAACAAACAAAAAAAAATATTTCCGCTAACTTGGGCCCAACAAATTTGTGAATGGAGCCTTACAGGGGGTGATCAATGACAGGGGGGTGATCAGGGAGTGTATATGGGGTGATCACCCCCCTGTCACTGATCACCCCTCTATCATTGATCACCCCTCTGAAAGGCTCCATTCAGACGTCCATATGATTTTTACGGATCCACGGATCGGATCCGCAAAACACATACGGACGTCTGAATGGAGCCTTACAGGTGGGTGATCAATGACAAGGGGGTGATCACCCATATAGACTTCCTGATCACCCCCCTGTCATTGATCACCCCCCTGTAAGGCTCCATTCAGACGTCCGTATGATTTTTACAGATCCACGGATACATGGATCGGATCCTCAAAACGCATACGGACGTCTGAATGGAGCCTTACAGGGGGGTGATCAATGACAGGGGGGTGATCAATGTCAGGGGGTGATCAGGGAGTGTATATGAGGTGATCACCCCCCTGTCATTGATCACCCCCCTGTAAGGCTCCTTTCAGACGTCCGTATGTGTTTTGCGGATCCGATCCATGTATCCGTGGATCCGTAAAAATCATACGGACGTCTGAATGGAGCCTTATAGGGAGGTGATCAATGACAGGGGGGTGATCAATGACAGGGAAGTGATCAGGAAGTCTATATGCGTGATCACCCCCTCGTCATTGATCACCCCCCTGTAAGGCTCCATTCAGACGTCCGTATGTGTTTGGCGGATCAGATCCATGTATCCGTGGATCCGTAAAAATCATACGGACGTCTGAATGGAGCCTTACAGGGGGGTGATCAATGACAGGGGGGTGATCAATGACAGGGAAGTGATCAGGAAGTCTATATGCGTGATCACCCCCTTGTCATTGATCACCCCCTTGTAAGGCTCCATTCAGACATCCGTATGAGTTTTGTGGATCCGATCCATGTATCCGTGGATCCGTAAAAATCATACGGACGTCTGAATGGAGCCTTACAGGGGGGGTGATCAATGACAGGGGGATGATCAGGAAGTCTATATGGGTGATCACCCCCTTGTCATTGATCACCCCCCTGTAAAGCTCCATTCAGACGTCCGTATGTGTTTTGCGGATCAGATCCATGTATCCGTGGATCCGTAAAAATCATACGGACGTCTGAATGGAGCCTTACAGGGGGGTGATCAATGACAGGGAAGTGATCAGGAAGTCTATATGCGTGATCACCCCCTTGGCATTGATCACCCCCTGTAAGGCTCCATTCAGACGTCCGTATGTGTTTTGCGGATCCGATCCATGTATCTGTGGATCCGTAAAAATCATACGGACGTCTGAATGGAGCCTTACAGGGGGGTGATCAATGACAGGGAAGTGATCAGGAAGTCTATATGCGTGATCACCCCCTTGTCATTGATCACCCGCCTGTAAGGCTCCATTCAGACATCCGTATGTATTTTGCGGATCCAATCCATGTATCCGTGGATCCGTAAAAATCATACGGACGTCTGAATGGAGCCTTACAGGGGGGGTGATCAATGACAGGGGGGTGATCAGGAAGTCTATATGGGTGATCACCCCCTTGTCATTGATCACCCCCCTGTAAAGCTCCATTCAGACGTCCGTATGTGTTTTGCGGATCCGATACATGTATCCGTGGATCCGTAAAAATCATACGGACGTCTGAATGGAGCCTTACAGGGGGGTGATCAATGACAGGGGGGTGATCAATGACAGGGGGGTGATCAATGACAGGGAAGTGATCAGAAAGTCTATATGCGTGATCACCCCCTTGTCATTGATCACCCCCCTGTAAGGCTCCATTCAGACATCCGTATGTGTTTTGCGGATCCGATCCATGTATCCGTGGATCCGTAAAAATCATACGGACGTCTGAATGGAGCCTTACAGGGGGGTGATCAATGACGGGGATGATCAATGACAGGGGGGTGATCAGGAAGTCTATATGGGTGATCACCCCCTTGTCATTGATCACCCCCCTGTAAAGCTCCATTCAGACGTCTGTATGTGTTTTGCGGATCCGATCTATGTATCCGTGGATCCGTAAAAATCATACGGACGTCTGAATGGAGCCTTACAGGGGGGTGATCAATGACAGGGGGGTGATCAATGACAGGGGGGTGATCAATGACAGGGAAGTGATCAGGAAGTCTATATGCGTGATCACCCCCTTGTCATTGATCACCCCCCTGTAAGGCTCCATTCAGACGTCCGTATGTGTTTTGCGGATCCGATCCATGTATCCGTGGATCCGTAAAAATCATACGGACGTCTGAATGGAGCCTTACAGGGGGGTGATCAATGCCAGGGGGGTGATCAATGACAGGGGGGTGATCGGGAAGTCTATATGGGTGATCACCCCCTTGTCATTGATCACTTCCCTGTAAGGCTCCATTCAGACGTCCGTATGCGTTTTGCGGATCCGATCCATGTATCAGTGGATCCGTAAAAATCATATGGACGTCTGAACGGAGCCTGACAGGGGGGTGATCAATGACAGGGGGGTGATCAGGGAGTCTGTATGGGGTGATCAGGGGTGATCAGTGGTTCATAAAGGGTTAATAAGTGACGGGGGGGGGGTGTAGTGTAGTGTTTTGTGTTACTTTACTGAGCTACCTGTGTCCTCTGGTGGTCGATCCAAACAAAAGGGACCACCAGAGGACCAGGTAGCAGGTATATTAGACGCTGTTATCAAAACAGCGTCTAATATACCTGTTAGGGGTTAAAAAAAAAACATCTCCAGCCTGTGCACGCGTTCACAGGAAATCTCGGCTCTCGCGGTAGGACGCGTATATGCGTCCACCCAGAAGAGCAGGGCCTCCGGCAGGACGCAATCCTGCGTACGGCGGTCCGGAGCAGGTTAAAATTATATATGAGGGCCCGCAGGTAATCTGACCCTGTAAAAGATTGTAGATAAGGGCCTGCTGGTGAGCTGACCCTCAAAAAAATGATATGCAAAGGCCTGCAGGTTAGCTGACCCTATAAAAGAATGTAGGTAAATGGCCTGCTGGTGAGCTAATCCTTTAAAAAATTATATGTGAGGGCCTGAAGGTGAGCTGACCCTGTAAAAGATTGTAGGTGAGGGCCTGCTGGTGAGCTGATCCTCTAAAAAACTTATATGCAAGGGCCTGCTGGTGAGCTGACCCTGTAAAAGTTTGTAGGTGAGGGCCTGCTGGTATGCTGACCCTCTAAAAAATTATATGCAAGGGCCTGTAGGTAAGATGATCCTGTAAAAGATTTTAGGTGAGGGCCTGCTGGTGAGCTGACCCTCAACAAAATTGTATGTGAGGGCCTGTAGGTGAGCTGACCCTCTTTAAAATTATATATGAGGGCCCGCAGGTAAGCTGACCCTGTAAAAGATTGTAGGTGAGGGCCTGCTGCTGAGCTGACCCTGTAAAACTTTGTAGGTGAGGGCCAGCAGGTGAGCTGACCCTCTAAAAAAATTATATGCAAAGGCCTGCAGGTGAGCTGACCCTATACAAGAATGTAGGTAATTGGCCTGCTGGTGAGCTAATACTCTAAAAAATTATATGCGAGGGCCTTCAGGTGAGCTGACCCTGTAAAAGATTGTAGATGAGGGCCTGCTGGTGAGCTGACCCTCTAAAACATTATATGCGAGAGCCTGCAGGTGAGCTGACCCTCTAATAAATGATATGCAGGGGCCTGCAGGTGAGCTGAACCTTTTAAAGATTGTAGGTGAAGGCCTGCTGGTATGCTGACCCTCTAAAAAATTATATGCGAGGGCGTTCATGTGAGCTGACCCTCTGAAAAATTATATGCGAGGGCCTGCTGGTGAGCTGACCCTGTAAAAGATTGTAGGTGAGGGCCTGCTAGTATGCTGACCCTCTAAAAAATTATATGCAAGGGTCTTCAGGTGAGCTGATCCTCTAAACAATTATATGCGAGGGCCAACAGGTGAGCTGACCCTCTAAAAGATTGTAGGTGAGGGGCTACAGGTGAGCTGACCCTGTAAAACATTATATACGAGGGCATTATATGCGACAATTAAGGAAGAGGAGGAGAAAATGAAGATTCAACCATATACCCTTGTTTTTGGTGGAAGGAGTGCATGGGAATACAGTGTATTCAGGTCATTATAAACAACACATTTAAAGTGCCTTTATGTTCATCAGCTTTCCTCTGGTGGAGTCGAGAAGTCATGGTAAATCCAGGCCTTGTTCATTTTTATAAGAGTCAACCTGTCAGCATTTTCAGTTGACAGGCGGATGTGCTTATTTGTTATAATGTTATAATGCCACCAGCAGCACTAAATACCCACTCAAACAAAACACTGGTGGCAGAGCAGGCCAGCACCTCCAAGGCGTAGAGCGCCAGTTCATGCCACGTGTCCAGCTTGAACACCCAGTAGTTGTAGGGCACTGAGGGATCATTAAGAACGCTGACACAGTCTGCTATGTACTCCTTCACCATCTTCCAAAATGTGTCCCTCCTTGTGACAGTAGGCTGTGCATCAGGGTGAGGGTGCTGGCGGGGTGTCATGAAACTGACCCAGGCTTTGGAGAGTGTTGTCCTGCCTCTGTTGGAACTGCTGTGTGTTCCCCTTGTTTCTCCTCCTGGGTTGCCCAAGGAACTATGGACTCTGCCGCCAGGGTTGTCAAATGGAAAAGTTTTGAGCAATTTTTCAACAAGGACCTTCTGGTATTGCACAGTTTTGCTCGTTCTCTCCACCAGAGGAATGAGAGATGAGAAGTTCTCTTTGTAGACAGGGTCGAGAATGGTGAACAACCAGTAATCTTTGTTGTCTAAAATGCGTATAACGTGCGGGTTGCTGGAAAGGCAGCCTAACATGAAGTCAGTCATGTGTGCCAGAGTACCGACAGCCAAGACTTCGCTGTTGTCATCAGGAGGATGACTCTCAATCTCCTCATCCTCTTCAACCTTTTCTGCCCACCGAAGCTTAACAGATGGAATTAAACTTGTCTCCTGCTCCTCCTCTTCATCGTCCAATTCGCGCTGAGAAGACTAATGGCTGACTGGTGCTACACGCCGATAATTAAGAGGTGGAAATGAAGGAGGAGGCGGAAGAGGAGAAGTGGGGGTTAAAGCCACTAACATAGGTGCTGGCGGAAACCCTGATTGACGTAGGGCCCGCAATCCTTGGCATCGGTAGCACCTGTGCCATCCCAGGGTACGACTCGCTCCCGGCCTCCACAACGTTCACCCAGTGTGCCGTCAGGGAAATGTAGCGTCCCTCGCCGAATCCACTTGTCCATGTGTCCGTGGTTAAGTGGACCTTCCCAGTAACTGCGCTGGTCAGGGCACGTGCAATGTTACGGGACACATGTTGGTGTAAGGCTGGCACGGCACACCTTAAAAAATAGTGGCGGCTAAGGACAGCGTAACACGGGACGGCCGCCGACATCAGGCTGCGGAAGGCCTCAGTGTCCATAAGCCTAAGTGGTAGCATTTCCAGGGCTAGTAATTTGGAAAGTTGCGCATTTAGTGCTATGGCCTGTGGCTGGGTATTTGCGCTTGCATTCAAATGCCTAGGGTAAGGACATTTGGACAATGCGCTGGAACACGGAAGTGGATGGGGTCGCTGATGGTGCTTGAGAGGGTGCAGGGCGGGAGGCATCCAGGCCTGCACCTTTGACAGGGGATTGGCCAGCATGTAACACAGGGGAAGAGAAGGCAGTGGTGTGACCCAAAGACACAGATTGTGGACCCAGGCATTCGTCCCTCTTATTACGGTGCTTGGATGCCATGTGGCGGATCATGCTGGTGGTGGTGAGGTTGCTAGTGCTCACGCCCCAGCTTATTTTGGTGCGGCACAGTTTGCAAACTACTATTCTTTTATCATCCGCACTTTCCTCAAAAAAGTGCCAAACTACGGAACACCTACCCGTTGGCAATGGATATTTCCGCAAGGGGGTGCTCCCTGGAACAGTTGCGGGCCTGTTTAGTGTGGCCCGCCTTCTCCATTTTGCCACCCCACTGCCTCTTCCAGCCAGTTGCGGTGCTGCAGATCCCTCCCCCTCTGTTCTGCTGTCCTCGCTCGGCTTTCCACCTTCCCAGGTTGGGTCAGTGACTTCATCGTCCACCACCTTCTCTTCCACTTCCTCACTCTGCTCATCCTCCTGACTTGTTGACCTAACCACAACCTCAGTGATTGACAACTGTGTCTTATCCTCTTCATCTACCTCTTGAGACAGAAATTGCCGTTGACTTATTGGCAACTGTGTCTCATCATCATCCACCTCATTAAACAGTAATTGCCGTTCCCCACCGTCATCTTCTTGTGATTGTGGATGCTCAAGAGTTTGGGAATCAGGGCACAGGATCTGTCCCTCTTCAAGCGTGCTTGGCGAGAGGGCCAAATCAAGGAATGGCGCTGAAAAGAACTCCTCGGAATATCCGAGCGTGGGATCACTTGTTTGCCCAGACTCTCTATGGTGGGAGGAAAGAGGATCAGGGTGAGAATTGTGTTAAGCAGACTCTTGGCTACCGAGACTGGACTTGGTGGAAGACAGGGTGGTGCTTAAGCGACTGGAAGCATTATCTGCTGCAATCCTACCGACCACCTGGTCACACTGGTCTGATTTCAAGAGTGGTGTCCTGCGCCACCCTGCAAACTGGGACATGAAGCTAGGTATCATGGATGATTGTTTTTCTTGTGCTCTGGCAGAAGGCACAGTTTCACTGCGCCCAGGGCCATGGCCTCTGCGTGCACCATCAGCAGCAAGGCCACTGCCCCGTCCTTTACTGCTCACCTTCTTCATATTAAATGTTATATATACTTGAAACTCTGTCACACGTACAGTAGCGTAGGATTTGGAAGTGTATGTGCAAACAAATTCAAAAAGGTATTTGGGATGTGGAAACGTCACATAGGAGATATCCCGCAGATAATGTCAATGCTGTCACCAGCGGCTAATAAAAAATTACAGGGAATGTCACAGGTATCTGGGATGAGGAAACGTTATACAGGAAAGATACCACCGGTAATGTCACTGTCCGCATCGTCTACGAAAAAAGTACACTGTATGTCACAGATAAATTTTTTCAGCGCACACGTTACACTGTAGATGTGGCACTGGTAATATCATTGTCATAAGCGGACACCGTCTATTGAAAAAGTACACTGTATGTCTCAGATATTTTTGGGATGCGCACACTTTACACAGGAGATGTGGCAACAGCTAAGGTCACTGTCCGCAGCGGACACCATCTACGGAAAAAGTACACTGGATGTCAGATATTTTTGGATGCGCACACTTTACACTGGAGATGTGGCGCAGCTAATGTCTCTGTCCGCAGCGGATATTGTCTACGGAAAAAGGATACTGGATGTCACAGATATTTTTGGGATGCGCACACTTTACACTGGAGATGTGGCGCAGCTATTGTCACTGTCTGAAGCGGCCTAACTATTGCTTGCTATTTAGCGCAGAAGGAGCTAAAAATAAATATTGCTGCCACACACACACAACAGTCCTTAAAAGGACTTTTGGGTCTGTTAAGTTTTGGCAATTTAGCGCAGGTTGCGCTAAAAATATATATTGCTGCTGCCACACACAACAATAATACACAAATATTCGTATATCACTCGCTACACTGTGTGTCCCTTCCTCAGCACAGCTCTCCCTGACTAAGAGCACCCGATGACGCGTTACGGCCAGCCAATTACTGTAATGCCAGTAACCAACATGGCTACGGCATTACAGTGAGGGCAGTACTTACCTGCACGTTTATTGGCTGCGTAACAGCCAAGAAACGTGTGGGGAGGAGACTCGAGCATTGCGCTTGAGCACATGCGGTATTCGGCCGAATACCGCCATGTGCCGAGCATTGAGATGCTCGAGCCGAACTGGTATTGGGCCGAGCATGCTCGATCAACACTACTTATGTGTGAATAAACACTGAAGTTTTGCTTTACAAACAGTTTTTTGCCTCTGTACTGCATCCGCTTACCCTGCCTACCAAAGCGAATCCTTACAATGGCGACACAGAAATATAGACCACCGTTCTTCTCTCAAGGTACAATATTTTCAGAAGTGACACTCCATTACCATTTCTGTTAATATGAATTAGTCCCCTGCTGTATTAAGCTACTTTCACACTAGTGTTTTTTGCATATCCGTCATGGATGTGCAAAAATGCTTCCGTTACAATAATACAACTGCATGCATCCGTCTTGAATGGATCTGGTTGTAGTATGTCTTCTATAGCCAATGGGGGACGGATCCTTTTTCTATTGTGCCAGAGAAAACTGATCCGTCCCCATTGACTTACATTGTGTGCCAGGACGCTTTGTCAGGCGGAGAGCAAAATGCTGCAGGCAGCATTTTTGTTCTCCTCTAGAGCGGAATGGTGACTGAACGGAGGCAAACTGATGCATTCTGAGCAGATCCTTTTCCATTCAGAATGCATTAGGGCAAAACTAATCTGTTTTGGACCGCTTTTGAGAGCCCCGAACGGATCTCACAAACGGAAAGCCAAAACGCTAGTGTGAAAGTAACCTAATTTAAATGCTCACTAACTTTTCACACAACCTTCCACAAATTAATACTACAAACAATCCTAAGAAACTTAGTAATATATCTTATCAGAGAGAAATGTCTAGTTTTTAGTGTTCTCAGCTGTTTACTGGCCCCCCATCTCCAGCCCGCTTGCTAAATATTTTTATCTTTGAAAATCCTCTTTAAAGGGGTTGTCCCACAAAAAATATTCTACAGTTTTCAAACCAGCACCTGAATCTGAATACTTTTGTAATTGCTTTGTATGCAATTAAACATGTATTACAGCTGCTGAATTAATCAATTAAGTCTGTATAGCGCCACTTTCTGTTTGCTCTTTTTCTAATTTCTCTGTCCTGCTCAGTGAGATGGAAGCACATGCTCAGTTCCATCCTTTAACTGCCAACAGCTGCAGCAAAAAGAACACAGCCCTGATGAAGAGCATGCCCCCTGAGCTGATAACTTAAAAGAAATCTAGCAATTGGAGCAATGGATGATCTCTGGATCCATGTGAGGAACATGGCTGGTTCTAGCTAGACTTTTTCCCTTTACTATTTCATGTATGATTTTCATTTTTAACATTATTTAAGTGATAACCACTTTAAGCCATCCAGGACAGAGAAGCTCAGGGACAGGTACAGCAAAAGAGAGTACATAGACAGTTTCTGTCTTAGCCCACCTACTACATTCACATGCATGTCATTACCTCTCTGTAATGTCCTTCATGATCCTGGGGATTTTTCTCAGTGAGTGTGAGAAAGTTAGGAAGGAGATTCTCCTCTACTTTCTCTGTGAAGTGGATGGGAGCTAGTCACCACCCACCAGAAGAACTGTTAACTAGACAATCAGCATGTGAGGCACATGGCTGGTTCTAGCTAGAAGTTTTCCTGTGCTAGATTATTTATGATTTTTTATATTTTTTTGCATTATTCGTGTGATAACCCCCTTAAGCTATCCAGGACGGATCAGCTCATTGAAAAGTCAGCTCTCAGGAACTCAGAGAAAGGCACAGCAAGAGATGCTGCATAGACAGTTTCTTCTCCGTAATATCTTTCACGATCCTGGGTCTTCTGAGTGAGTGTGAGAACGTTACGAAGGAGATTCTCCTCTGCTTTCTCTGTGCAGTGTATGGGAGCTAGTCACCACCTACCAGATCTAGGAGAACTGTTAACTAAACATTCAGCATGCAGAGGAAACAAATGTTAAAAATGGCAAATACGAGTAATCTAATGAGTATAAATGGTGTTATTTCTCATCTGCACACACTGTACTATTGATTAGTGAAGTTGGTTGAAAGGTTAGTTACCCTTTAACAAAGCAAACCTAACTATTCTTCAGATATGCAATATGCTGATTTTATGACTAGTCTAACACCTTGAACCTATAAATACAATATTGTCTGTCCTGTTTGATTATAACTCACATTTTTCAAATCTATAATAGCAAATATAAAAAATAGAGAAAAAGACAATACACATAAGCAAGTCATAGACCGAAATATTGAAACAAGGGAGCCTACATAAAACATAATGAGAGGAGGCAATTACAGGGGAGGAGGAGAGCCTAAGAAAAGTAATGACCCAGGGTAGAGACGATTTAGTAAAAAAAAGAATCTCTTTTTCCAACTTGCAGGTATATTGCAAAAATAATAACATCAGATTGTTCAGTTTATTGCATTTATTTTATTAGACAAGCAACAAGTGAATACAATTTATAGGAAGCAAACCTTTCAAGCCAGTCTACTGCAAAGAATAAGGGTGATGGGCACATCTGCCGTGCGTACTGTACACAAATCCAGAGTAAAGCCGGTCTACCTTCTCCTGTGAATCTCAATTCTCTTACAGAACAATTCTGACTCACCAATTATGGCTTCACAGGTTACAGATCAGAGACCTGAGCCCTGGGACTATGGATAGAACATCTATAAGGCTTGGAAGGATATGGCTTAGTAATATAATCCCCTGCCCTCAGAGGGTAAGAAATAATTTAGAGGGTCACCATAAAAAATAAATGGGTTACAGTGCAGGCAACAATGCAAGCATCTGGTAAATATATTTTTATTACAATCATTTTTATTAACACCATTGTAAAATAAGTCCTTTAATGAACCTCAAATAGCGATTTTAAAAATGAATTCCTGGTTAATTATTGAATAATATTAATACTATGAAAGAGTCAACACACAAAGACATATTTGACATGCAGCATATTGGTCAGTAAGCTTGTAGCTAGTAAATGGTCGGAGCCGTCCTTAGCTTCTCAAACTGTACCATTTACATCTGGTATTTAATAAAGGTGCTGCTTCTGTTCAAACTCCATATACCCCACACACAAACTTCTGGCGGTGATGGGATCTTTGGTGAAGATTTATAGAATAATCTAATGTTTACTTAAAATAACAATTATTAAAAAGATTTAAAAATTTATTACAAGAAAATAATAAGTTTGTAATTTTGTCATATTCGGTTCTGCTCTACAAGTCTACCCTCACAGCAAAATGGTTCTTAGGGCTCCTGCACATGGCAGTATCACCAAACATAATATGGCACCTATAGAAATCTGTGGGTCTATGCTGTACCTCAGTGTGGCTACGATTTAATGTAGAGTGAGATGGATTTTTTTTTTATCACAAATTCATATGGGAAAATTCATATTCATATGGGAAAACATTTGACGTACCATCACAGTTTTGCTTTTTGGGAAGGTGGTGCCTTATATGTAATGCCGGGCCATAGGGAGACTTATGGAATTAATTTGCTGAATGTTCTCCAAACCTGTGGTTTTCTGGATGTTGCAAACCTTTGTAACAGGTCAACGGTTGGAGATGACAGTCTTAGAGAGATGATCTAGACCCCTGAGGAAGCTGGTGCCCACCAGCAATACACGTGGGGCAGGAAAATGTGCACGTCTTAATCTGGACATGTCCATTAGGCTACATGCACACGACCGTATGTGTTTTGCGGTCCGCAAATTGCGGATCAGAAAAAAAAAAAACAATGATGTTCCGTATTACTGAGAATTTGGTGTGTGCTTACTCCATATGTAGGGATATTTTGGGGTCTTTATTGAACAGAATATTTTAATCTCTGTCTTGCTGTGGCTATAATAAAGATTATTATATTTTATATCTTTGGGATGTGCTGCTTTTCGCTATAGTCCTTCTTTTCTGCTGAATACTTTGACTGAGAGGTGTTGTACTCTGTCGATCTGATATTAAAGGCCTATTATCTGCATAGGCCATCAACATAAAAAAAATCCCAGAAAACCTCTTTAAATTGTAAAAAAAAATGGATCAACTATTTACTGCTTTCCCCATTTATAGCGATAGCGCATCATGTATACCAGCCTGTGATCACTCAAATGACAGTCAACCATCAGCACTTCTTTTTCTAGTAAAAGCTCAAACATGTCAGATTTGTAGCTGAAATGTCTGTGAATAATCTGATACGTTCCCCATATGTTGGAATGGGGCGGTTTCTGCAGCATGCACATGGATTTGTGCATGCCCCATTCAGATGAATAGGGCAGTAACAGAAATTTCTGCAGAAAATCTGCCATGTATGAATGTATCCTAATGGTTATATGGTCATTTACAATGGCCTTTTCTAGTATTTTATCATTGTTACGAATCTGAGCGTGAAAAAATATATAATTTTTTTTTTTTTTTTTTAAAGACCTTAATCCTATGTTTTAGGGCTCATGCAGAAGAACGTCCAGGCTCTTTGCCCGTGCAATGGACCACAAATGGCGCTCTGCAATGCACAAGCATCGGCTGTGTGCACTCAATGCTGCAGATGTGAATCCATTGACTGGAATGGGTCCGCGATCTTCAAGATATGGCAAAAGATAGGACATGTCTTATCTTTTGCGGTGGGGAGGCATGGATCCAAAAGCCCATGGAAGCACTTTGTAGTCATTCCGTGGGCTTCTGATCCATGCCTCTGCTCCGCAAAAGATAGGACATGTCTTATCTTTAGCCGTATCTTGCAGATCACAGACCCATTCAAGTCAATCTGCAGAACTGAGTGCACACGGGCGGAATGCACGCAGGCAGTGCCCATATATTGCAGACCCGTCCGCCATACGTGCAGCGAGCCCTTACCTTCGTGGGCATGAGCCCTTATTGTTCCCGTTTTTAGTTGTGCAGCAATTATTGCATTAGGATAGGGCTACACAGGGACATGTGTCGCGTGACAGAAAGGGTACAACTACATTGCGATATGTGTCGAGCGATATTCATGTCACACCAAAGTCGTGTGACATTTATTATAATGATTGTCAATGGTGTCACAATGCGACACGCTGTGACTGGGACACGACAGTTGCACAAAACTACAACTTGGATGGATTTTTTGTCACTGTCGTGTAGCAGTCGCAGTGCGACACCATAGACTATCATTATAAAAAATGTTGCGTGACTTTGGTGCCACACATGTCGCTGTGTGGCCCTAGCCTTATCTGCCACCACTACTTCATTATTCGATTTTTTATGTATGTTTAGGTTTATGTCTCCTAATTCCACATTATCGCATCCCCTACTAAAGATTTTATTTGTGCCCAGTGATGGACTAAAATGATAGAAGAGCCTACTGCAAAGGGCAGGGACACAGGCACATAACATACTAAGGCCGGTTCACTTAACCATTTCATTTTCCATTATTCTGAACTGTCAGAAGAGAAGAAAAAGAAAAAAAGAATCCCGCATGCAGGACTTTTTTTTTTCCGTCTATAAAAAAACGGTTGCAAAATGTGCATAATGAATGCTCAGGATCTGTTGATTTTTGTTACAGGATAATTTATTTTTCCGAATAATTTCCCCCCCCATTTCTTCTGATGGATCAGAAGAACAGAAAATGAAAACGGTGATGTGAACCCAGCCTGATATGCATCTGCAATGACGCTACAAAGAGTAATAAAAAGTAGAGAAAATGTCTTCTTACAACAATATATTACAAAAGAAAAACACCCTTTTGTGCAGAACTTATATGCGTTACTGAAAGTTATGGCCGCTCTGCATCCTTTGTTACATTATCGTCATTATTATTATTACAAAATAATTCATAACGTACATGAACATAAAGCAGTACTTTGGCAATTACAAGGAAAGTACCTGCCTGTAGTACTTACAAGAAAGGGTGCAGGATCACACAGGCCACCTATTTTCTGGCTTACTATAGAGGTAGAGGAGCTGCAATAGGCAAGTTCATTCACACACAACATACTGGACGATCTTACAAACAAATTAAGAATAATGCAAAAAAAAAGGAAATATGTGGCTTAGTTATGATTGTTCTATCGTCATCAAAGGATATTCCAAAGAGTGTATTCTTGTATTTAAAGGGTACTCAGACTCAACGGGAAGGGAAGCTCACTACTCAACGGAGACCTAAAAATGCAGCTTGTTTTCTGGAGGACGCAGCTGGAATGCATTTACTTCAATGGTCAGGTCTTTATTGAGGGACCTGCACTGTGCTTGTTTCAATAACTCATATCTACAGGGTACGTAAAAAATCTGCACAGAATCTGTCCGGATCTATGCCAAATCTGCCATTAAATCTGTGTCAAAATCCGCATGTAGCGCCTGCAGATTTTGACATGGTTCATAGCCAGGGGTGCACTTAGCCTTTCTGCTGCCCGGCTCAGGCAGCGCGATAATGATGACACCGGCCTCTGATGGGCTACAGGAACTAGGACTAAAGCCTATTAGAGGAAACAGTGGGCCAGGGAGACATCACTGCCGTCGCATCATTCAACTGTATTGCTGTCCTGAGTACACCAATGCAGTTGAATATGTAGAGATGAGCGTTTCCACAATGAAAGTGCTCATTGCCCATGGCCCTTCTGCTGCCCCTCTCTTGCCCCTACCTGGTGCTGCCTAACCTGGCCTCATTGGTGGTGCACCCCTGTTCATAGCAGTTTTTGATATGGATCCATATTTTCTACAGCAAAATGCATACCCTAAACACTGTTTAATGTAATTAAGGAGCAGCTGTCAGCTCCCCTGCCTGTTTTAACAAATACCTTCATTACCAAATAAGTTCTGGAGCATTTTCTTGCCGTTAGGGCCGCTTCACACGAGCGGATGCCGTGCGTGGCATCCGCTCCGTGAAAGAGTGCCAAGACCCGCTGCAGACTACAGAGGCACGGAGCAGTAACATGACTGTTAATGCTCCGTGCCTCTCTGTGACCTCTTTACTTCGAAATCACAGTGACAACTGTGATTTCGAAGTAAAGAGATAACAGAGAGGCACGGAGCATTAACAGTCATGTTACTGCTCCGTGCCTCTGCAGTCTGCAGCGGGTCTTGGCACTCTTTCACGGAGCGGATGCCACGCACGGCATCCGCTCGTGTGAAGCGGCCCTTACTGTGTTATTCCTCCTGGAACTTTCTGAAAAAATGGACAACTGGCTGTTACGACTCCCTTTGTCAAAGTGATGTGTCCTTACATGAGGGGTCAGCAACCTCAGGCACTCCAGCTGTTGTGAAACTACATCTCGCAGCATGCAAATTTATAGGCTGTTCTTGGAACACCCTAAGGGCTCATTCACACGACAGTTGTTTGGGTCTGCATCCGAGCTGAAATGTTTTCAGTTCGGATGTGGACCAATTTACTTCAATGGGGCTGCAAAAGATGCGGACAGCACTCTGTGTGCTGTCTGCATCCATTGCTCCATTCCATGGCCCAGCAAGCAAAAAAATAAAAATAAATACAACATGTTCTATTCTTGTCCATTTTGCAGACAAGTATAGGCATTTCTTTTATGGGCGGAACGCACATGGGCGGCATCCTTGTTTTGCAGATCAGCAATTTGCAGACCGCAAAACACGGCACGGTCGTGTGCATGTAGCACAGGGAATAGAGCATGCTGGGAGTTGTAGTTTCACAACAAGTTGCTGACCCCCCTGCTCTTCACAGTCATTGTCAGCACTGAATGGACAGTGCCAAACAACTCCCTAACTGGTAACACCAAGCTGTCAATTTATTCATAAATGTATTATTAGAATTCAAGAGGAATAATAGAGGACACAAAGTTACAAGAAAAGATGCAGAAGCATTATTATATTATTGGGAATGCAACTATTTACTGAAACAGACGTGTCCCCAGAGCTGACAGATCCTCTTTTTTTAATTTCTACCCAGACGCCATCAAATCATCGCATTGGGAGAATTTGCTCCCTCTGCCACTTCTTGCACAACAGGAAGAAATGTGTTCCCTCTCACTCTTCATTAGAATTGCTCATATGATGAAGACGTACGGTGCGGGGCAAAGCGCCTTTTTATCAGTTCACTATATTTCTACCCCTATGCATGGCCATGGATATATTTTATTAAATATATTATATATGGACACTCTGCAAATTGGGTGTGGTGTTAGTAAAACCATGCCATCGCATACAAATAGACGTACCTCAGGGGTTGTCTGCTTTCCACTAGTTCTGCTATGGCATTGAAGTATGAGAAGAAGGTCCCACAAACAGGACCCTTGTCTATTAGCCAGAGCAGACAGCCCATCTCTACCTCTTTAGAGGACTTCTAGCATCCAGCTGTTACCTGACCATAGAGCGGGTCCTGAACCTCCTATGACGTCCATATTCCCTATATGTGAATGTGATGAGACAC
Source organism: Bufo gargarizans (assembly GCF_014858855.1). Taxonomy (NCBI): domain Eukaryota; kingdom Metazoa; phylum Chordata; class Amphibia; order Anura; family Bufonidae; genus Bufo; species Bufo gargarizans. Next base: position 638,664,364 of record NC_058080.1, on the reverse strand, counting down.
ATAGAATCAGAGGTCCCAGCAGTAGGTTCTCTGGGATCAGCTAATGTCTGTGGTACTGTATCTGCATAATGCTATTCATCTATTCAAATTAGATTAAAAATATTTTTTTTTATCTGTTTTTATATTTGCATTCTTTGAAACATTTTTTGGTGCATTGTTTACAGTATAAATGCCAACTCCAGATGTTAACTGAAAGTCTATGGGAAATATGAAATGCATGCTGCAAAAAACGGATCCGCAAAAAATACGGATGACGTCCGTATGCATTTCGTATTTTGCGGAACCGAACAGTTGGCCCTAATAGAACAGTATTATCCTTGTCCGTAATGCAGACAATAATAGGACATGTTCTATTTTTTGGCGGAACGGAAATACGGACATACGGAAACGGAATGCACGCGGAGTAACTTCAGTTTTTTTGCAGACCGTATACGGAACCATCCATTTCAATGGGTCCGCAAAAAAAAATGGAACGGACACGGAAAGATAATACGTTCGTGTGCATGAGGCCATAGGGGGGAAAAAAACGTTTTGAAAAAGACGTTTAAAAAAGCATGCATTTTTTATGGCCTTTTTTAAGGAATAATTAAAAAAAGCACCACACTAAAGGCTAGCTTTACATATAGTCTATTTGTTGGCAGTTTTGTGGTTTTTAGCAATATTATATGCATTCAGTTATTCCTTTAAAGTCTATAAAGAGTTATGGAATTCACTGTAAAGGATTTTTTGCATGGTGTTTTTTGCACTGTGTTGCTGGCGTTTTTGTCAGCATGATCTAGGTTTGGTGTTTTTTTAGGCTTTAGGACTCTCTGTGAGAATTGAAAAACGCACAAAGAAAAGTCCAGCTCACCCAATTATTCCACCACCTGCGTGCACGGAAAAGGCCGGCAAGCCCGTATATTCTTGATATGAAAGCACAATGAAATTCCAGCACTCACGATTTTGGTAGCTAAAATCTTCGTCTTTTATTCAGGCAGTAGACATATAAACAGGACATCCACCCACAAGTGCAGCAACCTTGACGCGTTTCGAACAGTAGTTCTTAGTCGTAACCTACTGTTCGAAACGCGTCAAGGTTGCTGCACTTGTGGGTGGATGTCCTGTTTATATGTCTACTGCCTGAATAAAAGACGAAGATTTTAGCTACCAAAATCGTGAGTGCTAGAATTTCATTGTGCTTTCATATCAAGAATTGAAAAACACCTGAAAAAAATACTTGTAAAAGTTTTACAATAAAAAAAATGCTTAATAAACCCTGCAAACAACATAAAAAGTGTGTTTTTACGTCCAAATGCCATAAAAATACTATGTGTGAAAGAAGCCTTAATGCAATTATTATTATTTTTTTAAATGAGTACAGGCATGGAATTCCCAAATTCAGCAGTAGCTCAATTGTATGAGCCTCCAATTACAAAAGTAAGGCCTCTTTCGGACATTAGTGAATCACAGGCGTGAACTGTGGTCTCCTCAGAACGCTCACATACCCATTGACTTTAATGTGTGTATTCAGACATCAGTGGTTTTCCACAGACCTGGGTCAGCATTGACACCAGGGAAGCATGCCCTATTTTTGTCCGTTATTACAGATCCCTCACACACCTTATAGTCTATGGGTTCATGAGAACAATGGACACTAAATGGATGCCATCTGTGTCTGGTCCATGGTTTTCACGGATCACTGCTAGGAGATGCTCTGGAAGTTAATATTCAGCCTAGCAGTGTCCATGGAATACGGATTCTTCACAGACATCTTCACAGAACTACTGACCAACTTGTCACAGATGTCACCACAGACACGATTATAAAATCTTTAAAATAAGGGAAGTGATAGGCTCATGTTACATCTAAAAATCCCTTAATTCAGCTGGATATAAAATATTCCCTTTCCCCATAATAAAACAAATGGAGTGGTTTCGCACTCATCATGCAAATGCTGTTTGAATGGCGTTGCAGATATTTCCCAAGTCAAAGTGGTCTGGGCTGGAGGGTCTTACTGGTTAGACCATCAATTTTCTCATTATTCCTTTATACACTCATTTTGATGCATATTCAGCCTAGTCCACCTCCAGTAGAGAAAACATAAGTATGTAAGCAGGGGTGCACCTAGCCTTTCCGCTTCCTGAGGCGAAAACTGAGACGGCGTCCCCCCCATGCCAATTTCTTAACTTAACCCCTTTGCCACAATGAAAGCCCATGGCCCTTTCCGCTGCCCCTCTCTTGTCCCTACTTGGTGCTGCCTGAGGTGATCGCCTCACCTGGCCTCATTGGTGGTGCACCCCTGTATGTAAGACCCCGGTAATCTGAGGCAGACTGGTTGCTAGCTAAATGCTGCGTGACAACCCCAGCGACTGTCCATAGCAACCACCAGCCTGTTTAAAATAAACCATCTATTCATCTGGTCTGGGTTGGCACTATGCTGGCCACAGGGAAAATCAGCTTGGCAGTAGTCGCCATTCCCATCTGAAGCTGTATTATCAGATCAATTTATCCAAATATAAATTTAGGCAGAGCATGGGTTATATATATATATAAAATAATGAGTAACATTACAAATACATTACATTACCTAGATTGCACTGATCCTAAGTTGTAACGTACTGTATATTATAGTCCAGAGCTGCAATCACAATTCTGCTGGCTTCTATTTGAACAAGAAAAAGAGTTTTCTGCATTATATTCTGGAAGTGTTTTTGCTTCTATGAGCCCATGCACATCGCCTTATTACAGATCCAAATTGTACGGATCCATAATACTGCCCCAAAGCATGGTAAAGGCCAAACCTGTATCTTCATGTACCACTGAATTTATGAGGAAGCAAACCAAACAAGGTTTCTTCAGAAAGAGTCCATGAGAAAAATGTGGCATATTTCAACATATCATATAACGGTTATTCTGATCTAATACAGAAGTGAATAAAGTGCATTAAGAAGTCACCATATGGCAGTACACAATGGGGCAGATTTACTAATCCTAAAGACAGTGTAAGCTTAGGGAGGCTATCTAGACCTGCACAGGTTTATCACAGGGGCTTAGGCTGGATGATAAATCTGGTGCAAATATTGGTTAGCTTATTATGAGACAGAATTTTATGGCAGAATTGTAGCAGAAAGTTTGGTGCAAAATGTTGCACGCTAGGCTACACCCCTTTCCAGCAAAGCCCCGTGCCGTTTTGAACGAGTTGAAACAATTAAAAAAAAAAACAATTGAGCCACTTTTTAGATAGATTATAGGCACAGGCACAGTAGTACGGTAACTCTGGGCCATGGTGTCTGTACTCCATAATAGCAAATCCTAGAATATCAGAGTGATGCTGTACAAGGTATGTGCATGTAGTTTTGTTCTGGCAGCACATCATATCAGTGCCATGTATAAACACTACACTTTTCAGAATATTGAAGGGATTCTCCAGGCTTTCCATTTTGATGGCTTATCCTCAGTATAGGTCATCAATATGAGATTGGAGGGAGTCTGACGACTCCGGCCACCCCCACCGACCAGCGCTTTGAGGAAGCCGCGGCACCCCCCAAAGCCCCGCAGCCTCCTTGCAGCTTAACACACACAGTGCTGTCCATTTGGTATTGGCTGTGCCTGTTATTGGAACTCATCCCCATTCACCTGAATGGGACTGAGCTGCGCCTAGGCCAGTAATGGCTAACCTCCAGCACTCCAGCTGTGGTGAAACTATGACTCCCAGCGTGCTCTATTTATTTCTAGAGTTCTGAGAAAAGCCAAGCAAGTGTACATCTTGGGAGTTGTAGTTTTACCACAGCTGGAGGTTAGCTATCACAGGCCTAGGCCATGTGACCGATGAACGTGATGTCACACAGCCGATCAACCGATGTTGACCTATCCTGAGGATCGGACATAAATATTAAAATCAAATCCCGGAAAAACCCTTTAATTATTAGAATAAACTTCGTACAAGCACTGAAGCAGCAGGGGTTGCTAGAGTAGATGAACTCAGAGTCTGCAGATGTCTAATTGCAGCTGTGAATGGTAACAAATTAATTGATTTGCAATGTTTATGTAGATGATATAATTAATTAATGGCCTTCAAAGAAGAGCCTACAATTTAAGGGTTCACCCAGAATTGGCTCAGCGACTGATATTTTCATTTGTTCTCTAATTTATCATAAGGAATTCAGCATTTCACAAGTACATTTTTTCTGTGCAAATAAACTATTTCCCTCCTCTTTTGGTTTCATGACTTGAGCTGGGTGGTTGTATGTGTGATGGTCCTAAAGAACAGAGGAGCTTGAGGGACAAGTTACAGAATGTATCACACCATAGCTTTAAATATTATATTAGCTCTCACAGGCCTGAGCTTAGACACCCAAACCCGGGGGAACCGCTAGGCACTGAATCCAAAAGTGCATATTATTCTTTAAAAATCCAAAGAATAGCTGTGTATAATAAATATAGCTTTTTTTTGGGCTAAAGCATATGCATATAGTGTGCAGCCTTTAATTGCCTATCTCAGCCATGTACTTACAGAAGACAATATCTACACTAATCTGAATGCTGAGCATTCACACAGATAGACATGGACTCCCAAGTTTATATCAAATTAGTATAGTACAATGGTATCTGCCTTTATACAATATATACAAATTGTCTCAATCATGATAAAAATACAATATAAGGTAACATAAACAATGAGGATGCGTGTGAGGCCGTAGGGCTTCCCTTTTTCTGCATCGAGCAGATGCCTTTCTTCTCCATGCGGAACATTCGCTAACCAAGATTATTTTTCTTCCTTTTGCTGGGGCTGTGACTGAGGTCTGGTTTTAGTTCACGATATTGCACCTGTTTAAACACAAATTCAGAGACAAAACTGGTGAGTGGATGCATCCCATTAATAGAAGGAATATGGAATTTTTATCAGCCTGAGAACAGAGTTAAGGCTACAGCTGGGACTGAGTCATACAAGATGGAAAGATATGGAGGGAGAAGTCATAGCAGAAATGGGATAAATATGCCAGGAAACAAAAAGTGGATTCCTATCCCATCTTAATGTAGGACTGCAAAAATGAATTGTATAACCTGATATGACTAGATTGTTCCTGTTACAACAGGTACAGGAAAGGGGATGGTTAGAAGATTTACAATGGTCTATCATGTGTAGAGATGAGCGAAGTTATCAAAAATTCGATTTGACTGCTTCACTTAAGTTTACAAAGAAATTCAATTAGTTCCGAATTACTTTGTCACTAATTGCATTCCTTTGTATGTAGCAGGCGCAATGACGGGGAACAGTGATCGTGCCACCCATCATTGAACCCTTCAGATGCTGAGTTCAACACTGATCGAGGCATCTGTCACATTAAGGCCTTTGAGGGGTTAATCAGGGGATTGAATCAGGGGATTAAAAACAAAAAATACAGACTCGCCTCGCGGAGAGGTCATCACGGCCATCTTCAATGAAAAAAACGTGCCAAATCTCGCGTGCGCTGATCAATCAAGATGGCCACGACGGCTTCTCCGCGAGCAAATGGATGAGGTGAGTATGTATATTTTTTTATACATTAAAAAATTGATTTGTTACCACAAAGCACAAGGAAATTCAGCTTCGTGACTAATCAAATTTTTCCTGAAATTAGGATCGAGGTCCACTTCGATTTGCCCAACACTAATGTGGTGTCAGGAATCTGGTAACCAAAGTACTAAAAATTCTATATTTGACTACATTTTTACCAAAGTATTTAAAGAAACACTTTATGATCAAGCAGACTGAGCGCTCAAACCGGACTAAAACGGTTTAGTTTGATGGTAACACATCCGGATGCATCCGTTCCGTTAGGATGCGGTTGTGTTACATCCAAACTGAACAAACTGGATCAGACACTAAAATCATTGTAAAGTCAGTGGGTGAAGGATCAGATCTGGTTTGTTCCGTTTCGCAGGCCGGACACAAAACCGCAGCTTGGAACCGAATGCATCCTGATCAGTTTTGTCCCCTTTGACAATAAATGGGGACAACACGGAACTGTTTTGGCTGGGGTTTGAGACCCTCTGCCAGGTCTCAAAACCGGAATGCCACAACGCAAGTGGCAACAATCCATAGCAGTATATAGAAGCTTGCCTGGGGCTGCTTTCATACAGTCAGTGTTTGGTCAGTGATTTCCATTAGTGATTGTGATCCATTACCAGGTGCGGGTGAGAAACACAGATCCGGTACAAATCTATCCATTAAATTATACCTTATCTAGGATCTACTCACAATCACTGATGGAAAACACTCACCGAACACTCACTTTGGCCTCATGCACACGACCGTTGTGCGGCCTTTCTGTGCATTGGGGACCGCAATTTGCAGTCCCCAATGCACGGGCAACGTCCGTGCAGCAGCCAGGATGGATCGAGACCCATTCAACTTGAATGGGTCCGTGATCCGTCCGCACTGCATAAAAATATGACATGTTCTGGGGTGTGGACGCACGGACAGAAACACCACGGAAGCACTCCGTGCCTTCCTTTGCGCACCGCAGCTCTGGATTGCGGACCCATTCAAGTGAATGGGTCCGCCTCTGTGATGCAGGGAGCACACGGGCGGTGCCTGCATATTGCGGACCCGCTGTTTGTGTGCTGCAATACGGCTATGGCCGGGCAACGGCCGTGTGCATGAGGTCTTTGTGAAAAAGGCCTTAGGCTGTGTCACCAATCTTTCAAGCTGATGTGATGGCTGAGGCCTGTGATTGGTAGCAGCAGTCACAGGACCAAACCCCTTTCTGGTCCTGGAAGAGACTGGAAAGAAAGCATTAGTAGGACCCTGGACAGGTGAGTGGTGTTTTTTTTTGTTAAAGGGCACAACTTAGGACCATAGTAGTTGTTGGCTCCATGGCCGGACAATCCCTTTGAAGGGCATATTAACATGTGTCGGAGCTTGCAATCCGCGCACATGCCGCAGGATCAACCCCATTCATACGTACAAAACTGATTTTCAGATGCAGAAATTTCTGCAACAAATCTGACGTCTGTGAACATGCCATTAAGAGTGCTGTAACTGACTAAGGGGTCGTAGGCCCTTCTAGGTGTGGGCTCTCTGGCACTGCTCTAATGCCCAAATGGTCAGTCAGGCCCTGCTTTAGATTTAGTTGCCCAAACATTTCAAAATAAGTGACATGATATCAGGTGGCTCAAAAATCCAGCAATCGCCATGTAGAACCATTAGTAAATAATGACTGTTTTATGGCAGCCTGTAGTGTGGAGTCTATTTGCACTTCAATGTTCTAGTAGCCAATGCAGACTGTTCACACCCCTTTTACCCACTCCTATAAGGCCCCTTTCACACGAGCGTGACGGATTAGGTCAGGGTGCATTCAGTGAAACTCACACTATTTTGCAAGCAAGTTCAGTCAGTTTTGTCTGCGATTGCATTCAGTTGTTCAGTTTTTTCCGCGCGGGTGCAATGCGTTTTAATGCGTTTTTCACGCGCGTGATAAAAAACTGAAGGTTTACAAAAAACATCTCTTAGCAACCATCAGTGAAAAAAGCATCGCACCCGCACTTTCTTGCGGATGCAATGCGTTTTTCACGCAGCCTCATTCACTTCTATGGAGCCAGGGCTGCGTGAAAAACTCTGAATATAGAACATGCTGCGATTTTCATGCAACGCAGAACTGATGTGTGAAAAACAACACTCATGTACACAGACCCATTGAAATGAATGGGTCAGGATTCAGTGCGGGTGCTATGCGTTCACGTCACGCATTGCACCCGCGCGGAAAACTCGCTCGTGTGAAAGGGGCCTAACTTGCACCTTAGGCGTGATGTAAGTATAAACTGGAGGCAGTAACTACAACCAAAATTCTCTACACTCTGTATTGGCAAAAACTGTAAAATGACCATCCTGACACCGCAACTCTGATAGAGAAGTTTGCAATAGTTTGTGTAAAGCATAGGCTACTTTGGTTGTTATCCCAGGCAGTGTGGTCTTCCCTAGTGGTGATGTGTTTGATTCTTTGCACAGCAGATTTTCTGACATTAGTCTCAGCTGTGAGAGCTATTAGGCTGGGTTCACACGGGCGTGTCCGGATTAGGTCCGTATGTGTCCCGATGTATTGCGGCAAACCCGCGCGATTAGGTACGCAATTGCAGTCAGTTTTGACTGCGATTGCGTTCCGATGTTCAGTTTTTATCGCGTGGGTGCAATGTGTTTTGCACTCGCGTGATAAAAAAACTACTGTGGTACCCAGGTTTGGGTTAGTTGTAGTGTAGATTGTATTATTTTCCCTTATAACATGGTTAAAAGGGAAAATAATAGCATTCTGAATACAGAATGCTTAGTAGGTGATCAATTGAGGGTTAAAAAATAAAATAAAAAATTAACTCACCTTCTCCTCTTGATCGCGTAGTTCCCGGTCTCTTCTTTACTTCTTTAATGATGAACTACCGGCTAGGACCTGTGGTGACGTCAGATCACATGCTCCAATCACATGGTCCATCACTACGGTCACCAAAGGTCCTTTAGCCGACAGCTCATCAGAAGAGACCGGGAACTACGCGATCAAGAGGAGAAGGTGAGTTCATTTTAAAAAAAAAATTTTTAACCCTCAATTGATCACCTACTAAGCATTCTGTATTCAGAATGCTATTATTTTCCCATGTTATAAGGGAAAATAATACAGTGAATAGACTGTCACCTAGCAACCATGCGTGAAAATCGTATCGCATCCGCACTTGCTTGCAGATGCTTGCGATTTTCACTCAGCCCCATTCACTTCTATGGGGCCTGTGTTGCGTTCTAAACGCACAATATAGAGCATGCTGCGATTTTCACGCAACGCATAAGTGATGCGTGAAAATCACAGCTCATGTGCACAGCCCCATAGAAATGAATGGGTTCAGATTCAGTGCGGGTGCAATGTGTTCACCTCCCGCATTGCACCCGCGTGGAAATCTCGCCCGTGTGAACTCAGCCTTAAACAGATTCAAATACAGAACCGAACAATATATTCCCGCTGTATGAAATAGGACATTGCAAAGGGCAGTATTACAGGCATTTGTATCAGGTTTAGGCCTCATGTCTACAACACTTTTGCAGATCGAATGCGGATTTGTTCATTTCTATGGAGGCGCAAAAAATACGGACAGCACACCGACATCATCTGTGTGCTGCCCGCCGTCCGTCCATCCCTGCCGCCACCTATAGAACATTGATGTGGACAAGAATAGGCATTTCTACAATGCACATGGACTGCATTGGTATTTTGCGGATCCGCAATTTGCAGATACCAAAATTGATCCGGTCGTGTGCAGGAGGTCTTAATGTATCCAGTTTATGTAGTACAAGTCGTGTTAGGTTATAGGACTAGTAAGACAGAAATGTGAATGTTGTTACAGAGATGATCACATTAGCTGAGTGCAAATAATTACAATTCATTAGACTGAATATGTCAGCGATATCTAAGCGTGAGAATAATAATAATTAGACTGCCACAGATAATATCCGTACTGTATTAACATAGTATACTGTGAGGCCTTGTGCATGGGATGTCACACACTGGGTCAGGTGTTTGCTGGTACTTGTTGGGTATAGACATCAGTAATAATCAGTTTGTCAACTTTAAATTAGAAGGTTAAGGAGCAGGACCCTTCATTTTAAGCTGTAGCTTTGAGAGGGCTCTGGGCTGTTTGTCCATAAGCTTCCCTATGGAAAAGGAGCAACTCAAAAATAACAAAGATCAGCACCATACAAATATTAATAGGTCCATCTCTTGTGCAAAGTAAAGAAAAGCATAAAATGTAAGGGATCTCATACATAATATGTAATATACAGCATATACATAGTCGTGTGATGATAATGGGATTTCTGACGGGTCTGTATTTGTTATATCATCTACAGCAAGCATTCTTCAAAGAGATGAGCATATAGCAACCCATCTGTCAGCAGATTTGTACCTATGACACTGGCTGACCTGTTACATGTGCACTTGGCAGCTGAAGGCATCTGAGTTGGTCCCATGTTCATATGTGCCCGCATTGCTGAGGAAAATTAGGTTTTAATGTATGAAAATGAGCCACTAGGAGCAACATGGCCGATAAAGGCAGACCACGCAGCTGCTATGAGGTCCGTGGCACTGGGGGGCCGGAGTGAATGGAAGGCCCAGCCCCCTTTGTCTCCAGACTCAGTCAGTTTATAGTTATGTTATCTGAACACTACTAGCCTACTACTAGTTATTGGCAAGCATTGGGAGGGCCCACCCACTTGTCTTCCGTCCTGGGCCCTGCTTCCTCTCCCCCGTTGTTCTAGAGATCGGTGAGGGTCACAACGCTTAGACCCCCACCCAATATATCAAAAGTTTTGTGAAAACAGAGTGACCCTTTAAGAAATGACCACGTACAATGACATACAAGCCTGTATGCACAAAATCACAATAGGTAATTAGATAGTACATAGGATGGGTACTTAGAGCAATAGTCTCCAAGCAATGAGCTTTTTACCAAGTATCCAAATCAAGTCTGAGCTGCTGCCCTGAAGATGGTTTTATTTTAGAGAAGTTCAAGTGGTACATGGTGCTACCAGTACTTCCACCCCTGCATTGGGTTGGGGAGGTTAGTCGCTGGTGGTTGCCTACTGTATGTGGTTGTTTGTCGGAAGAAATAGAAATTTTCTTTCACAAGTTTTCTTTAATACAAATCCACTGATCACTTCCAAACTACTGAAACCTCAGGCCTGGAGAGGGGTAGTGTCATTAGGGTAAGAGGCACACAGTTGGGTACTCACCAGCTGCACATCAGAAGGAACTCTGGAGAGGAAGTCAAGAAGCTCATTATTGTCAATCATGTAAGGACTGCGAATTTTCTTTGTAAACTTATTTATACCTAGAATTGCAGAGAAAAAAGAGGCATGACTCAAATACATGAATCATTTAGTTTATGTTAAAAGTAGACATTATAGTACCCAGAATATGGCTGTGCTCAAATTATAAAGACCTAGGGGGAGATTTATCAAACTGGTGCAAAGTAGAACTGACTTAGTTGCCCTTAGCAACCAATCAGATTCCAGCTGTCAAAAATGAAAGGTGGAATCTGATTGGTTGCTATGGGCAACTAAGCCAGTTCTACTTTACATGGTTGCTATGGGCAACTAAGCCAGTTCTACATTACACCAGTTTGATAAATCCCCCCTTAATTTACATTTCACCTATGGCCTCCCCCCTTCATTGTATTCTAAGTCTGTTTCTTGTCTTAATTAGGGATGAGCGAACTCGAACTGTATAGTTCGGGTTCGTACCGAATTTTGGGGTGTCCGTGACACGGACCCGAACCCGGACATTTTCGTAAAAGTCCGGGTTCGGGTTCGGTGTTCGTCGCTTTCTTGGCGCTTTTGTGACACTTTCTTGGCGCTTTTTGAAAGGCTGCAAAGCAGCCAATCAACAAGCGTCATACTACTTGCCCCAAGAGGCCGTCACAGCCATGCCTACTATTGGCATGGCTGTGATTGGCCAGAGCACCATGTGACCCAGCCTCTATTTAAGCTGGAGTCACATAGCGCCGCCCGTCACTCTGCTCTGATTAGCGTAGGGAGAGGTTGCGGCTGCGACAGTAGGGCGAGATTAGGCAGATTAACTCCTCCAAAGGACTTGATTATTGATCGATCTGCAGCTGTGGGTCATTGAGCTGCTGATACTCAATTGCTCACTGTTTTTAGGCTGCCCAGACCGTTTGTCAGTCACATTTTTCTGGGGTGATCGGCGGCCATTTTGTGTCTTGTGGTGCGCCAGCACAAGCTGCGACCAAGTGCATTTAACCCTCAATGGTGTGGTTGTTTTTTGGCTAAAGCCTACATCAGGGTGAAGCTGTCACACCAAGTGCATTTAACCAGCAATAGTCTGTTTATTTTTTGGCCATATACTACATCAGGGGCAAGCTGCGCCCGTCACCAAGTGCATTTAACCCTCAGTAGTGTGGTTGGTCAAGCTATCACACCAAGTGCATTTAACCAGCAATAGTCTGTTCATTTTTTGGCCATATACTAAATCAGGGGCAAGCTGCACCCGTCACCAAGTGCATTTAACCAGCAATAGTCTGTTCATTTTTTGGCCATATACTACATCAGGGGCAAGCTGCGCCCGTCACCAAGTGCATTTAACCCTCAGTAGTGTGGTTGGTCAAGCTATCACACCAAGTGCATTTAACCAGCAATAGTCTGTTCATTTTTTGGCCATATACTAAATCAGGGGCAAGCTGCGCCTGTCACCAAGTGCATTTAACCCTCAGTAGTGTGGTTGGTCAAGCTATCACACCAAGTGCATTTAACCAGCAATAGTCTGTTCATTTTTTGGCCATATACTACATCAGGGGCAAGCTGCGCCCGTCACCAAGTGCATTTAACCCTCAGTAGTGTGGTTGGTCAAGCTGTGACACCAAGTGCATTTAACCAGCAATAGTCTGTTCATTTTTTGGCCATATACTACATCAGGGGCAAGCTGCGCCCGTCACCAAGTGCATTTAACCAGCAATAGTCTGTTCATTTTTTGGCCATATACTACATCAGGGGCAAGCTGCGCCCATCACCAAGTGCATTTAACCCTCAGTAGTGTGGTTGGTCAAGCTGTGACACCAAGTGCATTTAACCAGCAATAGTCTGTTCATTTTTTGGCCATATACTACATCAGGGGCAAGCTGCGCCCGTCACCAAGTGCATTTAACCAGCAATAGTCTGTTCATTTTTTGGCCATATACTACATCAGGGGCAAGCTGCGCCCGTCACCAAGTGCATTTAACCCTCAGTAGTGTGGTTCGTCAAGCTGTGACACCAAGTGCATTTAACCAGCAATAGTCTGTTCATTTTTTGGCCATATACTACATCAGGGGCAAGCTGCGCCCGTCACCAAGTGCATTTAACCAGCAATAGTGTGGTTATTTTTTGGCCATATCCCAGTCTAATTCTGTCACTAAATCCATACCGGTCACCCAGCGCCTACATACTAGGCCTCAAATTTATATCCCGCTAAATCTCTCGTTACCGCTGTCCTGTTGTGGCTGGGAAAGTTATTTAGTGTCCGTCAAAGCACATTTTTTGTTCTGGGTTGAAATACAATTCCCAATTTAGCAATTTCATAATTTAGTGGTTTCTGCTATATCAGAGCTATTTGAAATCTATCCCTAAAAGGGTATATAATATTCAAGGTGCACATAGGGTCATTCAGAATAACTTCACACACACGCTACTGTGCATTTCCAAGTCTAATTCTGTTAGTAAATCCATACCGGTCACCCAGCGCCTAAATACTAGGCCTCAAATTTATATCCCGCTAAATCTCTCGTTACCGCTGTCCTGTTGTGGCTGGGAAAGTTATTTAGTGTCCGTCAAAGCACATTTTTTGTTCTGGGTTGAAATACAATTCCCAATTTAGCAATTTCATAATTTAGTGGTTTCTGCTATATCAGAGCTATTTGAAATCTATCCCTAAAAGGGTATATAATATTCAAGGTGCACATAGGGTCATTCAGAATAACTTCACACACACGCTACTGTGCATTTCCAAGTCTAATTCTGTTAGTAAATCCATACCGGTCACCCAGCGCCTAAATACTAGGCCTCAAATTTATATCCCGCTAAATCTCTCGTTACCGCTGTCCTGTTGTGGCTGGGAAAGTTATTTAGTGTCCATCAAAGCACATTTTTTGTTCTGGGTTGAAATACAATTCCCAATTTAGCAATTTCATAATTTAGTGGTTTCTGCTATATCAGAGCTATTTGAAATCTATCCCTAAAAGGGTATATAATATTCAAGGTGCACATAGGGTCATTCAGAATAACTTCACACACACGCTACTGTGCATTTCCAAGTCCAATTCTGTTAGTAAATCCATACCGGTCACCCAGCGCCTAAATACTAGGCCTCAAATTTATATCCCGCTAAATCTCTCGTTACCGCTGTCCTGTTGTGGCTGGGAAAGTTATTTAGTGTCCGTCAAAGCACATTTTTTGTTCTGGGTTGAAATACAATTCCCAATTTAGCAATTTCATAATTTAGTGGTTTCTGCTATATCAGAGCTATTTGAAATCTATCCCTAAAAGGGTATATAATATTCAAGGTGCACATAGGGTCATTCAGAATAACTTCACACACACGCTACTGTGCATTTCCAAGTCTAATTCTGTTAGTAAATCCATACCGGTCACCCAGCTCCTAAATACTAGGCCTCAAATTTATATCCCGCTAAATCTCTCGTTACCGCTGTCCTGTTGTGGCTGGGAAAGTTATTTAGTGTCCGTCAAAGCACATTTTTTGTTCTGGGTTGAAATACAATTCCCAATTTAGCAATTTCATAATTTAGTGGTTTCTGCTATATCAGAGCTATTTGAAATCTATCCCTAAAAGGGTATATAATATTTAAGGTGCACATAGGGTCATTCAGAATAACTTCACACACACGCTACTGTGCATTTCCAAGTCCAATTCTGTTAGTAAATCCATACCGGTCACCCAGCGCCTAAATACTAGGCCTCAAATTTATATCCCGCTAAATCTCTCATTACCGCTGTCCTGTTGTGGCTGGGAAAGTTATTTAGTGTCCGTCAAAGCACATTTTTTGTTCTGGGTTGAAATACAATTCCCAATTTAGCAATTTCATAATTTAGTGGTTTCTGCTATATCAGAGCTATTTGAAATCTATCCCTAAAAGGGTATATAATATTCAAGGTGCACATAGGGTCATTCAGAATAACTTCACACACACGCTACTGTGCATTTCCAAGTCCAATTCTGTTAGTAAATCCATACCGGTCACCCAGCGCCTAAATACTAGGCCTCAAATTTATATCCCGCTGAATTTGAATACAATACATTGGGCCAAATAATATTTTTGTTGTTGTGGTGAACCATAACAATGAGGAAAACATCTAGTAAGGGACGCGGACGTGGACATGGTCGTGGTGGTGTTAGTGGACCCTCTGGTGCTGGGAGTGGACGTGGCCGTTCTGCCACAGCCACACGTCCTAGTGTACCAACTACCTCAGGTCCCAGTAGCCGCCAGAATTTACAGCGATATATGGTGGGGCCCAATGCCGTTCTAAGGATGGTAAGGCCTGAGCAGGTACAGGCATTAGTCAATTGGGTGGCCGACAGTGGATCCAGCACGTTCACAGTCCACCAACCCCATCAGTCTGTCACATCACCCCCATGCATACCAGGGAAACTGTCTCAGCCTCAAGTTATGCAGCAGTCTCTTATGCTGTTTGAAGACTCCGCTGGCAGGGTTTCCCAAGGGCATCCACCTAGCCCTTCCCCAGCGGTGAAAGACATAGAATTCACTGACGCACAACCACTTATGTTTCCTGATGATGAGGACATGGGAATACCACCTCAGCATGTCTCTGATGATGACGAAACACAGGTGCCAACTGCTGCGTCTTTCTGCAGTGTGCAGACTGAACAGGAGGTCAGGGATCAAGACTGGGTGGAAGACGATGCAGGGGACGATGAGGTCCTAGACCCCACATGGAATGAAGGTCGTGCCACTGACTTTCACAGTTCGGAGGAAGAGGCAGTGGTGAGACCGAGCCAACAGCGTAGCAAAAGAGGGAGCAGTGGGCAAAAGCAGAACACCCGCCGCCAAGAGACTCCGCCTGCTACTGACCGCCGCCATCTGGGACCGAGCACCCCAAAGGCAGCTTCAAGGAGTTCCCTGGCATGGCACTTCTTCAAACAATGTGCTGACGACAAGACCCGAGTGGTTTGCACGCTGTGCCATCAGAGCCTGAAGCGAGGCATTAACGTTCTGAACCTGAGCACAACCTGCATGACCAGGCACCTGCATGCAAAGCATGAACTGCAGTGGAGTAAACACCTTAAAACCAAGGAAGTCACTCAGGCTCCCCCTGCTACCTCTTCTGCTGCTGCCGCCTCGGCCTCTTCTGCTGCTGCCGCCTCGGCCTCTTCCTCCGCCTCTGGAGGAACGTTGGCACCTGCCGCCCAGCAAACAGGGGATGTACCACCAACACCACCACCTCCGTCACCAAGCGTCTCAACCATGTCACACGGCAGCGTTCAGCTCTCCATCTCACAAACATTTGAGAGAAAGTGTAAATTCCCACCTAGCCACCCTCGATCCCTGGCCCTGAATGCCAGCATTTCTAAACTACTGGCCTATGAAATGCTGTCATTTAGGCTGGTGGACACAGACAGCTTCAAACAGCTCATGTCGCTTGCTGTCCCACAGTATGTTGTTCCCAGCCGCCACTACTTCTCCAAGAGAGCCGTGCCTTCCCTGCACAACCAAGTATCCGATAAAATCAAGTGTGCACTGCGCAACGCCATCTGTAGCAAGGTCCACCTAACCACAGATACGTGGACCAGTAAGCACGGCCAGGGACGCTATATCTCCCTAACTGCACACTGGGTAAATGTAGTGGCAGCTGGGCCCCAGGCGGAGAGCTGTTTGGCGCACGTCCTTCCGCCGCCAAGGATCGCAGGGCAACATTCTTTGCCTCCTGTTGCCACCTCCTCCTTCTCGGCTTCCTCCTCCTCTTCTTCCACCTGCTCATCCAGTCAGCCACACACCTTCACCACCAACTTCAGCACAGCCCGGGGTAAACGTCAGCAGGCCATTCTGAAACTCATATGTTTGGGGGACAGGCCCCACACCGCACAGGAGTTGTGGCGGGGTATAGAACAACAGACCGACGAGTGGTTGCTGCCGGTGAGCCTCAAGCCCGGCCTGGTGGTGTGTGATAATGGGCGAAATCTCGTTGCAGCTCTGAGACTAGCCAATTTGACGCACATCCCTTGCTTGGCGCATGTGCTGAATTTGGTGGTGCAGAAGTTCATACACAACTACCCCGACATGTCAGAGCTGCTGCATAAAGTGCGGGCCGTCTGTTCGCGCTTCCGGCGTTCACATCCTGCTGCTGCTCGCCTGTCTGCGCTACAGCGTAACTTCGGCCTTCCCGCTCACCGCCTCATATGCGACGTGCCCACCAGGTGGAACTCCACCTTGCACATGCTGGACAGACTGTGCGAGCAGCAGCAGGCCATAGTGGAGTTTCAGCTGCAGCACGCACGGGTCAGTCGCACTACAGAACAGCACCACTTCACCACCAATGACTGGGCCTCCATGCGAGACCTGTGTGCCCTGTTGCGCTGTTTCGAGTACTCCACCAACATGGCCAGTGGCGATGATGCCGTTATCAGCGTTACAATACCACTTCTATGTCTCCTTGAGAAAACACTTAGGGCGATGATGGAAGAGGAGGTGGCCCAGGAGGAGGAGGAGGAGGAAGAGGGGTCATTTTTAGCACTTTCAGGCCAGTCTCTTCGAAGTGACTCAGAGGGAGGTTTTTGGCAACAGCAGAGGCCAGGTACAAAATGTGGCCAGCCAGGGCCCACTACTGGAGGACGAGGATGAGGAGGAGGTGGAGGAGGATGAGGATGAAGCATGGTCACAGTGGGGTGGCACCCAACGCAGCTCGGGTCCATCACTGGTGCGTGGCTGGGGGGAAAGGCAGGACGATGACGATACGCCTCCCACAGAGGACAGCTTGTCCTTACCCCTGGGCAGCCTGGCACACATGAGCGACTACATGCTGCAGTGCCTGCGCAACGACAGCAGAGTTGCCCACATTTTAACCTGTGCGGACTACTGGGTTGCCACCCTGCTGGATCCACGCTACAAAGACAATGTGCCCACCTTACTTCCTGCACTGGAGCGTGATAGGAAAATGCGCGAGTACAAGCGCACGTTGGTAGACGCGCTACTGAGAGCATTCCCAAATGTCACAGGGGAACAAGTGGAAGCCCAAGGCCAAGGCAGAGGAGGAGCAAGAGGTCGCCAAGGCAGCTGTGTCAATGCCAGCTCCTCTGAGGGCAGGGTTAGCATGGCAGAGATGTGGAAAACTTTTGTCAACACGCCACAGCTAACTGCACCACCACCTGATACGCAACGTGTTAGCAGGAGGCAACATTTCACTAACATGGTGGAACAGTACATGTGCACACCCCTCCACGTACTGACTGATGGTTCGGCCCCATTCAACTTCTGGGTCTCTAAATTGTCCACGTGGCCAGAGCTAGCCTTTTATGCCTTGGAGGTGCTGGCCTGCCCGGCGGCCAGCGTTTTGTCTGAACGTGTATTCAGCACGGCAGGGGGCGTCATTACAGACAAACGCAGCCGCCTGTCTACAGCCAATGTGGACAAGCTGACGTTCATAAAAATGAACCAGGCATGGATCCCACAGGATCTGTCTGTTCCTTGTCCAGATTAGACATTAACTACCTCCCCTTAACTATATATTATTGGACTCCAGGGCACTTCCTCATTCAATCCTATTTTTATTTTCATTTTACCATTATATTGCGAGGTTACCCAAAGTTGAATGAACCTCTCCTCTGTCTGGGTGCCGGGGCCTAAATATATGCCAATGGACTGTTCCAATGTTGGGTGACGTGAAGCCTGATTCTCTGCTATGACATGCAGACTGATTCTCTGCTGACATGAAGCCAGATCCTCTGTTACGGGACCTCTCTCCTCTGCCTGGGTGCTGGGCCTAAATATATGCCAATGGACTGTTGCAGTGGTGGCTGATGTGAAGCCTCATTCTCTGCTATGACATGCAGACTAATTCTCTGCTGACATGAAGCCAGATTGTCTGTTACGGGACCTCTCTCCTCTGCCTGTGTGCTGGGCCTAAATATATGCCAATGGACTGTTGCAGTGGTGGCTGACGTGAAGCCTCATTCTCTGCTATGACATGCAGACTGATTCTCTGCTGACATGAAGCCAGATTGTCTGTTACGGGACCTCTCTCCTCTGCCTGGGTGCTGGGCCTAAATATATGCCAATGGACTGTTGCAGTGGTGGCTGACGTGAAGCCTCATTCTCTGCTATGACATGCAGACTAATTCTCTGCTGACATGAAGCCAGATTGTCTGTTACGGGACCTCTCTCCTCTGCCTGGGTGCTGGGCCTAAACTTATGAAAATGGACTCTTACAGTGGTGGCTGACGTGAAGCCTGATTCTCTGCTATGACATGAAGACTGATTCTCTGCTGACATGAAGCCAGATCCTCTGTTACGGGACCTCTCTCCTCTGCCTGGGTGCTGGGCCTAAACTTATGAAAATGGACTCTTACAGTGGTGGGTGACGTGAAGCCTCATTCTCTGCTATGACATGCAGACTAATTCTCTGCTGACATGAAGCCAGATTGTCTGTTACGGGACCTCTCTCCTCTGCCTGGGTGCTGGGCCTAAATTTATGACAATGGACTGTTGCAGTGGTGGGTGACGTGAAGCCTGATTCTCTGCTATGACATGCAGACTGATTCTCTGCTGACATGAAGCCAGATTGTCTGTTACGGGACCTCTCTCCTCTGCCTGTGTGCTGGGCCTAAATATATGCCAATGGACTGTTGCAGTGGTGGCTGACGTGAAGCCTCATTCTCTGCTATGACATGCAGACTAATTCTCTGCTGACATGAAGCCAGATCCTCTGTTACGGGACCTCTCTCCTCTGCCTGGGTGCTGGGCCTAAATTTATGAAAATGGACTCTTACAGTGGTGGGTGACGTGAAGCCTGATTCTCTGCTATGACATGAAGACTGATTCTCTGCTGACATGAAGCCAGATTGTCTGTTACGGGACCTCTCTCCTCTGCCTGGGTGCTGGGCCTAAATATATGCCAATGGACTGTTGCAGTGGTGGCTGACGTGAAGCCTCATTCTCTGCTATGACATGCAGACTAATTCTCTGCTGACATGAAGCCAGATTCTCTGTTACGGGACCTCTCTCCTCTGCCTGGGTGCTGGGCCTAAACTTATGAAAATGGACTCTTACAGTGGTGGGTGACGTGAAGCCTGATTCTCTGCTATGACATGAAGACTGATTCTCTGCTGACATGAAGCCAGATTGTCTGTTACGGGACCTCTCTCCTCTGCCTGGGTGCTGGGCCTAAATATATGAAAATGGACTCTTACAGTGGTGGGTGACGTGAAGCCTGATTCTCTGCTATGACATGAAGACTGATTCTCTGCTGACATGAAGCCAGATTGTCTGTTACGGGACCTCTCTCCTCTGCCTGGGTGCTGGGCCTAAATATATGCCAATGGACTGTTGCAGTGGTGGCTGACGTGAAGCCTCATTCTCTGCTATGACATGCAGACTAATTCTCTGCTGACATGAAGCCAGATTCTCTGTTACGGGACCTCTCTCCTCTGCCTGGGTGCTGGGCCTAAACTTATGAAAATGGACTCTTACAGTGGTGGGTGACGTGAAGCCTGATTCTCTGCTATGACATGAAGACTGATTCTCTGCTGACATGAAGCCAGATTGTCTGTTACGGGACCTCTCTCCTCTGCCTGGGTGCTGGGCCTAAATATATGCCAATGGACTGTTGCAGTGGTGACTGACGTGAAGCCTCATTCTCTGATATGACATGCAGACTGATTCTCTGCTGACATGAAGCCAGATTGTCTGTTACGGGACCTCTCTCCTCTGCCTGGGTGCTGGGCCTAAATATATGCCAATGGACTGTTGCAGTGGTGGCTGACGTGAAGCCTCATTCTCTGCTATGACATGCAGACTGATTCTCTGCTGACATGAAGCCAGATTGTCTGTTACGGGACCTCTCTCCTCTGCCTGGGTGCTGGGCCTAAATATATGCCAATGGACTGTTGCAGTGGTGGCTGACGTGAAGCCTCATTCTCTGCTATGACATGCAGACTAACTCTCTGCTGACATGAAGCCAGATTCTCTGTTACGGGACCTCTCTCCTCTGCCTGGGTTCCGGGGCCTAAATATCTGAGAATGGACTGTTCCAGTGGTGGGTGACGGGAAGCCAGATTCTCTGCTATGGGACCTCTCTCCAATTGATTTTGGTTAATTTTTATTTATTTAATTTAATTTTAATTCATTTCCCTATCCACATTTGTTTGCAGGGGATTTACCTACATGTTGCTGCCTTTTGCAGCCCTCTAGCCCTTTCCTGGGATGTTTTACAGCCTTTTTAGTGCCGAAAAGTTCGGGTCCCCATTGACTTCAATGGGGTTCGGGACGAAGTTCGGATCGGGTTCGGATCCCGAACCCGAACATTTTTGGGAAGTTCGGCCGAACTTCTCGAACCCGAACATCCAGGTGTTCGCTCAACTCTAGTCTTAATTTTAACATATGACAGCCACACATAAAATTACGGGGCATTGAATTACTACCGTACATGCAGCTTTATCCTTACACAAATCAGTGAGGTCTAGAAATAGGCACAATTGAGTGGACTGGTGGGAAACATGAGGTAGGACACCAAACAAAAATGAAGTCTAAAGCCTTGGTGACATGTCATGGTTGTTATGGCATGTAGTACCTGTGTCTTCCTAATTTGATCTGATGCTAGTTTTGAATAAAAGAAAACACACTACACTGCAGCCATCCTTATGTTGTCACAGTTGTTTAATGCCAGAGATTCTTTGTACAAGTTATTGTAAGAAAAGAAAAAAAAATACAATTTTAATATGCAATTTTTGATGACATTTTCCTGCACTCACAAACAATTTCACATCATAGAGACATTTCAGAAGATTTGATCGGTGTTGTGCTGGGTGCTGAAATGATGGAGCAGAAGTACTGTGCCTCTTCGGCCATGATCGCTCTCCTTGAAGGGCTTCGATTAAGCCATCTTAAAGGGTTTCTGTCATCAGAAAAATCGTTATGTAGCAGGTGCGGGATGTGCGGGGCACGGAGGAGACCGAGGATGTCAATCACCTTCACAAGGGCGTGCCAAACGGTGAGAAAACGGAGCCTCTAGGTGCTGCAGCAATGCCCCACTAGCACCTAGAGGCTCATTTGCATATTATAAAAGTCCTTTTTAGCGCGGACGGCGGCAGGCAGGGAGATATAGGTCATACAGTTATGTTCTGCTGACATTAGCACATCGCTAACATCAGCCAGCTACATAACCATTTTTCTGATGACTGAAACCCTTTAAGCTAGCGAAGAGAGTTGACCACACCTGAAGGGCACTTGGATGACCTATTCTCCCCTGTTTTACAGCGGCCTAGTCTAAGCCTGTGCGCAGAAGAGCAGGAGTTTGGGTCTCTCATGACAGCCGGCTCTGCCTTCAGTGTATGCCTATTAGGCTGTGCCAAAGACATGGCCTAAATAGATTTCTGGTCAGTATCCTACTGAAAGCATAATACACTGCACTACATAAGAGGATGCAATCGGAAGATCGCATGTCAAAGTCCCCTTTTAAAAAAACATTTTCAAATAAAGAATTAAATAGTGTTTTATTTTAAAAAAAAAGTTTGAAGTAAAAAAAACATATTTTTCATTGACAAAATGCCTTTTCAATGGAAAAAATAGCAACCCCCCACCCCCCACATACTTGGTATCACTGCATCTGTAACGACTTGAACTATAAAATTATCATGCAAATTACGATGCACGGCGAACATCGAAAAAAAAAGAAGAAAAGAATAAAAAGTGATGAAAATGTCAAAATGATAGCAATGAAAACTACAGGTCTTCAGCTCCATAGAAAAAATACAATAAAAAAGTTATGGGTCTTGGGATGCAACAATGAGAAGAAGAAAAAAAAAGATTTGTATAGTCCAAAAATAGTAAAACTTGCTGTAATGGTACTAACCCAGAGAGTAAAGTTATCAGGTTATTTATGCCGCAATGTCTCAAAAAGACAATGAAGATTTTTTTATTCTATTCCCCCCCGAAAAAGTTAATAAAACTGAATCAAAGAGTTATGTGTATCCCAAAATGGGCCTTTAAAAACTACAACTTGTCCCACAAATAACAAGCCCTTATATGGATATATCAGTGGAAAAATAAATTAGTTATAGCTTTTGGAATTCGACAATGATAGGCTGATCACTTAGGGGTTAAATAGAAACTCTGGTAGTTCCCGTGCTAGATCCACCTGTGACGCTTAGTTCTATGAAGTCTCCCTAATAAATGACTACACTTTTCATTCCTATGAGACTGACATAGGAATAAATAGAAACACTGACTTTCTCTCCACACATAAGACACTGCGTCAGTTGGAGAGTCAGATGTTGGTCACATGACACAGCTGAGGATAAGAAGGGAGTAGATAACTCAGAAATGTAGTCACCGGTGAGAAAATTACCTTCACTAAAACTGACATTTTGTACTTTTTTCACAGGTTACAGGATAAAGGTGTACCTCTATAAAATTGCTTTACATTTTACACCTTTCATAGTTTAGGAGAACCCTGGAAACTCTTACAAAACATAAGGAGAAAAGTTGTTTGTAAAGATACAGTAAACAATAAGCCCACAATCTGTAACATAATTGTACTTCCAAAAGCTGGATATAAAAACCAAACTATATTTGTCATGCCATTATGCAGCAGAATTAGATATGTTGGCCCTGCTTTCTGTGTTTTGGCAGAAGAGCTGTCATCTGGGAGAACTCTGTGAAGACCTTTGTATGTGATATGTTAAGGGAGCCAACTCTGCGCTTCAATCTCTTTAGTGCTGGTGTGGCATGTCGTACATGATATTGTACTCACCACTGAAAAAACACCAACAAGTATAAAGTGCTCCAAGGGGAACAAGGCAACACGTAAACTCTTCATAGCAACATTTAGCACACTGTCTGGGAGTCTAATGTTGTTGAACACAAATACTGTTGCAGAATGCCACCCCGCTGGGGGAGGGCATAGTGAGGTAATGGAGATGATGGGAGTGGTGGCAATGAGTGTGGTCATAGTCCTCACGGTGGGCAACCCTGCCCCAGTGCTCTACCTTCTTCCTGGTGGTGACCGAAGGTTTTCCTGCCTTTGAGGATTGACCAATGGGATGGAGATCTGGGGAGTTTCCTGGCGACAGACCCAAAATTTTAGTGTTTTGGTCACCGAGTCACTTTTGCCTTCTGACAGGTTGTTCCATCATGCTGGAAAAAGCATTGTTTATCACCAAACTGCTGCTGGATCATTGGGAGAAGTTGCTCTTGGAGGATGTTTATATACCATTCTTTATTCATGGCAAATTCTTAGGCTAAATTTGTGAGTGAGCCCACTCCTTTGGATGAGAAGCAACCCCACATATGAATGGTCCCAGGATGATTTAGGTTTACTGTTCTTATGACACAGGACTTATGGTAGCTCTCACCTGTTCTGGTGTCAAGAAGGGCAGCAAAGAAGCCACTTCTCTCCAAGAAAAACATTCAAGGGATTATCCTATGATTAATGTAAAAAATGAAAATCAAATCATTGCTCTGCTAGATTTATTTACAGCTGGCAGCTCAAGGGGAGTGTCCTTTCTGCTGCAGCTCAAGGGGAGTGTCATTTCTGCTGCAGCTCAGGGGGCGTGTCCTTTCTGCTGCAGCTCTCTCCCTATCACAGCTCAGGAGGCCTTTTCCGTGAGCCGGACAAAGAAATAAGAAAAAGAACAAAGCAGGTGACGCTATACAGATACATTTTATTGAATAACTCAGTGGCTATACTAAATTTGTAATTATATGCAATTACAAAAGTTTGAAAACTGTACAATAATTTTCGTTGACAACGCCTGGACAGACTGACATTCAGCAGGAAGTACAGGGATTGGAATGCAGCGGATTGGGGTAAAGTTGTTTTCTATGACGATGTCCCCTTAAGTCTGTTTGGGTCATTAGGAAAAATGACTGTCCGAAGATGAAAAGGTGAGCGCTACCATGAGTCCTGTGTCATTCTCAATAGTAAATCTGCCCCACTGAGTCTTTACATAAACTTTATGTATTTGTAAATAAAAGTTAAAAATACCATAGAAAAATCTGACAAAAAGATCTAAAAACACTGAAGCAGCAAACTGTGTGAAAAGCAAAATTTATGTCAGTCTCAAAACTCCTGGCCAGCCACAACTTATATCTAGATAGATAATAGAAAAATGACCCTCAGAGTAGATAGGCAGATAGATGATAGATATGAAAAAAGACAGATAAGAATTGATTCTATGAATCATCCTCTTAAAAACACGTAGAGAGCAGCATCAATAGCTCAACCAATCTGTTACCTACCCCACAGAAGGACGATGTATCTGAGCGGGATGAAATACAGCACTGCCGTAAGCAGACAAAGGGCGATAATTGCCAGCCAGGTTAAGAATGGAACCGTCCAGTTGAATGTGCTACATGAGAAAAAATTGCATGAGTCACACGGCTAATCCCCTCATATATCTAATAAAAGACATAACAAATAAAGTGCGGATGTCTAAATGAGACATGCAGGCATATTACTCTTCATTCCCTCCTCCTGGATGGAAATGCAGAGATAAATGGTGCCAAATAAATTGTATCTCAACAACATTACAGACAATGGCACCTATTAATCACTGCTCAATACCCAATAACTCACTTACTAGAAATAATACACTTACTGGGAATATTGACCGTCAAGCTCTTCATCATGAATAACAGCATTCTATCATGTCTTCTTACAGTAGCAAATGTATATGTGTATAAATCAAAGCATTTCAGCCAAAGCTGTATTAATAAAGGCTGTACTGTAGCCACATACAATAACCGATAGAGAATGTGACTTGTTATGTACATTATCTTAGCAAGAGACATGCAGTACTGATAAAATCTGCCAAAAGGGCTAACAACATTCAGATAAAATCAGTATACGACGCCAGGCTATATACCAAAATAGCATAACAAAAGAGCCAGTGGAGATAATATATCCAAAATCATATCAACTTTATTATATATTGAAATATGTAGAAAAAAAAGGTAAAATGGAAAGAAGTATACAGAGAAGCGAAGGGCATTCACTCTACTTGACTGCCATGTATCCCCACAGGGCTAGTAAGCACTTACCGGGTACCAGGTCAAATGCTGTGTCTCACAAGCACCCAAATTATGTACCACAGGGATGATGCAGAGTATACAGCACCCCAGTAGGGGTTTTACAACGTGATATAATAATATCAGGGAGTACTCCCAGGATGTTTGTGAGGTCCACAGCCTACGTCCTTGGTAACCATAGACAGCATGTATATAACAAGCGTGGTAATAGTACAAACCGGATTCCCAAAAAGTTGGGACACTAAACAAATTGTGAATAAAAACTGAATGCAATGATGTGGAGATGGCAAATGTCAATATTTTATTTGTAATAGAACGTAGATGACAGATCAAACGTTTAATCCGAGTAAATGTATCATTTTAAAGGAAAAATACGTTGATTCAAATTTTCACAGTGTCAACAAATCCCCCAAAAGTTGGGACAAGTAGCAATAAGAGGCTGGAAAAAGTAAATTTGAGCATAACGAAGAGCTGGAAGACCAATTAACACTAATTTGGTCAATTGGCAACATGATTGGGTATAAAAAGAGCTTCTCAGAGTGGCAGTGTCTCTCAGAAGCCAAGATGGGTAGAGGATCACCAATTCCCACAATGTTGCGCAGAAAGATAGTGGAGCAATATCAGAAAGGTGTTACCCAGTGAAAAATTGCAAAGACTTTGCATCTATCATCATCAACTGTGCATAACATCATCCGAAGATTCAGAGAATCTGGAACAATCTCTGTGCGTAAGGGTCAAGGCCGTAAAACCATACTGGATGCCCGTGATCTCCGGGCCCTTAAACGACACTGCACCACAAACAGGAATGCTACTGTAAAGGAAATCACAGAATGGCCTCAGGAATACTTCCAGAAACCATTGTCAGTGAACACAATCCACCGTGCCATCCGCCGTTGCCAGCTGAAACTCTACAGTGCAAAGAAGAAGCCATTTCTAAGCAAGATCCACAAGCTCAGGCGTTTTCACTGGGCCAGGGATCATTTAAAATGGAGTGTGGCAAAATGGAAGACTGTTCTGTGGTCAGACGAGTCACGATTCGAAGTTCTTTTTGGAAATCTGGGACGCCATGTCATCCGGACCAAAGAGGACAAGGACAACCCAAGTTGTTATCAACGCTCAATTCAGAAGCCTGCATCTCAGATGGTATGGGGTTGCATGAGTGCGTGTGGCATGGGCAGCTTGCATGTCTGGAAAGGCACCATCAATGCAGAAAAATATATTCAGGTTCTAGAACAACATATGCTCCCATCCAGACGTCATCTCTTTCAGGGAAGACCCTGCATTTTTCAACAAGATAATGCCAGACCACATTCTGCATCAATCACAACATCATGGCTGCGTAGGAGAAGGATCCGGGTACTGAAATGGCCAGTCTGCAGTCCAGATCTTTCACCTATAGAGAACATTTGGCACATCATAAAGAGGAAGGTGCAACAAAGAAGGCCCAAGACGATTGAACAGTTAGAGGCCTGTATTAGACAAGAATGGGAGAGCATTCCTATTTCTAAACTTGAGAAACTGGTCTCCTCGGTCCCCAGACGTCTGTTGAGTGTTGTAAGAAGAAGGGGAGATGCCACACAGTGGTAAAAATGGCCTTGTCCCAACTTTTTGGGGATTTGTTGTCACCATGAAATTCTGATTCAACATATTTTTCACTTAAAATGGTACATTTTCTCAGTTTAAACTTTTGTTCCGTGATTTATGTTCTATTCTTAATAAAATATTAGAAGTTGGCACCTCCACATCATTGCATTCAGTTTTTATTCACGATTTGTATGGTGTGCCAACTTTTTTGGAATCCGGTTTATATATCCACAGCCTAGTCTATAGCATAACACAATGATGGTATATATACCGCCTAGTCAATAACATAGGCCTAATATGGATATTGTATGTGACAGTGTCTTAATAGACACACTGATCCATATTAGGCCTATGTTATTGACTAGGCATGATATATATACCATCATTGTGTTATGCTATAGACTAGGCTGTGGATATACTATTACCAAGCTTGTTATATAAATGCTGTCTATGGTTACCAAGGACGTAGGCTGTGGACCTCACAAACATCCTGGGAGCACTCCCTGATATAACTGTATCACGTTGTAAAACCCCTACTGGGGTGCTGTATACTCTGTATCATCCCTGTGGTACATAATTTGGGTGTTTGTGAGACACAGCATTTGACCTGGTACCCGGTAAGTGCTTACTAGCCTTGTGGGGATACATGGCAGTCCAGTAGAGTGAATGCCCTTCGCTTCTCTGTATACTTCTTTCCATCTTGCCTTTTTTTCTACATATTTTAATATATAATAAAGTTGATATGATTTTGGATATACAGTCCTGATCAAAAGTTTAAGACCACTTGAAAAATGGCAAATAATCATATTTAGCATGGCTGGATCTTAACAAGGTTCTAAGTAGAGCTTCAACATGCAACAAGAAGAAATGGGAGTGAGACAAAACATTTTTTGAGCATTTAATTTAATGAAAACAATGAATAAACTGAAACAGGCTGTTTTTCAGCTAATCAAAAGTTTAGGACCACATGCCTTTAAAAGGCCAAATCTGTGCAAAGATGTGGATTCATTGTCATTTTCTGCCAGGTAGTGTCACGGCCATGGCTATGACCGTGACTCTCTAACCGCAGGCGGTTGCCTGCGGTTTCGTGTGGGTTTAAACCACAGGTGAGGGCCGCTGGCGTGTGGCCTAACTTGTGGTTGCCGCGGGCAACCGGTAGTCTCGTGTGTATGTGTCAGCAGCAGCCTGAGCGTGGCTAGGCAGCTCGCTGCAGTTGCATGCGGTTGCATCTAACTATCTTTGTTAGGTGTTTGTGTGTTGTGTGCACTGTGTTATGTCTGTGTGCACTCTGTGTTGTATGTCTGGTGTGCACTGTAGTTTATGTTTGGTGCGCACGGACATCGTCCTTTCACTGTGGCTGCCCGTGGCAACGTTTGGTATTATGTACATGTGGTGGCAGTGTCTCGGCCTTCGGGCTGTCTCCCGGGACGGCTGCCACCCATGTCGTTGTCAGCGGCAACAGCCACAGGGTGATCTTAGTTTGGTCACTTCCCCTGTATGTTTGGTGTTTTCCTTTCCTGTGGTGCTGGAAGGGTTAACCCTCTTCCCAGTGTGTGTGATGTCACTGGGTGTGTCTGTCCGGTGGGTGTGGCCATTTACCCCTATAAAGCCTGTGTCTGGAGCACTGCGCAGTAGCTTGCTTTAGTCATGCTTGGCTGAAGCAGCCTCCTGTGGATTCCATCCTTCTTGTAAGGGCCACCCTTCCGGTCATAAGTTTATTTCCTTTGATGTGTTGTTGATGTCCGACCTTTCCTTGTGTTTTTGGTGCAGCTATGGATCTGGGTCCCTGTGTGTGGATGCGTGGTGATCTTCAGCATGCCAGCACAGGGATCCAGTCAGCTAGGCTGAGACAGGTAGGTGTGAACTGTGTGGGTTCACCTGTCTTATCCATAGACCTGTTTATGTTCCCTTTCTTCATGCTGCTTGGCCAGTGAGACTCCTGCTCCTCTGTGTCTAGGAGGAGTGGGTTGTCTTACTCTGTCTCTAGTTCAGGGCCGACTTGAGGGCTTGTAGGGACTATAAGGTTCCAGCGTATGAGCCCTCCTACCATCAAGGTTGGCTCATGCAGACAGGAGACAGGGTCAGCGTTAGGGACGCATTAGGAGGTGACCTGCTCCCTAATTCTGTGGTCCTGGCCTAGTAGTGACCGGACATCTTACATCATCGCACGGCTGAGGATTTCCCCCATCCTCAGCCGTGACAGGTAGTCACACGTTGTGATGGCAAAGGCAAAAAAACTCTTCCTTTTTGAACGTGGTCGGGTTGTTGAACTGCATAAGCAGGGTCTCTCACAGCGCGCCATCGCTGCTGAGGTGGGACGCAGTAAGACAGTCATTTGGAATTTCTTAAATTCTTAAATGATCCTGAGGGTTATGGAACAAAAAAGTCAAGTGGAAGACCCCAAAAAATTTCATCAGCACTGAGCCGGAGGATCCAATTGGCTGTCCGTCAAGACACTGGACGATCCTCGACCCAAATTAAGGCCCTTACTGGTGCTGACTGCAGCCCCATAACCATCAAACGGCATCTGAGACTGAAGGGCTTCAAAAACAAAAACGTCTTCAAAGACCTCGTCTCCTTGAACGCCACAGAACTGCTCTTTTGGACTTTGCAAGAGAGCACCAAACATGGGACATTCAAAGGTGGAAGAAAGTTTTATTCTCTGATGAGAAAAAATGTAACCTTGATGGTCCTGATGGTTTCCAACGTTACTGACATGACAAGCAGATTCTACCTGAGATGTTTTCTACGCGTCACAGTGGAGGGGGCGCCATAATGGTCTGGGGTGATTTTTCCTTCAGTGGAACAATGGAGCTTCAGGAAGTGCAGGGGCGTCAAACTGCCGCTGGCTATGTCCAGATGTTGCAGAGAGCATTCCTCATGACTGAGGGCCCTCGTCTGTGTGGTAACGACTGGGTTTTTCAACAGGACAACGCTACAGTACACATTGCCCGCAGGACAAGGGACTTCTTCCAGGAGAATAACATCACTCTTTTGGCCCTGATGCGTGTTTCCCTGATCTAAATCCAATTGAGAACTTTTGGGGATGGATGGCAAGGGATGTTTACAAAAATGGACAACAGTTCCAGACAGTAGATGTCCTTTGTGCATCCGTCTTCACCACTTGGAGAAATGTTCCCACTCACCTTATGGAAACCCTTGCATCAAACATGCCGAAACGAATTTTTGAAGTGATAAAAGATAATGGCGGAGCTACTCAATACTGAGTTCATGTTTGGAAGTTGGATTTTTGTTTGGGGGGGGTTTCGTTTTTTTTTGGAGGTGTGGTACTAAACTTTTGATCAAGTCGGGCTGCGGTCGGGCTGCTCCCCTAACTAAAGACACGCTACAGTGTCATGGGCTGAGCAGCTCCTCCAGAATTGCCACTAATTTTTTTGTTTTTCATTTTCTGTCTTGTTAGATTTGAGTGTGTTTGCCTTTACTTGGCACTCTAGCACTTTTTTGCACCTGGTAACCTCCCTCACATGGTCTGGTGTGGGTATGGCTCACGGCCTGGCTTCATCCACATTGTACAACCACAGCATTTATGCTGGGCAATTGTGGGGAGCTTGGCTGTGAGCTGAATTATATCATCCCCAGACCGTGTTCACACCATAGTCAGAGCAGTGGTTAGGACCCCTTGCCATGCTGAGAAACCGTGACGTGGTGCATGTGGGCTCCGATATCTCCATGACTGGAACATATTAGCGAAAGTCTCAGCTTTTAATACCTTTACTTATGTCTTGCCAGCATAGTCAGTGTTATATCTGTTTGGTGCATTCTCTCTGTGTGTTCTCTATGATTGCTACATTCTGTGTAGTTTGCTCTTGTGGTGCATGTGGACCGCGTCGATATCCTCCATTGTATGCATATTTTGCTGGGGTTAGTCGATTACTGCGGTCCACATGCGGTCGGGCTGCTCCCCTAACTAAAGACACGCTACAGTGTCATGGGCTGAGCAGCTCCTCCAGAATTGCCACTAATTTTTTTGTTTTTCATTTTCTGTCTTGTTAGATTTGAGTGTGTTTGCCTTTACTTGGCACTCTAGCACTTTTTTGCAGCTGGTAACCTCCCTCACATGGTCTGGTGTGGGTATGGCTCACGGCCTGGCTTCATCCACATTGTACAACCACAGCATTTATGCTGGGCAATTGTGGGGAGCTTGGCTGTGAGCTGAATTATATCATCCCCAGACCGTGTTCACACCATAGTCAGAGCAGTGGTTAGGACCCCTTGCCATGCTGAGAAACCGTGACGTGGTGCATGTGGGCTCCGATATCTCCATGACTGGAACATATTGGCGAAAGTCTCAGCTTTTAATACCTTTACTTATGTCTTGCCAGCATAGTCAGTGTTATATCTGTTTGGTGCATTCTCTCTGTGTGTTCTCTATGATTGCTACATTCTGTGTAGTTTGCTCTTGTGGTGCATGTGGACCGCGTCGATATCCTCCATTGTATGCATATTTTGCTGGGGTTAGTCGATTACTGCGGTCCACATGCGGTCGGGCTGCTCCCCTAACTAAAGACACGCTACAGTGTCATGGGCTGAGCAGCTCCTCCAGAATTGCCACTAATTTTTTTGTTTTTCATTTTCTGTCTAAACTTTTGATCAGTTGAGAAACAGCCTGTTTCAGTTTATTTGTTGTTTCCATTAAATTGAATGCTCAAAAAATGTTTTGTCTCACTCAGATTTCTTCTTGTTGCATGTTGAAGCTCTACTTGGAACCTTGTTAAGATCCAGCCATGCTAAATATGATTTTTTGCCATTTTTCAAGTGGTCTTAAACGTTTGATCAGGACTGTATCATCTCCACTGGCTCTTTTGTTATGACATTGTATGTTATTCCAGGTGGAATGTTGTGCTGTCAATTATAGACAGAGAGGTTTTTTGTAGGCTCATAAATATACCAAAATAGGCCTTTCAAACACCATTAGCTCTATAGTGGCCTCAAGCTCTTTTGATGTTTGCACTTTGTTTTCAGTAAAAAAAACAAGTTCCTGTTGCTAATTGGAAACAATCAACAAGCTGCTGTTGATGGATCTATTGTTATTTCTGTTTACTTTTAGAGCATAGTGGTGGTGGTGTGGGTCATTTAGACTTTAGCAGCCTAAACTGCAGCCTTGATTGTAAACATACAGTACAGACCAAAAGTTTGGACACGCCTTCTCATTCAAAGAGTTTTCTTTATTTTCATGACTATGAAGGCATCAAAACTATGAATTAACACATGTGGAATTATATACATAACAAACAAGTGTGAAACAACTGAGAATATGTCATATTCTAGATTCTTCAAAGTAGCCACCTTTTGCTTTGATTACTGCTTTCCACACTCTTGGCATTCTCTTGATGAGCTTCAAGAGGTAGTCCCCTGAAATGGTCTTCCAACAGTCTTGAAAGAGTTTCCAGAGATGCTTAGCACTTGTTGGCCCTTTTGCCTTCACTCTGCGGTTCAGCTCACCCCGAACCATCTCGATTGGGCTCAGGTCCGGTGACTGTGGAGGCCAGGTCATATTGAGCAGCACCCCATCACTCATCTTCATGGTCAAATAGCCCTTACTTTCAAAGTTTTCCCAATTTTTCGGCTGACTGACTGACCTTCATTTCTTAAAGTAATGATGGCCACTCGTTTTTCTTTACTTAGCTGCTTTTTTCTTGCCATAATACAAATTCTAACAGTCTATT
Organism: Bufo gargarizans; assembly: GCF_014858855.1. Taxonomy (NCBI): domain Eukaryota; kingdom Metazoa; phylum Chordata; class Amphibia; order Anura; family Bufonidae; genus Bufo; species Bufo gargarizans. The sequence goes on along the minus strand of NC_058080.1, from coordinate 638,631,335 downwards.
CAGTAGGACTATCAGCTGTGTATCCACCTGACTTCTCCTCAACGCCACTGATGGTCCCAACCCCATCTATAAGGCAAGAAATCCCACTTATTAAACCAGACAGGGCACACCTGTGAAGTGAAAACCATTTCAGGTGACTACCTCTTGAAGCTCATCAAGAGAATGCCAAGAGTGTGGAAAGCAGTAATCAAAGCAAAAGGTGGCTACTTTGAAGAACCTAGAATATGACATATTTTCAGTTGTTTCACACTTGTTTGTTATGTATATAATTCCACATGTGTTAATTCATAGTTTTGATGCCTTCAGTGTGAATCTACAATTTTCATAGTCATGAAAATAAAGAAAACTCTTTGAATGAGAAGGTGTGTCCAAACTTTTGGTCTGTACTGTATATGAATATATAATGGAAGTATTCGGTATTCAGAGGAGATGACGATCCAGTATGTGCCCTGTTTGTTTACCCAGTCAAGTCATTAATACTCTTATGAAAGGTAGATGTTAAATATTTCTGTAACCGAATGCCGCCTGTGCTACCTTCCTCTCTGCATGTCGCCACTGCCACTCTCTCCATAGTGGTGTGTAACTGCAAGGGTTAGGCGTAAGTCACCTGCTTTGTTATTTAAAGGGGTTGTCTCACTTCAGCAAATGGCATTTATCAAGTTAATACATGGCTCTTACTAATGTATTGTGATTGTCCATATTTCCTTCTTTGCTGGCTGGATTTATTTTTCCATCACAATATACACATCTCGTTTCCATGGTTACGACCACTCTGCAATCCATCAGCGGAGTCCGTGCTTGCACACTATAGGAAAAAATACCACACAGACCCGGCCACCAGAGAGGCTGGAAACTTTTCCTATAGTGTGCAAGCACGGCCACCGCTGATGGATTGCAGGGTGGTCGTAACCCCTGGATCGGGGCAGTGCATAATGTGATAGAAAAATGAATCCAGCCAGCAAAGGAGACGATATGGGCAATCACAATACATTAGTAAGTGCCTTGTATTAACTTTCTGTACATGATAAATGCCCCTTGCTAAAGCAACACAACCCATTTAAAGACTAGCTTGCGCTGTGTAAGGACAGAATAGCCAGGGGTGGACGTTAGCACCACACAAACCACGAAAATGCTTGAAACCTCAGAGATCAGGGGAACCCTTGCCGGTCACAAGTGGTTGGCTTAAAAAAACTGACTAAAGGTGCAGATATACCGCCTGTGCAGCAGGTTCAGATCTGCCCCTGAGCAAAGTATGGGGATGGGTTCACTCCTCTATTAGTCAAAATGGCAGAAAACATATTGTGGCATTTGGCTAATAGTAGTGATCAAAGAATACACTAAACACATAATTTGAGTCCCGTACATACATGTGTGCCCTCAGTGGTGACTGGCAGCCTCCTGTTCTGAATGGAGGTTAATAGTACCTTGGTTAATCCACTCTCTGTACATTGTCCTCATCAGGGGTGCACCCAGCCTTTCTGCTGCCTGAGGCGAAAATTTAAATGGTGCTCCTCCCTCCCCAATGCCAATTTCTTAACCTAACCTCTTCCCCTTCAGCCCATGGCCCTTTGGCTGCCCCTCTCTTGCCCCTACATGGTGCTGCCTGAGGCAATTGCCTCACCTGGCCTCATTGATGGTGCACCACTGGTCCTTATGAGCCAGTATGCGCTGTAGATACTTACTTCTTTATTCTTTCACCAATGGAAGCCACTTCATCAAGAACACCTTGAACACTGACGCAGACCTCCTGGATGGCATAGAGTTTATTCATGAAACCTTTCTTCTCACCATCCTAAGGGGAAAATATTATGATGATCATTTATCAAACTATTTTACACCATACACAGTATTGACAAGAATTAATTTCTATAATACCATCCAGACCTGTTTGCATACTGGTAGCTGTGATTGGTGCAGGATCTTTGAAGAATTGCTCCTAAAACCATGAAGGAATGTGGACCACAGAGCACTGAGTACATTTAGGCATGGTTGCACATGTTGTTCTGCTATGGCTTTCTCTTTGTTTTTTTAGATGTTGTACTATTACACTTTTTACACTTGTAACACAATTTACATAACAAGGGATACATTTACATATGTAATACAAGAAAATTTAGACTAGCACATTCATAGACGCAGGTGCACATCCATAAAGCTAGTATGCAGAAATCAAACAAAAATAGGTAAGGCAGCACAACATTTCACATACAAACACTAAAACTTGGAAATAGGGACTATACTAAATTAAAATAGTATTATACCTACTATAAATGAAAAAAATAGAAGCTCTTTGCGCACATTTTGGATCAAAAGTCTGTCGGGCCCATCTACCAGGTGTCAAGGTGGCTTCTGCAGATGGGTCCCTAACACTAACAGAACTGCCTCTCCTGGGCTTGACCTAAGCCTACAATATTCAGGGCGGTGTAGGAACCAGCTTCATATATACTCTGCTCAGAAGCCCTGAACATATGTAATACGCCAGTGTTAGGCTACTTTCATACTTGCAGCAGGCTCCAGCAGGCTGTTCCAGTAGAGATTGCTAGATACTACTGCTTTCCTGCTGGACCCCATTGCCTATAATGAAAAAAACACGGCCGCCGGTGTGAAAGATGCCCTAATCTATCCCTTGCTGGCATCAGGTGTCCCAAAATTATTAAGAAATGTATGTGTACCAAAACAGAAATGTATATCAGTGATGGAGCTGGTGTAGCTTTCTGCTATACTCTATAATAATTGTACCAGGCAGGCTATAGCCACCCCTGTGTCATTCCCCACCCTGCCCCACCCACTTTAACCAGCAGAAATCTAAACCCCCAAAAGGTTGAAAATTTTACACAACCATGGTGTGCGCCAAGTTTAGCAACTTTTTCAGCCCAGTTTTCTGGCATAGAGGGGTTGATAACGCCCCCCTAAAGTGTATATCTATTTGAAAAGTTGTGTAAAAAATTGGAAAATTAAAAGTTTTGCCCAAATTTTGTAGAACGCGTACTCACCTCGGGCAGCATAGATAAATGAGTAGATTATTACACCGTCTTTATATGAACAGATGGATAAACACAACAGGAACAGAAATGTTGAGATGTAGGAAATGAGAGATGAAAGAAATGTGAATCATGTAATCCTGTGACATTTCGAGAGGTGGGTAAAAGTGACAGAACTGACTGCTATAAACAGAATGACTGAAGAACAGAATCTTCCTAACCTCCATAATTCCAGAATGCACCAAGGAATTTATGTAGCAAAGCAAAGCAGCAGTGATCAAGGCGCAGATAAGACGCCATATGTACAGTATTAAAGTGATGACTCCAGGTGAACACTTCTCAGTGTGTTACTCAACTTTCTTTCCCTCAAGTTAAAAGCTCAGGAGGCTCCACTAATCAACCTAGTGGATGAGAAGGACCCGGAGGTTGCATAAATATTCACCCCTGTATTTCCTAGAAGATATGATACATGACATCTTCCTTGAAACCGGCAGTGAATCTGAAAAGACTGAGCTGCAGATTTATAAGTGTGTCACAAAATGACACAAGAGGGTCTTGAAAACTGTCAAAGGGGCAAATCTATCAAATAGCTGAGACTTTTTAAGGCTGCTTACGTCTGAGACCCCTGACTGCTGTCTTTCCAGACAGGGGTGAGGCTTGTAAATTGGAGCTGATGTGACACATGTATCATGTCTAAATAGGAAATTAAGTCTTATAGTAGAGACTTATATAACAGGTCAGACTTGGCAAAGAGTCGGTGTATGTTATAGGTTTCATATTTGTAATATTAGAGCCATTTATCATCATCTTAAAAAGGTTTGCCACCTTTTTTTTGGAGGGGAAGGTTGACAAGTGAGGCAGGTCAGTGCTTCAGCCAGTTATTGGCTGCAGCAGCATTAAGGCAGATGTTGGCAGCGGGGAACCTGAGCAAGGCATCTGAGGCTGGGGAGTGTAGGAGCTGGCACACAGTGATGAGGAGCAGGTGAGTATACTTCAAGGCATCTGAGGCTGGGGAGTGTAGGAGCTGGCACACAGTGATGAGGAGCAGGTGGGTATACTTCAAGGCATCTGAGGCTGGGGAGTGTAGGAGCTGGCACACAGTGATGAGGAGCAGGTGAGTATACTTCAAGGCATCTGAGGCTGGGGAGTGTAGGAGCTGGCACACAGTGATGAGGAGCAGGCGAATATACTTCCCTTTTGCAGGTCTGGCCAGGAGGAGGGCTTCCAAAAACCCTCCAAAAGTTGGCCAACCCCTTTAATCCCTCCCCGATACCTGCTGTACATGTACGGCAGATGTCTGTTCTTTAAAGATGGTGCATGCTCCAGAGCGGAGCAAGCTCCATAGCTACTGAGTGTTCAGATAGCAGAAACCTGGGGCTAATTGGCAGCAACCGCTCAGATGCCGTGGTAAAATGTGACCAAGGCATCTGAGAGGTCAAAAACCAGGAAGTGCATGCTTGCCCTGCAGGAACGCCTCCCCCTGGCTGAGATCGGGAAAGGCGTTCCATTGCAGTAATAATCGAGATCCTGTACTAGGCTTATTACTGGTATATTCCAATTCAGGCCTGCAGGTGGCAGCACTGTATTGGGATATACCAACCTTTATATATGGTAATGGGTAAAATTCCATTACTTTATACAAATTGTAATCTAATGATTGCATATTGGGGTCCACTGGGGGGCCTAAAAAAAAGTTACAAATGTAAAAAAAAGTTTAGGAAAAAAATATTAAATTCACCCCTTATCCTAAAATTAACATAAAAATAAGGAATAAAAGGAAAACATAATAGGCATCACCGCATCAGAAAACATCCCTACTATTAAAATATAAAAAAAATAATCCCATACACTGAATGGCGTAACGGAAAAAAGAATAAAAATGGCTAATTTTCCGTTTTTTCATCACTTCACCTCCCACGAAAAATTGAATAAAAAATGATTAAAAAGTCATACACATCCCAAAATGGTATCATTAAAAAGATCATCCTGCAAAAAATGAGCCCACACATAGCTTTGTAGAAATAACTCTAAAAAAGTTATGGGGGTCGGAATATGATGATTTTTTTTTTCAGTATTAAAACACACAAAAAATGATACAAATATGGCATTGCAGTAATTGTACTGATCCGGAGAATGAAGGGAACAGGTCAGTTGTAACGCCGTAAAAACAAAACCCATAAAACTGTTGCGTTGCATTCTTTTTAAAATCCCACCACATTTGGAATTTTAGTCCAGCTTCCCACTACATCTTATGCAATATTAAATAGTGGCATTAGAAAGATGGAAAATTGGAAAAACCACCACATCAGGAAGGGGTTAAGAAATATGTCTAGAGAGCTAGATTTACCTATAGACACACCTATAAGCGGCACAAAAAAGAAAGTGATACGATGAATAGGAAATGCACATATGAATACACTAACAACATATAAATTGTGGATATTTATACGTTAACGATGCACTGATTGAGCTGTAGGATGGAAAGCTGGCTCGCAAAGCTGGAGAAGGGGAAGGTGACAGTGGATACTGTATGTTCTACATCAGGGATGCCCAACCTGAAGCCCTCCAGCTGTTGCAAAACTACACCTCCCAGCATGCCCAGACAGCCTACAGCTATCAGCCTACAACAGGGCATGGTGGGAGTTGTAGTTTTACAACAGCTGGAGGGCCGCAGGTTGAGCAGCCCTGTTCTACATCATTTTTAAGAGCAGACATGGCAATTATACAGCACTTATGTCCCATACACATCAAGCATCCAAAAATTATACATTAAATATAAAATTAAAACATAGCACGTGAGAGCGGAGATAAACCAATGGCCATGGCCTGTTTATTAACTCATAAATACAGCCAATAACAATAACATATTTTAGATCCTAGTCATAAACTCAGACTCAAACCATAATAATACTAACTTCAGAGTCCATCCTATAAACAGGATGACCTATGTAAAACCACCCAAACATGCCAAAAACCATTACCCTTTGAATAGGGAGGGGAGGGGGGGGGGGTGACACAGATCCAGGGCTCCACAGACTGGTGCAGACAAAAGGCAAGCCAGCCCGCAGAGCCAGGACAATTATAGCCCACTCCTGAACCCCCCCACCAATCAGGCACCTGTTACCAGGGTCCGGGTATCTCTACCCAAAACCCTGGAACATAACAGGCCCTTAATATCAGCCAATTAAGGCCCTCACTGGGCAGAATGACCACACTGCCCAGTGACTCACAGCAAAACGGAGGAAAATTTTCCCTCCAAAACCCCATTATAAAAGCAGTATCTTAATCACTGGGCAGAAATCAACCTCTGCCCAGTGAAGAAGACAAACCTTAACATGGGACAAACGCTGATATGGCCATGTGGATCCATCCCTAAAGGTCGTGATCCAGTCATTATAGCCATATGTTACTTTAAGAGGTAGACTTTAAGTCATCAGTATCTGATTGGTGGGGGTCCAACACCCCCTGCTGATCAGCTGCTTCTAGGCCAGTGTTGACTAACTAGTTCATCAGTCACGTGGCCTAGCCACAGCTCAGCCGCATAAAAGTGAATGGGGCTTAACTGCAATACCAAGCATAACCACTATACAATGTACGGCGCTGTGCTTGGTGAGCAGGGAGAAGGCCACGGCCTTCACAGGAGCATCGGTGTCTTCTCATACAGCTGATCCGCGGGGATCCCGGTTGTCGGACCCCCACCAATCAGATACTGATGACCTATCAAGGTCATGAACTCTAAAGTCTTGGAAAATCCTTTTAAAGAGGTTTTAATCAGTATTTAAAGGACATGTTATATACCTTTCTAATATACTTTGGGGAGATTGACTTAGATTGGCATTTCACACATGTCTAAACTGGATGTGCACTTGAGTATGATGCACCAAATTTATTAATACCTGGCATAGATTTTCTCTATAATTTACACAGTTTCTGGTGTAAACCTCCGCTCCATCCTGTAAACAATGTCTAGTTTTTTGGAAAGGGGCTAGAATATTGTTAAATTTCAAAAAGTCCTAAATGTTTATGCAAACAGGCTTGTGCAATGTTTTACTCCAGAAAAATGTCCCAAATCAGTTGATAAATCCCACCTTTATGTTTCAGTTCCTTTGCCGTCAGTGAACGAAAACACTTTAATATTCAGGAAACGCATATATCTAGTCTTGGTCTCAGCTCAGGAGTGGTTACAACTGTAGGCAATGCTCTGTGAGCCAAAGACTGGAGATCAGGCTGTTTAGCTCACAGAGGATTGTCTACACTGGATATAAATGTATTTAAGAATGGGCTCTAATGATATGGTTGACAGTGAGCCTGGCACAATATGTAAAAGCCAGACACTGACCTGAAAGAAGCAAGGCATGATTAAAAGGACACCAAAGCAGAAGACCTAAAATACAAAGACTGACCATTGGTCAGTTTTCTTGACACGTAGAAGAACACATCTAATGGAGTTTGCCAGACCCAACGGGTCTGGAAAATAATTACACCTAATATGCATTTAGAGGAAAGTACTTACCATTCTGAAGTTGCATGGATTGGCCTCTTGGGAACTCAGGTGGTGCCCCTCTCTTTTAAAAATCCAGCTTCTGACGATTTCACGTCTTTTACCAGGTTTCTGCCTTTGGCTATGGACAGGATGTCACTTCTGCTGTAGATGGGGACAGAACTATTCCTCTTCCTTTGCAGATGAGGTAGATTAAGGAATTTGCACATGTTCCAGAGAGAAGGAAAGTTCTGACTCTGTCCATGGTGGAAGTTACATACTATCAATAGCCCCAGCTAGAAACCTGGTAAATCACAGGATGTCGGTGGGAAGTGGATTTTCAGAAGAGAAGCGTCACATGATGGGGTTCCCAGGAGGCCAATACACACAACTTTTAAATGGTATCACACACACTTTCTCCTAGATATTTGTAATCAAGGTGGGTTTGCAGGATCCAATGGGTCCCAGAAAACCCCTTTAACCGACAACAATATGAGGATAGTAGTCTGTGATAGCGAGATGTGCATCTGCCTCATGCATGAAAATAACTTGGAGTTGGTGGACAGTGACCAGTATGATCAATTGTTTGGCTTTGCAATCTGTTCTAGAAATCAAAGGAAGCTTAAAGGGTTTCTGTCACCAGAAATACCTAAATTAAACTTGCTGGCTTTAGTGATGTGCTAATGTCAGCTGAACCTAACTAGCCTATTCCTAGTTTTAACCATGCCCCCGTTACTCCGTAAATGTAACTTTTAAAATATGCAAATTAGCCTCTAGGAGCGGGGAGGGGGGGGGGGGGTGGGGGTTGGGGGGCATTGCTCCTGCTCAGTTCTCCCAGTCTTGATTGACAGGGCCAGGCAGCGTTCGCTTCCTCCTGCTGGCCCTAAGTGGATGGTAAATCTTACGCGATTCAGTATTCAGCGCAGGCGCAATAAAGAAGTCGCTAGCCAGTGAGCGTCCTTCCTTCACTATGCCTGCGCCGAATACTGAACAACACGGCGCAGACGCGAGATTTAACATGCACTCAGGGCCAGCAGGAGGATGTGAATGTTGCTTGGCCCTGTCAATCAAGACTTGGAAGAAGGTGACAACGCCCCCCCCCCCCTGCTCCTAGAGGCTAATTTGCATATTATAAAAGTTACTTTTATGGAGTAACAAGGGCATGGATAAAACTAGAAATAGGCTAGTTAGGTTCAGCTGACATTAGCACATCGCTAAAGTCAGCAAGTTTAATTTAGGCATTTCTGGTGACAGAAACCCTTTAAAGGGGTTGTCCCATCTGGCAGCCTACACAGGGTAGCAGAACAAGCTATGCTGCTCCAGTAACTGTTTGCATAGCTCCCATTCACTACACTCAGCTGTGTCCCTTAGTCCAGCCACCCGGGGCCAATGCTTAGTCCCATCCTGCTGTGGAAAAGCCAAGATGGGACAATTCCTTTAATTTTAATCAGCTACTATGAAATAAGCGTCAAGTGTCGCACTGAGCACAGCTGCCCCAGGACATGGTACAGATCATGGTTGTTACTTCATCCGGTGAATAATAGAGGGTGTCACCCACCAATATGTGGAATAGGAGATAGTTGCCTTCCTTCCCAAATGCAACACTGAAGGGTAAAAAAGGTCCTTCAAGATGGGGCTAACAGACTAAACTATTTGGCGCCAATCTAAAATTACATTTGGAAAGGACATACTTTTTATATTGATGGATATCAAGGTTGAGGCTGGAACCACAAAGTTGAAAAGTATGAAGAATAAAAAGAGTATAAAGAAAAGGCTGACTGTAGGAGATTCCAAAAAAGAAAAAATACCGTAAAAATGTACTATAGTCAGTGGGGTCATTTGACGGATCCGTCACTGCTGTCAATTTCCTTTTTCTGTTCCTGTGATGGAACCAAACAGCAGAAAGGCTGATGCAGATGTGAACGGAGCCTTATGCAGTTTTCTGCAGGCTGTGTCCCTGTGTACCCCACTCATTTGCTCACATTGTATTATATATAATTAAGGACTGCAGGCATTACTGTCCATTGACATACCTTCTTAATTCTACGGCTGCTGTCTCATTGTTATCTGCAGATCACAAGGCAGATACAAAGGAAGATGAAGCAGTTATTGTCAGATGAAAGTGAGCTGTAATGTTCAAGGGCCACCTTGTGGCAGAAACCTCTGCGACTAGCGACAGAGACGTTAATTAAGATGTCTTGGCTCCGTGTGATAACCTCTGACGCCACCCTTTATGACACATCAAATGATACAAGGGGAAAAAAACAAGTCTTAAAGCTTTATGAGATCACACTAATCTTCTAAATAGGATTCGAGGGGAGGCAATGTTCTCAAACTCTTTTGTTTGTTCTACTTTAGTTCTGGTGGGAACGTGGCCCATACTCCCCAAGCTTCAAAGCTTTTTCTAGTTTATTATTTTGGCTTTATAAAGCTTGATTTTCTGCACTATAGAGGTTACGGGAAAGTAATATTCAGCATCATGAGGTTTAGCCTGGTTTATGTGTATACAGTAAGGCTCCCAACGTCCTCCGTGCTAGCTACTGTACATATCATACACTTACATGTAACGTCCTCCGTGCTAGCTACTGTACATATCATACACTTACAAGTAACGTCCTCCGTGCTACCTACTGTACATATATACTTACATGTAACGTCCTCCGTGCTACCTACTGTATATATATACTTACATGTAACGTCCTCCGTGCTACCTACTGTATATATCATACACTTACAAGTAACGTCCTCTGTGCTACCTACTGTACATATCATACACTTACATGTAACGTCCTCTGTGCTACCTACTGTACATATCATACACTTACATGTAACATCCTCCGTGCTACCTACTGTACATATCATACACTTACATGTAACGTCCTCCGTGCTACCTACTGTATATATCATACACTTACATGTAACGTCCTCCGTGCTACCTACTGTATATATCATACACTTACATGTAACGTCCTCCGTGCTACCTACTGTATATATCATACACTTACATGTAACATCCTCCGTGCTACCTACTGTATATATCATACACTTATATGTAACGTCCTCCATGCTACCTACTGTATATATCATACACTTACAAGTAACGTCCTCCGTGCTACCTACTGTACATATCATACACTTACATGTAACGTCCTCTGTGCTACCTACTGTACATATCATACACTTACATGTAACGTCCTCTGTGCTACCTACTGTACATATCATACACTTACATGTAACGTCCTCCGTGCTACCTACTGTATATATCATACACTTACATGTAACGTCCTCCGTGCTACCTACAGTATATATCATACACTTACAAGTAACGTCCTCCGTGCTACCTACTGTACATATCATACACTTACATGTAACGTCCTCTGTGCTACCTACTGTATATATCATACACTTACATGTAACGTTCTCCGTGCTACCTACTATATATATCCTACACTTACAAGTAACGTCCTCCGTGCTGCCTACTGTATATATCATACACTTACAAGTAACGTCTTCCGTGCTACCTACTGTACATATCATACACTTACAAGTAACGTCTTCCGTGCTACCTACTGTACATATCATACACTTACATGTAATGTCCTCCGTGCTACCTACTATATATATCATACACTTACATGTAACGTCCTCCGTGCTACCTACTGTATATATCATACACTTACAAGTAACCTCCTCCGTGCTACCTACTGTATATACCATACACTTACATGTTAGATTGTTGGACCAGCTGCAAATAGAGGCTGCATGGCACCAGTCCTTTAGGATGGATCTGTACCTTACCGAGGACCGGCCATCTCTCTTGACATGTCTGTTTTTATCAAATAATTTTATTCCTCAAACAATAACAATTCTGGAATATCTTTTCAAATAACTCCATGTTATGTTCCTCAGTTACTGCTACCAGAAGTTTATTACTAAATTCCCCAACTAGGTGTTACCAGTGGACGGGGGTGTCCCTGCACAGTCTAACACAGTTCATTCAGTACTTCCAGTGTGAGACTGTGCAGGGACACCCTTCCCCACTGGTAACACCCAGGTGTGGATACATTAAGGCTCCATTCACACGTCCGCAACGTGTTTTGCGGATCCACGGAGCCGCAGAGCCCCAAAACACGGAAAGCGGCACATTGCGGCACTAATAGAATATGCCTGTTCTTGTCCGCAATTGTGGACAAGAATAGGACATGTTCTATTTTTTGGAGGAACAGAAGTGCGGACCCGGAAGTGCTGCCCCATAGAAATGAATGGATCCGCAATTCCGTTCCGCAAAATGCAGAACGAAATTGCGGACGTGTGAATGGAGCCTAATAAACCTCTATTAGAAATAACTGAAGGATGGAACAACATGGAGTTATATGAAAAGCTGCTCCAGAATTTATTGCAAGGGAAATGCAAGTAGTTACTAAAACATGTCAGTAGAGGCGACAAGTCCTTTTTTATTTTCATCTCATAAAGTGATAGCACATCACTAGGAAATGCCACTGCTTTGAGATCAGGACTCCTATCAGTCCAGAAAATGAACGGACTGCTGTCCTGGTTAAGCACTGCGGCCCCTTCACTGTGATTCCCTGAACAACTTTGCAGTATAGTCCTGCTGATTCTATGGCTAGGTAGTGGTCCCAGGCAGGGGTAGAACTTAAAAGGGATTTTGCAGCTTTTTTTTTTTTTTTACTGATGATCTATCCTCTACATAGATCACCATCATTTGATTGGTGGGGGTCCGACACCCGGGACCACCGCCGATCAGCTGTTTGAGGGCAGCTGGTTGAAGGCAGCGACACAAGCAGTAGTGCCGCAGCCTTCTCGCTGTTTCCTGCAGGCTCAGTGACGTTACGACCAGTAACACTGGCCTGGGTGCAGCTAAGCCCCGTTCACTTCAATTTGGTTAGCCCCGCCCAGGCCAGTGATACTAGTTGTGACGTCACTGGGCCTGAGGTAAACAGGGAGAAGCTGCCTGCCAGAGCCGCCGCCTTCTCAAACAGCTGATCGGTGGGGTCCCGGGTGTCGGACCCCAGCAAATCAGATGCTGATCAGTAAAAAAAAAGCTGCAGAACCCCTTTAAAGTGCCCCCAAGTTGTCAGTGAGTCCAAATTGTCAAAAGGTGGGGCAACACAAATAGCAGGGCCAACACAAGCCACAAGTAGGCAGAGATAACAGAAGTAGGCAGGGCCAATAATACCGTAGTGCAGCACAAAATACTGCCTCAGCAGCACCAAATACCACAGTAGAGCACAAAATACCGCCCCAGCAAAACCAAATACCACAGTGGAGCATAAAATACTACCCTATTACCATCCTGAGGATGGTGATACAGTTGAATTCAGGAGGGCACCTGCTGCTGCTAGCCAGGTGTATAAGTACCTGATGCTCCTAGCATTAATGAACGCTGAGAGCATCAGATCATTATATACCTGGCCAGCGGCTGTAAGGAGGACTCAGGCAGCCACCTATGCAGCGGCCTACCAGGAAATTTCCCTGTTGTATACATGGCCTGTCCGCCCCTGGTCCCAGGGGCCAGACACCATGTCCTAGCTGTCACGGTGCCAGTTGTGGCCGTGTAGGCTAGTTGCAGGTACTCTTGCTTACTTGCTACAGGCTGACACCTGTGTATGCTGGTTTCTTGGGGCTGAGTGCTGGCTGCGGTGTTGTGTGTGAACTATTGCCTGTGTTTGTGTCTCCCCACGTCCATATCTCTGTGGCTCCTGTCACTGGTGCCGTGCAGGCTGGCTGCATGCACTTTGTGTACTGGCTGTGGGTGTTCCCATGTCTGCTGGTTCTGCGATGCGTGCTGGCTGCTGCCTTGTGTGTGAACAGGGTCTGAGAATGTGCGGTTCTGTCACTCCGAGTTGTTGTGTTGGCTGGCTGCCTGTAACCTCATACTGGCTACAGTCATCCTGCATATGCTGGTTGTCGTGCAGGCTGCAGCATTCCGTGACTGGTGTGAATTGAACCTTGTGATTGTGTGTTCTGTGCTTCTGGTTACTCCTGGTTCTGATGGGTTTAACTTTCCCTGGTCTGGGCCTGGGTGTGGCTTATCAGGTGCCCTGTAAATCCAGCTATATCTACCTGTGAGCTGTGGGGCTTGTGGTCAGTCTGTCTGGTGCCTTACTGGGTGTAGCTTCTTGCTGCTTGCCATCTGCCCTTCTGTGTGGTGTTGCCTGGTATAGTGGTGTTGTTGTTTCCTTGCCCATGCCTTGCCTGATCTTCTATACCTGTTGTATGTTTTTATCCACTCTGTTCCATGTTTAGCCTAGTAGTGGTCAATCTGCGTCTGATAGCTTGCAGTGCCTTACTGTTTCTGTTCCTGTCTTGTGTATATCCTGCCTTCGTGAGAGGGCTCCGGAGTTCTCCGGAGTGAGGATCTCTAGTCTGTGTGCATGGGGTCCAGGCATCTGCTTGTGTGCTGGTTCCTGTTTGTCGTCTGATCCTTGTCCTGTGTTTGGTTGGGTTCCAGATCTGTTGTCTGTGGTTCTTTGCAGGTAGCGGCCAAGTGTACTGGGTCCCTCCTGGAGGTGTGACCAGTGAGCCCTCGGCCAAGTTCATCCCCACCACCACTGGCTCTTTGCCCTCTGGGGTTTGCCTCTGGTCTGCTGGTCCACTTGTTTCTGTGCTAGTGCTACCACTATTGCCTAACCTGTTTTTATGTTTACTGTCATGTTCCTTTATAACATGTGTAATAAAGTATTCTGTTGGTTTCCTGGCCTGCTACCTGTCTTGTCGTTTCTGCTAGATGTTCCGGAGGTCTGCCTAGTCCTTCGGAACGTGACAATATCAATATGGCATCAATATGGGAATGGAAATCTCTTGCTCTCCTGATGATGAAAATGATTAGGGTCCTTCATTCTGACCTCGGCACCTTTCAAATAACCTTGCTAAAATACAATGTTGCAAAAAAGTATCTGCCCCCTTCCAGTATTATGTGCTCACTAAGACTGGCCATAGACATTGCAGAAAACTGGAGACATACGCTGACTTCCCAGCAAGTCAATCTTCATAAGTCTCCATATATGATGAGACAAGTGGAAATAACTAAGGGGGTCATTTATCAAACTGGTGTAAAGTAGAAATGGCTTAGTTGCCCATGGCAACCAATCAGATTCGACCTGTCATTTTGTACAGCTCCTTTGGAAAATGAAAGGAGGAATCTGATTGGTTGCTATGGGCAACTAAGTCAGTTCTACTTTACACCAGTTTGATAAATGGCCCCCTAAATCTTTACATATAACTAATACCTTATATAAAACGTATAATTAAATATATGGAGCATACAGAAGCAACTGTGCCTGCGCCAGTTTGACCTTTGCAAATCCTTAGTTCCTACTTCTAGAAATAAAAAAAAGAAGAAAAAAGATAAATGATGTACCAAAGTAATGCTTAATCCCACAATTTGCAGTTCTGCTGTGCGCTGAACATTAATATTGTCGGGATCGATGAATTAGCACCGCACAGGTGCCTCCAAAAAGAACCCAGCAGCTGTACAGCAGCCAAGTGCTCCGAGGTTACGCCATAGAGCGTTGGAGGAGTCTGAGCCAGACTGCTTAAAAGAAAAAGGGGAGCTGTTTGATTTGCAGATTTAAAAATCTCTTCCAAAAATTTAACACAGCCGGCATAGGCTTCGACATAAAGGGGTCATCTTTCAGCTAAACCCCGCTGTCAGTTATAGCAGCAACAAACGTGTATTCCGAACAGGCGAGCTTTCTTTTTATTAGGTTCTGCAGGATACTTGTAAACTTAAAAGGTGAGCGACAATTAGGCTTTAAATTCTCACAAAATCCCAGCATTGTCAAAGATTTGTCCTCATGCCCCCGCTCGCCCCCTGGAACTTAGATTGTTTGAAGTCATTATTACCATAGACAAGCGCACATAGATAAGAGGTCAGTGCACACGATTTGTGAAGACAAAAATACTCTTGGAGGTTTTCTTTCCACTTGAAAGTTTTTCATTCTGACATTTCATTTCATATTACTTGGGACTAGTCACAAAAGCGCAGTGAGAATGTACTCCGTCCATGTGATAAGTTTCCTGCTATCGCCATCATCTCACATCAGAGGACCTGTGAGATCTGAGGCCTGACTATCTCTTTGTACAGCTAATTAAACTCTACCGTAATTTCCATCAAACCATAGTCTTACAAAACCGGCAAAACTAATATCACCACCGTCTACACAGATAAATGTATATAAACAGGATTTTTCTTTTCCTGCAAATAAATTCAGGATTGGAATTTATAATGGACGGACATGATCATGCCTACTACCAATATGTGCATTACCAAAGCCTGGATCATATCCATAATCTCCAGGTAAATGGGAAGTTACTTAACCAATGGAATAACTGCTGTCATTTATCTGTACAAAATGGAAAAGTGAAATCTGATTGGCTAGGTCTCGATAATGATGATGGTTATGCAGTGTCCCACTCACTGTTGGTCATGGGCACTTCAAACTTTTGTGTATGTTTATCAAATGTATTTCTATTAACAGGCTGTTAGAGAGTCATTTCATCTATTCGCCCCTAGGTGGTGCTGGCGCCACTTATATATGTAGTCTGGAGTTTGCCAATAAAGTTGGTTGAGTGGAGAGTTGAGTTGAGGAAGTTAACGGAGGAGCAGAACAGGCCTAGTCCACAATGTAGCTGCTATTTTGACCACTTGGCCCTGATTAAGCTAAGGGAGTATTTAGTATTACAGCAGCCCAGCACCGACCAGTGAGTCTATGTCTGGATATGGCGAAAGTCTAGTGGAGGTTAGAGCTAAGTTAGCCAATGGATTTCACAAACAACAGTGACCAGGAGGAACCTAAAAGTACCTGGACACAACCAGACGACTATACGTGTGAGTTGACCTTTACCACTTGTCTCTATGGACATAGTGGACCATAATTCTTCAGTGAGCATCCTTTCCAAAGAATGGAGCAGAAGACGGATGCCTGCCATTAGGGAGACCGCCCTGTGGATTTCTACTGACTAGTAAGAAGTTTATTATATCCAGTACCTGAGTGCTACAGGGTGGACAAAGTATAGCCAGATATAGAGGGAAGGAAAACTCCTCAAGTTACAATTGCCAAGCCTGTTATAAGGATTACAGCTAAACCAATATCTGAGTCATATCTTCATGCCATATACATGAACTACCTGGAGACAAGTGATTTTCAAGTAAAGGTTTAACTCTTTTGCTACAATCGACTGCTCATCTTTTCCACCACCAACCTTTGCATCTAACGGTGCTGGCGTCACAAATCAACTGGGGTCCCAGCCTCCAAAGCACCCTAAACACCTGTACCATCAAGGGCACCTCAACTACCATCTGGCTGGTAATCCCTGTACCAGAGAGTGCCACGGAGGATTTAGTACTGTCTTCCCCATCACTGCACACCGGCCCAGGGAGGCTCTGCTAACCGTGAGTACAAACTACTACTACCCCCATCGGCCCAGCGTAGCCTCAAGTGTTGCCCCTGCGGCCCGGTCGCTGCAGTTATAGTACATTTAATTCTTAGGTGTCATACAATTACCCTAATCATAGAGAAATGTTCAAATGTACAGACTCTATAGGTACATGCATTCCTGACTCTGTCCAATCATTGCTGCCATTGTCAGACTGTGCAGGTACACCCCCTGTGGCGAAACCAACCTCGCCACTGGGTTTTGGAGGTGGCTGTTTAAAAGCCTCTTGCCTCAGGATTATGGCCCATAGTAACTTTTAAACCCCTGAACCTATTCCAGGGAATTTTGGATAGGTTTGTCCCCCAAGTTATACTGTTTAAATTGATGTAAGTTATATGTATGGACAATGTAACCTCACAAAGTTGTAACAACTTATAATAAGTGTAACTTGTCAGCTTGGGAGGAATATGCTGGGTGTGGTTCTATTGTCCCATTGTCCCATTGTGTGTTTAAATGGTGATGTCTGTCCTGTTGTCTCCACGTGTGTATTGGTGATCTCCCCTTTGTCCTGAGAGATAATTGGATTGTCTTCGGTCGTCTCCCAGGCAGAGAGGAGGAAACCATGATGCATTGTGGGGATATGTTGTATCTGTTCTGTGTCGCAGTCTCCCTTCTGGTCCTCTAGGGGGCGGGAACGATTGGTTGCTGTATTTACATTGTGTGTGTTGTGAATTACTGATTGGTTGGATTTCAAAACCCTGTGGGCAGTACTATGTTTGGTTTTTATCAATAAAAGAGGCTGTACTTGAAGTACAGTCAGACCACTGCTAGACCCTCAAGACGGAGCCTTGTCTCGTTATTGGGGGGATTCCCTGTATGCTGTTGGAGATTGATTGCCAGGAGTGTAAGCTGACTGTACGCTTTTCCTGTTCGTCTGACTGACAGCTATTTGCGAGGTTCCAGTTTGGAGTGCTATTTTGTATCCAGTTCGGGAGGTTGGTGTTCTGCAGTAGCTGTGCCTGTCTCTCGGAAAGGGGCATATCGCCTAAACGGATTTTAACCCCTTGTCTGCTGAAACGGTCCGTTACACCCCCCCCCCCCCCAACTTGTTACCACCCCTCTGTACCCTTACTGCAGTCTGCTAGCAATTTATTCATAACTTCTAGCAGGAATAATAAAAGAATGGTACAACATAGAGTCATAAGAATACATGCTCCAGAAATGTTATTACATGGGGAATGCATGAAGCTATTAAAACAGGCATGTCTCTTTAAAGGGGTTTTAGTGGATTTTTTATATTCTTCAGGAAAGGTCATCAATATCAAATCGGAGGTGGTCTGACACCTGGCACCCCCGCCGATCAGTGGGTTAAAGAGTAGGCCGTGGTCTGTGTGAGCGCTGCCTTCCCTTCATTGTTTACCTGCTCTCTATAGACAGTGCAGTGGTGAGCAGGTGTGACTACAAGCTGTCCCATTTATTTCAATGGGATGGAGGACTTGTTCCTATTCAAAGAACGAATCATCCCACAGAATCGAATAGGACGACTTGTAGTTACACCTGAACCACACTGCGCTGTCGATGGCGAGCAGGTAAACAATGAAGGGAAGGCAGCACCTGCACAGAGCATGGCCTTCTTTTTAACCAGACCACCGCCGATCTGATATCTCAAATGTCTCAGATATCTGAAAATGGATTTTCTAAACTGAACAACCCTTCTAATGATGAATCCTGCCTTCACAATGATACATTACAATGCAATTAACAGTGGATGTGCACATGGTCATTGTAGATGGAGGAGTCATTAGCGTGAAGACAGACCAAGCTAACATAATAACATTAGATCATCTACAGTGAGGAACAGAAGTATTTGAACACCCTGTGATTTTGCAAGTTCTCCCACTTAGAAATCATGAAGGGGTCTGAAATTCACATTGTAGGTGCATTCCCACTCTGAGAGACAGAATAAAAATAAAAAAAATTCAGGAAATCACATTGTATGATTTTTAAAGAATTTATTTGTCTTGCACTGCTGAACATAAGTATTTGGACACCTTAGAAACAGCATAAATTCTGTCTCTCAAAGACCTGTTACTGTGCCTTTAGTCCACCTCTACTACATTCATTAATCTAACTTAGTAGCATCTGTCTGAGCTCTTTAAAGACACCTGTCCACTCCACAGTCAGTCAGACGCCAACTACTACCATGGGCAAGGCCAAAGAGCTTTTAAAAGACACCAGAGAAAAAATTGTGGACCTCCACAAGGCTGGAAAGGCCTACGGGGCAATTGCCAAGCAGCTTGGTGAAAATAGATCAACAATTGTTAGAAAATGGAAGAGGCTAAAGACGACTGTCAGTCTACCTCGGACTGGGGCTCCATGCAAGATCTCACCTCGTGGGGTATCACTGATGATAAGAAAGGTGAGGAATCAGCCCAGAACTACAAGGGAGGAGCTGGTCAATCACATTTAGAGAGCTGGGACTACAGTTTCAAAGGTCACTGTCGGTAGAACACTACGTCGTCATGGTTTCAAATCATGCATTGCAAGAAAGGTTCCCCTGCTCAAGTCATCACATGTCTAGGCCCATCTGAAGTTTGCCAATGACCATCTGGATGAGACCAAAGTAGAACTTTTTGGTCTAAACTTCACTCGTCGTGTTTGAAGGAAAAAGAAGGATAAGTTGCATCACAAGAACACCATCACTACTGTGAAGCATGGGGGTGGTAACATCATGCTTTGGGGGTGATTTTCTGCAAAGGGGACAGGACAACTGCACTGTATTAAGGAGAGGATGAATGTGGCCATTTATTGTGAGATTTTGAGCAACAACCTCCTTCCCTAAGTCAGAGCATTGAAGATGGATCGTGGCTGGGTCTTCCAACATGACAACGACCCAAAGCACACAGCCAGTATAACCAAGAAGTAGGGAGTGGCCTAGCCAATCTCCAGACCTAAATCCAATAGAACATCTTTGGAGGGAGCTTGAACTCTGTGTTGCTCAGCGACAGCCCCGAAACCTGACAGATCTAGAGGAGATCTGTGTGGAGGAGTGGGCCAAAATCCCTGCAGTGTGTGCAAACCTGGTCAAGAACTACAGGAAACATTTGACCTCTGTAATTGCAAACAAAGGCTTCTGTACCAAATATTAACACTGAACACTCAGATACTTATGTTCAGCAGTACAAAACAAATAAATTCTTTAAAAAATCATACAATGTGATTTCCGGAATTTTTTTAATTCTGTTTGTCAGAGTGGGAATGCATCTACAATGTAAATTTCAGACCCCTCCATGATTTCTAAGTGGGAGAACTTGCAAAGTCGCAGGGTGTTCAAATACTTCTGTTCCTCACTGCATATGTGCTCTAAATAGCAAACTAAGACTTTAATTGTAGCCGCTAGGATATTCAACTCAGAGCCATAATTCCAAGTAATTGTCATTGATCTTAAGATGGCCATAGAGTCAAAGGTAATCTATGCAATATGGCTAATAATGAGCATTATAGATAATAATATGTGCCTCTGTACTGTGCTTATGTTTCCAATCTATGGATTTTTTCTTGTCAATGGTCATTATTGCTACAATTGTTGATTTTAACATCAATCGGACATAATTAATTTATTATTCAAGTGTAGTCAAATGCCTAATATCTCTGATGTTTCATACAATCAGAACACGATTTAAATGTATTCAAGACACTGTATGTAGCTGCAACCTCTTGTTTTTGACAGTAGAGAATTTGAGAGTAGCTAAGCAACATAAAGTACCCTATGCAGTTCAAGTAAATTGTGCCAGAAGGGGCCCAAAACAGTGTCAGCTAGTATTCAAATAATTCTCTACAAAATATATCTAAATAATATCACTATACAGCCAATAACCCTAAAATAATAGTGGCACACGGCACCTAAATCAGCACCTAGCTTATTTACTGCATTCTGAATATCCACATTTGGTGAATATGGGTTGATGGATGATATCAGATAGTGAAGGCCCTTGGCAACAGCACCTTTTGCACCTATGTTTATCCATGTATACATGTCTACATGGATTTATTTCACATTTATTTCTGTAATACGGAAGCAGTATCATATGCCCCCATATGGTGGTCAGTATACAGCACTACCTTAAATCACTGCAAAATATATGCCAAACGTGACTGAAATCATAAAAATGAATCATCCAAGCCATAAAATATAGTGTGCACTGTTGGTTCTATACTATAATGATAAGAGCAAGACAACAGATGGGAAAGAACAAATGTTTTCATATGTTAACGGCAGAGGCATGTCAATGGGGCCACAGCTGGTTTGTAGCTCATTGGACCATTATGGTGATTCTGTGACCCACCCCCCTTCCCCCCTCGACACCAACATCTCCTTTCTTCTTTTAATTTCTGCCAGTGACTTCCAGACCTGCTACATGTAGACCTTTCAGAGCTCCGGTATCTCATTCTTTGAAGGTTCTAAGTTAACTCAATGAACACTATCAGCCAAATGGAGTTCACTGAGTGTGCTGAATGGCAGGCCTCTAGAAGAACATATGAATATAATTCACACCAGGTTTCAGTTGTTGAAGGAGGTCATACAGGTGCAATGTGCCATTTTTCATACACAGCAACAATTTACATCCCAAAATCTGGAATCTGTCTTCCTATACTCATGCAGGTTTCCCCTGGACACTCCATTTCTCATAAATACTAATATAACCAACTTCCTATGAAACTGGCCAAGGACCGTGTACAGATATCCCAAACTTTAACTTGCGGCACTTAACAAAATAAATATACAGTACATATAAGCTTTAGATATGGAGATTAGACTATGAGATTTCTGTTGACATGTCAATGTGTCATATTGTAACCTACAGATGTAAGCAAAGGCTTCTGGAGGACCTGTGGTCATATGACCAGGCTGAGTAGGTCCTCGAGTTACAGCAAGAGAAGAGAGCATGTTTTGTTCAGGCACATGTGAATAGTCCTAAGAGAGCCACGTGAGTCCACAGCTGAAGGGGAGAAATGTAGAATCTGCAGAGTCCGGCCACCGAGTATCCTCTGTGGTGCCCATACAGAAGGAGAGAGTCTGCCAAGGCCTAGAATAATGTGGCACAGGTCTAGAATGCCACAGAGCAGCGCAGCGGACTGTGAATCAGCCTGAGACCAGAGGACTCTGGAGAGGCAAGAGTCTGTGTGAGTACTGGAGCCAAGTGTGCGTGTGACAGAAATTGCTAGCACTGTGGACAAGGGCGCATGGAGTACCGAACTGCTAATCTAAGGAAGCACAGAGACTGTTAATAGTTATAGACTGTTATAGAGACTGTCAATCTGCATACAGTGTATAGAGTCAAGATGTGCCTAAGTTACTCAGTGTTTTCCTGTTTGCAACATTATGGCTCCGTGTGATTGTCAACATCCAACTTTACCTTACACACTAACAATAATAATAATCTTTATAGAGGGCACATGTATAAACAAAATCAGACATTACAGTAAAGGCCCCTTTACACGGGCCGACACAGCAGTCAATTTCGGGAACGACCTATTCGTGACCTATGGTGAGAGCTGGTGTGGACACAAGAGGATAGGTCATCAGTGTAAAACCCGCGGAAAACTCCTTCAACCTGATTGTCTGGAGTAGGGCATTCCAGAGAACTGGTGCAGCTCAGGAGAAGTGTTGGAGATGGGATGAGAGGTTCAGATTATGGAGCACTGCACTTATGTTAGAGCTACAGCACTATATACAGATGTAGCAGAGTTCGTTTTCCCAGTTATGCAAAATGGTTCCTGAGGAAGGGGCTTCTATGAAATTCACACTTAAGCTATGGGTAGAGGTGTTAGCTATTTGTCTGTAACAAACCACTCTCTTCTCTGTAACCAGTGGTGCACCTATCCTTTCTGCCGCCTGAGGCGAAAACTGAAACGGTGCCCCTCCTTCCCAATGCCTATTTCTTAACCTTACCCCTTCCCTTCAGCCCATGGTCCTTCAGCTGCCCCCCTTTTGCCCCTACCTGGTGCTGCCTGAGGCGATCGCCTCACCTGGCCTCATTGGTGGTGCACCCCTGTCTGTAACGCAGAGGTGAAAATAGGCTTTTTTTTATCATCTGGGGAAAAGATCTAGCCTGGTGACCTAACCCATCTGTATCTGAATAACCTGGCCAAGGCACACCTGGCCTTCCGGTTCCCAGTGCACATGCTACTCCATCTCCCTCTAAGAAGTATCTCGGGTCTCATAAGCAAAAAACATAGCATCAGCTATCCATGACAGTTCTGAGGACCTTCTTATACCTTCTTATCAGAAACCATTCAAGCATTTGGCCACAGTGCATAAAAACTGTGCTTTTTTTAATCTGTTGATGTAAACAATATACAAAATTAATAAATGGAAAGAAAGTAGAGAAGCATTTAGTGATCCTTTACTATTTGCAGAGCGTCTCTTTCACAAGGTGGAGTAAGCCTTATTCACCTGAATAAAGCGAATAATTGAGATGAAATGGAAAGAGGAAAGACATCTATCCTTCTAGCATTACAATCTTGGGGCTTTTGCACCTCAGCTCAAGTGAAATGGCAATCTATTCATATAAATAGAATGACCTGTAAACTAATTATCAGCCTTGAATGAAAAAAGAATGAGAGAATAGTCCGAATGGAGTTGCCAAAAAATTCAAATATGAGAAAGAAAATCATCCGCTTAGTTTGGAAATTGTCTCCCTTCGTATTGTAGAAAATTCTGAGCGATCATCAGTGAGCAGACCATTCCATAATAGGATGTGAATGTATGTTACCAAGGGCACAGAGGCTGGCAAGCCTTTAACACACTCGACAGTAAATTACCATGAATTCAAATCATCTTTATTAGTGTAACCCCCTGGCCATTGGCAGAAGGGTTACATTGGCACCACTGAGCACCATCTGGCACCGTTGAATGCCACTCCGCAGTGTCACTCAGGAATGAGTGATTGGGTGAATCTATAATCTTGAATTGTTTCAGTGCATATGCACAGCGGAGAGTCCAGTAAAAATAAAGACACATAATGAGCCTTAATATCTAGAAATGCAGGGAGGACGCCTCGCTAAAATAATCCAATAACATTTCCCTTCTCATTTTTATGAATAAAATAGTTCACACTGGAAATTAAAAGAGTGAGTGGGTGTAATTTGCACCAAAGACTTCAAGTGGATAATGTAACAATGACAGTCATCAAATAAATTTATAAAGATCTCAACATATTTAGCCAGACAGAACAAAGGAAATAGTTCATTTTACATTCTATTTGTCTTTTATTTACTATATATATATATATATATATATATATATATATATATATACAAGCAGAAGGACCCGGCTTCGCACAGGTATATTTCATCTATTTCATTTTATGTTTCCGTGTGTCGTAAAAAGATAGACAGTTTCCCCCCATAACAGTGACCTCTACAGTGGCTGCCCCTTTAACATTGACCTCCACACTGCCCGCCCCTTTAACAATGACCTTCAGAGTGCCCGCCCCTTTAACAGTGCCTGCCCCTTTAACAGTGACCTCCACAGTGCCGGCCCCTTTAACAGTGACCGCCCCTTTAGCATTGACCACCCCTTTAACAGTGACCTTCATAGTGGCCGACCCTTTAACAGTGACCTTCACAGTGCCCGACCCTTTAACAGTGACTTTCACAGTGATCGCCCCTTTAACAGTGACCGCCCCTTTAACAGTGAATTTTACAGTGACTGCCCCTTTAACAGTGACCGCCCATTTAACAGTGACTTTCACAGTGACCACCCCTTTAACAGTGACCGTCCTTTTAACAGTCACTAGGGTAGAGTTAACAGAATTATAAAAAAAAGCCACATTTGCTCATGGGGTACAGCATGTCTGGAATTACAGCCTATCCACTTGGGGGAGGGGGTGAGGGTGGTACAGATAAAGCAATGTATGCAGCGTCTCTGGAGGACAAGAAGTACTTAAGGGGTTGTTCACCCCTGGACATAATTTCTGCAGACCTCCTCCCCCTCCAGAATGGCAAGACTTGCCTTGGGAACAATACTTACCTGATCACCAGCACTAGGTTCTGGATCCAATGCTCCCCCTTGAGCACCACAGGTCTCTGTTCTTCCCACGTCAAAATCTGGTTTGAAGCGGTCTACTGCAACTAATGACTGGCCATAGCAGTGACATGTCACCCATACGTCACGTGACCCAGCAACATGAGTGTCACGTCACTGCTACGGCAAGTCATTGGCTGCAGAGACCACGTGACCCATATCAAACCCTCCACTTCCACTTCTGGCCGGGGTATAGGCAGGGGCACGTGCATTGCTGCAGCCAATGACTGGCCTCAGCGCTGATGTGTATTCAAGCGGCATGTAACCTAACAGTGATGCGCCTTTTGGGGACATGTCACTGCTGAGGCCAGTCACTGGCTAGAACAGTGTACGTGATCTTGTTCGTACCCCTACTGAAAGTAAAGAAAACAGGAACCGGAAGATCACAGAACTGAACCAGGGCGCCGGAACAGCCTGCCGGATCTACAAGCACTAGTGTGAAACTAGTTGCGCCTATTTTTCTAAACCAATCCTCTTTCCCTCTGAGCTATGACACCTTGTCCAACAAGGCACAAAGTTTTCTAAACACACAATAAATCTGCCACAAAACATGGGACAAACCGATAATAAATCCACCCATTATTTCTCTTTTCCAGACTTACATCTAATTAATGAAACTAAAATGAATATCATGAGACATTCCCTTTAATAACCTTGTAAATATACCAGCGGTCCTATAGCAGAATGAAGCTAAGACATGATAATACCGCCATCATCTGTGCCAAGACTCCATAAACCATACACTATATTTATTGCTCGCCGTTGAAGCCTGTAAATTGTGGCGTTACGTGTCAGGCCGGATCCATCTCTCCGCCTGCGTGATGAAAACCTCTGGTTGCCTTTACAAAGAATTATTTCCAAATCAATAGCGCGGTCTCATTCGCTCTCAGCCTCGTCTACCTTTTCAGATCGTCCTCTTTGTCAAAACTACACAATATAAATATGTGCAATATTGTTTTATGTGTTGCGCCTTTGATACTGAAGCTTCTACGCCGATGCTTTGTACCATCAGGCCTCTCTTTGTAGATTTATCACAGTAGTTAAATAATCCTCCTTCCTTTATGTTCACATTCACATCACACCGAGAGATCAATTGGTCTTCTACGAGAAGGACTGGTCTTCAAAGTGGGCAAAGACTCTGCGCTCGCAGCTTGCTAGAACAACAAACTTTTTTTTTTTTTTTTTTTTTTTTATGAAGTTCCTTGATTAAAGATAGCATTTCATGTACCGGGAAGTAATAGCATTTGATGCTTTTTTGCCGTAAGTGTGAAAGGCTGTGTTGGTTTGCTGTCAGAGCAGAATATGAATCTGTTGTCAATATCTGTATTTTCCATCACAGACGCCTTGACTGAAATATGTTTTCTTGAGAAAAAAAAAAAACGAAGAAGGGATAAGAAGGGATATGTAAATTATTCAGCAATGCACAAAACAAGCTGGCAGTGCCTATTCGGCGACAGGATCAATATAAATGTATTTTCTTTGGTTACTTCACCGTTCTTGACATTAACATGAATAATAAAATCCCTCCTGACATTGGGATAGCATCGGTAATGAGTAACGCTCGTGTTTTCCAGGTCAGCGTCATTAGGACACAGTAGGTTACATGACTGAAAGATGAAGGGGCCAGTGTTCTAGATGGATACCATTATTTTACATTACAAATCCCCCACCTCTTGTCTAGAAGTAGGTCACAGGGGCTACACCATCTACGTTCTTCACAAGTGAAGGGAATACTCAGGTAGCAAACAAAAAAAAAACTGAAAAAAAAAAAATACTCTTGCCTGCTACGGTGTACGCATTCAATAACCGCTCTCATCTCCGGTGCTTGGCAAAACGTTTTTGTATTTATTGTGTAGTAAATAAAGCTTAAATGCTTTGAAGCCCTGCTTGCAATCTATCCAGCCATTCACAGCCCAGTAACAGCAGGGAATAAGAACTGCCATCAACTAATGTCTTTCTTTTCCCTGCTCGGAGCACATCTTTTCCCGAGATTTCATTATTATTTTTATTTATTTATTTATTTTTTCTAAAGGGATCTGTGCACGCTGTCATATCTAGGGCACGGCGGCACTAAATAAACAGGGAGATACGCTTCTGAAAGAGTTTATCATGGCAGAAAACGGTTTCATCGGAAACAATAGCGCCGGGGCTGAAAGGTGGATGTGAGAATGCTGCTCTATTCAATGCCTCGCCAATGGAAGGGGAATCAGAGGCAGAATGCATCCCCTCCCTCTTGGAAAATGATCTGCTTTTTCCTTCTCTCTGACACATGGAGATTACATACAGGAGCACTTCAGAGACGTTTTACTTTGTCACAGACCGCGTTGAACATAGATTCCCATACTGCTAAACCAATCAAACAGCATTGAGAAGCATTGAGCACTTGCCGCAGCGCCCGTCTTCAATATTTGCTCCCGTTTTCCAGGCCGGTGCGTCGTCATTTGTAGTTCATGACTAACTTATTATTATTTATTTTAAAGCTCCATTAATTACATGGCGCTGTACATCCAGTCCAGTAATTACTGGCAGCATTATCATGACGTGTCACCTGTGAGGACCTGCTATGGGATTTACTTTTCTATAGAATCTCAAATAAAATTCCACCCGATACTCTTAAGGCAATGCCCAAAATATAAGTCATCAGTGTCAAAGTCCTTAAAAAACCCTTGAACGGGTTTTTCTGTCTGCATCAACATCCTTTAAAATAATCATCCATGCCAGTCGCCATACTTTTATTATTGGTCCTGTCTTCCGTTCTGGGCTGTGGTCACATGATCATGTCCATGAAGCTCTTTCTTACTTCCTGTAATGTTATGTCCATGGTCGTGCAAAAGCAGAGGGAGTCTCTGTATAACCTGGGTGGGAGGTGCTATACACTAGCTGTGTGTTGTTAGGAGCATTGATAGGGTAGTGTCTATGTTACTACCTGGGTGGGAGGAGCTATAAAGTAGCTGGGCATTGTTAGGGGCGGTGCTAGAGCTGTGGCAGAAAAAGAAGAAGTGCATCATGGGTTTGGTTGGATACAACAACAGGTAGTTCCACATACAGGATGGAAACCAGAGTGATTGGTTTACATGGTGAAAACAGGTCAAGTGAGTCCAAACGGAAAAAAAAATCCTGGGTAGAAATCAGCAAATCAATTCAAATTAATTTGTTCATCAAAGAGTTCTTGGACAGCGAGGGGTTGTCCCCACTGCTCAAGAGACTCGTCCCTGCTGCCTGATTGTTAGGGCTCGACATCTTGCCTATCACTGAGAATCTGGCACATGTGCGGATGCTTTGAGTAGTGGTGCGAGGGTGTAACACCCCAGAGTGATGTTACCACTACTACACCCTGCTACTATCTCTAATGGGCTAATATAATGTCATCTTATGTATTTATGTTTCAGGTCCTTCACACTGTGCACTCCTAATCTGTTTGCAACTGTTATGTTCATGTAATGTTCCTGGTTCACCAGCAGGTGGCAGGAAACATGGAAGAGCTATACTTAGATAGAATGGAACCCTCTATTCCATTCTAACCCCCCTTTGTAGGGGAGTGGGTGAGCCCTACTTCCTGCAGGAAGGGGGGAGGCAGAAGTTCCAGTTAGTCTAGCTTACCCCCAGCTAGGGGAAGGGTGTGCAGGCGCACATCTCTGTTGGACATGCCCACGCCAGCCAGAGCACCCTAAGCTCTGCTGGCCATGGAGGTCAAAGCTTAAAGGGAACCTGTCACAGGGATTTTGTGCATAGAGCTGAGGACATAGGTTGCTAGATGGCCGCTAGCACATCCGAAATACCCAGTCCCCATAGCTCTGTGTGCTTTTATTGTGTAAAAAAAAAAACTATTTGATAGATATGCAAGTTAACCTGAGAGGAGTCCTGTCCCTGACTCATCTCACGTACAGGACTCATCTCAGGTTAATTTGCATATGTATCAAATCGTTTTTTTGACACAATAAAAGCACACATAGCTATGGGACTGGGTATTGTGGATGTGGCAACCCATGTCCTCAGCTCTATACATAAAATCCTGGTGACAGGTTCCCTTTAAAGCTTTAGGAACCAGGAGGAAAGTTCCCTGGCATAACCTAGAGTCAGACTACAGAGAAGAAGTGCAGCATACAGAAGAAGCTGAGTTATACAGCCAGCCTGTCAGTACAGCAGAGTCAGAGAGAAACAGAGATATAGCAGAGTGGAGTTTGCCTGCCAGTTTCATGCTAAAGCCTGTTGGAACCAAGACAAAGCCTTTAAACAGTTTTGGAGAACGTTTATGCAAATTAAAGCTGCCATTGAACTTCATCTCAACATCTTGGCTCAAGTTATTCTTTTATTCCTCAATTATTTCCCCTATTTATTGCTTCGGAGCCAAAGCCTGGGGTCCAGCAATATCCAGGTAGGAGCACCGTGACACACAATAAGAGACATTTTAGGCCGCAACATACCACTCTGCAATTCCTACACCTGGGACGCGTTATATAGGAGGGCCCTACGGAAGAGGTGCCCACTGCAAGGGCAGAAGTCCTGCTGTTGCTACCGGAGCAGAAACTGTGCATGCGCTGATACACTTACAACAGGAGGGGCGGGGCTCTTGAACAGGCTGTCCTCACTACTCAAGAATTCTCTCTAATCATGGAGAAGATGTACACAAGGGTCAAGCAACTTCATAAGCATATCTATTATAAACCACAGTAATCCCATAAACCCCCTTTCCTTTAAAAGGCAAATGGAGCTGAATTAACATTATTCTAAACCTAAAGAGCATAAAACTAGTCAAGCAAAAATGGCACCAAATTTTTGAACGTGGTGCATGATGTAGAGTATGATGAATCTGGCACATCTCCCAGACATGTTAGACACTCTCTCTTCCTTACCACACCTCTTGGTTTGCATATTTCATGCCAAAATGTATGTGAAAATATGCTGTGTGAACACAGCCTAAGGCCTTTTTGCAGTTATGATGCAGTTTTTGATTCCTTTGGATTCCTGGAATATCTTCATAAGGTTGGCATCTGACATATAGTTGCTATGATATCCTCTATATGTACTCACCAAAAAACACCACAATACTGTTGTCTAATGAATATAAAGTGACAGCAGAATGCCCATATCCACACGTTACCTCTTGCATCACATGACTGAGCAAGCAATATCCTTCATACATAAGAACACAATGGATTTAAGCTTTATTCTCTGACATTGCAATGCCAATAAAAAGCATTCTGCATATTTTAAAAATAGAGTGTATTCCTCCTACTGTGATTACATGTATCTGAGTATTCCAATGTATTTCTCATACTAGAGGAGTGCACTGTCTGCCTCCTGCTCTGACAATACAAATAACCTTAGTTACTAGCAGTCAATCGATGAGCGGACCTTTACTTTTTCCAGTAAGCCCCTCACTTTCCTTAAATACAGTACATCTCAATTACTGCTTAAGAGCACAGGTTTATTGAGTGCCATGCCAGCATTTGGAGCCTAAACGGTCTTCTATTTCAGATTATTTATGTGGTCTGGAATGAATTCATACTCCTATGGCATAGGTTATATAAGAGATTATATATATATATATATTATTATATATGAATAAAAGGGTAAGGACCTTCAGTTTCAATGATTGTGCTATGGATGGGGGGGGGGGGGGGAAAGGGGTACTATTTCTCCTTATAGGTTAGGCAATGTTCTTCTGGGAAAAGGTATGGAAATTAACTCTTTCCCCCCAAAAAAAAGAAAAAGAAAGAAAGCTGTGCCTATGGGATCACCAGTTAAAATCTAGGTATTCTATAAGTCAGTGTTCAACCTATTATATAAAGAACCCGATTTTTGTCCCTATAGGGCACTCAGGAGATTGTAGCAAAAATCAAACCACGGTCACCTGACCAAAAACTCCTTTTAGGGGTCCTATCTATATGTTAAAACTTTAACCTTTATTATTTACTTTTAAAACCAATACTACAAGGTAATTTAAAAATATCAGGTTGCAGTTTCGGGCTAAGTCAGTTAATTTATGTCTTTTTTTGGGCCGCTGTCGCTCGCTCTACATTCTATTTAAGAGGTGGATTAAGCTCATGGATACTCTGTGACCATGTATCACCACAGGTTAGCAGGTGTGTTTTCAATGGTGAATTGTTTGGTGTCCCTATAGGTCCTAAGTATAGGAGTTTCTATTGTAAATAGATGAGATGTATTCCTATATCCCTATCCATCATTCATTCACACATCTCACACACTTTGCACAATATGTATTGAGCTGGACAATGATTGCGACCCTACTGGTTGTGGATCTTGCCCTATACTGCAACCTGTCTAAAAATTGTAGATTGTCACTACCCCACCCGACATGTTTCGGCGCGAAGCGGCTTCGTCAGGGGAGTTGGGGTAATAGCGTGACACTCTCTGTTTCGCCTGCCTAAATAAAATATATATCCCCTCCCAAACTATGGGTTCCACTAATCGAGTTGTGTTGCTGCGATTGACATGTGTATTAGCCCATCCTGTGGGCTTCACCAGGACTGACAGGTGGGCGGGGGGAGTGACATCAGCCGGGTGCTGCTCCTCTCCACCAATGAATTGAATCGCACACCCCCTTACATAGTATTGCATCACTGATGATGCTTTCTTGCCGCCTATCACGCGCGTCCTTCTGGGTACTGCGCGATTGGCATGTATATCAACCCATCCTGTGAGCCTCGCCGTGAATGACAAGTAGGCGGAGGGAGTGACATCAGCCGAGTGTCGCTCCCCTCCACCAATGAGATGAATCGCACCAAAGACACACCCCCTTCCATTGTATTGCATCACTAATGATGCTTTCTTACCGCCTATTGCGCGCGTCCTTCTGAGTGCTGCATCGAACCAGGGGCTGCGACGTCATGGAGGCGCCGCTTCCCTACTACCAGTACGATTCGCCTTGGCACAGACACGCCCCCAATCTCCATATCACGTGACCAGTGTCTCTTGACAGGGGTAGGAGGTTGGACTTTGTCATTCTCAATGCAGTAACCCTTTCCTTTCTGCTCATGTAATAGTCAGCAAGTGATCACTGTGATACTATGGGAGTCCATGGATACCCTAGCAATGCCATAGGTGCCTCTCACATGGGCTATCCTATACCTTATCCCTTTCATGTATAGGATCAGTGACAATAGAGGTGAATATTGTGTGTATTGCAGGCTAATTTACCTAAAAATAAGGGGTTCTCTTATTTATAGTGTATTAGCATCTTATATCTACACTAATGGCAATATCGGCATTATATGGCTACTTAATTTCTTACATGGATCCTAGCTTACTAAATGAAAGCTGTATATGAGAAGCCCTCATTGAGGCCCAATGGACTCAAGGATTGTAGTCTATAAATCCATCTGGCTTCCTCCTGCAATTATCTCAGATCCAAATTTCCACTTCTTGGTCCCAGTTTTATTCTTGCAATACCCCAGAATTTTAACACTTCAGGGTTTCCATTGTGTACGTATGCAACATGTCTATAGGGAAACAGTGCCCCTTCGATCCCTGACAAAGGCCTCTCACCAGCTACGGAAGTCAGTTCTGTCTGCACTGGTGAAGGGCAATTACTTCAAATGAACTGTCTGCAGAGGACCCCCTGGCTTGGCTATAACCCTAAGTTATGCCTCAAGGCATGTTTAAAAGGTTGGAAATTGCCTTATAGGATAGCTAACTTCCTAGAGGCACATTTTCCCCTCTTTTGGAGAGGGAGCTAGTTTACATAGTGATTGAGCTAGAAACACAAGTGGATGCACTTGCATATTTATTCACGTTGTGTACCTGTACTTTACCTAGTTGTGGACTATTGGGCTGCTTTATAGATTTGTTTATTTGTTCTCATACCACCAAATACAAATGTATATATTCTCTTTTGGAATTTCAAATTAAAATAACAAAAAAATAAAAAATCTGAGAAACAAACAAAAGGAAAGTAAAAATGAGGAAAAGTGCAGATGGCAGTATATGTCATACATCATATATAGATGAAGAGAATTAAATAGTATATCATATTATATTATTTTCCTTGTGGGCTTTCCCTTGAGTCTTTCATCTCATGGCCGGGTTTTCTAGAAGATAATCCATTCTACTGTCTTTACTGTTGAAATTAGAAAATAGCCTTAGGTCACTCAAAGGTCCCTTTTACATGTAAAGATGCAATGGTAAAGTGAGTACCGACTGATGAGATAGTGAATCATTAACTTTCGAAAGACATGAATTTATATGCAACAATAATGTCTTTTTTCTGAATTTCTATAGCTTTTGAGATTGCTTGTCTTGTGCATTCACTCTTGTCTGCTAATGACTAGTAGATGCCTGTTTACGTGAGGGGATATGATGCCGACAAATGATAGGTTTTAGGTCATCAAAAGATTCAGTCAATGACAAGTGAGCATTTTCTTGCTGACCGTGCAATCACAGAACATGTTTATATTAGCCAATGTCTGCAAACTTTTTCTGGATATAATGATACTTTACATGATAATCATCCGCGTGTTAAAGGCCCTTCATATAATTGACATTATTATATATAAGCGCACTTTAAGCTACTTGTTATTTTATCCCTACAAACAAATATATAAAAGTATATGACTTCGGCCTGATGAATCACACATCAGCTCCACTAGAATCTTGTATATTTTTTTATATAAGAGTATTAGCCACACCCACTGACACAGTTTTCTACCTACCACCATTGTGGCTTGTCTTAATGGTTTGCTGACCCCACCAAATTGTTTTGATCCCACCTTCTAACAATTTGGACCCACCTACAAATGTGTCCACTTCTTTTCTAGGGCCCAATCTGCCAATGATTGTAAGGCCTCATTCAGATGGGAATATTATACCTACATTTAAATGTCCCTATGGCGGATGCAGAGTACCAGAGTATTCTACAGTGGGCCTAAGCATGGACACAATAACAAACCCCTAATGAAATAGTGCCCCTAAGCTCTAGCAGAAAAAACATTGATTTGGAGCTGACCTAGGAATAAGATGAGTAATGGACATACATACGTGCATCCTGTGCAACTGCACAAGGGCCCAGTGGGAAGAGGGGTCGACCACAGTCTTATTAATTAAACACCAATGTATCCTAATGTATACTTCATTATCATACTAGTGGATTACAATTTGCACGAGAAGTTGGCACATCAGGAGATCTATGATAAAATTCTGGCTCTCAACAGCCAGCTGTTACATAAAAGGATAATTTCCCCTGGTGGGCCCAAGGAACTTCTGTCCAGCATTGAATGGATGTAACAGTCAAGACTCGAGATGAACTAGGGTGAACTTCTTGAAATCCACTTTGTCTAATTCATCAATTAAAAAAAAAAAATCTATTTGTGTCTGAATTGATTCTACATGAAATAAAAGTGCTCCAATTGCCCTGAAACTTGGTAAATGACGCTGAGGTCTTCTAAGACTTTATTTTTCATTTTGTTAGAATTTTTGAAATCTCTCACCTTTTTGACCACTTTAACACAATGAGAGCATAGTTACATAGTTGATATGGTCGAATAAAGACATAAGTCCATCAAGTTACACCAAGGGATAGGTGGGGACGCGAATCCCATAAGAAATTGAGACTCAGATTTCTACTTATTTTTATAAGCATTAATGTTGTTTTTAAGAATTCATCTAAACCCTTTTTAAAACCATCCACTGTTCCTGCTGTGACCACGTCCTGAGGAAGTCTATTCCACAGCTTCACAGTTCTTACAGTAAAGAAGTTTTGATGCATCTTCAGACTGAACTTTTTCTTCTCCAGTCGGAGGCAGTGCCCCCTTGTCTTATGAGGGCATTTTACATGGAACAGTTTTTCACCGTATTTTTTGTATGGCGCATTTATATATTTGTATAGGGTAATCATGTCCCCCCTTAGACGTCCTCTTTAAGACTAAATAAATTCAATTCTTTTAATCTTTCTTCATAACTAAGACCCTCCATTACCCTTATCAGTTTAGTCACTCTCCTTTGTACTTTTTCCATCTGCAGTGCATTCTTTCTATGGACTGGTGCCCAAAACTGAACTGCATATTCCAAATGAGGCCGCACCACCGCTTTGTAAAGTGGTAGTATTACATCCCTGCCCCGCAAGTCCTTGCCTCATTTAATGAATGACAGTATCCTGGTGGCCTTAGAAGCAGTTGATTGACACCCAAATCCTTCTTTATAAGTGACTCTCCCAGTGCTACATCGCCTAGGACATATGAAGCACGGAGAGTATTATTACCAAAATGCATAACTTTACATTTATCCACATTGAACCTCATTTGCCAATTTGATGCCCAATCACTCAGAATGTTCAAGTCAACTTGTTTTTTATGGACATCTTCCAAAGACTGTACAGTACTACATAGCATCTGCAAAAATAGAAATGGTGCTATTAATTCCGTCCTCGATATCATTAACAAATAAATTAAATAAAAGACTGCCCAGCACTGAACCTTGGGGTACACCACTTATAACCCAGGACCATTCTGAATAGGAATCATTGACCACAACTCTCTGGACACGGTCCTTCTGACAGTTTTCAATCCAATTACAAACTATACTTTCCAAGCCTATAGACCTTATACTCTCAGCCTGATAGAAGATTGGAACAAAAAGTAATCAGGCAAACAGGAGACCTCAATGTAGAGAGGGATTAGAATAATTACCATCTACATATGGGATGTCCTGACAAGTAGCCTAAAGTTTGCATGCACAGAGTGTTCACTTGGATATCAGCAAACTAAGGCTATCAATCACACCCACTGGGGACAGGGACACACAATCAAAGGCTAGTTCCTATCACGCATCCATACCCTATACTTGTGTACGACAATAGGTGGAAGGAGACACTAGTCTGATTGATCTAGTTAGTATAAAGCAATAGAGCGATACCACTAAATACTGGATCCTACCCTGCCTAGGGAGCTATGTCTAAATAACACATACGCTCAATGCGTCGTGGATAACACACCCCACGTTTCACCAGGAGGGGTAAAAGTTAGACATGAACGCCAGTTGAAACATTATTGCCGCACTGTTGCATGCAGGCATCGGCTCTGTGATGGCTGTACGCGGCCGAAGACACGCCAAGCTCATATAACAAAAGCCCCTCCCCCCAAAGGTGTGCGCCAATATGAGGAGCCAATCAAAGATGGAGGCTTGTCCTTTAGCACGCCTACCACGCCGGCCTCACATGAATATGGCATTACAGGTCCGGAGGGGTAAAGGGGAATCGAAAATGTGGTTTGCACAGATCAAATTTGCGGTCTGAATAAGACCATAAGGAGAATACTAGGGAGGATATAAATAACCCAATGGGCATACTGAGTTGCCCTGAAAGAAGAACTATATCGATAGCCCATATCACATCAGACTGTGCTACCAGAGACACCAATGTGATGGATGATACCAGAATTGTTATCAGAGAATGCAATAAAGTGACAAAGCAGACCGGTCAAGGGGGGTCGTGTCTAATACAGTCTGGTGATGTAAATAAGCCTGACCATCAGAAACATAGCAGGTAATACATAAAATAACAGATTACCTACTATTAGCTAAATGAAACATGCAAAGAAGATAGCCTCATTGAGTCCCTTAGGGTGAGCAGTACACAACTTAAAAATTCAATGAGTTTCCTTGCGGAGTAGTGACACATCAATGTCCCCTACGCAAATAGATTTTTTTATGTGCTCTATCCCCTGGACTCTGAGTACACCTGAATTGCCGTCATGATGGTCGCACACATGATGCGCCACAGAGGTCTCAAGGTTGTTTCTGATATCAGATAAATGTTCTCCAATCTGTCTTCTAAGCTCACGTCTGGTCTTACCTACATATTGTAACCCACATTGACAGATAAGTAAAGGCACAACTCCTATTGATGTGCATCTGATGACAGATCGGATGGAATATGTTTCCTTAGTCTCCTGACTGGTGAAGAATGCACCTTTCATTGTGTTGCCACATATAACACAGGAGCCCCATGGGAAAATGCCTGCCAATATGTTTTTAAGCCATGTAGTTGATGTAGGATGTATGTACAGGCTATCGACCAAACTGTCGCAAAGATTGGAGCTACGTAGATGCGTGATAGAGGGACGTTCTGATATCAACTCTCCAATATCTGGATCAGACTACAAGATGGGCCAATGCCGCTGTAGGATGTCAAGTATCTGCTTGTGTGCTTTGTCATATGTGGCTATAATCCTAGGGGCATTATTATCCTGTACCCTAGTTTTAGGGACAAATAAATTTTCATGGCCAGTGCTCATAGAATGGTGAAATGCCTGTTTTAGCGTGTGTTGTGGATATCCCCAATTAATAAATCGGGTCCTCAAATCACTTGCGGCAGCCTTGAAATCACACAGATCTGAGCAATTCCTCCTAGCCCTCAGATACTGTCCCTTAGGGATGCCTCTCTTGAGGACTAGTGGATGACCGCTGTCCCAACGCAACAGGCTGTTAGTGGATGTCTGTTTTCTGAACAGATTCGTCAGAAAAATTATTTTGCTGTAACTACACAGTATCTTGAAGCAATACCACATATTCACTAAAATGTATATAGTAATGCAGTTTTCCAGTAAATCATATTCACTAACACTAGTGTAGTAATGCAGTTTTTACAGTAAAACACGTTCAATAACATAGGTATGTAATATTTTCTGTAACTACATAGCATCTCGAAGTAATATACACTCACCTAAAGAATTATTAGGAACACCATACTAATACGGTGTTGGACCTTCAGAACTGCTCAGGTAGCCCGTGGCATTTAAACGATGGCCAATTGGCACTAAGGGGCCTAAAGTGTGCCCAGAAAAGATCCCCCACACCATTACACCACCACCACCAGCCTGCACAGTGGTAATAAGGCATGATGGATACATGTTCTCATTCTGTTTACGTTTATTCGGACTCTACCATTTGAACCTCTCAACAGAAATCGAGACTCATCAGACCAGGCAACATTTTTCCAGTCTTCAACAGTCCAATTTTGGTGAGCTTGTGCAAATTGTAGCCTCTTTTCCCTATTTGTAGTGGAGATGAGTGGTACCCGGTGAGGTCTTCTGCTGTTGTAGCCCATCCGCCTCAAGGTTGTGCGTGTTGTGGCTTCACAAATGCTTTGCTGCATACCTCGGTTGTAACGAGTGGTTATTTCAGTCAACGTTGCTCTTCTATCAGCTTGAATCAGTCGGCCCATTCTCCTCTGACCTTTAGCATCAACAAGGCATTTTCACCCACAGGACTGCCGCATACTGGATGTTTTTCCCTTTTCACACCATTCTTTGTAAACCCTAGAAATGGTTGTGCGTGAAAATCCCAGTAACTGAGCAGATTGTGAAATACTCAGACCGGCCCGTCTGGCACCAACAACCATGCCACGCTCAAAATTGCTTAAATCACCTTTCTTTCCCATTCTGACATTCAGTTTGGAGTTCAGGAGATTGTCTTGACCAGGACCACAACCCTACATGCATTGCAGCAACTGCCATGTGATTGGTTGACTAGATAATCGCATTAATGAGAAATAGAACAGGTGTTCCTAATAATTCTTTAGGTGAGTGTATATCTCATTAAAACGGGTTTAGTAATACAGTTTCTGCTGTAAAATATGTGCTCTAACACAGGTATAGTAATGCAATTTTTGCACTAAAACACGTTCAATAACACAGGTATAGTAATGCAGTTTTTGCAGTAAAATACTTTTCCTGTAACTACACAGTATCTTGAAGTAATACATTCATTTTGCAGATTCATTTTGATTAATTTCGTAATGAATCAGATTATTTTAAAATCGATTCACTCATCTCTAGTCTGGACCAGAAGGGGCCTGCCGGGAGGAGGACTGAAAGATTTTATTTTCAGAGACCCCTAAACAGTATTATACAATCACAGTATATACAGTGATATGACATACAGTTTATACATGTAGGAAATAGACAGAGCTGCTGCCTGGCCTGGTCTACGAGAGCTTTTTTGACTAGCCACAGGAGTAAGGGTTGTACGGGAGGAGGGGGTTGTTGGGGGATGGGGGTCCCAATTCAAAGATTTGCTGAGGGGCCCAGTCAGTTCTAGTTATTCCACTGGTCAGGACCCTTTGTGGTTCCCCTTATTTTTAAACCAAACTGTATAGTTCTAAGTAACTCGACCATACTTATCGTCTCCCCACAGACTGCCTTTATCTGAGCATTACCATATTTTAAAATTTTTTGGCCAATGTTACACTTCCAAATGAGAGAATATGTTAAATAATAGGCTGTGATCTTTTCTTTAGTTTTTTGACTTCACTGAGCATTCAGGGAACTTTGTAGAATTTAATCCCTGAACTTTATGTGATACAGAGAAACAGTTGAGTTAAATGTTATTTTCTCAAGTTGACATTGATATTTAAATCACATTAGTGATAGCTGGGTGAGCTCGAAAATAAACAGATTGCTGGCGGATTTTCAATAGTGCAAGAGATTTCTATTTCTCAGAACACTCAATGCCGGAGGTGAGGACTTAACTGTAAACCTGGGAGAGTGTTAAATACGATAATATTAAAAATGATACATTGAAGATGTATTTGCAAGTACAGAGGAAAGTAAAATCCTATGTGAGATGCTGCCCCCGTCATGACCTCTCTCCTCAATAGAATATATGAACAAATAGATTGACCGCATTAATTCATACCACACTTTACCTTTTAACACATTCTGCTTTTATACACACTGACACACATAGCATTGAGGTCTCCATTATTTTTTCATCAAAGGAGTTCCTCCTCCAGCAATTAGCCAGTTTTTGCTGATGATTATTATTCTGAACAGTGTGAACTGACAGCTTCTTTTAAAATGAAAATAAGCTGGTCCTAGCAGATCACGATAATTTCCCTGACAATGGGAGCATATCGCTAGGGTATGCCCCCATTGTCTTATAGGTGCGGGTCCCACCACTGGGACCTGCACTTATATTGGGAACGGAGCCCCAAAAGGTGGTTGCCGGAGGACTCCGGTCCGGCCACCACCAAGTGCTCTCCCCATAGAAGTGAATGGGAGCGCACAGCACATGACCAGCCACCGCTCCCATTCACTTCTATTGGCCCAACGGAAATAGCAGAGTCAGCCCTATAGAAAATGAATTAAGGGCAGCTGCTCACGCACAGTGTGCCCTCCACCACTTTCAGGGCTCCATCAGACAATGGGAGCATATCCTAGTGGGACCTGGGCAACAAGGGACATTTTGCTTGCCATTTTTAAAACAGTGAAAGGGTACTGTGAAGTCATTTCTTTGGTGTTTTGAGGCAGTAGAAGCATTGATTGTATGTTCCTTAGTAGTCAAAGGAAATGAAGTCATCAGGGATCAATTCAGTTTGCTGTTAGGTGAATTCAAGGGGTCCATGAAATGGGGGCCCTTGCTATTTGCAGTTTGCCCCTGCTAATACTAGCCTAGCTATAGAATAAAACAAAGTGCACATACAGTTGCAAGAAAAAGTATGTGAACCCTTTGGAATGATATGGATTTCTGCACAAATTAGTCATAAATTGTGATCTGATCTTCATCTAAGTCACAACAATAGACAAACACAGTCTGCTTAAACTAATAACACACAAAGAATAAAATGTTATCATATTTTTATTGAACACACCATGTAAACATTCACAGTGCAGGTGGAAAAAGTATGTGAACCCCTAGACTAATGACATCTCCAAGAGCTAATTGGAGTGAGGTGTCAGCCAACTGGTGTCCAATCAATGAGATGAGATTGGAGGTGTTGGTTACAGATGCCCTGCCCTATAAAAAACACACACCAGTTCTGGGTTTGCTTTTCACAAGAAGCATTGCCTGATGTGAATGATCCCTCACACAAAAGAGCTCTCAGAAGACCTATGATTAAGAATTGTTGACTTGTATAAAGCTGGAAAGGGTTATAAAGGTGTCTCCAAAAGCCTTGCTGTTCATCAGTGCACGGTAAGACAAATTGTCTATAAGTGAAGAAAGTTCAGCACTGCTCCTACTCTCCCTAGGAGTGTCCATCCTGTAAAGATGACTGCAAGAGCATAGCGCAGAC
The DNA here is from genome assembly GCF_014858855.1 of Bufo gargarizans. NCBI lineage: Eukaryota > Metazoa > Chordata > Amphibia > Anura > Bufonidae > Bufo > Bufo gargarizans. The sequence continues at coordinate 638,590,359 of NC_058080.1, read as the reverse complement.
TGCTCAATGAGGTGAAGAAGAATCCTAGAGTGTCAGCTAAAGACTTACAAAAGTCTCTGGCATATGCTAACATCCCTGTTAGCGAATATACGATGCGTAAAACACTAAACAAGAATGGATTTCATGGGAGGATACCACAGAGGAAGCCACTGCTGTCCCAAAAAAACATTGCTGCATGTTTACAGTTTGCACAAGAGCACCTGGATGTTCCACAGCAGTACTGACAAAATATTCTGTGGACAGATGAAACCAAAGTTGAGTTGTTTGAAAGAAACACACAACACTATGTGTGGAGAAAAAGAGGCACAGCACACCAACATCAAAACCTCATCCCAACTGATTATGAGCATCAGGGCCTGGACGGATTGATATCATGGAAGGAAAAATGAATTCCCAAGTTTATCAAGACATTTTGCAGGAGAACTATATCTAGCACAGCACATTTACTGAAATTCATGTAGACATGTGTGATGTGTTGTTATATTCTACAGCTAGGCTGGTTTTAAAGGGGGAAAACTGGGCAATTAGCAAGGGCCCTCATTACCTGAACCACTTGAATTTCCCCAAGAGCACCTGAATTGACTGTAGTAGACCACTTAATTTCCCTTGACTACCTAGAAACGTAAATTCTATGTTTCCACTGCCTCAGAACACCAGAGAAATCACTTCACAGTACCCTTTCACTAACCTAGACCACCAAGAATTCTTGAAAACGGTCTTAAAAATGGCAAGCAAAGAGTCTATTGATGTCCAAGGCCCCATTTTTTATAAGGGTGGTGAAACCTTGTTTCGTCAGCCTAAGTATGCATTATGAAGGTTTGGGGGATAATTCTGTGCAATGGTGGAGATGTGACTGTGGTGTCAGTGGGTAGTAGATAAAAAGTTAGATTGTCGCTGGAGTTTTTCTTTAAAGAGGACCTGTGATCTCGTCTGTTTCACCAACTACTGGCCTGTCATAACAATTCTGGAGCATTTGTTCTTGTGACTGTATGATGGGTAATTTCCTTATTATTCCTGCTAGAAGTTATGATTTACTACTATTTGGGCATGTGTCCCTGCACAGTCTGACACTATCCTATCAATGCTGCCAGTGTCAGACTGTACAGGAACACACCCCAACTGGTAACACCCATCTGGACCTTCATTACACTCTGCTAGTAATTAATTCATAACTTCCAGCCCCAAAATTGAGTCATAAGAATAGATGCTCCAGAATTATTATTACTTGGGGTATACAAGTAGTTACTAAAACAGTCAAGAGAGGTGACAGGTCCTGTTTAAGAAGCTCCATTTCCAAAAACCAGAAGCACAGATGCAGCTAAGACCGCATTCGCAGCCTTCTCCTCCAACCCAACCTCTTAGTCAGGGGCGTAACTAGAAGTGACTGGGCCCCACAGCAAATATTTGTAAGGGCCCCCCTCAGCGCGCTTCGCACCTCCCTCCTCCTGTGTAAACCCCACTCCTTTGGCACAGTGTAGCGGTATACTGTATATTGTGTGGCACAGTATAGAGGTATACTGTATATTGTGTGGCACAGTGTAGCGGTATACTGTATATTGTGTGGCACAGTGTAGAGGTATACTGTATATTGTGGGGCACAGTGTAGCGGTATACTGTATATTGTGTGGCACAGTATAGAGGTATACTGTATATTGTGTGGCACAGTGTAGCGGTATACTGTATATTGTGTGGCACAGTGTAGAGGTATATTGTGAGGCACAGTGTAGCGGTATACTGTATATTGTGTGGCACAGTGTTGAGGTATATTGTGAGGCACAGTGTAGCGGTATACTGTATATTGTGTGGCACAGTGTAGCGGTATATTGTGAGGCACAGTGTAGAGGTATACTGTATATTGTGTGGCACAGTGTAGCGGTATACTGTATATTGTGTGGCACAGTGTAGAGGTATACTGTATATTGTGTGGCACAGTAGCAGTATACTGTATATTGTGAGGCACAGTGTAGAGGTATACTGTATATTGTGGGGCACAGTATAGAGGTATACTGTACATTGTGGGGCACAGTGTAGCGGTATACTGTATATTGTGGGGCACAGTGTAGCGGTATACTGTACATTGTGGGGCACAGTATAGAGGTATACTGTACATTGTGGGGCACAGTATAGAGGTATACTGTACATTGTGGGGCACAGTGTAGCGGTATACTGTATATTGTGGGGCACAGTGTAGGCTATATGTGCATAACATAAACATACTCCACATGAACACTTACAGTTACTTGGCTCGGCCCTTGGGGATCTCGGACGCCACTTCCACACTTTGGCCGGGGGCTCGGCGGAGCTGATGTTGTGTTTTATCCTAATGAGAAAGATTTTATAATAAGGATTTGGAGAAGGGGCAGTGGGATAGCAAAGCAGGGAGAGGCCGGTGCTGCTACTAGGGGGTCATACCATGGGGCAGTAATAAAACCCACCATAATGCCCCCCCCCCCAGTAGTAATAATTCTCCTTATAATGTGACAGTGCAAAAAATACACCCTTGTAATGCCCCCAGTTGAGCTAATGTCCCCATAGTGCCCCCATAATGTGCCAGTATAAAATACCCCTATATAGTGCCCCCAGTAAATTCCCCCATAGTGCTCCTCTCCCCCTCCTGCTAGTGCCCCCAAAATGTACCAGTATAAATGCCCCATATAGTGCCCCAGTAGATGCCCCTCAGTGTCCGGCCTCTGATAGGCTGCCAGCCTAGTGTCCCCCATAATGCCCCCCAATAATGTGCCAGTATCAAGTGCCTCTCCCCCCCCCACATGTCCCAGTATCATAGTGCCATCTCCCCCCATGTGCCAGTATCAAGTGCCTCTCTCCTTCCCACCCCCCATGTGCCAGTATCAAGTGCCTCTCTCTTCCCCCCATGTGCCAGTATCATAGTGCCATCTCCCCCGCAAAAAAGTGCCAGTATTAAGTGCCTCTCCCCCCATGTGCCAGTATCATAGTGCCAACCCCCCCCCCCCACATGCCAGTATCAAGTGCCTCTCTCCTCCCCCCCATGTCCCAGTATCATAGTGCCATCTCCCCCCCCCACTAAAAAGTGCCAATATCAAGTGCCTCTCTCCCTCCCCCCTCCCCATGTGCCAGTATCAGGTGCCAACCCCCCCTCTCCCCTCCAGGTGCCAGTATCAGGTGCCTCCCCCCCCCCATGTCCCAGTATCATAGTGCCATCTTCCCCCCCCCCCCACCACAAAAAAAGTGCCAGTATCAAGTGCCTCTCTCCCTCCCCCCCCCCCATGCCAGTATCAGGTGCCTCTCTCCCCCCCCCCATGCCAGTATCAGGTGCCAACCCCACTCCCCCCCATGTGCCAGTATCAGGTGCCTTCCGCTCCCCCCATGGCAGTAACAGTCGGGTATTAAAAAAAAAATAATAAACACTTCTACTTACCTCCATGTCAGCGATGCGATGCAGCCTCTTCCTGTGTCCCGCCTTGTATTGTGTCCCGCCCTGTATGTCCTTATATGGACTCAGTGCTTGTATTTCAGAAAAGAGTCTGCTGGGATTCGAACCCACGACCTTCTGCTTCAGAGGCAGAACAGCTAACCACTAGACCATAGGAGCTGCCTTGATGCTGACTGAAAAAATATGAGACTTCTACTGTTATAGCTGGCTAAGTGTACATCTATACACATGGCAGCTGCTCATATATAGAGATGTAGCAGAGCTGAATGTGCTGAGACAGCTGTCATATACAGATATAGCAGTATCTCAGATATATCTCTATATGACAGCTGTTCCAGCACACTCAGCTCTGCTATATCTCTATATATGATAGCTGTCATGTGTATAGATGTAGCAGAGCTGGGTGTGTTTAGGCATCTGTCATGTGTATAGATGTAGTAGAGCTGGGTTTGCTGGGGCAACTGTCATATATAGAGATATAGCAGAGCTGAGCGTGCTGGGACAGCTGTCATATAGATATATAGCAGTGCTGGTGTGTTGGGGGCAGCTGTCATGTGTATAGATGTAGCAGAGCTGGCTGTGTTTCGGCAGCTGTCATGTGTATAGATGTAGTAGAGCTGGGTGTGTTTGGGCATCTGTCATGTATAGATGTAGTAGAGCTGGGTTTGCTGGGGCAGCTGTCATATATAGAGATATAGCAGAGCTGAGTGTGCTGGTGCAGCTGTCATGTGTATAGATGTAGCAGAGCTGGGTGTGTTTAGGCATCTGTCATGTGTATAGATGTAGTAGAGCTGGGTTTGCTGGGGCAGCTGTCATATATAGAGATATAGCAGAGCTGAGTGTGCTGGGACAGCTGTCATATAGATATATAGCAGTGCTGGTGTGTTGGGGGCAGCTGTCATGTGTATAGATGTAGCAGAGCTGGCTGTGTTTCGGCAGCTGTCATGTGTATAGATGTAGTAGAGCTGGGTTTGCTGGGGCAGCTGTCATATATAGAGATATAGCAGAGCTGAGTGTGCTGGGACAGCTGTCATATAGAGATATAGCAGTGCCTGGTATGTTGGGGGCAGCTGTCATGTGTATAGATGTAGCAGAGCTGGCTGTGTTTTGGCAGCTGTCATGTGTATAGATGTAGTAGAGCTGGGTTTGCTGGGGCAGCTGTCATATATAGAGATATAGCAGAGCTGAGTGTGCAGGGACAGCTGTCATATACAGATATAGCAGTGCTAGGTGTGTTTTGGCAGCTGTCATGTGTATAGATGTATTTATTTATTTTTTACAGTCAGTTGTAATGCAGCCTTTATGGCTGTGAGGGTAAATGCTTTGCCACTGATTCACTAATAGATTGGAGGTTGTGGGTTCGAATCCCAGACCAGGAGACTTTAGCAGACAGTAAAATTAGATCACACTAGCGGCTGCTGTGAAGGGGCCCTGAACACGATATTTAACTAACATGAAAATGAACACGATATTTAAGCCGGGGCGCCGGGCCCCCTTGGCAGCCCGGGCCTCGAAGCAGCTGCTTCCCCTGCTTCCCCGGTAGTTACGCCACTGCTCTTAGTGCTGATCTCACTTTAAGCCCATTTATAATTAGTGTACGTTGTACTAAATGCACCACTCTATGGCCTATGATTCATCAGGACTGGCATGTATATTGTCTATATTTTATCACAAGGATCCCACAACCTGCAGGTTAAGTCCTTTATGTCTTATTCCTAATTCTGTGCGTTCTTCATACTGCTAGATGTTGTAAGATGTTTTCCTTTATATCCAGGGACATGAAATGCATGTGACTTTTCTTAGCAGCATGTGTTGTCTCTACCAACTGCATCAGTCACCAAGATTCAACATCCTGAAGTGCGTACTGCCTGAAGCTGATGTTCTCATTTCCCAGACGCATGTTGTGACATGGACATGGTTGCTCTTGCACTTGTCATTGGAAAGTGTAGAATATACCATTACTGTGTGCATTCTTGTGGGTAAGGTGCTTAGAGTAGACAGGAACATTCAGATGCAGAGCGCCATCTCTGGGATGACTAATTAACATCTATGTTTCATTTTTAATAACATTTTTCAGTGATGCTTGCACGCAATGGTCGCTGATCCTTGTGCTGCGGAGAGGAGTTTGCAGTTTTTGTGCCGTCACAATAGAAGAAGTGGATCAGCGCTCACTTTTTGATGCTATTAAATCTTCACTTTATTGCCATAAACAGAATACAGGCAGATGTGACGCGTTTCGGCTAAACAGTCTTGTCACATTATACAGCATGGTATATATATATATATATATATATAGCAAAAAGAGGCACATTGAAGGTGGAGTCCTATTGTAATGACACTCCCCTATGGGGCGTATACCCCACCGATTGGTCCAATAACAACATGTTACTAGACTACAGCATAGATCACACGCTTCATGTCAAGTAGTAACATAAACTCTACGTAAACAAAAACAATCAAAACAATCACATAGGATCCGAATTTGGCTACCTATTCATCGAGAATAAATCAATAGAACATACTAACCTAATCAATCACAAATAGTGTTATGGGGAATATATATATATATATGGAGCAAATAAGAAGGCAGCACTCCCACTAGTGAAAAAGTGGACGGTTTATTCACCCAACCAGCAGATGGTTGGGTGAATAAACCGTCCACTTTTTCACTACTGGGAGTGCTGCCTTCCTATTTGCTCTTTATCTACACTTGGGGCCTTGGTCTCAGGTCCCTCAGGAGGATTTGCACCCACACGTATATATTTTTTGTGTGCTGCTTCTTTTTTTTCTTCTATACATATATATATATATATATATATATATAAAGTTGAGTGTATGTATGTGTGTATGTGTATGTATGTCCACTAAAATAATCCGCACCGTCGCATTTCCAATCACAAAATTTGGCACACAGGTACATCAGATGTCGGGAAGGTTTTAGACCAGGTCTCAGCTCTTTAGGACATACTGTTCCTGAGATATTCCCAAAAAATGCATTAGCCAATAGAAGCCTGCAAGTCTTTCTCCTCATATCCCAACTGCCATGCACACGGTCACATGACCCTTATCAGCCAACAGAAGCTCGCAGGCCCTTAGTCTTCACATACACAGTTTTACTCCAGGTTTCCATAACAACCCAACCATTTTTCTTCACTGCTGTAGGTCAGCTTTAAAGGGGCAGGGTGCTGTGGATGACACTGTTAAGGGAGCGGAGTGCTGTGGAGGTCACAGTTAAGGGACAAATTGCTGTAGAGGCCACTATTAAGGGGGCGGGATGTTGTGGAAATCACTGTTAAGGAGATGGAGTACTGTGAAGGTCACTAATAAAGGGGCGGTCGCTGTGGAGGTCACTGTTAAAGGGGATGCTGTGGAGGTCACTGTTAATGGGGCGGGTGCTGTGGAGGTCTCTGTTAAGGGGCAGGTAACGGTGGAGGTCACACACAGTTAAGGGGACGGTCCGCTATGGAGGTCCATGTTAAGGGGCGAGGTGCTGTAGAGGTCACTGTTAAGGGGGAGGGGTGTTGTAGAGGTCACATTTTAAGGGAACGGAGCTCTGTGGAGGTCACTGTTAAGGGGACGGGTTATTGTGGAAGTCACAGGGTACTGTGGAGGTAACAAATAAAGAGCCAGCCGCTGTGGATGTCACTAGTAAAGGGACAGGCACTGTAGAGGTTACTGTTAAGGGGACGGGGGACTGTGGAGGTTACTGTTAAAGGAGCAACTGCTGTGGAGGACACTGTTAAGGGGGCGGGTTATTGTGGAAATCACTGTTAAGGAGACGGGGTACTGTGGAGGTCACTAATAAAGGGGCGGCCGCTGTGGAGGCGATTATTAAAGGGGAAGCTGGGTACAGTGAAGGTCACTGTTAAGGGAGTGAGGTACTGTGGCAGCCACTGTTAAAGGGGCAGTCACTGTGGAGGTCTCTGTTAAAGGGGCCGGGAATAGTGGAAGTCACAATTAAGGGGACCGTAACCTATGGCCCCTGTGGAGGTCACTGTCAAGAGGGTGGAGTGATGTGGAACTCCATGTTAAAGGGGCAGGCTGCTATGAAGGTAAAAGTTAAGGGGGTAGGCTGCTGTGGAGGTCCCATTTTAAGGAGGCGGGGGACTGGGGGGGTCAGTGTTAAGGGGTGGGGGCTGTGGAGGTCACTGTTAAGGAGGTGGGGTACTGTAGAGGTCACTGTTATGGGGGATACTGTCGATATCTTTTAACGTACACACACAAACATCAAATTAAATATATGAAATATACTAGCAGAAGGAGCCGGCATCTATTTCATTTAATGTTGGTGTGTGCCGTTAAAAGATAACCTACAGTACAGACCAAAAGTTTGGACACACCTTCTCATTCAAAGAGTTTTCTTTATTTTCATGACTATGAAAATTGTAGATTCACACTAAAGGCATCAAAACTGTGAATTAACACATGTGGAATTATATACATAACAAAAAAGTGTGAAACAACTGAAAATATTTCATATTCTAGGTTCTTCAAAGTAGCCAACTTTTGCTTTGATTACTGCTTTGCACACTCTTGGCATTCTCTTGATGAGCTTCAAGATGTAGTCACCTGAAATGGTTTTCACTTCACAGGTGTGTCCTGTCAGGTTTAATAAGTGGGATTTCTTGCCTTATAAATGGGGTTGGGACCATCAATTGCGTTGTGGAGAAGTCAGGTGGATACACAGCTGATAGTCCTACTGAATAGACTGTTAGAATTTGTATTATGGCAAGAAAAAAGCAGCTAAGTAAAGAAAAACAGTCACAAAAACCATCAAGCGCTACAAAGAAACTGGCTCACATGCGGACCGCCCCAGGAAAGGAAGACCAAGAGTAGGTGGCTACTTTGAAGAACCTAGAATATGACATATTTTCAGTTGTTTCACACTTTTTTGTTATGTATATAATTCCATATGTGTTAATTCATAGTGTTGATGCCTTCAGTGTGAATCTACAATTTTCATAGTCATGAAAATAAAGAAAACTCTTTGAATGAGAAGGTGTGTCTAAACTTTTGGTCTGTACTGTATATTATATATATATATACACACTCACTTAAAGAATTATTAGGAACACCTGTTCTATTTCTCGTTAATGCGATTATCTAGTCAACCAATCACATGGCAGTTGCTTCAATGCATGTAGGGTTGTGGTCCTGGTCAAGACAATCTCCTGAACTCCAAACTGAATGTCAGAATGGGAAAGAAAGGTGATTTAAGAAATTTTGAGCGTGGCATGGTTGTTGGTGCCAGACAGGCCGGTCTGAGTATTTCACAATCTGCTCAGTTACTGGGATTTTCACGCACAACCATTTCTAGGGTTTACAAAGAATGGTGTGAAAAGGGAAAAACATCCAGTATGCGGCAGTCCTGTGGGCGAGAAATGCCTTGTTGATGCTAGAGGTCAGAGGAGAATGGGCCGACTGATTCAAGCTGATAGAAGAGCAACGTTGACTGAAATAACCACTCGTTACAACCGAGGTATGCAGCAAAGCATTTGTGAAGCCACAACACGCGCAACCTTGAGGCGGATGGGCTACAACAGCAGAAGACCCCACCGGGTACCACTCATCTCCACTACAAATAGGAAAAAGAGGCTACAATTTGCACGAGCTCACCAAAATTGGACTGTTGAAGACTGGAAAAATGGTTTCTTGAACATGACAATGAGTTCACTGTACTAAAATGGCCCCCACAGTCACCAGATCTCAACCCAATAGAGCATCTTTGGGATGTGGTGGAATGGGAGCTTCGTGCCCTGGATGTGCATCCCTCAAATCTCCATCAACTGCAAGATGCTATCCTATCAATAAGGGCCAACATTTCTAAGGAATGCTATCAGCACCTTGTTGAATCAAAGCCACGTAGAATTAAGGCAGTTCTGAAGGCAAAAGGGGGTCCAACACCGTATTAGTATGGTGTTTCTAATAATTCTTTAGGCGAGTGTATATATACCATGCTGTATAATGTTGACATGCTTGTTTGAAAAATGCTGTTTAGCTGAAATGCATCACATCTGCCTGTATTCTGTTAATGGCAATAAAATGAAGATTTATTAGCATCAAAAAGTAAGTGCTGATCCACTTCTTTTACTTGGATGTATGGGCCTGCAACCCAGGATACGAGCACCACCACCTTCCAGAGTGCCCACTGATTATTTCAACAATTTGTGCCGTGACATACTTGGAAATGTACAATTCTGCTATTCTGATATATGCATATTGGAGCTGTAGAATAAAGTGGATCTGGATCATCTGGGTACACAATAACGGCTTACCGAGATAGCCAACAACAGTTCCGCTGTCCTCTTATTTGGAGCTATGCAGATTTAATTTCAAGGTGTGCCAGTCACTCGAGTGCTATTCTGCTCCTCAGTTACAAAAGCCAGCTCACATACTGGTCTCAGTATCGGAAAATGAAGCCAAAACCAGGTCGGGGTCATGAGCAGCTGGTTTCCTTTCTGGCATCGTTTTTCTCATTTCTGCCCTTGTTTAACTGATAGGTGGCAGGGATAGTGGGATTTAAGCCAGCAAAGTTCCACTTGGCAGTAGGCACCAAAAATCATATGCCAAGAGCAAAGGGTGCTAGGCCATCAGAACGGAGACAATGGAGCAGCTGTGAATGAAGATTTGAACTGCAGACTTGCTCCTCTCTGATTCAATTACATACAGATGTAGCCAATGTTATCTTGACTCAAGGCGCTCCAGGACGGTCATTTTAATGTGATTTGTTATATTCATGACATTTGGTTTTGTTGCATTAATGCAGTAAAGCCCGTCAAAATAATACTAGCTACATTTGTAGTCTCCAACTTTACCAGCACCAGTGTGGTCCTATTTCCAGGTCTGCCGCTGTTTCTTCCGATATTACCCTTTTCTCAAAAAATATGCAACATCAAAATTCCAAACATTTTTTTTTGCTAGAAACACCACCATTCTTGTTAATGGGCTCTCTCTGGTATTGCAGTCACTAAACCCCTTAGTGACCAGCCTGTTTTGGGCCTTAATGACCAAACTATTTTTATTTTCATTACAAGAGCTGCAACTTTTTATTTTTATTTTTCCATCGATATAACCGTATGAGTGCTAGTAGTATGGCGCCATTTTGGGGTACAATGGGGATGGGAATAAACAGCAATACTGACACAGATTTTTTACGTTATAAATTTTGCGGCATTAATTTTTCAGCATAAATAACACAATAACCTTATTCTCTGAGTCAGTATGATTACAGCAATACCAAAAGCATTTATTTATTTTACATTTTACTACTTTTGCACAACAAAAAGCCTATATATATATTTTTTTTTTAAGAAATGTTTTTGTATTGCCACATCCTAAGACCCATAACTTTTTTCTTTTTCTTTCCACAGATCTGGCTTGATTTTGGCGGGATGACTTGTAGATTTAATATGTATCATTTTGGGATACATAACACTTTTGATTGCTTTTTATTCCTTTTTTGGTGGCGAATAAGCAAAAAAGCTGCAATTCTAGCTTTTTTTTTTTTACGACACTTATTATACAGGATAAATTACACGATAATTGGGCAATGCGGGTCATTATGGCTATACCAAATATGTGAAAGGGATTTTATTTTTTCAATTTTTTCAATTGAAAAGTGTTTACAGGCTAGGGCAGTGCTGAAGACCGCCCATTAGTGTCTGTGACATCAGCGGGCTCACTGCTAGGCAGAAGTCTCTGCCTAGCAATTCCCATATAGAGACCTGGTACATGAAGAAAACGCCCTTGCCCTGAGCGATACAGTTTCATGAGTGAAGAAGGGGTTATGTCCGGGTTCACCTCTGAACCTAGGTCCTAGACAACCCCTTTAACAGTCCCTCAAGGGTACTTTAAAAGGCAATTTTTTGATCAAAGAGAATTATACTGTCAGTGCTATACTGACAGTCACCAGAAGGCTGTTATATGAGGCGCAGCCTGCTGGGATACACTGTAGGCAACGCCGGGACCTTCAGTAGGCTTCCAACTGCAGTGCAGAGATATCGGCCTCCCGTGATGTTATTTGCAGAGTGCCCATGGGAGACAGAGGGCGCCTGCTCCCTGTGTATACCTCTTAGATTCCATGGTTGCTATTGACCATGGCATCTAAGGGATTAAACACGCTTCTGCCAATTTGGACTGTTACAGCAGAAGGCCCGCTCTCATGTGAGACCCCTTTCCACTGCACAGTAGACGCATTCAATGCTTAGACTGGGCTGCCGTAAAAAGGTGGTGGACCAACCTAAGGCCCCTTAGTGACTTCCGTAAAAAGGAGTATGGGTGGTCATTAAGGAGTTAAATGGTATATTAGACGTGGCCCTAATGTTTATGCCAATGAGAGCAGTGACGTGTCCTCCAAGTAGTGAAGACAGCAGTAGACCCATAGATTTGGAGCCAAGCGTCAGTGCGCAGGTAAGTATGCTTCCCTTATCTGCTCCCGTTGGGTGGGGGTGAGGTAATAAAAAATTATCTGAAGTTGAACGACCCCTTTAACAAGCTGTGTGCTGGCCAACAACAGGGAAGCATCTATACAAGTGAAATGAAGACATCACTTTTTTACCCACTTTGCTGGATAACCCTGACCTTCCAAATGAGAGCTAATATTTTAAAGATAATGGGTGTTAATCGTTAAAAGATGATGAGTGTCCTGCAACCTTTTTTTCCTTTGGGGCACATCCTGAGCTTTCTGAGGCTCCTGCCTGGTGTGAGGTGGGGTGCTCTTGATGTTAGGTAGATAAGTGCAAGGCAGGAGGGCAGATGTACAGGCCGGCAGATGGATGGTGGAGTCAATGACCAGGCCCGTTTGGTTGCAATAAATAAAGTCTCTCATTCCTGAATTGATAATGGAAGTAGCAATGATTAGTAGTTCATATAGCAGCAATAGGCACAGTCCTGGAGTATGTTACAGAGTAGGCTTCTCCCAATTGTTGTGCAAAGGCAGTAGCAATGATGGTAGCAATCCTCCCTGAATCTCACTCAAAATTCACTTTGCAATCTTCCCACATATACACACACACATGCAATTCCATTTACATTACCTCTTCCCAGTTGCAGGGTGCAGATCTTTGATCCAGATGGCTAATCTGTCTCAAATTGTGGTGGGCATTGAAACAATATACTCATTCCACAGCAGTAAAGTCTTATTGTCATAAACGTGCTGTACCTTACTGTCGGGATCCAATGCAAGGCCTTGCTAGTTCTGTCTGTTCTCTTTCCCTCAGGGGTAGTCTATCAGTTATGTTGTTCCTTGGCAACATTTCAGTCTCAGGAATGGTGTTTCCTTTGGGCCTACTTGACAGAAGCTCACACATGCAGGTCTTGCCTATAGCTTTGCTTAACTAAGATTCTCCACTAACCAGGGAGCAGGGCCAGTCAGCCACCCAGAAAAGTAGCCTACGACTACCAATGGTAACTGTTTTCTAACACAACCATTTGGCATACACGGCACATAAAGTATTTTTGAGCACTGTTTAGTCAACTCTTTCATCAGTTATTTGTGCCATATCACTGTTTCACTATTTGTCCTAGGTGCTACACCACATTTCTCAAGCTATGCCATTTGCCAGACCATTCATTTACCAGTTTATGCATCAGATGACTTTTTTCCCAGCTCTGGGTTTCCCCATCTCTAGGTTCCAGACCTTTCCATACCCATGTGCCAGAACACACCATGCCACTTTTTCTCCTGCTCTGTCATGTGCCAGATTATATATTTGCACAAAGTATTTTTCTCCAAGTCTCCTATAGCCCAGGTCATTCCTTCCCCAGTTTTCGGATGTGCTCGTTCACTCTTTTCTTTTCCATCTCCACTCTGTGCCAACCCAATCATTTTCTAGCTCTGATAACTATACCGTGGAACTATTACTGTGCAGCTAATAGAAGGATAATGTTCTTTCAGCCACAAATATCTAACACTAAATGAGAAGTTCACTACACATTTACTATCTTACTGCTCAGAATTCTGATCTGATAACTCTGCTTGGACCGTTGCAGACTATCTCGTCACTATGTTGTCTGCAGTCTATATTAGATGGTTGGTGATATAATTGGGAGAAAATTGTGATGTGATTTGGTATTGCTTGGTACAAAGGGTGACACATTCAATAATAGAGCTCATACGAGAGAAGGATAAACAAAAGCTAAACAGGCTGATTTAAGAATCGGACGGCTCCGAGGTCAACCCAGCGAAAGCTGACTTGTTTCTCTTGAGTCTTGTCCCAAGAGCTAAGTCGGACAACAAACAAACCTACTGTAATACACCAAATGTACTTATAGAGGGAAAGTCAATCTATAATGGCATCACATTATCCGATATAACAGCTATATGTGGTTCTATTGTGTGTCCTAAACATTTTAGCACATTGTCAATTTCATAGCCGATAATGAAACTGTGTCAGTTCTTGCACTGGCATTGGTCACAGGAGGTAGGGATTGAGTAACGCTCCCTGGGAAAAAGGATATGCAGACTAGATCTCTCCATGGGGGGATCTACCAGGGTACCAGCCATAGCAGCTGTAATGGGGCTCAACAACTAATTGGCACAAACCGAATGCAGCCCCGTACATTATCCCTTCCTGTGGCAGCACTTTTACATCATTCCTATACTATAATATCATGTGTATGTTTTACCAGCATGTGACATCATTATAGCTGTGAAGTCATAGGTACATGGTGATCTCTGTGCTGTATCATATTGTGCATTATTCTTGTATGCTTCTATAATTCTTCTGCAGTAACATCCCTGTAGTAACTGTGCACATTATTCCACTATTGTGACATCACTGTGTGCATTACCCTGTACTTTGACATGACTGTGAGCATTATACCCCTATTGTGACAACACTGTATTCTCCCTGTACTGGGACATCACTGTCAGCTTCTCTCACTACAGTGAATCCACTATTTATATTAACTCTGTACTGTGAGCATTAGGCCTCTTGCACACAAAGTTTTTTTTTTCCGTTTCCGTTCCGTTTTTGCAGATTCCGTTTGCAGTCCGTATGCGGAACCATTCATTTCGATGGTTCCGCATAAAAAACTGAATGTACCCCTTATGCATTCCGTTTCCGTATTTCCGTTCCACTGAAAGATAGAACTTGTCCTATTATTGCCCGCAAATAACGATCTGTGGCTCCATTCAAGTCAAAGGGTCCGCAAAAAAACGGAATGCATATGGAATGCATCCGTATGTCTTCCACATCCGTTCTGTTTTTGCGGAACCATCTATTGAAAATGTTACGCCCAGCCCAATTTTTTTTATGTACTTACTGTTTAAACATTATTGTATGCTTCCGTTTAAGTTTGCGATCCGCAAAAAACGGATCACAAACGGAAACCAAATGGAAAAACAGAACTGAAGAGAAAACACTACTGTAACAAAAAATGGATCTGTGAAAAATGGACTGCAAAATACATAAAAAGCCATACGGTCATGTGCAAGAGGCCTTATTCTTGAACTGTGACTATTATTCTAGTACTGTGTCACCACTGTATTACCTCCTTACTGTGACATCACTTTGAGTATTTCCACCTTTCTGTGACATCACTGTGTGCATTATCCCCTGTGTGCATCAGCAGCAAGGAGTTAAAGGGGTTATCCAACCCCTATAATGCCCCCCAAAATGCCCAGGCACCTTGTACAGTTAATACCTACCCCGCTCCTCGGCACCTATGTCGTTTCTGATGCCCGCACGCAGGGGCGTACACAGAAATCATTGGGCCCCATAGCAAGAATTTAAATTGGGCCCCCATGACCGTTCCTAGTCCATCCTACTATGCGCCCTGGCTCCTCTCACTACTCTCCCTAACTTCTCCCCTGCCCCACCTCATGCAGAAGTATTTTGTTCTACAAAATGGCAGTACTCATGCCGGAATCCAACAGACCCATTAGGGTACTTTCACACTTGCGGCAGGACGGATCCGACAGGCTGTTCACCATGTCGGATCCATCCTGTGGCTATTTTGCCGTGCCGCCGGACCGCCCCCATTGACTTCATGGTGCACGGCGAAAGTCGCCGGACTAAAAAGTCAGACATGCAGTACCTTTTAGTCCGGCGGCTTTCGCCGTGCACCGCCATGCTGCGCCAGAGCTCCGCCCCCGTTATAGTCAATGGGGACGGTGCGGCGGTCGCGCTAAATAGCCGCAGGACGGATCCGACATGGTGAACAGCCTGTCGGATCCGTGCTGCCGCAAGTGTGAAAGTAGCCTTATAGAGAATGGGATCTGATAGGTTCCGGCGGTGTTCAGAATATATTGACAAGAATCTGGGGCGTTACATGATGTAATACCACCCAACTTTCCTGCTGTCCAGCATGGCCCATGCGCATAGACATGAGAAAAGTTTGATGAAGTGAGTGCCCCCCTTCCCATATCCTCTGTGTCATGCAGGACAGCTGGGAGACACTGTCATTACTCGCTATCCTGCATGACACCTGTGCAGACAGGAGTCTCTGGGAAAGCTGGGTGAACCCCTCCCCCTGCCTTTCCCTGTTCTTATTATCTGCATATATGCCTTGCAGGATAGCAGGAAATCTGAGGGACATTACATGATGTAACAGCACCCAGCTTTTCTGCTGTCCTGCATGGCACATGTGGAGAGACATGAGAGTAGTCTGAGAAAGCTGAGTGACACTACTCCCACCTCCCCTCATATCTTCTCCTGCCTCTGTGCCATGCAGGACATCAGGAAAGCTGAGTCACATTACATAATAGCACCCAGCTTTCCTCCTGTTCTGAATGGCACATGTGGAGAGACATGAGAGTAGTCTGAGAAAGCTGAGTGACACAGCTCCCACCTCCCCTCATATCTTCTCCTGCCTCTGTGCCTTGCAGGACATCAGGAAAGCCGAGTCACATTACATAATAGCACCCAGCTTTCCTCCTGTTCTGAATGGCACATGTGGAGAGACATGAGAGTAGTCTGAGAAAGCTGAGTGACACAGCTCCCACCTCCCCTCATATCTTCTCCTGCCTCTGTGCCTTGCAGGACATCAGGAAAGCCGAGTCACATTACATAATAGCACCCAGCTTTCCTCCTGTTCTGAATGGCACATGTGGAGAGACATGAGAATAGTCTGAGAAAGCTGAGTGACACAGCTCCCACCTCCCCTCATATCTTCTCCTGCCTCTGTGCCTTGCAGGACATCAGGAAAGCCGAGTCACATTACATAATAGCACCCAGCTTTCCTCCTGTTCTGAATGGCACATGTGGAGAGACATGAGAGTAGTCTGAGAAAGCTGAGTGACACAGCTCCCACCTCCCCTCATATCTTCTCCTGCCTCTGTGCCTTGCAGGACATCAGGAAAGCCGAGTCACATTACATAATAGCACCCAGCTTTCCTCCTGTTCTGAATGGCACATGTGGAGAGACATGAGAGTAGTCTGAGAAAGCTGAGTGACACAGCTCCCACCTCCCCTCATATCTTCTCCTGCCTCTGTGCCTTGCAGGACATCAGGAAAGCCGAGTCACATTACATAATAGCACCCAGCTTTCCTCCTGTTCTGAATGGCACATGTGGAGAGACATGAGAGTAGTCTGAGAAAGCTGAGTGACACAGCTCTTACCTCCCCTCATATCTTCTCCTGCCTCTGTGCCATGCAGGACATCAGGAAAGCCGAGTCACATTACATAATAGCACCCAGCTTTTCTGCTGTCCTGCATGGCACATGTGGAGAGACATGAGAATAGTCTGAGAAAGCTGAGTGACACAGCTCCCACCTCCCCTCATATCTTCTCATGCCTCTGTGCCTTGCAAGACATCAGGAAAGCTGAGTCCCATTACATAATAGCACCCAGCTTTCCTCCTGTTCTGAATGACATATGTGCAGAGGACTAGCCTGGGAAAGCTGAGTGACCCCCGCCCGCCCCGCCCCCCCCGCCCCCCATACACCTCTGCACTGTGCTCACCTACAAGCGGTCACTTACTTCATTACTGGTGGGGTTGTGGCAATCCAGAGAGGAATCAGGGATAATGGAGCTAACAGGCGGGAGGCGGGGCTAGCAGACGGGAGACAGTTAGGAAGATAGACAGGGGCGGGGCCTCTCCTCCACTGCGGGCCCCTCTTCCTCACGGGCCCCATAGCAGCTGCGTGGTCTGCCTATATGGTAGGTACGCCACTGCCCGCATGGCCACCGCTGCATCCTCTCGTTGCGCAGATGAAAACATCTGGTGACATAGGGGGCAGTTAATAGCAGGCCCTGATGGGAAGGAGCCTCCCTTGCATCACGGCAGAGTTAGGTCTCATGTTTTTCTCGGCCTCCGTTCCGTTTTTTTTTTTTTTTTGCGGATAGGATGGGGACCCATTTATTTCAATGGGTCAGCCAAAAAATTCTGATAGTTCATCCGTTTGTGTTCCGCGTCCGTTGTCCGTGTTTCCCTTCAGCAAAAAAAAATTGTGCATGTCCTACTTTTTTCACATTTAAGGACAAGGATAGGCATTTATTACAAGGGATCTGTTAAAAAAAAAACGGATCCTCCAAAAAAACAGATGCCGCATAATTTTTTTTTAGCGGACGCAAAAAACAACTGTCGTGTGCATGAGGCCTTAGGGGCGTCCAAATCAGATTCTTTCTATAAGGCCCAATGATTTCTATCTACACCCCTGCTTCATGGTCAAAATAAAAGGTAAAATTCCTTTAATACCATATAGGCAGATCATGAGCGCTAAATTCTGAGATATCCCATGATATCAAAATTATATATACACTCACCTAAAGAATTATTAGGAACACCTGTTCTATTTCTCATTAATGCGATTATCTAGTCAACCAATCACATGGCAGTTGCTTCAATGCATGTAGGGTTGTGGTCCTGGTCAAGACAATCTCCTGAACTCCAAACTGAATGTCAGAATGGGAAAGAAAGGTAATTTAAGCAATTTTGAGCGTGGCATGGTTGTTGGTGCCAGACGGGCCGGTCTGAGTGTTTCACAATCTGCTCAGTTACTGGGATTTTCACGCACAACCATTTCTAGGGTTTACAAAGAATGGTGTGAAAAGGGAAAAACATCCAGTATGTGGCAGTCCTGTGGGCGAAAATGCCTTGTTGATGCTAGAGGTCAGAGGAGAATGGGCCGACTGATTCATGCTGATAGAAGAGCAACGTTGACTGAAATAACCACTCGTTACAACCGAGGTATGCAGCAAAGCATTTGTGAAGCCACAACACGCACAACCTTGAGGCGGATGGGCTACAACAACAGAAGACCCCACCGGGTACCACTCATCTCCACTACAAATAGGAAAAAGAGGCTACAATTTGCACGAGTTCACTAAAATTGGACTGTGGAAGACTGGAAAAATGGTTTCTTGAACATGACAATGAGTTCACTGTACTAAAATGGCCCCCACAGTCACCAGATCTCCACCCAATAAAGCATCTTTGGGATGTGGTGGAACAAGAGCTTTGTGCCCTGGATGTGCATCCCTCAAATCTCCATCAACTGCAAGATGCTATCCTATCAATATGGGCCAACATTTCTAAAGAATGCTATCAGCACCTTGTTGAATCAATGCCACGTAGAATTAAGGCAGTTCTGAAGGCAAAAGGGGGTCCAACACCATATTAGTATGGTGTTCCTAATAATTCTTTAGGTGAGTGTATATATTAAAAAAAAAAAAAACATATAACATTGGAAAGGCTCAAAGATATAAAGAAAATGCTAAGGGAATGGAGCGAGTACTTGTCATTACACTGCATGTCCGAGGCGATGTGCAGTGTAACAAAGAAGCAGCAGCTCTGATTGGCGGGAGTGCCAGGTGTCGGACGCCAGCCGGTCAGATGTTGATGACCTATCCTGATGATAGATCATCAATATACTGTATATGGCAGGACAACCCATTTAAAGTCTGTCACCTACGTTACACATATATAACTGTCATCATTGCCCTGTAGGTGATCTAAACAGTTAACATATCGTACCTTTCTATCTGTTTTCTGTGCGTGCCGCATTGATGCCCTCCGGAGACTGCCATTTATTCCTCTCATGTCTCACTGTAAGACAGCGCAGTGTCCTTACGTCACTGACTCTGCTCCCTGAAGTTTATTTGCAGTTTTATGTAAAACCACAGATGACACATTATAATGAGTCGTGCCAAATACAGATTCCACTCTGCTACATCTGACAGGCTCCACTATAGAACATCTGTAAATTATCTCTAATACAATAATATGCGCCTTCTGTTCCATGTGTGGTCACCTCAGGCTGAGGGGCTGCAGCACACTACCTCAATAAAGCGTCCGGCATGTACGGAGAGGAATAGCCTGTTTCTAATGTGTACACAGGGCCTGACTGGTGCTCCATTACAAGCCCGGCCTCCTGCCCTAATGAAGCCTTTTGTATACATGACTAAACCGTTCACTGGCTGTTATTATAACTAATGACATAATACGCCAGGCCGGTGTAACCGTGTGACCGGATTGTATGGAGAGTCAGGGCAGAGAAATCTGTCCAGTCACACGTCAAACAGAGCTGGCACAAGAATGCCCACACGGACTTCATCTACAGCCACCGGACCGGCTTGTGCGAAAGGGACTGGCTTTACAGACAGACACTTCTTCTAATCACCCCACAATCTGCTAAGTGAAAACATATGGGGCGGCTTACGCAGGGCCTACCAGGGGTCTTTGTAGAATAGAAAACAGGTGCTTTTGCTTTGTGCCACATAAGACCACATTTACCCCCGCGTCTAAAGGTTACAGGACTAATAGCTGCCTTGTGGCAATCAGGCACATTTCAGGCACTAGCCAGGGCACAACATCTGGGACGTATTTGCATACCTGCTACATATGCTTCAAGTCCAATTAAAGAGAGGCTTTGGCACATTTATTAATCTTTTTCACTTTTATCCCCTTCACCAGCCGTCTGACCTCATTTTACAATTCCCCCACATGAGAAAACAGAACATGTCATAAAAGTCTCGCTTACACAAACGTCTTTTTTTCTGCGCGGTGGAATTGTGCTAACTAGAACGGCCGTGCCAATGTACCCTGATACAGACAATGGGCGACTGCTGTCCAAAATATAACAAAGGAGGGAAAATCGTACAGAAAATGTCTGCTACAGTGTAAGTACCATTTACCAGCACTGCCAGCATGTCAGAGGTGATCAGCGGTGGGGATCCCAGCACTCGCTAGAACCAAGGGGCAGGGACAGATTTGGCATTTTGAGAGATTATTTCTTGGTGCCACTGATGCACTAATAAGCCCCGCCCCTATTTCCACACTAAGCCCCACCCTCAGCTTAGCAGTCCAGCATGGGCACTTCCCTCTGGGCCTCTGTGCAGCCAAACTAGCTGAACAGGTGGTTTGTCCCTTTAGCTCAGGGGCAATTTTGACATTTCTGGGGCCCAAAGCATAGTTATATCTAGGGTTCTGCCCTGTCCCACCATTAAACGCCACCCCTGTCAGTCCACTAAGCCCCAATCTTAGCTTAGCAGTACAGCATGGGCACAGATCTACAGTTGGGAGGGGTTCCCAAGGGGTGAAGCTGAACTGGATGCACAGGCGGTAGGTCCGTTTTTCCAACCAAGAGCTTGTGGCCAGCAGGGGGCCCCCTGATCTCTGGGGCACCAAATATTTGCTTGATTTGTGTGGTGGTAAAGTCCATCCCTGCCAAGGCGATGTGGTGCTCTATGTGGCGTGACTCTTTGATTTTTAATGACAGAGCTGAGTGCAATGGATATAGTGTACCGCCATATGGTGTTCCATAGGATGCTAAATGTCAGATTGTATGGTTTCTAATGATAGAGCCGAGTGCAATGGGTCGTACAGTACATGTAGGGATATTGTGTACCGCCATATGAGCTCCATAGGGTGCTAACTGTCAGACTCTTTGGTTTCTAATGATCGAGCTGTGTGCGATAGTTCATACCGTACAAATAGGGATATCATGTACCGCCATATAGTGCTCCATATGATGCTAAGTGTCAGACTCCTAAGTTTCTAATGACAGAGCTGTGTGCGATAGTTCATACTGTGCACATAGGGATATTGTGTACCGCCGTATAGTGTTCCATAGGATGGCTAATGTTGTATCATTTTTTATGAAATCCAATAGAAAAGTTCCATTGTATTTAGCTGTTTGAATCATGAAACCTCTATAGGTGCCTTATTAAGACCCATGTTTGTCATTCCTTAATAAGTCTTACCAGACTAGAAGGGGCACAGCACCCAGTAGGATAACGCTGTCCCTTAGTTCTGCCTATCAGTGTGGATATTAGCGCCCCAATCTTCACTATTTTTTTTAAACATATCTAAGCTATAAATTCAGTCAATAAATTAGATAGAATAAAAAACAATTTCAACAGCCCTCCCAACATATCTTGACGTCAATGTGGCATCCTGAGGGGTTCAGGGGTTGAAGCCCCTCAATTTTGAGAGCTGGTATCAGTAATTAGGAGTTATTTTATTACATTTCATTATGCAGCTGAACGTCACGTATGTGAACACTGCTGTCAAATACATTGCAGATGCCAGATGTTCTTGGCATGCAGGAGGCACAGGACTTATGTGCTGGAAACATCTGCACGGAGCAGATCCCTGTCGTATGAGTGGACATGCTCTGCATGCTTTGGATATGCTCGGCATCCATTGCTCATAGTGTTCAGTCGGTATCCTATGTGCTGAAAACGCCTGTCAGACATGGCCTGTGGGGAAATCATCGCTTGCATCTGATTAAGAAACGTCTGCTATGATCAAAGTACCATGGCAGCATCATACAGTATATCAAATATTTTCTAATAAGGTTCTTATAGAGAAGCTCTTCCTTTGGAGCTACTACAAAAACAATGATTCGTTTAATAAACAGCACATCTGCAATATAATAGGGCACCATAGTCACCCTAAAAACAATCCATATGATATACAGTACCTGTGTCTCCAAGTGCCCCCCTATGAAATCAGGGGCTTACAGAGGGTCAATATGGGTCCAAGGATTTTTTGGGTAACATACTGTACTACAAAGCTGTGCAAAACATAATGTGGCTATGTAAGAGTAGTAACAGTGTATTACATTAAATGGGTTCCCCAAACCAGGAACCCCTTTTGATATTGTCAGGCAGGGTGCAGGAAAAAAAGCCTCGCCTGTGACTGGTGCTCCAGTTCTGAGCTCCTTTCTCTGCTTCTGTGGCTGATGGACCAATCAATGGCCTCAGAGGTGACGTGTACACATAGCGCTTGGCCTCTGCCACTGCTGAGGCCATTGATTGGCGGGCAGCAGTGAGGAGCATATAGATGACAAGTCACACTTCGAATCCAATGGGCACCAGAAGCGGAATAGAAGGGTTCTTAGTGCTGGAGCCAGAGTACCGGTGAGGTGAGCCTTTTTTGCTTGGAGAACAACTTTAAAGGTGAATAAAAAACAAATAATAAAATAAAAAAATAAATAGTCTCACAAAAAAATATTCTACAGCAACTGGATCTGAATACTTTTGTAACAGGATGCAATTATAATGTAGTATGGCCACTGAGCTATTCAAAAAAATCTGTGTATCGCCACCTGCTGTTTGAGCATATCCTTATTTTTCCATCTGACCTCACTGAGGTGGTCGCACGTGCTCAGTTTAAATCTTCAACTACTGTCACCAGGCTTATCTTCTGTTAGAAGCTGTGACAGTTACAGGGAAATAACTGCAGCAAAAAGGCCACGCCCCCTGAGAAAGAACACACACCAACACAGATGTCAAGGACATGCAACAGGTCAGCCAGTTTCATAGGCACAAATCTGCTGACAGATGCCTTTATGATAGTAAAAATATGCTGTAAATGTGATGAAAATTAGTTCTGGGTTTTATGCAACTAGTTCAAGGGCAATTATGTCACATTTTATGCTCTAAATCCCCCCTTAAAAATCAAATATTGTTAACATTAAATTGGTAAAAGCGATGCAACAATTGCTGCAGATGCCTAAAATGTGTTAAAATATTTGCTTTTTTCCTTCAAATACCACAAATTACTCTGAAAACACATCCATCATTTTAGGTGGAAGAACATCTGCTATTTCATACTGTGTAAGGCTCAGGAAAGACGAGGATTCAGTTCTTCAGCAATCACCAGCCATTTTTAAAAGTCGGATCAGATTCTCCATCATAAAACTCAAAATAACTTATCTCTGTGTATTTCAGATGTCGCAGCTTGAAACACTCTGTACAATGTACAGTACCTGTGCTTTATTGCCTGTAGCATAATAGGACTGTACTGTAACCTCAGGAGAAACCACTGTATGGTGGTACATGCATTATAGTTTAACAACTATTGAAGGGAATGTAATATATAAAGTTTATTAGACACACCAACAAACACACATTTAAAATTGTATACCAATGGAACAAAGTGCGGTACACAGAATAATATATGTAACCAACACAAACAGAATCCACTGAGCGTCCGCTAAGTGGGGACATAAAATGTAAACCAGCTATATATGAAATATCCTATGAACAACATAAGGAAAATGTAGAGTACGGTGAGGCCACTAAATGAATAGAAACGGACCAAAATAAGGTACACGGGCGGCCCATTGTAGAAATGTCTATTCTTGTCCACAAAAAGGACAAGAATAGGACATATTATTATTTATTTTTTTGCGGGGCTACGGAACGGAGCAACGGACACAGACAGCACACGGAGTGCTGTCCGCATCTTTTGCGGCCCCGCTGAAGTGAATGGGTCTGCATCTGAGTCGCAAAAAATGCGGCTTGGATGCGGACTAACACAACGGTCGTGTGCACGAGGCCTTAGTCCTAGTGGTCAGTGAAAAAGCTGCATGGTTTTAGTTATTTATATCAAATACAGATAGTGGTATGGGAAATTAAAAAAAAATAGTGATTTGAACAATAGGTCATTTTCTGATGGCACATTCCGTTTAAAGTGCATCTGTCAATACAGAAAATCCCATTCACTCCTGACGCAGTTGTAGAAGCACTTTAGATGCAAAGAGAAATGTTTTGTGGTCTTTCCCTCTCTCTGCTGCAGATTTGCATCCCCCTACCACTCCTCCTTCCATGATTTAGACTAAGGCCCCTTTCACACGGGCGAGTTTTCCGTGCGGGTGCAATGCGTGAGGTGAACGCATTGCACCCGCACTGAATCCGGACCCATTCATTTCTGTGGGGTTGTGCACATGAGCGGTGATTTTCGCACCATGCTCTATATTGTGCGTTTTTCACGCAGCGCATCCCCATAGAAGTGAATAGGTTTGTTAGTAACCTGCGCCAGTGTGGGTTCTTCCTCCTGTCCTGGTTCCCCCGACATTGCATTTTCGACGTCCAGCGAGGAAGCCCTTGAGATAGAGTCGGCACCATCTTGGTCGCTTGTTCTGGCGAACGCCTTAAGCTTTTCAGAGGTGGTAGGGGGTTTGTTTTTAGACATACTTCGTCCTCGGGGTCTCCCCGATCTTTTCTCCTTGGGCTGAGGAATGATGGCGGCAAAATACTGCTCAGGATAATAGCTTTTAGAGCTGTACAAGAGCGGAGCTCACTCAGACACGACCGTTCATGTCTGTGGCTGGCCAGGCTCCCCTTGCTGCACCTGTTTATTTAATGCATTACCTGTCCAGTTGATAATTGCTACTTCTGTACATTAAACAGCTTCAAGTATTCATGAGCACAAATAAACCAAGTGACCCTATGGGATGGCTAAGGTCAGGGAAGTATAAAAAGTGTAGCGGGTGCGGCAGAGAGAGCTGAGCCTCTAGTTGTAACAACAACAACGCCCCTGTTGCTCCTTGAGGCTCATTTGCATATATTAAAACTTTATGTTTTTCTGCGAAGTGGAGATATATGAACATGGGACCAACACAGATGCCTTGAGCCTCCTAGCGCACAGGTCAGCCAGTTTCATAGGTACAAATCTGCCCTTTAATACCCTATTATTTCACCGTGTACTTCACTAATGTATAACTTAAAGGGGTTGTCTCATCAAGGACAATAGGGGCATATCGCTAGGATATGCCCTATTGTCTTATAGGTGTGGGACCCGCACCTATACAAAGAATGGAGCCCCTCAAGGTGGTGGCTGGAGGACTCCAGTCCAGGAACCACCAAGTCGGCTCCCCATAGAAGTGAATGGGAGCGTACTGCGCATGCGCGGCCCCCGCTCCCATTAATTTCTATGGGGCCGACGGAAATAGCTGAGGGCTGGCTTAGCTATTTTCGCCGGCCCCATAGAAAATTAATTGAGGGCAGCTGCACAGTGCACCCTCCTCCACTTGCTGGGTTCTGTTCTCGATATAGGTGGGGATTCCAGCGGTGGGACCCACACCTATAAGACAATGGGGGCATATCCTAGTGATATGCCCCCATTGTTCATGATAAGACAACCCCTTTAAACAAGAACTGCCAAAAGGAATTTCAGCATTAAACCTAGCACAAGGCTTGCTAGGGCTTGGTGAGCATATTTTAACCATGTATTCTGTGCTCCGTTACTGCATTGCTGAAAAAAAGTGTTTATTCCCATATGCAAATGAGTAATTAAGTGAACTGAGGGTGGGCCTGCGCTCCTGGGTACACCATAGCTCTGCTGCTGTCCTCAGCCTCTCTCTCTAATGGATAAATGGACCAGGCTTCTAAATCTGCACCTCTCCTGGCCCTGACATCTTGCGCTTTCACCATGCATTTGACAGGCCAGGCAAGATGAAGATACAGAAATCATCCATGGGATGGAGGGGCTGGCAGTGGAGAGCAGCACAGTTATGGTGCACCCAGGGACTCAGGTTTGCCCTTGGTTCTGTATCTTTGTCTTGACAGGTCCATAAAATGCACTGTGAAGGCAAAAGGTTCAGAAGCCTGGTCCTGTCAATTATCCAGGAGAAAGAGAGGCTGGGCCAGGGGCACTTATGGGCTCAGGCCTGCCCTCTGTGCACTATACTGTTCACTTGCACATGGGAAAAATGTCTTTATATCAACAATGCAGCAACAGAGGACAGAATAAAATGTACTATTAAACTATACTCACCAAATCCCTACATGGCATTTTGTTTGGTTTAATGCTAAAATTCCTGGTGACAGACACCTTTTAAAGGGGTTATCCGAGTTACATAAAAAAATGACGCACTGCAAACCTGATGATCAGGAATATATACATTAGATAAGTGTGGTCTAGCAAAAGAAAAATGCTACTTACACACATATCTAGTACTGCTCTGGCCCCTTTGTTTACATGCAGTTACAGAGCTGTGTGTAAAAACATTCTGTGACATTCTTCTCATTAATATTTGGGGGTGTCGGCTAAGACTTCCTTTCCCTTGCCCTGTATTGGATCTCTTTGCTACAGATCTTCCCAGTAGTCACTGACCTCACATCTTGCTCCTTCTTCCATTTATACCGGCAGAGTATTTCACCTGTCCCAGTCCTGTAAACCATTCCCCACACCCTGTTAGCTGTTACTGTGACTGGAATTTACCTTCTGCTTATTGGGTTATAAAAGCTAATGTTGATCTACTCTGCCTCCAGTAACATGCAGGGGGTGTGACTTCACCCTGACAAGCTCCATCCACTTTTTGGACCTAAGTGCTGATGTTCCTATGGCCTATATACACTGGCAGCTGGCAAGCAACTCTCTATGAGGATGCCTTCTGAATGAACTGGATATGCCTGACAGATCTCAGCTAAGGATGGATCCAGCATGTGTGTTCCTGACAGACCAGACAGCTAAGCCTGCAGACATCATTCATGACGGGCCCTAGGCTTCTACACGGAATGTCATCAGAGCAGGGAAGAAGCTGATGTCACAGGTCATGTGACAAATTAGTGAAATATGTGAAAGGGGCCACTGTAGAAGAAGTTAATCAATTGAAAATACATTACTTACAGAAATGCTTTACCAATGATTCCACATTAGTGGAAATATAGTTGTGCAGCTGCAGGTCTGCGCCACATAGAACATGGACATTTAGATAGGATACTCACTTTAAAAATTGTTCCTCACTAATCCACCCGACATGTTATGCTACTTGATGATGCCCTTAAGGATACCGTGACTAACAAGTAGATTGGACTCCCTAAAGGTCACCTAAGTTGGTCATGCACATTAGACAAATGTCGGTCAAACCCACTAGCAGGACTTGATGACCATCCAGTCTGTATGAGGGTGTCCCAACTAACCCCCGAAGGCACACGTTAGGGGAGGAATAGGATCAAGAATGCTAGATTTCAACATACCCTTTGTTCTCACTGGAGATACACCATCTCCAGAGATGTCTGTCGT
The DNA here is from genome assembly GCF_014858855.1 of Bufo gargarizans. Lineage (NCBI taxonomy): Eukaryota > Metazoa > Chordata > Amphibia > Anura > Bufonidae > Bufo > Bufo gargarizans. The sequence continues at coordinate 638,562,745 of NC_058080.1, read as the reverse complement.
GGCTTATTCCCCGCTTTCTACTGGGCGGTCAAGAGCAATAGTGGGCAGCTGAATGAGCTTTTACCTGACCACTTGCCAAGGTTTATGACCACCATGAGGGTGTTAGGTTGGTACAGTAAGAGTTGGGTTATGTACAGAGATAATAATAGTTTGAAGGAAGAATAGAACAATAACTTGCTAAGATGCTGCTAACATTTCACTATACCCAGAGCTCCCGGAATGAGGAACAATAGCAATAAAACTAGGGCTGTTAATGGCGTCATGGAGTCGTAGTGGTTATGTTCAATTTGTAGAAAATTAAAATACAGCCAACTCGTCGCGATGACCTTTGCAATAAATTGTCTATTTATTGCCATACATGGATACTTATTATCGCTTAACATTAGAACTATGACTCACATATGCTGCTTTTCCCCATATCATAATTTGATGAATTTTGAAGGATGGGAAGAAACCAGAACATTCTATAGGGATTTCTCATCCAATCTGTTGATTTCCAACTGTGAGCTAGTCAAGTCATCTGGGAGCATTACATCTCCATCCTTATTGAAGTGTAAGTGCATACAGGAGATTGTTCGGGGGATAACAAATCACACCGAGTTTTTTGACATTTCTAATGCTTTCTGCCAAAGAGTAAGTTCTTACTGTGTTATATAACTATACATCTCTACTAGAAGCAAAGGTCGAGGGCATAAATTAAGACACTGTTTTTCTCATCTCTTTAACACCACCCTCCTTTTAATCTAACATAATTCAGGAGGTCGTGAGTACCATTTCTCTCTAGCTTGTTAAATGAGAACTAGGTGTGCTGTCTGTCAATATTCCCTCGTCATATAGCAGGTAAATGCTTTAACCCCATGGCATTGTAAACAATTTTTGTTTTTTCATTTTTTCCTTCCTAACTTTGCCTTTCACATAGCTGTTTGATGGTTTGTTTTTCCTTTTGACACCATCTAATATTCCATACAATGTGTTGAGAAGCTTGAAAAACTTTATTAATAGGGTGAAATTAGAAAAAATAAAATAAAAATTCTGCCATTGTTTTATGGGCTTCATATTTGCAGCATTTACTGGTCAGTAAAACTGGCATACTAATTTTATTCTGTAGATCAGTGTGCTTACAGCGATTTATATTTATATGTCCAACTATGGAGCTGTGTGATGGTTCTTTTTTCTGTGGGGAGCTGTAGTTTTTATTAATAACTTTTTGAGGTATTATGACTGTTCTGCCCATATTGTTGAAAGTAAATGTATGCAATGTTCTGTAATGGATTATACTGCAATGTTATTTTGATGTTGCTGCCATCTAGCGGTCAGAGTTAGTTATAATTATGCCTAGTTAAATCAGGACTTGACAGGAAGTGGTAATCTTCACAAAGACACTAACCTTTAACCTGGAACTTCCTATCCTGCATTTCGTGATTGCTTCTGGATCTAGCAAGCAGCATACAGTGGAGCTCTGAGCTATTCCTGGACTTATCATGGAATTGTCCGTGAGTACACTCACTGATGGAATGAAGCTGTTGTATAATGTTTAATGTACTGACACATATGTTTTGTTTGTGCTTATGTTATAGTTCTACAAAGTTATTCAGAACAAAAAATACATACAGATCTGATGTCTCACGTTTCTTAAATTCTGAATTATTGTTAGGCTGTCTGACTAGTGTTATACAACAGTTCAATAACGCGAAGCAGAACAGTAAAAGGACAGCCACGTGGCGGTCTGGAATAAACGGAGACGCCATTACTGCAGCATGAGTCTAAGATCAGGAACAAAGTACAAGGCTGATGACACGTTACCACCGACACAGCAAGGCAGGGAAAACATCCCCAGTTCCCAGGAAGACGATGCACAGTCGCATGTGTCCAGATCTTCACGATCTAGCAAGATGTCCTCAGCAAGTTCCTCAGCAGTTAGAGTTCGTGCCAAGGCAGAAACTGCCTGTGTCCAGCTACAGTACGCAGAAAAAGAAGCCATGATGATGCAGGAGATAGCAGCTAAGAAAGCTGCCATAGCACAAAAAGAGGCGGAATTAGATTCAAAATTGCTTATCCTGCAGTTTCTGAAGCAGAGGCCGCTGCCTACATGGGAATAAGTCGGCCAGGAAGTGAAAAAGCATATAAAGACTCAAAGGTTCCAGATAAAAACCTCTATCCTCTGCATATCGTACAAGTGAGTACATCCAGAACCTTACTGATGTGCATACAAAGGAACAGTCTCTTAAACCTAAAGCAAAGGAATTCAGGCCGAGATTAACAGACCCCCTGAGCAGGCCCAATCAACCACATGAGGTCAGTGGTTGCCAGCAAACCAAGAATAAATCACCAGAATCCCCTAGGAACAAAAAAAACTAGTGTTCCCACCACCTCAACCTAAAGATTACATGTGCGAACAACAATGTGCAGTGGATGTCACTAAATATCTTGTCCGCAAATAAATAGTTAGCTCAGTCTTTCTTAAATTTGATGACTGTCCTGAAAACTATTGGGCATGGAAATCTTCCTTTCTGAATGCCACTAGAGGTCTGAACTTATCACCAGCAGAAATGCTTGATTTAATGATAAAATGGCTTGGTACCGAGTCAGCAGAGCATGCTAAGAGGATGAGAAGAGAAAACCTGTTCAACCCTGCAGCAGGACTCAACATGACCTGGAAAAGACTAGAAAAAACTTATGGATCCTTAGAGGTAATTGAAGGAGCACTGTTGAAAAAATTAAAAATCTTTCCTACGGTGGGTGTCACGGCTGAGGATGGGGAAAACCCTCAGCCGTGCGATGACGAGGATGGTAATCATGACTCGGCCAGGAAGACAGAACTAGGGAGCAGGTCAGCTCCTATTGCTTCCCTATTCTGACCCTAACTCCTATCGACATGAGCCGACCTTGAAGGTAGGAGGGCTCATGCTCTGGAACCTCGGGTCCCTACTAGCCCTCCGCAGGTCCCTAAGCTAGGAGCTGGGTAGACTACGTGTTCCTCCTGGACATGGAGAAACAGGAGTCTAAAGATGGCCAAACTATAACGAAAGGGGAACTGGAACAGTGATATGGCAATGGCAGGTAAGTGCAACTAGTACAAACACCTACCTGCCACAGACACAGAGCCTGGGACCCAAGTATCAGTGCTGTTGTCCACAAACACAATAGACAGAGCACACACACCACACAGGATGCCAGGAAACCATACACTGCAATAGATAGACATGACACACAAACACATCTTCATCACATCAAGTATAACAATACATAACAATTTATAACAATATACAATTTACAATTTATAACACACACACTCAGGTGTAACCGCATGCACAACATAGCAAGCTGCCACAATACAGCTCAGGCTGCTATGCTGCCACATAAATACTGTTGCCAGCGGCAACCACAGGTGAGGCAAATACCACAGCCCTCACCTGTGATTGACAACCAGACCAAACCGCTGACAACCGCATGCGGTTCAGGAGTCACGACCATGACCATGGCCGTGACAGTGGGCTACAGTGATAACGTGTGGCTACAAGAACTAAGTGATCTTCTGCTAGAGATAGAATATGCCAAAGAGGATGGCTACTTGCCAGGGCTTTCATATCTAGATACAGCCAGAGGCACTAATCCCATAGTAGAGAAACTACCTTCGAATCTGCATGACAAGTGGATGTCTGTGGGAGGTAAATTCCAAGAAGACTATGGAGTCGCTTTCCCCCCTTCTCTGTGTTCTCTAGGTTTGTCCGACAGCAAGTGAAAATCCGAAGTGATCCCAGTTTCGCCTTCACCACCAGCGGCAATCAATCACAAAGACCTCATAGACCTCACGGTAAGACCTCTGTATCCACACACAAAACAGTTGTACCTTCAGAAGTCACAGACTGTCAAAGCACCTATAAGGTACATACCATATAAAACCCTAATAGACATTGCCCAATACACAAAAAAAACACATCCACTAAAGAAATGCAAAGGCTTTAGAAGCAAACCTATTGCAGAGCGGATGTCCTTCCTTAATCAAACGGCATGTGTTTTAAGAGCTGCGGATCTACTCGTCACATTGCCAAAGACTGTAAAATACCAGTAGAATGTACAGAATGTGGCAGTGAGAGACATATTGCAGCTTTGCACCCTGGCCCTGCTCCTGCACCACTAGAGACTGTAGAACCCATGAAAGATCAGGGCAGGGAGCAACAAGAGACCCCACTCTCCCCAGTAATGTCTAACTGAAGTATGTGGACAAGGCAAGAGTGCACGATCATGCTCTAAAATATGTTTAGTGACTGTGTATCCCACTGGCAAGAGAGAAAGGGCAGTGAAAATGTATGCAGTGCTAGATGAACAGAGCAACAGATCCCTTGCAAAGTCAGACTTCTTTGATATCTTTAACCTTAAGGCAAGTGCAGTTCCATACACTCTAAGTACATGTGTGGGGACAATTCAAACCACAGGGAGAAGAGCTACTGACTTGAATTCTTCAATAAGAAAGTGCAGTTCCCACTTCCTACCCTAATAGAGTGCGGCATGATACCTGACGACAAAAACTGAGATTCCCTCTCCAGTCGGCTTCCCAGGTGCCTGAGCATCAAAGGTCCTTGTGTCCTACAAAGGTGAATTTGTCTGTGCTTGAGTTCCTGTGTTCCTGACCCATGCTTGTCTTCTGGATCCTGCTTCCTATCTGATCCTTGCATGCTATGTCTCGACTCTCCTGTTGCTGACCCGGATTACCTGACCTGTATCTGCGCTGCCTGCCCTGACTCATTGCATGTACGACTACGCCTCTGCCTCATCCTCGGTCCTGCACTGTCGCTCCTGGTTACGACTTGGCCTGTTGACTACATCCCTACCTTTGGTACCTTGCTCTGGTACCTCCTGGTCCACCTGGACCAGCTAATTTATGTGCCAATCTTCCTCAAATGGTAGCGACTTGGTGTTCTCCTCAGGAAAGTCTATCCCCACCATCAGTGGTACTATGAAGAACAAAGGGTTCACTTAGACAACGCCCTTAGAGGAGGTTGGTCACGTGGCACAGTGGGTTCACACCCGCTGGTTTGTGACATGGGGCTCCAGTTTTGAACTTTGGAATCCACAGAAGACCCCAGTTACTAAATGTGGCCCAAAGCAAAGCAATGCCATATGTATCACTTATGTTCTAAGGCCAAATCAGACCTAAAAAAAAATATCCTTAAGACTATTGTCAATGTATTTATTATCTTAATGATATAATTTGATGACCCAGATTAATACATAATACTTGACTACTGCAGAGATATGTGTTTTAGGAGGAAAAAGCTCCCTAATAGGAGTCTAGCTGCAGAAGTCCTTTCAGTACTTTTATGAATATAAGCAACGGTCTTCAAAAGTTTAATTGTAACATCTCATCTTTTGAAGATTCTTCCAGCCGCAGAGAGATTTTGGGTATTGTAAAAAAGCAGACAGTTCCAGACCTTTATCACTACACTCTTGTGTGCTGCAAAGTAGTCCTGCTAGCACAATACATAGCTTTTGTGGTACAAGGTCACTCTAATTTCCTCCCTCTGGTTTTCATATTCCCTTAAGGACGACTAATGCAAGTGCTATCATATCCTGACACAATGAATTGTGGAAACAGGCTTGTATTTCTTTTTTTCTGCTCCTCTATTTTGTATTTCTTTCCTTCTTTTTTTCTTTTTTTTACAAAAGTTGAATTGGTCATGTGTCGACACAGAAACCAAAAATGTAACTCTTTAGAGCTGTGCCACCGAAACAATATACGATATTACTTGGAAGTGTAAAGGAGAATTTATTACAGATATCTGCTATTAGATAAAGTTAGTGAAAAGAAACAAATTGTGATTATTTGGTGACATAATTCACGTACCTTACATTCAAGAACGTCCTTGTAAGCTGTAAAGAAATTACTGAATACAATTTTTAATGACTTGGTAGAGATGGATTACTCAAGGACTTATATTTACTGGTGTCTTCTTTTTAGGTTCCTCCAAGCAAGAAAACTCTCTCTAGTGCCACCTATTATTGGCTACCCTGTAAGTCAATGTTGGGCCATTTAAAGGGCCTTGAAATTTTATGGGTTTTCAGCCAAACCCAGGACACCTATTGTAGACAGCTCTTTTTTAGAGTTGATATTCCAAGAAGCGTTTTTTTCACTAGCTTTTCCATATTATCTCTATTCATCCCTTTACACATGCTGGAATGACATAGAAACATAGAAGATTGATGGCAGAAAAAGACCATCTAGTCTGCTCTTATATTAATTCATTTTTATCTCAGGATAGACATATGTATATCCCAGGCATGTTTAAATTCACCCACTGTAGATTTTCTCAGAGTTGGTGGAATAACAGGTTCTGGAGGATTGGAGGGCTCCATGGTTGGGGCTGGACTCTCATGGTTGGTATTTTTTCGCCGGGTTTTAGGTCCATCAGTGGTGCCTCCAAGTTTTGGTGGGTGTGTTTTCATATGCCGTTGCATATGGGTTAGCTGAATATATTTTGGGAACATTTTGGAAAATTTAATATTTAATAATAAAATGGCTGCTGTGGCCGATTCAATCCAACCTGGTGTCCGAGTCATTATTTCTGGGAAGGGGGTGGTGTTAGGTTGAAGTCAAGCAGGACCTGCGTCAAGTGTGGCCAGACTAGAGGGCATAGCCTGGGGGGAGGCCAGCATGATGAGGGGAGGTGTCTGCCAGACAGATTTAGGCAGGGATTGGTATTTTTAAATAGAGGGGGATTTAGTGCCAGGGTGATTTAGGAAGGGGTGAGAGTGGCTGGAAAGGGGCCATTTTGGGAAAGAAACCAGTCACTCAGGTAGTGTAGTGAAGAGTAGGCAGCTGCCACCCTCCCCCTTATTTGTGATTATGGATTGTTTGGTATGCCGGTTGTTTTGTTTTTCAGGTCACAGCCAGAGGGCGGGTGAAGTTTTGTCATGGTAAACCACATCTGTTGGAAGTTTTTTCCAAGCTTCAATCACTCTTTCAGTAAAATAATATTTCCAGTATTTGCCATGTCATAAAGTCAAAGGGGAAAATATATCAAGTCCTCTTCGCCTCCATTTTTTGTGCACATCCTATTCTGCACCAAAAAATGCCATTTCATGTCACTCTTGCATTACAAAATGCCAGTCTTGATAAACCTACCACTTGGTCTTCACTTCCTCTACTATCTGCTCTGAGACTTTGGTTCCAGTGTGATTTATATAGCAATATTCTGTATGTAACAGATGAGATAATGAAGAGCTGCCTCCACTGGCTCTATATAATAACTTATATTTTACTGTATATACTGTATGTGTGCCACTATGGCCTGTTAGGTGTACGGTATGTCTATGGGTTGAAAGGCCAGTCTAATTATTGCCTATATGAAGGACACCACAGGGAAGAACCACTTATTGCACCATCACAAAGACACAATGATATACCGCACTGCTATTCTGCCGCATGTAGCCATATCCTGATGCATTCTTTATATATCCAGCACTGTTCTATGTGTAACTTTTTGTGGTAGGACACATATTTTGTCCTTCATAAACAGCCATCATTGCAATTATGATCAGAAGAGCTATCACACTCCAGACAGGTGGAATCATATTTGTTCTTGGCAGAAGTAAAATATTTGACCCAGCACTAGACAGAAAAAAAAGATGAATTTATAGCTTGCGCCGTACCGGGGCATTGTTAGAATGATAAACAGAGCGTCCAATGTTCTGGCCTGAAACCTTTCAATTCCTTTTCCTTCTGTCTGTGTCATGCTTACATTCTGATAACCTCAGGTACCCATGTGTACAGAGGGATAATTACCTTGTCATCTTTGTCATCCTCCTCTTCCTCGTCCTCTAGCATGTCTTCCATTACCTGCGGACAAAACACCGCCACGTTACTATGGTATAGTCTGTCAAGCAAAAGGCAATCTGTTCCAAGATGCGTTTTGACTGATAAAAACTTCACAATGATTTGAAATAATACAAAGAAAATATTCATAGGATGAAAGAATATTACACAGTATTACAGTTTCCAGCTTTATATTGTTCACAATATTTTGTGCAAGGATCAATGTAAAAAGTATAAAGTTGTGTATCATGTCTAGAGATAAGCGAATTTCTTAAAAGTTAGATTTTTCTGATTTGCAGAATTTCACAAAAAAAATCGCTTTGTGACGAATTACTTCGCCACAAAGATAATTTTTTTCTAAGTAGCGGGTGCAATGACAGGGAGTGGTGATAGCGCCGCCCCCGTCATTGTACCCCTCAGATGCTGCGTTCATACATGATCGTGGCATCTGAGTGTAAAATGAACGATACAAATTATTTTTATCAAACTTACCGCCTCCATTTGCTCGCGACGGGCTGGCCGTCGCCATCTTGCTTAAAGGTCTCCCCCGAAATCCTGTGCGGCGCGAGATTATGTCATCACACCGGCTGGCGTGGTGACGTATGACGTATTATGTAATCTCGCGCCGCACAGGATTTTAGCCGAGATCTTCAAGTAAGATGGAGGCTGACGGCCAGTTGCGAACAAATGGAGAAGGTAAGTTTGGATTTTTTTGTTTTTTATACTATTTCAGGTTAAATCAATTCGCTGAAGCACGAAGCACAAGGAAATTCAGCTTCTAGGCAAATCGAATTTATCCTTGAAATTCGGATCGAATTCCACTTCGTGGTAGTCGATTCGCTCATCTCTAATCATGTCAGGAATGGAGAGGACCTGTTCATATATACTACTATCAATTTTATCTATAAAGCACATATACAGTATAAACTTCTGTAAGATTCTAATTATAAGGGTTTTCAGATCCATTTCATTCTGTCACCTGGACATGTCCCTGTTTCTTACTGTTTTTCAGTGCTATGATATCATCATGTACACCAGCCCTTTACTGTGACATCACTGTGCTCATTGACCTCATTTCATCACTCTGTGCATGATTTTTGTGCTATAACCATATTGAGCTACAGTAGTCATTCCTATACTTTATGTTATAACATCACTCTGTGCATTATTCCTATGCTGTAACCTTAATGAGCTAATTATCCCATTACCATTACATCACTGAATGTATTATGTTTATGCTGTGACATCACTCTGTGCATGATCCCTGTGCTGTGACCTTATCCAGCTAATTATCCCTTTACTATTATATCACTACAGGTACTCTGTATGCATTCCTTTTTTGTATTTCCGTTCCTTTAGAACATGTCCTATTATTGCCCGCAAATCACGTTCTGTGGCTCCATTCAAGTCAATGGTTCCGCAAAAAACGGAATGTATACGGAATGCATCCGTATGTCTTCCGTATCCATTCAGTTTTTTGCGGAACCATCTAGTGAAAATTTTATGCCCAGCCCAATTTTTTTATTTTCTTACTGTTTAAACATTATGGTATGCTTCCGTTTCCGTTTGCGATAAGCAAAAACGGATCACAAACGGAAACCAAATGGAAAAACGGAACGGAAGCGGAAACACTACTGAAACAAAGAAAAACGGATCAGTTTAAAACGGACCTCAAAATACAGAAAAAGCCATACGGTCGTGTGCAAGAGGCCTTATGCTGTGACATCTCTGTGCATTGCCTCTATTGTGCATTACTCCAGTGCATTAGGGAAAGACAGAAGGAGCAGAGTGGAGATCAAAGTAATCATAAGCTTGTCATGCGCCCAACAATGTTATGGAGGTGCAAGGACAATCATCAGCACTATCAGGTCCTTGATTACATTTTATCTGCTTTCTATAGAGTGCAGGGAAAGTGTCTCGCTGGGATGAAGCATATCTAAAATCTGTGCAGAAATACTGAACATAGAAGGGACAGAGTCAAGCGCTGATTACATGTATGCTGAATCCCATAAAAGCCACTTCCCTGCTTGGTTTGCTGTGGGAGGCAACTGCTTGCCAAGAAATGAGCAAACTGGGTCATAAAAATCTCTCTCCTTGGAACCTGCATTTTTTTCTGCTGCCTTTAGAGAGGATAATGGACTACAGGGCAAAGAAAATACAGTGTAATAAGAACCACTTTATAACTGCTCTGTCTCCTTTAAGAATATATATGCATTGATTTAGGTATATAGATAAATGCAGTAAGTGATTTCTCTAGCTGTATTTACAACACGGGAGCCTCATCGTTTTTTGCCCCCTGGAGCACCCCTGACTGCGGACCACTGTATGGAGATGATCCATAGGACCAGATAAGTACATCACACATATCGTTAGTACTTTGGTTGTTCATGTGTTAATTGAATGGTCTCTGACAGTGGAACACCGCCTCGGGGTGCTCCAGAAATTTTGGTTTTTCATCTCTGGACTTATATTATGGGTCCTCTTTGAACCGTTGTTATGTAGCCGCTAGATTATAGCAGCAACGTACTTGTTTATACTCTCCTATGGTCTTCTGATGAACCACATCATTAAGGGGAAACGCGTCGAGACTGAGACTTTATTCACAGTATCATAATCATCTTTGTTAAACTGTGTTTTTTTTGATATCTTGCTGGATCTTCAATGAAGGCGTACTATTTCGTTAATTATTGTCGTTAGACCTGATTCACAGTATTATAATTATCTTCGTTAACTGTGGCTTCTCTGTGGATAGACCGAGAAATCTGTCTGGTCTTTCCTTTAAGGCGTAATATTTCGTTAATTTTTTGTTGTTGTAGGACCCGGACATCCATATGGGTCAACGTGCTATAAGGGCTTTTTACGGACAGGCAGGCTAGGTACGGGGACAGAGTGCTCCCACCATTAGAGTGCATCTCTGGGCTGAGATAAGGTCAGGGACACAATAGAGACCCATTTGGTTGTTGCCCCGGTGTACCACCATATGTAGCCACTCTGACTGATCCTTAAAATTGGCTCTTAGTGTCTGTCTGTAATTGTCGTTTGTCCATCAGTCCCCATGTGAGGGACCTTCGTGTGTAATTTTTTGTAATTTTTTAGTAAATTGCTAATAAAAGTTATATTTTAGGTAGTTGGCCCCAGTGACATTAAATCTGGTACTTTACCCCGCTCATGCCACTTTTGCGAAGTGGAAAAAGGGGGCATGGCATGGGCACGGAAGACAGCGGCCCGGCAGGCCCATCTCATTCATCATTTTCAACGCCAGTTTATTGCATGGAAAATTTCCTTAAACTAAGCCAGCAAGGGAGCTGGCTTAGTTTAAAGCATATTGCATGGCCTGGGCAGCCATAGTTATGTAGAGGCCTAACTATGGCGCATCCACCGGCTGCGCAGTGGGAGTAAGACCAAAGTATAAATCGCTGGTCTTAATAACTGTCCCCAAACTCTTTACTCCCTAAAACCTTTTCTTGACATGTTTTTATGTCCAGAATATCTTAATAGTGGCCACAGGCCTGTTTTGTAATCCAAATTCCCTAATTAAGCATATATTTTAAACATAAAATCTTGGCTACCTGTAGCCACCACTAGAGGGAGCATGGGAGCTTGCTGCATACTGCAATGTTGAAGTCAATGTTTAAATCCACCTGCAATGGAACAAACACAAAAAACATAGCCCACAGCATCCCCCATGATATAAAAATAAAAAAAATAGACATATTGCTTTCCTTATAAGTTCATTTGCAGAGTTCTAACCTGATTTACTGGCTTCACTAAATAACAAAAATATTCACCTAAGATCAACGTGTGGATGGGCACTGCTGATGAGTAAAATAACACAAGAGATTGTGGCTGCAGGATTGAGGGCCCTTTTACAGGACAGTTATCAGAAATGAGCATCTGTATCATCTGTCCTGAAGAAGCATCAGCAAAACACGTGTTGGGTTGCTGAGCATCACTTTAGTCTGTGTGGTTATTTTGGGAACATGGGGGCTTTGGTTTCTATGGTGCGTTTTTTTATAGCTGACTGATTATGCTATGATATACTTACCTCTTATGACAACCACGGGCTATTACTAAAGGTGTAGTGCAAATTAAGTTGCTGGCTTGCAGTATGCACTTTGTATAGGTCTATGGGACATAATTTGGGTCAAGTTTGGCAACGGAAAGGCATATTTATATATTGTGATTGTTGAGACTTGGTTTTATTTTGTTATACTACCAAATACTTTACAGCCTTTGTACTCTATGACTCCATGTGCACACTTTTGTATAAGGTTGTAACCAGGTGGGTTCAGAATGCAATTTATGTTGACTCCAATTTTTTATGTTTTTTAATAGCTTATATTTCGGTTACCCACACAGGTGACCATCTCTGCCTCAGCCCCCACCAGTACACACAGGTCGCCAACAAAGATCGCCATCTCTGCCCCCTTCCCTCCAGCATACAGGTCACCATCTCCGCTCTTACCCCACCTCCACCAGGACACAGGTCGTCATCTCTCCCCCCCCTATCCACACACAAATATGTGCTTCAAAGCAGCCAGGACCAAAACTCCTAACCATATGAAAGGACCTTCCAGCTGAATAATCTGACATCTGCTTCAAAGTCAGGTGACTTGTGAAAGCCACGTGACCCGGTGATGTCATAAGGTCCTTAAGGCGCATACGATTCATGTAGCATATACAGTATTAAAAGAAAATATCAGATATTAGAATATCATCAAAAAGTTAATTTATTTCAGTAATTCAATTAAAAAAGTGAAACATATTTATTACAAACAGTTTTCTATTTCAAACATTTATTTCTTTTAATGTTGATGATTATGGCTTACAGCTAAAGAAAACCCTAAAGACAGTATCTCAGAAAATTACAATGATTTTGAATACAGAAATGTTGGCCTACTGAAAATGATGTATAGTATATGCACTCAATACCTCGTCAATGCGGCGTGGCATAGAGGCATTCAGCCTGTGGCACTGCTGAGGTGTTATGGAAGCCCAGGTTGCTTTGATAGGTTGCCTTCAGCTTGTCTGCATCGTTGGGTCTGCTGTCTCTCATCTTCCTCTTGACAACACCAATAGATTCTCTGTGGGGTTTAGGTCAGGCCAGTTTGCTGGCCAATCAAGCACAGTAATACTGTGGTTATTAAATCAGGTTTGTGTACTTTTGGCCGTGTGGGAAAGTCCTACTAGAAAATGAAATCTGTTTCTCCATAAAGCTTCCATGCAGAGGGAAGCATGAAGGGTTCTAAAATTTCCTTCTAGACGGCTGCGCTGACTTTGCACTTGATACAAAGTGGACCAACACCAACAGATGACATGGCTCCCCAAACCATCACTGACTGTGGAAACTTCACACTGGACCTCAACCAACTTGGATTGTGTGCCTCTCCATTCTTCCTGCAGATTCTGAGACCTTTATTTCCAAATGAAATGCAAAATTCACTTTCATCTGAAAACAGGAGTTTAACGCTCCTGGTAGGACGCTTCTGATTTTAGTATAGAAAACCGTTCTTTTAGCCTGAAAGTAAGTGGTCACCCTTACATGTAGATGTCATAGGTTCAAATCCTAGGAGAGACTTTTTTTCTCCCTCAATTAACCCACAATAAAATGCTATTGTCAGATGGAGAAACAGTCACCATTGTCTGAATACTGTATACGTGCATATTGATTCATTAGAACTGTCATTCTGCTCTTTAACCACAAGATGCCGTTGTTCCTTAACCCAGCTAACATATTGCAAGTGTGTGAATATTCATAGGAGGTGGGGTTTGGACAGTCTGGAGAAGAACCAGGAAGCTGCAGCTGCCTCCATCTTGAGAGGAACAGAGAAGGACTGTGTTTGAACAGAATCTCATCGAATCCTGGTGTCAGGGTGTCCTGGAGTGGCCGGAGTCGCAGCAGAGAGGGACTGATCACTGTCCCATACCCAGATCCTGTCCGAAGTCAAAGGTTTGTTTCCAAGAACGCTGTTAGGAGCTTTGGAACGGAGCGCTGCCTATCCTGCAGGACCTAATGTTAGCTGAAGAGACTTGTTGGTGTTCAGTTTAAAGACATCATTAGATACAGAACAAGACCCGGGTCAGTAAAATCGTGCACGCACCTAATTGCAGATTGGCGCCTAAGAGACTCCGACTAGGCCTGTTAGCTAGTTAGAAAGTGTGACATAGAAAGGGTGTTTTGTTTGGGAAGGCAGGTATTTTCCTCCCAACATGGGAGGCTGGGCTGATTTCCAGCCAGGTGAGATCAAATACCGGACCGGAGTTTAAGTACCGGTCTGGGTTTTGGCAGCACCTGGCTGTCCTTTAAATAGGCAGCTGGGCTTAGTAGCTGAGTCTTTGTATTGGTATCTAAAGCATGGTGCTGTGCTGGAAGGCTGAGAGCCGCATGAGCGCTGCACACTGAGAAACAGGCCCCCTAAAGCCTGCTGTGAACTGCCGGGGATAAAACGGCTAGAAAGGTGACGTGACTGTTCTATGGACTTTGCATTGTGTGAATTTAACACCAAGACTGTATTAAGTTGTTTTTCTTTTGCCTTTTTTGTGAAATAAACACTGACATTTTGATTTACGAACTTTTTTTTGCCTCTGTACTGCATCCACTTACCCTGCCTACCAGAGCAAATCCTCACAATAGGACTCTGTGTTATATAAGGCCAAAAGTGTTTGCCACGTTTACTACAAGGACTCCATAACTAAAAGGGACATTGCGCAATTGAGAGCTGACAACTGGCCCGCTGCTTCAATTCAGCTCAGTGCATTGCTCAGGAACAATACTCTGATACAGGTTCCTGGACTAGTAATGGGAGGGCAGGTGTTCTAGAGTTGATAAGATTGTAAGCTGCTGTGCTGCACCGCAGATAACTCCGTACTAATCACTTCATCAATCGTTCGTGTCGTCAACAGGGTAATAACAGGTATGGTGGGGTAGTTTTAGTGTGCTTGCCTTTAGGTAAATTATAGCAAACTTCCTTGGTATTCACCAGGGGGCATCTCGCTGTGCAGAACAGGGGTTCTCAGCTGTGGCTGAGTGTATGTAACTTCGTTTTCTATGCTCAGCAAGCTAATATATATTAATGGTTTATTCACAGGCACAATATATGATTATAAAAACACAGATAACATGTATTAGCTTTCAAAGTATAAAAAAAACTTATATTATTATGAATTAAATGAGGGAGAGAAAAAATAACAGAAGAAAAAAAACTAGAAGTCTCTCCTGGGATTTAAACCAGAGACATCTACATGCTCTGGTTTATCATACTGTGAAGAGTGTTTTTTATACTTAGAAACCCAATACATATTACTAGTGTCTTTATAATCATATATTGTTTCTGTGAATAAACTAGTAATGTGTATTAGCTTTCTAAGCATAAAAAACCTCTATTCTCAACCTGATAAGGTTACAGCAAGTAGTGTACATGATACGTACATGCTAGGACACAGCTCTGTCCTTAGCATACTGATGTATAGACCTGTCAATCAAGGTGAGCATGGAGAGAACAGAGGTGTTACAACTGCAGTGTTTCAGAGGCTGAAGGACCTTCAAAAATCCTGCCTGTGATTGGCTCACAGGCTGTCTGTCAGCCTCTGATCCAATCAGGGCAAGTCCCCTCCCATGTGATCCTCCATCTTTATCCTTCTATCATTTTCCCCTCCAATTCTCCCTGTAAAGTGAATTACAAAACTTTTGATTCCTTTGACCGCAGAAGTTCATAACGAATCTTATTAGTTAAGAACCCATTTTCTCATCTCTACTAGTAGATATGGATTTTTAAATAATATTCAAATATTGCACAATTACTAACTCTGTAAATGAAGCATCAGAGCCTGCAAAAGTGCTCACACTCCCCAAAGTTTCTGTGTCCTTTCCTTACCTGCATTAAAGCTGCTGAAGTCTGACAAAACATACTTGCTCAGAATTAAATTGAAAAGAAAAAGCAATTTTTTAAAAAATTGATCCGCAGAATGTAAACCTTGATTCTGACAACACTTTGAACACAAAATTGCAGTAATTGCTGCAGCCACAAAAGTTTGATAAATTTGTCCCCATTTATTTTGTCCATTTTGATTTGTTCCATCCAAATGCCTTTAATAGGCTACTATTCTTGACACCGGCTTTCAGTGCACGCTGAGAAGCTGGCACAGTCTTCAGAGTCTTTTCAGATTCTCATCCAGAGAGCTTTGCGGGTCCTGACCTGCAGGATAAATGCGCTGGTTCACCTCGGCATGATAGAGGTGTTTATCAAGGATACATGCTGCACATTATAATGTTGTCTGCCTCCTGTCCATCTTAACCGAGGTGAGAAGGTCATTTAAATCTCCCCTTAAGACCTTTAGGGATAAAAAAAAGTTGTGATTTCTCTGAAGGTAGTAAATTATATGTTAGGCTGAGATGATCTTGCCATTTGAAAATATAAAAGAGAGGGAGATGAAGTTGATTTTTGTCACAGAATGTGGTGCTTTTTGTTAATATTTTCATTTATCAAGGAATTCAGAGGCGCAGGGTCAGTGAGGGGATGGAATGACTCTATAAAGTAGTGAAATTATTGAGTCTCCTGTCAGATTCCATATAGTTAAGAGATGGAACGATTCTTACAGTCAAAATAACACGGGGCAAGCTAGGATGACAGTTTAAATGTCAGCTCAAAGTGCTGCCTATTCTGTCCCTTATGCATTGCGAGAAAAGTGCACGGTTACCGGGATTGTGCGAGGAAATGGACTATTTAATGGCTGTCCTTCTACCAGACACTGATACATCTTTTCATGTCATGACACTGCATGAAGCTAATGCATGTCAGTCTTAGTAAATGATTGGTTCTTTAATTAATTGTCTAGCACAACATGTCCCTACTGTAGTAGATGCCAATGGATTACCATATTTTTCAGTCCATAAGACGCACTTTTTCCACAGTGAGTCTTATGAAGAGAAAATAAATGAGCACCTATGAAAGCGCTCATTAGTACAGTAGGACCGGGGACACACTGTACGCTGGGCACCGCACTGTGTCCTGACAGAGTACAGCATGAGGCTACAGTGTGCTTAAGCACGCACTATGACCTGACGCTGGTAACGGTGTCAAGTCACAGTGCAGCTCTTCAGGAAGAATGTGTGTGAGTGGCGCCGCTCTCCAGGGCAGGAGAGGTAAGTTCTTTAGTTTCTTTGCATTTATGTTATGGCTGATCTGAAATCTGATAAAGATTAGGGGTATGATTTGGGAGTCTGATGTGAGGTCTGATGAGGTTTGGGCATCTGATATGAGATCTGATGACGATTGGTGGTCTGATAAAGACTGATGGTCTGATTTGGGGGTCTGATCTGAAGTCTGATGAAGATTGGAGATCTGATAAAAATATTTTCTTTCTTATTTTCCTTCCCTAAAACCTAGGTATGTCTTATGATCAGGGATATTCACAGAAGGCAGATATGCCGCTGCAGATTTTCATGTGCCAAATCCACAGGGCTGTACAATACTAGCAAAGTAAATGGATAGGCCCCCCCAGAGTGTTTAGCTTGGGGGACACAAAAGGGCACATACACCTTTAGGGTAGGGCATTAGTTTTTTTTTAGGGTTTGTATGTTCTCCCCCCCCCCCCTTTCTCTTTGTTTTATATTTGACAGGTAACATTACCTCAGGAGAATTACTTGAGAGAAGATGACCAGGTCAATCTGGTTTGAAGCAGATTCTGCTGGGTAGTGGAGGTCTCTGCTGATTGGTTGCCATCCGTTGCTGGGGGAGAAATCCAAGCTGTTTGTTGTAGCAGGTTGCTGCAGGAAACTGACCCCTTTATATGGCACCACTTGACTGAGCTGGGGTGCCAGTCTGAAGAGGACCTGATCTGCGCTAGACCTGCATCTGACCTGCGTCTGACCTGCGACATGGAAGAGCTCCTGTGTCAGCTGATCCTGAGAGTGGAGGCTGCCGGCGGAGAAGGATGGCTGAGGAACTGCCTGGATCAAGCGCCACTGAGGACAGAAGAGCCGGAGGAAGAGAGCCCTGGAGCGATGGACGTGACGGCGGACGATGCGGATGCCTGTCAGCAGAGGGAGGAGGAGTGCTTATACTACTCCTGAGGCCGGGCGCCGGCGCAGCAGAGGACTTAAGTGTACAGAGCGGCGAGCCCTGTGGAGCACAGGGTGAAGACGTCGCAAGGGAGCGGCACCCGAGGGGCAGAGCTGTGGAGCATTGCATTCAACAAACAGTAGAGGCCATCCAGGAAGCGAACAGCGTGGGCCCTTCGCGCAGCCAAGCAGTGGTGGGGCAGCTTGTTGAGGGGCTATCCCTTGGTAGTGTAGAGCCACCTCCAAGTCTCCACAGAAGATTGAAGACAGCCTCTGGAGCTGTCCAGGAGGATTATATGGATGGTGAGAGTCTCCATGTATTGTCTTTGAGTCCACGCTGTTGTGTTGTCTTGGCTTCTAGTAATGCTGCAGTTAATGCTTTGCCGGTGTTGGAAAAGGGTGTTGGAGTTAATGAAATGTGTGTTAAAGAGGCGAGGGTGTGATGAGATGGTGAGATATCGCCCCTTGGTTATCATTCGGCCTCTGGTATGAAAGAGAGGATTTGGAGGATGGAATATGTGGAGATCATGTCCCTTTTGCCGTCTGCAAAGGAAAATGTGGTGGGGGATAAGAAAGAAGAAAGAAGTGAGGATGATAGGAAGCGTGCTATGCCAAGGTCGTTTAATAATTGGCTGCAAGCTTTCTGTTTTTACTCTGCAGTACTTGGTGAGAAACATCCTGAGCATTGTAGTGGCCTTTTACAGCACCTGGACATTATTCTTGAAGCATATCGCAATTTTAGTGGTATCAGTACGATGAAGTGTTCCGTCAGAAGCTGTCAATGCATCCTTCACTTAAATGGGAGTCAAAGATATTTCTCTGTGGGTGAATTTAATGTTGCCGCAGAAACCGTTTCAGGCTAAAGCTGCTAATCCTCCTCAGACTAATATGAGAAAAGTAGTAATAAATAGTTGTAGAGCAGCACAAAATGGATCTTCTGACCTGTCCGGAATGCATAAGCCGTGATGGAACCGCCAATCCAACGCCGTCCCATATATACGAGTAGATAAGAAAAAGGTTTCACAGCAGCATGTCCAGTGTGACTTTTATTGGGGACCAAGAGTGCACACACAAATACACAACGTTTCGGCTACGCAGTAGAGAAAGGCTACTGCGTAGCCGAAAGGTCGTGTATTTGTGTGTGCACTCTTGGTCCCCAATAAAAGTCACACTGGACATGCTGCTGTGAAACCTTTTTCTTATCTACTAATATGAGAAAAGGGGTGTGTTTTGCTTTTAATGAAGCAAATTACAAATGGTTATCAAACTATCGCTACAAAAATGAATGTTCATTTTGCAGTGGATCTCATCCTATGCTAAGGTGTTTTCAAAGGAATTCCCAGACTACCCAGCAGCTGCCTGGTACCAAAGAGCAAATTTCAAAAAGTATGGACGCCAGTGAAACTTTTAGAAATGCTACTATGGTTAAAAATGTATCCAGACCTAATAAAGGCTAAATTAATTTTTGAGGGTTTTTATTTTGGTTTTGAGGTGCCTGAAATTTTGGGGAAAGGTTGCTGCTGGGTAGATAATTTAAAATCTGTTGTTTTATTAAAGAAGTAGTAAGGAGTAAATTGCAAAAGGAATTGGGCCTTGGTAGGATAGCAGGTCCTCTTGAGAACTTTCGTTTGTCGCCGTTGGGAGTGGTCCCAAAAAAGGACCCAGGGGAGTTTAAGCTTATACACCACTTGTTGATACCAGAAAAAGACTCTCTTAATGATGTGGTGGACAAATCTAAGGCCTCTGTAGAATATGCGTCTTTTGATATCGCATTGCTTTTTGGGAATAGGGCTTTACTGGCTAAAGCAGATGTGAAGTCGGCCTTTTCGCTTATTGCCAGTAAAGCCATCCGGGCTCAATTTATTGGTTTTTCAGTTTGATGGGAGTTATTATTTTGATAAATGCCTTCCAATGGGGTTTTCCTTATCTTGCTTTTATTTTGAAGCTTTTTCAACGTTTATTCATTCGGTTGTACAGTCGTTGGTTCCACAGGGCGATTTATTACACTACTTGGATGATTTTTTGTTTGTTGGTAATTGTAATTCTAGTTTGTGTTCAAAGTTGTTGCTTACATTTTTGAAAGTACGTGAGTTGTTTGGCATCCCAGTTGCAAATTAAAAGATAGTGTTACCTTGTAATTGTTTGGAATTTTTGGGGATAGTTATTTATACAGTTAAACTTTCGTTAGATAGATAAGATTAAGTTTATGTTGGTTTCTTTAATGAGGAAAAAAAAATATGCACGTTGAAGGAGTTGCAATCCTTGCTAAGTACGTTGAACTTTGCTTGCAGGATCATTCCAGTGGGAAGGGTCTTTTTCAAACGGCTGTACTTTTCTACTAGAGGTCTGAAATCTCCTAGTTCACATATTAGGTTAGTTAAAAGTTTGAAAGATGTCATGGCGATTTAGTTTTAATTTTCAGAGAATTACAATGGAGCCAGTTGTTGGCAGGAGGAGTTCGTGGAGGCTGATTCCTTGGGTTTATTTACAGACGCAGCAGGGAGTTGTGGTTATGGCGCTTTTTGGGATGGTAAATGGTCAGCAGAGGCTTGGCCAGTTTCATGGATTAATAATGGATTGACTCGTAACATTGTTCTTTTAGAATTTTTTCCGGTGCTGATGTCAATTGTTTTATGGGGTAGGTTTTTTATAAACAGAAGGAATTTGATCAACACAGATAACAAAGACGAAAGCGTATTAATTGCTAATACGACACCTAAGTGTGAAATAGTGGTTAGGTTATTGAGGCATTACGTTTTATGTTGTATGAAACTTTATATTTTGGTTAAGGCAAGATATGTTCAAGGTAAATTTAATTTCTTAGCGGATTCTTTATCTCGTTTTCAGTTTGGCAAGTTTTGGGAGCTAGCACCAGGAGCGGATGTGAAGAGAGTTCCTTGTCCTTGTCATCTTTGGGATCTGGTATGGGATTGATAGCTAAGGCTATTAAACAGTCTGTAGCGCCTAAAACATGGGCTGCTTATGCAGCCCCATGGCGGGATTGGCTATTGTTTTGTAATTCATTAAGCGGAGAGCATGATGATATTGGGTGCGGTTTGCTGTTTGTTGGGAATCTATTCTATTCTAGAACTGTTTCTGGAATCTCGTTTTTTCAGAAGTTATTTGGCAAAAAACTGTTGTCAGCTTATTTTCCTATTAAGCAGATGTTAAAGGGATACCGTAAAAATGTTTTCGGAATTGGATAACAGGAGACCGATATCTGTTAAGCTGTTGGGAAGTATATATGAGATTCTGTCTGTGGTGTGTGTGGATTCATTCGAAAGTATTACTTTTATTAATACTAGTTTTGTTCTAGCATTTATTGCAGCTTTAAGGATTGGGGAGTTCATTTCGGCAAGTCGTTCAGTTTGTTCTGGTTTAGATTTTTCAGATGTCTCCTTAAACGTTGTTTTTGTTAAAAAATTTCTGAAGCGGTCTAAAACCGATCAATTTGGAAGTGGTAGAGTGATAAGGCAAAATGCTTGGGTTGGTTCTTTACTATGTCCAGTTAATATAGTGCGTGATTGGCTTGTGGGGCGGCCAGCTGTGTCGGCCCCATTTTTGATTCATAAAGATGGCTCTCTTCTTACCAAGTTTCAATTTTGCTCGGTACTTAAGAAATGTTTGGCTGCTCTTGGGCTTAGCGCTCTTAAAATTTCTTGCATTCTTTCAGGATTGGAGCAGCAACAGAGGCGGCAAGGTATGGGTTGGTTGAAGCAATTATTAGAAGAATAGGGCATTGGGACTCGCATAGACCAACATTATATGTTAGACTGGATCTGCTACTATCAGACTCAATTATGTTTTATTTTTCAAGAGATCATTTAATTGTTTTGCTTATTGGCCATTCTTATGTATTCTGGGCTCAGAAGAGAGCAGAGAACATACATTGAGAATTTGTCATTTGATTGCTCATCCTTACATGTCTTCTGGCGGGGTGTTAGCTGGAGTAGTGTGTTGCGGGAGGTTAAGAAGTTACGTTCTGAATTGCCTCTTCCTGATGTTCTGGTTCTACATGTAGGGGGGCATGATGTTGGAAAAGTGAAGACGTGTCTGTTATTATGGGAGGTGAAAAGAGACTTGTCACTGCTAAGATGCATGTTGCCAGACACTGTTTTGGTGTTTTCTGAAATAGTGCCCCACTTGCTTTGGTCTTTTAAAGAGAATTTATTTTTTTAGAAGATCCGTAAGAGAGTTAATAGAGCCAGTCTTAAGAGGACCTGATCTGCGCCTGCCCTATCTCCCTAAAATTTTAGAATTTTTTTATTTTTCTGTCGCATGTTTTATTAGTAGGATTCATCACTCAGCTAAAGCTGAGTAGATTGTGGTCTTTAATGGTTAATGATTTGGTTTTTAAGGGTTAATTATTAATTTAATTATCTGATCTATTGATTAATTAATTATTAATGTATTGGGTAATAAAGCATTACGGCCATTTCTTCCATCAGATAGGTGTCTTGGTCTATATTTATTATTTAGTTATGCTTAAGTTAAGCCTCGTGGGTGTAATGTGCCTCCATGAGATTTTAAGAAATCTTATCCATACGCTGTATCCATACTTTGTGGTGTGGATTTCGAATTGTGATGGAGAGGGTGGTATCCACAGCCATTTCTGTGGCAAAAAACACCATAATTCATGCTTTTTTGCCGCATTTTCACCCCTTTTCATCTGTATTTTACACCCCATGTGAGCTTTGCCAAAGAGTATGTTTACACGTGGAATAAACACTGCGTATTTGCTTCTCTGAGATTTAAATGCAGCACATCTGTGGTATCAGCCAAGTGGATGAGATTGTAAGACAACTCATTCACACGCTGCAAAGTTAAAAACGAAAAATTCCTCAACGTAAATTGACCTGTGGAGAGGATTTTGCATCCACAGCATGTCAATTCATCCGAGGAAATCTGCAGCAAAAACCGCAGCAAATCCACAGCGGACATTCCTTCTACACCGGCAGATTTCTGGCTATTAATGGTCACCAACTGTCAATACAAGATGGTGATAAGTGCTCGTTAAGAAGTGTTTACATGCAGCAATTATCCGGGGCATGGGAACAAACGATCAATAATACTATTATTTGTCCTCATGCAGTTTTCATTTGTCAGAAGCACATCCTTTGGGTTGAGTTTTGGCGCCACATTAAAGAGTAGAACACCCGACAATTTAGTGTTTGCTTGTTTGACGGGCGATCAGCAGCATGTTTACACGGATCAATGATCATTCGGCCCATGTTAAAAGCACCTAAGCTGTGAAAATGTGTATCCATCACATCAATAGGGCAGGGTTTTATCTCCTGGGAGTAAACAATAAATGTTCCTATTGAACGACAGCAAGCAGAGAAACCAAATGAAAACCTCCCACCAGAACATAAATGAGAACTTTTTCATGCACATACTTGGTCCATACTGATCTACTATACTAGTGAAGCATCTGTCGGGGGAGAGACTACAAACTTTTGTAAAATTGAACCGCATGTTTTAAGAAGGAACAATGATTCTCACATACAGTACATTGGTTATTAAATAATACATTTGGGCTAAGGGATGCACTAAAGTTTTTAGGCTATTAATCAATATATATAAAGAAGGACGTATATATGTATGTGTGTATGTATGTTCCGCGATCACTCAAAGACGCAACCATCGATTTCAACGAAACTTGGTATACACATCCCTTGCTACCCGGAAATAAATCTTGTGGGGGTCACAGCTCTCTAGGACGTACCGTTCCTGAGATATTTCCAAAAAATTACCTGCATTAGCCAATACAAGGCTGCAAGTCTTTCTCTTCATATCCCAACTGCCATACACACGGTCACATGTCCCTGATCAGCCAATAGAAGCTCGCAGGCCCTTAGTCTCCACATACAAACAGTTTTACTTCAGGTTTCCATAACAACCCAGCCATTTTTCTTCACTGCTGCAGGTCAACTTTAAAGGGGCAGGGCACTGTGAATGACACTGTTAATGGAGCGGAGTGCTGTGGAGGTCACAGTTCAGGGGGCAGGTAGGGTGGCTATTCAGGCCACCCTCAAAAGACAGACTTAAAAACTCTGCCCCAGGTCCCACTAAGCCACGCCCCTGATCCTGATAGGCCATGCCCCTCACCAGGTTTCCATAACAACCCAGCCATTTTTCTTCACTGCTGCAGGTCAGCTTTAAAGGGGCAGGGCGCTGTGGATGACACTGTTAAGGGAGCATAGTGCTGTGGAGGTCTCAGCTTCAGGGCAGGTAGGGTGGCCATTCAGGCCACCCCCAAAAGACAGACTTAAAAACACTGCCCCCAGGTCCCGATAAACCACGCCCCCTCCCACTCCGCAGCCGACGGGGATTGAACAAATTAAGGTAAAAATCAACTTCTGTCAGCTGCAGGGGTGGGAGGGAGGGTGACTTTCTTCCTGCAGATTACGCTCACACAGCACAGTGCTGCTGTCTGAGAGTGAGCTGTTCAAATAAACATCCCTGTGTCCGTCCAGGTCCTGCGCCGAACGGAGGACAGGGAGTCTGAAAGCTGGACTGTCCTGCCTAAAACTGGACCTCTGGCCACCCTAGGGGCAGGCTGCTGTGGAGGTCACAGTTAAGGGGACGGTCTGCTATGGAGGTGTTAAGTGGCAGATTGCTGTAGAGGCCACTGTTAAGGGGACGGGGAGTTGTGGAAATCACTGTTAAGAAAATGGGGTAGTGTGACGGTCACTAATAAAGGGGCAGCCGCTGTGGAGGTCACTGTTAAAGGGGCGGGCTGCTGTGAAGGTCACTGTTAAAGAGGTGGGCTGCTGTGAAGGTCACTGTTAAAGGGGTGGGTGCGGTGGAGGTCTCTCTTATGTGGACAGGGAACTGTGAAGGTCACAGTTAAGGGGGCGGTCCGCTATGGAGGTCATCGTTAAGGGGCGGGGTGCTGCAGAGGTCACTGTTAAGGGGGCATAGCTGCCCATTTACCCCTGAAGAAGCCAGTAATACTGGCGAAACATGTCGGGGGGCAGTTTTAGGTTTTAACATGCTGTCACTACTCCACTGTTAAGAGGCAAATAGTAGTCCGGCCGGATTACCTTCACATCTCTGGTGCAATAAGCAGTTGGCACACACAGGAGTCATAGCTGTGTTGTCAACGTCTGCATGAAGTGTTAGCTGCCAAACAGCACGTTCAGTTTCCTAGTGGGTTGACGGGTCAAGTCTCCCACTACCCTATAGCAGTTTCTGACAATCAGATTTAGCTGACAATCAGACTAAGTTGGCGACAACACCGCAGACGCGGCACGGCAAGAGTCTGCCTCCTTAGACATTAGAGTGAGGGATTGTGCACATCCCCTCTAATCGACTAAACCAACACTTCTAACAGTGGAGAGATGACTGTGTTTTTAACACCTTTGTAGCTTTTTTGTTTCTTTTGTCTGTAATCAATCAAGGTGTGTATCATGTTCATATTTAGTGTTAGGTCTTAATAATTATTGTAATAAAAGTGAAGTATTAATTTGCACCTGGGCCAAGATAGGTTCTATTGCCTATTCAGGCATTTGTAAATAAAGGGGTCCTGTGGAGGTCACATTTTAAGGCAACAGAGCTCTGTAGAGATCACTGTTAAGGGGGCAGGTTATTGTGGAAATCACTGTTAACGAGACGGGGTATTGTGGAGGTCACTAATAAATGGGTGGCCGTTGTGGAGGTCACTGTTAAAGGGGAGAGCGCTGTGGATGTTACTGTTAAGGGGGCAGGCCCCTGTGGAGCTTACTGTTGAAGGGGCGGGGTACCGTAGATGTCACTGTTATTGTGGATACTGTCTATATCTTTTAACGACACACACAAACATTAAATTAAATAGATGAAATATACCCGTGCAAAGCCGGGTCCTTCTGCTAGTCTTCTATATATATAAAGAAGGATGTATATATGTGTGTGTATGTATGTATACAGGGAGTGCAGAATTATTAGGCAAATGAGTATATTGACCACATCATCCTCTTTATGCATGTTGTCTTACTCCAAGCCGTATAGGCTCGAAAGCCTACTACCAATTAAGCATATTAGGTGATGTGCATCTCTGTAATGAGAAGGGGTGTGGTCTAATGACATCAACACCCTATATCAGGTGTGCATAATTATTAGGCAACTTCCTTTCCTTTGGCAAAATGGGTAAAAAGAAGGACTTGACAGGCTCAGAAAAGTCAAAAATAGTGAGATATCTTGCAGAGGGATGCAGCACTCTTAAAATTGCAAAGCTTAAGCGTGATCATCAAACAATCAAGCGTTTCATTCAAAATAGTCAACAGGGTCGCAAGAAGCGTGTGGAAAAACCAAGGCGCAAAATAACTGCCCATGAACTGAGAAAAGTCAAGCATGCAGCTGCCAAGATGCCACTTGCCACCAGTTTGGCCATATTTCAGAGCTGCAACATCACTGGAGTGCCCAAAAGCACAAGGTGTGCAATACTCAGAGACATGGCCAAGGTAAGAAAGGCTGAAAGACGACCACCACTGAACAAGACACACAAGCTGAAACATCAAGACTGGGCCAAGAAATAGCTCAAGACCGATTTTTCTAAGGTTTTATGGACTGATGAAATTAGAGTGAGTCTTGATGGGCCAGATGGATGGGCCCGTGGCTGGATTGGTAAAGGGCAGAGAGTTCCAGTCCGACTTAGACGCAAGCAAGGTGGAGGTGGAGTACTGGTTTGGGCTGGTATCATCAAAGATGAGCTTGTGGGGCCTTTTCGGGTTGAGGATGGAGTCAAGCTCAACTCCCAGTCTTACTGCCAGTTTCTGGAAGACACCTTCTTCAAGCAGTGGTACAGGAAGAAGTCTGCATCCTTCAAGAAAAACATGATGTTCATGCAGGACAATGCTCCATCACACGCGTCCAAGTACTCCACAGCGTGGCTGGCAAGAAAGGGTATAAAAGAAGAAAATCTAATGACATGGCCTCCTTGTTCACCTGATCTGAACCCCATTGAGAACCTGTGGTCCATCATCAAATGTGAGATTTACAAGGAGGGAAAACAGTACACCTCTCTGAACAGTGTCTGGGAGGCTGTGGTTGCTGCTGCACGCAATGTTGATGGTGAACAGATCAAAACACTGACAGAATCCATGGATGGCAGGCTTTTGAGTGTCCTTGCAAAGAAAGGTGGCTATATTGGTCACTGATTTGTTTTTGTTTTGTTTTTGAATGTCAGAAATGTATATTTGTGAATGTTGAGATGTTATATTGGTTTCACTGGTAAAAATAAATAATTGAAATTGGTATATATTTGTTTTTTGTTAAGTTGCCTAATAATTATGCACAGTAATAGTCACCTGCACACACAGATATCCCCCTAAAATAGCTAAAACTAAAAACAAACTAAAAACTACTTCCAAAAATATTCAGCTTTGATATTAATGAGTTTTTTGGGTTCATTGAGAACATGGTTGTTGTTTAATAATAAAATTAATCCTCAAAAATACAACTTGCCTAATAATTCTGCACTCCCTGTATATGCATGTTCCGCGATCACTCAAAAACGCAACCATAGATTTCAAAGAAACTTGGTATACACATCCCTTGCTACCTGGAAATAAATCTTGTGGGGGTTAGACGGCCCTACACAGCAGCTGCACGGAGTTTGTATGCTCCAACTGTTTTTGCTACACACATATTGCTCTGTTACTGTACTTTCACACTAGCATTGTTCTTTTCCGGTATTGAAATCCGTTTAGTATGCATCAGGATTAGTGTTGATCGAGCATGCTCGGCCAAACACTAGTTCGGCTCGAGCATCTCGATGCTCGGCACATAGCGGTACTCAAACGAGTACCGCATGTGCTTGAGCGCAATTCTCGAGTCTCCTACCCGCACGTTTCTTGGCTGCTACACAGCAATAAACGTACATAGAGGTACTGGCATGCACTGTAATGGCATTACAGTGATTGGCTGGCCGGAGCGTGTCACTGGGTGCTACAAAGCACCTGATGACACGTGTTCGGCTTAGTTTTAGTCAGGGAGAGCTGAGCATAGGAAAAGACAGATAGTGTAGGGAGTGTTATTGGAAGATTTTTATTTGAAAAACTTTTCAGAGAACCAAAAGTCCTTTTAAGGAGCAGCAATATATATTTTTTTGTGCATACTGCTCTAAATAGCGTCTAATAGGCCGCTGCGGACAGTTAAATTATCCGCGCCACACATGTAAAGTGTGCGCATCCCTAAAATATCAGTGACATCCAGTGTACTTTTTCCATAGACGGTGTCCGCTGCGGACAGTTAACTTATCCGCGCCACATCTCCTGTGTAAAGTGTGCGCATCTCTAAAATATCAGTGATATCCAGTGTACTTTTTCCATAGACGGTGTACCCTGCGGACAGTTAAATTATCCGCGCCACATCTCCTGTGTAAAGTGTGCGCAACCCTAAAATATCAGTGACATCCAGTGTACTTTTTACGTAGATGGTGTCCGCTGCGGACAGTTAATTTATCCGCGCCACATCTTCTGTGTAAAGTGTGCGCATCAAAAAAATATCTGTGACATCCAGTGTACTTTTTCCGTAGACAGTGTCCACTGCTGACAGTGACATTAGCTGCGCCATATCTCCAGTGTGAAGTGTGCGCATCCAAAAAATATCTGACATCCAGTGTATTTTTTCTGTAGACGGTGTCCGCTTCTGACAGTGACATTAGCTGCGCCACATCTGCAGTGTAACGTGTGCGCTTCAAAAATGTATCTGTGACATACAGTGTACTTTTTGGCGTAGACGCTGCGGACAATGACATTACCGGTGGCACCTCTCCTGTATAACGTTTCCTCATCCCAAACACCCAGTGACATTAGCTGCGCCACATCTCTAGTGTAAAGTGTGCGCATCCCAAAAATATCTGTGACATACAGTGTACTTTTTCAATAGACCGTGTCTGCTTCTGACAGTGACATTACCAGCGCCACATCTGCAGTGTAAAGTGTGCGCTGAATTTTTTTTATCTGTGACATACAGTGTACTTTTTTAACAGACGGTGTCCGCTTCTGACAGTGACATTACCATGGCCATATCTGCAGTGTAACATGTGCGCTTCAAAAATGTATCTGTGACATACAGTGTACTTTTTTGCGTAGACGCTGCGGACAATGACATTACCGGTGGCACCTCTCCTGTATAACGTTTCCTCATCCTAAACACCTGTGACATTCCCTGTCATTTTTCATTAGCTGCTGGTGACAGCATTGACACTATCTGCGGGATATCTCCTGTGTGACATTTCCACATCCAAAATACCTTTTTAAATTTGTTTGCGCATACACTTCCAAATCCTACGCTACTGTACGTGTGACAGACTTTCAATCATATATAACATTTAATATGAAGCAGGCAAGCAGTAAGGGACGGGGCAGTGGCCGTGATGCTGATGGTGCACGCAGAGGCCAAGGCCCTGGGTGCGGTGAAACTGTGCCTGCTGCCAGAGCACAAGAAAAACAATCATCCACGATAACTAGCTTCATGTCCCAGTTTGCAGGGCGGCACATACACCACTCTTGAAGTCAGACCAGTGGTTGGGTGGATTGCAGCAGATAATGCTTCCAGTAGCCTAAGCACCACCCTGTCTTCCACCAAGTCCAGTCTCAGTAACCAAGAGTCTGCTCAACCCAATCCTCACCCTGATCCTCCTTCCTCCCATGGAGAGTCTGGGCAAACAAGTGATCCCACACTCGGATATTCCGAGGAGCTCTTTTCAGTGCCATTCCTTGATTTTGCCCTCTCGCCAAGCATGCTTGAAGAGGAATAGATCGTGTGCCCTGATTCCCAAACTCTTGAGCATCCACAATCCCAAGAAGATGACGGTGGGGAACGGCAATTACTGTTTAATGAGGACAGCAGTACAGAGGGGGGGATCTGCTGCACCGCAACAGGCTGGATAAGGCAGTGGAGTGGCAAACGGGAGAAGGTGGGCCACACCACACAGGCCCGCAACTGTTCCACGAAACACCCCCTTGTGGAAATCTCCGCAAGGGTAGGTGTTTCGCAGTCTGGCGCTTTTTTGAGAAAAGTGCGGAAGAATTTTTTTTTTTTTTTTAAACCTGTGCCATACAAAAATGAGCAGGGGCGTGAACACTAGCAACCTCACCAGCACCAGCATGATTTGCCACATGGCATCAAAGCACCATAATAGGTGGGCCGAATGCCTGGGTCCAGAATCTGTATCTGCAAGTAACACCACTGCCTCGTCTTCCCCTGTGTTACGTGCTGGCCAATCCCCTGTCCAAGAAGCAGGCCTCCCGCCTCCCGCCTTGCACCTGGACCTTCGCAAGCACCATCAGCGACCACATCCACTTCCATGTACCAGCGCAGCAACCAAATGTCCTTACCCCAGGCTTTTGAACGCAGGCGCAAATACCCAGCCACCCAACCACAGGCCATAGCACTATATGTGCAGCTTTCCAAATTACTGGCCCTGGAAATGTTGCCATTTAGGCTTGTGGACACTGAGGCCTTTCGCAGTCTGATGTCAGCGGCCGTCCCACGTTATGCAGTCCCCAGCCACCACTATTTTCCAAGGTGTGCCATGCCCGACTTACACCAACATGTGTCCCATAACATCACACGTGCCCTGACCAACGCAGTTACTGGGAAGGTCCACTTAACCACGGACACATAGACAAGTGTATTCGGCCAGGGACGCTACATTTCCCTGACGGCACACTGGGGGAATGTTGTGGAGGCCGCGAGCGAGTCGTACCCTGGGATGGCACAGGTGCTACCGACGCCAAGGATTGCGGGCCCTAATTCCATCAGGGTTTCCACCACCACCTATGTTAGTGGCTCCAACCCCCACTTCTCCTCCTCCTCCTCTTCCACTTCCGAATTATCTGCGTGCAGCACCAGTCAGTAATCAGTCGGTAGCTGGAAGCAGTGTAGCACTGCAGTGGGGAAGCGGCAACAGGCCGTGCGTAAGCTGATATGCTTAGGAAACAAACAGCACACCGCTACAGAGCTGTGGCAGGGGATAAGAGACCAGACTGAGCTGTGGCTCTCGCCACTCAACCTAGAACCAGGCATGGTTGTATCTTATAATGGCCGTAACTTGGTGGCGGCTTTGGAGATCGGCAAGCTCAGAGACATCCCATACCTAGCCCACATCTTAAACTTAGTGGTTCAGCGGTTTCTCAAAACCTACCCCAATTTGCCGGAGCTACTGGTGAAGGTGCACCGCGTGTGTGCACGTTCCCGCAAGTCATCAACAGCTTCAGCCGGTCTGTCAACGCTGCAACAGCACTTGAAATTACCAGCTCACCGGCTGTTGTGCGACGTGAGCACGAGCTGGAACTCAACGTTCCACATGTTGGCCAGACTTTGTGAGCCTTTCCAGTCAGCTTCCGCTCTTCACAAGCGAGGAGTGGGCATGGATGTCGGGACCTCTGTGAGGTTTTAAGAAACTTTGAGGAATCAACACAGATGGTGAGCGGCGATAACGCTATTATAAGCATATATATCCCACTTCTGTGTCTACTCAAACGCTCGCTGCTCACAATTAAGGACGACGCTTTGCATGTGGAAGAGGTGGAAATGGGGGAAGACATTACACAGGGTGATAGCCAGATCACCCTCAGTTCCATCTGACAACGTTGGCGGCAGAGTCCGTAGCTCCTTGGCCAACCGAGGAGGGGAGACAAGGGAAACACACAGCAGTTCCAACAGAGGCAGGGAAACGCTTTCCAAAGCCTGGGAGAGTTTCATGACACCCCACCAGCACCCTCACCCTGATGCGCGGCCTAGTGTCACAAGGAAGATAGTGAAGGAGTATATAGCAAACCATTTCAGTGTCCTCAATGATCCATCAGTGCCTTACAAATACTGGGTGTCCAAGCTGGACACATGGCACGAACTGGCGGTCTTGGAGGTGCTGGCCTGCCCTGCTGCTCAGCATGCATGTTGGTACCTGCATCCCTTGCAATGGAGGCCATTTTGGCACAAAAAATGGAAAAAGGCAGAGTGGATCCAACATGCATGTGGGTCCAACACTCCCTGAATTTTATGGCGGTCATTATGGCGCATAACAGGTAGTATTTAGTGTTAGGACCCGTCTAACAGAGATCGCCTTGACGTTCGGCAGACGGGCTTAGATGGTTTTGTACAAAATGCATTGTCCAAGCATCTCGCTTTTATAAATAAGCGTAGTATTAGCACAATAATTTTTGTAAGCATTGTTGTACTTTGTCTGATTTGCAGAGTGCTGCTGCATTGTCTCTTTCTTTCCTCTAGGTCTTTGCCATGGCAGCGTGCACCTGCGCACTGGGAGGTGCTGACTGACCCCCTTTTTTTTTCTGCCCTGCTGCCAGCGTTTTGTCTGAGCAGGTATTTAGTGCTGTTGGTGGCATTATAACAGATAAGCGAATCCACCTGTCAACTGAAAATGCTGACAGGCTGATGAACATAAAGGCATTTTAAATGTGTTGTTTATAATGTACTGAATCACTGTATTCCCATGTACCCCTTCCACCAAAAACAAGGGTATATGGTTGAATCTTCCTTTTCTCATCCTTCTTGTCCTCTTCCATTATATCAACATGCTTATTCGTCGCATATAATGCCCTTGTATATATGCCCTTCACATATAATGTTTTACAGGGTCAGCTCAGATGCAGGTCCTCGTATATAATTTTTTAGAGGGTCAGCTCACCAGCAGGCACTCGCATATAACCTTTTAGAGGGTCAGCTCACCAGCAGGCCCTCGCATATAATATTTTACAGGGTCAGCTCACCAGCAGGCCCTCGCCTACAATGTTTTACAGGGTCAGCTCACCAGCAGGCACTCGCATATAATTTTTTAGAGGGTCAGCTCTCCAGCAGGCCCTCGCATATAATGTTTTACAGGGTCAGCTCACCAGCAGGCACTCGCATATAATTTTTTAGAGGGTCAGCTCACCAACAGGCTCTCGCATATAATGTTTTACAGGGGTCAGCTCACCTGCAGGCCCGCACCTAAAATCTTTTACAGGGTCAGCTCACCTGCAGGCCCTCACCTAATTATACCTAATAGGGAATTTGCATGCATGCTGCCTTGCTTGGATGTGGTAGCCATAGCCGTTTCCCAGGCTCCCCGTTACATGTGGTCACCATGGTTTGCGCTGAAAATAACATTGAAAGTTGATAGGCCAGACATCCGAACTGATTGTCGCCGTCACGGGGACGTGCGATCGGCCCCAGGTTATCTAGAGTCACCAACGCGGCAGCAGGCCCTCACCCATAATGTTTTAGATGGTCAGATCAGCAGGCCCTTGCAACAAATGTTTTTGATGGTCACCAGTGGGCCATCAATTATAATTTTTCAAGGCTGTGTATGATGCCCTCCTTTAAGTGTAACAAAGGGTGTATTGTAATTTTGGCAGCCCTTTCACATAGTGCATAGGCTTTATGAGTGTAGGAGTCCCACTACCTGAACAATTGTACCACAATGTGA
Source organism: Bufo gargarizans (assembly GCF_014858855.1). Lineage (NCBI taxonomy): Eukaryota > Metazoa > Chordata > Amphibia > Anura > Bufonidae > Bufo > Bufo gargarizans. The sequence continues at coordinate 638,529,457 of NC_058080.1, read as the reverse complement.
ATGAGGCCCTCCTTTATGTGATACACAGGTTGTATCGGAGTGCCTCTTCCTTGTAATTTTTGGCAGCACTTGCACTTTATATACAAGTAAATATACAGGAAAAATGTTTCCTACCAATTCTTCCTCTAAAATCGATTTTTTTTCCTTCGGTTTTGTGCGTATTATTGTCAGTCTGTAAAAGTGGCGTACTACTTGGACAACATCGTTCCCAGCAGCGACCTGGGAGTCCAAGATGCATCCAGACATCCTCCCCATGCTGTTCCCGAACCATTTCAGTGGTGTTTCCATCAATCTCTGACCTTTTACTATGAATCAGGCATCCTCCCCAACCTGATGTGTTCAGCCAGAACCCCCTAGCACCCGAGCACTTTGGTGCTCGATCAACACTAATCAGAATGTCTTCCGTCCCTTGTACAGTATTTGATCGGACAAAATCCCGAAGCTTGTTGAGGTATTTTTTCCGGCCAAAATCCCGGAACAATACCGCACTTGTCGGATCCGGAATAAATTTCCATAGAGATGTATTAATGCCGGATCCGGTACCAAGTGTTCCGTAAATTGCCGCATCGCCAGTTTTCCGGTCTGCGCATGTGCTGGGATATAGGAGGAGCTACTTTCTCTTTTGATCTTTGAAAATTTTTTAATACCATATCCATTATTTCGGATAATACCGGATGAGAGGAATGCGGTATATCACCGGATCTGTCTATCGGATCCAGAAAAAAAAGCTATCAGTTTGTGTACGGCTTGCGTTATTAGAATCCGGCGATGGAACTGCCTGCCGGATTCTAATAACGCTAGTGTGAAAGTACCCTTACTCAAAAACTCATCAATCGATTTCTACTAAACTTGGTACTGTACACATATCACTTACTATCTGGGAAAGAATACTATGGAGGTAACATGCCGGTACACAATGAGTTTCTGTCTGTCCCAACGTCTGTCTGTTCTTTATGCGCGACCATACGACTGGACCGATCTTTACCAAATTTGGCACACAGGTACATCAGGTGTCTGGGAAGGTTCTCAGCTCTCTAGGACGTACTAATGACCTGCATTAGCCAATACAAGCCTGCAAGTCTTTCTCTTCATATCCCAACTGCCATGCACACGGTCACATGTCCCTTATCAGCCAATAGAAGCTTGCAGGCCCTTAGTCTCCACATACACACAGTTTTACTCCAGGTTTCCATAACAACCCAGCCATTTTTCTTTACTTCTGTAGGTTAGCTTTAGGCTAGAGCTACACGACGACATGTGTTGTGTGACAATAAGTCGCACGACACATAGGGCACAACTACACTGCTACATGTGTTGTGCGACATCAATGTCACACGACACATGTTTATAATGATAGGCTATAGTGTTGAACTGCAACATGTGACATGCAGCAACTGCGACGTGACAGTCGCAGAAAAATCCATCGCATCGCAGTCGCAGCATGTCACATGTCGCAGTGCGACAGCATAGCCTATCATTATAAAAATTGTTGAGACAAACGGTTGCGCGACACATGTCGTCGTGTAACCCTAGCATTAAAGGGGCAGGGTGCTGTGGAGGTCACTGTTAAAGGGGTGGGCACTGTGGAGTTCACTGTTAAGGGGGGAGGCCGCTGTGGAGGTAAAAACAGATTTGATACAAATGCAAGTTAACCTCAGATGAATCCTGTCCCTGAGATGAGTCAGGGACAGGACTCATCTCAGGTTAATTTTCATATGTATCAAATTAGTTTTTTTACACAATAAAAGCACACAGAGCTATGGGGACTAGCTATTGCAGATGTGCTAGCGGCCATCTAGCAACCCATGTCCTCAGCTCTATACACAAAATCCCGGTGACAGGTTCCCTTCAAAGGGGCGGGGTGCTGTAGAGGTCACTGTTATTGGGGATACTGTCGATATCTTTTACTGACACACACAAACATTAAATGAAATAGATGAAATATACCCGTGCGTAGCCAGGTCCTTCTGCTAGTATATAATAAGATTACACAATGTAGAACACTATACAGTAGAGTAGATCTGGTAGCAACTGCTTTCGTAGTTCTCCGAAGCCTGGTAACAAAATGGGTAAGTTAGAGGGGGGATGACATTAAAAGAGAGTTAAGATTTGGAGAGTCTTGACATATTTCAAGGTGTCTAATTTTATACGATCTGTGATCGTACTCTGCTCATTTGTTTAAGGGCAACATCATGTGGGAACAGGTCTACTATACTATTGCCCAAAATGCAGGTAGGAGCTATCAAAGAATACATTAGGCTCATGGTTATAAGCCTGTTGTAATTATGATGGGAGTGCTCATCTTCTAGACAATCCTCAGCTAATGTAAGACATTTATGGATATCGTAAGTTTCTATTGTAGCAAATTCTCAGCTTTGGGAACTAGTAGTTCTGTACTTATTTCCAGCCATCAAGTATAAAGAAGATTGATTGATGGGGTTATAAGCTGGTTGCCCTGGGTCTTGCTCCAGTCACTCCTGACAAACAGCGGCCACTGTAGGGGAAATGGAGTATTACCTGGCGACTGTTCAGATGAACGACTTGCGATACAAAGACAGCTTGAGTCCTCCAGAACATGAACCACTCAAACAAATCCACCTCTACAGGGGCGGACTGGGAACTTAAAGTGGCCCTGGAAAAAATATGAAAAGTGGCCCCGTTTTGTAGTTGGGTTCAAATTGATGGAAGGCAAGGCCAGCAATACCATATTCTGGCACATTATACCACCCCAACAGAGCCAAACAACACAGTCCATCACAAAATACTGTCAGCAGCACAAAATACATCCCCAATACATCGGTCCACCGGGAAATTTCCCTGTAAGGTTTATGGCCACTCAACCCCTGCGCCTCTATGATGTCATTTAGAGGCATTCCGTTTTGCATTTCGTCATAATAGAAGTCTATGGGCAGGATAACGGATCTATCCTGGTTTCCGTTATGCAGGATAGCACTGCATAACGGAAACCAGGACGGATCGGTTATGCTCCCATAGACTTCTATTATGACAGAATGCAAAATGGCCTCTAAAGGTGTCCCTTTTGCATTCTGTCTTAAATATGTTTTTTTCTGATATTACCATGTTATAACGGAAAATAATAAAGTGAAGTTCAGGTCCCCATTGACTTCAAGTTAAAAAAAAAATATCCTTTTGCCAAAATAAAGGGGAAAAAAAAATATGGAAAAAAAGAAAAGTAGACCGATTAAGTATCACCGCGTCCTTATCAACTGGTTCTATAAAAATATCACATGACTTAACCCCTCAGGTGAACACCGGCAAAAAATAAAAAATAAAAACTGTACTAAATAAACCATTTTTTGTCACCTTACATCACTAAAAGTGCAACACCAAGCGATCAAAAAGACATATACCCCCAAAATAGTACCAATCTAACCATCACCTCATCCCGCAAAATATGAGCCCCTACCTAAGACAATCGCCCAAAAATAAAAAAACAATGGCTCAGAATATGGAGACACTAAATATTGTTTTTTTGGTTTAAAAAATACTGTTATTGTGTAAAACTTAAGTAAATAAAAAAAGTATACATATTAGGTAAAGCCGCATCCGTAACAACCTGCTCTATAAAAATAACACATGACCTAACCCCTCAGATGACCACCGTAAAAATAATAACATAAAAACGGTGTCACCTTACATCACAAAAAGTGTAATAGCAAGTGATCAAAATGTCATATGCACCCCAAAATAGTGCCAAACAAACCATCATCTCATCCTGCAAAAATGATACCCTACGTAAGACAATCGCCCAAAAACTTAAAAAACTATGGCTCTCAGAATATGGAGGACACTAAAACATGATTTTTTTTTGTTTAAAAAATTATATTATTGTGTAAAACTTAAATAAAAAAGTATACATGTTAGGTATTGCTCTATAAAAATATCACATGAACTAACCCCTCAGGTGAACACCGTCAAAAAATAAAATAAAAAACTGTGCTAAAAATCTTTTTTGGTCTCCTTACATCACTAAAAGTGCAACACCAAGTGATCAAAAAGGCATATGCCCCCCAAAATAGTACTAATCTAGTTGTCACCTCATCCTGCAAAAAATCAGCCCCTACTTAAGACAATCACCTAAAAAATAAAAAAAAACTATGGCTCTCAGACTATGGAGACACTAAAACATGATTTTTTTTTTTCAAAAATGATATCATTGTGTGAAACTTACATAAATAAAAATAAGTAGACATATTAGGTATCGTCGCATCCATGAGAACCTGCTCTATAAAAATATCACATGATCTAACCCCCCAGGTGAATACCATAAAAATATAAAATAAAAACGGTGTCAAAAAAGCATTTTTTTTCGCCTTACATGTCGAAAAGTGTAGTAGCAAGCGATCAAAAAGTCATATGCACCTCAACATAGTGCCAATCAAACCGTCATCTTATCCTGCAAAAATGATACCATACCTAAGACAATCGCCCAAAAACTGAAAAAACTATGGTTCTCAGACTATGGAGACACTAAAACATGATTTTTTTTTTGTTTGAAAAATGATATCATTGTGTAAAACTTGCATAAATAAAGAAAATATTAGGTATCGCCGTGTCCATAATAACCTGCTCTATCCGAATATCACATGACCTAACCCCACAGGCGACCACCGTAAAAAAAAGTAAATGAAAACGGTGTCAAAAAAGCCATTTTTTGTCACCTCACATCACAAAAAGTGTAATAGCAAGTGATCAAAAAGTCATATGCACCCCAAAATAGTGCAAATTAAACCGTCATATCATCCCGCAAAAATGACACCCTACCTAAGACAATCACCCAAAAACTAAAAAAACTATGGCTCTTAAACATGATTTTTTTTGTTTCTAAAATGATATCATTGTGTAAGGCCCCTTTCACACGAGCGTGATTTCCGCGCGGGTGCAATGCGTGATGTGAACGCATAGCACCCGCACTGAATCCTGACCCATTCATTTCAATGGGGCTGTGTACATGAGCGTTGTTTTTCACGCATCAGTTCTGCGTTGCGTGAAAATCACAGCATGTTCTATATTCTGCGTTTTTCACGCAGCCCTGCCTCCATAGAAGTGAATAGGGCTGCGTGAAAAACGCATTGCATCCGCAAGCAAGTGCGGGTGCGATGCGTTTTTCACTGATGGTTGCTAAGAGATGTTGTTTGTAAATATTCAGTTTTTTATCACGCGCGTGAAAAACGCATCAAAACGCATTGCACCCGCGCGGAAAAAACTGAACAACTAAACGCAATCGCAGACAAAACTGACTGAACTTGCTTGCAAAATAGTGCGAGTTTCACTGAACGCATCCAGCCCCAATCCGCAACGCCCGTGTGAAACCAGCCTAAAACTTCAAAAAAAGTCATATGCACCCTATAATAGTACCAATCAAACCGTCATCTCATCCCTAAAAAAAAGAGCCCCTACACTAGTAGTAAGTATTCCTATACAGCAGAAGTCTCATATTTTTATTTTTTTAAGTAACTGGCCGTAATGTAGAAGGTTGTGAGTTCTAATCCCATCAGAAACTTTTCAGAAGTAGAGGTTACATTTCATTTTAACATATTTATAACTTTTTAGCCATAATATATTTACATATATTATTATATATTTAGAATATATAATATATTAGAATATATGTAAACATATTATGGCTAAAATATTAGTAGTAGTTTCCCACATATTATGCATTCATATATATCAGAAGTATGATTTTATTTATCTATAAATTTATTTTAGCCTCTATTTCTGAAAAGTTTCTGGGCGTATTTGAACTCACAACCTTCTACATTACAGCCAAGAACCTTAACGACTACACTATAGGGCTGCGTGGCTAGTTAGTAAAAAAAATATGAGACTTCTGCTGTATAGGGATACTTACTACAATTTTTTTAAGCAACTGGCCATGCAGCTCTATAGTGTAGTGGTTAAGGGCTGTAATGTAGAAGGCTGTGAGTTCAAATCCCACCGTGAACTTTTCAGAAATAGAGGCTAAGGCTACTTTCACACTTGCGGCAGAGTGATCCAGCGAAAATATATACCAACTGATGGCATTTGTAAGACTGATCAGACTAAAAAATGCCTGATCAGTCAGAAAAATGCATTGAAATGCCGGATCCGTCTTTCTGGTGTCACCCGGCAAAACAGATCCGGCATTAATTTTTTTTTGAATGCCAGATCTGGCACTAATACATTCCTATGGAAAGAAATTCAGGCAAGTCTTCAGTTTTTTTCGCTGGAGATAAATCCGTAGCATGCTGCAGTTTAATCTTTTGCCTGATCAGTCAAAATGACTGAACTGAAGACATCCTGAACGGTTTACTCTCCATTCAGAATGCATGGGGATATACCTGATCAGATCTTTTCCGGCATTGAGCCCTTTTGACGGAACTCAATGACGGAAAAGAAAAACGCTAGTGTGAAAGTACCCTAAGTTAGATTTAAATACACTGACTCGAGCATCGCGCCCGAGCACATGCGATATTCGGCCGAACACCATGATTTGCCGAGTATAGCGATGCTGGTGGCCGAGCATGCTCACTCAACACTAGTTATTATCCATATTACTTCCTTTGTTGGCAGGATTCATTTTTCAATCACATTTTACACTGCTTTTTTCCATGGTTACGACCATCCTGCAATCCAGCAGCAGTGGCCGTGCTTCCACACTATAGGAAAAAGCTCTGGCCTCTCTGGTGGACGGGACTGTGGGAGCGAACATAGACTGGTGCTTTTTTCTATAGTGTGCAAACACGGCCACTGCTGCTGGATTGCAGGGTGGTAGTAACCATGGATACAAGCAGTGTATAATGAATCAAACCAGCAAAGGAAGCAATATGGATAACAATACATTGGTAAGTGCCATGTATTAACTTTCTCTACATAATAATTGCTATTCGCTGAAGTGACACAACCCTTTTAATGTCCCTTTAAAGAGCATATGTCAGCATGATCAACCCTATTAAACCAGGCATATTGCCTGGTAGGGTTGATCATGCTGATTAAAACAATACATTTCTTTTGTCAGTATGTTGAAAGGGTGCAGAGATAAGCAGCATAGATAGCAGACGTAGCATCATATCCACTGCTCAATCATCAAGGCAGGAGAATACGGGGCTAGACAAGATGTAAGGGTGCAATGGCATACAGAAAAATACATTCCTGCACCAGGTAACATTAGCTCAGGTATCTGTACTGTCTGTGGCACAGGAGTTTGGGGTCATGGATTTATGCAGGGAATAAGGAATACAGGAATCATACAGCAAAAATATCCTGCAGATGTATAATGTAAATCAACTGCTGGAATTATGTGGTAATTAAAAAGTCGAGTCTATGCTACATTAAACTTCAGCAATTAGTAATAACTTTAATGCAACAATTTTTTGCTGTCAAACTCTTATTTTCTGCTAAAATTGTAAAGTGTCTCCATCTACTGGATTAAAATGCTCATAAAAAGTGGAATCTGCTGCAATAAACTCTCCTCCGCCTGCGCACCACACAACGCTGTACACCAATTATTACTGCATTTAGAAAGAATCCATCCAGCATTTACAGTGCTGCCTTTAGACTGGGCTTTTCTATATCTTGGATAGGATAAAGTAGTATTAATCAAACAAAGGATGGGCACATGGGAAATCAGACAGGACATGACCTTCTGTAATGTCACTTGTCACAGACTTATATGCCACATACTGGTGGAAGGTCTGGATGGAATCTGATGCTTGTTTCCGTTCCCTGAATGTAAAACTAATACAAATGACATTTTAAGCTAAAACAAAGAACTACCAGTGAAAGATCTTCCAGCATATATTGTTGTATTCAGTATGACCTTATTTGTCCTAAATTGTGTACTGTTTCTAACGCTATGTGATCATTACATGGAGAAGATGGTGATTTAAAAAATTGTGTAAACTGGGAAAAGTTGAGGATCTACCAGAATAGTAAACTATCAAATAGTATTTCTTCTGGTGGCATCTAAATGGAGATTACAAAGTAAGTTTTATACATAGGTAGTTTAGGGATTAGATTGACCTACTGTATGTTAGCCTGACATTTCCACACTCGAAATAAACATATTAAAGGGTTACTCCCACCTTGGACATTTATGGCATATGCACATATGCCAAAAATGTCCGATCATGGCAGGTTTGCATGGTTTTCTTAATTCACTTCTACAGTAGTGCTGAGCAGGCTTACCAGACAACTCCTAAGTATAGAAAGTATGAATGCGAATGAGTCTTCACTGCCCAATCAGAATGATCACAAACTTTTCTTGAAAATGCATTTACGGTACATACTGGGTTAGACTCATACCCACCACATAAGTTCAACCAATATTTGCAAGGCTTGCTTCTCAAAATACTGCATCAAAGCATGTAAATCTATATGTTGCTGAGTATCATAGACCTGAGAGATCTGCTTTATGTACTTAATCTTAAATGAGCACACCAACACTAGCAATAATAGTATCAGTGTATTTTGTCTAATACCCAGCTTAGTTGCACCCATACATTTTGAACCCGTGAATTATGGGCCTCTGCATTATTTGATCCCTAGTACAGCCACCAGTCCATAGCTTGAGTAGACAGGATGTCAATCTCTTCCACGTGACTGACTTCCTGTAAACTAAAGGATTACATAATCACTGATCAAATCCCTCTCTCAGAAGTTGAATCCTCCTCACCAAGCCTTACCCTTTATTTTTCTATATGTCCACCATACAGAGAGTGCTAAAGATACCATGTCTGCCCTATTAAAGAGACCAGAAGTGAAGTGATATAGAAGATGAGTCCTTTCAATGATTAGTTGCAGGTATACAACTCCTCTGACTCACTAACTGACTGTCTATACTGTGTGCAAAATCTAACTTCACACTGCTCTCCCCTGCCTCCTGCTTTGAAGAACTATCAGGGAGAAACTATCACAAGCAGGAGACAGGGTCGTCAGGTGGAAGCTGCATCATATAGAAATACAACGGGACTATGAAGTATGACTGTACTAAGCTTTCAGCTTGTCAGGAGGATTCGGCTTTGCACAAACTCACAGTCAGATAGTCGGCAGACTCTGACCCTGTCTAAAGCTCTGAGGTGACTATTTTGTCTCCAGTAATGATCCCAGTAGCCACTTGGGACCTCTTCAGGTTAGGGGGAATAGCCGTACTGGAGTAAGGGTGTAGACTGGTAAGTTCAACTACCAAACATACCTACCAGTCCAAAAATATCCAGCCCAAAACAAAGGCTTAAATCACCAGTCTCAGCAAACTATGCTTTGTTGAGACAACACTGGGTTCTTGATTCTCTTCTGTCACCCAGCTGAGTACTCTGGGTGAAATATGTGGCCCTTCCAATACTTTGTTACAGAGTTAGGGGACAGCAGTTCTATGTCACAGATCCATCACTTGCTCCCATTAGAGCAGTGTGATAATACTCTGCCCCCCTTTGTCCCTAAAGAGCCAGAGACATTATGGAAAATGTTGGGTACATTAGGGGAACCAAATTAGAGGGGAAGAAGGATCCAAGATGGCAGACAAAGTATAAATAGCAAATCAACTAAAACAATTAAGGCCTACACAAGGACCTCTATGGTACATTATTCATTATTAATACATTATGCTTCACTATCTTGCCAAAAATACTGGAGCACCTCTTTAAGAAAACACTTTTAGGGTACTTTCACACTTGCGTTAAACTTTTCCGGTATTGAGCTCCTAGGTGCTCAATACCGGAAAAAAAAAAAGATCAGTTTTATCCTAATGCATTCTGAATGGAGAGCAATCTGTTCAGTATGCATCAGGATGTCTTCAGTTCAGTCACTGTACGGTGTTTGGATGGAGAAAATACCGCAGCATGCTGCGGTATTTTCTCCGTCTAAAATTCTGGAACACTTGCTGGAATGCTGGATCTGGCATTTTCATTAAAATGCATTAATTCCGGATCTGGCCCCAAGTGTCCCGGAAAAACGGATGACAGTTTCCGGATGACAACCGGTATCCGTTTGCATACAGATTACCGGATCAGGCAGGCAGTTCTGGCAACGGAACTGTCTGCCGGAATCCAACAACGCAAGTGTGAAAGTACTCTAATTACCTACAGTTCATTTCTCACCCCACAAAATACTGATCAATGCGCATACTGATCAGTACATCTTACAATACATATTAGGCATTCTTCCTGCATTTTTCCGTGGCTTCCTCGGTGGATTAACAAAGAGATGTCCTGAAATGCTTAGTTGTATAGATAAATGCTCTATCATCTCGATCCTGTGGTACAGAGTAGAGGCAGGAGTCACCTATGCAATGGAGGTGATGGACCCCAGAATAAAAGAATTGTGAGCCCGTTCCATGATATAGTTGCTTGCTTACACACATCGCTGTATATACAAAGCTGTAAAAATGTTAAAATGAAGTTATACATTGATATCATAAAAATATTTGTGAAGTTGGCCATTAATTATTTTAATCTAGCTCCACTGTGAAGGTTCAGCTTGTTCAGAAGTGTAAAGTAAATAATTAATACTGTGACAAAGAATGAAATGTTTAATATTAAAAGCGCTAAATTTCTATAGTGCACTCCGTGTTTCCGCAATAGATGTAAGCATTTGGACATTTAATAAACTGCACAACTATATCTATGACTGGTTGGAACAGCACTTATTTTCTGGAGTTAATTAAGATAATTTTTTTCCGTCTTTGCCTCTGCTAACCACAACATGTTTGTGTGTCATTGGATTTACTATGCTTACGTGAAAATGTGTCATAAAGATACCCTGAATTAATGGACTTAAAGGATGTTGAGAGCTGCAATGTCTTCACAGGTCACTCTGCTGGACCTCCACATTAAATCCATAAGGTTTTTTTGTCAGGCAGTCCTCAATAACAGTGCCGAACTATGACCCTCAGAGCTAAACAGCTACGTGCTCTTCCTTCTTTACAACCCTGACCTAAGATATTGACTTCAGAGCATGAGATACAAGACCATTAACTGTTTCTTAAACATAGAGGCTCCGCTGAAAATACCCAACCCAGGTTATGTCCTAAACAGGAAGATGGAACGATTTTATTCCTTATGAGTAATACCACATCCAGGAGGACTATTTCTCATTCTCATATGCCCTCCATTGTTAGATTACAAGTTACAATGCAGAGTGCCTTACATCTGGTGGCATCAGAGGCAGAGCTTGCTAAGAGCTCACTTGCATCCCTTTCTTCCCAGAATTCCAGAGGAGCGTTGCCTGGCCCATAAAACTCTTCACACCTATTCACCGAATCCTGACGTTTCCTTAGAAATGGAATTCTACACCAGAGGAGAACACTTGTGGTTGTTCAAGATCTGAAGGTCTTTAAAGGCAATCTGTCACCAGTTTCATAGTGCCCTAGTATAAACTAGTGACAGATGCCCTTAGTAAAATGATGGGTCACTTTCTTTAAAGGGTTTCTACCACCAGAAATACTGTTCTGTAGCTGACTGATATTAGCGATGCGCCCATGTCAGCACTACATAACAGTATGTTTCTAACATTAGTCCCTGCAGCTGTTTTTGTAAAAAAAGCCCTTTTATTATATGCTAATGAGCCTCTAGGTGCTATGTGAGCGTAAAATCAGCACCTAGAGGCTCCGTCTACTCACGCTTTATCCTGCCCAGGTCCCCTGTTCTGCCCGCCCAGCTCCTCTTGATTGATGGCACAGTCCAACGCATAGTTGACGAAATCCCGCACCTGCGCCGTTTACTTCTGTCTTCGGCGCAGTAAATGAATGATGCGCTCCTGGTGCCGGATTCCTCACTGCGCCTGCGCCGACTACGTCCCAGTGAGGGAGCCAGCATCAGGAGAGCGGCCTTCACTCACTGCGCCTGCGCCGAAGACAGAAGTGAACGGCGCAGGCGCAGGATTTCGTCAACGATGCGGTGGACCATGATGGCATCAATCAAGAGGAGCTGGGCGGGCAGAACAGGGGACCTGGGCGGGATAAAGCTATCTGTGTCATGTCTTTGTGTCCCACTGAACTATGTGATCAGTTTAAAACCGGTCAGGTTGGTGACAGACTCCCTTTACTCGATCCAGCTGCTAAAATTTTGTATTGAACAGTTCGAGCACTTGACAATAAGTCCTCCTGAATATTCTTTCTTCTCCCCCTCCCCCTTGCAGCTAATTCAGTTGGAAACAAAACTGTCAATCAGTATCAGGGGGAGGAGAACACCAGAAGCTCATGAATATCAGGACTCATTGGCATGTGCTGGAGCTGTTAGGACCTAGTAGCAGAAAACTGGTGACAGATTCCCTTTAACCAACTGTCAGCTCAGTAACACCCCACCTCCCAAAACTACACTAATCCTCTCCATTATGTGCACACACTTGGAAGTCCCTGGGAGTTCTCTCTTTGCATTGCACAGATAGTTTGCAGGAACACAGTGGCGAGTAAGGCTACTTTTACACTTGCGGAAGAGTGATCCGGCAAGCAGTTCCGTCGCCGGAACTGCCTGCCGGATCCGGCAAAATGCTTGCCAACTGATGGCATTTGTAAAACTGATAAGGATGCAGATCAGTCTTAAAAATGCCTGATCAGTCAGAAAAATGCGTTGAAATGCCGGATCCGTCTTTCCGGTGTCATCGGATCCGACATGCGCAGACTGGAAGGACGGATCCGGCATTCCGGTATTTTGAATGCACTAATACATTCCTATGGAAAAAAATGCCAGATCCGGCATTCAGGCAAGTCTTTAGTTTTTTTTCACCGGAGATAAAACCGTAGCATGCTGCGGTTTTATCTTTTGCCTGCTCAGTCAAAATGAAGACATCCTGATGAATCCTGAATAGATTTCTCTCCATTCAAAATGCATGGGGATATACCTGATCAGTTCTTTTCTGGCATTGAGCCCTTTTGACAGAACTCAGTGCCGGAAAAGAAAAACGCTAGTGTGAAAGTACCCTAAGTATAAATATAAAAATTACAAATTAGAACCAGTGTCCCTGCTTAGTATATAGTTAGGGTTTGTTTCTGAGCAGATAGTCTCTTTAAAAGGCTATTCCCATCTCAGACATTTATGACTTATCCACCTCTGGGACCTGCTCTTACAGGTGTCTCTGTGTGCCTCTCTCCATTTACTTCTTTGGGAGTTCTGAAAATAACCAGGCATACTTACTCAGCTACTTTTAAAACTCCCATACAAGGCATTCAAAAAGTCTTCACACTTTTTCCACATTTTGCTAGGCTGCAGCCTTTTTGCTAAAATAAAATAAAAAATCACGTTTCCCCCATGATTCTGATTTTTGGAAAATGTATTTGGTCTCCATAATTTTTAAATGGAAGACATTTGAAACAATCAGGACTCCATCACTACAGCATTCCACCAATCTGGGCTTTCACACCCCTTATCTGTAAGATAATTAAGGACTCATTCTCAAGATGTTTGATATGTTGTTCTGTTATTTTTTTAAATGTCCATTCATTCCCCCATGTCTCTGTTCTTATTGTATATATATTGCTGTTTCTTCATATATTTTTTTAGTATGCCTGATGAAGGAACTGGTGATGTCTCGAAACCTCGCTATGTAACATCATTACTTCTATTTCTGTTAGCCATTAAAAGGTTTTAAACCCTGCAATACTCGTATTTTGTTTCTCTTAATGAGAGCACTAAACTACCAATCTGGGCTTTATGGCAGAATGACCAGAAAGCCTCTCCTCAGTAAAAGACACATGAAAACCCATCAGAAGGTTGCTAAAAATAACCTGAAGGACTCGGACTGTGAGAAACTGGATTCTTTGGTCTGATGAAACCAAGATTGAACTTTTTGGCCTTATTCTAAGCGTCATGTCTGAGAGGAAACCAGGCACTGCTCATCACCTGCCCAGTAGCATCCCTACTGCGAAGCATGGTGGTGGCAGCATCATGCTGTGGGGGTGTTTTTCAGTGGATTGGTAGGGAGACTAGTCAAGGTTAAGAGAAAGCTGAATGGAGCAAAGCACAGAGATATTATTAATGAAAACCTGATCCAGATTGCTCTGGACCTCAGAATGGCCCAAAGAGTCGCCTTCCAACAAGACAATGACCCTAAGTACACAGCCAAGAAAACACAGGATTGGCTTAGGGATAACTCTGTGAATGTCCTTGAGTGGTCTAGCCAGAGTCCTAACTTCAACCCAATTGAAGATCTCTGGAGAGACCTGAAAATGGCTGTCCACCAGAGGCCTCCATCAAACGTGACAGAGCTTGAGAGGATCTGCAGAGAAGAATGGCAGAAAATCCCCAAATCCAGGTGTGCAAACCATGTGGAATCATACATGAAGACTGGAGGTGGAGAAGTTAAGGGTCTGAATACTTACGTCAATGCAAGATTTTACTTTTTCCTTTCCAATAAATTAGAAAAAGATTCATTCTGTTTTCACTTTCTCATTATGGAATATTGGGTGCAGAATGATGAGTACATAATTGTCTGCAGCCAGTGTGCCTGTTGGCATGCCCTATTGCCTGTAGTTCAGGCAGCAATACGCCCCTGTCAGGTTCCACTGTCAAAATCTGCCACGTATACTGCGGCAGAAACCATGCTAGTCTCAGTCATGATTGTTCACTTCAGATTCTACAGACTTAGCTCCACACCTCCAGGAGTGGAAACATAAACTGCAGCGCATTGAAAACATTGGGAGGTAGGCACTACATGGCCCCCGCTGGAATTTTGTTATGGTGTCTGTGCCAAAATTCCTGGGACAACATCCGCCTTGAGAATGGCCTCTAAAACAAAGAGCAGAAACCAGCATATTACATAGGGCCACCTATGCTTTTAATCTGTCCTACAGGGATGCTCCAGCCCATTACCTCAGACACTGCCCCTTCTAACCTGTCCGAGATTGCAGTCTCTCTGGTTAAAAACTGTAGACTTTGTATGCAAAGTATGGGAGATTGAAGTGGCAATTAACCCTCTGCAGTGCATTTTTCAATACATCCCCAGAGACCAGTTCGAGGAACAAGGACAAGGGGTGTCGGACGGAGGTATACACATATTGCTTATGTCTGTCAAAAAATCTATCCTGAGAAAATGGCTACAAACGGAGCCATCCAAATGGGAGGAGGTCTTAGGCACAATGAAACATGTGCTTTACATGGAGAGATTGGAGATTGAGAGACATAAGGAAAATTCGGTAGGCAGGTTTATGAAAAAATAGAAGAAATTCATTTCGGAAGTTCTGTCGGATGCAGAAATAGGGGAACTAATGTCTCCTTTCCAACAAACAAAGTGGTATTTAGCTTCCCAACTAAAAGGTGACCTTGGTAGACTATCCATTGACTGAGACTGAGTAGGGAGACGTCCCGCGAGATTTCCTGTTCACCCATCGGCCAAACGGGTTTCTTTCTTTGTTCAAATGAAACTTATTGGAGACAGAAGCACCTGAGGGGTGAGAGGGAGGAGGGTTTTTGAAATTGGTTTTGGGGGAGGGGAGGGGAAATTTTTGCATTTATCTGTTGGACTTTTTCTTCCTCTTGTGTGTTGTTAAAGAAAAGAAACTAACAAGACATTCATTCATTCATTCATCCATAAACTCTATTTGTTTCACCATATGTCATACTTGAATTGTCACCATTCATGATGCAAAAGTGACCTGTACAACATGTATAATGTCTTGTTTCAATAAAAAGATTTTGAAAAAAACAAAAAAAAAAAGAGCAGAAACCTGAGAGTTTGCTACAATTGTATCCAGTCCAGGCAATCCTTTTTAAAGGGGCATTTCCATCTCATACATTGGAGGCATATTGCTAGGTATATACCACCAATGTCAGATAGATGCGGGTCCTACCTCTGGGACCTGATCCTATCTCCAGAATGGGGGCCACCAAAGAATTGAGCTGTTTTTGAAAAAAAAAAGTTGAAGGGGTCATGGCAATTTACAGCCCCTGTCAGCTAGCTGTCACAGTAAAGAGTACGGATAATGTATAATGTAGTACAGATTGAGAAAACCAAGCTGAAAAGCTATAAACATAGACGTTAATGGCTTACTCCTTTAAGTGAAAATTTTGTCCTATCATAGATAACATAACCATCTTTGCATACAGGGACTAGATCTAATGATAATTAGTATGAGATCCCAGGAAGAAGTAATGGTGACAGAATAAAGAGCAGAGCACTGGAAATATCCTAATTTTGTCATAGACATTCAATTACAATTACTCGCATGAAGAACACATTTCATCTGCTGTGCAGTCACTGTATTGTAATTCACAGATTTTTAATAGGGGATGTCTCTTTGATGTGGACATCTGATGACTTCAGATGAATGGGACTTCAAGGCTGATGTGATCAACAGCTCCATTCTTATTAACAGCGCACTAGGAATATCTGTAACGCTTGTAAAGTAAATACCCTTTTGTGAAGCGAATGATGTGTAACCTTTGGACTAATGTCAGCTCGATATTCACACTGCGCTCAGCCGCTCAGGCCGTACATGAACAAACCACGGCTAATTCACTTTGTGTCAGTAATGTGTACACCTTTAAGTACTGCATGTTGTGTGCTTGCTCCCCCAGTACTGTTATTGAGTGATCTTCTGAAAACTGTACCCTATAGTCTGGAGGATGCCATAAAACACAAAATCATAAAACAATAAAATAAATTAAAAAATCAGAAATTAAATAAACGTCAAAATGTTTAACATGATAACTGGCTGGCCCTAAAAAAGTCTAAGGAGCTTCACACGAATTTCAGGTACGTTACTTAGTTAGCACATGTGAGGTTCCATGTGTGAATATATGTACATATATGAGCACATTTATTAAGACCAACATTTTAGACGCCAGTCTTAAAAAAGCCCTATAGCTCATGGGAGATCCGCCAAAGCTATGAAGAGGCACCAGCCTCTTGCAGTACTAGTTTATATATGACCTGAAGAGGGGTGCGCATGCAAGTCATCCCAGAAATATTGATGAGCTAAAACACATTTGCAGGGAGGACTTGTCCTAAATGCCTCCTCATCGTCCCCGGACCCGTCTGCTTTCAGGGAGATGCAGCGGCGGCTGTGAAGCTGATTCCGGGGGAAAGTACATTGTGTGTGAGGCGCCCAGGCATATGGGGGGCATTTCAGGGGTCGGATAACCCCTTAATTCAGATTTTGTGGGAATAAAAAGACACACGGTATTGGACAACGTTTGCATCTCCCTCAGATTGAATAATGTCGATCATCCACCTTTTTTTAGGCCCTGTCTACATCTATGTCTTGGTTTGGACTTTAGATTATAGAAACCTTAATGCAACCTCGGATCCAAAGTCACCTCCTCCCAATCCCCGGAAGAAGCCTGTGTGGTGAAACGGCGTTAGGTGACTGCAGAGTCGGTGTGCTACAGACTGGTACTGAATTGCACTGAATTTCTATCCTGCCCAGGTAGTAACTTGTTAGTAATAGTAACCCAGTAAGCCATTGTGCCCTGGACACTAGTAATAATTTTTTGTGGTCATACTCTGATAGTGTTTTTTCTCTGTGGCCGGTGGACTCTGCAGTTCCCTATTTGCCCTCTCTTGGGGTCTCACCTGCTGCTATTTTACCTATATTTTTATAATTATTGTATTAAATAAAGTATATATATTTTATCAATCTCTGTGGAAAATTTTTTTCTTTGGTGGGTTTGTCGGATGGTCTTTTTTTTTTCTGCTTATGCACTTATTGATGCCCTAAATTATAGTTTGGTGTGCATTATTTTCACTCGGTCAGTTGTTATATTTTTATATACATTTATAAGCTAATCTAATATTTATTAATTATTGTCTAAGTAAAACTTAAACTGCATAACATATTGAAAAATTATATAAATATATATATATAGATATATACTATACAGGGTATATATAAATATATATATGTGTGTGCGAGCATTCTTCTTTCATTATCTGTTAGCTCGTCATCCATACACTGTTCATTAATAATGTAATTATAGGTTTCATAGTCAAGAAGTCGATTTGAAACAAATTAATTCTGGCATCTGCAAGCAGTTTCTGAGATTTGCTAAATGAGCTCAAATAGAGCTATTTTACATTGCAGCAGAATTACCAGCTTCACTGGCGAGCCAGTAATGAAAAAGGGGGAAGGTGTCCCATCAAGACTGGTCCTCATTACATCAGCTTTGTGCTTTTAAACTCTCCATGGGTCATTAGCATTGTACAGCGTAAGTAAAAATAGGAGATCTCAAAAAAAAAGAGAGAACTGATGTATATATGTTATACAATATATACATATCTATGGAAACACAGAAGAATAGTATATGCATCATATATCTTGAGCACCAACCCAATGAGTATTATTTGTTCTTCCATAAGCAACACACAGGAACATAGAAATGATTTAACCCTTTGGGGTCGAGGTCTATTTTCATTTTTGCATTTTGGATATTTCCTCCCCACGTATGTCCTCACCATAACTTTTTTATTTTTACATTCACATAGCTATATTAGGGATTATTTTTGTGGCAAAATTCACTGTGAGCTACAAATGACATCCTTTATCTGCTTCTCAATACGAATACGGCGATACCAAATTTGTATTTTTTTTTTTGTTTTACTTCTTTTAAAAAATAAAAACAGCCATAACGTTTTCATATTTCAGTCTACAGAGCTGTATGAGGGCTTGTTTTTTGCGTAACAAACTGTATTTTCTATTGGTACCATTTTTGTGGTATGCACATCTTTTTAGGGGGACAAGATGACAAAAAAAAATAGTGAATAGCATGTTTTTAATTTTTGTCTTTTCTGGCGTTCACCGTACAGGAAATTAAAAATAAAATATTTTACTAGTTCAGACATTTTCCCACACAACGATACTTAATATGTTAATTTTTTTATTAGTAATATTTTTTTATATGTAAAATTGGGAAAGGGGGTGATTAAAATTTTTAAAATATTGGTATTTCTTTTCTATTAGGGTAAATAGGATTTGTACAGTCTTCATTCTGAGCTATGCCTCGTGCCCGCTCCATACATCCTCTCACACATTATGATGTACAATTACATCATAATGCGTGAAAGGGTTAATGATATGAGACAACGCGGCAATGGTAGAACATGCCGTGTTTTCTGCCATTCCTTTTGCATTCTTGTTGGCACTTGTATTCACTGTACCAGAATATGGTTTAGCAAACCAATGTTAACGGGGATTGTCCCACAAAAAATATTCTACATTTTTCTAACCAGCACCTGGATCTGAATACCTTTGTAATTGGATGTAATTAAACATTTTGTATAGCCACTGAGTTATTCACTGAAATCTATCCATATAGCTCCACCTGCTGTTTGTCATTTTTGTAAATTCTCTGTCTAGCTCACTAAGGTTGACATACATGCTCATTTCCATTCTCCAAATGCCACTGGCTGAAGCAGAAAGGACACACCACTTGAGTTGCCAGCTTGAAATTAATTTAGCAGAGAAATTGCAACAATGGATCCATAGTGAGGTACAAGGTATAATAGATGCAGTGTGTACAGATATATAGTATATACAGCAGTGTACTGATATGTGAGGTACAAGGTATAATATATGCATTGTGTACAGATATATAGTATATACAGCAGTGTACTGATATGTGAGGTACAAGGTATAATATATGCATTGTGTACAGATATATAGTATATACAGCAGTGTACTGATATGTGAGGTACAAGGTATAATATATGCATTGTGTACAGATATATAGTATATACAGCAGTGTACTGATATGTGAGATACGAGGTGTAATAGATGCAGTGTGTACAGATATATAGTATATACAGCAGTGTACTGATATGTGAGGTACAAGGTATAATATATGCATTGTGTACAGATATATAGTATATACAGCAGTGTACTGATATGTGAGGTACAAAGTATAATATATGCATTGTGTACAGATATATAGTATATACAGCAGTGTACTGATATGTGAGGTACAAAGTATAATATATGCATTGTGTACAGATATATAGTATATACAGCAGTGTACTGATATGTGAGATACGAGGTGTAATAGATGCAGTGTGTACAGATATATAGTATATATAGCAGTGTACTGATATGTGAGGTACGAGGTATAATAGATGCAGTGTGTACAGATGTACAGTATATACAGTAGTGTACTGTTATGTGAGGTACGAGGTATAATAGATGCAGTGTGTACAGATGTATAGTATATACAGCAGTGTACTGAAATGTGAGGTACAAGGTATAATACTGTATATGCAGTATTATAGCGCTATTTTACTATGCATTCTGTATTCAGAATGCTATTATTTTCCCTTATAACCATGTTATAAGGGAAAATATTAATGATCGGGTCTCCATCCCGATCGTCTCCTAGCAACCGTGCGTGAAAATCGCACCGCATCCACACTTGCTTGCGGATGCTTGCGATTTTAACGCAACCCCATTCATTTCTATGGGGCCTACGTTATGTGAAAAACGCACAAAATAAAGCATGCTGCGATTTTCACGCAACGCATAAGTGATGCGTGAAAATCACCGCTCATGTGAATAGCCCCATATAATACTCGCCCGTGTGAAAGGGGCCATAGAGGTTAGAGAAAAAAAAAAGGAATCCCCCCTTCCCCCCACTAGATGCATCCCCCTAAACCAAATAATCCACTGCAAAGCAGCAGATCTCTTACCTGTGACCATCCCTCCCCCACCCCGCCCGCTCGACACCTCTCCGCTAAATGACCAGAAGAGAAAAAAAAATGCAAATAAACATCTGCAGGCTCTTATTCTCCTCAAAGCCCTAAACAATTAGATTCACATATTATTTTGTTCAAGCCAGTCCGCAGCGCCATTCGGCGTATCAAAAAAGAGAGTTGAATCATTAAAGATAATCCTTAATTTGGCCGGGAAAATAAGTGAATATTTGATCCCCCTTTCTCTTAGGGTCTTTTTCACAGTAGTAAACAAACGTCAAACTTCTATTGAAAAGTCTGCGAAAAAAGCCAGTCTGTTTCCATCGTATAACACGGAGGAACATTCCCTCGCCCTTCTTAGCACCATATCTCTGTCTTTTGAGATGAGCATTTTAACAAGAAATGTCCGTGGTTGTCTCCCCGGGATGATTTTACCACCTGGGACCCGGTGTGCTCTCTCTACTAAAAATTGGGACGAGAAGTGTTCCCTCCCAAAATTTCTAACAATCAATGTTTGTATAAATTGAACAGGGTTATTATCTTCCGCGCCCTCTGGAATCCCCAGAAATCTTACATTATATCTCCGCGATCTATCCTTCAAATCCAACATCTTTCTTTTAAGAAGATTAAAATCTAGCTTCAGAGTGGACATCTCTTGATTAATTTTTTGGGAATCATTCTGTATAGTAACCATCGAGCTTTCCACCTTATCAACTCTTTCTTGGATTTTAGACAGATCATCTCTAATCAGGCTCACATCCACTTGTATTACCCCAAGTTGAACTGTAATGGCCTGTATTAGGTCCCCATTTTGTTTGACCGCCATTATATCCCTTTTAGTGGGGAGGGGTTAATGTCAAGCAGGTCTTCTTTCTCTACTCCCTCCTCCCCTTGATGGCCCCGAGAATCTTTTTGTGAGTCCGATTCAGACACTTCAGGATTATCAGGCTTTTTGGAGATGATACTTAGATCCTTTTGTGTGCCCCTCGTGTTAACCCTTGGGGACCTCAAAAATTGGTATATTTTTGGTCCTTCATAGGTTTTGGTGGCAGCTTTCTGGCCTGATAAATCCGTGGACCGCCTACTGGCCTTTGGAGCCATTCCTTTTTCTTTTCTTTTTTTCCCCCCTCCCTTCTCCTTTCTCTTCCTCCTCTTTTTTTTCCTTTTTTTTCCTCATATACAGTGAGGAACAGAAGTATTTGAACACCCTGCGATTTTGCAAGTTCTCCCACTTAGAAATCATGGAGGGGTCTTAAATTCACATTGTAGGTGCATTCCCACCCTGAGAGACAGAATTTTTTTTAAAAAATTCAGGAAATCACATTGTATGATTTTTAAAGAATGTATTTGTCTTGCACTGCTGAACATAAGTATTTGAACACATGAGAAACAGCAAGAATTCTGGCTCTCAAAGACCTGTTACTGTGCCTTTACAGACGTGGACAAAATTGTTGGTACCCTTTGGTCAATGAAAGAAAAAGTCACAATGGTCACAGAAATAACTTTAATCTGACAAAAGTAATAATAAATTAAAATTCTATAAATGTTAACCAATGAAAGTCAGACATTGTTTTTCAACCATGCTTCAACAGAATTATGTAAAAAAATAAACTCATGAAACAGGCATGGACAAAAATGATGGTACCCCTAGAAAACACAGAACATAATGTGACCAAAGGGACATGTTAATTCAAGGTGTGTCCACTAATTAGCATCACAGGTGTCTACAACCTTGTAATCAGCCATTGGGCCTATATATATGGCTCCAGGTAATCACTGTGTTGTTTGGTGATATGGTGTGTACCACACTCGACATGGACCAGAGGAAGCAAAGGAAAGAGCTGTCTCAAGAGATCAGAAAGAAAATTATAGACAAGCATGTTAAAGGTAAAGGCTATAAGACCATCTCCAAGCAACTAGATGTTCCTGTGAGTACAGTTGCACATATTATTCATAAGTTTAAGATCCATGGGACTGTAGCCAACCTCCCTGGACGTGGCCGCAGGAGGAAAATTGATGACAAATCTAAGAGACGGATAATCCGAATGGTAACAAAAGAGCCTAGAAAGACTTCTAAAGAGATTCAAGGTGAACTTCATGCTCAAGGAACATCAGTGTCAGATCGCACCATCCGTCGTTGTTTGAGCCAAAGTGGACTACATGGGAGACGACCAAGGAGGACACCATTGTTGAAAACGAATCATAAAAAAGCAAGACTGGAATATGCCAAACTACATGTTGACAAGCCACAAAGCTTCTGGGAGAATGTCCTGTGGACAGATGAGACAAAAATCGAAGTTTTTGCCAAGGCACATCAGCTGTATGTTCACAGACGAAAAAATGAAGCATATCAAGAAAAGAACACTGTCCCTACTGTGAAACATGGAGGAGGCTCTGTTATGTTCTGGGGCTGCTTTGCTGCGTCTGGCACAGGGTGTCTTGAATCTGTGCAGGGTACAATGAAATCTCAAGACTATCAAGGAATTCTAGAGAGAAATGTACTAGCCAGTGTCAGAAAGCTTGGTCTCAGTCGCAGGTCATGGGTCTTGCAACAGGACAATGACCCAAAACACACCGCTAAAAACACCCAAGAATGGCTAAGAGGAAAAAATTGGACTATTCTAAAGTGGCCTTCTATGAGCCCTGACCTCAATCCTATTGAGCATCTTTGGAAGGAGCTGAAACATGCAGTCTGGAAAAGGCACCCTTCAAACCGGACACAACTGGAGCAGTTTGCTCATGAGGAGTGGGCCAAAATACCTGCTGAGAGGTGCAGATGTCTCATTGACAGTTACAGGAAGCGTTTGATTGCAGTGATTGCCTCAAAAGGTTGCGCAACAAAATATTAAGTTAGGGGTACCATCATTTTTGTCCATGCCTGTTTCATGAGTTTATTTTTTTACATAATTCTGTTGAAGCATGGTTGAAAAACAATGTCTGACTTTCATTGGTTAACATTTATAGAATTTTAATTTATTATTACTTTTGTCAGATTAAAGTTATTTCTGTGACCATTGTGACTTTTTCTTTCATTGACCAAAGGGTACCAACAATTTTGTCCACGTCTGTAAAAAGTCCACCTCTACTCCACTCATTAATCTAACTTAGTAGCACCTGCCTGAGCTCTTTAAAAACCCCTGTCCACTCCACAGTCAGTCAGATGCCAACTACTACCATGGGCAAGACCAAAGACCTGTCAAAAGACACCAGAGACAAAATTGTGGACCTCCACAAGGCTGGAAAGGGCTATGGGGCAATTGCCAAGCAGCTTGGTGAAAATAGATCAACTGTTGGAGCAATTGTTAGAAAATGGAAGAGGCTAAAGACGACTGTTAGTCTCCCTCAGACTGGGGCTCCATGCAAGATCTCAGCTCGTGGGGTATGACTGATGATAAGAAAGGTGAGGAATCAGGTCCAAAACTACAAGGAAGGAGCTGGTCAATGACATGAAGAGAGCTGGGACCACAGTTTCAAAGGTCACTGTCAGTAGAACACTACGCCGTAATGGTTTCAAATCATGCATTGCACGGAAGGTTCCCCTGCTTAAGTCATCACATGTCCAGGCCCGTCTGAAGTTTGCCAATGACCATCTGGATGATCCAGAGGAGACATGGGAGAAAGTCATGTGGTCAGATGAGACCAAAGTAGAACTTTTTGGTTTAAACTTCACTCGTCGTGTTTGGAGGAAAAAGAAGGATGAGTTGCATCCCAAGAACACCATCCCTACTGTGAAGCATGGGGGTGGTAACATCATGCTTTGGGGGTGCTTTTCTGCGAAGGGGACAGGATGACTGAACTGTATTAAGGAGAGGATGAATTTATTGTAAGATTTTGAGCAACAACCTACTTCCCTCAGTCAGAGCATTGAAGATGGGCCTTGGCTGGGTCTTCCAACATGACAACGACCCGAAGCACACAGCCAGGATAACAAAGTAAGTGCTCTGTAAGAAGCATATCAAGGTTTTAGAGTGGCCTAGCCAGTTTCCAGACCTAAATCCAATAGAACATCTTTGGAGGGAGCTAAAACTCCATGTTGTTCAGCGACAGCCCCGAAACCTGACAGATCTAGAGGAGATCTGTGTGGAAGAGTGGGCTAAAATCTCTGTTGCAGTGTGTGCAAACCTGGTCAAGAACTACAGGAAACGTTTGACCTCTGTAATTGCAAACAAAGGCTTCTGTACCAAATATTAACACTGATTTTCTCAGGTGTTCAAATACTTATGTTCAGCAGTGCAAGACAAATACATTCTTTAAAAATCATACAATGTGATTTCCTGATTATTATTTTTTTAATTCTGTCTCTCAGAGTGGGAACGCACCTACAATGTGAATTTCAGACCCCTCCATGATTTCTAAGTGGGAGAACTTGCAAAATCGCAGGGTGTTCAAATACTTCTGTTCCTCACTGTATATATGTGTATATATATTTTTTTCTCTCTCCCCCTCTCCTCCCCTCCTTTCCCTCCCCCCTTCTTTTATTATATCTTCATTTTAAGGGATGCATAAGTGTCCTTTAAGTGGTTAGGTGAGTCCTTAGCTGGTCAAATCGTTAATGAGCAAACAGAATGCTATTAGGAACGGTATCACCACCTTTTTTTTTATTTTTATTTTTTTCCCTTTTTCCTTTCTTTCCCCTTTTTTTTATTTAAAAAAATAGATAAGTGTCCTTTAAGTAAACACATGGGATGTTAACTGGTTAGTTCATTAGTGAAGAAAAGGAATACAATAAGGAGGAGTCTCAACACTTCATTTTCAAGCCCTCCGTTATCCCACCTTGTTTCTTTGGTCTTTTCTCCCCCCCCCCTTTTTTTTTTTTTATTTCCTCTCTTTTTATTTCCTCCTCAGTTTTTTATTTTTATTTTTAAGAATAGATGAGTGTCCTTTTAGTAAGCACATGAGATGTTAACTGGTTAGTTCATTAATGCAGAAGAGGAAAATACAATAAGGAACAGTCTCACCACTTCATCTTCAGGCCCTCCGTTAGCCCAGCTGGTAAATCACAGGAGACAGAATGTCAAGGACCAGCGGATCCCAAAGAGCCAAAAAGGACCATCCAGAGGGGCTCGAGAGACTGCCAGGGAAGAAGGCCGACCAGGCTCCACCATCCACACAGGCACCAGCGACCCCAGATAGGCCCGGGAGGAACCAGGAGGCAAAGCAGGAGGACAAGACACCACCAGGACCCCGGGCCGGCTCCGATCTTCACCACCCAGGCAAGCGCAGCAGATGCTCCAGATCCCCACCAGCGGGTAATCGAGCGGCTCCGGTCCAGGACAAAGCAGGTGTAATCACAAGAAGCTGTCCCATTCACTTCTTTCAAAGATATTTTTTATTGAGGTTTTTTCTTAGTGTAAAGTACACTTAAACATAAAGGTAGGTTTTGATGTTACTATCAGCCATTCCAGCCTTTTTGGCATTTTTGGCCATTTCCGAGTTGCCAGGCAAAAGCTTGTTCTGCTATAAAATTGTTTGACACTGAAGAGATGATTTTATCCCCCCCCCCCCCAGTTTCTCCAACATTGGTCAGAATGGTCTGGGTATATGTCGTGAAGTTTTTTTGCCGTGAAGTACCATCTGGAGTGCATCTTGTAAATTTGCTCTCTATGTTAAATGCAAGTCGTTGCTTTGCGGGCGATGTTACATGCTGCCTCCCACTTTTTAGGGTGAATAGTTTTTTCAAGTTCAATTTCCCATTTGCAGTGTGGGTGTAAAGCAGTAAATTGGGAGTCTTTATTGTATATGTCGTATAGTTCCCGAGAGGGTTCTTTCTTATTTTGGCTTTGTTTCGTAATTAGGTCCGATGCGTTGCTTGGGATCCAGGGCTATGGGACAGCTCCTTCCTATACAAGTGTATACTACAGAGTTATCCAATGAAAGAAAGGCAGTGCGTGCATTCTGGGTGTCCGATCCCTGCCGATTTGATATTGATGACCTATCCTGAGGAAAGGTCATCAATATTAAAATTCCAGAAAACCCTTTTAAGGTATATAGTATCTACAGCAGTGTACTGACATGTGAGGTACGAGGTATAATAGATGAAGTGGATACAGGTATGTAGTATACCCAGCAGTGTACTGATATGTGAGGTACGATGTACAATAAATGCAGTGTGTACATATATATATAGTACTGTATATACAGCAGTGTATTGACAAGAGAGGTACGAGGTATAATAGATGCAGTGTGTACAGATATATAGTATATACAGCAGTGCACTGATATGTGAGGTACAAGCTGTAATTTATACCTCATACCTCACATATCAGTACACTGCTGTATATACTGGCCAGGAATGGGTAGTGGGAGGGGCTATGAATGGAGCATTTGGTGACCCAATTTAGATTCTTGCTATAGGGCTCAAAAACGCCATCAATTACTCAATCCATGTTTGCAATAATTTTTTATTTCTCCAGCACATATACAATTCACATTACAAATAGTTCTGTTTAAATATCTTATCATTTTGTGTATACAGCTCCTATGCAGACTTATGTGTCTCCATGACATACCATGCATAGTCTGATCCTGCACTCATCATAATTTCCATATTTTCCCTACTGATTGCTGACATGGAGAATGGAAACCAAGAACTAGGGGACAGATAAAATATGTATGACTGCAAGTCCAGACTACGCAGGGGAGCTGTATACACACAACGTCAGGAGGAATTTAAAGGGGTTATGTCATCTCACACATTGGTGGCATATCGCTAGGATATGACACCAATGTCAGATATATGCAGGGCCCCCAAACGAGAGAGCACTGCACATACCTGGTGCACTCTCCATTCACTTCTATGGGAGCTTCAAAAATAGCCGAGCAAGTGCGCACGGCTATATTTGGCTATATTTTCCTATAGAAAAGAAATGGATGTGCTTTTGTTCACTTTTGGGGCTCAATTTTAGAGCTGTGGGTCCCAGAGGTGGCACAAATGTGTGAGGTGAGAAAACCCTTTAATATTAATACTATATGCTAAATTGGTATTCTCGATGCACTGGAGCGATAGTAAGATGGGCATCCCTTAATAGACGTCTATGAGTAAGACCATTGTTACTGTTGAAACGCGCCAGCCCAGACCATGATGTACATCTTTTAATGGGAAGAGTTGTCAATAAAGAACATTTGACTTTTGCACTCACTGGATCCACCTCCGTTTCTTCCAAATTTCTCCAGGGTGTGGACTCGGAGCTTTGGATCGGAGCTTTGAATCTACAAGCTATTCTTTTGGGAGCTGGACATCCACCACATTTGAATATCTGTAAAGTGTCTCAGAATTGAGTGTCTCAGAATTGAGAAAGCTCGTTGGAAGAACGAGTGAAACGTTTTCAAGAAATCTACAGTACGTCCAGTTGCCTTGATTTATTCTTTACAGATATATCATGACCTGGATAAATGAGAACCTTGACAGACACCACATTTGAATAATCCATGTTTCCAGTGTTCACATGTGTCTGTATGCTTGGAGCAGGGAGCTCCTGTTTGCTTTTGCATGTCAGCCATGGTAGTGTGCACCTGCACTTCATTTCATATGGTATGGTGGTGCTGGTCTAATTTTATTTCTTGCATTGTACATATGGGGCAGTGGCTGCCTCAGTTTGGACTGTGCACTCCTGTCCATCTCTCCAAGGCTTTTAAATTAAGTATACTCTAGCTGGATCCTACACTGTACACGTCCCTGAATATTGTAGGCCCAGGAGAGGCAATTCTGATTGTGTTTGGTCACAAAGAAAGCCACCTGGATGTTGGTAAATGGGTCCGGCTAGGGTTGGGCAATATCAAAAATATTTCCCACGATAACGATATATAGAAAGTTATCCCAATAACGATATATATTGCGATAAATGCCCATTTAGGAAAAAATACACTTAAAACATTGTGTTTTCTTGTGGCCCCCATACATGATAATGAATTGATGCCCCCATGCAGTAATATCTATTAGTTGCCCACCATGAACAGGGTCGCTGTTACCCCCAAATCTGATGGAGCGGCCGTGCCCCCTGCTGCTCTTTTCATTCTCTATGGGAGTGCTAGAGATAGCAGCAATCAGCCATCTTCACCGCTCTGTGGGGATTCGCTCTGGTATACAGGGTGTGCGGACGCAGTACAGAGGCAAATTACCAGTTCTTAAATCAAACTTCTGTGTTTATTCACACATTAAGCAAAAACAAAATGTCACTTTGCAGTCTTGGGGTTCACACACAATGGAAAATCCACATTTCCCCTACAGACGCGTCTCAGCCCTCCAGCATGGCACAAGCCTCAGATCACAGCACACAAACTTCCTGAGCTCCTCTGTCAAACAGAGATAATCCTTCCCACCTGGCAGTGCTGGCTGGTTTTTATGCCTGGGAAAACTCGGCCTGGAACTCGGGGAGTAGTCACCCAACCAGCACTTTGACTACTCCCAGTAAGAGCCGTCCCGGATCAGCTATACAGCCAAGTATTGGCTGTTTGACACCTTAATACTAAGTATTAAGGTGTCAAACAGCAACTGCTGCTGACACATAAAAACCGTCTCTTACCAGTGTTTCCCTGCAACCGGCCTGCTCTGTGTTCTACAGAGAACTTAAAGTTTTGTAAGGACAAGAACCACCTGGTGACTTGGGCATTTCTCTCTTTGGCCTGGCTCATCCACTTGAGTGGGGAGTGCTCAGTCACCATGCGGAATGTTCTCCCCAACAAATAATAGCGGGGAGACTCGAGTGCCCACTTGATAGCCAGGCACTCTGTCTCCACTATACTGTACCTGGTCTCGGATGGGGTGAGCTTGTGGCTTAGGAAGACAATGGGATGCTACTTCGGAGGCATCTGTCTGTACTATGAATTCCCGCTTGAAGTCGGTGGTCACCAAAACCAGGGGACTCACACAGGGCTGACTTCAAAGCAGAGAAAGCCTCTTCCGCCCGGTCATTCCAGTGAACCATCGCTTGTTGCGTCCCTTCAATAACCCTGTCAATGGCGTGGCTACAGTAGCAAAGTGGGGAATAAATTTCATGTAATAAATAGACTATCATTCCTAGGAATGACTTTACTTGTTTAGTGGTGACAGGTCGGGGCCAATTTCTCATCGACCCTATTTTGTTTACTTGAGGTTTGATCACTATGCGCCCAATGACGTATCCCAGGTATTTAGTCTCCTCTAATCCTATCGCACATTTTTTGGGGTTAGCGGTTAGTTCCGCCTTCTGAAGGGAGTCCACTACAGCCTGCACTTTGGGTAGGTGACTTTCCCAGTCGGTACTGTGGATGACAATATCGTTCAGGTAAGCATAAGTATACCGACCATGTGGACGCAGCACAATGTCCATAAGACGTTGTACTGATACAGCCCTTCAGGGCTGTCCGGTTTGGGTATTAGCACTATAGAACTAGCCCACTCACTTTTAGAGTCCTCAATGACGTCTAGCCTCAGCATCATCTGCACTTCCTCTGAGATGGCTTGTCGCCGAGCCTCGGGTACCCGGTATGGTTTTAGCCGGACTTTCGCCTCAGGCTCATTGACAATGTCATGCTGAATTGGGGAAGTGCGTCCAGGGAGATCTGAAAACACATTTGTGTTCCGGATAATAAACTCCCTGGCCTCCTGAGCCTGCTTACAGGAGAGGCTGTCAGCAATTCTTACTGAGGCAGCCGCTTCCCTTGCTTCAGACAGAGGGGGGCCGAAACAGCTTCCCCTAGAAAACCTCGCCGCGGGCTGTCTTCAGTACAGGTTTCCCTATCTTTCTATGGCTTGAGTAGATTCACATGGTACACCTGCTCCGGATTTAGCCTGCTGATTATAGATCCGACTCTGGGCTCGCTGAGCGACCTCCATATGCTCCCTGACAAGAGGCGAAATGGTCTATATCTGCTGTTGCATCTTGGTAACATACTCAAGGACACTTTTATGTGGAGTGGGTTGCTGTTCCCACGCCTCTTTGGCTACGTCCAACAAACTGCGAGGATGTCTGCCATATAGCAATTTGAAGGGCAAGAACCCAGTAGAGGCCTGGGGCACCTCTCAGACAGCAAACATGAGATAGGGCAGAAGAAGGTCCCAGTCCTTCCCATCTTTAGACACCACTCTTTTTAACATGGTTTTTAATGTTTTATTAAACCTTTCAACCAGACCGTCCATTTGCAGATGGTAAACGGACGGTCGTAACTCTTTGATATGCAGCAACTTACAGAGTTCCCTCATGACATTAGACATAAAAGGGGTCCCCTGGTCAGTCAGAACCTCTTTAGGTAGCCCCACTTGGGAGAACATTTCCATTAGCTCCTTAGATATTAGTTTAGCCGATGTATGTCGCAGTGGCACTGCCTCTGGGTACCGAGTGGCGTAATCTAGGATGATCAGGATGTGTTGGTGTCCTCTAGTGGACTTCAGGACTGGGCCTACGAGGTCCATCACGGTTCGCTCAAACGGTACTTCGATGATCGGGAGAGGTACCAAGGGACTGCAGAAAAGCTGCTGGGGGCTAGTTGCCTGGCAAGTCAGGCAAGACTTACAGAATTAATCCACCTCTCTAAACACACTGGGCCAGTAAAACTGGTGTAGTATCCGGTCCTGTATTTTCTGCATTTCCAGTTGGTGGGCTAACTCTAACACGAGTTTGCAATAGGCCTCGGGCACCACTAACTGTTTAATATGTTCACCCCGCAGTTGGTTTACTCTATACAACATATCCTGATGAACCACAAAATGGGTAAACACCGACTCTGGTTGTTGTAGTTCACCATCTACTATTAATACATTTCCCCAAGCTCAGGATAGGGTTGGGTCTCGGTGTTGTGCCGTACCAAAATTATCCCCAGAGACATTAAGGTCGGCCAGCTCAGGCCCCGGTGGCAAGTCCTCTTATTTCCCACCATTACATTCAGTGGGGTTGTCCCCCCCCTCTTCCACCGAAGTGGCGGTCACCCCTACCGCTGGCTCTTCGGCCTCGGGTTCTTAGGGTTCTGGCCTCCCCCTGGAGCCAGGCCACTCTGCTGGGATTGTCCCATCTCATAGGTATCAGTCACTCTCGAAGCAGGCCACAGTGCTGGGAAGCCCAGGAAGTCTTTCCCTATTATAAGTTCGTAGTGTATATTTGTGGCAACTGCCACTTCATGAGTCCACCTGCCGGACGATGTGGTTAGAGACACCAGGGCGGTGGGATAGTTTTTTAAGTCTCCATGGATGCATATGACCCCGTCTTTCCGGCCAGTATACTCCATGGACCGTACCAGGGGAGCCCTTACTAGGGACACCAGACTCCATGAGTCCAGCAGAGCCTTCGCTGGAGTGTCTCCCACTTCTACCTGGCACAAGTGGTTTAGAGTTTCTGGGGTACCTGCTGCACAGAGCTTCCTGGCATATAATGTGACTGATGGTAGCCATAGTTAGTATCCATGGGTTCCACCTGATGTGGACAGTCAGCTCTTTCATGGCCAGGCTGTTGACAGCAGACTATCAGAGCCAGGTTCATAGGGGTACATCCCGGGTGGGTTTGGTTGGTACAAGTCGCAGGGTCTGGGATGAAGATTTACGGGGTTTGACTGCCTTCCTCCCAAAAGAACCCCCTGTAAGATTCTTAGTAGCCTCTTAGCGCTCCACCAGGTCCACCATTTCCAGGGCATTGCCAGGAGACACCTGGCCGATCCAGTGCTGGAGAGGGGGTAGCAGAGCCCTCCAGAACATATCAGCCAATAGTCTATCCAGCACAGCTGTGGGACTCAGCACATCAGGCTGTAGACACTTTTGAAAGAGGTGGAATAAGTCATAATACTGGGGTCTCGCAGTGAGCCCCTTATAGGGCTAGAATCTGGGATCTTTTCATCCCTTGTCCTATTCACCCTAATAGAGATGTATTAGGGTGCATAGGACTTCACACTGTCCCTGCTGCCCTGTGCTTTGTGCACACGGCAGCAGGGAGATTACCATGGCAGCCAGGGTTTCAGTAGCATCCTGGCTGCCATGGTAACCGATCAGAGCCCTGAGATTTCACTGCTGGGGCTCCGATCAGAAGCTGCCACTGCACCACCAATGAAGAGGGGAGGGGACCCTGTGACCACCGCCACCAATGATTATAATACTGGGGAGCTTGGGTGCACTGCACCACCAATGATTATAATTTATAATACTGGGGTATGGGGGGGTGCACTGCGCCACCAATAAATGTAATTAACCTCATATTACAAATATAGACTGCGGGCGCTAGCCATATCACACAGCTGGCACTCAGCCTCAATGACAGGGATCCCGCCGAAACCGTGCCAATTAGCCCCTCAGGTGCCGCATTTGAGGGGTAAATTGCCTCGGTTCGCGGGATCACTGCTTCCTGTCATTGAGAACGGGCATATGATACAGCCGGCACCCGCAGTCTATATTTGAATTGAGGGTAATTCTCATTGGTGGCACAGTGGCCACAGCCCCTCCCCTCCTCCATACTATTACCGTATCTTCTCATTGGTGGCACAGTGGCAGCTCTCTCCTTCTCCACTGTGCCGGCTGTAATGTGCGACGGATGTTTTAGAGGCATTCAGAAGTGTGATGTGCGACTGCCCCTATGATGTCACTAAAATACTGCGGTATTTAAGAAATGGCTATATTACTATATCGCCATTTCTTAATACCGCGGTATATCGTTAATGCTGGTTTATTGCCCAACCCTAGGTCCGACACAATTTTGATCAAAAATGTTTCCATGTTTCCAGTGTTTGCATGTGTCTTTGCACTTGGAGAGCTTGTGATACTACATATAGTATGCATGTCAGCCCTGGTAATGTTCAACTGCACTTTATTACATATTGTTTGGAGGTGCGGGTCTATTTTATTTCTTGTGTCATCTGTCAGGTTTCCATCATGGTGTCCACCCTTCTATTGAACAAGTGTAGCATGCTGCACAATTTTATCTAGAACTTATGATGGAATGTAAGACTAAGACCTTAAAGGGGTTGTCCCATGAAAAATTTTCTGCAGTTTTCAAACCAGCACCTGCATCTGAATACTTTTGTCATTGCATGTAATTAACAATGTAGCATAGCCACTGAGTTATTCCATAAAATGTATTTATGGTCAGGGCTAGGACAACGTCGGCGCACGCAGAGAAACCTGCCCTGAACATAGTGGCTGAATTATGCCGGGAGCCACGGGCGCGGGTACACCAGTGAAAAAAGGGGGCATACCTGAAGGGAGCTTTGAGAAAAAGGGCGGGAGGGAGGGGCGTGAGGCTCGGGCGCCTGGCTGAGCGGCAGGTAGGGGGATAAATAGCCAGACGCCCCTCCCACAAATGCAGGCTGTTAACAGCCTTACTATTTATGGTCAGGGCTAGGACAACGTCGGCGCACGCAGAGAAACCTGCCCTGAACATAGTGGCTGAATTATGCCGGAAGCCACGGGCGCGGGTACACCAGTGAAAAAAGGGGGCAAAGAACATCAGTTAGGTACAACACTTTATTGCAAACTACAAAGCCAGTGATCGAAAGGCACGAGATATCTCTACTTGAGGATTGGGTATATACCTGGTAAAGCAGGAGGACCGCCACCGCCCCATGGACCGGATGACATGAGCTGGCACCTGATGCCGAGAAGCAGCGGAGGCTGCCCCTATGCGACATGAGTGGCCCGAAATTACCTTGGGGTCATAGCCTAGACCCTGGGCGAGGGCACAGGATGAAAGATATAAACTGAGAGGAGCTGAGAGGCTTGCCTGCGCGTGGCAGGAGCGGGCTATCTGGTGATGAACCTTGGATGAGGGCTAGCAGTTGATGCAGCACCTGAACTGGGCACCAATCGTTCAACGTGGGATAGAATTTAACCTCGGAAGGGGGTCCCGTCTGAATGGTTTAGGTGGAAGGTAGCAGGGGAGTGTAATGGCCCTGGCCCCATAACAGAAGTTGCTTCAAAGGATGGTTAGGGCGATTTGGACCCGCCAGAACCCCACCGGGCCGGAGGAATCCATAAAAGGTGAGATACATGGCCGCTTTCAAAATCAGGCTAGTGAAGGGCCCAAAAGGATTACCATCCAATGACGAAGAAAGATCCCTGAACAATTTACCGGACACAGGTTGCCTATGGCTCACGGACCCTTTCCCCTCCTTTTGAATACCCCGAAGGGTGGCTTTAGAAAACGAAGACAGAACCTGGGCGATCCAGGGACGCTGACAACCTGGGCGATCCAGGGACGCTGACAACCTGGGCGATCCAGGGACGCTGACAACCTGGGCGATCCAGGGACGCTGACAACCTGGGCGATCCAGGGACGCTGACAACCTGGGCGATCCAGGGACGCTGACCACCTGGGCGATCCAGGGACGCTGACCACCTGGGCGATCCAGGGACGCTGACCACCTGGGCGATCCAGGGACGCTGACCACCTGGGCGATCCAGGGATGCTGACCACCTGGGCGATCCAGGGACGCTGACCACCTGGGCGATCCAGGGACGCTGACCACCTGGGCGATCTAGGAACGCTGACAACCTGGGCGATCCAGGGACACTGACAACCTGGGCGATCCAGGGACACTGACACCCTGGGCGATCCAGGGACACTGACAACCTGGGCGATCCAGGAACACTGACAACCTGGGCGATCCAGGGACACTGACAACCTTGGCGATCCAGGGACACTGACAACCTGGGCGATCCAGGGACACTGACAACCTGGGCGATCCAGGGACACTGACAACCTGGGCGATCCAGGGACACTGACAACCTGGGCGATCCAGGGACACTGACAACCTGGGCGATCCAGGGACACTGACAACCTGGGCGATCCAGGAATACTGACAACCTGGGCGATCCAGGGACACTGACAACCTGGGCGATCCAGAGACAAGTGATGGAGACGGAAGCAGCGTGAGATAAAACTGCTGAATTGAACAGTAATGTATCACCAACTTCACGGCGCAAATTCTGGCAATGTGATGCTGATGCAGAGATGAAGGCGGTGTGATTGTGAAGAATCGTTCCTCCCCCCCCTAAGAATTTTATTATCAACCCCTCTTCTTTTTTTTTTTTTTTTTATAAAACTGCGCCCCCCCCCCCCAGTGGGCGTGCAGCCCGCATCACAGAGCCAGAACAACGCCTGAATCACTTGAGCTGACATCAAACAAAAGATGAGAGGGTGTGTGGGTGGCGAAAATGTGAGGACGACACTGACTTCCCAAGTGAAGCTCCTCAGCACCCCAGTTGCTCAGCACGTGACTGGAAAATAGTGGACCGGGACGCAGCTTGCCGGCCCTGCAGCCGGAATCCAGCGATCGGCACTGAGCGGCACTGGGGAGAGCGGCACTTAATTTGAACCACCAGGGGGCATGAGCCCAGACGTGATGCACAGCTGGGACGGCGCCAGCTGCGCCTCGATTACCTGAAGACCGGAGGAGAGAGCGAAGATTTCAGACTCCGGCGGTGCGTGGGTGCAGAACCGGAAGGGAGGTCTCGGGTCAGAGAGGAACGGAGCGTGATGCCTCAGGAAGCGTGAGGCTCGGGCGCCTGGCTGAGCGGCAGGTAGGGGGATAAATAGCCAGACGCCCCTCCCACAAATGCAGGCTGTTAACAGCCTTACTATCTGTATAACATCACCTGCTGTTTTCTTTGTCCTGCTCACTGAGAAGGCCGCACATGCTCAGTTTCATCCTTCAACTGCCTCCTGAGCTGGGATAGGGAGAGCATGGACATGTCCCACTGAGCTTCAGCAGATAAGACACTCCTCCTGAGTTGTCAGCTTGATTTAAGTCTAGCAGAGCAATGAATGGGGAGATCTCTGGATCCATGTCAGGTACAGGGCTGGTTCTAGCTTTGTTAGAAAGAGATTGTCATGTCCTATGTGATGTCTGATTTGTATTTTTTTTATTAGTCATGGGAAAGCCCCTTTAAAGGGGTTGTCCGGGCTTTTGCTATTGATGTCCTAACCTCAGTATGTCATCAATATCAGACACCCCCCCCCCCCGATCAGCTGTATGAGGAGAGGGCGCACGCAGTGTGCACGTTCTGTCTCCCTTCACTCCTCCTGTCCGCTGCTGCATTCTATGGTCCTCATACAACTGATATTATATTGATGACCTATCCTAAGGATATGGGTCATTTTGTACTCATATCATGGAATAACAACTAATAAAGACTTAATGGAGAATAATGCTGCCGTTATCTATTAACTGAATGTCTATCCTAAGGATAGGTCATCAATAGTAAAAGCCCAGACAACCTCTTTAAAGAGGTTATCCCATGACTAATGTAAAAAATGAAAATCAGGCATCATGTAGTACATGACAGTGTCTTCCTATGAAATCTAGAACCAGCCCTGTACCTCACATGGATCTAGAGATCTCCTCATTCATTGCTCTGCTAGATTTATATCAAGCTGACAGCTCAAGGGGAGTGTCTTTTCTGCTGCAGCTCAGGGGGCGTGTCTCAGCTCTACCTATCACAGCTCAGGAGGCAGTTGAAGGATGAAACTGAGCATGTGTGGCAAACTCAGTGAGCAGAATATACCAATAGGAAAAAGAACAAACAGCAGGTGGCGCTATACAGATACATTTTATTGAATAACTCAGTGGCTATGCAAAATTTTTAAATTACATGCAATTACAAAAGTATTCAGATCCAGGTGCTGGTTTGAAAACTGCCAAAAAAAAATCGTGGGACAACCCCTTTAATGGAGCCATGAAAGCCAATGTGCCTAAAGCCTCACTCACCAAATAATAACTATTTCTGATACAATTAGTGATATATATATATATATATATATATAGTATATATTTTATCTATGTATGTGTAACAGCCTTGTACATGTTAGATAAAAGAACATTCTGCAGTCTAAATAATGAAAATGATAACAAAAGAAACTATGACAATACTCTTTTATATTCTATACGGGGGCTGAGTCCCAACACCCCGGCTGCAAGTCTCCGCAACAGAGCATGAGTAATGTGCGGCACAATTTTAATTTATAGAAATGCCAATTGTGTTCAGTGTAAAAGAGAAGAAGGTCATCAGGCTTATTAGACAAAGATATTGGATGCCATTTTAGGTATTGTCGCCTGTCACAGAATCCACCCCCCTCTGCATCTCATTCTGCGGATACGGCTTTGTTATTGTTTAATTGTCGCAGCGTAGGCAGTGGGGTCATTGCTAACTCATTCTGTTGCGAAAGAATTGAAGAGGCTTGACTAGGCTCTGGAGTAGCATTTCCACAGGGACGTGTGCCCAATGAGAACAGTGGCAGATCTTTTGATAATGGACGTCCTTATTAAGCTTTCTGGATGGCTGATGACGAGCACTTAATGGCAGAAATGAAATTAGGTCCCAGGTGGCAGATCACTGTTATACACTTGGCTTGTTAAGGGGATTTCTTTTTTTTTGTACAGTTTAATGTTAACTATGCGGCTTGTTAATGTGTTATACCCTTTGGGTACTGGTTGCGTCTCACATATTATGCCTTATGTCATATGCCAGAAAGCAGGAAATACTGTAATGGGTTAACAATATATGACCAATATGAGTCTGATTTCCCCTAGATTTATAATGTGTGATATGAAATTATACCAACTGTAACTATGACACTGACGGAATAGAAGCTCATAAGTACAGTGCATGTTCCTTAGCTGCCTACGTATTTCACATGATTTGCTATGCTTTTTACCACCACAACAAGATCTGTATGTAGCCAGTTCTGATCATCGATTCTATATGTGAAAATTCTGCATTTATGGCATATCCTCTAATACCCCCTTCTCTCTAGGGTTCAATGAGGGGCTTGTGACCAGATATTTATTCCATAGCCACAGGAAGTATTACAAACCGGATTCCCAAAAAGTTGGGACACTAAACAAATTGTGAATAAAAACTGAATGCAATGATGTGGAGATGGCAAATGTCAATATTTTATTTGTAATAGAACGTAGATGACAGATCAAACGTTTAATCAGAGTAAATGTATCATTTTAAAGGAAAAATACATTGATTCAAATTTTCACTGTGTCAACAAATCCCCAAAAAGTTGGGACAAGTAGCAATAAGAGGCTGGAAAAAGTAAATTTGAGCATAACGAAGAGCTGGAAGACCAATTAACACTAATTAGGTCAATTGGCAACATGATTGGGTATAAAAAGAGCTTCTCAGAGTGGCAGTGTCTCTCAGAAGCCAAGATGGGTAGAGGATCACCAATTCCCACAATGTTGCGCAGAAAGATAGTGGAGCAATATCAGAAAGGTGTTACCCAGCGAAAAATTGCAAAGACTTTGCACCTATCATCATCAACTGTGTATAACATCATCCGAAGATTCAGAGAATCTGGAACAATCTCTGTGCGTAAGGGTCAAGGCCGTAAAACCATACTGGATGCCTGTGATCTCCGGGCCCTTAAACGACACTGCACCACAAACAGGAATGCTACTGTAAAGGAAATCACAGAATGGGCTCAGGAATACTTCCAGAAACCATTGTCAGTGAACACAATCCACCGTGCCATCCGCCGTTGCCAGCTGAAACTCTACAGTGCAAAGAAGAAGCCATTTCTAAGCAAGATCCACAAGCTCAGGCGTTTTCACTGGGCCAGGGATCATTTAAAATGGAGTGTGGCAAAATGGAAGACTGTTCTGTGGTCAGACGAGTCACGATTTGAAGTTATTTTTGGAAATCTGGGACGCCATGTCATCCGGACCAAAGAGGACAAGGACAACCCAAGTTGTTATCAACGCTCAGTTCAGAAGCCTGCATCTCTGATGGTATGGGGTTGCATGAGTGCGTGTGGCATGGGCAGCTTGCATGTCTGGAAAGGCACCATCAATGCAGAAAAATATATTCAGGTTCTAGAACAACATATGCTCCCATCCAGACGTCATCTCTTTCAGGGAAGACCCTGCATTTTTCAACAAGATAATGCCAGACCATATTCTGCATCAATCACAACATCATGGCTGCGTAGGAGAAGGATCCGGGTACTGAAATGGCCAGTCTGCAGTCCAGATCTTTCACCTATAGAGAACATTTGGCGCATCATAAAGAGGAAGGTGCAACAAAGAAGGCCCAAGACGATTGAACAGTTAGAGGCCTGTATTAGACAAGAATGGGAGAGCATTCTTATTTCTAAACTTGAGGAACTGGTCTCCTCGGTCCCTAGATGTCTGTTGAGTGTTGTAAGAAGAAGGGGAGATGCCACACAGTGGTGACAATATGCTACTTAGAGATATGCACAGGGCGCCTTGAAGCTGAGATATAATAATATGTTTAGTGGAGTCTTCTCCTTGTAGAGATGCTATAGCTGTCCCTGGCTAACTAAAACAATATTGGTGGATTTGGCTTTGTTAGAATCTTCTTTATCTGTTTATAACCATTCCTAACTTAAAGGGGTTGTCCTCAGGATAGGTCATCAATATCAGATCGGCTGGGGTCCGATACCCGGCACCCCCACCGATCAGCTGTTCGAAGAGAAGGCGAGTGCCGTGCCAGCGCTTCCTCCTCTTTATTGTTTACCTGCTTGCCGTTGCATCTGCAGCGGTGAGCAGGTGTAATTACACCCAAGCCTTCCTATTCATTTCAATGGTACAGATCACTTCTATACAAGTGTATTGAAATGAATGGGGAGGCTTGGGTGTAATTACACCTGCTCACCGCTGCAGATGCAACGGCAAGCAGGTAAACAATGAAGAGGAGGCAGCGCTGGTGCGGCACTCGCCTTCTCTTCAAACAGCTGATCGTGGGGGTGCCAGGGGTCAGACCTCCACCAATGTGATTGATGTCCTATCCAGAGCATAGGTCATCAATATCTAGGTAGTTGAAAACCTCTTTAAGAACAGAAGCCATATCACTCCTGTGAGTGGAGCCTAAGACAGGTTGATAAGTTTGTTGGTTATTATGAGCAACACCCCCGCTTTACCTCTATACTGGATTTATACATACCTAGACTACTGTCTGTGATAGTCTTGTCCCTAAGTGTTCAGTGAGATTTACATGCAATAAAATGAAAATACAAGTCCTTCCCTTTCCCTTTATGTAGTCTGCAGTCTGATGGCTAAATTAGTGCCTAATACACTTGTAATATTTATGGCACCAACACTTAGTTAAGCAACCTTTATGTAAGATTTATGT
This sequence comes from Bufo gargarizans, assembly GCF_014858855.1. Taxonomy (NCBI): domain Eukaryota; kingdom Metazoa; phylum Chordata; class Amphibia; order Anura; family Bufonidae; genus Bufo; species Bufo gargarizans. The sequence goes on along the minus strand of NC_058080.1, from coordinate 638,488,797 downwards.
TGATTTTTTCATTTCTCATTTAATGGCAAATTATAAGGACCATGTTTCATAAAGATAATTCTCCATTTAAATTCATCAGCCCATTAAATATTAAAATTATGTTTCTTATGCAGTCTAGAACAAATTTGTCCAGCTTCAGCGATTATTTGCACTCATAAAAATTAGGCCTGATTAATAAAATTTAAATGCTTGATTAAGTTGACATTTTCATGTTTCACTTCTGATTTATGAAAATTATCCCGTGTATGAGCCTCCAGATTTGCGTTGCTGCAGCATGGGCTCATCTTTTCTACTGCAGCAAATAGATAGATACCCTTCTATGTACCAAGGGGTGATCTGGTTGCCAGATGCCATTAGACTCACTCGTTTGACTGAGAGAGTTTGTTAAGAGATAGACGGGATTTTTTTGTAACTTCTAACAAAATGCTATGTCGTTTATGATGAGGTTATAACCTAGAAAGATCCATGTAAGACGCTGCTGTGCCAACAAAATAACCATTAAAAAAAATCTCTATTACCAGTATGTCACATAGGACCACACTCATTTCCGGTTATTTGTCACACAGATCCAAAATGAGACTGAATATTGATTGGAGTAAAAAAAAAAAAAAATCTTGCCAATATTTGACAGTCATATGTAGTTATCCTTTTCCTTTAAAGAGGATCTGTAACCTCTCCTGACTTGTCTGTTTTATCAACTATCCGTGTTCCCTGTGTAATTACAATTCTTATGACTCTGTGTTGTGCCATTCCTTTATTCTTCCTGATAGAAGGTATGATAAATTACTAGCAGTTAGCAATGAAGGTTCGAGATGGGTATTACCAGTTGGGAGGGTGTCCCTACACAGTCTGACACTGGCAGCACTGATTGCATAGTGTCAGACTGTGCTGGGACATATCCCCAACTGGTAACTCCCATCTGGACCTACAATGCAGACGTCCAGTAATTGATTCATAACTTCTAGCAGGAATAATAAAGGAATGGCACAACATATGTCAGAGGAATAAGTGCCCCAGAATAGTTATTACATGGAGAATGCCAGTAGTAACTTAACCAGATATGTCAGGAGAGGTTACAAGTGCTTTTAAGCTAGTTGGACACATCAAATAATTCTGTGGAATCACAGAATTGTCGAGCAGATGATTGATCCTTTGGTTTTCTGGGGAGGCAGTCAATAGCTTTCAATATCTAAAGTGTATGGCCATATACGGCCAGCTAAAGGAGTAGTCTCACAGTTTGGGCACTCGGTCTGTAAAAGGTTCGCCATCACTGCGCTAGGATATGCCACCAATTTTAGACAGGGGTGGGTCTCACCTCTGGGACCCACAGCTATATCCAAAAAGGGAACACTGAAGTGAGCAGAAAGCAGCTGCTCATGGGCAGCCGTCCTCTATTCATTTCTAAGGGACTGCGAAAAATAGCCAAGCTATCTCCGGCGATCCCACAGAAGTCAACAAAGTTGTGATCACGCTTGCGTGGTTCTCTCTCCATTCATTTTTATGGGACTTTCAAAAATAACGGAGTGTAGTCACTATTTTCAGAACTACCATAGAAATTAATGGAAACCACACAGTGCATGTGCTCTCCTTCACTTTCGGGGGCCCATCTGGAGATGGACTTGCACCTATCTGATTTTAATGGCATATCCTAGTGAGATGACACATCTTCTTTCCAATTATTATAGCTATATCTATAATTAAAATTCTTCTTTATCACAATAAATAAAAAATTCTCTTAAAGCTCCTTTACACTGGCCAGATAATCGCTAATGAGCGTTTGTGGGAACACTCATTAGTGATGATCTGCCGGTGTCTAGGTGCCGCCGATTACCCAATGAACGAGCAAAACGCTCATTCATGGGGTAATACGATTGTTTGTGCGGTCACCTAAATCATCGTTTGCTGTCTCATGCCGTCTATATACTCTAAGCTGCCGTCAAACAATGATTCTGGATGGAAACGATTGATGGCAATAACCATGGGTCCTCCCCATACTGTGGAGGAGATCCCTGCATGTAGGTGCTGCGGTATCCTTCACTGATGAGCAAGAGATTGCTGGGACGGAACGCTCTCTTCCGGGCAATTGTCTGCTAAATCTAGCAGTGTAAAGATGCCTTTAATGCCTGACAGGCAGACTGATTGCAGAAGGAACTGTTAAGAATCAAAATAATTGATAAGCTTCTATTCCATCAGAAACTGGGATTTTTTTATTCATAGAAAACAACTTTTTTTTTTTTTTTTGGGCTGATTGACTTTTTTATTTGGGATATGCCATTGAAATTTCAACATATTATACAAATTATTGCCCTTCTGTGGCAGTCGACACAAATGATAATACTGATTGCACTACTTGTTGCATATTCCTCAAACTTCTCGATCTTTACCAATAGATTTTTCCACTCGATAATATTGGGTACTCTTTTGGCACCCCACTCCCTTGCAATAATGACTCTTGCCACCATAAGGCCCCTTTCACACGGGCGAGTTTTCCACGCGGGTGCAATGCGTGAGTTGAACGCATTGCACCCGCACTGAATCCGGACCCATTCATTTCTATGGGGCTGTGCACATGAGCGGTGATTTTCACGCATTACTTGTGCGTTGCGTAAAAATCGCAGCATGCTCTATTTTGTGCGTTTTTCACACAACGCAGGCCCCATAGAAGTGAATAGGACTGTGTGAAAATCACAAGCATCCGCAAGCAAGTGCGGATGCGGTGCGATTTTCACGCACGGTTGCTAGGAGATGATCGGGATGGGGACCCGATCTTTATTATTTTCCCTTATAACATGGTTATAAGGAAAAATAATAGCATTCTAAATACAGAATGCATAGTACAATAGGGCTGGACAGGTTAAAAAAAATAATAATTTAACTCGCCTTAATCCACTTATTTGTGCAGCCCGGCTTCTCTTCTGTATTCTTTCTTCAAGACCTGGGTAAAGGACCTGTGATGACGTCACTGAGCTCATCACATGGCCCGTCACATGATCCATCACCATGGTAAAAGATCATGTGATGGACCATGTGATGAGCGCAGTGATGTCACCACAGGTCCTTTACCCAGGTCCTGAAGAAAAAAGACAGAAGAGAAGCTGGGCTGTGCGAACAAGTGGATTAAGGTGAGTTAAATAATTTTTTATTTTTTTTAACCCCTCCAGCGCTATTGTACTATGCATTCTGTATTAAGGATGCTATTATTTTCCCTTATAACCATGTTATAAGGGAAAATAATAAAATCTACAGAACACCTAATCCAAACTCGGGTTTGGGTACCAAACATGCCGATTTTTCTCACGCGCGTGCATAACGTATTACAATGTTTTGGACTCGCGCTGAAAAATCGCGCATTTTCCCGCAACGCACCCGCATCTTATCCAGGCAAAAAAAATGACGCCCGTGTGAAAGAGGCCTAAGGCCTCTTATCCAGATCCTTTTTTCATTTTTTCCCTGATTAATAATGGGATACAACCCAGGACAGCCACTTCCGGTTTAAATGGGAGGGATACTAGGGACTCTACACTTAGGAGACCAAAAACCTCTCTCCAAAAAGCTTGCATTTTTAAACAGCTCCATATCAAGTGCATATAGTCAGCAGCCTCTTCTCTACATTTCCAGCAGTTTGACTTTCGTTCCTTGTAAATCTTAGCAATAATGGGGTCATGTATATTCTATGGATAATGTTAAAGTAGATTATCCTAAAATTGCTAGAAATCGTTGCCCTTTTCATATTTGTATATATATTCCCCCATTGTAATATGTTTAATCCTATATCCTTTGTCTCACTTCAGCAATGGCATTTATCATGTAGACAAACTTAAATTAAGGCACTTACTAATGTATTGTTATTATCCATATTGTCTCCTTCGCTGGCTGGATTCATTTTTCCATCACATTATACACTGGTCGTGCTTTCACACTATAGGAAAAAGCGCCGGCCTATGTGCACTCCAGTGGTTTCCGTCACCATAGAGGCCAATGCTTTTTCTTATAGTGTGCAAGGGCGACCACCGCTGCTGGATTGCAGGGTGGTCTGTAACCATGGAAACAGGCAGTGTATAATGAGATGGAAAAGTGAATCCAGCCAGCAAAGCAATATGGATAGTAACAATACATTAGTTAGTGCCTTGTATTAACTTTCTCTATACGATAAATGCATTTGCTGAAGTGAGACAACCCCTTTAAGTCCAGAAAAGGGCTGCCGGTTACTAAGGGCACATTTTTACAGTACTGTATTTGTGTCTTTCTATTTCTCCTTATTCATTATATAGTTTACTTTTTGGTTAGACCACAGCCATATGAAGAGAAACCCGTACATACTGTAGATGTAAATATTCTCCTTACACAAATTTTGTAGATGGGAAAGGGATGAGCTAATCGATTCTGATCAGCAAGACTTAATCACCTATAGGGGGGCTATCCCTGCAGGTGACAATGCACCCACCTGTCACTAGACTGACAGCGCCAGGCATTTGGCCCGGTCCTGACAATTTCCTGCTCCCACAGCAGCTCCAATTCGGCCGGGTTTGCATCACATTTTTCTCACCCGTTTTATGTATACAAAAAACGTATACATTAAACAAATGGCTCAGACTGACGCCATACAGTTGCATCCGTAAACCATAGAGCTCCATTGTAAAAAAAACTAAACAAACATGTACGTTAACGTATATGCTTTTTTTTTTACTTGACTCTACAGGATACAAGAGCGTGGTGTGCTGCACTTTTGTATCCTTTTTTTTCCAAAGTATATGTCACAAGGATGGGGAAAATGTGATGTGAACCCACCCTTAGCTGAGCAAGGACGCTTCCATCTAAGCACATAAAAAGCAGGTATTTTCACGTAGAAGTTATGCTGAATCTGTTTCCAACAAAACGTATATAGCATTTTGCTAAGTTGCCCACAGCATTCAACTGAAAACATAAAAAAAATTGTTTTCTTCAGGTTCAAAGGGACAAAAATAAAAATGCTGCAATGCAGGGGTGGAATTATAGGGGTGCAGAGGTTGCAGTCATACTCAAACACCTGTAACCTCAGGGGGTACAAACGAGCCCTCCTCCCCTTATTAATAAGCCAGTACTATGATTGATGTATCATAATTTGGGTGTCCTCTTGGATTTTACACTGGAGCCCGTACAATTAGAGTCTATCAGATCAGTATGTGTATGGCACAATCATGTCAGGAAAATCTTACAGAACCTTCGGCAGCATGTATAAGGTCATCAGGAATATTTACAATATTGGGTCGCTGTATAGTGTGCACACGGCCAGAGAGCAGAGACTGTAAATTAGAGGACAGTTACTCCAGCATTCTGCCATATGCTCCCATCTAATAAAATCTCTAGCACTGCTGCAATCAGAACTATCTGTGACTGTTATCCATTTTATGCCTGTGGGTAACTAACTGAGCAGCCAGCAAAGATATTAAGATGTCTCTATTTTTGGCACTATACAATACTGCTCTGCTGTATCATGATGCTACTGCAAATAATTAAAATATGTGCCCAGACTGAGGATCGACTTAAAAAAATGTGAACAAGGCTGACTGAGAGCAGCAGAACACATTTATTTCTACTGTATGAGATACAAAAAGGTTGGTTCCCTGAGTTTCTAAGGCAAAGAGTAGGACATTTATTTCCAAATTAAAAGGACCCTTCCAGCAAGTGTTTGCACATATAAGAGAACACTTCCGGAAATATTTTTTATTAAAATGGGATGATTTTCTTGACGTAATTTTTTGTCTGTCATTCTAGTCCTCCATCTGCTATTCTAATGAGGATTGCCTTGCAGATAAACCCTATCCTGTGAAGTAGTCATAAACTGATATTAGTTTGCTCTCCCATTGAGAACTTTCTGAGACCACTGCTACAGAAGTACAAGACATGGGATTTCATTTTTGTATTTTCATTTTCATAGTACTGAGAAAACAATTAAAAGACTTAAAAAAGAGGCAGTACTCTAAGATTATGTAAAAGTTAAAGGGGTTATTCAAGAACTATAATGCCCCTCCACATGCCCAGGCCCCTCACAGAGATTGTACTTACCCCATTCCCCGGCACCCACGTCGCTTCTGATGCCAGCATGGCCGCCACTGCATCTTCCCGTCGCGTGGATGAAAACATCCGGCATTGGGGGCAGCCAATAGCAGGCCATGGGAACGAGCCTCTCTAGCATCACCCGCGATTGGCCCAACATCCCGGATGTTTTCATCTGCGCAACGGGGAGATGCAGCTGCGGCCGTGCCGCTGTCAGAAGCAACGCCGGGGAGTGAGGTAAGCACAATCTGTGTGGGGGGCTCGGGCATATGGGGGGGACATTATAGGTCTTGGATAATCCCTTTAATAAAGTCCATACCCTTCGTTTAATTTTATATCTATCTTATCTCTCGATCTCTGTCTGTCCAAATCTTATGTAAATTACATTGTAATATCAGAAAGAGATTACTTAATAATATGGGTAATCAGAATAAAGATGATCTTCACATTTAGCATTAAAAAGTTTTTTCCTGTTTCAGCATACTGATGACCTATCCTCAAAACAGGCCACAAATATTAGAACTGTGGGTGCTTGCTACTGTCTTTGCTGAGGTCTCTAGTGGTGAACATGTTAATAGAAGAATCAGAGCTGTTGGATGATTATTAATATAAAGATACCCATGCACATAAGACAAAAGCTGGAGGAACCCAGAGTTTCACCTAAATAAGTGATGAGAAGAGAAGAAGATCCATTGTTCTGATGGGGCTTATTCAACTCTCTATCAGAGCTTATTCAACTCTCCCGATTGAGAAAACATGCATGATCAGCAGGAGTTTTTCTCCCATGAGCACACAGGACTGGGCATGCTGGTCAGCCACCAATATTGTAGGGTCGGGTTGAAGTTCATCTAGTGTGTATGGCCACCCTAAGATTAACAGCAGATGCTATCAAAAAGGCTAGATCTGCCAATGATCTACACTAATATCTATGGCCAGCTTAAGGGCCCATTGACGTGGGCTAGAACAGGGCAAAGACTGGAAATGAATCCTTCGTTGCTGATCACTGCCATCTCGGGCGAGCTGATTTCTTATGTGCTGCATAGAGGAGTGTACATAGACCAGCGCCTGAAGACAAAGAGGTGAATGGAAGGGGAATAATGCCCCTCACCTAGTCTGGTTTAGCAGGATGCCCAACAAGTCAAAGGACTGAATAAATACAGAGTGCTGTCCAACGGGAAAAGGGTCCGGAGTGTCATACCTGGGAGTAACATAAAAAGGACTTGTGCTGGCATCGCTGACTCAGTGGAACCCATGACATTGGTTACTGTTGCAAGGACATGTATTGATTGTGTACAAAGCTACGCATTTTGGGACTAGACCAGTCTTTTCCTCAGGCCTCGAGAAGGGACTGGTCTAGTCCCGAAACATGGAGGTTTGTACATAATTAATAAATGTGCTTTCAATAGTAACCCACGTCATGCACTCCACCGAGTCAGCAGCGCCAGCACAAGTCTATTTTATCCTATTCCTAGAGATGATTGACACCGGACCCTTTTCCGGTTGGAAACGATTGGGCCATCCAATAAACAAGCATATTCCTTGTTCCTTGGATGATCAGCAGCACATTTACACTGGGCAGTTATTGGGAATGAGCATATTCATTCCCAATAACTGTCTCAAACCTCGGCTCATGTAAAAGGGCCTCTACACTAAACATTTCTATCAGATGGACAATATAGGATACTGTTTCTGACTGCTCCGAAAAGCACAGCTTATTGTAGACTTTCATCTACATCAATTTCTGCATATAAAATCTGTTCAATCCAAGACAAACACTGGCCATGATTAAGTTTTCTGAAGAAGATGTGATAAGTATCACTCACCATATCCTGTGTCCTGTTATCTTTTCCTGATACAATCAAGAAATAGTTCCAAGCCAATAACAGCAACAATGCCAATGGGATCATGTACATCTCAAAATTCCAGACCACAAGGAGGAAGATCTGCAGGGACAAACATACATGCTATTGTATCAAATGTTATCTGCCATACAGATGATATTTTACTAAAGTAAATGGGATAAATGAAAATAAAATTTTCGGTGCAGGTTACTAATACAAGTATAACAGGGTTTAATTTGACAATTTAGTGCTGCTTTGGGTAATGTGATAACTCACTGAGGTAAGATCATTATGTTTACTGTACCTTCATCAATGTGGAAATCCACTGGTGAGACACTAACAAAATAATTATTTATTTTACTCACTTATATAGCACTACTATATTCCACAGCACTTTACAGACAGTAGCATCGGGCGGTCCCCAGTGGAGATCACAATTTAAGGTCCCTATCAGTATGTCCTTGGAGTGTAGGAGGAAACCGGAGAACCCGGAGGAAACCCATGCAAACAGTGGAAGAACATACAAACTCAATGCAGATGCTCTCCTTGGTCAGATTCGAACCTAGGACCCCAGCACTGCAAGGCACCATTATACAGTCCCCGGTATACAGTACGGATGTAGCAGGGTTAACACTCATGCTTTATGAGACGTGTTATCTAAACTAAATGCAACTAAATGTGTTAAGCAATTGCTTTTCAATGGCTTTTGTTTCAAGATAACACAATGAGTTAAGAAATTTGAGTTAAGAGTGTGAGTGTTACCTCTGCTACATCTGTATATATACACATTTACTTCAAAGTAGACGCTGAAAGTTTGATATTTATTAAAGTTCCATGTCGATTTTAGAAAGTCCATTTTGGATGACCGAATATAGAAATCTTAATTGCCCTGCACTGGCAGTGGATCCGTTGCCGTTATGTAGAGGCGCCAGCCTCTTCATAATTCAGCGGATTCGCCGTCGCTTCTAAATGTAAGAGAGCTTCCTTGCTGTCTTACATTCAGACCATTTTCTATGCCTAAAGCAGGCATAGAAAATGGTAAATGAGACAGTCCGCCTACGCGATGCCCACTTTTTTAGACCTGGCGTGAGTGGGGAAAAGTCTCAGATTGTGGCACAAATTAATTTTGCGGTGCAATCTGCGCCATAAATATGCCTAATTTAGGTGTATTTCAATTTAATAAATGACCCCCTATATGCTCACATAAAAAAATGAATGTATCAAAAAATCCCAAAAACAGTTACAAATACTTAATAATGAATGTGCATTACATCAAATCAAGTTTCCAGTCATACCATAATCATTTTTTTCTTATTTATTGGGTAATGTTCTTTCTAACACGATTATTTCACCCTTGAGACAATGCTACCTCACTTCAATGGTAAAAGTCTTGATGGTGAAGTAGAAGCAATGTGTGAAGAATTACAATGACTTCACCATGAATTCCAGAAGAGTTCAACCTATTTATATTACTGATTAACACTGAATCATTATTTAATACCAAAGACCTTCATCTCACTGGTGTAACAATGTCAGATGAACCGGCGGATGATGCAAATGTCAAGCCTCGTACAGCCTGCCTGAAGGTCCTTTTGTTGGAAATCAGAAGTGATTAGAAAAAATTCATATGCTGCGGTTAACAGTAAACATACATAAGAAGAAATGAAGAAATTGCTTTGAGCAGAGCTGCCTGGAATAATAACGATACCAGTGATTACAGCATTTAAAAGAAAGTCATCAAGTATTTCACTGCAGAACAAATCCTGCGGGGCTTTCTCACACTGCAAGGAGGAATAGGGAGATACAAATCCCCGGGAAATGCAACGATTGAGCAGCGATTACACAGGGACTAGAGCAAAGTGAACAAAAGGTGTTTAATAACATTCAATAATTTGGGCGACCCCTATTTTATTATTAGCATGTCTGACACCTTCTGTTCTTAGGGATCCTTCACACACACACATACTTGTTTCTAGTATTTTTAATGGCTTTTTTAAATGTTTTTATTTTGTATTGGTGTTTTTGAAGCCCTGTACAGAAACCTAAGAACAAAAATGCCACAACTGTGTTTTTTTTTAATTGAACCGTCACCGTGGTTGAGTGAATGTGAGCTGCTGTGAGCCTGCTCCATACGCGGCAGGTATCGGCTGTACAGCACACACCTGGCTGCAATGACGGGGAATGGTGATCCTGGCGAACCCCGTCATATGACCCCTCAGATGCCGTGATCAACGCCGTGAGTGAAGGCAGAGGGAAATTTCAGGGCTCCAATCTGTTACCATGCAGCCTGGATGCTGCTGAAGCCTTCCAGGCCTGCCATGGTAAGTTCCCTGCTGCTCTGTGCACGAGGCACAGCTCAACAGGGACAATGTAAAAAAAAAGATTCACCCTAATAGATCTTTATTAGGGTGAATAGGACAAGGGATCAAAAGATCCCAGGTTCTAATCCACTAAGGCCTTAGGTCCGGATTAGGTCCGGATGTGTTCAGGGTGCGTTCAGTGAAACTTGCATAATTTTTCAAGCAAGTTCAGTCAGTTTTGTCTGCGTTTGCGTTCAGTTGTTCAGTTTTTTCTGCACAGGTGCAATGCGATTTGATGCGTTTTTCACGTGTGTGATAAAAAATGGAAGGTTTAGAAACAACATCTCTTAGCAACCATCAGTGAAAAACGCACTGCATCCGCACTTGCTTCCGGATGCAATACGTTTTTCACTGAAGCCCCATTCACTTTAATGGAGCCAGAGCTGCATGAAAAACGCAGAATATAGAACATGCTGCGTTTTTCACGCAACGCAGAAATGATGAGTGAAAAAAACGCTTATGTACACAGACCCATTGAAATGAATAGGTCAGGATTCAGTGAGGGTGCAATGCGTTGACGTCACGTCAAAGTAAAAAAAAACATTAAAATGTTAAAAGTTTAAATCACCCCCCTTTCCCAATTTTACATATAAAAATATACTAACATTAAAAACTAAATATATCCATTATTGCCGCTTCCAAAAATGTCAGAACTATTAAAATATATTTTTTTAATTCCTGTGCGGTGAATGAAAAACATACAATTTGCCATTTTTTTTGTCACCTTTCCCACACAATAAAGTTGAATACAGTGATCAAAAAGTAATCCATACCACAAAAATGGTACCAAAAAAACTACAGTTAGCCCCGCAAAAAAACATGACCTCATACAGCTCCGTGTATGGAAATATAAAAACATTATGGCTGTTTTTATAAGTAGTAAAACAAAAAAAACTACATAAATTTGCTATCGCTGAATTTGTATTGAGCCACAGAATAAGGACATCATATCAATGTTACCACACAGTGAACACCGTGATGTCAAAGTTCAATATTGATGGCAAATCCACCCAGCACCCCCACCAATCAGCTGTTTGAAGAGGCCACGGTGAGGGCTGCAGCATCCTCACAGCTTACCAAGCACAGCACCGTGCATTGTATTGTGGCGGTGTTTGGTATTGAAGCTCAGCCCCATTTCAGTGGGACATCTATTTCCTAGGAGGAGGCCGTGGTGCTTTCAAACAGCTGATTACCTGAATTGTTTTTAGCTGCAGATTTGGCAATTCAGGACCCTTCTTCTGCCATCCAAGATGGGTGTACACTTCTCATACTGTGCATATGGTAGTCCAACACACTTCCTGCTACCTTTGGATTGGCCAGTGCTGCTCAAATGAACAGTGCTGGCCAATCCAAGAGCGGGGATGGACAAGTAGGAAGTGCCTTTGACCACAGATGCACAGTGTGCATCGGGCAGTCTGAAAAGGGGTAGGCCATCTTCGATGACAGAAGAGGAGGCTAAGAATGAACGGATCTGCAGCTAAAAAAACTTTTTTTCTTGAACCAGAAAATCACTTTAACAAACATTTACTGCATTTTTGTACAAGAAATCTAATCCTGGCTTGTTATCTGAAGGTGACTGTTCTACTGTTCCACCGCTCTTAGGGCTTATGCACACGACCGTATGTATTTTGCAGTTTGCCAAACACGGATCCGCCAAAAATACGGATGAAGTCTGTGTGCATTCCGTATTGTGCAGAATGGAATAGCTGGCCCCTAATAGAACAGTCCTATCCTTGTCCATAATACGGACAATATTAAGACATGTTCTATTTTTTTGCGAAACGGACGGAAAAGCAGAAAGCACACGCAGTAACTTTTGTTTTTTTGTGGACCCATTGAAATGCATGGTTCTGCATGCGATCCGCAAAACAAACGGAACAAACACAGAAAGAAAATACGTTTGTGTGCATGAGCCCTTACAGTAAGGCCTCATGCACGCGACTATGTTTTACAGTCCGCAAAGCACGGATATCAGCTGTGTGCATGCCGCCATTTTCTATTTCCCTTCTATAGAAATCACTGGTCTGCAAAACGGACATGTTCTATTTTTTTGCGGGACTGTGGCATGGACATACGGATGCAGTACGCATTTTTTTGCATCTCATAGTAACATAGTAACATAGTAACATAGTACATAAGGCCGAAAAAAGACATTTGTCCATCCAGTTCGGCCTGTCATCCTGCAAGTTGATCCAGAGGAAGGCAAAAAAAAGGTAGAAGCCAATCTCCATTGAAAAGAATTGATCCGCATCCATTGTGCATAAAAAAATGCAGATAGGATGCAGAACAAAAATATGGTCATGTGCACGAGACCTAAAGAAGTCTTTTCTCTAGTGGATATGGAGGAAGAACTTCCCATTAAAGAGAGCACCAGCTATCGGCATACTGGATTCGTATGGACCATTTCTATATCTGTATAACTATCACACCCCCCTCTTCGCACGCCTAATAAATGTCATTATTTCAATCTTTTATTGAAGTAGAGGTTTTCTATACACTTTGTCCTTTTTTGTATAACCTAAATTCATGGTTCTAATTTTCCTCAGTCTAAGGCCAAGTTTAAATGCTTAGCTTATAATATGCAAATAATTGAATATTAATATTCACAGTATGAAGAAGCATAATAAATATAAGCAGCATGAAATATCAAGAAGCCGTGTGAGAGAGGAGCTCTTCCTGACAGAGTATATCTGGGAAACAGCTTGACATACAGAATAATAAGGATAATATCCTGACACCCGAAATGCTCTTTTCATCAGGGAAAAGAAAGTGTTGAGCAAAACATCATAAACAATGCTGCAAATATGGAACAATTTATACTCATGCAAAACAGTAACCCTTACAGTAACCCACCTTTTAGTATTATGAATACTGAGGCGCAGTATTTCTATGGTTCCATATTTATCTTAACCTGAAGGGTATGTCCACACGGGAAGTAATTTGTGATGGAAAAAACAGACACAAATTCACAGCAAAATCCACATGAACTACACGCAGATGGCCTCAATCACTTTGCTAGTACTGTAATACGCTGCAGATTTACTGCTTGCAAATACACAAAGGCAAGTCCACAATGTAGTCCCTCTATGGGAATGTACACTTTGCTTTGGATTCCTGATACAGAGCTCCCTGGCCTGCAGAAATTATTTGGAGGCACTTCGAAGCAAAGATTCATTATTGACTTCAATGTGTAGATTCTTCTTCAGTCAGCTCCCCCTAGTGGCTGAGACACACAACCAGAATATTATAATTTAACTATGGATGTAAATTGAAGCATTGGAGTTCTGTATCAGAAAAAAATGAAGCTCTATGCCATATATTTTAAAAAATCTGATGTTTAGACAAATATTGAAAATGGACACTACCATGCATAAATGGATCAAAATTTTTAAGCCAAGAAATACACTTTTTTAAATTACTCTGCATGGCAAAATAACTCAGATACATATCAAAACTGACCTAAAAGCAAGACGCATGATTACTGCATTTACTTACGTATTGTAAGTATATATGCCAGTGTTGTTAAAGGGAACCTGTCACCCGGATTTTGGGTATAGAGCTGAGGACATGGGCTGTTAGATCACCGCTAGCACATCCAGAATATCAATTTCCCATAGCTCTCTGTGGTTTTATTGTGTCAAAAAAAAGATTTTATCTATATGTAAATGAGGCTGCTAACATTTCCGGAGCCCAGCCACTCCCACTGTGAAGGAGTCCAGCACCACCCCGCATCCTCCAAATCTCCTCCTTGCTCCCCGACATCACAAAGCTAGAGAGCCATGATCTCGCGATGTGCGAGCTACCGCATAAGCAGTGTCGGCATAGTGTTCCTTTCCTGTGCTGGCATCAGCCTCAGGGAACGAACTGCGCATGCGCTAGCCCCCGCATCATGAGATTACAGAGCTCTAGCTTTGTGACGCCGGGGAGCAAGGAGGAGATTCGGAGGATGCGGGGCGGTGCTGGGTTTCTTCACAGTGGGTGTGGCTGGGCTCAGAGTCAGAGAACGCTGGACTCATCTCTCAAGCATGGAGGAGACAGAACTCATCTAAGGTTCGTTTACATATCTATATATTTTTACACAATAAAAGCACACAGAGCTATGGAGACTGGGTATTGCGGATGTGCTAGCGGCCATCTAGCAACTAATGTCCTCAGCTCTATACACAAAATCCAGGTGACAGGTTCCCTTTAGGCATCGCATTGCTTAGGCGTGTTGTGGATATGGGAACGATAATGAGTTGGTAATATATAACCTTATAATAAGACAGCAACAGAATAAAGACATTTTACATCTAACATAGCAATGGCAAAAAAACTGTGATCGGAAAAATCTATGAAGGAAACCTGCTATATACATAGTGGCTTCTTCAGTGACAACAACACCAGAATAATGGTAGGGACAGGGACAAGTGGACAAGACTCCTTTTAAGCTTTTTTTTTTTTATGTCAACAGTTTGTCTGCTGACTGGTGGAGCATATAGGTGCCAAAAGCAGGTCAGTCCCTGAGGCAACCCAATGACAGAGTCTGGAATGACTGCAAGTGTCAGAACAGCAGGCAAATAGGAAGCCAGATAGTCCAAGGTCAACCAGAACAGCAGGGGTTAATCCAGAGGAAAAGTAAGACAAGCCATTCAGAGTCAGGAGTCAAACCAACAATCAAACAAACCAGAATGAATGGACAATAACCAGCACTGGCCGAACAGAGCAGATTCAAATAGGGAACCAAGCATTCAGATTGGCTGCACTAAACTTTGCCCGTCAACTCACTGGGTGACCAGCCAGACACCTGGATTGGCTGGATACCTGAGCACCATGATCGCCTGCCCATACTGCTTAATGGCCTGCAGAGGGCAGAGACTGACATGGCAGGAGGTTTGTTGCAAGTTTCCCTTAGATTTTTTGTAGCAATGTGATCCAGTGAATGTATCGGAAAAAGTCTGTATATAATGAGCCCACTATTCTATAATAATGATAAAAATTTCATGTCATATTTAAAAGATGAAAACCTAGACACTGTATATTCCTGTAGACACAGGCTGAAGGCTAATAAGCAGGGGCCAATTGGCCATAGACTTTACAGGGAAATTTCCCAGTGGGCTGATGCCCAGGGGACCACCCAAGCTCTCCTCACGGCAGGCCAGTGGAGGTTTTGGGGCATGTATCTTGTACTGCTGGCAGTATTTTATGATGGACTGTGGTATTTGGCTCCTTTGGGGCGGTATAATGTGCCACAATATGGTATTCCTGGCCCTCTCCTCCATCAGTTTGGACCCTACAAAACAGGCCCACTTTTAGTATTTTTTTCCAGGGCCACTTTAAGCTCCCAGTCCGCCCCTGGTAATAAGAATCTGATTAATCTAACTGCCTTACAACCTATAATTTTTCTTAACCACAGATAATGAGACTTTTACAGATGGATATATATCTTCCTTGGGATCAAGAGGTTTTATTATAATGATGAGACAAGATCTTCAGCTAGGACAAAAGACGTAAAGAAGAATCTTCACCTCATAGTCTTTCGGTTGCTTTATTCGAACAAGAACAATGAACTTCTACATTTTGCTCTGCTTCAAGGCTTATCAATTGAAATCTGCAGTTGAGAGTTTTGATAATGCATGCCTTAAATGATCATTCAGAATGACTTGTGAGCATATCCCTTGTGTAACACACTTCAAAAAAAATAATTTAAGTTGGAATACTGAACATCCTCCTCTTACTGCAAACCACAGCATCTATAAAAGAGACTATCATCCGAAATGATTAACACCTTACAGCTCAAGAAACAAAGCCTGCCCTTTTATACAGGCAGCTGTGGATCATTAGCTCTAGTGATGGGACCTATGTGATGTGAATTTTTCTTTCTAATTAAGAGATGAGATTCTCTCTGTAACTATCTCTTCACTGGAAACGGAGAGGTGGAATTTCCATTTTGCACAGAATAGCCTTTTGCTCTTCAACAATAAGTTAAGCAGGTTCCTTTTTTTAAATCTCCATCCATCTGCTTCTACTGAACAACTTACTTTTTATTTTTGGAATTTAATTTCATCCATAACATTCTATTGCATTTCTGGTCAGAAGGTTATAGACGTAATTAGCTGCCATTGAGCTTCCCTTTAATACAGGTTCAGTGGATTAAATATGTAGCAAAATGGAAACAGGTATAAAGTGCCATTCAAAAGGTATGGGCCCCTTTCTAATTAATGAAGCGTGCAAAGTACTGCAGTCCTAGACTGCACTTTCCAAATGTCCATGACACTTACCTAAGATGAGCTAACCCTAACAGTACAGAAATATTTGTACTCTCTATCCTTTATGTCTGACGCACAATATAAGTATAGACATTTCTTTTATACTTTTTCAGGCCGTTTATTGATAATTAGAACTCTGAGAACTCTTTGTCAATAATACTGTAATACTAGAAAACTGGAGGTCGGCAAAGTATTATTTGAAGTAGCTGCAAAAATTCTACTGGTTTGGATTGAGATAGACATACTATGCATTTGGTAGCCCAAGACAGTTGGAAGAAGTCCACCCTCTTGGATAGTAGAAGAGGAGCCCAAGAATTAATAGATCAGAAGCTAAAAAGTTGAAGAGGAATTCTCCATGTAAGTGTTCTGTTTGTTCCCAGTTTAATGTGAACTTTTTTGCCTTGAACCACAGAGCCACTTTAAGCATTTTTTCCACTGTTCCATCGCTCTTACATTAAGGCATCTTTCACGTTCTCGTTCTCTGCTGAAACAGCCTGCAGGAGCTCTCTGGATCTAGCATAGCCGAATGTTACTGCAATGTCCACCGGCCCCATTGACATAATGGGATCTGGAGAAGAGGCAGCGTTTTTTTCCGGCCTAATCCCAGAATATTTGCCAGTTAGCAGCTGAATCACATTACAGTCAATGGGGCTGGCAGTAACATTTGGCTATGCCAGAGCTAGTGTAAAACTAGCTTTAAGAAGCCTTTTCACTAGTGACGATTGGACCCTATTTCCTCCAACTATTTAAGAGAACACCAACTAACATTTTTTTTAAATATATATTTATAATATAGTTTCCATATCAATACACAGATTTACATTAAAGGGGTTGGCGACTTTATTATCTTGATACCATGGAATTTTACCAAGCATTAAATGTCACTTACTAATACATATTTATTATAAGTTCTGGGCTGTTTTAAATATGCAAAGAGGTATCTTCCAAGGAAGAGAACTATCTTGCTAGGGAAGTGGCTCCCTATGAGTCAAAATCCAACTTTCCAACAAACCACTGGATTTGACAAAGCAAGCCACTAATTGTGAAATTTATTATCTCCCTTGCGTGAGAAAAGCGTTGTTAGAAAGTCGCAATTTATGTGTTTGCTAATTTTTAATTATGACTTTTGAAATAAATTGCTGCATCTCTTGGCTTCAATGCTGCCCTCGCTACTTTCCTTGTGGGGGGCGTGGCAGGGATGGGAAGGGAGGGAGCGTGACCACCACCCCAACAAATGTATCTTCATTTACACTGCTGGTTGAGAATCCTGAGTTGAGTATTTAGATCTATGGTGTAATTGGGAGGAATAGCAGTCGGCCAACAGCTAGGAATTGCAACCAGTTTTCTAGCTCCGAGAACTGATGAACTATTAGCTATATGAGGGTCGCCATATTCTAAATGAAATGAGATTCCCTTTTCTCCAACAAATCTTACTTCGATATAAGAATACACGAGACTTTCATTTTTCTAGAAAAGTTGTGCTGAATGGACAACATAGACTTTTTTCATTCTTATCTATCTTAAATCATAGAACTATCTTTACTGACAAATAACAGTAAAGATAAATACAAATAACAGATATAACTACAAACTGGTGCAGCAGCAGTATATGTCAGAAAAATAAATAAAAAATCGTACTCCAGTCCTGCATCAGTGATGTTATCTTCCCACCTGCAGAGCTGTTGTTCTGTGCACTCAGGTCACCGTGTAGCCAATCACTGACCTCAGCAGTATAGCGAACATGACTGCTGAGGCCAGTGATTAGCTGCAGCAGTGACATGGTGAATGGAATGCCACTGCTACCGGCAGTAAAACAAACACTGGACCACAGCGTGGAGCTAGTAGGACCACAGCGTGGAGCTAGTAGGACCACGGAGAAAAGGGGTAATTATGTTTTCTTTTGTTGTGCCAGTTTTTATTTATTTTGGGCTACCTATTTAAAACACTTGTCTTAAAGGAGTTGTCCGGGTTCAGAGCTGAACCTTGACATATCCCCATTTTTACCCAAGCAGGCCCTCTGATATGAGCATTGGGGCATTTCATGCTTTGATGCTCTCCTTTGCCGTGTGCTGAATTGCGCAGGACAAAGGCTTTTTTGGAGATCCGGGTGACATACCGGGCTCTCCATGGGTAAAGCTAGGAGGAGGCTTCCGCCTAGCAGCGGGTCCAGTGATGTCACCAGCACTGATGGGCAGGCATTAGCGCTGCCCTAGCCTAGCAGTGTAAAAATATAAACAAACAGCCCTTGCCCTGCGCAATACAGCGCAGGGCAAGGAAGAGCATCGGAGAATGAAATGCTCCAATGCTCATATCAGAGGGGCTGCCTGGGTGAAAATGGGGGTATGTCTGGGTTCAGCTCTGGACCCGGACAACCCCTTTAACTAAAACATCCCTCTCCTCACAGGGATGTCGCTCTGGTAGTTAGCTGAGAAGACATTTATGGATAACCACACAATCATATTGTAAAACACTGCAAAGAAAATGTATTACACTGTACTCGATGCAAATGAATGGGTGACCTTTTAATATATAGACATGCCAGCCTTCTGAAGCTTTTGATTCTGGCTACTACAGTGTGTAGTTCCCTGTGGGTGTCTGCTACTTAGGACAAACCCTTTAAATGACAAATATAGTCCTGCTACATCTGTAGATAAAATATTCATATAACTGTCACGGGAAAGTATAATGTAATGCAGTGAGAAGAAAATCTTTATTTATACAATATATAGAATAAATTGGCAATTAACATAGCTATCAATGTATACGTAAAAAGCACTTTAAATAAGGACGGTTACATCAGAATACCGCCTAATCACAGCGCCCAGACAGCCCTGACATCTATTTACTTATCAGGCAAATATTAGCCAGTAAAAGTACATTAATTTACTGCATTAAATGGTGATAAATGAACATAGCGCTCTGTGGCCAGGAGCTAATATCACCATCTGAATAAACATGGCCAATGTTTTCCCTGTGAAACCAAAAATTCAATTTAATTGCTTTTGTTTCAATGTAGCATTTTATGATACAAAAAGCCCGGTCTCATTTCTCAAGGGTTTCTGTACTACTATTCATTATGCATCAGCTTAGAAACATAAAGATTTCATTTCACGTTCCTGAAAGACATTACTGAATTGACCATTTCAAAATCTCAACTCTTTTTTTCCCCTTATTTTTTAAACATGGACGATATCTTCAGCATCCACATTTGTCTCCTCTGGCAAAGTGCCATTCTCTGCATTTGGAGGGAAAAAGAAGACTTTGTACAATTTCTAGCCTTTCTATTAAACAACAAAGCCTTGTTCAATGGTTAAGAAAGTACAAGTGATAATACTGCTTACACTGCTAAAACACAGAAACTTGACATCTTGCCTACAAGAGTGACCTTTCATCTTGAAAACCCAGACAGAAAAGGCTTCTCAGCAATGCTCAGCTCCTTATCCTTCTAACTTGAGGTGTACAATGTTTGCTTCTCATGATTGCATTAGCTGTGACCTTCTATTACCAAGTCAAGATCCCCCGTTATTTTGATGTAAGATGCTTCAGATGATCTTCAATTGTCTGGCTCAGACTTAATGTCCACAATAAGAGCACCTGGAAACAAAGCCGTGCATCATCTTTACTTCCTGCCTCTACTTCAGGTTTTAATTTAATTTCAAAGGCAAACATTGCGAGTAAGGGTGAAATCGATTGACAGGGTCGAAAGCAAGGCTTATGAGAAGTGGATTTACTAATGTTTCTTATGTTAAAGGGGGTCTCATCTCAGATATTGATGGCATATTGCTAGGATATGCCACCAATGTCAGATAGCCGTGAGTTCTACCACGGGGACCTGCTCCAATCTCCAGAATAGGACCCCTGAAGTGAACAGAGGGCAGCTGCAAATGCACGGCCACCTTCCATTTATTTCTGTGGAAGTTCGAAAAATAGGAGCTGATATCAGAGGTGAAACCCACAGCTATCTGCTGCACCACCATGTTGCATTCTCCTCTGCTTTCAGGGGGCCCGTTCTGGAGATCATAATGGGTTCCAGAAGTGGGACCCACATCTATGTGACGTTGGTTGCGTATTCTAGCAATATGCCACCAATGTCTAAAGATGATGAAAACATCTTTAATATATTTTAAAATGAATTACACTTATATATATTTTATAGCACAAAAGTCAAAATTGTGCACATAACATATTACATAAGAATCCACCACCATAAATTCCCTCTCTAATTCTCCCATTCATATTTATTTTGGAGCCACTAATTATTCCTAAACATTATTAACCTACTGACTTAATGAGGTTCTCTGGGAATTAAGAACAAAAAATACTTAACTATTACTGTTTTAAAAATATATTTCCAAATGCCTTTCATTGGTGATAATTGCCCATTTTTTCTAGAGAGCAATTATTTGGAGAAATAAAATGGCTGCTGTCCTATTAGTACACACAAAACCTGTCCTAATCACACAGGAGGACAAGTTACTTCACAACACTGATCCAAAGAGCTGCCTCATCCTCCTCTCGGCTCTGCTTGTCAGGGATTATGATCCTGAATACGGCTGATAAGATCTTCAGCGGAATCTCTATGGGAATGGAGTTCATCAGGAGACATGAAGTACAGAGAGGACGGAGAGGACAGACTATTGTAATGGAGACTGCACACAAATGCTGCTGCTCATCAGCCACATCCCTAACTCCTCTCTGTACTTCATGTCTCCTCATGAATGCCATTCCTACAGAGATTCAGGTAAAGATCTTGTCAGCTATATTCAGGATAATAATACGTGACAAGTAGGAGAGGAGGATGAGGCGGCTCTTTAGCTCAGTGTTCTGAAGTAACTTGTCCTCCTGTGTGATTAGGACTAGTGTTAATATTAATTGCGAATTTCGCAACTTCGCTAATTCGCGAATATTTTAAATATATTCACTATTTCAAATATTCGTCATTTTTTGACATCTGAAAACATGATTCCTCCCTGCTTCTTTCTTGTGGGTCAATGAGTCATAGGCCCACAAGCAATTTAAGCAGGAAGAAATAATGTTTTCATATGGCAAAAAAAGACGAATATTCTAAATAACAAATATATTCGCTATATTGCTATAACTTCGTTTTTTAGAATATTCGTCATATTCTAAAACAAGAATATATTGCAATATAGCGAATATTTGTAAAATACACATATAGACTGCAATTTAGCTAATATATTGCTATAGTATTTTTCTTTAATAGTGTAAATTATTTCCAAATCTGAAGTTCAGAAGAGACAAAAAAAATTTTACTCGAATTTTTTTTATAGCACTATATTAGCTAAATTACAGTCTATATGTGTATTTTACGAATATTCGCTATATTGCTATAACTTCATTTTTAGAATATGTAGCAATATAGCGAATATTCGTAAAATACACATATAGACTGCAATTTAGCTAATATAGTGCTATAATCTTTTTTTATAGTCTACTTTTTTATGTCTCTTCTGAACTTCCGATTTGAAAAAAATGTACACTATAAAAAAATAATACTATAGCACTATATTAGCTTAATTGCAGTCTATATGTATATTTTACGAATATTTGCTACATTGCTATATATTCTTGTTTTAGAATATAATGAATATTCTTAAAACTAATATATAGCACTATATTTACTGCTATATATTCTTTTCTGATCAACTTCGCATTAAGTGATTTTTTACATTTTAGATTAATCGCAATCACGAAAATAATCTCAAATACAAATATTCACGAACATGAAACGAATAATCTAGCGACTATTCGTGAAATATCGCAAATTCGGATATGGGACCTGCTGCTCATCACTAACTAGGACAGGTTTTGTTTGTACTAATAGGACGGTGGCCATTTTATTTCTCCTGATGATTGCTCCCTGGACAAAAGGAGCCATTATAACTAATGAAAGGTATCTGGGAAAATGTTTTTAATAAAGTAATATTTAAGTATTTTCATTTTCTTAATTTCTGGAGAAGCCCTTTAAAGTAAATGTGTCATCAGAAAATGGCCTATTATTTAAAACAAGCTTTTATATGAAGCACATTTTTATTGATGTTATTTTGGTGATGGTAGCTAAAATGTTCCTTTTCATTGTCTAAATCATGCATGATGGCTGACAGACTTATGTTTGCTGAAAATGTGATTGGTAGGGTGGAAAATTTTCGGCAAACAGCTGCTTAAAGTGTCTAGCCAGCATAAGCCTTTGTTGAACCTTTAAGCCTTTTGTGGTGCTAAGCGCTTTGTGCTATAAGTACTACCTCATCTACCAAATGGTGTCTCTCTATGTATAATGATGGTGAAACTTCCCCATTATTTGACAAAATGTTTCCTTATCTTGTGAGACTGCACATAACTTGCCAATCTGACACTGTCTGTGCTGACTGGACCGTATTAGATCGGTGAAGATGAGAGAGAACTCCTGGTGGACGCTTCTTGGCTAAACACAGATGTAGTTACATAATGGGCACCGGAATTATTGGCAGCCTTATTTTCGGACTGGGAGATTTCGAGGGGCCCTTATAATACTAAGCAGGGTTAATTCAGGCAAATACAGCTTTTTAAGTATTTTTGCTGGTGACAGGTCCTTTGAAAGTACCAGACATGCCCATATCTGTTCACTTCCTGATGGATGAAATATCATTTGTAGAATTAAGTCCATCGTGTCATAAAAGCTTTTGAATGTTGTACCCGAGTATATTTATTAATGTCTATCTACTCCCGAGGTCTAACAAGTAAAAAGAAAATGCATTTTTCAGTTTTTTCCAAAATATACCTTATTGCCTAAAGCGAAGATAAAGTTTGGAAATATGCCTCAGGGGTATCCTGCATTCTGTCTTCCTGCTATGTATAAAACATACTTAATAAAATTTTAAAAGGTTCAGTAATGTATGATCTGTGGTTGGAAATGGGCTGAGTGATTCCTTGCATTCAATCTTCATCACTTCTGTGTCTGTGCTCTAGTTATAAGCCAATAGAATCACCGGATTGTACTGTTACAATTAGACAAGGTAAAGGCAGTTACTTATACAACTGTAAAGACACATACTGTATGAAAAGCTGATCTGCCTCTAGAGTTTGAGTATTACTTTCTTTTCAGCGTTTCTGCAGTTTATTTTAAAGGGATTTTCTGATTTGCATCAATATTCTTTAAAATAGTAATTTATGAAGGTAGCTGTATTTCTCTAATGTATTTATTTTACCTTTATTGCTCCTATCTTCCACACATAACCACACATGACCATGTCAATGCTGCTCTTTCTAAATTCCTGTGATGTTATGTCCATGGGTGGGGCAGTGATAGGGGAGTGTCTATGTAACTAACTGGTGGGAGGAGCTATAAACTAGCTAGGCATTATTGGGAGCAGAGCTGGAGCTGTGGCAGCGAAAGAAGTGCATCATGGGTTTGGTTGGATACAGAAACAGGAAGTGCCACCTACAGGATGGAAACAAACCATACATGCTGACAATGGGTCAGAACAGGAGAGTTCAAAATGGAAAAAAAAATTGTGAAACTCCTTTAAATCCAGGCCAAAGTTGTAAGGGGGGCCCACTCCAACATGACCAGCATCAGCAATAGGTTCAGAATAAACTTACAATTATTTTAGTCTTCTTAAAGAAGAACCATAATGCACACACTCATGTCCAAGTATAAAGCTCACAGTCACAGAACAGGGGCAATGTACACCATAATACCATAGCAAAGTAATAACACACAAAAAAGGTCACCATGTACATTGCAAGTCACATCAGAGGGAATTTACATAATGATGTCACATGGAGGTGTAATGCACACATCTTGTCACAGCACACAAAGAATCCAACACATAATACTGAAAACAAGCAATAATGGAGCCCAATAGTGTATTGCAAGGGTATTTTCTACAGTGGGATGCGAAAGTTTGGGCAACCTTGTTAATTGTCATGATTTTACTGTATAAATCGTTGGTTGTTACGATAAAAAATGTCAGTTAAATATATCATATAGGAGACACACACAGTGATATTTGAGAAGTGAAATGAAATTTATTGGATTTACAGAAAGTGTGCTACAATTGTTTTAACAAAATTAGGCAGGTGCATAAATGTGCGCACTGTTGTCATTTTATTGATTCCAAAACCTTTAGAACTAATTATTGGAACTCAAATTGGCTTGGTAAGCTTAGTGACCCCTGACCTACATACACAGGTGAATCCAATTATAAGAAAGAGTATTTAAGGGGGTCAATTGTAAGTTTCCCTCCTCTTTAAATTTTCTGTGAAGAGTAGCAACATGGGGGTCTCAAAACAACTCTCAAATGACCTGAAGACAAAGCTTGTTCACCATCATGGTTTAGGGGAAGGATACAGAAAGCTGTCTCAGAGATTTCTGCTGTCTGTTTCCACAGTTAGGAACATATTGAGGAAGACCACAGGCTCAGTTCAAGTTAAGGCTCGAAGTGGCAGACCAAGAAAAATCTCAGATAGACAGAAGCGACGAATGGTGAGAACAGTCAGAGTCAACCCACAGACCAGCACCAAAGACCTACAACATCATCTTGCTGCAGATGGCAGTCACTGTGCATCGGTCAACCATTCGGCGCACTTTACACAAGGAGATGCTGTATGCGAGAGTGATGCAGAGGAAGCCTTTTCTCCGCCCACAGCACAAAAAGTGTCGCTTGAGGTGGGCTAAAGCACATTTGGACAAGCCAGCTTAATTTTGGAATAAGGTGCTGTGGACTGATGAAACTAAAATTTAGTTATTTTGCCATAACAAGGGGCGTTATGCATGGAGGAAAAAGAACACAGCATTCCAAGAAAAACACCTGCTACCTACAGTAAAATATGGTGGTGGTTCCATCATGCTGTGGGGCTGTGTGGCCAGTGCAGGGACTGGGAATCTTGTCAAAGTTGAGGGACGCATGGATTCCACTCAGTATCAGCAGATTCTGGAGACCAATGTCCAGGAATCAGTGACAAAGCTGAAGCTGTGCAGGGGCTGGATCTTTCAACAAGACAATGACCCTAAACACTGCTCAAAATCCACTAAGGCATTTATGCAGAGGAACAAGTACAACGTTCTGGAATGGCCATCTCAGTCCCCAGACCTGAATATAGTTGAAAATCTGTGGTGTGACTTAAAGAGAGCTGTCCATGCTCGGAAGCCATCAAACCTGAATGAACTAAAGATGTTTTGTAAAGAGGAATGGTCCAAAATACCTTCAACCAGAATCCAGACTCTCATTGGAACCTACAGGAAGCGATTAGAGGCTATAATTTCTGCAAAAGGATGATCTACTAAATATTGATTCCATTTCTTTTTTGTGGTGCCCAAATTTATGCACCTGCCTAATTTTGTTTAAACAATTATAGCACACTTTCTGTAAATCCAATAAACTTCCTTTCACTTCTCAAATATCACTGTGTGTGTCTCTTATATGATATATTTAACTGACATTTTTTATCGTAACAACCAACGATTTATACAGGAAAAGCATGATGATTAACAAGGTTGCCCAAACTTTCGCATCCCACTGTAAGTACTGATTGGTTCTGTTCCTTTTATTCTGTTCCCTTTTATTATAACCATTCTGTGTAATGATTCTTGTAATGTAGTACCCATTCCCATTGTGCTGATAAGACCACATTCCTGAGTGATCTCAGAGACATCCAGAGCACTCTGGAGGAGGAGCTAAAATGTTTAAACTCTATGAAACAATTACATTTGGGGCACTCCATTGAAGGCTTCATTCTAAGTATGATGGAAGTATAGATTTGCCCTATTTCTTGTACACCATAGGTGCTATGACATGGTGACCGGAGTGCCACCCCATATTGCATGTCCAGTGATGATTATTTAATTAAATTTTTAATATTCTGTATGTGCTTTCTCTGTTTTATCTTATATTGAATCAGTTTATTCATTCTCAAATATTTTACAAATAATAAAACTTAAAATAGAACCACATAAAAATGTTCCCACTTCTTGACCTCGAAGACCCAAAGTATACCATTGAACTTTTATATGGCATACAGTGTGGCAGACTATGTTTTCCTATACAGTGAAAGGTACACCAAATCATATCAGCCTGATGGAGAACAAAAGGACACTCTTTTGGCCTACATGGGGTGAATAGGCAACATGAAATATGTTTAACATTTGCTCTAGAAGCTAACAAATGCCTGGATGTAAGTTTCAAACAAATCAATTTTTTTCTATATTATATTAGCTGAAAAAAAAATTAATCTCAAAATGTTACATTGTGAAGTTAGCTACAGCATCGTGCTCCCATCTCTATCCTACACTAATCTCTCTCTCCTGATTAGTAAAACTTTTCACTTTTCTCTTTTATAGGTCAGTGCATAAAGCAAAAATAATTACTCCAAAGATGTTCACATTTTTATGTAGGATTTCACAGGTTCTCACTTGGCAAGAAACAATGTGCTCACTTTGCCTCAAGAAATATGAAACCTTTACCGATTCATATGATCATCTTCCTTATTACGCTTACCTTCAAGAATCCAGCAAGTCAGCCAAAGTCATTGTATTTAGCCAGGCTATATAAAGGAACACTTAAAAAGCCCAAGCTATCATGCCTCCATGAAAACAATATCAGCCTCACACCAACATAGTGTACTGCAATATTGGAATCAGGATTAAAACCTATATCTTCTGTATAATACATATTATCTGTCATTTATATACAATGTATATATTCTGAAGTGATAAACTGCGGCTGATACGCTGAGAATGGGTAGTGTAGAGTCGGAAATGAACACAAATGGACACCATATTGATAAGAGTGTATCATTAGGAATAATACAGTACCTAGACCAAATGGTAAAGAAAGCCAATTGTTTGAGACTTACTGAAAAATGTATAATTAACTCTGCAACCATAATCATCTATATAGCAGAGAGGAAAGAATGCTGTAGAGTGCAAGAGCAGTGGTATAGCATGGCACCATCAAAAACACCCCCTTGCCTTTCCCAGCTGTTCAGTTGCAGTGATGCTATATGGGAAAATAAGCATAAGGGTACGTTCACGCAGTCAGGTTTCCTGATGCAGCCCATATAAGGGGTGTGTCATAAAATAAAAGAAAGTATAGGACAGATACAGGTCTATTTTTTTTTTATTCACTCCTTGTTTTAGCACCCAAAACCGCTGAGGAATACAAAAATGCACTTAATCCTCTGGTGCGAGTGATCCTTTTTGTAGCAACACTTAAAAGATGGCAGTCCAAAACAGTTCCCCATCTTGTAATGTTGCATGCACATATATCATTGGGAGCAATAGCAAGAAGTTTTCTTAGGGTATGGCCACACGGTCAGGTCCCTTAAAGCAACTTTTCTGGCAACTAATTGTGAAATTAATTTGAAAAGGCATATAATGGTGATGCAACTTCTGGTTGGTTGTCATTGCATCTTTACATTATCACAGTAGCCACTCAAGGTCCACTGCCAGTTGGAAAAGCCCTTTAACCATTTTAGCAAATCGATTCTAAATAAATCATATTTGTCTTAAGTGTCTTACAATTTCCAGTCAAACCGAATCTTTTGTGACCTAATTTGGATGAATCTCTCAAGACGTGGGCCACCATTTTACAGGTCAGAAGACAGAGAAGAAGGTATCTGCCACCAAAAAAGGGATCATTTGTAGACCATATTTTAATTTAAAGGGAGCCGGTCACCACTATATGACCATATACAACACTTATATGGCGCTGTAGCACACCTATACATAATTCTAATGGTGCCTTTGTTATATTCTTTAGACATCCAGAAGCAGGAAAAACAACATTTATTTCATATGCAAATGAGCACTCGCAAGTGCCCAGGGGCGGCCTTCAGTGTGTAGTTGCACAGGCTGCTCTGCCTTTTTAACCGTTACTCCTCCCCAGCCTCTTCCTTTGCCAGCCCTCCTATTCCCTTGTATCATCCCTAGAACCCGCGCCGGCACACTGCTTCTTCGGGCCGGGGCATGCACACTGCAATGCCCATTTTGGGTACGGCATTAATTCAACTATTGCGCATGCGCCATCCGGCGAAGCAGTGCGCAGGCGCGGGATCTCGGCCGGACCTAGGGATGATACAACGTTATAGGAAGACGGGCAAAGGAAGAGGCTGGGGGAGGAGTAACAGTTAAAAAGGCAGAGCAGCCTGGGCACCTACACACTGAACGCCGCCCCTGGGCACTTGCGAGTGCTCATTTGCATATGAAATAAATGTTGTTTTTCCTGCTTCTGGATGTCTAAAGAATATAACAAAGGCACCATTAGAATCATGTATAGGTGTGCTACAGCGCCATGTAAGTGCTGTATATGGTCATATAGTGGTGACAGGCTCCCTTTAAGAATAAAATATGACAGTGCAGTGTTTGATACCACCGGCTACCACCTGTTTACCCATAGCCATATATGTCACTGTCACAATGACATTACTAATGCTTTCTTGGAGTTAAAGAGCTTGGGGTTTGGATACAGTCCTAGGAGACCCCAGATTGACATCCAAAACCTTTCTGGGCAATGTGAGCACTTTTAAATTTGGATCAAATTTATTTGTACCTGAATTCAATCAGCCAACCAATTCATTTGAATAGGACCAGAAACGAATTTCCAGAAATGCTTTCATGTCTACCACTGACCCTTTTGGCATTCTGGTGAGGCATTTCACTAGTATTTAAAGATATATGCAACTGGCAACGTGATATGAAATTATCTGTGATTTCTGTTGCTAATTCTATGGTGGTCTGATGCCTGCATTTGTAATTGAAGAAAATGACAAATTTTAGTTAGAAATAGGTGATCATGAAGATGTCATTTTTTTCCATCCAAGCTTACAGACCCTCTGAAATCTATCCATGGCCCCCTGACCTGTGCCTTACAGCATGACCACCTTTGACCACATGTAAGCATACATCCGTCAGTATATTGATTGGGAAGTTTATCTACTAAATGATACATTATTAGCCTAAAATGTTACTGTCTTGATTCTGCGGATAATTACCAAGTCTGAAAAGTTTCCCAGCATCTAAATTTGTGTCAATTTATTTGACTTTACAGAGGAAGTTTTCTGCCAGCGGAAGTAAAATCAAGGCATGTCCTTTATACAGGACGGGTGCACTCTGACAGAACTGTCAGCAAGAAGAAAGCCTTTCTGACACAGAGTCAAGAGTTTGCTTTGCTTTTTATTTTTCTTGTGATTTTTTTTTTTAAACTTTACACCTTATAACTTCCCTTGACATTTCAAATTACTTCATGGAAGTCAAAAGATAAAAGTGTTGTGCATTTGCTTTGTGAATACTGACATTTAAAGAAATTTAAATCTCAGATCCTCTGATCACAATCATTAGAGCAGCAACAGCTGAATCTCTGATGTAACATCACGTACTTAGATTTTTTTTCCAGACAAAAACCGCAGTGCAGTGTTGGAGAGAAAAGCTAAGAAAAATTATAATACAAAAAAAAGAAGATAAGTATTGTAAAATGTATCCTCAGCTCAATTGCTCTCTCACGGTGTGCAGTGCCATAAACCAAATACCTTTCTAATTTCACGAACCTGAGGGATGACAGGAGATCATTTTAAAGCATCAGAGGCCACAGTTCTGAAAGCTACCCATCCACTTAGAGTACATGTGACCTACACAGACAGGTAGAGGCCACACAGTGCCACGAAGATAATTAGTGAGTTTTCTTGATTATATATTTTGCATACCTGTTAATAATTAGCGCTCACCCAGAAGGAAGGAAAATGTCTCTCTAGTGCTATCAATGTCCAAGTAAAAAGAAAAGCTTAAATAGAGGCCCATCTGTAGGATGGTTGTTTTGGGGTTCTTTCTCCCATCAGTACAGAGATGGGGACTGGTTGGCCAAATTAAACACCTTTCCGCCAGCTCTGGGTGGGGGATACTGGTTCAATAACCAACCCCTTAGTCTTATTTTATGGGTAGGACATTTACTTACAAGGTAGATACCTCTAGGTGACACTCAAGAGCTTTCTTCCGTCTGGAAAAAAGCTAATTGGCATGTTTTTTCACAAATACAGGAGGATACAGTACTACATACCTATTACATCCAGTGATGTTTCCTCTGATGTAGCTGTTCTCTTTCCTCATCTTCTCCATTCAGGCCCAGACAACGTATGATGACTTCTTTCAGCCACATGTTGTTTCTGCAAAGTTTGCCACACTGACATCTTAGGTTCTTCACTTTTCTATCATCTTCCTCCTCCTGGTACCCAAACAGTCAGTATTAGCCTGCTGCTACACCCTATACTGTGCTTGCTGTGCCCCCCAATGCCCCCAAATACTATACAGGTGAAACTCGAAAAATCTGAATATCGTGCAAAAGTTCTAGGCTCAGTTAGCTAGTCAGCTGATTAATCCATACCCCCTGAGCAAAGGATAACTGAGATTGTGACTTGGGGGTTTTCATAAGCTGTAAGCCATAATCATCCAAATTATACCAAATAAAGGCTTGAAATATCTCGCTTTGCATGTAATGAGTCTATCTCATATGTTAGTTTCACCTTTTAAGTTGCATTACTAAAATAAATGAACTTTGCACGATATTCAAATTTTTCGAGTTTCCCCTGTACAGCATAAATAACAGGGCTATACATATAGTCTCCAAAGTGCATCCATAAGTCCCACTAATAGTAATAATTTGTTCCCAGAGAATACTATGTGAAGTGTCGCTCTAGAAATGTGCATATGCCTTATTATGTCATTGTAAGAAGGTATACGTGGGATAACCCACACAAGAACTATGAAAAAGGATACAGCAACATCTGTCCAATATCCGTTTGGCATTACCCGATAGGTCTAATGGGGACAAACTCTTGACATCGGTGGCATCTCATTTCTTGGGGGTAGGTATAGTGACCTTAGGATTGTAGGATTAGATCTTATTCGCGACAACATCAGGGGCACACGGGAGTCCCAACAGCTACTCAAATCTGAGTCTAGGTGGATCTTCAACCTCAGATCACTTGCACCGCATGGTCTCAATGAGGAACTTCAGTTCACTGGTTATTACGTATAATTAATCAACACTTATTATTTTGTTTCACTTTTTATATTTAATTTTTATTGATGTTTTGCTCGTTTCTATTTCTTGTCTGCACTTTAAGGTCATTTCATTGGTCTTGATGTTTGTTTTTAAATTTGCACTTCGCACTTGGCACTTTATTGAGGGATTCACGTTAAGGGACCATATTTATGACTCAGGTTGAAGATACAGACGGGATCACTCTTGAGGGCTTGTTTTGGGCTATTATCCATATTGAAGATAAGGATAACTACACACAATATGGACTCTATTTGGATGCCTATGGATATTTTTGTATATGTTATTATGTTCTTCTGTATTAGCATATACTAATTTCCAACATCACTATTGGTGCTCTCCGGTGTAGGCCTATTTGACCCAGGGTTTTGGGTTATTCCCGAGCGTGTGTCTGATGCGTGTTATAAAAGATTATTTATATATTCAATGATTCATCAATTGGTTATTTGTCATCAGGTTTCATCTATTGGTGTTGTAATCATGTTCTAATTTTACATGAATTTGGATTTATTATTTAATTGTTATTCATCATGGGGTGTTTAAGAAATGTTTTTAAAATGTACGATGTATTGTTCAAGTGGGGTACCTTACACAATGGTTATTGAGGGTATTTACAGTGCTGCCCATAATTATCCATACCCCAAATTTTGACTTAAAGTTACTTTTATTCAACCAGCAAGTAATTTTTTGACAGGAAATTACATAGGTGTCTCCCAAAGGATAATAAGACGATGTACAAGAGGCATTATTGTGGGGGGGAAAAAAACATTTCTCAGCTTTTATTTACATTTGAGCAAAAAGTGTCCAGTCCAAAATGATTCATACCCTTCTCAATAATCAATAGAAAAGCCTTTATTGGCTATTACAGCAATCAAATGCTTCCTATAATTGCAGACCAGCTTTTTGCATATCTCTACAGGTATTTTTGCCCATTCATCTTTAGCAATGAGCTCCAAATCTTTCAAGTTGGAGAGTCTTCTTGCCATAACCCTGATCTTTAGCTCCCTCCACAGATTCTCAATTGGATATAAGTCTGGACTCTGGCTGTGCCACTCCAAAACGTTAATGTTGTTGTCTGCTAACCATTTCTTCACCACTTTTGCTGTGTGTTTTGGGTCATTGTCATGCTGAAATGTCCACTGGTGCCCAAGGCCAAGTTTCTCTGCAGACTGCCTGAGAATCCTCATGTATTGCTCTTTTTTCATGGTGCCGTTTACTGTGATTAGGTTCCCTGGTCCATTGGCTGAAAAACACCTCCAAAGCATTAGGTTCACACTACCATGTTTGACAGTGGGGATGGTGTTCTTTGGGTTAAAGGCTTCTCCTTTTTTACACCAAATGAAGGAAACATCATTGTGACCAAACAATTCAATTTTTGTTTCATCTGACCATAACACAGAAGTCTTCTTCTTTGTCCAGATGAGCTTTTTCAAAGGCCAAGCAAGCTTTTGTGTGCCTGGTCTGCATCCGTGGAACCCAGCAGTGTGCAGTGTCTGTTGGATTATCTGCCTTTAGACATTGCCACCTGCAGAGCATAGATTCACCAGGATGGCCTTGGTGGTGATCTTTGGATTCTTTTTCACCTCTCTAACTATCATCCTGGCCAGCACAGGTGTCACTTTTGGCTTCCAACCACGTCCTCTGAGATTTTCCACAGTGCGGAACATCTGTTCCACAATAATGCCTCTTGCACAACGTCTTATTATCTTTTGGGAGACACCTATGTCATTTCCCATCAAAAAATTACTTGCTGGTTGAATAAAAGTAACTTTAAGTCAAAATTTTTCAGGGGTATGAATAATTATGGGCAGCACTGTATACCCATATATGCGCATATATGGTTTGGTGTACCATGGTAATTATAAAATAATTAATCATGGTTGATTGACAATATGCGATGAGCTAGGGGTTTTATCTAAGTTGTTGGTTTATTTTATTTTTAGTAATTATGTGTAATCTTGTATAATGAGGAATTATTGTATTTATAAGGTAATTAATGAGTGACAAATAATCTGTGAGGAATCATGTATTAGGTGCTATAATCATGTTTTTGATTTGTTTATCAATTATAGATTTTGTATATATTTTTTTAGTTATACTCATTGATATGGGGGATGTTTTTGCATCGATTTATATCTCTTTGCTTATGCAGTTTGGGGATTTATTTAGAATCTAAATGGATCACTTATTTAGTAAAATAAACTTATGCATGCTTCCATAAATATGTACATATGTCAATTACATCTTTACCACATTTTTTATATGTTTTTATATATGTTTTTCATATATGTGCACTTCCGGGAGTGGAAACGCATCCTGACACGCTTCCCTGGGTCAGGCGCGGGCGCACACCGGTATTTTCAGCCCAGCGATGCTGCTTCCGGTGTTTGGAGCGTGTTGCGGGCGGGCTTCCAGTCTGGCGCCATCTTGCGCATGCGCAGATGGATTTTCGCCTTGCTATACCATCTTTCTTGGCACCATTATCTGCGCATATAGGTCCTGCACCGGGGAGTTTAAGGTAGTTTTGCCGCACTTTCTCTTGCCCCTCCTTATTTCTTTTTATCATTTGATTGTCCACAGTTGATGCCTATTATTATTCAATAATGTATGTATATATAAATATGGGACACATTGATGGAACATGGACCCCTGAGGAAGCCAGCATTGACTGGCGATACGCGTGTGGACTTCCCTTACCTACACATCATGTCTGCCTATCTCCATATTTGATAAGTATTTTGTGCATATATTTGTTGCTTTATTCATGTCTTTTATATTACTTTGGCAGCACATATATGTTCACATCTGATGTGTGGTGTCTGTAGGTTTATGTGTTGGACGAATTTGCAGTCCACACATAGGTATGTAATTGTATACAATTCATTTTAAACGCCTTTGACTTTGTGGTTCTTGAATAAATTATATATTTTTTAATGGGTGCGGCCCTTGTATGCGGTATTTCTTACTCTTCTCTTGGTTTACTTGTTCCCAGAGTGCCCTTATTAGTAATAGTGCCTCCTATGGTGATAACCTTCTCTGTGAGTGCCCCTATTAGTAGTAGTCGCCTCCATATTATGCCCAATAATAAAAATTCCCCCACAGAACCCCCAGTAGTATTAATGCCTCATAGCACCTCCAGTAGTGATAAAGTTCTCCAAAATTCCTCCAGTGGAAATAAGACCCTCTAAATTGGCCACAGTAGTAATAATTCCCTCCTGTAGAGCCCTGATTAGTTATTATGCCTCCCTATAGTGCCTCTAGCAATTTTATTGACCCCCTTTAGTGTTCCCAGTAATTATAAAAATAATGACCCCTGTAGTAGCCCCTATAGATATAATGCCCTCTGTAAGGCCCCTTACAGTCCCCCAGTAAATATAATTCCCTCGATAATGCCCCTAGTACGGTAGATATAATGCCTGTAGTGCCCCTCATAGTGCTTGCGTGCTGCCAGTACTTATAGTGCCCCAAATATTTATAATATGCCCCTGTAGTGTCCCCAATACTTATAGGGCCAGTTGTAGTTCTTATGCCCCCCCCCCCTATATAGTGCCCCAGTACTACTTTCCCCAAAAAGTGAGTTAGAAAAGAATTTCTCACCTGACTCCCTGCTGCCATCTACAATGAAGGTCACAGGCCTGAGTTACCGGTTTCTCAACACAGGTGGTCAGGATGACGTCATCATTTGTGACCACCTACGTCATTCTACTGTCTCATAGGCCTTAGGCCTAATGGCATTAACCCTGTGTCCTGCCACAGTAATTGCCGGTATTGCCGTCCTGAGGACAGCGATGCAGTTGTATTGTTCGTGGCCAGTACATTCAGGGCCCTGGACAAAACATCCAGGATGTTTTGACCTAGCAATGCCCCTGGAAAATGCCACCAATAATTTTATCAGCTGGAACCAAAGCCTTATGAATGCATTACATAAAAATCATGGTATTAGTCCTAATACATCCAATTTTTTTTATTTAATGGGGTTCCCTAATTTATAAAATAGAAGGGGGTAGTAGAATTTGCCCATTTCACGACCCTGCAAAATTACAACCAAGGTGGCACCTCTACCATGTTCAAGAGAGAATCATTGTCTGGATTTTTACTGAAAGAAGTTGTCTGGTTTAGAAAACACATAAGTAAAGGAAATGGCCACTTTCTAGCCACTGTTGACTAATTTGTAGGTAAGATAACTATATGACACTTACTAATATAGCCTTTGTTAAAAATTCAATGTCTTTTTCTATATTTCATGAAGTATGCTCCCATGTTGGCAAAGTCTTTTGTGCTGTTCACAGGGAGGTCCTGTCCATAAAATGGCTGCTGGTGGAGGGACATTTGACCAAACAAATGACTCAGCCTCCTCCATTTAAAGACAGTGTACCTGGACTAGACTCGATTTGAACAGAGTAGACATCACATGGTGATGATTTTCCTGGTCACATGACCCTCCACCAGCAGCCATTTTATGGACAGGACCTCCCTGTGGACAGAATAAAAGAGCTGGTAAACAAGGGGACAAACATTATGAAATATAGAAAATGGTGCAGAGTATCAACAAAGGCTATATTAGTAAGTACCATGTACATCACAAACATATTGGTCAATACTAACCGGAAAATGGCCAACCCCTTTAAGCAATTCAGGATAAATAGTGGGAAGGGGCAATTTCTCCTATGGGGGAGGAACAGGAGAATTGAACAGTGAGAGACCTGCAGCTTATTTACTGCTGCAGGTCTCTCACTAATCAACTTATGGTCAGTAGACCCCTCTGACAAAAGTCGTGTTCCTGCAGCTGACTCAAATCAAATGGCAACCACACCAATGTCAAAAATGAATGTTACTGTCTTAATTTGTAGTTGAGAGCGTTCTATTGAAAAGGTGAACCAAAACCCAGAATTTATCTGTAGACTCTGTTTTGCAGCCACTTTCAATATTATATTAAAGAAATTCATCATAATTGAGTCTTGAGCAGCCATCGCTCATCCCCATCTTTCCTCCACTGACGAGAGGCGGTTATCAGAAAGGAACGCTTTCTTCCCGATAATTGGCTGCTCACTTGGCATGTGCAAATGCTCTTTAGCCTACACCATGCCTTGATTGACCATCCCTTCACTTTTATCTGGCTTCAGTGCCACATGCCCTTTTGCCTCTCTATGGCTTGTGTAGGCTATTCTCAAAATGCATAGTGCTATGGCAGTAATAAACTGTGAGTGACTTTACAGTTCTGAAGTTATCCTACTTGGCAGTAAAAGAGTTACTGATCTGGTGTTGGTCCAGTGACATCCAACGGCTGCAGTCAGGCATGATAACAAGAGATAAAAGGGATATTATATATCAATGTATAGTGTAACAGCCCCTCTAAAATACATTAGCAACTGGATCAAAGAAATGCTTTAAAATGAAATAGAGCTATTAGGCTCAATGAAGCATATCCCATCTTAGCTCTCTATTTCCCCTATATGAATATCCAATTGTTCAGGAATGACCCACGCCTTTGTCTCGGCAGCAGTGCCTGGCGGACCATTCCATACATTAATTATGTTCAAAGTGGAAAAATGATTCCGATAACATCCCTCCTCAATTTGTTTATGTTTTACTTCTCGTTCTGCCGCTTTACTCTGTTATCTGATTTTAATTTAGAACGGTCACTTGTTACCTTCTTTCCCTCACATTTGAGAATAGATGGTGCTTTTCTACATTTATAAACGGCAGCTCTATCCTACAACCATTTATCTACCCTCTTTAGCCATGCTTAGGCCGGATTTGTGAGAATGCTTTCTAATGATCTCTACGTGGCAGTGTCTTCTGAATCATTTGATCATTTCTGGCCAATTTGACTTATCTAGATCACATGTATAAAAATTACACAAACTAAAATAAATTTGTATAATGTCACCACTGTGTATGTTGATTTCTTCCCTTGGCGTCGCTGTGCGAAGTGAGTTAATTTCCCAAAAATTCACAATCCATAAAACAAGGTGATCGCGCTGCCTTCTACGGACTCCAGCCACAATGTGTAGAAAGGGAAAGTCACGGCTCTTTTTCATGCAGCCCCAACACAGAACTCCAACAGAAAGACGTTCTCCTCCACAGATATCCCCTCTACGGATTAAAAGGTTTCGGGGCACATAGTGAAGCTCCACCAGTTAACGTATAAATTTCTCTTTTATTATACTCACAAGGGGAATAAAACAACCGGCATCAAATGCAA
This sequence comes from Bufo gargarizans, assembly GCF_014858855.1. Classification (NCBI taxonomy): domain Eukaryota; kingdom Metazoa; phylum Chordata; class Amphibia; order Anura; family Bufonidae; genus Bufo; species Bufo gargarizans. The sequence continues at coordinate 638,451,057 of NC_058080.1, read as the reverse complement.
ATGTCTGCAAAAGTCTGCAACACCCCCCGACCCGGGTTTCGCCAAACAAGCTTCGTCAAGCTGTGACTTTCCTTTAGAAGAATTTCCATGCATAGAAAAGTTGCAATTTTTTTTTTTTGCAAGCCATGTTTTGCACAAACATCTGCTACTTTTTGGCCATTTACACCATACTCCCCACTGTTCTAAAAACAAGGTAAAGTGTGGGTGTAAGGGGCATGGCCTATGCTGCCCAACAAATTTAACGGGGTTGTCCGATTTCATGATATTGATGATCTAATGAAATAACGAAGCAGCTACACCCTCTTCAAAGAACTGATAGGCGGAGTGCTGGGAGTGATCTGATATTGGTGATCTATCCTGAGAATAGTTCATTAATATAATGAAACTGGACAATCCCTTTAAGATATTTATGTTAGAAAGCTGGCGTAAGTTACCCCGGTCTACCAAGGTGCGACTGAATTATTTAGATGCATGCGCCTCTTATATCATGCACCTCTTGTACTAAGATCTTAGTAAATGTCTTCCAGTCTCCAAAAACTCAAGTATACCAATCACAAAAAAAAAAATCAAAAAGAGACAGATGGGAACACAGGTGGAGTCAGTCAGTTTAATTTTTATTAAAGTGGTAATCCAGCTCTAGCAAGTTATCGCCTGCCGCCTGTCCCTAGGATAGGGAATAGCTTTTTGATTGGTCCCCTTGAAATGAAAAGAGCGGCAGGCTGAGTATGCTTAGATTTTTGCTCCACATGTGCCATGTTTCTATGCCGTTCAGGGGGTTTAGATGCTGCATTACTTATTTATGTATCTAGTCATGCACTGTATCTAGTCTAGTCACTGCACTATATTTTTACCTTCACTTACTAGCAACTAGCTTTTATTTTGTGGCTGTTAATTGGTTTTGTGGTTGTGGTTGGAATCTTATCATTTTGAATACAGGACTTATTGCTCCAGTTAGTGTATCCTTCATTATATGTCATGGGACTTGGACCTTAGTTAATTTTGTGGACGGTCCATTATATTTTTATTTTGCCATCAACCCGTTCAGAAAAGGGGGCGTGGAGTGGGCAGGACAGATTTATCATCATTTATTCCAGTTTCTGTGTAAATTATGATTGAAATCTACACCAGCTGCAAACAGGCCTATATTTCATTCTAGGCACACAAAGTTCCAGAGGAAGCGCTTAATTTATGACATCATAAAATGAAGTGCATCCTCCAGCTGAGCAGGTGATATCAAGACCGATGTAGAAAATACCAGTCTTGATAAATATCCCCCCATGTATTTACAGCAGACAAATGGTGTAATTAGTATGTAAATCTCCTGCTTCCCTATACACAGTATATTTTGAACCACCACTAGGGGAAGCTCAGTTCATTAGAATTTATACAGTTACTACTGAAGTCAATGCAGGCTGGATAATCCCTATACACTATGCTCTCTCTAGTGGTGGATGCAATTTTTTTTTATGAATCTGTGTCAGGGACAAAAAAAAAAAAAAAGAGTTCACCCTGAGCCCCATAGCAGACATGTGGTCTGCCTCCATGGAAGGCATGCCGCTGATTGTGTCATTCATCCATTATTCCTCCTAGCAACTTATTAATACTGTGACAACTGGGTGTTACTTGGGGATGTGTTCCTAAGCTGTCCACTCAGTGATGATAGTGTCAGACTTGGTAGGGACAACTTGTGTTGAGAAGGGGACTTGTAATGTACGTATTCAATTTAGTCACAGATATCAGAAGGAATAAAAGAGGACAAGCACAAAGCAGAGTTATGAGAAAAATGCTCCAGAGTTCTTATTTCCTTAGGGAATGCAATTATTTACTACACTACCCCTATATATAAATAGCATGGTTTGGCACTCACCCACTGTAGCTGGCCAGCTTGACCTATCCTAGGTTGCTAACATAGCGTATATGTTTATACAGCTAGACCACCAATAACCTTAATACAGTTCCTAAGTTTGTGTGTTAAATACAAAAGCAGAGTTATTTCCAATGACTTCATGTTTTGGATGTCAAATAACTGTTATATATATTGTGTTCACAGAAGCAGAAAAGATAATATGCCTTTAAGATTCATTATATGGATGTGAGGTTAAACTGTTGTTGCTGGGAAGTAGTCTTGACCAATCACAGCCAGCCTCACACACAGCAGGAGTTTTGACCAATCACAGCCAGCCTCACACACAGTCTGTGTGGGAAATTCCCCTAGCGGGAGCTGATAGCACTTATTATTCACCAGAGAGAGAAGCTGAATAGACATTCACTCCACTAAGAGCTGTGTTTTCAGGAAGCAGAGAGGCCAAAATAGTTCCACCAAATTTAATTGCAAACTACAAAGTTCACAATCCAAATTAAAATTCCATATTGCAATCCAAATTGCATACAACCATACCAGATCATACTCAACCAATCTGCAAAAAGTTACTGCTAACTGCATACTGCAAATTGCGACCAAATTCAGGAAGTGAACTATTAGTTAGACCTCAGATATACCTCTCAGAGAGATCATAAAGTGCTTAAATAACTTAAAGTGAGAGTACAGATACTCAAGAGAGAAATATATCCACAATTTTATGTTGAATGACAATATTGAACAGTTGAACCACCATCTTATGCATACCGCAATTTTGTGATATCTTTTCAACACGTGTTATGTACATGGACTATCTGCTGCGGAGGCTGCAATGTTATATATGAAGAAAAGTTGAAGTTAATTAAGAAGTTATTTCAAGCATTTGGTGTGCTCATTAAACCTACTGTTTCCATAGAACGGCGCTAGAAGAATTATAGAGTAATAGACAGTCTGGTTAGACTAAAAGTCAGAGATATCAAAATTCTTCTAATGCCACAGCGCAAAAGGCACTTTATAGTGCTGCGCCTGCCACACTCACCAGGGCACACTCAGCACCTAGGTCACAGCACCCGCCAACTATGCTCAAGTTGAAAGATGACTAAAGACGGTCAGTAACTACATTTTGTACTATGTTTGCTAACAACCCTATGATTTATGAGCAGATTATCACATATCACTGGCGTCTCAGATCATACAGTCTACAGTATTTTGGCCAATTAGCTTTAATCAAACTACAGTTATTAAATAATTATACGTATTATGCCGACAATGGATTTTGGCTATAATTTCCCTGTAATATGAATGACATCAATGAAACATAGAGAAATGTAGACAACGTGTTGCACATGTAATGACTCATTTACTACTGCTCAACAATAGCAAACAAAGCAGCCCGCCGTTCCTCCTTTATTACTGCATTCATCTCTCTGGTTTCAGTTGTTTTCATAATATTATTCCTTGCTTCAAATATGATGAAATTGTCATTTCTCTTCAGATGTTGTTATTTATTCCTTCCAATCACATATTGTTTAAAGACAAGCATCAGACACAAAATGCCACATCTGTCATTCACTATAATTATGTGTATTCCCTAGTATCCACAATTACCTGCTTTTAGTATTTAACCATCTTAAAGATGGAAAATCTACCATGATATGATTACATATGTTGATAGCTATAGTAGTTCTCAATGGTCTGAGAGGGGAAATAGATGGACTATGCTTCCCAATGTTCCTTAGATATTTGCAGAAGGAGGCTCTGATGATAGGGGCAGTAGTCCAGGTCATGTGGTGATCACACAGGTACAGGACTGATTACAATACCGATATCCGTGTCATGTAACGTGTGTGTACATGACATGACCAGGACAGAGGTTTACCTACTGATAATAGGCTATTGATAATAGGCTATAAAATCACAGCAAGCAGAGATCTTGAAACCAGTCATAATCTTCACTGACTGAAAACCTAATGCTTTTTTTACCTCCAATTTTTTCCATCTATTCTTACCAATTAGGCCTTATACAAAGTTTTGTTAAATTTGGGCTATTTAGGTCCCACCCCAGGGCAAGACCCAAACCTTCCTCAGAAAGCCTACTGGGTGTGGTTTACATAAGCCAAATTTAGGACGATCCCAGAAAATTTGTGACTGTTGGCACTTATGGTATTAGGGCTAGTTCACATTAGCCTGTACGATTACAACCAAACATCTGGAATTAAATCATATTCCCTGTGTAAGAAGGTTGAGTACATCCCTAGTATATTCCACAATTTCCTGTAGAAGGAATTGCTAGGCATGGTCCGTCTATGTGTTGAAGGACGGAGGACGCAGAAGCAGGCAGCGTGCAAGGTCAGATTACTGACAGCCAGGGACTGTAGGTAAATGATTAAAGCCAGGTCCTCCCCAGCAGCTGATAACAGTGCCTGGGCTGTGTGCACTTCTCCCTGCGCTTGGCAGACACTCCCTCACTCAGCAGAGCTGGAGAATGCAGAGTTGGAGTAGCGCAGAGCAGGGAAGGGAGATCTGCCATCTTCTCAGTGTATAAATGAAAGCAAATGAACACAACCTAAATTAGGAAGCTGGTCACACTTATATATAATGACGCCCAAAGTATGTAAACGTTATATTGAATTATGGATAGTCTTAAAAGATTGGTCTTTAATGATATAATTTTAAAATGATAGGCTCAACAATTACTTGTGTAGTAACACAAACCTCTCCTGGAGGACAAAAAGAAAAAGTATTGTTCCCTGCCAATTACAGTGAACTGGTCGAGTTCGAAAAAATGTGGAGCCAGGAGGTGTGAACACTGGCCCACTCGGAGGAGTGAGTTAGGGAAAACAAAGGTGATAGAAATAAAGAGAGGGAGACAGATGCTGGGTCTCAACCCCTACATATATCCCTGTGTTCTATCATATACACTCCTTCCGTCTGACCCTAGATGGCCCTCAGACCTAATGTTTGACTGCCCAGCTTCGTCGGAAGTAAAAGGACCAGTCACCTCTAGAAGATCAGATGCAATGGAAAGAAAAATAAAGACAAAGAAACTTGTCCCTGTCCCTACGCGTTTCACTGGCTTGCGCCAGATCATCAGGGGACTCAGATATAACCAGGACCTCGAGTGGATAGTGACAGGCAGTATGTGCCTATCTCAGCTTTCAATGTTACGCTGATGCAGCAAAGGACACAATCCTATATCATGTGTGACAGGCAGTACTTAGCTTGCTCGGTGTTCTGCTCGGGTCCAGGGTCCGCACCTATCCTGCGTGTGGCAGTGGGAGCGGGTAATTCGCGCTGGCGTCCTTTTAAAGACGCGCGCGTCCTCTAGGCTCCTCCCCCCGTGCCATGTGATTGATCACGTGACGTGCGTCATTTTGTATGTATACATGAAAACACTAATTATGACACTCGACTACAGCTGCGGAGCTGCTTTATACATACATGTATTTATTTATTTGTTCATGTTCACACTGCATATGCTTTTGAATGTTTAATGTTTTTTGGTCATTCTTCTCTACACCACCTACAAATGGCCATCCAAACTGCAACATGTTTAACTTGCCCAAAATACTCTGGGTAGCGCCTCCCATGACATTAAGGAGTGACGCACCTTCACCTGACTCGTCAGGAATAGGGTTTACGGTGGGGAGTGGGAGAGGCTCACCTCCGCATTGCCACTAATAGACTCTACCTGTAGACTCTTCCCCCTCCTGCTATGCGACCAATCACCTCTGAGTGATGTGGCCGCAAAAGCATGGACGGCCTCAGGGCCGTCTTTAATATTGATTGGACCCTGGGCAAAAATTTACTTGGGCCCCCTGGATCCCGCCTTCCCACACCTTAGCAGGCAATCGCGCCCTCCACCACAACACACACACAAAAAATCCACACATCTGGTAGAGTCCAGTGAATGACTGTAAATACTTCCAGTTCTGAAGACTCCAGCGGCTCAGGATCAGTGCTCTGGGCAGCTGGGCTCAGGCTGGAAGTGGGCACCTTTCTGCAGGAAGGAGACCAGGGCTCGGCTCACCCTAGTGTTACAGTGCACCCCAGCACCCCACAGTATGCAGTATAGCACCCTATAGTATACAGCACCACACAGTATGCAGTTTAGCACCCCACACTATACAGTACCCCACAGTATATAGTAGAGCAGTATAGCAGCCCACAGTATACAGCACCTCACGGTATACAACACCTCACTGTATACAGCACCCCAAACTATACATGATACAGCCGCCCACACTATACAGTACAGCAGTATAGCACTCCACACTATACCGCACCCACAGTATACAGCCCCCCACACTATACAGTACAGCAGTATAGCACTCCCCCCCACTATGCAGGCCCCCCACACTATACAGGCCCCCCACAGTATACAGCCCATCACACAGTATACAGCCCACCACACAGTATACAGGCCCCCACACAGTATACAGGCCACCACACAATATAAAGCCCATTACACAATATATAGCCCACCACACAGTATACAGCACCCCACTATACAGTAGTTTACAGTATATTAACATAACGGCCCCTGTCACCTTTTTCTGATGTAATCTTTACACAAAAAAGCTCCACAGTTAACTTCTGCAACACTCCACAGGACCTGTGATGACCTCATAGCCATGTGACCAGTAATTGCTAGGTTACTGGTCACATGGTAATGATGTCATTAAGGTCCTAGATCAAAACTCATTAAGGTCCTAGAATTAAGATCATTAACACAGTACGATCATGATGCCTGTGTAGCCGACAGCCTGACACCCGGGGCAGTAGCTAGCAGAGCTCAAGAGGCAGCTTCCTTGGGCCCCCCAGGAGCAACTGGGCCCAGGGCAGCTGCCCCTTTTGCCCCTTGGTAAAGACGGCCCTGGACGGCCTGATACCGCCCTCGATCACGTGACGACAACGAGTGACGCGACCGGATACGTCACACGTCACGTGATCAATCACATGGCACGGGGGGAGGAGCCTAGAGGACGCGCGCGTCTTTAAAAGGACGCCAGCGCGAATTACCCGCTCCCACTGCCACACGCAGGATAGGTGCGGACCCTGGATCCGAGCAGAACACCGAGCAAGCTAAGTACTGCCTGTCACACATGATATAGGATTGTGTCCTTTGCTGCATCAGCGTAACATTGAAAGCTGAGATAGGCACATACTGCCTGTCACTATCCACTCGAGGTCCTGGTTATATCTGAGTCCCCTGATGATCTGGCGCAAGCCAGTGAAACGCGTAGGGACAGGGACAAGTTTCTTTGTCTTTATTTTTCTTTCCATTGCATCTGATCTTCTAGAGGTGACTGGTCCTTTTACTTCCGACGAAGCTGGGCAGTCAAACATTAGGTCTGAGGGCCATCTAGGGTCAGACGGAAGGAGTGTATATGATAGAACACAGGGATATATGTAGGGGTTGAGACCCAGCATCTGTCTCCCTCTCTTTATTTCTATCACCTTTGTTTTCCCTAACTCACTCCTCCGAGTGGGCCAGTGTTCACACCTCCTGGCTCCACATTTTTTCGAACTCGACCAGTTCACTGTAATTGGCAGGGAACAATACTTTTTCTTTTTGTCCTCCAGGAGAGGTTTGTGTTACTACACAAGTAATTGTTGAGCCTATCATTTTAAAATTATATCATTAAAGACCAATCTTTTAAGACTATCCATAATTCAATATAACGTTTACATACTTTGGGCGTCATTATATATAAGTGTGACCAGCTTCCTAATTTAGGTTGTGTTCATTTACTATTCTTACTTTTAGGGTATGGCAGGTTTCTTGGCGACAGGTTTGGACAGGAATTCTTGGTTAACGGAGGCAAATGACGTATTTTCCGAAAAAACATTGACTTTAAAAAGATATACTCCCTCCTTTAAGACAGCCTTCAAGGATCTGACAAAAACCTTCAAGAAACAGATTAGCTCTTGGTGGGAGATTCAATCCCTGGAGAATTATCTGAAACATGAGATAGTTCCCAGGGGTCTCAGAATCTCGCTCACTCCAGCCAATAGATGCAGAAGTTCGGCACTAATGGTTAAATGGGAGGAGGAAGCCACGAAAAGTTCCCTGAGGTTTATGACACTCCTGTTGGAGGAAGAACGTATCAATCTGAACCTACTGGACAGTAAGCTTAAAGAGCAGATTGAGGTGACCAATAAACTTAAACAAGAACCAGATTTTGCGAACAAGGAGGCACAACTTAAGACCACGCTAGAGAAATTTCAGTTTCACTTAAAAGAAAGAAAGCACCGTCAGTTCAATAGGGATTTACAAGACTTTCGTGAAAACAGGGTCTATATCACTATTGAACGCGGTCCCCAAAAAACAACAGGGAAATTAGATTCTGACATCTCTTCCAGTGAAACTGAGATTTCTGACGGCGAAAAGGAGGGTAACCAATTAAATCGAGGGAGAGGTCGCGGTCGCAGAAGGGGTAGAGGACCACGGAACACCTATGATAATAGTGGGTCACGGGGTTCGTACGATAACAGCGGTGTACGTTTTTTAGACCAAGGAATTCCCTACTACCTGCGAAACCGCAAAGAACCTGCAACCCCAACGACATCCAGTCAAAACAGTGTGGGCAGATACTGAATCTGTCATCACGTAAACTAGAGCAGGCAGAAATGGCAATTCTTGGCAAAGGGTTGTCATTTGTGCCTACTTCTTTCTTCAATCTATTTAACTGGATCAAGGATTTGAGTTTATTCGCCAGAAAACTTAAATGGCATAAACACTTTTCCTTGATCAGCAGGCGAGAGAGTAAAGAATTAGGAATCCCATCCGATATTTTACAAGATGTGAAATTATTGTTTAACCTGAGTGACTGCACGATGCAGGAGGGTAAAGGGCCCTTTACTACTTTGAAAAATAGAAGTACTAGAACACCACCAACAGGGGACCCCTCGTGTATTGATGTATTCTTGAACCAAGTGTCGCGAGATCTGGAGAAAATGACTCTGGAGAAACCCAGATTCAATTTCTCCAAAGATGAATACAGGGCGATAGAAAATCTGGCTAGTGACAAGACCATCACAATTAAATCCTCCGACAAAGGGGGTAATGTGGTGGTTTTGGACACTTCAGATTATAAAAATCTATGCCTTGATTTGTTAAAGGATAAAAACACATATGAAAGACTTAAAAGTGATCCCACTATCGGCTATCAAACAACACTGAAAAACATCCTGGGAGAGGCCAAATCTGCTGGCTTAATCTCAGGAGACGAGTTTGATTTTCTGTTCAAAAAATATCCCACAATCCCGACTTTCTATAGTCTTCCCAAGGTCCACAAAGGTACCACACCTCTCAAGGGGAGATCTATAGTGGCCGGGGTGAATAGTTTGGGACAGAATGTGGGTATCTACCTTGATTTTATCCTGGCCCCTTTTGTGAGGACTTTGCTGTCCTACATTAGGGACACTAGTGACCTTCTGGGGCGCTTGGATGGAGTATGTATTGATGGTAACACCTGGTTGGCCTCAATAGACGTAGAGGCGTTATACTCCTCAATCCCACATCGATTGGGCTTGAGAGCAGTTGAGACTTTTCTTATGACTAGGGGCCGACAATTCTATGCTCATAATGTTATGGTCATCAAACTTTTGGAATTTACGTTGACATCAAACTATTTCCTTTTTGATGGGGTATTCTACCACCAGCTCAGGGGCACGGCGATGGGGAGCCCATGTGCCCCATCGTACGCCAACCTGTTCCTGGGCTGGTGGGAGGAGAATATTGTTTTCGGTGACTCGCTGGCCCACGTCGTCACACAGGTGGGGACGTGGGTCAGGTTCATCGACGATATATTTCTTCTGTGGAATGGTAAGGTTGACCAGCTACAACACTTTGTTGACAGTCTCAACATTAATGATGTGGGACTACGGTTCACGTCAGAGGTCCAAAAGGACACCTTGCCATTTTTGGATGTTGTCATCATGAGAGGGAGAGAAGGGGAGATTCATACTAAAACCTACAGAAAACCCACTTCCACTAATGCCCTCCTCAATTGGAACAGTCACCATCCCCTCCCGCTTAAAAGGGGCATCCCTACGGGACAGTATTTAAGAATGAGGAGGAACTGTTCCAATATGAGAGATTTTAAATTACAAGCCGATGACTTACGGACAAGATTCAAGGCAAAGGGCTATCCAGATTCAACCCTCAGGGCAGCATATCAGAAGGCTTGTTCTAGAAGTCGATCTGAGTTGCTGCACCCCAATAAGACAGACAAAGGGGATAAACAAATTCGCCTGATCGGAACTTTTGATGGGGCAGCTAAAGAGGTACGGGAGGTAATTTCCAAACATTGGAACATCCTGTTACTTGATCCAGATGTCAAGGATGTGGTTGCACCCTCTGTTAACATTACTTACCGCAGGGGTCGTTCGATACGTGACAGACTTATATGCAGCCACTTCAGCGAGACCGACGACCGAACAGATGGCTGGTTAAAACCGCCGGTGGGTTGCTTTCGCTGCAGTGGCTGCATGGCCTGCCCGTTCATCAAAAAAGGATGTACTTTCAAAAGCAACATTACAAATAAGATCTACAATATCAAGAAATTCTTGAATTGTAGATCTAAGGGAGTCATCTACAAGGCTACTTGCCATTGTGGATTAGAGTACGTGGGTAAAACCACAAGGGAGTTTCGTAGGAGAGTGGGGGAGCATCTCGGAGACATCAGGAACAAAAGGGATACCCCCCTCGCCAAACACGTCGAAATTAGCCATAATGGTTGCTTTAAAGGCATCACCTTTATGGGTATTGAATCAATCCCCCCATTGAAGAGAGGGGGCAACTGGGACAGGAGGATATTACAGCGGGAGACGTGGTGGATCTTTGAGCTTAAAACTTCCCATCCTACAGGCCTCAATGAACAGCTTTCATTCAGCTCGTTCATTGAGGAATCTAGATCCACACACTAGCTCGTACCATCACCTGCTTCCCCAGAGACATACCCTATAGTTTCCTTCTAGATCTTCCATGTCTATATAGGATTACTACACCTATACCTTGTGGGTTGGTCCATTCCTATGACACACCCCCTATACTGCGTCTTATACTGTATCTCATACACATATACCACGCCATCGGAGATCCCTCCATCTGGGCGTTATTTTGTATGTATACATGTATGCATCTTTTATGTATACATGTATCTTATACTGTATCTCATACGCCATCTGAGATCTCTCCATCCGTGCGTCATTTTGTATGTATACATGAAAACACTAATAATGACACTCGACTACAGCTGCGGAGCTGCTTTATACATACATGTATTTATTTATTTGTTCATGTCCACACTGCATATGCTTTTGAATGTTTAATGTTTTTTGGTCATTCTTCTCTACACCACCTACAAATGGCCATCCAAACTGCAACATGTTTAACTTGCCCAAAATACTCTGGGTAGCGCCTCCCATGACATTAAGGAGTGACGCACCTTCACCTGACTCGTCAGGAATAGGGTTTACGGTGGGGAGTGGGAGAGGCTCACCTCCGCATTGCCACTAATAGACTCTACCTGTAGACTCTTCCCCCTCCTGCTATGCGACCAATCACCTCTGAGTGATGTGGCCGCAAAAGCATGGACGGCCTGATACCGCCCTCGATCACGTGACGACAACGAGTGACGCGACCGGATACGTCACACGTCACGTGATCAATCACATGGCACGGGGGGAGGAGCCTAGAGGACGTGCGTGTCTTTAAAAGGACGCCAGCGCGAATTACCCGCTCCCACTGCCACGCGCAGGATAGGTGCGGACCCTGGACCCGAGCAGAACACCGAGCAAGCTAAGTACTGCCTGTCACACATGATATAGGATTGTGTCCTTTGCTGCATCAGCGTAACATTGAAAGCTGAGATAGGCACATACTGCCTGTCACTATCCACTCGAGGTCCTGGTTATATCTGAGTCCCCTGATGATCTGGCGCAAGCCAGTGAAACGCGTAGGGACAGGGACAAGTTTCTTTGTCTTTATTTTTCTTTCCATTGCATCTGATCTTCTAGAGGTGACTGGTCCTTTTACTTCCGACGAAGCTGGGCAGTCAAACATTAGGTCTGAGGGCCATCTAGGGTCAGACGGAAGGAGTGTATATGATAGAACACAGGGATATATGTAGGGGTTGAGACCCAGCATCTGTCTCCCTCTCTTTATTTCTATCACCTTTGTTTTCCCTAACTCACTCCTCCGAGTGGGCCAGTGTTCACACCTCCTGGCTCCACATTTTTTCGAACTCGACCAGTTCACTGTAATTGGCAGGGAACAATACTTTTTCTTTTTGTCCTCCAGGAGAGGTTTGTGTTACTACACAAGTAATTGTTGAGCCTATCATTTTAAAATTATATCATTAAAGACCAATCTTTTAAGACTATCCATAATTCAATATGACGTTTATAAATGAAAGCAACATGTGGTAAGAGGACCCCTTTGTGCTGCAGGAGATTAACCCTTTAGGGGGGAGGGCTAGTGCAGCACGAGTGTGGTCAGCACTAGAAAGCTGAGGTGCTGAAGGGCACCGAGGAACTAGGATCTGCCCCTGAAGCTCTCATCTATATAAAGAATAAAAGAATAAAAGTTTTTCTTCGGAACGCTGCAACTGATTTTGACAAGATGGGCATTATTTTAATCAGCAGGATCAATCCTACCACGCTGTATGCCTTGTTTAATAAGGTTGACCCTGCTGACAGGTGCTCTTTAATACAAATGGACAGTTGGGGAAGTCATAGGTCTAAAATATCAGGTTATTCAGCGTTAATCCTCATGAAAATGGCAGATCTGCAAACAACAGATACTGGCAAAGTGCATACTACCATTTTCCTTTTCCCTTCTCTAGAAATGTCCAATCCTTGTCCACAATATCGTGCACATGAGGTACGGCAGCATGGACATATGGATGGATTGAAATGAATGGGCCCGCATTCAATCCACAAAAAAATGCAGATCGGATGCGGAACATAAATACAGCCGTGTGCATGAGGCTTAGACTGACCTTCCATCTAATAATGCCCGAACTTATCAGTCTTTGAGCCAACTGAGTGCAAAAATATAATGCTTCCTCCAACTAATAAAAAATGTACAAGATATACAGTTTTCTAACTGAATCTACAGTCATGTTGCCTGTGTTAAATTTGAGTGTAAGCTCCACTGAGGAAAGGAAATGAATAACAATTTTTATTGAGCTTTGCAAGATATTGCCCTATAAAATCGGTACTAACAATAATCACGATAGATTTTCTTCTGCAGTCCTTGCGGTTTTCTTCATTTTGCTATGCTCAGATGTATGTGTTGTATTATTATATTACACCTACAAGCTTCATTCTAACAGTTGTGTCGCACATGAGCAAAGTCTCGCAGAGTTCCGTTCCATGGTCGTATAATCCTATCATGGACACATACAATATGCTCTTTTAGAGCGAGTAAGCTTATTACATGTGCCGAGCAGGAGACAAAGGTATCTGAGGAACATAGAGGACAGGTGCTCCTTGGCTCGGATCCCACTGTTTTTATTGGAATTTCTCACTCACCAATTGCTGCAATCTAAGATGGATCTTTTCTTCCTTAGGGTCTTTTTTCTGCAGCCAGTTTTCTCCCTGCCTGTCTGAGTCCTGGTGAAACAGGTGTGGCTTTGTCCTCCTGCTGTATGACACTTGGCTGAATGAAGCTCACCTTTCAAGGCTTAGGGAACATTACACTTCATTGAAAATGGCTTTCCTTCCCAGACATGTTTGGTCACACTTCAGCAAATACATTTTCAATCTCTGTCCTAATTGCAAACATGCTGATAGCAAAGGTACAATTTTCATATGACGTAGGAACATTGAACTTCACAAGTCCAATGTTATTAGTGCCGTATATTGGGAATACGCATGTAGAAAAAGTACGAAACTTAAGTTATATGACAAGAAACTGCTCAGTGATATACATTTCTTTAAATCTGATTTCTTGGTTTTGGCAGTACTCCATTATTATTGTCATGTCATTGCCATTATGTGTGATGCATAGTGCTAAAAAATTATACCAATTCCAGGATGAGCTGGCAACTACCGGGTGCTATTGAGGTGGGGTCTTAACTAGTGTTGAGCGAACCTGAACTGTAAAGTTCGGGTCCGTACCGAACTTTACGATTTTTGGCACTCAAACTTTGCTGGAAAAGCTTGGGTTTGAGTTCTGTGTTCGGGCATTTAATAAAGCTTGTTGAAAGGCTGTAGGGCAGCCAATCAACAAGCTTTTAAGCTGTGTGCCCTTAGAAGCCATCACAGCCATTCCACCACAGCCAGCTAAAGTGAGGGACAATGTTAGTGAGATTTTTTTGTGGGTGTAAAACACCATCTTTGCAGCCCTGACACAGAAAGATAATCATAAATCTAGCTGTTAATTCTGTGGGTGACCTACAGCAATTTTTTTTGTGGGTGCAATGCAACATTGTACTATGTACCCCTGACACAAATATGATAGTTAATCCGTCTGTTAGTTAGGTGCATGTCATATACCCATTTATTGTGTGAGGTAACCCTGCACTGCATATGTGACAGGGAAATTGATATAGTTAATCCGTCTGTTAGTTAGGTGCATGTCATATACCCATTTATTGTGTGAGGTAACCCTGCACTGCATATGTGACAGGGAAATTGATATAGTTAATCCGTCTGTTAGTTAGGTGCATGTCATATACCCATTTATTGCCTGATAGCACATTTGTGAAGGAGTGAAAACAAATGCGGCAGGCTTTTGGCCAGTATCCGTGTTTAGCGGATCTGCGATTTACAGGCTGCAACAACACCTATGGCCATGTGCATGAGCTAACATTCACATTCTGAAAACTGTACCTTGGGAACCAGCCCGCTATGACTGACTTCAGATCTTTATTCATATAGACCCTTGTCTAGAATGCAAAAACATACAAAATTACCAGTCTTCATGATTCAACCCAACATAGAGTAGACCCACTGAAAACCCAAAAACTATTAACCGAATTCAACTTTTATAAGATCAATGGAACCTCTCTGATGATAAAACATCTAAGAGACTTAGTGGGAAATGCAGCTAACACAGCTTTTTGCGATTAATATTCCCCTCAGCTTGTATTTAGACAGATCTATGACACAGTTGGGTCAGACTGGCTCACCAGATTACCAGAAAATCTACTGATGGGCTCATGCACTGACTCAATAATGGCACCCACAAATCTACCAAAGAGAAAATGATATACCTTTAGGTTTTTATTAGTTAACAACTTACTAGATCTTAATGAGCATGTGCAATGATAGCAACAAGGATTCTGGTCCCTCAGAGTAATATCTTCTGGTGGACCCAAGAGACTCCTGCCCGATTCTGAAGGCAGGAATACGACTTGATGTTATTAACTATATTAGGGCTGAAATCTGTGTAATATTTATGTTTTCTCTTATTGGGTTCTAGAACCTTTTTTACTTTACTTTTATCAAATTAAATTAAAAAAAAGTTAAAATATTAAAGGGGTTGCCCAAGATTAAAGGGGTATTCCAGCCCAAAAAAAAAAAGAAATGCTCCATGGCCTGCAAATGATTAAACAAAATATAAAGCAGCTTATATCCACCTCACCAATTTCTAATGCTGAGCTTACAAAGGTGCATTGGCTTCACTTCCTGCTGATTTCTTGACACAGCAGGAACTAGCTAGTAATGCCACTCAGCCAATCACTGGCTGAGGCAGGTTATCGTTGCAGCCATTGATTGGCTGAGTGGCATTCCCAGATATTTCTTGCTGTGTTTAGCAGGATCAGGAAGTGGAGCAGAGCTGGCACATGGGCATTGCAGAAATGGCAGTAGCAGGGGATCAGTGAGGTGAGTATAAGTTCCTTTAATTGTTTTTAACCATTTTAAGTCAACGGAGTAGCTTTTATTGGGCTGGAATACCCCTTTAAATTCGGCACAGGCAAAAGATGGTATAAAATAATTAAATAAGCATTACTTTCATGTTCACTGCTGCAGTAGATCACTGGCCTTAAAGGTACTCAGTTGAGTCCAACAATTGGCTGTAACAGTCACATGTTGCTGACATAATGTTAGCGCTGCAGCCCTGTAAATATAAACCAGAGGGGAGGAGTGGGCTGGTGGTGCTGGAGCTGTGGGCAATTCAAAAGGTATGTAATGCATATTTTGTTGTTTGTGCTCCACTTTTTGGGCTCATGCACATGAACGTTGTTTGGATCTGCATCTGAGGCGCTGTTTTGGCGTCTTGGATGCGGACCCATCCGTTCCGTGGCCCCGCAAAAAAAAAAAAAATATATAACATGTCCTATTCTTGTCTGTTTTGCAGACAAGAATAGGCTTTTCTATTATGGGCAGCATCCGTGTTTTGTAGATCTATAATTTGCGGAACGCTAAAACACAGCGCGGGGGTGTGTATGAGCCCTTCATCTGATACAATCCTTTTAATCAATGGGAGTCAACATGAGTATTAGGGGTCTTCTTGCATTTTTACATTGATATGTTCAGGATAGGACATCACTATCAGATCAGAGGGGGTCCGACATCCCACACCCAGCCGATCAGCTGTTCTGCAGTAGCTCTGAAACCGGAAGTTGGCTCCACAGCTCCCATTCACTTCAATGGGACTAGGCGATCAATACAGGGCCTCATGTAGATGATCCGCAAAATACGCATACCGTCCTTGTTGTATCGGCATTTTTCGTGGCCAAGTATAGGACATGTTCTATCTTTTTGTGGAACAGACAACCAGAAGAGGAAAACACACAGATTATCCACTTGCCTTCCACATCGGTATGTCCGTTCTGCAAAAAGATGGAATATATCAAGAAAATGTGTCGGCACACAGACCTAGTGGATACGATCGTGTGCAGGAGGCCTAAAGATACCGTAAAATCCCTTTGACTGTTTTCTACTATTCTCCTATATGAAGACTCCCCACCATGAAGAACGCAGGTGCACCCAACTGAAAATAGGTAAGCAAAGTCATACTGGAGAAATGCAACCAGCAGCAACCTTTCTATAGCTTTATCATCCTGAAGACAGTGTATCGGAATACATGTAAATAATCTCCCTGTAAAGCCGGCCAGTCCATCTGTTTTCTACAACGCACTGACCATGTAAAACCATGAATGTACTCTTTAACTGCCAAAGAGCGAGTCCCTATCTGACAAGTGGCTGCTTGAGTATCAAGGATGAAGTTTCAGGGTAACGGAATGACCTTTGGATTTTCTTTTTTTGCCCTTGGTCACACATAACAAATTAAATCCTTTCCTGTCTGAGCACACTTAATATAGGGAAGGAACATGATACGGAGGGAAAAGTATTTATTATTCTTTCAACTTGCTTGTCCATGGATGTCAGCATTAACATACAACAAGGCACGTCTTGATTATGAGATAAGAACATACACTCTGGTTACACCGCTTCCAGCCGTCCAAAACACAGCCATCTCACTTCCTCTTCTAGGAAATAAGCACCAAGAGAATTTACATTTTATTGTGATAAAGAAGAATTGTGATTATAGAAAACTAACCAGCAAACCCTACCCAATAACGTCCCGTTCCCATTACATGGGTACATGGCATGCATTGTAGTACAAGGACATGCAAACTGGACTGCTATTTTTTTTGACAATGATTACATTTGTGTTATACCTGACTAGTATTATAAACTGGTTACTGTATTTATTTTATATGACTAATACTACAGGTATACAGTATACAGGGAGTGCAGAATTATTAGGCAAGTTGTATTTTTGAGGATTAATTTTATTATTGAACAACAACCATGTTCTCAATGAACCCAAAAAACTCATTAATATCAAAGCTGAATATTTTTGGAAGTAGTTTTTAGTTTGTTTTTAGTTTTAGCTATTTTAGGGGGATATCTGTGTGTGCAGGTGACTATTACTGTACATAATTATTAGGCAACTTAACAAAAAACAAATATATACCCATTTCAATTATTTATTTTTACCAGTGAAACCAATATAACATCTCAACATTCACAAATATACATTTCTGACATTCCAAAACAAAAACAAATCAGTGACCAATATAGCCACCTTTCTTTGCAAGGACACTCAAAAGCCTGCCATCCATGGATTCTGTCAGTGTTTTGATCTGTTCACATCAACATTGCGTGCAGCAGCAACCACAGCCTCCCAGACACTGTTCAGAGAGGTGTACTGTTTTCCCTCCTTGTAAATCTCACATTTGATGATGGACCACAGGTTCTCAATGGGGTTCAGATCAGGTGAACAAGGAGGCCATGTCATTAGATTTTCTTCTTTTATACCCTTTCTTGCCAGCCACGTTGTGGAGTACTTGGACGCGTGTGATGGAGCATTGTCCTGCATGAAAATCATGTTTTTCTTACCTTGCAGACTTCTTCCTGTACCACTGCTTGAAGAAGGTGTCTTCCAGAAACTGGCAGTAGGACTGGGAGTTGAGCTTGACTCCATCCTCAACCCAAAAAGGCCCCACAAGCTCATCTTTGATGATACCAGCCCAAACCAGTACTCCACCTCCACCTTGCTGGCGTCTGAGTCGGACTGGAGCTCTCTGGCCTTTACCAATCCAGCCATCTGGCCCATCAAGACTCACTCTCATTTCATCAGTCCATAAAACCTTAGAAAAATCAGTCTTGAGATATTTCTTGGCCCAGTCTTGATGTTTCAGCTTGTGTGTCTTGTTCAGTGGTGGTCGTCTTTCAGCCTTTCTTACCTTGACCATGTCTCTGAGTATTGCACACCTTGTGCTTTTGGGCACTCCAGTGATGTTGCAGCTCTGAAATATGGCCAAACTGGTGGCAAGTGGCATCTTGGCAGCTGCACGCTTGACTTTTCTCAGTTCATGGGCAGTTATTTTGCGCCTTGGTTTTTCCACACGCTTCTTGCGACCCTGTTGACTATTTTGAATGAAACGCTTGAGTGTTCGATGATCACGCTTCAGAAGCTTTGCAATTTTAAGAGTGCTGCATCCCTCTGCAAGATATCTCACTATTTTTGACTTTTCTGAGCCTGTCAAGTGCTTCTTTTGACCCATTTTGCCAAAGGAAAGGAAGTTGCCTAATAATTATGCACACCTGATATAGGGTGTTGATGTCATTAGACCGCACCCCTTCTCATTACAGAGATGCACATCACCTAATATGCTTAATTGGTAGTAGGCTTTGGAGCCTATACAGCTTGGAGTAAGACAACATGCATAAAGAGGATGATGTGGTCAAAATACTCATTTGCCTAATAATTCTGCACGTAGTGTATAGTGATTAGACCCTTAAAGGGGTTTGTGGGTCCTTTCATATTCATAACTAGTGATGAGCGAAGCGAGCTTGGGATGTTACAGTACATAAAAAGCCGCTTAGTTCAAAATTTCTGATTAATACTGCATGATCCAACTCTGTACGGTATTAAAATGTATGGGCTCCGATGAACCGAAGTTAGTTATTCGCAAGTTGAATAACTTTGGTGATTGATTTTTTTACCCTGGAAAACCACTTTAAAACTTGAAACCGAACTCCGATTCGGTTCCGACTGGTTCCTCTGAAGTTCCGTTTCAAGTAGCATCCAAAGCTCGCTTCGCTCATCACTATTCATAACCTATGCTCAAGAGAAGTCATCAATATCTGATCACTGGAGGGTAGACACCTTGCAATTCCATAAATCGGCACCAATTTTTTTTGCTAGAACTACACAGCTCTCCGTTGTGTAGTAGACAGCACAGATTACCTACAGTGCGGCTCCCACTGAAGTGCATGGGAGCAGCGCTGCAGTAACCAGCTCTGTCCGCTACACAATGAATGGAGCTGTGTAGTTCCTTCTCCTATTTCCAGCAGTACTGCAGAACAGCTGATTGGTGGGGGTGCTGGGTGTTGGACCCCTGATTATCAGATAATGATGACCTACCCTGAGGATAGGTTATCAATATAAATGGAATGGAAAACCCCTTTAAAGGTGTTGAAGGAGATTATAAAAGAGGTATGCTTTTCCCCCCAGGAATCAGTGGCACTATTTTCCATGGGCTGTATACCGTACTGCAGTTTAGACCTACTCAAGTGAAAAACTAAGCTGCAATACCAGACACATCCAATCGAGAAGTGTGGCACTATTTCTGGAAAACAAAAAGCAGACCCTTTTTTTTCTAATCTCATATACCCATGTGGCTATGACTAAGGACATCCATCTAAAATGCGTCAGCTGGATGCATGGATTCCAATACGTGGACTTGTATTTAATAAAGTAAGGGATTTTAGTTCGAGTTAACATGGGCGCTGGACTATCTTGTTTTACGTGTTCATAGACTGTGTCAATTTGAAGGTTGTTTGGACGGCACTCCGTAATAGAGTTCCGGTGCTCAAAGGTATGTCAATCAATATATAATATATTAAACCGCGGCACTCTAGTTGAGTAAATGGTTATTTTTTTTATTTTTATTTTCCATCCAGAAAAAGTAGGCTAAGGCCTTAGCCTACTTTTTCTGGATGGAAAATAAAAATAAAAATAACCATTTACTCAACTCGAGTGCCGCGGTTTAATATATTATAGACTTCCGGTTCCGGCGCCATCGACTGAGCAGCATGTGCTAAGAGCTCCGGCGCTCGGGACACAAAAAGACACCGAATCGGCTAATCACTGGCCGTCAATATCCACCAGACGGCCAGGACAATCACCCAGAGGGGGAAGATCCCCAGTTTATGGAGCGCTTCCTCGTACATATGGGGAACAAGACGAAAAAAAAATCAGCGAAGCCCGGTGCGGTACCCGTGGAGGGCAAGATGGCGCCTGCTGAAGATCCCGCTCAGCGCCCTGACTCCCTGCCGTCTGAGGACAGTCAGGATCACATTATGTCTCAGGAAACGGAGACTACAGATCTGGACTATAAGCAACTGGCGATTGAGGTGGCTGCGCGCCTTCTACCGGACTTGCAGGAATCACTTTCGTCCACCATTGCGCAATCCTTCGCCTCACTGCAAGGAGAAGTGTCTCTCCACTCCACCAGAATTGGGGAGTTGGAACTAATAGTCCAGGAGATCGATGCGCGGACCGTGTCCTTACAGTCGCAACTACAGAAGTCATTGGCGGAGAATAATAGGCTATGGGACAAGCTGGATGACCTCGAGAACAGGTCGAGACGAAGCAATCTGAGAATCGTTGGTCTCCCTGAATCTGTCCCAGCTAAGGATTTAATAGAGATCTGTGAATTTGAAATACCGGAGGCCTTAGGTCTCAACGGCCGCTGCAAAGTGGAAAGGGCCCACAGAGTGGGCGCCAGCTCTCTTCCTGCATCTGACTCTAAACGGACATATAGTTCGGTACTGCAAGAACCCAAAAGACCTAGACCAAGACAGGTCATAGTCAAATACTTGGATTACTCAGAGAAGATGGCTATACTGAGGGCATATAAACAGAATGGCGGTCAGATCTCCATACGAAACCACCGCATCCTCATATTTGGAGACTTCTCCGCGGAAGTGGCTCGTAGGAGACGAGCATTTGTACCTGTCTGCTCTGTCCTGGTCAAGCAGGGGACCCGTTTTGCGTTACTGTTTCCAGCTGTCCTGAAAATCTTCAATCAAGATGGATCCACTACTACGTACCTTGATCCGGAGGTGGCGGCGAAAGAATTGAAGATTTTCTACCCCAGATCCTCTACTCTACCGGCGCTGACCTTCAGAGATGGTCCGGATGCTCCAGAGGAGCTGCCACCACAACGCAGAGGACCAGATCTTCGCCCGAGACCTCCTAGGTCGCCTCGCCCAGCGGACAGACACATCGCATCTGCGCTTAATAATGGAGTGGGCTGAGGCTACGGCGACATGCAGTGATAAGTACTTTGCCAACTACGATGGCATTTGGGGGGAAAAGAGGCCCTTATTTCATACATAGGTCCCCCCTGTCTATGCAGGAGATGACGCCATGGGATCGTGATTACAGTGTAATATTTCACTTTTGTTATCTCATGACAATCACTCTGTGGGATCATTGTTTTATGTTGTTGTTAAGCCATGCTTCATAATAATAAGTTTATTCTGATGGGGGATGGAATCGGGGGCGCTAGTGAAATTGGCGCCGGCGGGAATTTTGTACGGGTATTTGTATTCCATGTCCTCCCAGCTATCTTCTTGCTTTGACAGTTTCTACAGAATGCTGAGATAATATTCGGAGATAGGGGAGCAGATGGATTTGGCGCCGGAGGGTAATTACTTCTGCTTTGAAATTGCCTGGTTTATCTACTACTCTTATTTTGGCAAGGGGTTAAAAAAGGAAAAGATAGATGTTAGGACGCAGAGATCCCTCTTCTGGAATTTAGTGCTGCGTCATAGTGTCTGGTGTCCACGAGCAGTGTCACACGACTAAAAGAAACATGTGCTTTGAGATGGGAAAAAGTGAAGTAAGAGCTCATGTTGTTCTATTTGTGTTTTTTTATTTTTATTTGCTGAGGGCTACTACCGCGTGTGCCTTCATTAAGTTAGGTTTTGAGGTTAATGTTCAGGGGGGGGGAGGGACAGGGGAGGGGGGGGGGTCTCCTTCAGTATACCGGATTACTTTGATGCACCTCTTATAAGTGATGGGAATGGCTGACAAAATTAAAGTTATATCGTGGAATGTCAAGGGCCTCAGATCTCCGTGCAAGAGGATGATGGTGCTGAGACACCTAAAGCGTCTACACGCGGATATTGCTCTTTTGCAGGAGACCCATCTGACTCTCGCTGACTTTCCACGAATGAGGCGCTTATGGGTGGGGGAAGTCTTAGGCTCTCCCGCAGATGGGAAAAAAGCTGGGGTTCTCATTTTATTAAAAAAAGGTCTCGCTTTCAAATTGGTGAGTCATGACTCGGACGACAAAGGTCGGATTTCTCATATACATCTCACATCCCCTACTGGTGACCTGAGCGTATACAATATATATGGCCCGAACCTTGTAGATACTGGCTTTTTCTCTGCTCTCACGCATCAGATCCTGCGAGATCCAATAGCTCTGAAAATTGTGGGAGGGGACATGAACACGGTCCTAAATTCTCTAGAGGATAGACAGAGGGGAGGTACTACCGGCAGGGAATCATCCCCAGGGGCTGAAAGACTGGCTACTCTTTTAAGGGATGCTGGTCTACAAGATCTTTGGAGATCTTTTAACCCCGAGGGCAGGGAATACACCCATTTCTCTCATGCCCATGGCACATGGTCCCGCATCGATTATATCTTGACAAGTAGGGAAATTGCAGGTCTTTGCTCCAAGCCCAACATAGAAGAGATGGTGATTTCTGACCATGCGCCAATATCGCTTTTAATACATCAGAAATCCCTAAAAGGCACAGATTTTATTTGGAGATTCCCCTCTTCACTAATCCAAGACGAAAATTTTAGAGACCTTCTTAGAGGATGGTGGCTTGAGTACAAGTCAGAGAATGAGGCTTCCATTAGCCCGCAGTTGTTGTGGGATGCAGGGAAAGCGGTTATCAGAGGCCGAATCATGGCATACATGTACAACAAAAAGGCATCCCTAAAAAATAAAATCAGACAGTTAAGTGATGAGCTTAGTTCAGCATACACAATGTTTAGACATTCGCCCTCACAACTCTTACTTAAAAAATGGCAAGCAGCCAAACTGGGATATGAAGGCGTCCTTAGGAGTTGGGAACTATTGGCCCAATCTAAATGGGAGGCCCATTTATTTAGGCACGGAAATAAGGCTGGCAAGTTACTAGCTACCTTGGCGAAAGGTCATAGACCAGTGACAAACATTAATACTCTTAGAAATAGCTCAGGAAATTTATGCTCGGACCCCAAAGGGATTAATACCATACTGAAGGATTTCTACTCATCTTTATATGAGAAACCGGAACATTTGATTGGTAACCGGTCTGAATGGTTGGAGGGGACTAATCTACCCACACTTTCTGACCTTGATAGAGACTCGCTTAACGCGACTATATCCGTAGAGGAAGTCACCAACGCCATCAAAAATGTATCTCTGGGTAAGGCCCCTGGCCCAGATGGATACTCTGGGGAATTCTTTAGGATTCTATCATCGGATATTGCCCCGATTTTAGCCCAGATATATACGGGATACTTACAGGGAGCAGCCATACCTCTGCACACTAACACAGCTCACATAAAAGTACTACCGAAGCCAGGAAAGGATCCTCTGTCAGCGGCCTCATACCGACCGATATCACTAATAAATGTAGACTTGAAAATCGTCTCTAAAATCTTGGCCGATCGCTTGGCGCGTATTATGCCCTCGTTGGTTGCTCCAGACCAGGTTGGGTTTGTAAAGGGGAGAGCGGCAGTGACTAATCTGCGTAAGGTTTTGGTGGTGCTGGATGAAGTAAAAATGCACCCCCTAGCCCACCCCTCGGCGGCTATTGTGTCGGTAGACGCTGAAAAGGCTTTTGACAACGTGAGCTGGGGGTGGCTGGGGGCTGTATTAGATTATATGGGGTTCAGTGGTCCATTCCGTAATTATATCTCGGCACTGTATACTGACCCACAGGCTAGGATATGCACGCCGGGCTTTTTGTCGGCACCGTTTAAGCTGTATAAAGGGACTAGGCAGGGCTGTCCGCTCTCTCCTTTACTGTTTAATCTTGCTATTGAACCCCTTTCGCGCAGAATCAGTTCTAGTCAGGATATAGAAGGTATTAAGATTGGTGAGGCATCCATTAGACATTCACTTTTCGCCGACGATTTATTAGTCTTCCTGGAAAACCCAGAAAGGGACTTAGTCAGGGTATTTAAGTTATTGGAAGATTTCGGTTCGGTATCTGGTTACAAAGTGAATGCCACTAAGTCTGAAATCCTCTTTTTAGGAAACAAGCGCTGCAAAAGAAGTCCCCAGCAGCTGGGTGTCCCCATTCAAATAGCCCCGACGTCTATTAAATATTTAGGAATCCATATAGGTAAACAACCAGAGTCCCTTTATCACTTAAATTATCCTCCACTCTTTAAAAGGATCCTTTCAGACATAGAGAGATGGATGAGTTTTCCCCTGTCCCTGGGAGGGAGGTGCCAACTACTGAAAATGATTATCATCCCAAAACTTCTTTACCCCATGCAGACAGTCCCAATCCTGCTTAAGCATAAGGACGTCAAACTACTGGAGCGAGCTTTTAATAGCTTTCTGTGGGCAAGGAAGAGACCCAGAATAGCATTATCAAAATTGCAGTTGCCCAAGATTAAGGGAGGTATGGCGTTCCCTAATTTACGGTTGTATAATCTGGCGAGTCTCACGCGACATTGTATTGACTGGTTGTTTGACACCAATTTCTACACTAATAGATCGCTAGAATCCCAACTTGTAAAGCCTTGGTGCCTGAAGGCCCTTTTGCATACAAAGTACTCAGACCAACCCCCTTTGATAAAAACAAGCCTAATAATAAAGGACACCATTGCGACTTGGAAGGAAGTTCGTAAAATCTTCAAACTGCCCTTCTCCCTATCTAAATATATGCCTCTGTGGGGTCATCCAGAATTCCCAGCGGGTGTACAACTTAAACACTTTAACGCCTGGAAGGCTGCTGGCATCAGAAAGGCATTAGATTTGTGGCATGTGCAGGAACAGCGGTTCTATACTTACTCAGACTTAAAAGAGAAGTTTCTTTTAGGGCATCCGCAACATGTTTTTGCTTTTCTCCAAGTCAAAAGCTTTTTATACACTAGGATCCACGACCCTAGACCACTGTTCTCTGCGAGCGGCTTTGACAATTTACTAGGACAGGGAAGGAATAAGAAATCACTATCGGAACTGTATCAGGGAATCAGTGAAACCAGACATAAACCCACTGCGGAGACTCTCTTTTCATCCTGGAAGAGGGACTTCCCGGAAAGCGACATACAAAGGGTAATACTGACAGGTTGGGAGAAGATCAGAAAGACAGTTATTAATGAGGGATGGAGGGAAACGCAGTTTCGCCTTATTCATAAGGCAATATATGGCTTTCGCTTCTCCCCTCTGTCGGTAAAACAGGATAGATTGACGTGCTGCCCTAAATGTCTCCTACAAGGGTCTAACATGCTACATGGGATTTGGTCGTGCCCGGCCTCGTCTACATTCTGGAGTCTAGTGAGACAGCAAATTAAGAGACATCTTGGGGTCGCCATCCCCGGTACTCCCGAATGTATTTTGTTTCATACATTCCCAGAGAATAGGCAAGTACGACCAATCGTTCACATTATCATTCTGGCGGCCAAAAGATGTCTACTAAACAGCTGGCTTAAACCGCAAGTACCTTCAATGAACGAAATACTAGAGCATGTTAAAAAATGCTTTGATATGGAAAGGGTTGAGGCGAACTCGGTTAGAGGAGTGCGCATCGGCCAGTTTTTCAAACGATGGGAGGACTTTATGTTAATAGTGTACTCAGACGTGGAATTGAAGAGCTTAATGACGCCATTCTTATCTTCAGAGTGGTATCTGAAACGAAAAGTGGCGGGGACTTTAGGAAGGCTGCTGTCCGATTAAGGTATAAATTTGGCTGGAACCCGGTATACTGAAGGAGAAAAGTTTGGGGGGGGGGGGGGAGGTGGGGAGGGTTCGGGGGTTATCTTCAAGGGGGAGCTAGGCGAAAAAATTACAAAGGTCAGAATTTTGATTGTGAGGTCATTATATATCAGGCCATGCTAGAGGCGAACTTGATTTATATGAAGAATCTTGCGACATGAGATAACTTTATTGTATCTTTCTGCCTACCTTTGTCCATTCTTCATGATTCTGTACCTTGCTTTTGATTGTGATATGAAAAGTGATAAAAGTTAATAAAGATTATATTTAAAAAAAAAATATATTATACATAGACTGTGTCAGACCTATATAGCTGGTTAGGAAAAAAAGGACCTAAGCAGGTACTGTGACATACTCATGTGTTTCCATGTGAAAAACATACAGGAGTTAATGGCAACTGTATGCCACTCTACAGACATAATTTCATGGAGGCACTCCCAGCCAGTGGCGTACATAGAGAAGTAAGGGCCCCATAGCAGGGATCAAACCAGGCCCCCCACACAGGACAGAAGGGTTTCTGCCTAAACCCCTTTCAATGACCCTTGGGCCATTTTTCCACGGCCTCTTTTGCTAAAAGTTGTTCCTTTAGAGTGTAGAGTCCTGACCAAGTTTTCACCCCAGTAGAAGAGGAGATAATCCCAACTAAGACTGGACCCCTATCTTGCCCTGGGCCCCATAGCAAGGCGGGGGTCGTCTTATACGCCGGGTGTCATCTCATATGCCAGTATACAGCGTGCTGAAACTTACTTCCTAGCAAGACTGGAGAAGCTGTCCTTCTCCAGCTTCAGGGACAGGCACCCTCTAGCTGAGCCACCGTGTGCTGCATCCCGGCCAGCCGCTCCTGAAGCAGCCCCCTCTTCCTGCTCTCAGTGGTTTTCTCATGCTGGCAGTATCACATTGCGTACTACTGCTCAGATCGTCTTGAAGACAGGAAGGGCTGGGCAGGCAGGGAGAGCTGACCCACCCAATCCGAGCAGGCTTTGTATGCAGTGTGCACAGAAAATACCGGTACATCGCTTGCTGTGATTGGCTGGTTGTTGTATACTGGGTTGGATTGGCGATTCTGAGGGAAGGCAGGGGGGGAGCAGGAGCATCTGCACTTCAGCCAATTCTAATGTTGGCGGATCTCTAATGAAGTTTGGTGTGCATCTTATCTGTGGTGAAAAAACTGAGTCTATCTGGGGAGCAGATACATGTGGTGGTGAATACAGTACAACACCAGTATCTGTACCTGTACATACAGTACAGCACCAGTATCTGCATCGGTTCATACAGTATAGCACCAGTACATACAGCACAGTATACAAATGGCTAACAGTCAAGACCCCATCATGGCTCTACCAGCAAGAATAAAGAAATATGAAGCCAGTTTCAAACTTAAAGTTGTAAACTTTGCCATGGAACATAATAACTGCGCTGCTGCAAGACAATATGGAGTAACAGAAAAGATGGTTTGCGACTGGAAAGCAAATTAAAAGCATTAAAGAGTATGCCAAGGGGTAAGTGTGCATTAAGGAGAGACACCCCACATTGGCCAGAACTCGAAAAACATGTAGCAGACATGGTGAATGAGCATCGCCAAAACGGTTATGTAGTGACACAAAATAAAATACGTTTGTTTGCACTTCAGTGAGCCAAATCTAACCCAGATCACAGCAACAGATTTAAGGCCACTGCATCCTGGTGTACTAGATTCTTGGAAAGGCATAGTATGGTACTGAGGCAAAAGACGAAAATTGCACAACAATTACCTGCAGATCTTGATGACAAAGTAAATGTTGTTGGAGGGGTAGTCTTATACGGCGAGTATAGCCCAAACCCTATATTTCAACTGGAAAAGTTGGGGGTCGTCTTATACGCCCAGTCGTCTTATACGCCGGAATATACGGTAGATGAAAATAGACGCTTCCAACAATAAGGAATAATTATCAGGTGAACTTTAGGACTGGTTAATTTGACCAATGACATGCCATTATTGTCTGGAAAGAGGTCAGCCATGTTTGAAAATTTCACCCAGAAATGATGAACTAACATGAAGAAGTATGTGTATAGCAAGGGAATCACATAGGTAACTACTGACCTTCTATAGTGTTCCTTATACAGTGTGTGCGTATGTGCTCATAAGGAAAAAGTACAGATGTAGCAAACATCAACTTGTCACCTGACGTGTTAAATATGTCAGTGTAGAAAACTTTCAACTGCCAATTTAACAAAAGTCATGGAAAGGGTCAAGTTAAAGTTTGCTATAGCTGCATGTTTTTCATTATGAACATACGCAAGTGCACATACATACACACACATACACTATTAGATAATTAATCATACCCTATGAGGCTAATTCCAAGCACATGACTTTTTAAACCCCTTAGGCCCCTTGCAGACGATCATGTCCGGATTAGGTCCCGATGCGTCCTGGTGCATTGCGGCAAACCCGTGCGAGTAGGTACCCAATTGCAGTCAGTTTTGACTGCGATTGCGTTCCGTTGTTCAGTTTTTATCGCGCGTGTGCAATGTGTTTTGCACGCGCGTGATAAAAAACTGACTCTGCATAGTAAAATAGGGCTGGAGGGGTTAAAAAAAAATTTAAAATAATTTAACTCACCTTAATCCACTTGCTCGCGCAGCCGGCATCTTTTCTGTCTTCATCTGTGAGGAAAAGGACCTTTGATGACGTCACTACGCTCATCACATAGTCAGTCACATGATCAAATCCTCACAGAACAAGACAGAAGAGATGCCGGGCTGTGCGAACAAGTGGATTAAGGTGAGTTAAATTTTATTTTATTTTATTTTTATTAACCCCTCCAGCGCTATTGTACTATGCATTCTGTATTCAGAATGCTATTATTTTCCCTTATAACCATGTTGTAAGGGAAAATAATAATGATCGGGTCCCCATCCCGATCATCAACTAGCAACCGTGCGTGAAAATCGCTCCGCATCCGCACTTGCTTGTGGATTCTTGCGATTTTCACGCAACCCCATTCATTTCTATGGGGCCTGCGTTACGTAAAAAAAGAGGAGCATGCTGCGATTTTCACAAGTGATGCGTGAAAATCACCGCTCATGTGCACAGCCCCATAGAAATGAATGGGTACGGATTCAGTGCGGGTGCAATGCGTTCACCTCACGCATTGCATCCGCGCAGAAATCTCGCCCGTGTAAAAGGGGCCTTAGGGTTAGAACTGGTGCAGACATTTCTGCATCTGTCCAATATATCTGAATAGGTCTTTCAGAAATCGATGGGCTTGCTGTAGAAATAACCCCATTCAGGTGAAGATCATGTGTGAATTCCCCCTTAAAAGGGATGTCTGAGTCAAACAAAAAACTTGGCCAGCCCTGGCAAAAGTAGTAAAATAGCAAAAGCATCAATGCCCCCCCCCCCCATCTATTCCAGCATTGTGTCCCAGTCCGCCCAACCATCTTTCTGACTATATTGGTTCTGTGCCCATAGGTTACTCTGCAGCCAATCTCTGGCCTCAGCAGTATATTAGAAATCCCATTCGAGGCCAGTGATTGTCCGAAACAGTGATCTGCGTGCACGGAATGTCAACACCGCGGCTAGGAAAGCAAACAGCAGCGGGACACACCGGAGCTCAGTAAAGGCAGAAGCAGGAGAGAAAGGGGGTGAATATTATTTTTTTATTTTATTTTACCACAAGTACAGGGGTTGTCCGAGTTTTTATTCCAACCCCTTTAAGCATCTTTGCAAACAGAGGAATGGCTCATACAATACACAATATACTACACTATAATCAGGTGAGAACATGGTGAAGCAAGACTAACATAATAAAGAATAGGATATAAAACATACAGGACATAATAATGGACGTATTATGATACCATATACTGCAGGGGGTGCACTCACAGTTGCGGTTTTATTTTTTCTGGCCTCAAGGACTGACTACAGGCAGCAGAAAGAAATTTAAATCTGCTACAGTTTAGACTGCACAGCTCTCTAGCCCTTTAATAATGCATAAGCCAGAAGTCATAATAGCCTTGTTCTTATCAGCGGGAAGATCTCTAAACATCTCCTATAATGAGGCAATTAGAAATGAGCGAATTTCATATTCTGAAATTCGTTCACGCTTTGTTTGGCGGTGAGGACTCCGTTACCACGGACCATAACACAATTCTATGACGAAATGCCTTTAGTGGAATTCCGTTATCCATTCCGTTATAATAGAAGGACTATTGTCTATGGGCTGCAAAATGGATCTGTCCCGTTTCCGTTATGCAGGGGAGTCCTCTCCTGCGTAATTCCGTAGTAACGGAATCCATAACGCAATTCTGCTTTTTACTGCCGAACGAAGCGTGAATGAATTTCATAACATGAAATTCGCTCATCTCTGGAGGCAATGTATGCAAACAGAAATCTAATTGTGCTCTGCGTAAAATACAAGGCAACGCGAGAGGCGCCGGGTTTCCTTTGAAGAAATCTGACTGTGACCATGTCTGCGGTGACGAGCCGGACACACTGTGACATTCAAGGGCTCGGGATTATCCCCAGTGCGGTGCGATTGGAGGTGATGGTGAAATCTAGCGGAATTAGCCCAAGCAAACACCCCTGAGGTGATAACTGGAAGCCACACTGAGAGTTTGCCTCAGTGCATGAACATAAACATGAATTTCCCAGCACTCCAGATGCAGTAAGAGTCGCCACAAACGCTGTCACACCGGGGGATAATCTATTTCTGCTAATTAACACACAGTCTTGTACAACACATGGAAACTGTTTCAGAAGTTGTCGCGCGGAGCTGACTGCAGCAATGCGAACAACGGCTGGATCGTGGAGATGGAGGAGTGAGCGTTTAGCAGGTGCGAATAAGGTCTCACACGTTACTTGCAAGTTTATACTTTAGAGACAGAAGTCATTGAAATGCTGCATCAAGACCTAATGAGTAGCCTCGAGATCTCATGTCACGTTAATGTAAGCATTACGCTTAATATTCTGGCACACTGCAAAGCTGAATGGCACCGTATTTCCCGAGTCTACATCAAGGCACCATAATGAGCGATGCACTAAATTTTAGGGGGTGAATTAGAGTCAGACATGATGTGGCACTTGCAAAAAAAATGTGTATTTAATACATATTATTGGTGTATTAAAGCAATACATCCTCACTGATAGAGACGTCTGAGAAAACACAGTAATCTGTTTAATGCTTCCATCCAAAGGAAAGATAGGTCTGTAATAATCGTTACGACGGGGAATCTGCTGACAATGTGAAATATTCCATTTAAGAGGAGGTGATGACGGGTGCATCATGGGTTATGTGCTGCTAGAAGACACTAGTTAGCATTATGGGATCCATTAGCATTGTCATTTCATGGGTGCATTTTCTTTTTTCTCACAGATTACTCATTTTCTTTCCCCTGAAATGTTCTCTTCTATTTTTATTTTTTTTGCTAAGAAAAAGTTAAAATTTTGAAAATAAAATATGTTGTTGTGTCTGTTATTTCCAAAGGCTTCAGAGTCACTTCCTGTATTCAGCAACGTTAAAGACAGTTTCTGAAAGATATGATTCATTTAGAGATTTTTCTACTTTTTTTTCTTAAAGCTAAAATCCATCAGAAAAATATACTTTGGAGGTCATTTATTAAGAACGGCATTTCTAGTCTTCATAACCCCTTGGCGTCGGCCTCTACATAACTTTGACGCATCCACCGTCGGTCTAAATGTAAGCCAGCTTCCTTGCGGGCTTAAATTTATACCATTTTCTACTCCTAAATCAGGACCTGGCATGATCGGGGAAAAGTTGCAGATTGCGGTGCAAATAACCTTTGCTCCTCAATCTGTGCCAGATATACGCCAGCAAACTGGCGTATATCTGACAGTAGATGACCCCCTTTGTTTTTACCAATCTAGACCACCTCGTGCTCTATACTCATTTTTCCTCTTACCTGCATTCCACCCCATAGCTCACAAGCACATCTGAACACCCCTGTGGCCAGCAGTATTCAGAAAATCACCACTACAGCCAAACAATACGTCACTAGATTCAGCCTGGGGAAGATGACAGTAGCATGGCGAGGAGGGGGTCCTATGGAGTCTCCTGACTGCCCTTAACTCATGCCTCAAACCTCTACCATATGCAGTGGTTTTAGGTCTAGGAATGTTGGAGATAAGTACACTGGGGTCTTGGTGACCCATTTTCAGAGGCCCCAACACCCAAGGATTGTCGGTATCTGGAGGTTGGTTTTGCGCATTTTGAATTCCATCATCACCCCTTTGAAATTTTGGGACTTGGCTTTGTGCTGCTGTATGTGAGAAACAACTTGTGGCATGTTTGGTAGCTCCATTCTAGAGATAGGTGCGGGTCCCAGAGGTGGGACCACATCTATCTGATATTGGTGGCATATCCTAGAGATCAATGTTCGTGGTAAAACAACCCCTTTAATACAGATGTGTACAACAGGATGAGTGCCTCCAGTGGCTGGCTTGGAATGGTCAGTACCTCTTACGCGAAATGAATGTATGGAGCATTCGGAAATCTTTATGGTAGGGACCATTGCTACAAGTGCAATGCATGGTGGACAGCAAAATACACATACTCCTAGTGGATAAGGTGGATAGGAACATACTTGGTAACCTGGTGAAGACATGTTATATGAACTAGGGATCGACCGATT
Source organism: Bufo gargarizans (assembly GCF_014858855.1). Taxonomy (NCBI): domain Eukaryota; kingdom Metazoa; phylum Chordata; class Amphibia; order Anura; family Bufonidae; genus Bufo; species Bufo gargarizans. The sequence continues at coordinate 638,418,072 of NC_058080.1, read as the reverse complement.
ATCGGATTTACCGATATTATCGGCCGATATTCAGGATTTTGAACGCTATCGGCATTTATTTTGCCGATATTCCGATAGCGTATGGGGAACACAGATCGAGCTGCTGACAGCGCTCTCCGTGTTCCCTCAGCAGCAGCACAGGGGAGAAGGAGCAGTGTCTCCCTCCCCCTGTGCTGCTGCTGCCGCTCCAGCCAATGGGAGGACAGGGGACAAGAGGAGGGGAGGAGCTATGGCCACTGCGCCACCAATGAAGCTTAATCTCTAATTTATTCATATACAAGAGGCGGGAGCTGCAGTATCACATAGCCGGCTCCCGGCCTCTATGAGCTGTAGCTGCGATCTGCGGTAGTTAACTCCTCAGGTGCCGCGGATCGCAGCTACAGCTCATAGAGGCCGGGAGCCGGCTATGTCATTCTGCAGCTCCCGCCTCCTGTATATGAATAAATTAGAGATTAAGCTTCATTGGTGGCGCAGTGCGCCTCCCCCCCAAGCCCCCCCAGTGTTAAGCATTGGTGGCGCAGTGCGCCCCCCTCCCCCCAGTATTAACCAGTGGTGGCGCATAGGGCCCCCCCACCCCAGTCGCAGTGCGCCCTCCCACAGGATCCCCTCTCCCCTGCTCCTCCGATCGGAGCCCCAGCAGTGTAATGCTGGGGCTCCGATCGGTTACCATGGCAGCCAGGAAGCTATTGAAGCCCTGGATGCCATGGTAAGCTCCATGCTGCTGTGTGCACAAAGCACACAGCAGCAGGGACAGTGTGAGCTCCTATTCACCCTGATAGATCTCTATCAGGGTGAATAGGACAAGGGTTCTAGTCCCTAAGGGGGCTAAAAGTTAGTTAAAAAAAAAAAAAGTTACAAAAATAAGAACACCAAAATATTAAATATAAATGAAAAAGAAAGATTTACAAAAAAATAAAAATACACATTAACAATAAACATTAATTTTCAGCAGATTTGTGGGAATTTTTTTTTTTTTTCAAAAATGAAAATTCCCAGAATATCGGTATAAATTATTGGCCTGAAAGTTCACAAATTATCGGTATCGGTATCGGCCCTAAAAAATCAATATCGGTCGATCCCTAATATGAACTGTGACAAACTGGGTCCAAGTGGGTCCTCTTTTTTTTACATGCCTTGGTCTGGTCATCTCCTGTCCTGGGCTATTGTCCACAATGTCATTTTTTTTTTTTGACAAGTATATGAAAATGTAGGGCATGCAGATGCTAAACTTGGAAGTTTTTGGGTATAGTCACTGCATGTTTATGTTGGGTGGGAGGATCTTCACTTTATGGTCTTTGGAGACATTGGGTTTTGGATTTGGATCAAAACTTGACACTAGCCGGACATGGTTCTAGACTATGTAGGTTGGACACTGACTAGGGGCAAGAGAAGCAGGACTAGTAATCAGCTTATAGTGGGATGATTGCCAGCTCAGGTATATAATGTGTATAGTTTAGAATCTAAGTAATATATGCTGTGGTTTGTAATATAAGTTATGTATGGGTGTATAATATGAGCGGTTAGCACTGGTATCTTCCAGCCCTGGGGACCTGGGTTTGAAACTGACCAGGGATGAGTTGGTATGTTCTCCCCGTGTTTGTATAGGTTTCCTCTGGGTACTCTGGTTTCCTCCTACACTCCAAAAATATACCAATAGCTACATTGGCTTCCTACTAAATTGACCCTAGCATGCGTTTTGTGTTCCATTCATTTCTGTGGCGTTCTGAGAACAGCCAAGCAAGTGTACTTCTTGGGAGTTGTAGTTTTACCACAGCTGGAGTGCTGGAGGTTAGCCATCGCAGGCCTATATGGCAGCCACTGACTTCCCAGGGAGTCACCCCAGCCACACATACCCCTGCACTTTAAGTTCCTTGTGAGAAAGGCACATTATAAATGTTTGTCATTGTGAATATTAGGTAGGATATTGTTTATTATTTATTACTTAGTGGTTTAGTAGTTTAGTAATATTCTTTATATTTTGGCACTTGACGGCATGAAGTGTATGTCTCTTTTTAGTCAATTAGTTAATATATATATATACCGTCAAGTGCCAAAATATAAAGAATATTACTAAACTACTAAACCACTAAGTAATAAATAATAAACAATATCCTACCTAATATTCACAATGACAAACATTTATAATATATATTTGGTTCAAGGTGTGGTGCGTGTGTGAATATACTATTAAAATGGTGTATCCGCATGTACACAAAATAATTAGTGGCTAGCCCAGTTTTAATTTTATCAATTCATTTTTGTGCTGATATTTGATATTTTTACTTCTCAAAACGTTTCTATTGCAATGTATTTTTGAGAACTCAAAAAAAAATTACACAGTGACCTACTTTCTAAAACTACAAACACATTCTTGGGAATATTCCAGTTAATATCTGACCTTATCTAGTGAAGTTTTAGAGCTGTATTGATGGGTTTTTAGAACTCTTTATTAAGCAGCTGCAAATGACCACATCTTTAGGGAAGGTCCATAACAGTAGAACGTGTCGTGTCAGAAAACAAATGTTCTGCGCTGCTCGCACCTTATGGTTTCTTCACAAGATTGGTTTCATTATCTCTATTATACTTCCTACCAAGAGGTAACTCCCTCACAGCACAGCTGGCATGGAGGGCACAAAGGGCTGAAGACTGTTCTTGTCCTAATGTTTAACAATGTCCTGCCAGCCAAGAAAAAGGAGAAGAAAAAATTCATCCTTTGTGACTGGGCCACTGTTCCCACTGTCATTTTTCATGCTGGAGAGCTGAGGATTGCATTCCTTCAGAAAAGTGAAAATGTTATCCTGTGGCCTGATAATGACAAATCATCCCCGTTCTACACAGCAGTCGACTTTAATATCAGAGAATATGCCTCGGTAGGAGAGGAAAAAGCTTAGGCAGACAAGGAAATTTACATGGGCCTGAACAGCATCCTTCACAGAGGGAATTAAATGTGACCTTATTCCAAAAGGACATTCACTGGGGAGCAGTAACAAAAGCTGAATCCATATGTCTGGCAAAAAACATGTTTACACTAAACAACACTAAATACAAAAGAAAATACAAAGAAAGAAGCAAAAACAGTTAACAAAAGCTTTTTGCACCCCTACCTCTAATCTTTAACCCATTAGTACTTGTGACGTGGTAGATATAATCTCAAATAGAAGAGTTAAAAATAAGATGAAACAGAAGCATGACACTGGACCAACCACTACAATTACGTTTTGAGAGAGAGAGATTATATAATATATATATATATATATATGAATATATAAATATGTGTATATATGCATATGTATATACAGTGGATATAAAAAGTCTACACACCCCTGTTAAAATGTCAAAAAATGAGACAAAGATAAATAATTTCAGAACTTTTTCCACCTTTAATGTGACCTATAAACTGTACAACTCAATTGAAAAACAAACTGAAATCTTTCAGGTAGAGGGAAGAAAAAATATATAAAAAAATAATATGGTTGCATAAGTGTGCACACCTTTAAACTAATGCTTTGTTGAAGCACCTTTTGATTTTATTACAGCACTCAGTCTTTTTGGGTATGAGTCTATCAGCATGGCACATTTTGACTTGGCAAGATTTGCCCACTCTTCTTTGCAAAAACACTCCAAATCTGTCAGATTGCGAGGGCATCTCCTGTGCACAGCCCTCTTCAGATCACCCCACAGATTTTCAATCGGATTTAGGTCTGAGCTCTGGCTGGGCCATTCCAAAACTTTAATCATCTTCTGGTGAAGCCATTCTTTTGTTGATTTGGATGTATGCTTTGGGTCGTTATCATGCTGAAAGATGAAGTTCCTCTTTGTGTTCAGCTTTCTAGCAGAAGCCTGGAGGTTTTGTGCCAATATTGACTGGTATTTGGAACTGTTTATAATTCCCTCTAGCTTAACTAAGGCCCCAGTTCCAGCTGAAGAAAAATAGCCCCAAAGCATGATGCTGCCACCACCATGCTTCACTGTGGGTATGGTGTTCTTTTGGTGATGCGCAGTGTTGTTTTTGCTCCAAACATATCTTTTGGAATTATGGCCAAAAAGTTCAACCTTACAGGGAGTGCAGAATTATTAGGCAAGTTGTATTTTTGAGGATTAATTTTATTATTGAACAACAACCATGTTCTCAATGAACCCAAAAAAACTCATTAATATCAAAGCTGAATATTTTGGGAAGTAGTTTTTAGTTTGTTTTTAGTTTTAGCTATTTTAGGGGGATATCTGTGTGTGCAGGTGACTATTACTGTACATAATTATTAGGCAACTTAACAAAAAACAAATATATACCCATTTCAATTATTTATTTTTACCAGTGAAACCAATATAACATCTCAACATTCACAAATATACATTTCTGACATTCAAAAACAAAACAAAAACAAATCAGTGACCAATATAGCCACCTTTCTTTGCAAGGACAATCAAAAGCCTGCCATCCATGGATTCTGTCAGTGTTTTGATCTGTTCACCATCAACATTGCGTGCAGCAGCAACCACAGCCTCCCAGACACTGTTCAGAGAGGTGTACTGTTTTCCCTCCTTGTAAATCTCACATTTGATGATGGACCACAGGTTCTCAATGGGGTTCAGATCAGGTGAACAAGGAGGCCATGTCATTAGATTTTCTTCTTTTATACCCTTTCTTGCCAGCCACGTTGTGGAGTACTTGGACGCGTGTGATGGAGCATTGTCCTGCATGAAAATCATGTTTTTCTTACCTTGCAGACTTCTTCCTGTACCACTGCTTGAAGAAGGTGTCTTCCAGAAACTGGCAGTAGGACTGGGAGTTGAGCTTGACTCCATCCTCAACCCAAAAAGGCCCCACAAGCTCATCTTTGATGATACCAGCCCAAACCAGTACTCCACCTCCACCTTGCTGGCGTCTGAGTCGGACTGGAGCTCTCTGGCCTTTACCAATCCAGCCATCTGGCCCATCAAGACTCACTCTCATTTCATCAGTCCATAAAACCTTAGAAAAATCAGTCTTGAGATATTTCTTGGCCAAGTCTTGACGTTTCAGCTTGTGTGTCTTGTTCAGTGGTGGTCGTCTTTCAGCCTTTCTTACCTTGGTCATGTCTCTGAGTATTGCACACCTTGTGCTTTTGGGCACTCCAGTGATGTTGCAGCTCTGAAATATGGCCAAACTGGTGGCAAGTGGCATCTTGGCAGCTGCACGCTTGACTTTTCTCAGTTCATGGGCAGTTATTTTGCGCCTTGGTTTTTCCACACGCTTCTTGCGACCCTGTTGACTATTTTGAATGAAACGCTTGATTGTTCGATGATCACGCTTCAGAAGCTTTGCAATTTTAAGAGTGCTGCATCCCTCTGCAAGATATCTCACTATTTTTGACTCTTCTGAGCCTGTCAAGTCCTTCTTTTGACCCATTTTGCCAAAGGAAAGGAAGTTGCCTAATAATTATGCACACCTGATATAGGCTGTTGATGTCATTAGACCACACCCCTTCTCATTACAGAGATGCACATCACCTAATATGCTTAATTGGTAGTAGGCTTTGGAGCCTATACAGCTTGGAGTAAGACAACATGCATAAAGAGGATGATGTGGTCAAAATACTCATTTGCCTAATAATTCTGCACATAGTGTAGTTTCATCAGACCATAATACCTTTTTCCACATGCTTTTGGGAGACTTCAGATGTGTTTTTGTAAAATGTAGCCTGGCTTGGATGTTTTCTTCGTAAGAAAAGGTTTTCATCTTGCCAATCTACCCCATAGCCCAGACATATGAAGAATATGGGAGATTGTTGTCACATGTACCACACAGCCAGTACTTGCAAGATATTCCTGCAGCTCCTTTAATGTTGCTGTAGACCTCTTGGTAGCCTCCCAGACCAGTTTTCTTCTCGTCTTTTCATCAATTTTCGAGGGACGTCCAGTTCTTAGTAAATGTCACTGTTGTGCCATAGTTTCTCCACTTGATGATGACTGTCTTCACTGTGTTCCATGGTATATCTAATGCCTTGGAAATTCTTTTGTACCCTTCTCCTGACTGATACATTTTAACAATGAGATCCCTCTGATGCTTTGGAAGCTCTCTGTGGACCATGGCTTTTGCTGTGGGATGCGACTAAGACATTTTCAGGAAAGACCAACTAGAGCAGCTGAACTTTATTTGGGGTTAATCAGAGGTACTTTAAATGATGGCAGGTGTATGCTGACTCCTATTTAACATGATTTTGAATGTGATCGCTTAATTCTGAACACTGCTACATCCCCAGTTATAAGAGGGTGTGCACACTTATGCAACCACATTATTTATTTATTATTATTTTTTCTTCCCTCCACCTAAAAGATTTCAGTTTGTTTTTTAATTGAGTGGTACAGTTTATAGGTCACATTAAAGGTGGAAAAAGTTCTGAAATGATTTATCTTTGTCTCAATTTTTTACATCACAGAAACCTGACATTTTAACAGGGGTGTGTAGACTTTTTATATCCACTGTATATGTGCATATGTGTATGTGTATATATATATATATATATATATATATATACACATTTATGTATATACACTGAACAAAAATATAAACGCCACACTTTCGGTTTTGCTCCCATTTAGCATGAGCTGAACTCAAAGATCTGAAACATTTTCTACATACACAAAAGACCCATTACTCTCAAATATTGTTCACAAGTCCTAATCTCTGTTAGTGAGCACTTCTCCTTTGCCTGCATAATCCATCCCACCTCACAGGTGTGGCATATCAAGGTGCTGATTAGACAGCATGAATATTGCACAGACTGCCCACAATAAAAGAACACTCTGAAATGTGCAGTTTGATCACACAGCACAATGCCACAGGTGTCGCAGCGTTTGAGGGAGTGTGCAATTGGCATGCTGACTGCAGGAATGTCTGCAAGAGCTATTGCCCGTGCAATGAATGTTCATTTCTCTACCATAAGCCGTCTCCAAAGGCGTTTCAGAGAATTTTGCAGTACATCCAACCGGCCTCACAACTGCAGACCACGTGTAACCACACCAGCCCAGGACCTCCACATCCAGCATGTTCACCTCCATGATCATCTGAGACCAGCCACCCGGACAGCTGGAGCAACAATCGGTTTGCATAACCAAAGAATTTCTGCACAAACTGTCAGAAACCGTCTCAGGGAAGCTCATCTGCATGCTCGTCATCCTCATCGGGGTCTGGACCTGACTGCAGTTCGTCGTCGTAACGTGGGCAAATGCTCACATTCGATGGCATCTGGCATGTTGGAGAAGCGTTCTGTTCACGGATGAGTCACTGTTTTTACTGTTCAGGGCAGATGGCAGACAGCGTGTGTGGCGTCGTGTGGGTGAGCGGTTTGCTGACGTCAACATTGTGGATCGAGTGGCCCATGGTGGTGGTGGGGTTATAGTATGGGCAGGTGTATGTTATGGACAACAAACACAGGTGCATTTTATTGATGGCATTTTGAATGACGAGATCCTGAGGCCCATTGTTGTGCCATTCATCCACGACCATCACCTCATGTTGCAGCATGATAATGCATGGCCCCATATTGCAAGGATCTGTACACAATTCCTGGAAGCTGAAAACATCCCAGTTCTTGCATGGCCAGCATACTCACTGGACATGTCACCCATTGAGCATGTTTCGGATGCACTGGATTGGCGTATACGACAGCTTGTTCCAGTTCCTGACAATATTCAGCCACTTCACACAGCTATTAAAGAGGAGTGGATTAACATTCCACAGGCCACAATCAACAACCTGATCAACTCTATGCGATAGAGATGTGAGGCAAATGGTGGCCACACCAGATACTAACTGGTTTTCTGACCCCCTTCCCCCCAAGTAAGGGAAAACTTTACACATTCCAGAGTGGCTTTTTATTGTGGGCAGTCTAAGGCACACCTGTGCAATATTCATGCTGTCTAATCAGCACCTTGATATGCCATACCTGTGAGGTGGGATGGATTATCTCGGCAAAGGAGAAGTGCTCATTAACACAGATTTAGACAGATTTGTGAACAATATTTGAGAGTAATGGGTCTTTTGTGTATGTAGAAAATGTTTCAGATCTTTGAGTTCCGATCATGCAAAATGGGGACAAAACCGAAAGTGTTGCGTTTATATTTTTGTTCAGTGTATATACTGTATGTATATATATAGTTATATAGTGGTTTCACACTTTTTTGTTATGTATATAATTCCACATATATATACAGTACAGACCAAAAGTTTGGACACACCTTCTCATTCAAAGAGTTTTCTTTATTTTCATGACTATGCAAATTGTAGATTCACACTGAAGGCATCAAAACTATGAATTAACACATGTGGAATTATATACATAACAAAAAAGTGTGAAACAACTGAAAATATGTCATATTCTAGGTTCTTCAAAGTAGCCACCTTTTGCTTTCATTACTGCTTTGCACACTCTTGGCATTCTCTTGATGAGCTTCAAGAGGTAGTCACCTGAAATGGTTTTCACTTCACAGGTGTGCCCTGTCAGGTTTAATAAGTGGGATTTCTTGCCTTATAAATGGGGTTGGGACCATCAGTTGTGTTGTGGAGAAGGCAGGTGGATACACAGCTGATAGTCCTACTGAATAGACTGTTAGAATTTGTATTATGGCAAGAAAAAAGCAGCTAAGTAAAGAGAAATGAGTGGCCATCATTACTTTAAGAAATGAAGGTCAGTCAGTCCGAAAAATTGGGAAAACTTTAAAAGTGTCCCCAAGTGCAGTCACAAAAACCATCAAGCGCTACAAAGAAACTGGCTCACATGCGGACTGCCCCAGGAAAGGAAGACCAAGAGTCACCTCTGCTGCGGAGGATAAGTTCATCTGAGTCACCAGCCTCAGAAATCGCAGGTTAACAGCAGCCCAGATTAGAGACCAGGTCAATGCCACACAGAGTTCTAGCAGCAGACACATCTCTAGAACAACTGTTAAGAGGAGACTGTGTGAATCAGGTCTTCATGGTAGAATATCTGCTAGGAAACCACTGCTAAGGACAGGCAACAAGCAGAAGAGACTTGCTTGGGCTAAAGAACACAAGGAATGGACATTAGACCAGTGGAAATCTGTGCTTTGGTCTGATGAGTCCAAATTTGAGATCTTAGGTTCCAACCACCGTGTCTTTGTGCAACGCATAAAAGGTGAACGGATGGACTCTACATACCTGGTTCCCACCGTGAAGCATGGAGGAGGAGGTGTGATGGTGTGGGGGTGCTTTGCTGGTGACACTGTTGGGAATTTATTCAAAATTAAAGGCATACTGAACCAGCATGGCTAACACAACATCTTGCAGCAGCATGCTATTCCATCTGGTTTGCGTTTAGTTGGACCATCATTTATTTTTCAACAGGACAATGACCCCAAACACACCTCCAGGCTGTGTAAGGGCTATTTGACCATGTAGAGTGATGGGGTGCTGCGCCAGATGACCTGGCCTCCACAGTCACCGGACCTGAACCCAATCAAGATGGTTTGGGGTGAGCTGGACCGCAGAGTGAAGGCAAAAGGGCCAACAAGTGCTAAGCATCTCTGGGAACTCCTTCAAGACTGTTGGAAGACCATTTCAGGTGACTACCTCTTGAAGCTCATCAAGAGAATGCCAAGAGTGTGCAAAGCAGTAATGAAAGCAAAAGGTGGCTACTTTGAAGAACCTAGAATATGACATATTTTCAGTTGTTTCACACTTTTTTGTTATGTATATAATTCCACATGTGTTAATTCATAGTTTTGATGCCTTCAGTGTGAATCTACAATTTTCATAGTCATGAAAATAAAGAAAACTCTTTGAATGAGAAGGTGTGTCCAAACTTTTGGTCTGTACTATATATATTTATACACAGGTGAAACTCAAAAAATTAGAATATCGTGCAAAAGTCCATTTATTTCAGTAATACAACTTAAAAGGTGAAACTAACATATGAGATAGACTCATTACATGCAAAGCAAGATATTTCAAGCCTTTATTTGTTATAATTTAGATGATTATGGCTTACAGCTTATGAATGTGTGTGTGTATATATATATATATATATATGTATATACCGTATTTTTCGCCCCATAAGACGCATTTTTCCCCCCAAAAGTCTTATGGAGCGAATACTAATGAAGCGCTTCCATTTTGGTGAAGGCTCTGTACTCACCGCTTCCTGGTCCTCAGCTTTTCGGCTGTGAAGGCTGCACACAGTGTGATGAGGCGCGCTGTGACCTCACGCTGTGCGCGCCGGGTCACAGCTCAGCCGACAGCAGGAAGAAGACAGAGCGAGCTGGAGGTGAGGAGCAGCGGCATCCAGGAGCAGGAGAGGTAAATGGTTTTTTTATTTTATTTGCTCTGTGGCACTGGGGCTCATACTGGGGGCATATTAAATTGCACTGGGGGCATAATAAATGGCACTGGGAGCAGGCTGCGGTTTTATCTCCGTCCAAAATTCCAGAACACTTGCCAAAATGCCGGATCTGGTATTTTTTCCCATTGACATGCATTAATGCCGGATCCGGCCCCGAGTGTTCCGGAAAAACGGATCCATTTTTGCGGTCTGCAAATGCTCAGACCGCAAAAATTTTTAAAATAAATAAATGCTGGATCCGTCTGACAAATGCCATCAGTTTGCATACGTTTTGACTGATTCGGCAGGCAGTTCCTCTGCTGCACACAGGATGCTAACACAGGACTCTAGTGCAAGAACTGTAACCACTGAACCACCATGCCCATTAAGTGTTCTGCCAGTGGGATTCACACTTGTAAATTTGCTCTCATGCCCAAATAGAGCTTTTTGACTGATTATGCTATATATATATGAGTATGCTACTTGCTGCTTATAATTATCAGTGCTGCAGTGGGACAATGCTCAGTGTACCAACCTTCTACATGCTTGTAGGCAATGTAGTGAAACAGGTCAGGCTCGGATTGACCCACAGAGAAACTGGTGACTCCCTCAATGGTCCTCTGACATAGAAGGGCCCGAGCAGAGCATCTTAACCAGCCTATATCCATATAAAAACTGCATAGATTATAAGCTATGCACACTTTTGGGGACTTTTTTTTTTTACTGTTATTGCACTGTACCCATTTTGAGCTAAAAATCATTTTTTCAATTGGTCTTTATCACAATTTTTGATCCCCTTTCTCTGTACAGCTTTGAGATGCTCTAGTAGCAGGCTCAGAATATTTATTCAAGGTACCACTTGGAACTGGACCCGAGTTCGGGAAATGTTTTTTTACAGAAGAAATTGATTTATGAAGTTACTATGCGAAGTCTCGTGAGATTTCGCAAAGTAATAACTTCGGCTCATAGGAGCCAATACATTTTAAGGGCTCATGCCCACGAACGTAAGGGTTCCGTACCCGTGCATTGGTCCGCAAATTGAGTTCCGCAATGCACAGGCACCGACTGCAGGGCAGCCGCATGCGGATCGCGGACCCATTCACTTGGATGATAAGGGTCATGTGACCAAGCTTCTATTGGATAATGCATTTTTTGGGGAATATCTCAGAAACAGTACGTCCTAGAGAGCTGAGACCTGGTCTAAAACCTTCCCGGACACCTGATGTACCTGTGTGCCAAATTTTGTGATTGTAAATGCGACGGTGCAGATTCCTTTAGCGGACATACACACACTCAGCTTTATATATTAGATAATAAGCCTATAGATTCATTATCCAAACAGGTAAAAAAAAAAAAAAAAACGCCATACATTTGGCTAGTATATGTCAGGATATCATTGTAGAAATTAAACAGTTTAGTCAACTGTATACTGGCAAGAAAACTGTTTCAAGAAATGTTAGCAACAAATGTGTAAACTTGGCCTAGACAGAGCTTGAATCATACCTCTAACCGAAAGAAAGGAACAGTGGAAAAATAAAAAGTCACTAAGTATGACCCAAGGTGCTGTGACTAACATCTAGTGTTTCCTACCACAACTGCAAGTCTTCTTTAAATGGTTCCATAGAAGGGAATGAAGAGAGCACAAGCCAGGGCTCCATTTCTGAGATCGGTGCAGATCCTATTGGACATTCATGGTACATCCTGTGACTATGCTATAAATGTTGAGACAACCCTTTACACAACTCACTTTTCACTGAAAATGGCGTCCTACAGTGAAGCTACAGTGCATGCTCCTAATCGTCTATTGGGCTGTGTAAGGAGATGGAAAAGTATATGCTTTCATATCAAGTCTGAAGTGTACTGCTTCGTCAACCAAATGTTGGAAGGTGTAAGTATTGAACAGTAGGGCTATCACTGCTCGCACTGTAAAATATAGCTGATCATAAGCAAATCCGCACATAACACTTTACTGCTTCCCATTATGGCGTGCATCTTATACATGCAAACAGACCTTCAGGCTTCACTGTCACTCAGACATAAGTGTCAGAACAAAGCACGGAGTGATTATTTTGTTCCTGCTGAAAACATAAGTGTCTACTACTTTACAAACTTCTCTCCCCTCTTCGGCAGGCAATGTTAATTCAATACCAATATGCAAGCTTCTTACATGGAGAGACACTCAACACCTGTCTGCACTATAGAGCTACTTAAGTCTTAAACTCAGATACGGCAACTTGTATTATTTCATGCATCAAATCTGCTTATCTGGTTTCAGGTGCTTAACAAAGACTGTCAGTCAGGGAAGCAAATACCATTTCTGATCCAGCAGAGCTTTTAAGTAAAGCAGCAGAAAGAAAACACATTTAAGGGACATTTTCATAAAGGTTTAATTGCAAATTAACCTGTATGTGAATATTCTGTCATAAAGTCAAAATGGTGGAAGGTTTTCTGGATATAATAATTTACCGTACTCCATGAATACTAGTTCTTGGTCTAAATTTTTTTTAGTCTAGACTTTTAACATGGCAAAGAGTCTTACTCTTTTTCAGACCAGCAGTCAGACCAGAGAAGAGTGAGGGGTGGTGACTAGTGATGAGCGGCAGGGGTCATATTCGAATTCGCAACATTTTGCGAATATTTTTTAGAATATTCGTCGAATATTCAAAAATTCACAATTTTTTTTCCTCGAAATATCAGCAAGGTAATGATTGTGTAATATGAGAATTTTCGTAATTCGAATTTTCGTATTCAAATTTTTATTGCAAATTTTTCCACTTACAACTATTAGACAAAGAAGATTATAGCACTATATTAGCTAAATTGCTCTATATTTGATTTTTTTCGAATATTCGCTATATTGCTATAACTTTGTTTTTTCGAATATTCGTAATATTCTAAAACAAGAATATATAGTAATATAGCGAATAGTCGAAAAAACAAATATAGAGCAAAATTCACAAACACTACTACTCCTAAAGTCAAGTATATTGCAGCCTTCTTATTGGCCCACAAGCTAGAAGCAGGGAGGGATCATGTGTACTGATTTAAAAAAAAAAAATCGAATGGAAAAAAAATAAAAAATAAAGGGAAAAAAATGGAATATTCGAAATTATGAATATATATACGGTAACTATATTCGAAATATTTGTGAATTTTCGAAGTACCTATATTCGCGATAAAAATTCGAAATTTGAATATTCGTGATCAACACTAGTGGTGACTAAAATACAGCATATAGATTTAGACAGCCTGAGGAGGTGGTGATGGTGAGTACAATAAAGGAATTCAAGAGGGGCCTGGATGTATTTCTGAGTGTAATAATATTACAGGCTATAGCTACTAGAGAGGGGTCGTTGATCCAGGGAGTTATTCTGATTGCCTGATTGGAGTCGGGAAGGAATTTTTTATTCCCCTAAAGTGGGCAAAATTGGCTTCTACCTTTTTTTTGCCTTCATCTGGATCAATTTGCAGGATAACAGGCTGAACTGGATGGACAAATGTCTTTTTTTCGGCCTTATGTACTATGTTACTATGTTACAGCACTCCAATGGTAATAATAATCAGTGAATATTTATTTCATTTTATTTCAGCCGGGCACAGTGGTACACAAGTCGCAACATTTCGGGCTAACATTAGCCCTTCATCAGGCAATAACGGGACCACATGTAAAACGCAGCCGGCAAAACAGAATTCCTTTTAAAGGCTTCTGTCCTGGTTTCCATTATGCAGGACTGGACTCCTGCCTAATGGAAACCAGGACGGATCCATTATGCTGCCCATAGACTTGTATTATGATGGACTTTTTTTTAAATTACATCATGCTTTGGGTATAGTCTTTTTCTGATGGTTTCCCCATTGGCTTTTATATTGCAAAAAAAAGGCTGAAAAAACATAAGCAAAAAATAGGAACTAAAATATACCTCTACAAAATAGAAACAATTGTAAAAAACACATGAATTTCCTGATGTTATTTTTAAAAGCCAAAAAATGCTCCCCACTCCCAAAAAAGCGAACAAAAAACAAAACTAATCCTAAGGCCCTAATTTATCAAGGCGTAAATAATGATGAATTAGCTGGGACCCTTGCAACGCTCTCACTCTGGCCTCGCCAGGCTCCCTTGTTGTAGACTTGGTGAAGGAAGGCATAAAATGCAGATTGCAACTACAAAAGTAAAAAATGCATTAAAAAGTCGCAAATCTGGTGGATTTATAACTTTGCTGCTCCAAAAAGAGATGTAAGGAGACTGATTAATCCTCAACACCATGTATGTAAGCATCCTAACCAAAACTAAATACATTACAGTGGAGGACATTTGTATAATGATGTAAAAACTTGAAACAACCTCGCCACTTTTCTGAAATTGGGTTTGGCAAGGTTGGGAAGGGGCATAGCCAGCAGCCACAACATATTTACAGTATCTTCATTTACGCCAGTTTTCTGCTGCAAATGAAGCCAGAAATCTACAGTGGCTCAGAGCTGTAGATTCCTGTTTGGGTACATGGACTGCAGGATGATGCGCCTAAGGGTGGGTTCACAGTAGCGTTATGCCATTCCGTTATAGGTTCCGTTTATAACAGAATATAATGGAAGCCTTTAAGAGGAATTCCGTTTTGCTCTGTCCTAATACAAGTCTATGGTAAAGCATAACGGATCAGTCTGGTTTCCATTATGCAGGACGGAAACAAAGTCCGGTCAACAGGACTTTTTTTCCCGTCCTGCATAACGGAAACCAGACAGATCAGTTATGCTTGACCATAGACTTCTATAAGGACTGAGCAAAACAAAATGCCTCTTACAGGCTTCCTTTTTGCATTTTGTCTGGCCATTCCGTTATAAACGGAACCTATAACGGAATGGGATAATTTATGACGAGGCATGCAAAAAGCACCAGTCTTGATACATCTCCCCCATTAAGTACAAAAAAAAGATAATTTCTGCTGGCCAAAGACTGAGATGTGCAGTACATGCTGAGAATTCTGGCTGGGATACAATTTTGTCAGGATTATTGGTTAGAGATGTGCGAATCAAAACGATCGACTGATTTGGCCGAATCGAACTGGTCATCTCTGTCAAGTACTGTCCATATTTTAAATACAAACCTAATGTGTAATATTCGTACCAGTTTATTCACTATACCAGTTTAGCAATATTCACTGTATGTTGCACTTATTGTGCTTAAGACTTTTTTGAAGTATTATCATTTCCTAATGAACATGAAGCACTTGCGAAACTTGGAGAACACTGATCATGACATTTAAATTAGGGAATTATTGATTGATTATTTGATCCCTAAAGTAAATCAAAACTCAAACCAGATACATTTTGCTGCCAAATACAGACCAGGACTGACCATGTTTATTTCTGAAATTGTATCAAAGCCGAAATCGCCATTGCTGCCTTGGGTTAAATCAAGCCTCTAGCATGTGAAATCCAGCTCTGCTACATCTAAAAAAAACTGAACAGAATTTTCACAGCTGAACAGCACAGTATAACTTCCCTCTCATCCAGTGCACTAGTAATAACATTTATTCAAAAACTAGTGAAACATCCGAAGTCAATTCGCATAAAAGCGAGCACTCTGTACAGTATTAGAATGTATTGGCTCAGATGAGCCGAAGTTATTATTTCACAAAGTCTTGGGGTAATAACTTAAAAAATTGATTTCTACTGTAAAAAAAACTTTTACCAAACTCGGGTTCCGTTCAAAGTGGTACCTTGGAACCAAATCTGAGTTCGGTAAAAGTTTTTTGCAGTAGAAATAAATTTTTTAAGTTATTACCCGAAGTCTCACAAGACTTCACAAAGTAATAACTTCGGCTCATGGGAGCCAATACATTCTAATACTGTACGGAGCTCCCACTCTGTACAGTATTCTAACAAAGTTTATGCAAATTGACTTCGGATGTTTCATCCGAAGTCGATTCGCTCATCCCCAATAGGAATGTATGGCAGGAATTTTTTTAAAGGTCTGCTTATATGCAGGTTTGAGCAAACAAACTTTTCCTTTGAAAATCGCTTTAAAATGTTACCAGCTATGGTGAAAGTGTAGAGAAGACGGCAAAGTCTAACGAGAGAGAGTAAAGTGATTTTCAGCAATGTAATAACTCTGATACAATTAGAGTTATAGAGGGAATGAAACACTTGAGTTGCCGTGTTTAATAGCGATGCTCCAGTAAGCATTTCAGCGGTGTCATATCACTCGTAAGCTACGAGATGTCTGAAAAGGTAGATGACTGGTTTGAAAACTCGTACCTAAAAGCTTGAGATATCACACTGAGTAATCTTCTCTTAGTTTTCTCAGGAGAGATGTTGCTTTCCGTGTGAAACAAATACCTAGGCTCAGATAGAAGAAAAGGTAAAGGGGGTGGGGGGTGGATTTTAACACATGTCAAAAACTGTGTAAACATGATACTGTACAGGGACAGAGCTAGCAATGTCTGCAAAAACTAACAATAACCTCATCTTACTTTCCAATAGGTATGGCCCACATTGAGATAATATATGAATGCATTCGGAAAGTCTTCAGACCCTTTCGCTTTTTTTTTACATTTTGTTCTCCCCATCAATCTGCACACAATGCCTCATAATGAGAAATTGAAAACTTTTAGAAAAATTTGCTAATTTATTAAAGGAAAAACCAAAAAATTCCGTGGACATAAGTTTCAGACCCTTTGCACTTGAAATTTAGCTCTGGGGCCTCCAATTTCTCTTTATCATTTTTGAGATGTTTGTACACCTTGATTGGAGTCCACCTGTGGTAGATTCAGCTGATTGGACATGATTTGGAAAGACACAATGCATATCAGAACAAAAACCAAGCTTTGTGGAGCAAAGAACTGCCTGTAGAGCTCAGAGACAGGATTTTGTGGATGCACTGATCTGCAGAAGGGTACAGAAAATTTCTGCTGCACTTAAAGTTCCCACGAGCAGAGTTACCTCCATAGTTCTTAAATTAAAGAAGTTTGGAACAATCAGGACTCCTTCTACAGCTAGCCGCCCCACCAAACTAATTAATCAAACTAATTGCCACTGTGGCTGAGCTCCAAAGTACCTGTGTGCAGATGGGAGAAACTTCCAAAAGGTCAACCATCACTGCAGCACCCCACCAATATGGG
Source organism: Bufo gargarizans (assembly GCF_014858855.1). Taxonomy (NCBI): domain Eukaryota; kingdom Metazoa; phylum Chordata; class Amphibia; order Anura; family Bufonidae; genus Bufo; species Bufo gargarizans. The sequence continues at coordinate 638,400,641 of NC_058080.1, read as the reverse complement.
CGTTATAGCAAAATAGTCAAAAATAAGCCTCTCCTCATTAAAAGACATATGAAAACATTACTTGGAGTTTGCAAAAAAGCACCTAAAGGACTCTCAGACTGTGAGAAACAATATTCTCTGGTCCAGGGGCGTCGTTAAGGCAAAACATTCGGGGCTGGAGCCCCGGATGTTTTGTCCAGTGTCCCAAATGCAGGGCCCGCGGCGCCGCCTCCTAGCTAATTTATTCACTTCACTTGCCTCTGTCATCCACAGATCCCCTCCCTGCTCAGCGCCGCCTCCTAGATAATTTATTCACTTCACTTGCCTCTGTGTAATCTCGCACAGGCGCACTCGCAGAGGCATCATCGAGCAAAGTGTGCACCTAGTTCGACGATGCCTCTGCCAGTGCGACTGTGTGAGATTACACAGAGGCAAGTGAAGTGAATAAATTAGCTAGGAGGCGGCGCTGAGCGGGGAGACAATCTGTGGATGACGGTTAAGGGGGATCTGTGGATGACGGTTATGGGGGATCTGTGGATGACACTTATGGAGATCTGTGGATGACACTTATGGAGATCTGTGGATGACACTTGGGGGGATCTGTGGATGACACTTGGGGGATCTGTGGATGACACTTGGGGGGATCTGTGGATGACACTTGGGGGGATCTGTGGATGACACTTGGGGGGATCTGTGGATGACACTTGGGGGGATCTGTGGATGACACTGTTATGGGGATCTGTGGATGACATTTATGGATGATCTGTGGATGACACTTATGGGGATCTGTGGATGACACTGTTATGGGGGATCTGTGGATGACATTTATGGGGGATCTGTGGATGACACTTATGGGGGATCTGTGGATGACACTTATGGGGATCTATGAATGACACTTATGGGGATCTGTGGATGACACTTATGGGGAATCTGTGGATGACACTGATGGGGATCTGTGGATGACACTGATGGGGATCTGTGGATGACACTGATGGGGATCTGTGGATGACACTGATGGGGATCTGTGGATGACACTTATGGGGGATCTGTGGATGACATTGTTATGGATGATCTGTGGGGTTGCCCAGACGGCTAGGCCTTTCACTGTAGTTATTAACCCCATTCAGCAGTCCCCCGTTCACTGAAGGGGGGACTGCTGAAAGGGGTTAATAACTACTGTGAAGGCCCCCTCTGTGGTGATGAGGGCGTGGCTTCATGGGGTGTGGGCGTGGCTTCACATGGACTCGTGCCCTGGATCTCATCAGACACTAGCAACGCCCCTGCTCTGGTCTGATGAAACAAAGATTGAACTTTTTGGCCTAAATTCTAAGTGTCATGTCTGGAGGAATCCAGGCCCTGCCCATAACCTGCCGTATACCAGCCCGACATTGAAGTATGGTTTTGGTAGCATTATGCTGTAGGGGTGTTTCTCAGTGGCTGGAACAGGAGACTGACAGGAAAATCTGATCCAGGAAATCTGTTCTGGATGAAAGACTGAGCCGAAGGTTCACTTACCAACAAGACAGTGACCCTAAGCACACAGCCAGGACAACACAGGAGTGGCTTAGAGACAACTCTGTGAATGTCTTTGAGTAGCCCAGCTAGAGCCCTGACTTGAACCCAATCAAATATCTCTGGAGAGATCTGAAAATAGATGTCCACCGACAGTCCCATTCGACCTGACAGAACTTAAATAGGATTTAAAGAGAAGAATGGCAGAAAATTCTCAAATGCAGGTGTGCAAGCTTTGTGGCATCAGACCCAAGAAGACTAGAGGTTGTAATAACTATCAAAGGTGCTTTAACTGAGTAAAGGGTCTGAACTCTGATTACTTTATGTCAATGCAAGATTTTAGATTTTCCTTTTCAATAAATTAGCAAAGATTTTGAGCATTCTGTTTTCATTTTCTCATTATTTAGTGTTGAATGCAGAATGATGGGAAAAACATGATTTTGTTTTTATTTTAGAACAAGGCAGCAACATACGAAAATGAGAAAAAAGTGAGAGTCTGAAGACTTTATACATATATATATATATATATAAAAAAAGCACCGCAGCACATCTGTTGGTGAAAATAGTGGATCTTTATTCACCCAAGCCTTGGGTGAATAAAGATTCACTATTTTCACCAACAGATGTGCTGCGGTGCCTTCTATTTTTGTATTATACACCTTGGCCAGGTGGTTTCATCGCTGGCACCCGATCTTCCATTACCAGGAGTGCTGCCCTGAATTATCGTTTATATATATATGTATATATATATATATATATATATATTATATATAAAATAAAGTAAAGTGCAGCACACAAACAAATAAATTCAGCGGGTGCAATTCCCTCCAAAGACCGGCGACCAGGGTCCACTCAGATATATAGTAGAAAAGAAGGTAGCACTCCAAAAGTTCAGTGAAAAAATGGTGGGTGATTTATTAACCCATATATCAGCAACGTTTCAGCTCTACTCAATGGAGCCTTTGTCACCACTATACGACAAAGGCTCCATTGAGTAGAGCTGAAATGTTGCTGATATATGGGTTAATAAATCACCCACCATTTTTTCACTGAACTTTTGAAGTGCTGCCTTCTTTTTTACTATATATATATATATATATATTTATATATACAGTCATGTGAAAAAATTAGGACACCCTTTGAAAACATGTGGTTTTTTGTAACATTTTTAATAAAAGGTTATTTCATCTCCGTTTCAACAATACAGAGAGATTAAAGTAATCCAACTAAACAAAGAAAACTGAAGAAAAGTCTTTTCAAGATCTTCTGTAAATGTCATTCTACAAAAATGCCTATTCTAACTGAGGAAAAAGATAGGACACCCTCACATGTATTCCCTCTTAAATTGGCTCAGATCTCACACAGGTATATCACACCAGGTGCACATAATTAGTAGATCGTTACTCTGCATGTTGAATGAGGCTTGCCCTATTTAAACCTCAGACATTTAGTTTGGTGTGCTCCTGACTGTTAAAGTGAGAGTGAGTACCATGGTGAGAGCAAAAGAGCTGTCAGAGGACTTCAGAAAAAAGATTGTAGCAGCCTATGAGTCTGGGAAGGGATTTAAAAAGATCTCAAAAGATTTTGAAATCAGCCATTCCACTGTCCGGAAGATAGTCTACAAGTGGAGGGCTTTCAAAACAACTGCCAACATGCCCAGGACTGGTCGCCCCAGCAAGTTCACCCCAAGAGCAGACCGCAAGATGCTAAAAGAGGTCTCCAAAAACCCTAAAGTGACATCTTGAGAACTACAGCAGGCTCTGGCTACTGTTGATGTAGAAGTACATGCCTCTACAATCAGAAAGAGACTGTACAAGTTTAACTTGCATGGGAGGTGTGCAAGGAGGAAACCTTTGCTTTCCAAGAGAAACATCGAGGCCAGACTGACACTTGCCAGAGATAAAGTTGACAAAGACCAGGACTTCTGGAATAATGTTCTTTGGACAGATGAGTCCAAAATTGAATTATTTGGACACAACAGCAGAGGACATGTTTGGCGTAAACCAAACACAGCATTCCAAGAAAAGAACCTCATACCAACTGTGAAGCATGGAGGTGGAAGTGTCATGGTTTGGGGCTGCTTTGCTGCAGCAGGACCTGGTCAGCTCACCATCATAGAATCCACGATGAATTCTACTGTGTATCAGAAGGTGCTTGAAGAACATGTGAGACCATCAGTTAGAAAATTAAAGCTGAAGCGGAACTGGACCATGCAACATGACAATGACCCAAAACATACTAGTAAATCAACCAAAGATTGGCTGAAAAAGAAGAAATGGAGAGTCCTGGAATGGCCAAGTCAAAGTCCAGATTTGAATCCCATTGAGATGCTGTGGGGTGACTTGAAAAGGGCTGTACGTGCAAGAAACCCCTCAAACATCTCACAGCTGAAAAAGTTCTGCATTGAGGAGTGGGGTAAAATTTCCTCAGACCGATGTCGAAGACTGGTAGATGGCTACAAGAACCGTCTCACTGCAGTTATTTCAGCCAAAGGAGGTAACACTCGCTATTAGGGGCAAGGGTGTCCTATCTTTTTCCTCAGTTAGAATAGGCATTTTTGTAGAATGACATTTACAGAAGATCTTGAAAAGACTTTTCTTCAGTTTTCTTTGTTTAGTTGGATTACTTTAATCTCTCTGTATTGTTGAAACGGAGATGAAATAACCTTTTATTAAAAATGTTACAAAAAACCACATGCTTTCAAAGGGTGTCCTAATTTTTTCACATGACTGTATATATATATATATATATATATATACATACAGTATATATTATACCATAATGTATATACTACATAATATATAATAAATCCCTTGCATTTCCCATATTGTATATTGTTTTATGACAGTTTTTCAGTGGCATTTTTTTACTAAATCAATATTTGAATGGCGCTTTTTTTCTGGTGTTTTCCACTAGAGAGAAGGAGATGGAAAACCACCAGAAAAAAATTACTAAAACTTCAACATGTTGCATTTTGAAAAAATGCCACAGACAAAACATGCCACAAATTAGAAAAAACGCTACTAGGCAAAAATGCTTGTCTGCCCTGCATTTCATATTTCCCAAAGACTTTCACCTAATATCTGGAACTAAAGTTTTTACAAAAATAAATACACCAAAAAGGTGCAAAAATGACACTAAAAACAAAATGCTAAAGTACTGAAAAACACCACAAAATAATTGTGTGTTTTCAGCCTAAAGCTGGATGTAAGCTATGACCCCCTACCAGCGTCTGACTGGAGTCCCTTGGGCCCACCAGAGGAATTAATTTTGAGGGTCCACCCTCTGTGTATATAGGACCTTAAGGGCCCTGTTTTATTAGGGTCCACTGTTGTCAGAGCTTGGGCCCACTGAAGGATCCTCTGGTACTCAGGCGGGCCTGTCTGACCCTGACTCCCTCAATAAAACCAATAAATTTGATGTACGTTCAGCCAACATCCATTACATAGACTTGATAAGATGGAAATATAACAACATGCATTTGGGATAGTCTCACATGGGCTATGAATGCATCATTTGTAGTCACACAAAAAATCTGCCCCCTTACATCTTGCTAACATAAAGCATATTTGGTAGGTAAGTAGGGTACAGATAGAAAGGACAATGATTGTAGGATCAGACTATAGAGTGTTTGTTTTTAGTCTCTAATATGGAGACTCCCGATCCTTTTGTTCACTGGGAAGATAAGCCACCACCAGTAGTATCTAGCAGTGGCTAACTCCCCTTTCCTCACTGAGAAAACATATGTACATTCTTGACCAAGCCAAGCATGCATGTTTATGGAAGAATAGCTGACCGAAAAATAAGCTTATTAAGCTATTGAAGGTGTATGGACACCTTTAATACGGTTGAGATTAGCTAACATGGAAACAGAAATCATCATTAAAGTATGCACTCTCTCACTGTCTACATAGTAGTCTACTTGATACACCTCTTCCAAAATTACCATAAACCACCTATGCAGCAATTCACCAACCAGTAACACCCAGCTAGACCATCATTGGTGCTAGTAATTCATGAATGACTTCTAGAAGGAATAATGAAGGAAAGGCACAACATAGAGTCATAAGAACAGATGTTGCTATTACATGGGGTATGCAAATATTTACTAAACAGACATTTAGGCTGGTCATGCAAAAAGATAATTGTCATCTGAAACGACCGCTTTCTTTGGAACCAGCCAACCATCTAATGTATGAGGGTATGTCCCTACTTTCTCCCAACGGCAGATGGAATGGGGATCGGGCAGGTGAATTTCAATATGCTTGATCCTTTAGTTATCTTGTGAGATCAGTCAACAGCTTTCAATATCTAAGAGTATGGCCAAATATCTAAGAGTATGGCTAGCTTTATTCCTTAACCCAATTTATTACAGCTTAAATGCTAATGCCTGAAAGGTCAGCTCAGCAATGGCAGTATTGATCATTGGTTGCAGAAGGAACTGTTATGAAATGAAATAATTGGCAAGTTTCTTTTCTATCAGAAAACGGGTATTTTTTAACTCATTATTAATATAAAACATTTTTTTTTGTTCTGTCTAATTTCAGCAGTACTATACTATTAAAATGAAATACTAAATATTGTCCTTCTGTAGCCATCAGCACAAGTGATAAGACCTCCTATATAGATAGTAATAGTTTACTGCTGCTGTGAGAGGACAATGTTATTGGAAGGGTAATCCTCATTATAACGGTAATGGCGGGTTTACACAGCCTGACTTTCAGGCAGATTATGGGAGACCAATGTTCTTACGAATGCTCACTCTTGACAATACCGGATGAATGAGAGAAACGCTTGTTCATTGGGTTAAACTGTTGTTCGGGCAGGCAAGCAAATTAGCATTTACCGATAATAGACTGCTCTTCTGGCCATGTAAACCCACCATAAGTGTAGAATTGAGATAATAATAGTATTATTGTTCTTTTGATAGGCCTACATAAAGATGCTCACAGAAGAGCACAGATTTGATTGTGTAATGTGTAATGCTCTAAATGAGCCACTGAAGGGGGTCTCTCTCTGGTCAGAGTGAATGGTCTGACTGAGAGAGTTAAAGGGGTTCTGCACCTTCATTTAACTGATGATCTATCCTCTGGATAGATCATCAGCTTCTGATCGGCGGGGGTCCGACACCCGGGACCCCCGCCGATCAGCTGTTTGAGAAGGCAGCGGCGCTCCAGCAGCGCCGCGGCCTTCTCACTATTTACCGCCGGGCCGCCCGCCCACTGACGTCACGACTTGTATCAACTAGAGTGGGCGCGGCTAAGCTCTGTTCACTTGAATGGAGCTTAGCCGCGCCCACTCTAGTTGATACAAGTCGTGACGTCAGTGGGCGGGCGGCCCGGCGGTAAATAGTGAGAAGGCCGCGGCGCTGCTGGAGCGCCGCTGCCTTCTCAAACAGCTGATCGGCGGGGGTCCCGGGTGCCGGACCCCCGCCGATCAGAAGCTGATGATCTATCCAGAGGATAGATCATCAGTTAAATAAAAGTGCAGAACCCCTTTAAGCAAGACTGCTGTGCAAAAAGTCCAAACAAAGAGGAAGTTAAAGAACCAGTAATAAACTAGGAGTGACTTAAAAAATGTATAGCCAGAAAAACTTTTTTTAATACAAAAAATACATAGAATATCCAAATATAGGCTGTTGATATGTGATAAAAAAAAAGTTTTGCTGGAAGTTTCCCTTTAATAGTTGAAGAAGAAATAAACATAGAATAAGAAAGTGTTACTAACTCTGCACTGCCTTTATGTACGTGTTTGCTAATTGACAATTAAGAAGAGACACAAGGAGCGGTGGCACTATCACACTTCAAACACTTGTTAAACAAACAATAAAAAGAATTCTTTATCTGACTCCAGAGTATGACTCCCTCGTCATCTCACTAGTTCACAAAACAACCTGTGCAGAAAGAAATAGCCATCATTTTAGGACAATAGAGTCCCACTAGGGCACTCACGGTATAATAGTTCCCCATCATTAACTTTGTTGTACTTCCAGACAATAAAACCGAAAAAAAAACAATCTCGAATTCTATAAGCTCGCAAGAACAGACTTTACTATAGGCCATTTTATTAGAACATATTTACAGATATAATCAGGTTTAGCATGCCCAAGAGCAAGTGCAAACCAACCCCAATTTTAATATTTTCACAAACTTTTCTCTGCGAAGTACACAGGGGTGCCGTGCACGTGAGGACAATGTGACCCTGTGATGGTGGTGATTATGTGAAATACAATTGGTGAATAATCTTAGTTTAAACATAAGCATTGCATTGGGCTATATTACTAATACACAATGCAAATGCCAACATATTCTATAGATACAGAGTCTACACCAGAACTGCCAAGCTGCACTTACTTCATCCCTCAATGCTGTCACACTGATGAACTGCATTGCCCAGCATAACCAGATGCCAGATGGTTCACTGTCTGTCTACAGCCTGTAGCTTCCATGGCAAGGTGAGACTAAGACTAATACAACTTTCTGATATACAGTATGTTCTGTTTTAAAGGGAATCTGTCAGTGGCCACGTGGACAGGCTTAAATCGCTGATCAGTAACCAAGTGGGCGTTCTTATCAGTGATTGACAGCAAACTAGTTATATACATTATATATAGATAAGGTTGTCAGTCATTGGTTAAAGATAACCTGTCTCCACTCTTGACATGCTTGTTTTAATAGCTTCATGCATTCCCCATGTAATAACAATTTTGGAGCATATATTCTTATTGCTCTGTGTTGCGCCATTCCTTTATTATTTCTACTAGAAGTTATGAATGAATTGCTAGCAGTCTGCAGTAAGGGTACAGAGGGGAGGTAACCAGTTGGGGGCGTGTCCTTGCACAGATTCACTCTATCCAATCAGTGCTGCCATTGTCAGACTGTGCAGGGACACCCCCCCCCCCAACTAGTTACCTCCCCTCTGTACCCTTACTGCAGACTGCTAGCAATTCATTCACAACTTCTAGCAGGAATAATAAAGGAATTGCACAGCATAGAGCCATAAGAATAGATGTTCCAGAATTGCTATTACATGGGGAATGCATGAAGCTATTAAAACAGGAATGTCATGAGTGGTGAAAGGTCCTCTTTAACCAATGACTGACAACTTTCCCTATATATAATATAATATATATATATATATATATATATATATATATATACACACAGATTGCTGTCAATCACTGATAAGACCACCCACTCGGTTACTGAGCCAAGATATAAATGTATAAATGACATGTTTCACTGAATCTTTTCCGACAAAGCAATATAGCAATCTGCTCAGCTCCTCCTGCTTTATAACATGCTGCCTGCTGATTTTCATGGTGACAGGTTCTCTTTAAATCACCATTTGTAAGTTACTTGATTGCTGTCAATGAATGAGAATACTCTTTTTAAAATTCAGAGGCTGGAAATTTGTACATGGAACCTAATCCTGCTCTCAGTTAAGAAGTAGATGACACTGTGTACATTCCAAACAATGGTCTGAGAGCTAAATAGCACCTCAGAGTGATACATTATAGCAAACTAGCAGAGAAATATGTTCTTCACCTTCTGATGTATCAAGCATTGCCTAGGCTGGACACAGTTGTATCCTCAGCTGAGGGCAGGCCCAGCACCGCCTGCGTCCTCCGAATCTCCTCCTTTCGTCACAGATTGCCGTAATCTCGCGATGCGCGAGCTCGCGCATGCGCAGTGCCGGTATAGTATTCCTTCCCTGTGCTGGCATCAGCCTCAGGGAAGGAACTGCACATGCGCGAGCTCGCGCATCGCGAGATTACGGCAATCTTACTGTGACGAAAGGAGGAGATTCAGAGGACATAGGCGTTGCTGGGCTCCTTCACAGGGGGGCGTGGCTGGGCACCAGGAAGGTTCGTACAGCCCCTTGGACTCCTTACCAGGCTCATTTACATATCTCTAAAATATTTTTTTCAACAAAATAAAAGCACACAGCCCTATAGGACCGGTATATTGCAGACATGATAGCGGCGATCTAGCCGTGCATGTCCGCAGCTCTATAACCGAAAACGAGGTGACAAAATCCCTTTAAGTATTTCCCAGATGATGGCAGCAAAAGATGTTACCTTTACAGTAGGCAAACTAATTTTAGTCTGCTCAAAGAAGTTTGGAATAAGGACAACCATAGCCTTATCTCTGCTAGCCAACAAATGCAATGATTCATCTGGCCTCACACCAAGCCTCCTTGAAGTAGAAATGAGCATTTCCATAGATGTACAGATCATTAGTCATGGTAATAGGGATGGAAGTGGTAACCCGTAAAATCTTTCTTTTCCTATTCCACAACTGTCCTTTATTCCTATCTCAAAGAAGACGTTGTGCAGCAGGTAAAGTATTCCTGTACTGTGTCCTGGCTGATATTTCATTAATCACCAAATGTCCTTCACCTGGCTGACTGTCAGCTTGCCATCCCTACAATGACAGTGACAGCTCTGGCCTCTATGAAAGCTTGTGATCAGGTTTTTATGGAGCACTGGGGTTTTCCAACTGTAGATGGCAAAATACGGAGGTACAAGGTCTTCTCTTCTCTATGTTCTGGTCAAGAATCTCTTCAGTTCCAATTCAGCTAGTAACAATGTATGACAACAGAACTGCAGGTAACTCATTTCACTAAAGCACATGCAAAATGTGGATCCTCAAAACACAGATAATGGCCGTGCATATGCCACCATTTTCTTTCTCCCTTCTGTAGAAATATCCTATCCTTGTCCGCAAAATGGAGAAGTATAGGACATGTTCTATTGTTTTTTTTTGCAGAACTGCAGAAATCTAGGGCTGCTTGTAGAATTCTAGATTCATTTGTGCCAAAAAACTGGTGTAAATGAAGATAAATTTGTTGCTATGGCTGGTGATGCCCTCTTTCTGTCCTTGACAGGCTAAAAAGTAGCAAGGGCAGTGTAAAACTGCCCTTTGTGACTTAAAAAAAATAAAATAATACATTGCATGTAAAAAGTCATAAAAACATACGTAACACCACTTTTCTGGCGCAGGGAGATGATAGGTCGCCCCAATGTGCTTTCTGAATTTTTTGGTGCCCCATGGAAGTGAATCGGTCTGCATCCAGTCCACAAAAAAAGCAGAACAATACGGTGGTGTGCATGAGGCCTAATAATTATGTCAAGTTATAGACTCTCCATACTTTTAATATACTAAAAATGAGTAAATTTGGTACTTCTTGTCCATTTTGTATATACAGTAGCACTAACATATTCCACAGAAATGTTCAGAAATTGTCACCGTTCACATTAGTCCCCCGTGGGGCTCACAACCTAATCTTGAATGACTTATTGAACCACAAGAATATTTTTTAACAAAACCCTAATGCTATGCATTTCGTTTGGCAAGATAATTAGGATGATAGCCGATGAGTTAGCGAAACCTTGTGTATGAGTAAATATTATACTTGCTAATTATTTGATGGAGGCTCTTGGAGAAAATAGTACAATGTTAGGAAGTTCTGTGGCAACGCCAGCCTGTGAGATGACTAGACGGGCTTTCTGCGCTGGCTGCTTATTGTGTGGAATGATGCTGCTCTCTACAGCCTGCAATGAAGATCTGCAGCTGATCACGGCAAATACACATCCAGTTTCAAATTATGTAATTCATTATGGAAACACATAAAATAACATACAAAAAAGCGATATATAACGCACTATGGGGCATATGCATTAAGTGCAGCCTCGCAGATGTTCTGTAGGGTCAAATAATTTGGTAATCTCACTTCATGTCCCTATTCATTTTACGACTGTTTCAGACCAGTGGACGGTATGATTGACTAAAACAACAAAATGTGGAAAGTTTGTGCTATATACTGTTTATTCAGGTCATTATGGGTGGCATGCCAGGATATATGTATACCATAGAGGCAGACCAAGCTACTGCTAAAGGGCTGCTTGAGAGCAAAGGTCCAGACAAAGCTGGTCTCATCCCCTTTGCTATTGGGAATTTCAGAACTATGAAAGGCTTCCTTCTCCATAGGCAAGGCAATGAGGTGCTAGCAAAGAACAGAGTGGAGAACTGTCACGTAAAAAAAGCAAAGCGAGGGCAGTGAGGGAGCAGGCCCTTCTGTCACGAGAGTATCTCACTGTGATCCCTGAAATGGAGCTTCCTTTTCTCTAAGTCCGTCCCTGGTTGCATGTATCTCTGTACAGAAGGATTGCTGCCTCCACGTCTGAAGTGTTGTACTTGTGTTCTCCTTTTTGCAACTCAATTCATAAGCAAAATATGTTACAATTTGGTCATCAATGAGTAGGGTGACCACTTTCATAACCCCCAAAAAGGAAGACACCATACTTGGTGGGTGACGCTACAACACACAGAATGGAAACCATAATGTATATAACAGCGTCAGAGGACACTACAGGGAGAAGGTATAAGAGGAGAGGACTACAACTTCCAGCATGTCCAGGTCGTTATTATGTAAGGCGAATACTAAACTGTAACCTTTAATCTCAAAAAAATAAAAATGACTATGAGGATAATGCTAAAATGTAAAGATGCATCAGTTAGCCTCTCTAATGTCAACAAACTCTTACATTATCCAGGAGTAATATATATCCATAAATACCCAATGTACACTGCGGGCCCCAATCAGTGGAAGAAAAAAGAGAGCCGAACTTCCTACCACATCCGATGTATATGTGGGTATGTGGGGTGTCCTACCGACGTCTGCCCGAACCGTGTGTGTGTGTATGTGGGGAAGGGGGGGAGGAGTATGGAGGGTGAAGAAAAGACAAAAGTTAAAGGGGTTATCTGACCTTAGTATGCCCTATAGGTGAGTGCTGCCATATGCAGGTGTAATTATAGCCCTCAATCTGCTATCTCATTTATCGAGGGATACTAGTCTTCTTTTGACTTACCATATTGTGGGATTACATATGATTTTTGCTTTACCAGATCCCCTGATGAGCATCTAGAAAAACATGGCATGTAGGGATTATGGGTTAGGACTGTCATAGGGCTTTCTTATTGCCAGGGTCAGGTTCCGGACAGGGTCACCCTTTTCAGGGTGAGTGCTCTGTGGTTAGGCTCATCAGGGCCAACATAGCACTTACCTACAGGGCATTACTTTAATCCCTTTACATTTTGCCTTTTCTTGACCCCCCACAGTTCCGGCCAACATCAGAAGGGCACCTCACATAGACACCAAATGCGTTAGGAACTTTGGTTCTCTTTTTTCTTCTGCTGATTGGGTGCCGGTGTACCTTGGGCATTTCTGCATGTACAGTGTATTACTCCCGTGTAACGTAGGAGTTTGTTGATACTAGAGAGGCTAACTGATGCATCTGTACATTTTAGCATTATCCTCCTATTCATTTTAATTCATTGAGATTAACATTTACATTTTAGTATAGCATTCACCTTACTGTTTTTTGAGTTTGTATTGCTGGTGAATATCAACCACAGGATCTTATCTTCGGTGGTGCTCTTTTTCGTTATTATGGGATGTCAGAGGACAGTTCAGGCAGGAGGTATAACAAGAGGTGACTACAACTCCCAGAATGTCCAGGTCGTTATTATGGGATTTAAGAGGATATTTCAGGGAGGAGGTATAGAATGAGAGGACAACAACTCCTAGCATGTCCAGGTGGTTATTATGGGATAAAAGAGGATATTTCAGGGAGGGAGTATTTGAGGAGAGGACTACAACTCCAAGCATGCCTAGGCCGTTATTATGGGATATCAAAGGATATTTCAGGGAGAAGGTATAAAAAGAGGTGACTACAACTCTCAGGATGTCCAGGTTGTTATTATGGGATATAAGAGGATATTTCAGGGAAAAAGTATAGAATCAGAGTACAACAACTCCTAGCATGTCCAGGCCGTTATTATGGGATCATAGAAGATATTTAAGAGAGGGAGTATAAGAGGAGAGGAATACAACTTCAAGCATGTACAGGTCGTTATTATGGGATATTAGAGGACAATTCAAAGAGGCAGTATAAGAGGAGAGGACTATAACTTCCAAGATTTGTCAGGCTCACCACTTCTCCAGTGCTGAACGCCTCCCTGCCTGCACGGTTCACATGATGGTGACATCATCACAGGTCCTTACCACTTCTCTTCCCCCCTGCTGAACTCAGGCCCCTCTTGCACTGATCACATGAGGGTGACATCATCACAGGTCCTTCAGCTCTTGCACTGTAGCAGATTATAGTGCCCCCCGTCCTTGAGAATCCTGGGCATTTTTGGTATTTTATAAATTTCCAGCTGGACAAATTTTTAGATCCCAGAAAAAGGACATTTCCAGGAAAAAAAAAACGTATGGTCACCCAATTAATGAGCCATGTTTTGTCTGGTGTCAGCTACCTTATATATGGTATTGTCTCTGGTGCTAGGTGGCAGTGAAGCTTGCGAGTTCCTGGTGGTATTGGTGGTCCATTCTACTTACAGAAGCAGGCATCTCAAGCCTGAGGACCACATGTTCTTGAGTCACTGGCTGGAGACATTTCTGTACAATATATATATCTATTTAATATAGCCACTTTTCTTTCTTACAACAATCATAAAATACTCTGCTCTTCTATTCTGTATGCAGCATTCAATAATTTATCATCTTCTACTGTATCTTACAGAGCATCTACAGCCATAATCCACAGTGTACATGGCAAATAGTTACAGTATGAGATAGAGTTACATTCCCTAACACCAGTAACAGAGACCAGGCTGAGGCATCATCCCATTCATTTTAATGAAAAAGAGCGAGGTTGTCACCATTAATAAAGGAAATCGTATAATCAGTGTATGATTTTGGCGGATTTAAAGCAGCTGCACAAAGGTACAGTAATCACATATGAGAGCTATAGTGCAGGCGTAATATCACTGGAGCAACAACTTCACTACCTCAATATAATATTCATATAATCTATAATTTTTGTGTGCAGATAATACATTCTGGGTTGACACATGTCACTAGAAAATAATCTAATGACACATGAAGCGTATCCAGGGCAAGAATATAAAAAAAATGGCATAAAATGCCTGAAGTTTTTTTTAAACCAGGATGAAAGACTGAAGAGTAGGGGGTGATCAATGGTCACATTTGACAATTCTGTTGTTAGGCAGTACATACTGGAAAACAGCAACATTTCCTGAAAAGAGTTTTTGGTGGGCTTGAGTGAGGGGATTTACTTATTTTTAAAGAGGTTAGGAAAGATTAAAAAGAAGCATTACTCACCTTACCGGTCCCAAGCCGCTGCGGTTTCAATGCTGCTCCAGTTCCCTCTGCCCTCCACTTCCTGGTCCTGGCTAAACACACAAAAAATGACTGGAAATGCCCGCTCAGCCAATCACATGGTCAAAGCTGTGACCCAGCTCAGACAGTGAATCGGAGTAATATTGGAACAGTAACGATGGTGGATCAGTGAGGTAAGTAATGCTTAAGATTTTTATTTGTAACCCTTTGTGGTCCTTTTTAAATTTTCTTCCACTGGAAAAGTCCAGCATTTGACACAGCAATGAGACACTTCTATGATTACAGCAAAGGTTGATATTCTGGGTCTTTCTTCTTGGAAGTTTTGTATCCTCAGAAGAAAACTGTAGGTACTATTCTATGACTGTCTGATAATGCAGAACATCTGACTGAATTTATAGCTGTTGTGTAGTGCCATTTTATAGGAATTCTTCCAGTTTTTGAATATTTTCAACCCTCTTGCTTTTTTGCCCATCACTCAATTACTAATATGGACTATATATTATCTTTAACAGGTTGTCTGGCAGATGATTTTTTCAAGAGTCAAAATGGTGTCATACTCTTACAGGTCCTCTCGGACATCTAGGAAATGACTGTTCAACCAATCACTGGCAAGAGCAGTGACCTGCCTCAGTTGGTGATTAGATGAGTGTTAATTTCCTGTGTGTTGAGAGGGACCAGGAAGTAGAGCCCGGTGGGGCCCCAGGAATTGTCAAAATGGGAGCAGAAGGTAATCTGTAAGGTTAGTATTATACAGTTATAAAGTTCTGAGCCCGGTTTTAGAGCATCTATTATTACGACTCCATGTTGTGCCTTTCTTATATTTTTCCTGTGAGGAGTTATGAACAAATTTTTAACAGTTTGCAATGAAGACCCACATGCTGCAGAATTGTTATTACAAGCAGGGTGCAAGTAGTTGCTAAAAAAAGACATGTCAGGTTACAGATCTTTAAAAGAAATGGTGATTCCTTCCAGAAACAGCGCAACTCTTCACCAAGAATAACCTATCTAGTGGGCATAAATCTAAATGTATAGCACAATTGTCCAATACAAAACACCTACATAAACAGCACCAACTAACAAAAATATCAAATGCATCGTAATAAAAGCACCATAATAAATGCACTCTTTACCAAGGCCAAGTCTAGTATAACATTACTGGGTATGAGGATAAGCTGCAGTACCAGATATAACCTAAAGAGAAGAGTGGTGCTGTTCCTGAAAAAAACAAACAGCCATGTTTTCTAATGCCACAGTGGTTGTATTGGCATCAATTGTTATTTTAGGTAAGTCTTAGAGTCTTCAATATTCACAAGACACTTCTACCCTACTTGGAAGGGGCTATGGAGAAGAAGTACCTTTGAATAAACAGTCCAAGTCACCTGGGTTTTGGATATGAAAATTCCTTATTAACACATTATAGAGCGTGGTATATTACCTCCGAGATTTAACCATCCCAACCAGTGTAAATAAAACAAGAGTCAGTGAATAATATAATAGCCTGTACCTGCAGAAAGCTGCATTTCCCCTGCAGCTGGGAACTTTCCCATATTCATTTGCCTGATGAAATAGCAACACTTCTAAGGAGTTTTATTTGGGTGCCCTATACTTGTCTTATTTCTTACTGATTGGAATTACTGTCTTAGAGGATGAAAGTGCCAGTCTGCCAGTGTGAAAGACTGGCTCGCAATCATGAGAACATGTTGTACAGGCGGAAAGCATACAGAATGTAAAACACTCCATGATAGAAGTCATATTTACTTCTTTATCACCTATAAGTTAGCTTCGGTTATAGATGAGCAGTGATGGCTTTGCCATTTAACTGTGTGCAATAATAAAATTCATAAAATATGTTCCCATTGTACAGGTGTAGCAAATGATAACTTGGTACTTGAAGGGATTGTTTGGGAAAAGATATTGATGACCTATTCTCAGGCGTGCCAAGTGGTGTGCCAAGGTTGGCCAGGGGGTGGTTTCTGAGTTACTTTTGCAACAACAAGCTATGCAACATCAATGCCACATCCAATCAAAATAAATTAGAAGCCTGGTGGATCCCATATTAGTCAAGGGGATCCATTAGGATCTGTCAGAATCGGTTATAGAATGGATCAGAAAGAAACACACAAAAACATTTACGTCCATAAGGAGTTACACGGTTATCCGTACAAAGACATATGCCTGAACGTACTAGCGGTTCTACAACTTTTTTCACCAAAATTCTGGCTTAAAATTTTGCCTCAAGGTAAGCCAACAAATAGTTGGTATAGAGTCAGTCTGAGCTCCTGTGATAAATTTAGGCAGATTTAGACGGGCTGTCTAAGTTTATACCATCTATAGGATTAGTAAATCTGCCCCATAATATATTGGTGGCTGTCAATAATTGATACTAGTAATTAGTGTTGAGCACGAATATTCGAATAGCGAATATTATTTGCGAATATCGCAACTTCGCAACTTCGAAAATTTGCGAATATTTCGAATATAGTGCTATATATTCGTTATAGCGAATATTCGTCATGTTTTCCCATCTGAACAGTGAACACATGATTCCTCCCTACTTCTTGCTTGTGGGCCAATGAGTCATTGGCCCACAAGCAACAAGCAGGGAGGAATCATGATGACTTTAGATGGAAAAAAATGACGAATATTCGAGAAAAAGTTGTACTGGCATACTCCTCCCAGACAAGCGTCCCCATCACCATGGGAATGCCTGGTGGTTAGAATATACCATCGGATTTGAGTTTTCACGATCTGAGTGAGATTGTGAAAACTCAGATCCGATGGTATATTCTAACCCCCAGGTGTTCCCATGGTGATGGGGGCGCTTGTCGGGGAGGAGTATGCAAATATATTGAGGCAGTAAGGTACCCAGAGAGGCGTTATTTTCATTCAAAAGGTTCACAGGAACGACCTTGAGTGCCCAGGCCTGCCCCCCCTACAGAGCCCAAGCACGCCTCTCTCTCCTCTCATACACTACGCCCCCAGCCTTTCCATAGCTGTCACGCCCCCCAATCCCGGTTTACGTCGCTAGTAGCCGATAACCCCGCCTACCCTTTCCCTTCAGCTTCACCAACACGCACAGGACCAGGCTCAACTGTTTCACTGGGCATGCACCGAGCCCAGTGACGTTTTTGGCGCATGCCCAGTAAAACAGTTGAGGCTGATGCCCGTTCTTGGGCACCTTTTGAATGAAAATAATGCCCTTCTGGGCACCTTACTGCCTCATTATATTCGCATACTCCTCCCCGACAAGCGTCCCCGTCACCATGGGAACGCCTTGGAGTTAGAATATACCATCGGATCTGAGTTTTCACAATCTCACTCAGAGGCATTCCTGTGGTGACGAGGACGCTTGTCGGGGAGGAGTATGCCGAAGTGCGACAACTGTACAGGTAGAAAAAAAATTCGGAATATTCGAAAAAACTCATATATAGCACTATATCTAATATAGTGCTATATATTCGTTTTCAGAATATTCGCGAATATAACGAATATTCTACAAAAATTTTGTTAAATATCGCAAATACGAATATGGCCCCTGCCACTCATCACTACTAGTAATAATGAATTGCTACATTCCGGCAGAAGAACAGCCTGCCAGAGTTTATCAGGGCTGGCCAGCCCCCTTTGACTATCATTTCTTGTCTAGCCAAATCCTGAATCCCCACCAAGTCCTATTATAGTCAATGGGCTCCAATGGGAAAAGGCAGTGCCGGCTATGCCAGATATGATGAACTCTGGCAGGCTGTTCCTCTGCCGCAACAACCTACTGGATGATTTTAACTCTATTGTGAATCTAACCTTACTTTATTAAGAGTGCATAATACTCCATCAGTGTGAACCCAATCCTGTAGCTTGTACATTTTTGGAAACTTTTTGTCTTTTATCTTTATGTATCGTGTAACAGAAGAACATATACTAATGCACTTAACTGTGCGACTTTTAAGCAACATAATTTACTGTACTAATACACTCATTTATTTAAAGGGAGAGTTAAGATAAAAAAAGATGATGCAGAATTGACATACTTAGGAACGTGCATTAAAGGTAATGCCCAAGCTTTACTGTCCCAGTGCTTGGAAAGAAATTTGTTGTGTTGCTACAAAGTTTCCAAAATATATTTTCCTTAGTCATAAATGTGGTGATCCCAGCACCAGGGTTCCTGTCCATCTGCCCAAAAGCCCTGTGTGGCTTTAATGGAGAACATCATTCCTTGGGGCATGCCTATTACGATTACTGACATCGCCCTTTGAAGACACACTATAACTCTTAAAAAACATCCTCATTTTATTGTCAGTTTAAATTTACTGTTGAAGCAACTTTTATACTTTCCATATGAACAGTTTGTCAGAGTGATGCTCAGAGGTCTGAAGGCCACAACATGTCTCCAGGAAATATTGTGATTTACAGTGTTCAGAAGGATTTATTTTAATCCAGAAAATGGTGGGATTATTCACTGAGTAGAGTCCACATGTGCTTGTGCCAGACCGTGTGGAAGAGAAAATATATGTAACACAGAATGTATTAATGTCTGCAGTGGAAAACAATAGCAGATTAGTCAGATATCTATACACACATGAAGTTTTTCTGGCGTTTTTTTAACACTAAAGAAAAGGCCAGATAAAAAACCTATGGGTTTTTTTAAATATTTTTTTTATATTTTGCTGTGGCTTTAATGGCTCTCTTTTTCTAAAAAGCTGTTGGAACTGTGTTTTTTCCTGCCATTTAAAGAAAAGGCCAGATAAAGAGCTTATTTTTTATTTATTTTTTATATATTTTGCCATGGCTTTAATGGCATTCTTTTTATAAAACACAAAACCTACAAAGATTGGAGCTCACAGGTACCAATACAAAAATATACTTTATTGAAATTACAATGGTACGTATATAAAAGACGTTGTAGTTAAAAAAGGTAGCAGCAAAGAAAAACACCATCCTAGTGGGACACTGGCTACATATTGTATTATAACAAACAGCAATCTGTAAACATTATATCCGTATGGCTGAGTCTCCTATATTACAGCAATATATGCATAAGGGACAAAAAGTCTCCAAAAATGTTCCCAGCAGTCCTATAAAAGAGTATTACGACTAGATGTACTGCCCATATCAGTGTACCCAAACTAGGATGGCGCTACCCCTGTGAACTGCATTTTCTGCCTTTATTTTCCATATGGTGAAAAAGCTACTGAAAAAAGCCTGAAAAAAACCCCCAAAACTATGAGAGCTACAGCATTACAGTGCAATGCATTATTGAAAAGGTGGAAGAAAGACAAAGAACACCTACTGAACAAAAAAAAAAATCTTGTGTCCTCCTGCACTTCATATTTCTCATAGTCTTCAGCCTGGAGCTTTTTTTTTAATGCAAAAGAATTCCAGTGCAAAAAAGGCCACTAAAAACGCACTAAACAACATTAAAAATAGTGCTGAAAAAAGCCAGGCAAAATCTGAAAGCACCCTTACAAATGCAAAAAATGTCTGTAAAATAAAAATTAAAAATAAGTATAAAGGAATAGCGTGCAGTTTCTTTTTATTTGCTGTGTGAACATGGTTCTGGGAAATAATATGTGAGGTGGATTTATAAATGGCTTTTAGCCGGTTAGTGTGCAAAAGTTGCAAATTTTTGCCTCCTTTGCGTAAAGATGTGTGACTTTTAGCGGTTTAATGTCAGTCTCATAGCAATGAATAGGGAAGTAGCTGACTTTGTGCCCTGTGACAGTTGGAGATCAGAGCGTTGGTCACATAACACAGCTGAGGATCAGGGTCCATTCACACAGCCATATGAACGGGTCCGCACCGGTTCCGTAATTTTGAATACAGCTGTGGCAGGCTTTGGAGCATTTATAAGGCCTGAGGCCAGGGGCGTAGCTATAGTGGAAGCAGGGGAAGTGGCTGTCACAGGGCCCGAAATCAAAAGGGGCCTATCTGGTTAAAGGACTGGAAGATTTTATTGTTAGGGCCCCCTCAAGAGTTATATGCAATGACATTATATACAGTGACAGTATATATATATATATATATATATATATATATATAGTGGCATGACATACAGTATATACTGACTAAACAAGTAACATCTGCAATATTAACATAGCAATTACCAATCGTTATTAACTGCTTTGTTAAAGGGGTTCTCCGTGAAGTAAAAAAACCAAATTACTGAAAATAATTAAATATTAATTTATTATAAATATATTCCAAAATACCTTTCATTAGTTATAATAGTTCATTTTGTGTTGGGAGCAATCATTAGGAGAAATAAAATGGCCGCCGTCCTATTAGTACACATAAAACCTGACCTAATCACACAGGAGGACAAGTTACATCACAACACTGTACATGTCTCCTCATGAGCTCCATTCCTACAGAGATTGAGCTGAAGATCTTATCAGCTGTATTCAGGATCATCATCCCTGACAAGTAGGAGAGGAGGATGAGGCAGCTCTTTACCTCAGTGTTGTGAAGTAACTTGTCCTCCTGTGTGATTAGGACAGATTTTCTGTGTACTAACGTCTGTGTAATTTACGACCATATACTGTACCTGGTACAATACTATATCCTGTATACAGTACATTACAACCATATACTATACCCAGTACAATACTATATCCTGTATACAGTACATTACAACCATATACTGTACCTGGTAAAATACTATATCCTCTATACAAATACATTACAACCATATACTGTACCTGGTACAATACTATATCCTGTATACAGTACATTACGACCATATACTGTACCTGGTACAATACTATATCCTGTATACAGTACATTACGACAATATACTGTACCCGGTACAATACTATATCCTCTATACAAATACATTATGTCCATATACTGTACCTGGTACAATACTATATACTGTATACAAATACATTATGTCCATATACCGTACCTGGTACAATACTATATACTGTATACAGCACATTACAACCATATACTGTACCTGGTACAATACTATATCCTGTATACAGTACATTACAACCATATACTGTAGCTGGTATAATACTTTATCCTGTATACAGTACATTACGACCATATACTGTACCTGGTACAATACTATATCCTCTATACAAATACATTACGACCATATACTGTACCCGGTACAATACTATATCCTGTATACAGTATATCACAACCATATACTGTACCTGGTACAATACTATATCCTCTATACAAATACATTACGACCATATACTGTACCTAGTACAATACTATATCCTGTATACAGTAATTCACAACCATATACTGTACCTGGTACAATACTATATCCTCTATACAAATACATTACGACCAAATACTGTACCTGGTACAATACTATATCCTGTATACAGTATATCACAACCATATACTGTACCTGGTACAATACTATATCCTGTATACAGTATATCACAACCATATACTGTACCTGGTACAATACTATATCTATATAAATACATTACAACCATATACTGTACCTGGTACAATACTATATCCTGTATACAGTACATTACAACCATATACTGTACCTGGTACAATACTATATCCTGTATACAGTACATTACAACCATATACTGTACCTGGTACAATACTATATCTTTACAAATACATTACGACCATATACTGCACCTGGTACAATACTATATCCTCTATGCAAATACATTATGACCATATGCTTGGCACAGTACTGCATTTTCCAGTGATCACTCAGTCGGACACTTCCACCAGACTACTTTGGTTCCACATTAGATTTGCAGTACATTTACGTTGCTTTGGACATATTAGATTGTCATCACCTATATTATTCTAGATGGACAAAAATGTACGTTTTGCATATTACTTCCCTGCAGCCAGGCAAATGTAATAAACACCATGTACTACAATCCTCAGCTCTTTCAAATATGCTTTACATGCATGTTTCATAGCATTAACATCCCCCACATGAAAGAGAAAATGAAATTACCTTGTAATGTAATAACCACAATAATAATAACAATAAAACTCTTGGTGGTTGATATCTCTTAGTATTTAGAAAGTCACAAAAGAAGAGCTAGGGAAATATGACTTACAAATGATCAATTATGAAAAATAATCTGTCTAGTGATGCTGTGCTAATATGGAAAGATGGATTACTTGCCATAAACCAATAACTCCGTTGTTTGCTTAGTCTATAGGTAATTTTGTTTCTACGAGGTAACTTGAAATGATTTCCAGACTGCATTATTTTAAAATAAATGCACTTGTCACTCAGGTGTGCACTACAAGAAACAACAATGTAATATTATATGCCAAGTGTCATGTCTCCATTCACAATGCACAATTTAACCATTTAAGTAGACAGCTACAGAATCAACCCTTGGAACGAGTGAATGCAGAATTTTCATAATGAAACCCCACAAAGACCAGTAGTATATGAGAGGAGAGCCTTCGTGATACTTTAGCTATTGCAGTATTAGTTGTTATTATTGCATCAATCATTTTTTGTTTGTTTGTGGAATTATACATTTTATTAAAAAATATGCTGAATTAGTCACTTTAGAAAACAATTCAAATACTTAAATTTTTGAGTTAAAGGAAATATTTCGGCAGATTTGTACTTATGGAACTGGCTGACCTGTTGCATGGTCGCTTGGCAGCTAAAGGCATCTGTATTGGTTCAATATGTGACCGCATTGCGGAGAAAAATGATGTTTTTATATATTCAAATGAGCCTCTAGGAGTAATGGAGGCGTTACTGTTACACCTAGAGGCTCAGCTCTCTCTGCAACTGCTGAACCCTTTGAGTAAGGCTGGGTTCACACCTGAGCGTTTTACAGCG
Source organism: Bufo gargarizans (assembly GCF_014858855.1). Classification (NCBI taxonomy): domain Eukaryota; kingdom Metazoa; phylum Chordata; class Amphibia; order Anura; family Bufonidae; genus Bufo; species Bufo gargarizans. The sequence continues at coordinate 638,377,141 of NC_058080.1, read as the reverse complement.
CGTTCCTACGCGCTGTAAAACGCTCAACAAGGAGAAACCAATGATTCCCTATGGGAATGGTTCACACTTGGGCGTTTTACAGCGCGTACGATCGCGCTGTAAAACGCCCGACGCTCCAAAAAGTACATGAGCGACTTTTGGGGCGTTTGTGGCCATAGGACACTGTAGTGAATCACACAAACGCGCGTCAAACGCGCGTTTACTATTACAAAAACGCGCATAAAAATGCGCGTCAAAAACGCGCGTAAAACGCGCGTTTGCGCAACGCTCAAGTGTGAACCCAGCCTAACAGGGCCAGACAGTGAAAACGTCATTGCCCCTGGCCCTGTCAATCAAAGTGTACAGGGCACGGCAGCTGCAGAGAGAGCAGAGCCTCTAGGTGTAACGGCAACGCCCCTATTGTTCCTAAAGGCTCATTTTCATATATTAAAACATCATTTTCCTCAGCAACATGGGCAAATATGCACATGAGACCAACACAGATGCCTTCAGCTGCCAAAAGCAAATGCAACAGGTCAGCCAGTTTCACGGGTACAAATCAGCTGACAGATGCCCTTTAATAAAGCGGAGCTCCTTGCTTAGGATCCCCATCTCCTAAGAGTGCGGAAATAATTACCATAGGCTCTGGACTGTTCATACAGTACTACAGTACCCTGGAAGATTATTAAAATTAGGGTTATTCACTTTAGACAAAAGGCGACTGAGGGGAGATCTAATAACTAACTATGTATAAATATATCAGGGGACAGTACAGAGATCTATCCCATCATCTATTCATTCCCAGGACGGTGACTGTGACGAGGGGATATCCTCTGCGTCTGGAGGAAAGAAGGTTTGTACACAAACATAGAGGAGGATTCTTTACGGTAAGAGCAGTGAGACTATGGAACTCTCTGCCTGAGGAGGTAGTGATGGTGAGTACAATAAAGGAATTCAAGAGGGGCCTGGATGTATTTCTGGAGTGTAATAATATTACAGGCTATAGCTACTAGAGAGGGGTCGTTGATGCAGAGAGTTATTCTGATTGCCTGATTGGAGTCTGGAAGGAATTATTTTCCCCTTAAGTGGGGAAAAAAATTTTTTTTGCCTTCCTCTGGATCAACTTGTAGGATAACAGGCCGAACTGGATGGACAGATGTATTTTTTTGGCATGAACTGCTCCGATGCTCAAGTCAGGAGGGGCGGGAGGGTGAAAATGGAGGTATGTCCGGGTTCAGCTCTGAACCCGGACATCTCTTTAATACTATTCATGTAATATATCTAGATTTTCGGAAAAAAAATTATGGATAGTGCCAAAGTTGCAGGTATATGGACTAGTGGAAAATGTAAGTATATGGTTGAAAGCATGTCAAACAATACAAGTAGTTGAATATGTTATACACATAGTTTAGTACTAAACCCAATCAGTCTATCTGCATACACAGCATTTTTGTTTTTGGGGTTTATAGTGTTTTTTCAAAACACAGTAAGCTCTGGGTATCACATTTCTTTTGCTGCTGTTTTTCCCTGAGGTGTTTCAATTGGACTAAAAAATAGCAACAGGCCATGGCATTTTTTGCAAGACTTTAAAAACACTGAAAAACCCGTGTGGGACACATCAGAAAGAGATATTTTTAAAACTCAATATTCATCTAAAACTATTGTTGCCATTTTTTCTTTTCATTTTGGCAGTACTATGCCATTAAAAATTAAATATAAAATAGTGTCCTACTGTAGATAACACACAGAGATACGATTCCTTGATAGATAGGAAATCCATTGTTTAGTTTACTCCTAATGTAAGGGAAATATGTTAACTGTTAGTATAATAGTAGATTAGTAGAATTGGGATAACAGTAGGACAGCTCTAATGCCCACACAAGAGCATTGCACTTATCAGTGCAATGTGTGATGCTGTAACTGAGGTAGTCATCCCCCTTTTATTTCTGGTCACTGTGATGGTCTGACTTAGAAAGTCAAGTGAAGCGGTTTGCTGTGCCAAACAAAGGAGGAGATTAAGGAGCCAGGACAGGACATAGATTACATAGTGTGACCTCAAAAATGATATCCAGAAAACTATCTAACCATTTTTGGGGGAAATAATTGCATAGAATATTCGCATACTGTATAAACTATTAATATGTGAGGACAATTTTTGATGGTACTGTCCCTTTTAAAAGTTTTTGTGGGAGTGCTACTTTAATAAAAAGGCTGCAGGTGTAAGATGCCACCAATTTATCAAGAGGTGCCTGCCTCTTAATAAACTTGTCACATGTGAAACTGAGTAGATATCAGATATAATTGACACCAATTTTCTGTCGTACATGAGTTTTAATTTTAGTTAGGCCTCTTTCACACTACAGTATGTCCATTTCAGTGTTTTGCGGTCCGTTTTTCACAGATCCGTTGTTCCGTTTTTTTGCTTCCGTTGTGGTTCCGTTTCCGTTCCGTTGTTCCGTTCCGTTTTTCTGTATGGCATATACAGTATACAGTAATTACATAGAAAAAATTGGGCTGGGCATAACATTTTCAATAGATGGTTCAGAAAAAACGGAACGGAAACGGAAGACATACGGATGCATTTCCGTATGTGTTCCGTTTTTTTTGCGGACCCATTGACTTGAATGGAGCCACGGACTGTGATTTGCGGCCAAATATAGGACATGTTCTATCTTTCAACGGAACGGAAAAACGGAAATACGGAAACGGAATGCATACGGAACACATTCCGGTTTTTTTGCGGAACCATTGAAATGAATGGTTCCGTATACGGACCGTATACGGAACGCAAAAAACGGACCGCAAAACGGAAAAAAAAAACGGTAGTGTGAAAGAGGCCTTAAGCTCAGACACTTTTTGCATGACATTTTGAAATTTGTTAATGCCAAATAACTGGTGTAAAGCCTTCGTAAATGACCCCCATTATATTTAGTTGTGGGATGTGAAGAATTACCGTAACTCTCTTCATTTCCAGGTGACTATATTTTTAACTGCACATAAAAGGAGGTAACCTAACCACTTCTGTTCTGAGAAGCAGTGATTTCATGCTTGTATGCACCCGCCATGTGTGCTCTCCAGACAAACCCCCCTCTCATCCAGACTACTTTTAACTAAAATGCTAAACAGGTGTTTGGAGCTAAGTCTGTAACCAAAATATTTCCCCTTATAACCTGTGACTCTGATAAGGCCTCTTCGGAAATATAGTGGTTACACATTCCTGTTATACCTTTAACAAGCCACTATTTTCCTCCAGTCATGCTGCACAATGTAGTGTCTATTTGTACCTCTCCTGTACCAAATTACAGATAAAGTTACAGCAAATTTGTTTTCTTAAAAAAAACTCACTGAGGCCTAGTATCCCCAGGGCAATGACAGCCTTGTCTTTCATTTGGAAACAGCAACGGCATCATTTTCTATCAAACAAACCCAACTTCCTGTCACAATGAGGCTGTTCTTAAAATTCTGAATGGGATACAGCTCAATTTGCAGGTGTTCAGGTAGAAAGGTAAAAGGGCATTTGACCTCTGGGGGGCAGTTGTTACCTTGGAATGTAACTGAAGTCGCTTTATGTGGATCATTCCGCTGGGTAATGTTCTAGACTTCATGAGGTAACATTAAGTCAATTCATACTAAAACTGATACAAATACAATGAGGTGAACGATATAATACAAAAATACAACATACAGCTTCCTGCTATACTACTTAAAGGGACACTACCATCAACACTTTATTCATATATTAACAGCCTATATTCTATATATGTATTTTATTTTATTTTTAAAGCGGGTTGTTTTCTGGATGTAATTTTTTGAAATAACTCCATGTTCTACTCCCTGCCCCTCTCCTTTGTTTGGACTTTTTTGCATAGCAGACAGTATCACTTGACTTTCTCAGTCCGACCATTCACTAGGACCAGAAAGGAAAAGGGATGAGTGACTCAGTTAGGACATCATACATTACACTGATAAGTGCATTTCTATTCTGTGGACATCTTTATCTAAGTTGTCATACTGTTATCCAAATTCTACTAAACTACTATTATATTAAGTGATAACATCTTCCACTCATAGCAGCAGTAAACTGACAATGGATTACCTATCTATCTATCTATCTATCTATCTATCTATCTATCTATCTATCTATCTATATATGTGTTATCATTTGTGTTGATTGCTACAGAAGGACAACAATTTGTATTTCATTTTTAATGGCATAGTACTGCCAAAATGAAAAAGAAAAACAGTAAAGATGCTTAAAAGATGTGTTTTCTATGAAGTTTTAAAAAAATCCCCTTTCTAATGGAAGGCTCCCATTAAAGCACATTTTCTGTACGTGACAAATGTTGACCACTAGATCAGGCTATTTATCTGCCTTCCTGACCGGTGGGGGAGCAGTATTTCTGTTTTTCAATTTTTTAAAAAATTTTTGTTGATAGCACAACATGCAACTAAAATACTTTTTTTTATTAGATCTCCTTTACATAATGGTTGTTTTGATTTACATGTAATGTATAGGTTATGGTCACTGGGGTCAGGGCTAGAAGGTGTGGTGTGTGATGGAGTTTTTGAATTATTATTGTCTTTGTATTTTTATTTAACACTTTGTGTCCTCAGAAGACAAGACATTTGAACGACATATAACATTATATATTTTGAAAATTTATTGCTGATTTCTCCTGTAACTGGGGCTGCATAGTAGTCCAAGGTACAAGGGAAATACAGCCCCCAGAGAGGTTGTCAGGGGCAGACTGGCCATAGACCCTACAGGGAAATTTCCTGGTCGGCCGATGCCCAGTGGGCTGCCTGAGCCCTCTTCATGGCCGCCGGCCAGGTATATAATCAGATGCTCTCAGCATTAATTAATGTAGGAGCAACATGCACTTTTATACACCTTGCCAACAGCCACAGGTGCCCTCCTGAACTCAACTGTATCACTGTCCTCAGTGAGGGTAGCAGTATTTTATGCTGTACTGTGGTATTTGGTTCTGATAGGCTAGTACCATCTACTTCTGGTGTCCTTGCCTACTTGTGTTGGCCCTGAAGAATTGCAAACCTTTCGACTTTTTAAACACATATTAGCCTACAATTAGGCACAAGTGGCATTCCTATGCCGCCCTCGCCACTTTCACAAGCAGGGTACATGTCGAGGGCATATTTATCACCAGTTTTCTGGTTTAAAAGAAGACTGAAATCTACACCAGCTCTGAGCTGGCTAACAGTTCACTTTAGGCAAATGGACTACCGGAGGATGCATCTAATTTATAACAAGGCGTGTGCCTCATCATAAATTAGGTGCATCCTCCAGCAGTGTCCGGGGAGATCATAGACCAGCGTAAAATGCTGGTCTATGATAAATCCTTTCCCCCCCAATTTATTGTAAAGCAGGAGAACTGTGATAAAACTAATATAAGTAGCAACGAATACAACAAAGTGCTGTACATATTAGCGTATCTTATCCACCATCTTTTAAAATGAAGCCATAGAATATTTTTTTTGCAGCTACATAATATTGGGGTTAGCATGATTGGACTGCAGTTCTCACGCCTGTAACATAAGCAGTCTATGAGCTTCATCTGTCTCACGTCTTGACAAGTACTAAATATATGTTCAGATGGACACGAGTTCTACATACAGTTTCCACTATGCACCGGAAACAAATTAGAATGTAAACTAAACCACATGTAGAGTGAATCTGGATATTATAGTAGCTATTACACATTTGGAGGCATTTAGAAAAATCCAGATGAGTTGGTATCAAAATCTGGTCTTGCTGCCCCATATAACAGTATCATCACTATACATCTGAATCGCATTGCTTCTGCAGCATTTGCATCGGTTCCTACGAGCCTTATTCAGATGAATGGAACAATTAAAGACATTTCTGTAATTTTTGTAACAAAACTACCTCATGTGAATATACCCTGGAGGATGAAAATGTGGCCAGTGATTTACGGTATTCACTCTTGTGATGATCATTAAAAGATAAAGTAGGAGATTTATCATCTCCTTTACGCCTGAAAAGTGGCATAAAAAAGTCACAAACTATGGGGCACATTTATTAAGACTGGTGTTTTAGATGCCGGTATTAATAACCCCTATAGCTGGCGGTGGATCCTCTGAAGTTATGAACGGGCGCAGGCCTCTCCATAACTTCGGCGCATCCACTGCCAGTTCTAAATGTAGGACAGCTTCCGATCTGTCTTACATTTAGATGATAAAAAAGGGGATTGCGCTGCAGGAGTCTTACATTTAGACCATGTTCTATGCCTAAACCAGGCGTAGAAAATTATGAATGAAACGGGCCTGCTGGCCCTTCCCCACCCACAATTTTAGACTTGGTGTGAGCGGGGCAAAGTCGCAGATAGTGGCGCAACTAATCGTCACTTACAAAGGAACGTTTTTTTTTGTGTTTATTTTTTGCTATAATCATGGATATTTTTTTTTTTATAAAGGGGGTACAATGTGGTATGATAAAGATTGTGGTAATACCCCTTTAAGAAATCCCAAAATTTTGTAATTGTTTTTATTTTTTTATTTCACAAGTGGATATTCGCTTAAATTGTAGTTCATCAAATTTGTCAGAAATAGAACATTAATAACTCATTAATAAATGCATTGGTCTTTTTAGCTTTACATTCCTCATATAGGAGACCAAGATTCCTATCACGTGAAACACTCTGCATTTTTTTGTCGTCTTGAATGGAAGGGTAATGATTCTCCTCACATTTCCTCCCAAATATATTAACTTGCAGATCGCATGGAAATGGAAGAGGGTAAATGTGAAAAAGAAGTATCATTTCTTTCTTGTTTCCTTGCTATACAAAGTAATTGATCTCCTCTAATAACCGGCTTTATTAGTATTTTATTTTATTGATCCTATTTGAGTGTTTTTTTTTTCAGATTCTGCTTGTATCTCCGACATTAACATCTCTGAAACTAAATTAGTTTCGAAAAAGGGAAAAAATCAAATGCGTTAGGGAATTGTTGTTAATATAGCTTGATAATCTTAATCATTATATCGAGGAAATTATATTGTATTTCACACAATAATAATTTGACACTTTTATTAGCTAAAAATCCCCGGGCTAACAATGGTGCGTAAGGGATGTGTTAATTAAGAGTGCGCAAATATTAAAAGTGCCTGCATACAAATTCTTCAATCATTCTAACAAGGTGTTCTACAGCGAAGGCAGTTTAATGCATTTCTTCCTGGCCACAAAAAAAAGTCAAACACAATAAAGTGCGCCGTGCTTCGTGGTGAAATAAATTACACTCTGGATTATTTTATTCAGCCAATTTGTATGGTGCTACTAAATTAGACGAACAATAAGTATCCCAGATGTAATTGGTTTAGTGTAAAATATCTGTACAAAAGACTTAAGCTGAGACTATAAATCATAGCTTCATCTGGACATACTGTACTGCCTTCTCAATAACTAGGAGTACTTACAACACTGGCAGTCTTAGGTTCTCTATCGATATATCACCTTCTTGCACTACAAGTACCAGCATGTTCTACAGGCCATCGGTAGTCATTTATTAACAAGTCACAATGAATAAAATAAATTATCTCTGATCCTTTGGCATGGTTCGTTCTGATTTTCCTGATCTATGAATCCATGAAATGCAGTCAATACAGCTGAGAAAGCTGGAGTATATCTATATATATATATGCTACTCGGAGTGTTCATAAAGCTGATTTATAGACCCTTGTAGCAGCAAAACAGAATAAAATGGTGACCCAGGGCTTCTTTCTAAAAAAAAAATCTACTCAGGCCTCACCAGCCTAATTTCAAGACCCCACCAGTACACCACCGTGGAGCACCCATATCACCCCTGGCGGCATCCAAGTGGCATTGAGGAATGCGCATAATATCCCCGTAGCGCACAAAATATCATAGTGCAATTCCAATAGACACTTCAAGGTTTAGGCTATTGGCTATTTACCCTGGAATCCACCCCTTATTTTTTTTCAAGATTTATTAACTGATGACCTATCATCTAGGTCATCAGTATCTGATAGGAGGGTGTCATCCGAGACTCCCGCCGATCAGCTGTATGAGAAGGCACCAGCGCTCGCATAGAGCGAGCACTTCTCTCAGGCTCACCAAGCACAGTGCCCTATATTGCACAGCGCTGTGCGTGGTATCGCAGATCAGCCCCATTCAATTCAATGGGACTGAGCTGCACCTGGGCCACGTGACTGATAAACTTGATGTCACGTGGCCTAGGCAAAGCTGCGAGAAGGCAGCGGTACTACTGCGAGCATCGGTACCTTCTCAAACAGCTGGCTGACAGGGAGCCTAGGTGTCACAGAGGCTAGGTCATCAATTAAAAAGCCTTTGAAAACCCTTCAATTGCCCTTTAACACTTAAGGTTTATTTTAACTATTTTTATTTAAAGAACCTCCGTATAACATGATTATAATAATTAGTTAACATGATTAAAATAATTAGTCATTCCCAGCTCTATTGCTTTAATCGGACTATTAATATGACAGAATGGATATTGCTGTCAATTCCTGTCTGGATAGCCACTAGGAACATCAGCAGGACGTTCAACTGAATATTTTTTACTGATTCAGAATTACTATACAGTCCTGATCAAAAGTTTAGGACCACTTGAAAAATGGCAAAAAATCTTATTTTATATTGTTGGATCTTAACAAGGTTCCAAGCAGAGCTTCAACATGCAACAAGAAGAAATGGGAGTGAGACAAAACATTTTTTGAGCATTTAATTAATTGAAAATAACGATTAAACGGAAACAGGCTGTTTTTCAGCTGATCCAAATTTTAGGACCACATGCCTTTAAAAGGCCAAATCTGTGCAAAGATGTGGATTCATTGTCATTTTCTGTCAGGTAGTCACACGTTGTGATGGCAAAGGCAAAAAAACTCTCCCTTTTTGAACGTGCTCGGGTTGTTGAACTGCATAAGCAGGGTCTCTCACAGCGCGCCATCACTGCTGAGGTCGGACGCAGTAAGACAGTCATTTGGAATTTCTTAAATGATCCTGAGGGTTATGGAACAAAAAAGTCAAGTGGAAGACCCAAAAGTTTTCATCAGCACTGAGCCGGAGGATCCAATTGGCTGTCCGTCAAGACACTGGACGATCCTTGATCCAAATTAAGGCCCTTACTGGTGCTGACTGCAGCCCCATAACCATCAGACGGCATCTGAGACTGAAGGGCTTCAAAAACAAAAAACGTCTTCAAAGATCTCGTCTCCTTGAACGCCACAGAACTGCTCGTTTGGACTTTGCAAGAGAGCACCAAAAATGGGACATTCAAAGGTGGAATAAAGTTTTATTCTCGGATGAGAAAAAATTTAACCTTGATGGTCCTAATGGTTTCCAACGTTACTGGCATGACAAGCAGATTCCACCTGAGATGTTTTCTACACGCCACATTGGAGGGGGCGCCATAATGGTCTGGGGTGCTTTTTCCTTCAGTGGAACAATGGAGCATCAGGAAGTGCAGGGGCGTCAAACGGCCGCTGGTTATGTCCAGATGTTGCAGAGATCATTCCTCATGACTGAGGGCCCTCGTCTGTGTGGTAACACAGTACACAATGCCCGCAGGACATTCTTCCAGGAGAATAACATCACTCTTTTGGCCCATCCTGCGTGTTCTCCTGATCTAAATCCAACTGAGAACCTTTGGGTATGGATGGCAAGGGAAGTTTACAAAAATGGACAACAGTTCCAGACAGTAGATGGCCTTCGTGCGGCCGTCTTCACCACTTGGAGAAATGTTCCCACTCACCTCATGAAAACCCTTGCATCAAGCATACCGAAACAAATTTTTGAAGTGATAAAAATTAACGGCGGAGCTACTCATTACTGAGTTCATGTTTGGAGGTTGGATTTCTTTTTTTTTTTGGGAGGTGTGGTCCTAAACTTTTGATCAGCTGAAAAACAGTCTGTTTTAGTTTATTCGTTGTTTTCATTAAATTGAATGCTCAAAAAATGTTTTCTCTCACTCCCATTTCTTCTTGTTGCATGTTGAAGCTGTACTTGGAACCTTGTTAAGATCCAGCCATGCTAAATATGATTTTGTGCCATTTTTCAAGGGGTCTTAAACTTTTGATCAGGACTGTATAGTAATTCTGAATCAGTGAAAAATATTCAGTTGAACGTCCTGCTGATGTTCCTAGTGGCTATCCAGGCAGGAATTGACAGCAATATCCATTCTGTCATATTTTGATCAGGACTGTATATCTATCGTCACTATGATTAAGCAATATTTGTCTCTAGCTGTTGCATGCCAGGTATTCATAGTAACAATGTGTAACTGAATTAGTTAATATTCATCATCCATTCCACCTTATATGTAAATATCCAAATGCACTTGGCTTGTCTCCATTTTTGAGAGGCACTTGGCACTGCTAGTTTATTAGACAGATTCCTGCTTCGACTGTACAACTTGGAATGCCTGAATGTTCTGCTAGCAACCATTGATTAGTAAATATCAATGTAAATTCCTGCCTCAGCTATTCATTTAAGAGCGCCTACATGCGTTCTTACCAGCTGTTATTACTGAGTATGGCTTAGATTTCTGCCTGTACCTTCCACTGTCGTCCGTCTATACACTTTTGTTGGCCATAGGGTACTAGATCTTGTGAGTCTACTGCCTCAGCTGTTCCTGCTACCTGCTATTCTAAGAGCTGGGAAGTGACTATTTTAAAATCACTATTCAAAGCTCCTGAATATCATAGTGCGGCATAACATATAGTACCTCCCCAGCAGTGCCAGAATGCACCTCCCCAGAAGCACCAGAAAAAAACTGTGCAACACAAAAAACTCTCTCATGAGTGCCCAAAAAAATATCAAACTGCAGCACAACACAACTTTCTCCTAGCAGAAGCAAATACCACAGTGCGGCAACACTGGCACCTTTTCCCCAAATTCCTACCATCAGAAGTATTGTCCCTCTTTTCAGCCCTCCCCACCTAAAGCAGAATTGTCTCCCTTTCCATTTCTTCCCTAGTGACAGAAGCATTGTTCCCCTTTCCATCCCTCTTTCATTAGAAGAAGCATTGTTACCCTTTCCATTCCTCCACCACTGACAGCAGCATTGTCCCCTTCCTGCCCCTACCTAACCTTCCACTCTTACTACCTGTGCAGATTCCCACTGAAGTACTGGGTGAATGTGACCATGAGGCAGAATCTTTACCCCTTCTAACCATGACGTTGCACTGATAATGTTAGGCTAGCATTATAAATGTAGCTCCTGCTTTATACAAAAGTCCATGATTTGTGCCGATACAAGGCAATGGAAGGAAACCTGCTTCTCCCCAGCTTATTTAGTGCAGGAACCAAAAGTGCATGACACAGTCAATGAGAATTCTCAGTCATAAACAGTGGGGTATAAAATGTATTACATTTGTAAATTATGTTTCAATGTTTCTCATTTCTCCATATTAATGAAGCCTTTGTACCACTTTTCCAATACTAATAAGTGTGTTGATAAAAAGTGGGTAAGGCTTCAGAGACTTAAGAGGGACAGTTTTCAGGCATTTCTCTTCTGAAATTATAAATCTCAGCCATTGTATCAGTTGTGCCAGAGTGTTTCTTTTAATGGAAGCCTTTAGGGGCATTTGTAATTCAGGCCTTAAGATAGTATAAATGGCTACACAAAATATTATTAAACTTGACACAAGAGACAACTATATTTCTAGATAACGGTGATGGGAGAAAATGACCTTTAGGCATTCTTCAGGAACTCCATACATTTCAAGCATTTGATTTTCAAGAGCGTTTTTTTTCCATTTTGGGTGGGTTGTAGAGGGGTCAAATGCCAGGAAAATGTTGTGTGTGAAACACAATTTTTTGGCTTTAAAGGGAATCTGTCACCACGTTCTTGGTCTTTTATCTGCAGTAATATATGAGTATCACTGCATATAAGTAGTAAAGACCACTACGCTTTATTTTCCCACTGCCCCCCATTCTCCTGCTGTCAACACTCAAAGCTGCTCTGAAATACACAGTCAGGACTGCTGTGCTAACACAATGGAGAGGACTCATGTATGCATGCGCAGCAGTCCTCACAATGTATTTGAGCACAACTTTGAATGCTGACATCGGGGGAACGGGGTCAGTAGGAAAATAAAAAGTAGTGATCTAGACTCTATGTCCAGTACTAGTGTACAGTAATGGAAAAAAGTAGGAGCTGTAGCGGCGCTGCAAAGGACACCTTCAGTAGCATTCCAACATGGTGTATGGATGGTGTATGTGACCTGACGAAGAGATCTGTACGATTCGAAATGTGTTCTCCTGCCGCCAATAAAGGAATTCTACTGGAGGTGTCCTTTGAAGTGCCAATATAGTTCCCATTTTTTAACACTCTACTGTACGTTGTTTGAAGATCTGGATCCTCTGCCATATGGAGAGACTGTGAGCAGCAGCAGACTCTACCGCCATGCATCGCAGGACAGGCTGTTGTGCCCTCTGCACAACTGTCAGGGGTGGGCAGCTTCATTGTCTTTATACATCACTCCTCAATAGCAGTCCTGCCCATTTGCTCTCTTTTTTCTTTTATGTGCAGTACTCCTCATGTATAACACCAGATAATAGTACAAGATCATGGGGACAGAGTCCCTTTAAATAGCATATGCAACCGATGTATAGCTAGTGATCACACAGAACTAGTTTTCCATAGTCCCGCAGTCTATCAGCTTACCTTCTGGCTGCAGAATCTACTGCAAAGCTGCTTTGCTTCCATGAAGATGGGGAAAAACGGCAACATCATAGATGTAATTCTCTACAGAATTTTTTTTAGAACTTTTCCTACACTTTTCTTTTTAAATTAAAACTTCCCATGTTATTTTTGCTTCTTTTTCCTTGCTGCGGTGTGTTTTTCACTGGAACCACCATTGTCCAGGCTTTCCCATGAGTCAACCATGAGGTTATCGCAATGCAACAACCACTAACTAAGAGAGGGGTCTCCTGCCATATATACCCCATCTATTAGCCAGAGCAGAGAGGGTTAACAAGAAACATCTGACCCATCCATGTAATAAATGGATGACCATTCATTTCCATGGCTAACCTGTATTATCACATTGCTTCTTCTGAGACCATTATTGTTATCCTTGTGTGGAACATCTACACAATTAATAGGCACATGTCTACGCTGAATTAGGATAAATTCCTCTACAGTTCCTCCTGTTGTAGCGTGCCTTTCTGTATCTATGTATGCGATTAACCACACATATCAGGAAACATTCCCTTCGGCTATACAGCTTGGATATGGAGCCCTCTAGTGTTTCTGTCCATGGCAATTATTGCACAGTCTTCTCCATTGATTTTATTCTGGCTCTGGGCTGTCAGATAAGGACGAGTCACTCAGAAATTATACACTCTCAATCAGTCAGGAGATCACTGTTATCTCAATGTCGGCTCTATGGAAGTGCATATATAATGTCATTAGTCTTCACATGATAGTCTTCAGGTGGCTGGATATGCACTCAAGGATCCTACAAAGCACCATTTTCTGATCATCAAATGGGCAAAGCATTTCTCTCCAAGTTAGAGGGGACGCTCATTACCATATAAATGAGTAGTATGCGCCAAGAGGAGCATTCCCTCACTACTGAACACAAGTATTACATCTACGGTGATGACATCACAGAATGTATTTGCAATTTCCTTAAAATAATTCATAGTTTGGATATTGGGGTGGCAACTTTATTTTTAATTATGTTCCTTGGTCAGGGCTGCAAACCATCCATACATTTCTGGACAGTCTATAAAAATAGGCAACTTTTTTCCTGTGTGCGTGAAAAAAATAATTGATGATTTTTCTGAGGCTGGTGGTGTTTGACTAATTATTTTGGTGGTAATTATCATCATTGTACAGCTCACAGTAAATGCTGTCATTGATCTCTGATCAGTATATTGAGCTATAGACATGGACTACTTATAATCTTTATCATTCATTATGCCTTCCCAAATTGTCCGTAAAAAATATTGGCTGTCCTGTGATTTTGGGATAAATAAATTGTCCAGAAAAAAGAAAAATTCAGATTGGCAACCCTGTCCCTGGTGTGCAGGCTCATTGAAGTATCTGATAGTAGTCATACAATATGGGGTTGCATATGAGAAGGCACTTGATAGTAGTGTATGCCATATGTACCTCATAGGATACATTCACATATGTGGCATGTCTGATCCGGCACAAATGCCGGCTGGAGAAAAACTGTTGCATGCAAATGTTTTTGTCCGGCTGAAACCCAGCATTTATGCCAGAAAGTGGCTGGATCCCATTATAGTCGATGGGGATCTGGCGGTGAACTGTAGAATCCGGCAATGTCAGATCCGGCAGGCTGTACTCTGTGGGACCAGCCATCCAGATATGCTACAGCATATGAGAACATACCCTTACAATATTAATGGTGCAAGGACCCTATAGCTGGCAGCATGTGTACTCCTCATAGGTCCAAATTGCATGGGAACTTCTTTAGCCCCCATGTAGTAACCCTGTGAGGAACCAGATTCTCTCAGAATAATACATCTATTGGAGAATACCTCCGGGCACTGACATACAGTCTCTGTGCCAGTGTGTATGAGCCCTAACATGCCATGATACCAATCAGCGGGGCGCTTTTCACAGATTCCAATGAAGGGATTTACAGAGGAACACTATAGAACCACTGCAGTCTACAGAAGCTCTATTAGAAATCATAGTCAGATGCATCATTTTACCAAATATATAAGGCCTTAAAGGAGTTGTCTCATGAACACAACTATTTTTGCATGCCCTCCTAGGGCATATGAATGACACAGAGGAAGGTTTCCACCTGAAGACAAGCCCTCTATGAGCTAGAAAGCAGAACCGCTCTGTAGAAGCATATCCCATTCTGGCAGATTCAAGTTGACCATGAAATGTATTACTGGGTCGGCCAGTCATTTGAAAGGCCGCCATGTAATTCTACTACTGAAGTCACTGTAGGGAAATGCCTGACTGGTGATGGCTGACTTAGCTGTTTGCTGTGGGGTATTGATCAACTGATTGACCCGGGGCCTCCACTCTGAAAGGGGTTGCCTCAGGGGTGCTCCTAGCCTTTCTGCTGCCTGAGGCGAAAAACTGAAATGGAGCCCCCCCCAATGCCAATTTCTTAACCTAACCCCTTTGCCACAATGAAAGCACTCATTGCCCATGGCCCTTCCGCTGCCCCCCTCTTGTCCCTGCCTGGTGCTGTCTTAGGTGATCGCCTCACCTGGCCTCATTGGTGGTGCACCCCTGGGTTGCCTATGTCTCCAATGGGACCACTCCTTTCCTCAATCAATGTGAGCCATTTTGCAGACATATTTTTATTTATTTTTTTGCGGAGCGGACATACGGATGCGGAAACCAAACGTAAGATCCGTGTTCTTTACGCATCCATATGTCCATTCCGCAAATAGATAGAACATGTCCTATACTTGTCCGCAAAATGTGATCCACAAAGTCAGCCAAAAAAAAACTAAAAACAATATAACACGGAAGCCACATGAACTTCATCTGTATTTTGCAGATCCATGTTTTGCGAATCACAAAATACATACGGTCATGTGCATGAGGCCTTAGTCTAAGTTAAGCTCTCTATAAAAGGAGGACGGATAGCAGAACTGAGGTACGTATTTTACTGAATGTTACAAAAGAGGATCGAAATGTAAACTATAAAAAAATTAAGATCCGATATCCATACAATGCAAAAGAGTTCAGTTGAGGTTGCATATCACTATGAGAATACTGTGCATCTGTTTGGTTGATTTGCAATTACAGCTAATTAGAAAGCGGCCTACCTGTTGCTACGTCTGCTCTAATGTGCGGGCCATGCTCTGAGATAAATATACACTGAGCAAATGTTCATCCAATGCAACAACCCTGATCAATCACGAGCAATGTGCTTTAATTAAAATACCAGCTCTTCCTGTGCAGCTGCAGCAGGCTGTCTGTGGAGGAACACTGCCCTCTAGTGCTCACATCCATTACAACACCTCATAGTTTAGGTTTCAATCATAAGATATAATAAGTGGCATATCTGGGTCCATCATCATCAACTGCATCAATGTTTAATAATAAAAAAAAAGTTAATGTTTTTTGATCTTTGCAAAATTTCTAAAAACAGAAGCGATCAGTTCGGTCAGTGACATTATTAAGGTCATACGACTCTGATGAAAAGAGAAATACTAATTACTCTTCGCTAAGCACAACATCTGTTAATGGATTGTTTACTCCGCGACAGCAGGAAGAACGAAGCCCCTAAAAATGACACGTCTGACAAGAGTCCTATTATTAATTACACGTGAAGCTCACTTCTCTGGTCTAATCCCTGTTTCTTCCCATTAAAGTCTGCTAAAAATATGTACATAAAATGATTAAAAGAAGAAACATGGCAGTATTGTGACTGCATGATGCCACCTTCAGCCATGATTACTTCTTCAATGGGTTGTCCGTGCTATACCCCATTTTTATTAGAAGAGAAAACCAACAATAATCAGATCACAGGGTGTCCCATTACTGGAAATCCAAGTGATCGACTGTAACCGTTAGGGAAATCCAGCAATGAGTGTTTAATTTTCCTGCAGCGCCACCACAGGGGGAATAAAGCATTACACAGTTCCCATTGAAATCAATGCACACGCTGGGTCCTACAGAGCATAAGATGCTATCTATAGTCACTCTGGCTATAAATTCCTAAGTGAGGCCATCCTCAAATTCAATGATATTGAATTATGTGCTTAGACTATGTTCAAATGGTGGATTTATGCCACAGATTTCAGTGTGGATTGTCAAACTCTGCCATGTGAACAATGCCTTACATGGAAACAGCATAATATAGTAGTATTTTGGTATCTGTCCCTTTTTTATTGGGACTGTTCTGATAATATCGGACTATTGGGGGGACATAGACAGGGGTCTACACAGATACAGCCCTATAGCAAATCTTATTATGGTGCCCCTTGCCCCATCCAGTTTCCCAGTTTATCTCACGATCACTCTCAGGCAACGAAAAATGCAAGACACAAATTTACATTTCTTATATTAAGTGGAATAAATTTTAATTAAAAAATTGTAATGAAAAACGTTTGCCCTCCACCTCTTTTTCTGACTTCTATGTCGGAAAAAGTGGAATAAATTTTGCACTCATTCTAAACACCATGTTTCTCAGTGTTTTTACAGCAGGCAACTGGCAAAATGTACAGATAAATCTTCTATTAGAAAGCTGCCTGCCTACAGCCACCACTAGAGGGAGCTCAGTGCATAGGAGTGTATACAGTTACCATTTACTGTAATGGAAGCTGTAATAATCTCTTTGCATTGAGCTCCGACTAGCGGCGGCTGCATGATATTGCAGTGTTTTCTTGAGAAAAAAAAAAAAGAAATGGAGTTTAGCACTGCTACCCCTCCCCTGGGCTCTGTATCAGTGGACACTGACTTACTGGGTTTACATGAATACGGTGGGGAATATGCTGCAGCTTTCCTGCACACCTGTAACTAATCAGGGCAAGTTCAATAGTAATGCTATACTATGGAAGTGCTATTTAAGGTATTTCATATTTTATGGCTTCACAAATGCAGGGTAGAGGTAGGTGATAAATCTTAATATACAGCAATAGCTGGCACAACCTGGTAAGGCTATTTTCACATCAGATCCGTCATAGAATCTCAAAAGCGGAGGAAAACGCTTCAGTTTTGTCCCCATTCATTGCATTCCATTCTGTTTTGTTGCGTTCCCATGACGCACACAAAAGCGCTGCAAGTAGCATTTTTGAGTGCGTCATGGAATGTGGAGCAAGACGGATCCGTTTTTCGGACACATAAAAAAAATAAAAATTGGATCCGTCAACCATTGACAATGGATTTAGAGACGGACCCGTCTTGTTAATTTGGGATATAATACAACTGGATCCGCTCTGAACGGATGCAGACGGTTGTATGATATACCGGATGCGTTTTTGCTGAACCCACGAAGGATCCAGCAAAAACGCAGATGTGAAAGTAGCCTAAGAAAAATGCAGTGCTAAAAACCGAAGCATAAACTGAAGCTTCTAATGCAAGATCTATAACAGGGCCCTCACTTACCATTTACAATACCAGTGTCTTCTGATGTGGCAGAGGTGCCTATTAAGGAACCGGGGCAGGATGTGACGGCTAGCCAATTAGAGTAAAATGTTGATGGAAATGTCTCGAGATCTATCAGTGATGAGGCATAGGAGTATGATGAAGCACGTCCGTCTAAATGTTGCTAAATATTTCGCCATAGAAAGCCCGCAGATTGGAGGCTTTGCGAGGCTTTGTTGGCACACCATGGAAGATGCCAACGAGACAGGAACATGCCCCATTACTAAAGCATTCTCCACCATACACACATTTTAACACGATCCCCCGATCTTTTTATCAAACGTTATCTGACCATAGAAGAAGCATTTTCAGGATTCCCGAACCACCAACAGACTTCACTTTCCTGTAGAGGACTGAAGCAGACCTTGTGAAAAACAAACAGCAAGAGAAATGCAGCGCGCAGCTCCCCGGCGCTCTAACGCAGGGGGAGCGAGCAAGATTGATAAAAGCAGAGAAAAGACAGGACGTATAGGTCAGTGCTCGCCGCTTTCTGGTGCCAAAGAAGATTTTAATGACACTTATTTTAATGGAAGCGATCTCCTGTGCGGCTGAAGCTGGAATCAGTCTATTGAGCAGGGGCATGCCGGCAATGTAGGACAGCGCTGTAAAGTAGGGGAATACATCTTGTTTTTCAAGTGGAGCAAAATGCCAGTCAAGTCTCTAATTGTCGGAACTATACCAAGGGTGCTTTGTAAAAGCAATTTCTGAATGGCAAATCCAGTTAGATTAGTCTCCCCTTCATATTTCATGTTCAATGTTCCTCTCAGTAAAATATGCACCTTCCCTTCTCTCATTCGGTTACGAGCGCTACGCAAAAGGCAAGGGCGCGTTTTTTTTTTTCTTCGTTTTTTTTTTGATAATGCACATCTTAAACTTTTCATTAAACAACCGCATTTAAATTCTACCTTTTTCTGCACTCTGACATTTTTGTCTGGCATTTTCATTAATTTTGCGACATACATAAATGTAGCTGAAATGTTAACTGATCAATACTTTGTCTCTCTCATGTAGCACTAGAACGGCGCTCCCAGAGGAACACACAGCGGTGCAGAAATTAAATGTGTAAAATATCAAATGTTAATGTTAAACACAGCAGCACTTAGGACGACTGAAAAGGCTAAAACAATTCCAAATGGACAGATGGTACCACAAATTATCTGCAATCACTTTTCAAGATTAAAGTTTGTCCTGTAGGATAATTCATCGACGCTTGCTTAAGTGTGTCCTTTTACTGATGGCTCGCTTGTCCAATTATTTTTTTGCGCTCGTTACAGTGAGAAATGAAAGCAATAGGAGGAAAAGGAAAATAGCAAAGACACCAGACATGGGTGCAGTGCTATGCCTCTCCTAAAACTAGATTTAAAGGCGGGCAGCGTTGTCAGCACAGATGTAGCAGGACCGATTCACTATAGGTTTGGCATTGGACTCCAATCATCGTGATCTTACAATGTGTCCAGGACCAGTCACCATACAATGGAGTGCATGCAGCATGTTATAGAGCAGGAGGAGCTGAGCAGATTGATATATGGTTTTATGGGAAAACATTCAGTAAAACTTGTGATTTATACATTTATATCTCTGCTATTTCTGACTTTGGTTATGCACGGGGAGGTGTTATCAGTGATTGATAGCATTCTCTGTGTACACTGATAACACCTCCCTGTGTAGAATGAAGTCAGAAATAGCAGAGATGTAAAGAAATAAATTACAGGTTTTACCAAATCTTTTGTTTCAGAACTACATGCAATCTGCTCAGCTCCTCCTCTACAACATGATGCCTGCTGATTGCACTGTGTCACCATTTGACAGTCACCTGTGCAATCAGAAAGCACCATATTATAGAGCAGGAGGAGCTGAGCAGAGTGATATATAGTTTTATGGGAAAGGGTTCAGCAAAACCTGTATTTTATACATGTATACCTCAGCTTTTTTCACCTCCTGCAAATGGCATTGGTCCCAGGGGGAAGGCTAGTCAGTGATTGATGACATTGTGTGTATTACTGTGTACAGAGATAGCTGTAGTCACTGATAACTCCTCCCCCCTGTACAGATACAGATGTAGCAGAGTTAACACACATACTTTATGTGTAAAAACTAGTTTTACACATAAAGTTAACTAAACTAAATGCAACTAAATGCGTTAAGCGATTGCCTTTTAGTGCGGCTTTTGTTTCAAGATAATGCGATGAGTTTAGAAATGTAAGAGTATGTGTGTTACCCCTGCTACATCTGTATGCTGTTCACAGGCAGAGGAAAAAGCAAAGACATAAATGTATAAATTACCGGTTTTACTCACCTTTTTTCATAAAACTATACATCAATCTTCTCAGCTCCTCCTGCTCTATAAGGCTGGGTCTACACGACGACATTTGTTTTCGCGACATTTTGTTGCACCAATGTCGCGCGACAATTTTTATAATGGCAGTCTATGGTGTCGCACTGCAACATGCGACATGCTGTGACTGCAACGTGACAATCACAGAAAATCCATTCAAGATGGATTTTTCTGCGACTGTCGCAGTCGCAACATGTCGCATGTTGCAGTGCGACACCATAGACTGCCATTATAAAATATGTCGCGCGACATTAGTGCAACAAAATGTCGCACGACAACTGTTGCGTCCTATCTGTCGCGCGACAAATGTCGTCGTGTAGACCTAGCCTAAGGCATCACACACAAGTTATTTGAGCAGCTAATTCCATCAGTGATTGTGAGCTGAAACCAAGAGTGAAGCCTCCTCGGAGATCAGGTGTAATGGAAAGATCTGCACCTGTTCTGTGTTTAGAGCCGCACCTGGTTTTGGCTTCACAATAACTGACCGAATAACTGAAGTGTGAACTCACCCTAAGGGCTCTTTCACATGAGCGGATGCCGTGCGTGACATCCGCTCCGTGAATGACAGCCAAGACCCGATGCAGACTGCAGAGGCACGGAGCAGTAACATGACTGATAATGCTCCGTGCCTCTCTGTGATCTCTTTACTACGAAATCACAGCGAGATAAAGTTGTCACTGTGATTTCGTAGTAAAGAGATCACAGAGAGGCACGGAGCATTATCAGTCATGTTAATGCTCCGTGCTTCTGCTGTCCGCATCGGGTCTTGGCTGTCATTCACGGAGCGGATGTCACGCACAGCATCCGCTCGTGTGAAACAGCCCTAAGGCCTCATGCACACGACCGTTGTTTTGGTCCACATCCGAGCCACCGTTTTTGCGGCTCGGGTGCGGACTTATTCACTTCAATGGGGCTGCAAAAGATGCGGACAGCACTCCGTGTGCTGTCCGCATCCGTTGCACTGTTCCGCGGCCTCGCAAAAAAACTATAGCATGTCCTATTCTTGTCGGTTTTGCGGACAAGAATAGGCATTTCTACAATGGGCCGCCCGTTTCGTTCCGCAAATTGCGGAAGGCACACAGGCGGCTTCCGTTTTTTGCAGATCCGCAGTTTGCGGACCGCAAAAAATGGCACGGTCATGTGCATGTAGCCTAACATGGTGCTTTCCGATTACATAGCATTTACTGATGACAGATCCCCGTTAAAATGAACTGGAGAAAAACCTATTCACAATGGGCAAAAAAGTAGATAAGGGCATGTCCGCACCAACACTTACTTGCCCTATATAAATAAAATCCATGGATTGAGCAATCATGCTTAGGCCTCTTTCACACGACTGTTTTTTTTTTCCATTTACGGGCCGTTTTTTGTGTTCCGTATACAGTCCGTATACGAAACCATTCATTTCAATAGTTCCGGAAAAAAAAACTGAATGTACTCCGTATGCATTCCGTTTCCGTATTTACATTTTTCCGTTCCGTTGAAAGATAGAACATGTCCAATTATTACCCGCAAATAATGTTCTGTGGCTCCATTCAAGTCAAAGGGTCCGCAAACAAAAACGGAACACATACGGAAATGCATCCGTATGTCTTTCGTATCCGTTTAGTTTTTGAGGAAACATCTATTGAAAATGTTATGCCCAGCCTAATAAGTAATTACTGTATACTGTATATGCCATACGGAAAAACGGAACAGAAACGGAAACACTACAGAAACAAAAAACTGGAAAAAACGGATCCGTGAAAAACAGACCGCAAAACACTGAAAAAGCCATATGGTCATGTGAAAGACCCCCCAAATAGTCCCAAAAAATAAACACTAGCGTGGACATGCCCTTAATTGCAAATTCAGCACAGCTTCGTCAGAACTAGTTGTAGGAGTGAAACTTTAATGGGAAGTCGAAAAACCCTATGGCTTTATAATTTTTTAACCATATATTTTTTCTTTACATGTTGTTTTTAAAGCCAGTGCAAGTCTCTATGATACCTAATATATAATATACATAGGCACAAAATGTCAATCAGTAGCCTTCCTTGTCAAAATCTAAATAATACAAAATACATTTTACCTCTAAGAATGAATTCCTATATCTTGTTGGCTGCAAAACAACTTTTTCTCCCTTAACGCTACCATATGAGTATATTCACCAGGGCAGATGTGCGGCATACTTCTGAATGGGGTTGTTTCTGCAGCCTGGGCATGAATTATAGCTAGCTCCTGTCAGATGAATAGGGACAGTTGCAGAATTGTCTTATCTGCTACATATGAACATACCATACACTACATCTATGTTGCCAAAAATTGAGAAATCTCTTACGATTTAAAATAGTGTCGCAAGTGAACCTGCAGTCCTATGTAAATAAAATAGTAGATAAAAAAAGCAGATAAAAAGTATGTATTATTGCAAGAGTTTCAAATACAAATATAGCTCTGCTACATCAATGCCACTAGCAATTATTTAACAGGATTGTCATTTTAAATTCATAACAATAATCCAGTATATCAACCTTTCAATTCTCACTGATGCATCAAAAGACACAGCGTGACGCTGCTTGTAACACCGAGGACGAACATTCATGCCGTCTGTTACACAGAATAAACCGTAGGTATGCGCCACCATACCAGTACCGTGGGGCAAATAACATTTCATAAATAGATTGCAGGAAAAATAATATTTTCTCATTTGGGTGTAGTCATTTTTGGAGGTAGTCCCCCAATCACCCAGAAAAGGTGATCTTACAAAGAGTCCGAATGGATATATAGATTCAGATCCCAGCCACCCGTAGGTTTGAATGAGAGACTAAATTACCAATTTTTATAACTTTTTTTTTTCTCTTGCTTTTGCTTCAGTCCAAACAGAATGATATCCCCTTTACTGGTCAACGATGGCGGGAAGCATCAGATTCATGTCACTGACATACATCTTGTCATTTTTGACACAGAAGTTTTTGCGACATGTTTGTCCTATTATGGAGGAATTGATTTTGCAGGGATAAATGCAGCCTTAGGGCTTGTTCACACGAACGCATGTGTTCCGTTTCCGTATTGCGGATCCGCAATACAAGGACATCGTTCCGTGTGAATTCCACATCACAGATGCAGACCCATTCACTTCAATGGTTCCGCAAATCCACAGATGCAGAACGGAAACAGGGAACGGAACGCTACGGAAGCACTACGAAGTGCTTCCATGGGGTTCCGTTCCGTACTTTCATTCCGCAAAAAGATAGAACTTGCTCTACCTTTTTGCGGAACGGAAGGATGCAGATCCATTCAAGTTGAATGGGTCTGGATCCTTCCCGGAGCCTGCACGAACGTTCTCCGTGCATTGGGGACTGCAAATTGCGGTGCCCAATGCACGGAACGAACACATACGTTCGTGTGAACAAGCCCTTATGAAATTAGGGCTTACTGTTGCGCAGGTTTTTGTCTAATAAGCATGGGGGTATAGGAATTTACAAGAATTTGGGTCTTATTGGATCCCTGAACTATGTAGATCCGTTTTAATGTACCTACCTTTGAGGGAAGGAGACCTCAGTTGGGCCTCTGTGGAGGCAGCGCATTATTATTGTGCCTATTTTCCACATCCACATTCCCTAACAGACAGGTAACCGGCACTAGGATGGTATGTGGACTTGCTGCGCACTTGAGCACAGCCGGCGCATGCGCGGGACGCCTCGCAATCGAGGTGTCATCCTCTTTAACGAGGGAGGAGCGCAGCGTTCCACAGGAGCATTGGCGATGCTCTCCATAGGTGAGGAGCGCTGCGTTCCAAGGGCAGCGCCAGCGGTGCGCTCCATTTGCCGGAAGGTAGCCGGGCACACAACGTTCGTGTGCAAGAGGCCTTAATGCCATCCCTGTATGCCGACAATATATTGTGTGATAAATTAGATAATCTATATAAATATAATATAATATATACCACAGCATATAAATAATGAAGGATTTACTATGCAATGAGAGTTCACCTTTGAAAGCAGCTTAGTGAATGCCGTGGCAGGCTTATCTATAGATGGAACCGTAGGAGGGTATAGATATGCCATACTTTAAAGGACTACCCAACTAGAGTCCCCTCTCCCTCATTTACAGGTACATTTACTTTCATAGTAGAGCAAACTTGATGTAGTCCACCTAGAATCCCGAACATAGGTGGACATCTTTGCTCTATACATAGATGTAACAGAACTCACCACATTCAGATATCAGGACACAGAGCTGCAGGCTACGGTTAGAGACACACCATGGTGGAGAGGATGCAGGTCAAGAGAATTAAATGAGAAAGTCAGCTCTGCTACATCGGTACTGTACTTTTTTGAAATGCACAGACACCATTAATTCTGATAGGAATGATGAAAAACTTTTTTTTAGAACTAAAAAGAATTGAATTGTTATTTATAAAAATATTTGTATTTATACATTTTTTAATTTGCATATTTTGTAGCCATTTCATCTTTAATAGGAAGCCTTTTGTCAGATCCTAAGAACACAGTCCGTGCCCGTGGTGTCACTGCAGGGGTTACATTTCTGAGGTTCCTAATCAGCTGTTTAGTACTGTATACCTTCTTCCGCAGACAAAGGTGAAGAGCACGTACCTACTGCACCACCGCCATGCATAAAATATAGCACATAAATTATAAACTACATTTTCTCATTAAAACTTAGTCTCACGTTATTTTCTTCAGTGCGTACCCAGAGATGACCTTTACCTGCTGCCAGTGAAGACCTGGCATAAGGTACATTATACGCATATGGCACTGATGTTCAATTTCTTCTCTTCAAATTAATTATGATTCTAACAATGTTCCAAGTGAAGGGAAGCCCCATCAGGCATATAGAGATTAAACTTCATTTTTTCAAATACCAAACCAAACCATATTACCTTAAAATGTCCTTGCACGCCAGCAAAGTAAAACATTAAAGCAACAGTGCCTCCCAAATAAGAAGACGTCCTCTGCAGTCATTTTAATATTTATAATAATGACAGATTTAATGCCAGGTAACTGATAAAAAAAAGATGAAATGGCAGCTCTGCGGTATATGCTTGAAAACAGTCCTCCCTTTTATCTTTAATATTTAGGTCGGAAAAATATATAAGGGAGATTTCATTTATCTTAGAGTGACAGAGATAAAAAGCAGAAATTATACAAAAAGCCATGATAATAAATAAATGGCTATATAGTGGTCGAAGGAACATGGAAAGTAGGCATATGGATATATACTGTAGGTAGATAGATAATTAGAGATAGATATTAGATAGACAGACAGATAGATAGATAATATATTGATAGATAGATAGAGATAGATATACAAAGAGATCGACAGAGAGTGAGAGATAGAGAGAGATAGCTAGATAGACATGCAGACAGACAGAAAGATAGATAGACAGATAGATATGACATAGATAGATATAGATAGATATATCTATGCATCTAATATCTATCTGTCTAATTATCTATCTCCTATCTATCTATCTATCTATCTATTCATATATCTATCTATCTA
Source organism: Bufo gargarizans (assembly GCF_014858855.1). Lineage (NCBI taxonomy): Eukaryota > Metazoa > Chordata > Amphibia > Anura > Bufonidae > Bufo > Bufo gargarizans. The sequence continues at coordinate 638,351,211 of NC_058080.1, read as the reverse complement.
GCGGCGAGCGAGCGAGGCAGAGAGCGAGCGAGCGAGCGAGCGAGCGAGCGGCGAGCGAGCGAGCGAGGCAGAGAGAGCGAGCGAGCGGCGAGCGAGCGAGCGAGCGAGCGAGCGAGAGCGCGCGCGCGAGAGCGAGCGACAGAGAGCGAGCGAGCGAGGAGAGCGAGCGAGCTAGCGAGCGAGCGAGCGAGCTAGGAGCGAGCGAGATCGAGCTATCGAGCGAGCTAGCGAGAGCGCTCGCGCGATCGAGCGAGCGAAGCGAATCATATCTAGCGATCTGAGCGATCTATCTCTCTCTCTCTCTCTCTCTCTCTCTCTCATCTATCTATCTAGCTATCTATCTATCTATTCATCTATCATCTATATCTATTCATATCATTCATCTATCTATCTATCTATCTATCTCATATCTATCTATCTATCTATTCATATATCTATCTATCTATCTATATATCTATCAATAAAGCTTTATTGGCAGGTCTAAATTATACATTAGTATTGCCAAAGCATGTGGGAAATAGGGGGTTGAGGACTGGGGACACACCCGGGGTCGGTGTAAAGGAGTCCGTGGCGTATCATGACAGGGGGAGGGCGGGTGCGGACACACCCCGGGTCAGGGTATCGGAGTCCATGGCATATCAGGCTCCTCTCAGTCTGTGGCAGGCACTGATATATTGTGCTGCTGTGTCCACTGTGTTCTATTCCTCTCCCAGCAGGATGGACAGATTCACTTCCTCCTCATGGAGCTGAAGTCTGGGAATAGATCAGACAGTCTGCTAAAGTGGATGTCCCTCACTGCTGAGTATTTGGGACAGTATATCAGAAAGTGGACCTCATTCTCCACCACCTCCAGGTGGCACTGCTGGCACAGTTTGCTCTATCTATCTATCTATCTATCTATCTATCTATCCATCTCATAGCTATACTACTACTTGCTCCTTGCCAAGGCAGACTGGTGGTAGTTTATGTTATGTTCATCAGCTTTGAGGGACTGGGAATTAGAGGATGAGTTAATGTGGAGTCTCCTCGTTAATTGTTGTGCACCAAGTTGGGGAGATGACATTTATAACTTGCATTCCTTTTAGAAAAGAGAACGGATGAGATAATTATGTACGACAGTAGAGGATTATCATACCAAGAAAGCAGCAAGACTCCTTTGGGGTGAGTCCCAATCAAAGCAACTGTTAATGTAGTAGGCTGCATTGATGAGCACCATGACACAACGCTTCATGCGGATGAAGTTCCTCAGCAGTAACTGTGAGAAAGATGAAAAGATGAAAATATTATCAGGACAATTAAGTCTCAGAGTGACCTGGAAGGTTGACAGCTACTTCTAGACAGTCACACTTAAAAGATGGCTTGCAAAGGGAGATCTTGAAAAGGTTCAACACAGGGATCAGCTTAAATCAATAGAGAAGAAAATAACTAAGCTCAAATTACAGTGTGTGCCCTGGATGAGGGGTAACATCCAATGAACTGTTTATGGCATAAATTAGACAAAGCTAACGAGGGGAAAACATCATTATTTTGCAGCTGGAAGTGATGCTAACTGATCACGGAATCAGAGTTGGTTACAAGACAAGGAGACACGACATGTAGGCCAATAGATGGGGAATTGCATTCCATAGAACTTGAAGACCAAAAGTGCCGCAATACAAAGAGGGACAATGGTTTCTGCCTCTAGTGGCCGGACCTATGCAGATCATTATTTATGGTACAGAGCCGTTCATTGGAACTCAGAAAGACCTGTTGCAGACTTGTCTTTCCTCATTGGTGGCTGATATGGAAACTATGGAGAGAGGTGGGATGGAAGGAAGGAACCAAAAATAAAGAAAAATAGGCATAACAATTAATCATGGGGCTCCAAAGCAGAAGTAAAAAAGGACCCAACTCCATCATGATCACCTTCAGTGGAGAGCTTAGAACATGAAAAGCCTCCAATATTTTTTTTTTTACTGTTGACCTATCCTCAGGGTGGGTCATCAGTATCTGATCATTGGACCCACCGACTGATCAGCTGTTTGAGAAGGCACCAGCACTCCTGTGAGCGACACGGCCTCCTCTCAGCTCACCAAGCACAGTGTCGTACATTGTATAGCGTCTGTGTTTGGTATCGTAGCTCAGCCCCATTCACTTGAATGGTACTGAGCTGTTCCTAGGCCAATGAACATGTCATCACTCGGCCTAGGAAAAGCAGAGAGAAGGCCGCGGCGCGTACAGGAGTGCCCCTGCCTCAAAACAACTGATCGGCCTGGGTCCAGGGTGTCGGACCCCAACTGATTAGATAGTGATTACCAATCCGGAGGATAGGTCATCAGTAAAAAATCTTAGAAAACCCTTTTCACACACAGGAATAATGCACAGTGTTCGCAGTGCACTGGTAATGCACACAGTGATGTCACAGCATAGAGGTAATAGACACGGTAATGTCACAGTAAAAGGATAATTAATTCAATAAGGTAACATTGCAGGTATAATACGCATGATGATGTCAAAGTGCAAGCATAATGCACAAAGTCTCAGAATAAGAATAATGCACACAGTTATGTCAGAGTGAAAGGACAATGCACACAATAGCATGCCACAAGAAAAAGGCATACCAAATTGTCACCATACATATGGTGACATCACAGCACAGGAACAAAACACATAGTGATGTCACAGTGCAGATACAATAATGTCACAGTACAGGGACAGCACAAAAAGCAAAGCTGCTGTACAGGGATAAGACTCTCATTCATTTCAATGGGAGTTACAAGAACAGCTGAGCAAGTGTGCCTGCTGGGAGTTGTAGTTTCACAGCAGAAGGTTGCTGACCACTGTGGTACTGTATATCAAAAGCAATAGGTGCACTCCTCCTTTTTAGATAGCGAGCAGAGCATAATAGTAGTGGATATTACTAGATGTTTAGCTGGCTGCTGAGTGTTGGTGTGCAGGAATAGGTTTAGTTATAGCATCTTCTAGAGCTCAGGTAGGCTACGATGAAAATAGTGTAAATTACCAAAAAAAAGTGAAATAGAACATTTTCATACTTGCCCGTTGCAGTCAGGGTAGAGCTGTTACACCCTAACCTGTCTTAAAAAGTTTATACCTTTAATTAGATTGCTTACTGAGGGCCACAAAAGTTTTCCCAAATCTTCCCCAGTAAGTTTCCTTTATTGTAAGTATTAGAACTGCCATCTACTGGCTATATTCAGTACTACAACACAAAAACAGTTTTCTGGTTGGCAACCAGTGTATGTTTTTCACTCTTGTTTCATTAACCCATAATTTTCTTAACTAAAGCTGATGCTATTGATGCATGTATTGTTAATCTGAACACATGTGAATTCACTAAAATAAGTAATTTTAAAATTCTTACATTTGGTAATCCATTCCATTTACTTTTTTTTACTGAAGTATTAGGTATTGTACATGGACCCCGCCCAGCATTAGTTATGGTTAATGCTTTCAGATTAAATGTAAATACTGTGCAGCTTTTAATACACTTATATTGACAGTTGTTTGCTGTCAGCGAATGGAAACCAACTCAAGACACTGCACTGTGCCTGTGTCAATTTGATGTACGTGTGTCCGTGGCCGTATTGCAATACACGGCACCGACCCATGTGCACTCCGCATCACGGATGAGGACCCATTTACTTGAATAGGTCCGCAATCATGGAGATGCGGAATGGAAGCATGGATTGATTTATGATGGTATGTAACCCTTAGGCTGGTTTCACACGGGCGTTGAAGGTGCGTTGTGGGAAAAAATGCGGGTGCGCTGCGGGAACATACGCAATTTTTCCCCGCGAGTGCAAAGCGTTTTAATGCGTTTTGCACGCACGTGAGAAAAATCAGCATGTTTGGTACCCAGACCCGAACCTGGACTTCTTCACAGAAGTTCAGGTTTGGGTTAGGTGTTCTGTAGATTTTATTATTTTCCCTTATAACAAGGTTATAAGGGAAAATAATAGCATTCTGAATACAGAATGCTTAGTAAAATAGTTATGGAGGGGTTAAAAAAATAAAAATACAAATTTAACTCACCTTAATCCACTTGTTCGCACAGCCCGGCTTCTCTTCTGTCTTCTTCTTTGAGGAAAAGGACCTGTGGTGACGTCACTGCGCTCATCACATGGTCATCACATGATCCATCACCATGCATCATGTGATGAGCGCAGTGACGTCACCACAGGTCTTTTTCCTCCTGGACAGCATAGAAGACAGAAGAGAAGCCGGGCTGCGCGAACAAGTGGATGAGGTGAGTTAAATTACTATTATTATTTTTTTACCCCTCCATCCCAATTTTACTAAGCATTCTGTATTAAGAATGCAATTATTTTCCCTTATAACCATCCCGATCATCTCCTAGCAACCATGCGTGAAAATCGCACCGCATACACACTTGCTTGCGATTTTCACGCAGCCCCATTGACTTTTATGGGGCCTGCGTTGTGTGAAAATCACCGCTCATGTGCACAGCCCCATAGAAATCAATGGGTCCGTATTCAGTGCGGGTGCAATGCGTTCACTTCATGCATTGCACCCGCGCAGAAATCTCGCCCGTGTGAAAGGGGCCTTAGAGTTCTGGAATGTATTGGAATGCTGTCAGTATTATCCAATACATGCCAGACCTCTAAGGCCCCTTTCACACGGGCGAGTATTCCGCGCGGGTGCGATGCGTGAGTTGAACGTATTGCACCCGCACTGAATCCGGACCCATTCATTTCTATGGGGCTGTTCACATCACTTATGCGTTGCGTGAAAATTGCAGCATGTTCTATATTCTGCGTTTTTCACGTAACGCAGCCCCCATAGAAATGAATGGGGTTGCGTGAAAATCGCAAGCATCCGCAAGCAAGTGCGGATGCGGTGCGATTTTCACGCATGGGTTCTAGGTGACAGTCTATTCACTGTATTATTTTCCCTTATGACATGGTTATAAGGGAAATAATAGCATTCTGAATACAGAATGCATAGTATAATAGTGCTGGAAGGGTTAAAAAAATAAAAAAGTGAACTCACCTTATCCTCTTGATCGCGTAGTTCCCGGTCTCTTCTTTACTAGCTGTGGGCTAAAGGACCTGTGGTGATGTCAGATCACATGCTCCATCACCACGGTGATGGACCATGTGATTGGAGCATGTGATCTGACATCACCACAGGTCATTTAGCCCACAGCTAGTAAAGAAGAGACCGGGAACTACGCGATCAAGAGGATAAGGTGAGTTGTATTCAGAATGCTATTATTTTCCTTATAACCATGTTATAAGGGAAAATAATACAATCTTCAGAACATCAATCCCAAGCCCGAACTTCTGTGAAGAAGTTCGGGTTTTGGTACCAAACATGCGCGATTTTTCTCACGCGAGTGCAAAACGCATTACAATGTTTTGCACTCGCGCGGAAAAATCGTGCATTTTCCCACAACGCACCCGCCTCTTATCCGGGCAAAAAACATGACGCCCGTGTGAAAGAGGTCTAAGGGTCACATAGCATCATAAATCAATATAATGCTATGCGACCCCGGCAGTGCTGGAAGTTCAGGACTGTGTCTTATAGGGCTCATGCACATGACCGTGCCGTTTTTTGCGGAACGGAACAGAAGGCCCATTATAGAAATGCCTATTCGTGTCCGCAAAATGGATAAGATAATTTTTGCGGGCCACGAAATGGAGCAACGGATGCAGACAGCACACAAAGTGCTGTCCGCATCTTTTGCGGACCCATTAAAATGAATGGTTCCATATACGGAATTAAAATACGGCCCGTATACGGAACGCAAAAAAATTTTGTGTGCATGATCCTATACTCTCGCTGTAAGTCCGCAGTATGCAACTCGCTCGTCAGAAAGGCCAAAATCAGCTGGCGCTGGAAGCTGGACCTGTGGTGATCGCTGCCAGGTATCAAACAGGTGGTGTCTGTGATAAGAAAACCCCTTGAGGACATGTTTAGACGTAGGAGTTTGGGTGCAGATTTCAGCACAGAAAACAGGGCAGAATCTGAGTGGAAACCACTTCCCATTGTTTTCAATGGGAGGCCACACCGCACTTGATGTGGCCGAGGGTTTTTGCTGCACGGTTCTGAAGACTGCACAAGAATGTACAGATCCAATCTTGGCGCGGTCACTCTGTGGACCCCTTGCAAAGTCACAGCCAGAGTCTGCTCACTGTTTAAATCCATCAGCGCCATACATTGTATAGTGGCAGTGCTTGGTATTGCAGCTCTGCCCCAATCGCTTGAATGGGGCTCAGCTGCCACTAGGCCATGCGATGTACGGGGATGTCACTGGCCTAGAAACAGGTTGCAGCGCTCAAGGCCTCTTCTAACAGCTAATCAGGGAGGGTCCCGGGTGTCGCACCCCCGCAGATCTGATACTGATGACCTATCCTGAGGATAAGTCATAAATATCTTTTCCTGGATAACCCCATTAATGTTTGGCTGAGACAATTTGAAGTTTACCTGGAAGGTCTACACTTGACACTGATTTCCTTCCAGCTAGGAAAGAGGAATGCTCCACGTGCAAACTGATGTAAGGAAATACGCTGCGACACAATTCATGAATATCTATATATGTAGTTCTACATCATCTACAACACTCATTTACTCCTGTAGATCAGTGGTGTTTTAACTTTGGACATTGCAGGTTTTCCTCTTAATATTCAGTAATAACTAATATATATATTATTTTTTTTACCAAATCTTATTAACTCCTCAACATAATTGACTTCTGCTTCCAATTTTCTAGTCTATTCAGGGTAGGAGGAACATGGCATAAATTGATTTGCAAAAGATTGCTGTCCATCACGTTCTCAGCGGGTGCAAACCATGGAACACCTTGCTCCGGGCTGATTTGCAAAGTTGCTTCCTTCCACCCTGTTGGCTCTCTTAATTGCCAGGGTTCAAGGACAGGAATGAGTGAGATGTGACAGTTCTGGGACAAATGCAAATCCTTTTATAACCCCTTGTGTGCCACAACGTCAAGGGCCATTCTAATAGTGCAAAATGATTGGAGAGCTCCTAATGTTCAGACTACCAACTATCTGCAACATTTCTGTACAGCGCTGTTGGGTACACGGTGAAATGGAAGAAAAAAAACACAGTATAATTTAAAATGAATGGTAACCATGTTGTAAGAAGTGCATTTAATGTGTAATACCTGTTAGGCTGGGTTCACAAGGGCATCAGGTTTAGGCTCAGGGTGCATTGCGGCAAACCTGCGCGATTTCAGTCAGTTTTGACTGCGATTGCGTTCCGTTGTTCCGTTTTTATCACGCGGGTGCAATGCATTTTGCACGCGCGTGATAAAAAACTGAATGTGATACCCAGACCCGAACTTCTTCACTGAAGTTCAGGATTGGGTTCAAGGATGTGTATATGTAATTATTTTCTCTTATAACATGCTTATAAGGGAAAATAATAGCATTCTTTAATACAGAATGCTTAGTAGAAGGTCAATTGAGGGTTAAAAAATAAATTAACTCACCTCCTCCGAATGATTGCGTAGCTGCCGGTCTCCTGTTCTTTCTTCAGGACCTGTCAAAGGACCTGTGGTGACGTCACTGAGCTCATCACATGGTCCATCACTGAGCTCATCACATGGTCCATGTGACGTCACCACAGGTCCTTTAGCCAGCAGCTCATGATTAAAGAAGTAAGAAGAGATCGTCAACTACGCGATCAATTGGAGGAGGTGAGTTAATTTTATTAATTTTTTTTAACCCTCAATTGACCTTCTACTAAGCATTCTGTATTAAAGAATGCTATTATTTTCCCTTATAACCATGTTATAAGGGAAAATAATACAGTGAATAGACTTTTATCTTAGCAACCATGCGTGAAAATTGCACCGCATCCACACTTGCTTGCGGATGCTTGCGATTTTCACGCAGCCTCATTTACTTCTATGGGGCCTGCGTTGCGTGAAAAACGCAACATTTAGAACATGCTGCAATTTTCACGCATTGCACAAGTGATGCGTGAAAATCACGACTCATGTGCACAGCCCTATAGAAATAATTGGGTCCGGATTCAGTGCGGGTGCAATGCGTTCACCTCACGCATTGCACCCGCACAGAAAACTCGCCCGTGTGAAAGGGGCCTTACTGTCCATATATTCCCTTATAGTTAAAATAAAGTGCCTAAAACATAGCCCATAGCTGTTTAATCATGGATCTCTCAATGTTGGTATAGAGGCTATATATCACAGGCATATGAAGGACAACTATGGGCTGCCTAATATTATCTGTATTAGGGGTAGGAGCTATATGTTGCAATGGATACTTCCAATGAAACCGCTAGTATCATCCGCAATATTTGCAGCACTTTTCATTCATTTATAATAACCCTATGTAATTCCATTCTACTGAAACCCACAAACCCAAGTGGAACAGAAATGTAGCCTAGTTGTGCTAAACCACAAAGCAAACGTTAAAGAGAATCTGTCACCATGAAAATGCAGCGACCCGGAGGAGACAAGGATGGGAGGAGTGGTAGTGCTTTTAACATAAAATCATAACATTAAACTTTTAACAAACAAATAGCCTTTAGCGCTGAGTCACTGCACAATCTGCTTTTTAAAGAGCAGGAGGAGCTGAGCAGATAGATATATAGTTAGGGCTCATGCACACGACCGTTGTCGGACAGTGCCCGTATTGCGGCCCATTCACGGAGTTCTTCCTTGGTTTTCTGTTCGAGCCTCCACACCGTATGGACCATCAGATGAGGATCGCAGACCCAATTCAGACCCTACAGTTGGTGCCCGTGCATTGTGGACAAATGTGCATGAGCCCTAACACTGGATACAAAGACCTGTTCTTAATAAATGTCTTCTGTATGTGCATATTCTCCTGTAAAATGTATGCCTGCATGCAATGCTGAAGAAACAGTCCAGTATCCACTGTCAGTAATAACAGGGGACAGTGTGGGGTAATTGCTATGTGGGGACAGTGTGGGGTAATTTCTATGTGGGGACAGTGTGGGGTAATTGCTATGTGGGGACAGTGTGGGGTAATTTCTATGTGGGGACAGTGTGGGGTAATTTCTATGTGGGGACAGTGTGGGGTAATTTCTATGTGGGGACAGTGTGGGGTAATTTCTATGTGGGGACAGTGTGGAGTAATTTCTATGTGGGGACAGTGTGGGGTAATTTCTATGTGGGGACAGTGTGGGGTAATTTCTATGTGGGGACAGAGTGGGGTAATTGCTATGTGGGGACAGTGTGGGGTAATTTCTATGTGGGGACAGTGTGGGGTAATTTCTATGTGGGGACAGAGTGGGGTAATTGCTATGTGGGGACAGTGTGGGGTAATTTCTATGTGGGGACAGTGTGGGGTAATTTCTATGTGGGGACAGAGTGGGGTAATTGCTATGTGGGGACAGTGTGGGGTAATTTCTATGTGGGGACAGTGTGGGGTAATTTCTATGTGGGGACAGAGTGGGGTAATTGCTATGTGGGGACAGTGTGGGGTAATTTCTATGTGGGGACAGTGTGGGGTAATTTCTATGTGGGGACAGTGTGGGGTAATTGCTATGTGGGGACAGTGTGGGGTAATTGCTATGTGGGGACAGTGTGGGGTAATTTCTATGTGGGGACAGTGTGGGGTAATTGCTATGTGGGGACAGTGTGGGGTAATTGCTATGTGGGGACAGTGTGGGGTAATTGCTATGTGGGGACAGTGTGGGGTAATTGCTATGTGGGGACAAATTACTATGTGGGGGAAACTATTGTGTGGGGGCAGTGTGGGGAAATTGCCATGTGGGGCAGTGTGGTGGAAATTACTATGTGCGGGCAGTGTGGTGGAAATTACTATGTGGGGCAGTGTGGTGGAAATTACTATGTGGGGGCAGTGTGGTGGAAATTGCCATGTGGGGCAGTGTGGTGGAAATTACTATGTGGGGGCAGTGTGGGGAAAAATACTATGTGGGGCAGTGTGGTGGAAATTACTATGTGGGGGCAGTGTGGGGAAAAATACTATGTGGGGCAGTGTGGTGGAAATTACTATGTGGGGGCAGTGTGGGGAAAATTACTATGTAGAGGAAATTACTGTGTGGGGGCAAACTACTATATGGGGCAGTTTGGGGGAAATTACTGTGTGGGGGCAAATTACTATGGGGGGATTTCTATATGGAGCAGTGTGGTGGAAATTACTATATGGGGGTGTTGCTATTGGGGAGGCACTGTAGGGGCAATTCTATTATTTTTGGGGACACTATACAGGGATTATTGCCTGGAGCACAATAGAGGGTGGTATTATTACTGGGGGCACTCTAGGGGACATTATAGCTGCTGTGGACACTATAGGAATATTTGGGGAAATTTATCAAACTGGTGTAAAGCAGAACTGGCTTAGTTGCCCATAGCAGCCAATCAGATTCCACCTTTCATATTTGACAGCTCTTTTGGAAATCCAGTTCTACTTTACACCAGTTTGATAAATGACTCTAATTATGTCTATTAGGGTCACAATTTTTTCAGCAGTATAGTACCTTGGACATTGGGGAGCAAAACGGGCACAGTATTGGGGGTGGCAGCAGGATGACACTGTGGGGACACCAGGATGAGGAGGTTAATGGAAAAATTAAGAAATCTAACGTGTCTGTGTTACAAACTGTAGAGACGAGATGTGGCTGAAAGAATTTGCCATGGTAGTCTGGGTCAAATGCAGGAGAAGAGGAAAGAGAAGATGTCACTAGATGTAAGAGGTATGTGGTTCTGTATTCTCCTCCATGTGTTTTTTTGTTATAATTATATGTATTTTAAATTTAGCGACCCAATTTTTCAGTTTAGGACCCAATTTGGGGTATTTTTTTTTGTCTGAAGATGTCATATGGCTTAGGAAGGGACTGTGGCGCTCATGAAGCACCGCAGCCTCTTTATACAAAAAAAAAAAAAAACTAAACTAAAATGGAGGGGGGCCCAAGTTGGGTAAACAGCCCCGGGCCCATCATGCACTTAATCTGCAGGCTGTTTTGAAACTCATCTGTTTGGGGGAAAAACCCCAAACTGTGCAGGAGCTGTGGATGGGCATGGAACAACAGGCCGATGAGTGGTTGGTGCCGCTGAGCCTCAAGCCTGGCCTGGTTGTGTGTGATAACGGGCAAAATCTCGTAGCAGCTCTAGGACTAGCCGGTTTGACGCACATCCCTTGCCTGGTGCATGTGCTGAATTTGGTGGTGCAGAGGTTCCTGAAAAATTACCCCGATATGTCAGAGCTGCTGCAGAAAGTGCTGGCCATTTGTGCGCACTTTCGGCGTTCTCACCCTGCTGCTGTTTTCCTGTCTGCACTGCAGCGTAACTTCGGCCTTCCCGCTCACCGCCTCATATGCGACATACTGTACCCACAAGGTGGAACTCTACCTTGCACATGCTGGACAGACTGTGCGAGCAGCAGCAGGCGATAGTGGCGTTTCAGCTGCAGCACGCACAGGTGAGTCACTCTGCGGAACAGCACCATTTCACCACCAACGAGTGGGCCTCCATGCGGGACGTGTGTGCCATGTTGCGCTGTTTCGAGTACTCCACCAAGTCCTCAGAGTTACTATCCCACTTCTATCTCCTTAAAAAAAAAAAACTTCGGGCGATGATGGAAGAAGATTTGGCACAGGAGGAAGAGGAGAAGGAAGAGGGATCATTTTCACAGTTATCAGGCCAGTCATTCACAAGTGGCTCGGAGAGTGGGTTCCTGCACCAACAGAGGCCAGGTACATAACTGTCCAGCCAGGACACAGTTCTGCAGGATGAGGAGGATGATGAGGAGGAGGAACCATGTTCACAGCAGGGTGGCACCTAAAGCAGCTTATGGGCATCAATGGGGCGTGGCTGGGGGGAGATACAGAGGACACAGACGATACACCTCCCACAGAGGGCAGCTTTGCACACATGAGCGACTACATGCTGCAGTGCCTGCACATCGAGTGCCGAGTTGCCCACATTCTAACCAGTGCTGATTACTGGGTGGCCACCCTGCTGGATCCCCGCTACAAGGACAACATACTGTCCTTAATTCTGTTACTGGAGCGTGAACAGAAGATGCACGAGTACAAGCGTACGCTGGTAGACGCACTGCTGATGGCATTCACACCTGACAGCGAGGGCTCAGTGGAAGCACAAGGAGAAGGCAGAGGAGGAGGAGGAGGAGGAGGAGGAAGAAGTCGCCAAAGCAGCTGGGGCACAGCCAGCACTTCATAAGGCAGGGTTACCATGGCCGAAATGTGGAAAAGCTTTGTCAGCACGCCACAAAAATCAGCACCACCAGCTGATACGGAACATCTTAGCAGGAGGCAACATTTCAGCAACATGGTGGAACAGTACATGTGCACATGCCTACACTGACTGATGGGTCTGCCCCCTTCAACTTCTGGGTCTCCAAATTGGGCACATGGCCTGAGCTTGCCCTTTATGCCTTGGAGGTGCTGGCCTGCCCTGCAGCAAGTGTATTGTCCGAACGTGTGTTTAGCACGGGGGGTAATCACAGACAAGCGCAGTCGCCTGTCCACAGCCAACGTGGACAAGCTCACGATCATTAAAATGAACCAGGCATGGATCCCACAGGACTTGTCTGTACCTTGTGCAGAATAGACAAGTATACCGGCCGGACCTAGCCATTGTTATATTCCAGCGCACTTTCTCTTTGCATTCTCTTTTCCCAATGTTTTGGGGTCTTTCCAAATTTATAAAAAAATAAAAAATAAATGAAGGAAAAAAATTACTAAAAAACAACAATAACAGTGTTGGCTACCTCCTCCTCCTCCACTGCCGCTTCCACCTATACCGCCACGTCTACCACCTCTTCAACCTCCTACTCCTCTTTGACCTCCGTCTCCTAGTTTATTAGTGTTTTTTTCTTTTTCTATTCTATGTTATTTTAAGTCATTTACCACATTTGTTTGCAGAGCAATTGTCCTGCTCTTACCCCCATTTTGCTTCATTTTGCAGCCCTCTAGCCCGTACTACGACCATTTTACAGCCATTTTAGTGCACCAAAGTTCAGGTCCCCATTGACTTCAATGGAGGTCGGGTTCGGGTCTAGATCGAACCCGAACTTTGACCCGAAGTTCGGCCGAACCTGGCGAACCCGAGCACCACGGGTCTGCTCATCCCTAGTGCTGACACTTATGATGGGCTGATACTTGTGGGTGGGTGGATGAAACATATAGGGTCTTTTAGATGAACTCTTTGGTGGCCATTTATGTGTACTCTGTCTCTCAGTGGTACTGGACCACACTAACTTATTGGGGCATCCTGGGTGCACTCAGATAGGTAGCTCCCAGTCAGTGGAGTAGCTATCGGGGAAGCAGGGGAAGCGACTGCTTCGGGGCCTGAGCTTAGCAGGGGCCCGGGAGCAGTAGCATGGTTTTGGCCAGCAGGGCCTTATTTCTAATAATTTAATGTTTTTTCTCTGTCTGAGGGGAGGTGGGGACTGTAACGCTGCATACATAAACAAGAGGAGAGGGGAGAGAGGGATTCTCCTACCTCTCCTCTGCTACACTTTGTTATCTCATTGGTGGAGCAGCAGTGAGCTGCTTCTCCACCAATCATTTCAATTGATAAACAGAGCCCGCTGCCAGACAACAAGAAGCACCATGTGGACCCTGGATGTGACTGACTGCCCGCCTGCCCGGCCGCCCAACTGCCGACCACCTCTCTTGCCTGCCTACCTCTTATGTAGCACTGCTGACCTCCTGCTCTGGCTGTAACAAACAGCCAAAAAGCTGGAGCAACCATGAGCAGTAACGCTGTCTCAGCCCTCTGAGCACTGCTGCAGCCTGCCAGCCAGATAATGCTGCCGACCTCCTGCTTAGGACTCACTGCCAGCCTGACCAAAAATGGTGAGTCTGTACCTCCCACACTGTACTGTGCCATCTGACCTGTACTGTGCCACCTGACATGTACTGTGCCACCTGCCCTGTACTTAGCCACCTGCTCTGTGCGACAAGCCCTGTGCCCCCTGCCCTGTACTGTGCCCCCTATGTTGTACTGTGCCCCCTGCTTTGTACTGTGCTCCCTATGCTGTACTGTGCCCCCTGCCCTGTACTGGGCCCACTACCGTGTATTTGTCAACCACCCTTTACTCTGCCCCCTGCCAGTGTCCTATTCCCTGCACTATGCCCCATTATAATACTGTGTAGGAGGCACAGGAGAATAAGGAGACACCCCTATACTGTGCCTACTAACCTGTACTATGCCCTCTTATACCAGCAGTGGCTTCCTCTGTGGTCTCCTCCCATGAAATCCATTCTTGTTTAGTGTTTTACATATCATAGATTCGCTAAGAGGGATGTTAGCATATGCCAGAGACTTTTGTAAGTCTTTAGCTGACACTCTAGGATTCTTCTTCACCTCATTGAGCAGTCTGCGCTGTGCTCTTGCAGTCATCTTTACAGGACGGCCACTCCTAGGGAGAGTAGCAGCAGTGCTGAACTTTCTCCATTTATATACCATTTGTCTTACCGTGGACTGATGAACAGCAAGGCTTTTGGAGATACTTTTATAACCCTTTCCAGCTTTATGCAAGTCAACAATTCTTAATCGTAGGTCTTCTGAGACCTCTTTTGTGCGAGGCAACATTCACATCAGGCAATGCTTCTTGTGAAAAGCAAACCCAGAACTGGTGTGTGTTTTTTATAGGGCAGGGCAGCTGTAGCAAACACCTCCAATCTCATCTCATTGATTGGACTCCAGTTGGCTGCCACCTCACTCCAATTAACTCTTGGAGATGTCATTAGTCTAGGGGTTCACATACTTTTTCCACCTGCACTGTGAATGTTTACATGGTGTGTTCAATAAAAACATGGTAACATTTAATTCTTTGTGTGTTATTAGGTTAAGCAGACTGTGATTGTCTATTGTTGTGACTTAGATGAAGATCAGATCACATTTTATGACCAATTTGTGCAGAAATCCACATCATTCCAAAGGGTTCACATACTTTTTCTTGCAACTGTATATGGCAGTGTTATCCGGCCATTGTATGGTGCTGTTATTCAGTCATTGTATGGCGGTTATCCAGTCACTGTATGGTGGTTATCCAGTCACTGTATGACAGTTATTCAGTTACTGTATGGTGGTGTTATCCAGTCACTGTATGGCAGTGTTATCCAGTCACTGTATGGCGGTGTTATCCAGTCACTGTTATCCAGTCATGATATGGGGCTATAATGTTGCAGTGTTTGTTATCCAGTCATGGTATGAGCCATTATCCAATATGGCGGTATTTAGTCTCTGTATGTTGGTAATATATAGTCACTAAATGTATTATTATTTAGGGGTAGGAATTTATGTGGAAGAATGTAAGATGACTTAAAGAGGAGCTATAACCTGTTCTGACATGTCTGTTTTAGTAACTACTTGCATTCCCAATGTAATAACAATTCTGGAGCACCTATTCTTATAACTCTGTGTGGTGTCATTCCTTTATTATTATGAATTTTTGAATTACTAGCAGCTTGCAATGAAGGTCCAGTTGGGTGTTACCAGTTGGGGTTGTCCCTGCACAAACCGGCACTGGCAGCACTGATTGGATAATGTCAGACTATGCAGGGACACACCACCAACTGGTAACACCAATTTGGAACTTCACTGCAAACTGCTAGTAATTTATTCATAAATGTCTAGCAGAAATAATAAAGTCATAAGAATACGTTAGGGGCTCCAGAATTGTATTACATGGGGTATGCGTCAGGAGAGGTTATAGGTCCTCTTTAATGTAATTATTCTGAATTGTGCATTTTTCAATATAAGACATACAGAACTGATATTAATAGCTGTTTCATAATAACTATTGTATTCTCTTATTTTCAGGGAGTTCTAATCTATGTACAGATACAGAGCAGAAATATGTCTGTGATCCACTCCAGAGAATCTAATAAAGCTGGCCCATTATATGCTTTGCAAACAGCTATGACAAGAAGAGCGTCTTTTATAATGTTTTCAATGTCATAAAGCAGAAAAGCATTTATAATTAATATATTAGCAATATCTCCGTGTTGCAAATCTTATTAATGCTGATGAGCATGTAGGGAAAGCAATTTGGGATGTGACGGCATGCTGTGCAAGTAATGCAGCACAAGAGGATGTGGAGTAAAATGTGACAGTTAGAGCAAAGACAAAAACACAAATGCTCCAATAAAAGTGTAACTGTGATATAGGGCAAGGCATGTAAGTGTGCCCATAAATATGCACAGTAAAGCGATAGGGCATTTGCATGAGAGGAAAAAAAGTACAAGAAATCTTTCATAACTTCTCAGCAACTGCATTAAAACAAAAACAACTAAAATATGTAGCTTAATAGTGGGATAAAGTACACAAGTGTTTTACTAAAGATCTGATGGTTTTACTGGCTAAAGAAGACAAAATTGTTAAGGACCCTGTAAATCCTTATAGCAAATGCAGTGCCCCAGTGGACCACTGCAAGGGTTAATTATTGCTAAAAGGGTACATTTCATTTATTTCATGCACTCTGTATCCCACATGGCTGAATATAGGGTAGGAAAGAGTTAATCTGGCATCCTCTTAGTGTAGTTGTCAGGGTAATGTGCTGGTACCTGTTAGTTTTAGCTAGAGTCAGTCTGGCTCTGCCTGTTGTAGAGCCTATGTGAAGGAAGAGAATCTGTTCTCCAGGAAAACACCATTCTTGTGGACTGTAGAAGCTGCCAGCAGACTAAGGGTCCATTCACACGTCCGTTTTTTCTTTCCTGATCTGTTCAGTTTTTTGCGGAACAGATCAGGACCAGTTCTGGACCCATTCATTTTCAATGGGTCCTGGAAAAAATCGGACAACACGATGTGTGCTGTCCGTTTCCGTTGTTCCGTTCCGCATGTCCGATTAAATATAAAACTTGTCCTATTCTTTTCTGCAAAAATCGGATCCTGGTACAATACAAAGTCAATGGTTCCGCAAAAAACGGAAGACATTCGTATGTCATTACGTATGTCATCCGTTTTATGCGGAATCCGTTCCTGGAAATTAAATCCTGCCCACAGAAATCACTTATTCACTTTTTTTATTTTTTTAAAGAAATCCAAACAACTTTATTTGCTTTGTGAAATTTATACATGTTTCCGTTTTTTGCAGATCCGCAAGAAACGGATGAAATACGGAAACATTTTCAGGAACAACGGATCCGCAAAAAACAGACCGAAATTCGGGATATAGAAAAATACTGACGTGTGAATGTAGCCTAACCCTGAGAGTAGGCAGGAAAGATATCTACAGACTATCTAGCACTGGGTGACTGCATGTGCAGGGATAGGAAAGATAATCTTAGGGTATATTGCTTTAGAGCCGCCACACTGGGACGTTCATGGCTGTTGTCAAATTTAGGAAGGTTGCAAAATGTTTAGAGAGAGACTCGGGGACTACTACTACCATCATTGCCGCTACCTATATAGAGCTATTGGGAAAAGTAAGCTCTGTGTTATACCACAAAACTGTGCCTATTGCGGCTATCTGCACTGCAGTTCTCATCATCCTCAGTAAAGAGACTCTTTCTTGTTATCACTAAACTGGGCCTGGTCTTTGCCTCCATCCTTTTGCTAGCCATGCAGATAACCAGTGGGAGTCCCTAAAAGTCTCAGGGTGTGTCCCAAGGGGGAAAAAAGATACACCCTCCATTCACTGCTCCACAGCCCCAGGGAGCGCCAGAGTAAGGACCGCCACTGTGAACCACTATTACTCCTATCTACAGACGTGGACAAAATTGTTGGTACCCTTTGGTCAATGAAAGAAAAAGTCACAATGGTCACAGAAATAACTTTAATCTGACAAAAGTAATAATAAATTAAAATTCTATAAATGTTAACCAATGAAAGTCAGACATTGTTTTTCAACCATGCTTCAACAGAATTATGTAAAAAAATAAACTCATGAAACAGGCATGGACAAAAATGATGGTACCCCTAACTTAATATTTTGTTGCGCAACCTTTTGAGGCAATCACTGCAATCAAACGCTTCCTGTAACTGTCAATGAGACATCTGCACCTCTCAGCAGGTATTTTGGCCCACTCCTCATGAGCAAACTGCTCCAGTTGTGTCCGGTTTGAAGGGTGCCTTTTCCAGACTGCATGTTTCAGCTCCTTCCAAAGATGCTCAATAGGATTGAGGTCAGGGCTCATAGAAGGCCACTTTAGAATAGTCCAATTTTTTCCTCTTAGCCATTCTTGGGTGTTTTTAGCGGTGTGTTTTGGGTCATTGTCCTGTTGCAAGACCCATGACCTGCGACTGAGACCAAGCTTTCTGACACTGGCTAGTACATTTCTCTCTAGAATTCCTTGATAGTCTTGAGATTTCATTGTACCCTGCACAGATTCAAGACACCCTGTGCCAGACGCAGCAAAGCAGCCCCAGAACATAACAGAGCCTCCTCCATGTTTCACAGTAGGGACAGTGTTCTTTTCTTGATATGCTTCATTTTTTCAGCTGATGTGCCTTGGCAAAAACTTCGATTTTTGTCTCATCTGTCCACAGGACATTCTCCCAGAAGCTTTGTGGCTTGTCAACATGTAGTTTGGCATATTCCAGTCTTGCTTTTTTATGATTCGTTTTCAACAATGGTGTCCTCCTTGGTCGTCTCCCATGTAGTCCACTTTGGCTCAAACAACGACGGATGGTGCGATCTGACACTGATGTTCCTTGAGCATGAAGTTCACCTTGAATCTCTTTAGAAGTCTTTCTAGGCTCTTTTGTTACCATTCGGATTATCCGTCTCTTAGATTTGTCATCAATTTTCCTCCTGCGGCCACGTCCAGGGAGGTTGGCTACAGTCCCATGGATCTTAAACTTATGAATAATATGTGCAACTGTACTCACAGGAACATCTAGTTGCTTGGAGATGGTCTTATAGCCTTTACCTTTAACATGCTTGTCTATAATTTTCTTTCTGATCTCTTGAGACAGCTCTTTCCTTTGCTTCCTCTGGTCCATGTCGAGTGTGGTACACACCATATCACCAAACAACACAGTGATTACCTGGAGCCATATATATAGGCCCAATGGCTGATTACAAGGTTGTAGACACCTGTGATGCTAATTAGTGGACACACCTTGAATTAACATGTCCCTTTGGTCACATTATGTTCTGTGTTTTCTAGGGGTACCATCATTTTTGTCCATGCCTGTTTCATGAGTTTATTTTTTTAAATAATTCTGTTGAAGCATGGTTGAAAAACAATGTCTGACTTTCATTGGTTAACATTTATAGAATTTTAATTTATTATTACTTTTGTCAGATTAAAGTTATTTCTGTGACCATTGTGACTTTTTCTTTCATTGACCAAAGGGTACCAACAATTTTGTCCACGTCTGTATGCTATCACTACCATATCTTTTCCTGTATGGGTCGCTGCTGAGGCCAGTCCCTTTGATGATTGTGGCTTGGACTGGGGGGAAATTATATAAAAAAGTGATAGAAAACATGTCTAGTACAGGGTTTGATAGTCTGCGGCCCGGGAGCCACATATGTCCCCGAACATCGGGCCACAGATATACTTGTTTCTATCTAGTTCCTGTTCACATGTATTTTCCAAGTCAGAGAGGAGTGGCATGCAGTGTGCGACTATGGACAGATAAGTTCTGATGGTGCACTGGTCGTGTCTGGGACCACATGTATTGCAGAAAGGGCCTGTGCCGCCAGAGTAGGCAAAGGCCTCATCATAAAGTAAATGCCTTCTCTGGCAGTCTGTGCGCTAGACTAAAATGTACTCCAATTTGTAGCTGGCGTAGATTTCAATCATTATCTACTCCAGTTTCTGGAAGGCCCCACCCCCGACCTGTCCTCGACATGCCCCATTTTTGGAAACTGGTGAGGACAGTGTAAAAATGCAATTTGCAACTAAAAAAGTTTACCAAGGTTTTGGAATGCTGATTACCTTCTGTTTGATCCTCTATGTGCATTATTATTATTATTATTATTATTATTATTATTATTAAAGTGCCATTCATTCTATAGTGCTGTACATATGAATGTTAAGAAGTAAATTCTCCTCTACTTTCTGTGTGCAGCGGATGGAAGCTAGTCTCCACCTACCAGGTCTGGGAAAACTGCAAATTAAAGCTATAGTATACAGAAGAAAAAACAAAGTGCCATATACTAGTCATATTAGGACATGTGCATATAATAAATGCCCTAATTTAAAAAGTCATAGTCTCATGAAAATTATGGTTGGATCCACACTTCTATGGTCAGATTCGTACAACACATTTTCACTTTTTTTTTTAATCAAATGATCCAATTGGGCTGGTTGCCAGTTTTGAATACCTTTTTTTTTTTGTTTTACCAATTTGCATTACCAAATTTCTTTTTGCATCTGTAAGTGGATCTGGTAAACACATGGCAGGGGTGCAATGAGGGATAGATAGAGGCACAATCCAGAGGTCCAAAAAAGTAATGTTCTGGTCACAACTAACATGATAAACTTCAGGGATCATGGAGAAAGGCACTTTCTGAAACCACAGCTTTGGGCACTGACAAAGCTTGTCTCTTCCCTGCATATTAAAATCATTCTTGCCTTAATATGACTAATATATGTATTTGTTTTTTCTTCTGTATATTATATCTTTAGTTTACAGTTTTCCCAGACCTGGTAGGTGGAGACTAGCTTCCATCCGCTGCAAACAGGAAGTAGAGGAGAATTTACTTCTTAACATTCTCTTTCTCATTTAGAAGCAGCCCCAGGATCATGGAACAGAAAAGTACAGATTTGTATGGTTGTGAATAAAGAATCTGGGCTGAGATATAAACTTCCACCCCTCTTCTCCTCTCCATAAACTTGTATTGACATGTGTAAAAATGTGTAATGTCCTTCTGTGGAGCTGCTCCTGTCCAGATTTAAAACTAATTTCAAAGAGAAAAGCATTTAGCAAGTGGCAAGGGGTTGAAGTAAACAGTTGATATCTATGTGAACTAGACATTTCTCTCTGATAAGATATATTACTAAGTTTCTTGGGGTCACTTGTACTATTGATTTATGCATAGTTGTTTGAAAAGTTAGTGACCATTTAAAAATGCATTGTTTTTCATTAAAATCCATATTTAAATGTAAGCTCTGGTATAAATTCAGTAAAGAATTTTCCCAGACTACACATTTCTGTAAAATGTTTGCTTACAATGGAAGCGACAAGCATACAATAAATATATAAGTAAGTATAAAAGCAAAAAGACGAATTATGGGGATATAGGATAAAAAAAATCATACTGTGAGTCTCAAGTTCAAGCAGAAAATGTAGAGTGCTGGTAATTCTATATAAATAGTACTATATTGTGTGTGTTACATGCATGTCAGTGTGGAAAAGGAACGGTCATATTTTATCCTACACATGTCATATATGACATCATAACTCAATAAAAAAAATATTGGGTTTGGTAGAAAATGTCAGACATGGTGTGAATGCTCAAAAATATTTTAAAAAGACATGCTGAAAATACTATTACCATTACTGTAGCCATAGATGCCTGTTCCAGAAAATCCTATTAAGTGGGGTCTAGTGTTCATGCCAAGAGTCGGTTGTAATGATCCCTGGCTGTGTGAGGTATTTAATGAGAGTCCATGCTAATAAGCACATCATTCATTTGTAGCTCCTTATACTTCAAAAACTACAAAACAGAATAGTAAAACTCATTGTGTATATACAGTGTAGACTGGTGGGGTATGTCTCATGATCCTATGGGGTGAAGTGCCTCCCACTTGTGATCACAAGATGGTTGCGCCAATTTGAGGTTTAACAACATACTGGACTTCTTTTGTGCTTATATTTAGAGATGAGTGAAGTTTAGAAAAAATTAAATTCGGCAACTTCGCCGAAGTTAGCCAAGAAATTTGATTTGTTCCGAATTAATTAATCACGAATCACTATAAATCAGGTATACCCAGGCCACTCTGCCTTAGGGTATGGCCATATGCTGCAGGGAAGAAACGCTCGGCCAATTAACCTGCAGCGGCCTTTCATTTAATAATGAAGACTGCACTGTATAGTCGGTCTTCATTGTTAATCGCTGCACAGTACCTTTAAACAGGGTCTGTTGTTGGTATGGGGTTTGGCTGCTTAAGTGGGGGCACAATATGCTGGCATACCCTCTTCTCCAACCCCAGCACTCTCCTGCCCTACAGGTGGGGGCCCTTCTTCTGCCATCTGCTTTTCCTCCTTCTCCACATGATCTAATATAGATGAGAATATGTAATCAGGAGTAGTGTTGAGTGAATTGAGGTTCGCATCCGCTCCAAAATGTATAGCCTCCGGCAAGGCTTCGGTGAATAAACCATTTAAAAACATGGATCCGAAGTCGGCTTCAGTACAGGCTGGTACTTTGTTATTGAAGCCGACTTCGGATCCATGTTTTAAAAAGGGTTTAAAGTTAAAAAATAAAATCCTGCAGTTATCCACCAAACTCCCGCGAGACTTCGGTGATAACGAATTTGCCTCGTCGGAGCCCATATATTTGAATGCTGTATGGAGTCGAATCTCTGTACAGCATTTAAATGAAGTTTTGAATGAATCGACTTCAGATCTAGGTTCCGAAGCTTGATTTGCTCAACACTAATCGTTAACATCCAGCTCCTCCTCTCTTTACATTTAGCTGACTTTACATTTAGCTGACACTTTATGTGTAATGCATTACACAACTATCTACTGAGGAAGGAACTTGTTTCCGAAACGTGTCTAGTGTGTACTGAGACTTGGCTATCGGTGCGGCTTTTTCAAAAACGCAAGAAGATTTTTTCAAAACGAAATACCGCTACAAAGATTCCGTTCACCAAGAATCCACCAAGTGGACTGAAACTGTGTTGCTACATCTGTGATTACCACAAACACAAGGTAAATCCTGTTGTGTCTACTCTCCTTGACCTGACAAGTCCAGGTAACTACCGGCTCGGCTCAGCTATACCAGCTTCCGTCTGGCCTGACGGCTTAGGCGCCTGCGTCACAAACCAGCGATCAACTACCTGGCTGGACACGTGGGACGCTGAGCGAGCGGGTCGGATGGTTTGCTCCGCAAGGAACAAGTAAGTGGAGCCCCACAGATTGGAGAAAGTGTGGTTACGAACTGTCAGACGACATCTAAACACAGAGTCCCCTTGTGGGAAATTACAACAATCCTGAATCTATGGTTTCAACTATTCGGTGAATCGGTAACTATAATCATGGACATTTGAACGGTTCAACACATCATCCCTTGCACCATAACTCTAGCCATTAAGTCTCATGTATAGGAGTACTCCGGTTATCTAGGTCTGTGCGTGAGCTCCGCACATTTGTACCTATTTGTTTATGTATGTATGCTGATACTGATACTAAATTTTATTATTGATTTGGTGTATTAATAAATTTTACGCAAAAATACTGTGAGCCAGCCTGTATTATTAGTATTGATTTATCTCCCTTTTCAGCTGGTAACTGAGAGGCTGAGCTCCAGTAGTTTGCTGGTGGAGCCTTTTCTAATTATTTGATACTAGTCTTAACTTCTGTATGGAGTTTGTATATTCACCTACTCTTTGTGTATACATTCTTTCTTCCCAATACCCTAGGTGTATATATGGGAGAAACAAAAATATCTGTTATCTTGGTGGTCTAATATCACGGTGTTTGGAATTGTGTCATGGTCTCATTAAAATAATAGGATTTCACAATTTTTTGCCTTTTGGAAATCTGTGATTAGGGTGTCACTTGAGTCTTGCTCTGTGCCACTTCTATCAAGGTGCCAACAAGGAAGCATGTGGGTAACAGTTGTTGTGTGCACAGTCCATCACATCTCAACCACAAATCTCTTGGTGGATCCATTCCCTAGTACCAATGTTGCATGTTTTCACAGAACTGTCTACTGTAGGGAACGGTATAGCTATATTTTTCATAGTTTTCTCTGAATTGTGAATTTCCTGGTATCCATCCTCATATGGATTCTTTCAATAAGCATGGTGCACTTTTGTAGGCTGTGGAGGTGACGACAGCAGAGTCATAGCTAGGTTGTCCTTTATATTCAGTTTGGTACCCTAGCCCTATCTATATAACCTGCAAAAGGCAGTGTTCACCTGCACATGCCCCCACCCCATACATGCCCCTAGCATCTGTCAGTAGGATCAACCCCATTAAACAAAGCAAATGCCTTAACTTTGTTTGGGTGGAGGGTGACATCATCGGTGCATGTGCAGTAATCATCTGTGCTTCTAGGAAAGCAGAGGCAATTACCCAATGGTGTAGACTGCATTGCAGGTGTGAGATTACAGGCCCAGGCAAGATGCCTGTCAATCAAGGGGACGTGGGGAGTGGTTCTAAGAGCAGAGTGGAGGAGCACTGATGCTCCAAGGAGCTTGAGCCCACCCTTGGCTAAACCATATCCATGGCTTGGTTCCCAGTAATGGTGGACACCTGTGGCCATATGGAAGATGAAGCTCACTAATATTCACTGCAGGTGCTATATCAGTAGTGAAACCACTGCCCTTCCTATCCTCACAAGCAGCATCTTCAACAATGATGAAGTCACTATGGACAACACAACTGCTGCCATGTGGTGATGTCCACATTAAGGTTCCTTAGTGTGGTCTCTGAAGTGTTTGAGGCTCTTGGCCTAAAAACGTTGGAAACCAAAATGATTATCGAACATGAAAAAGCACTGATTTTAGTTTCATATCATGCCTGAATATGCCACGCTAACAAATCATTCATTCCAGATCTTTAATATTCAATCTTTGGCCAACTCTAGCTACTTTCCATGCCCTTGTCATACAATGTTATCACTGAAATGTAAATGAAGTACTATATAATAAAAATATTAAATGTAATTAACACCAAGTACATCATTATCTACAACGAAGCACAGGATTATGGAGCTAAATAGCAGTCTGGGTCAAATAAAGGATGACTAACTTCTGCATTCATGTCTTAGCCTTCACCATGCTGTTCGAAGAGGAAATAAACAGTAATATCACCCGTTCATACTTGCCCTCAGATACATTCTGTCACTGACTAGTTGCAACTTCTAAGAGAATTAAGACCAAAGATCTAAATTTTGCCAGTGTCTGCCTCTATGCGATTTCGTTTTCACTATGTGATCATCCTGGTTATTCTAAACCTGGTCTTCCCATGAGAATATTTGTCCTTATGACAACCTCCCAACCCCCAAGCATCAGATGGTTCCATACCATTCTGTTATTTACGCAGTCTGAGACAAGCATAATTTAAGTTATGATTGAGGTACATTGTCGGGAGGGTGTTGAGGAGCACTGCTCCCCTGTGTATAGCTCCGTCTCACTCTTATTGTTATTTTTTCACACAGCATATGCAAAGAGTGGCCTTATTAAAGGAATCAGTGCTAAGCAAGATTCATGCCACAAATACTGTACACTCTGTTCGGAAATGCGTAAGCCTCGTGATGACAAATCAATAATAAGAAATGTTTATGCCCCAATAAAACAAGATAGAGATAAAATGCATTAATAAGCAATATAGTTCTTTTTTTTACATAATATAAAAATTATTTTGTCATCTGGCACGATGAGTTATAAATGTTTTACATAGGACTGCAGGTAAACCGGATACATAGCAGGGACTCAAAGAGTCTTTAAGATGCCCAAATGATGCAAGCTGAACGTGTTTAATGACCACTTCAGCTCTGCTACATCTTTATACATGCTGCTTACTTCATCTCTGAAGTCACTTGTCAATGGCCGGCGTCTTATTTACCTGCTTAGAAAGTCGAGGTTCTTCCTCCATGTATTTCTGCTCTTTTGGTACGAGGGTAGCCAGGCTGGCTTTTACCTGCACATGATAATACATAATCGTCATGAGACAAGTCACACAAATGATCAGTTTTCTAGCCTAATTGTAATCTGTGACCGGCACGTGCACCCTGATTGAAAATTCACAAAAGCAAACTGTATAAAGGACATAAATGTATAATACCCAGGGAGGGTAAGTGGCACGCATACTTAACAGGAGCAATGTCATTGCTAGCAACAACAGCTGAATTGAAATTTAGTGGGGAGGGTGCGCCATGCTGTGGCTGTGTCGCTCCTCGCCTTCACTCGCGGGGAGGTTGAAATAAAACGTCGAAGCCTAACATTCATAGACTTTATAGATAAGGAACAAAAAGCATTCAAGGAACTGAGCTTTTATAGAAGGCAGAAGAAAGGCAAACTTAGGACTTACGGCATTAAAAATCACATCTATTTCAAGATAGATGACCCCCTTTGTTGGCCCTGTCAGCTGCTTGTTTTTCAAGACGTAGGCTTTCTGTTCACCATTTTGAATCTGTGGGAAGAAAGACATGACAGCCGTCTGTCTCATGGTCTCTGCAGAATACACTCCCCCGGCCACCTTTGACCCCCAGCTGCTGAAACTGACAAGGAGTCCAAAACAACTGTGGCAATTTTGACAAGTACCTGTTCATTACCAGCACTGAGCCTGTCAGGAAAAATTAACTACCGTGGGATTCAACATGGTCGTGGACCGAGGGTGTTAAATTCTATTCATTATATATTTTTATATTTTTTGTCTGCGTTTTAGTGTATGTGTGTGAGATTTTTTAATATCTCAGTTGAGAATTGACTGACATTCGGCAGAAATTTTCATATTTTTTTTTGCCTTTATGGATGGAGAGAAACATTGAGATGTATGGCAGGTGAATGAGACTTACGGACAGCAAGGGGATAGCAACTTTGCCCAGAAAGTCGGCACTTCGGTCTCGATCTTCATCATAGACTGTCACTTCAAGGACGGAGTGGACGTCATTGACATTGCTTTATGGGAAAAGGATAGAGAGAGAGAAATACCAGAGTGTTAATTAGAAGGTCTATACTGAAGAAAACAAGCTTTTCATTTACAAGTTAATCTCAGCATGACTTTATGTGTATCTTTCAATGACCGTACCAGAATATATAAAAAAAACTACTGAAATAGCAGACCTCCAAAAAAAGGTTGTAAGTTGTACAACTCAAGTTTATTCATATTTTCCAAGCATGACCACATAGTCACATCCATGGCACCTTCTATACCAAAGTACTCGTTAATACTCAACTTACATAGCAGATGCTCTTTCTTGGAAGGATACAGCCACACGGTCAGGTTTCTGCATGCATTTTTGGGAGCCAAAACCAGGAGTGAATTAAAAAAACAGGCAAAACCTTATCTTTCCTGTATATTTTCTCTCCTTTTATGATCCACTCCTCATTTTGGCTTCCAAAACTTCAAGCAGAAACCTGTCCGTGTGGCCGTACCCTATTACCATGAATAAGACTTTCAGGGGGACAGTGAATGTTTTACTGTCTTGCTTGCATCTATCAGTACTGATTGCTCAAGAGCTTACGGAAGACAGATTTACTATTGATTAGTGGAAGCTGTATAAATTCATATGGAGTAAGCTACCTCTAGTGGCAGCTGCAGGCAGACAAACAATTTAAAGGGGATTTCCCTATTTTTTGCCCCCAAACTCTGAGAATGGCTTAAAAAAAAATAGTAATACTCATCTCACTAATGCCCCGTCTCTCACATTCAAATGGTTCTAAGGTAGCCCACCAGTCTCTCATCTTCCCAATCCCTCTCAGCCAATCACAAGCTGACATGGGTAACCAATGTGGCCAGTGAATGGCTGAATGGTCACATTTCCTCTGTTGCAAGGGATCGGGAAGAAGAGATTGGCGGGGGTCTTTGGGAGCATCAGAATGCAAGTGACAGGGGGTTGATAAGGTGTGTATGATTTTTTTATTGACTTTTTTTATTTTGAATCTTTTTTAAGAGTAATTGCACTTTCCAAAAACTTTTGACATGTCAGAGTGACATTTGCTAAAATGAGGAGTTAGAGGCCCTATTTCAGCTGTATCTCTCCTCCCCGCTGTAGATGGACATAACGACTGCCTCAATAAAAAAAACTATTGAGTCCATCTTCACTTCCATCTTCAGCAATAGGGAGAGAATGTTCTCAATGGTGTGGAGGTCCCTGTGTTCAGACATATCAAAAGGTTTTGGAAAGTGCAGTTACTCTTTAAACTTATCAAGAAGGGCACGTCATACACCAGTCTTGATACCTTTGAGCTGGAATGAGATGTGCCTAACTTATTAATGGAAGTCTGTCACTGGGAAATTCACTAGTAATCCAGGCACAATGTCTTGTAGGGCTAGATCAGCTGAATGTAATAATACTTTTCATTTAGTGATCCATTGCTTCATTTTGGAGAAAAAAGGTCTTAATTAGAGTTGAGCGAACACCTGGATGTTCGGGTTCGAGAAGTTCGGCCGAACATCCCGGAAATGTTCGGGTTCGGGATCCGAACCCGATCCGAACTTCGTCCCGAACCCGAACCCCATTGAAGTCAATGGGGACCCGAACTTTTCGGCACTAAAAAGGCTGTAAAACAGCCCAGGAAAGAGCTAGAGGGCTGCAAAAGGCAGCAACATGTAGGTAAATCCCCTGCAAACAAATGTGGATAGGGAAATGAATTAAAATAAAAATTAAATAAATAAAAATTAACCAAAATCAATTGGAGAGAGGTTCCATAGCAGAGAATCTGGCTTCCCGTCACCCACCACTGGAACAGTCCATTCTCAGATATTTAGGCCCCGGCACCCAGGCAGAGGAGAGAGGTCCCGTAACAGAGAATCTGTCTTCATGTCAGCAGAGAATTAGTCTGCATGTCATAGCAGAGAATGAGGCTTCACGTCAGCCACCACTGCAACAGTCCATTGGCATATATTTAGGCCCAGCACCCAGGCAGAGGAGGGAGGTCCCGTAACAGAGAATCTGTCTTCATGTCAGCAGAGAATTAGTCTGCATGTCATAGCAGAGAATGAGGCTTCACGTCAGCCACCACTGCAACAGTCCATTGGCATATATTTAGGCCCAGCACACACACAGGCAGAGGAGAGAGGTCCCGTAACAGAGAATCTGGCTTCATGTCAGCAGAGAATCAGTCTGCATGTCATAGCAGAGAATGAGGCTTCACGTCAGCCACCACTGCAACAGTCCATTGGCATATATTTAGGCCCAGCACACACACAGGCAGAGGAGAGAGGTCCCGTAACAGAGAATCTGGCTTCATGTCAGCAGAGAATCAGTCTGCATGTCATAGCAGAGAATGAGGCTTCACGTCAGCCACCACTGCAACAGTCCATTGGCATATATTTAGGCCCAGCACCCAGGCAGAGGAGGGAGGTCCCGTAACAGAGAATCTGTCTTCATGTCAGCAGAGAATTAGTCTGCATGTCATAGCAGAGAATGAGGCTTCACGTCAGCCACCACTGCAACAGTCCATTGGCATATATTTAGGCCCAGCACACACACAGGCAGAGGAGAGAGGTCCCGTAACAGAGAATCTGGCTTCATGTCAGCAGAGAATCAGTCTGCATGTCATAGCAGAGAATGAGGCTTCACGTCAGCCACCACTGCAACAGTCCATTGGCATATATTTAGGCCCAGCACACACACAGGCAGAGGAGAGAGGTCCCGTAACAGAGAATCTGGCTTCATGTCAGCAGAGAATCAGTCTGCATGTCATAGCAGAGAATGAGGCTTCACGTCAGCCACCACTGCAACAGTCCATTGGCATATATTTAGGCCCAGCACCCAGGCAGAGGAGGGAGGTCCCGTAACAGAGAATCTGTCTTCATGTCAGCAGAGAATTAGTCTGCATGTCATAGCAGAGAATGAGGCTTCACGTCAGCCACCACTGCAACAGTCCATTGGCATATATTTAGGCCCAGCACCCAGGCAGAGGAGGGAGGTCCCGTAACAGAGAATCTGTCTTCATGTCAGCAGAGAATTAGTCTGCATGTCATAGCAGAGAATGAGGCTTCACGTCAGCCACCACTGGAACAGTCCATTCTCAGATATTTAGGCCCCGGCACCCAGGCAGAGGAGAGAGGTCCCGTAACAGAGAATCTGTCTTCATGTCAGCAGAGAATTAGTCTGCATGTCATAGCAGAGAATGAGGCTTCACGTCAGCCACCACTGCAACAGTCCATTGGCATATATTTAGGCCCAGCACCCAGGCAGAGGAGAGAGGTCCCGTAACAGACAATCTGGCTTCATGTCAGCAGAGAATCAGTCTTCATATCATAGCAGAGAATCAGGCTTCACGTCACCCACCACTGTAAGAGTCAATTTTCATAAATTTAGGCCCAGAACCCAGGCAGAGGAGAAAGGTCCCGTAACAGACAATCTGGCTTCATGTCAGCAGAGAATCAGTCTTCATATCATAGCAGAGAATCAGGCTTCACGTCACCCACCACTGTAAGAGTCAATTTTCATAAATTTAGGCCCAGAACCCAGGCAGAGGAGAAAGGTCCCGTAACAGACAATCTGGCTTCATGTCAGCAGAGAATCAGTCTTCATATCATAGCAGAGAATCAGGCTTCACGTCACCCACCACTGTAAGAGTCAATTTTCATAAATTTAGGCCCAGAACCCAGGCAGAGGAGAAAGGTCCCGTAACAGACAATCTGGCTTCATGTCAGCAGAGAATCAGTCTTCATATCATAGCAGAGAATCAGGCTTCACGTCACCCACCACTGTAAGAGTCAATTTTCATAAATTTAGGCCCAGAACCCAGGCAGAGGAGAAAGGTCCCGTAACAGACAATCTGGCTTCATGTCAGCAGAGAATCAGTCTTCATATCATAGCAGAGAATCAGGCTTCACGTCACCCACCACTGTAAGAGTCAATTTTCATAAATTTAGGCCCAGAACCCAGGCAGAGGAGAAAGGTCCCGTAACAGACAATCTGGCTTCATGTCAGCAGAGAATCAGTCTTCATATCATAGCAGAGAATCAGGCTTCACGTCACCCACCACTGTAAGAGTCAATTTTCATAAATTTAGGCCCAGAACCCAGGTAGAGGAGAAAGGTCCCGTAACAGACAATCTGGCTTCATGACAGCAGAGAATCAGTCTGCATGTCATAGCAGAGAATCAGGCTTCACGTCAGCCACCACTGCAACAGTCCATTGTCATAAATTTAGGCCCAGCACCCAGGCAGAGGAGAGAGGTCCCGTAACAGACAATCTGGCTTCATGTCAGCAGAGAATTAGTCTGCATGTCATAGCAGAGAATCAGGCTTCATGTCAGCCACCACTGCAACAGTCCATTGGCATATATTTAGGCCTAGCACACAGGCAGAGGAGAGGTTCATTCAACTTTGGGTAGCATCGCAATATAATGGTAAAATGAAAATAAAAATAGGATTGAATGAGGAAGTGCCCTGGAGTCCAATAATATATGGTTATGGGGAGGTAGTTAATGTCTAATCTGGACAAGGGACGGACAGGTCCTGTGGGATCCATGCCTGGTTCATTTTTATGAACGTCAGCTTGTCCACATTGGCTGTAGACAGGCGGCTGCGTTTGTCTGTAATGACGCCCCCTGCCGTGCTGAATACACGTTCAGACAAAACGCTGGCTGCCGGGCAGGCCAGCACCTCCAAGGCATAAAAGGCTAGCTCTGGCCACGTGGACAATTTAGAGACCCAGAAGTTGAATGGGGCCGAACCATCAGTCAGTACGTGGAGGGGTGTGCACACGTACTGTTCCACCATGTTAGTAAAATGTTGCCTCCTGCTAACACGTTGCGTATCAGGTGGTGGTGCAGTTAGCTGTGGCGTGTTGACAAAAGTTTTCCACATCTCTGCCATGCTAACCCTGCCCTCAGAGGAGCTGGCCGTGACACAGCTGCCTTGGCGACCTCTTGCTCCTCCTCTGCCTTGGCCTTGGGCTTCCACTTGTTCCCCTGTGACATTTGGGAATGCTCTCAGTAGCGCGTCTACCAACGTGCGCTTGTACTCGCGCATCTTCCTATCACGCTCCAGTGCAGGAAGTAAGGTGGGCACATTGTCTTTGTAGCGTGGATCCAGCAGGGTGGCAACCCAGTAGTCCGCACAGGTTAAAATGTGGGCAACTCTGCTGTCGTTGCGCAGGCACTGCAGCATGTAGTCGCTCATGTGTGCCAGGCTGCCCAGGGGTAAGGACAAGCTGTCCTCTGTGGGAGGCGTATCGTCATCGTCCTGCCTTTCCCCCCAGCCACGCACCAGTGATGGACCCGAGCTGCGTTGGGTGCCACCCCGCTGTGACCATGCTTCATCCTCATCCTCCTCCACCTCCTCCTCATCCTCGTCCTCCTCGTCCTCCAGTAGTGGGCCCTGGCTGGCCACATTTGTACCTGGCCTCTGCTGTTGCAAAAAACCTCCCTCTGAGTCACTTCGAAGAGACTGGCCTGAAAGTGCTAAAAATGACCCCTCTTCCTCATCCTCCTCCTCCTCCTCCTGGGCCACCTCCTGTTCCATCATCGCCCTAAGTGTTTTCTCAAGGAGACATAGAAGTGGTATTGTAACGCTGATAACGGTGTCATCGCCACTGGCCATGTTGGTGGAGTACTCGAAACAGCGCAACAGGGCACACAGGTCTCGCATGGAGGCCCAGTCATTGGTGGTGAAGTGGTGCTGTTCTGTAGTGCGACTGACCCGTGCGTGCTGCAGCTGAAACTCCACTATGGCCTGCTGCTGCTCGCACAGTCTGTCCAGCATGTGCAAGGTGGAGTTCCACCTGGTGGGCACGTCGCATATGAGGCGGTGAGCGGGAAGGCCGAAGTTACGCTGTAGCGCAGACAGGCGAGCAGCAGCAGGATGTGAACGCCGGAAGCGCGAACAGACGGCCCGCACTTTATGCAGCAGCTCTGACATGTCGGGGTAGTTGTGAATGAACTTCTGCACCACCAAATTCAGCACATGCGCCAAGCAAGGGATGTGCGTCAAATTGGCTAGTCCCAGAGCTGCAACGAGATTTCGCCCATTATCACACACCACCAGGCCGGGCTTGAGGCTCACCGGCAGCAACCACTCGTCGGTCTGTTGTTCTATACCCCGCCACAACTCCTGTGCGGTGTGGGGCCTGTCCCCCAAACATATGAGTTTCAGAATGGCCTGCTGACGTTTACCCCGGGCTGTGCTGAAGTTGGTGGTGAAGGTGTGTGGCTGACTGGATGAGCAGGTGGAAGAAGAGGAGGAGGAAGCCGAGAAGGAGGAGGTGGCAACAGGAGGCAAAGAATGTTGCCCTGCGATCCTTGGCGGCGGAAGGACGTGCGCCAAACAGCTCTCCGCCTGGGGCCCAGCTGCCACTACATTTACCCAGTGTGCAGTTAGGGAGATATAGCGTCCCTGGCCGTGCTTACTGGTCCACGTATCTGTGGTTAGGTGGACCTTGCCACAGATGGCGTTGCGCAGTGCACACTTGATTTTATCGGATACTTGGTTGTGCAGGGAAGGCACGGCTCTCTTGGAGAAGTAGTGCCGGCTGGGAACAACATACTGTGGGACAGCAAGCGACATGAGCTGTTTGAAGCTGTCTGTGTCCACCAGCCTAAATGACAGCATTTCATAGGCCAGTAGTTTAGAAATGCTGGCATTCAGGGCCAGGGATCGAGGGTGGCTAGGTGGGAATTTACGCTTTCTATCAAATGTTTGTGAGATGGAGAGCTGAACGCTGGCGTGTGACATGGTTGAGACGCTTGGTGACGGAGGTGGTGGTGGTGGTGTTGGTGGTACATCCCCTGTTTGCTGGGCGGCAGGTGCCAACGTTCCTCCAGAGGCGGAGGAAGAGGCCGAGGCGGCAGCAGCAGAATAGGCCGAGGCGGCAGCAGCAGAAGAGGTAGCAGGGGGAGCCTGAGTGACTTCCTTGGTTTTAAGGTGTTTACTCCACTGCAGTTCATGCTTTGCATGCAGGTGCCTGGTCATGCAGGTTGTGCTCAGGTTCAGAACGTTAATGCCTCGCTTCAGGCTCTGATGGCACAGCGTGCAAACCACTCGGGTCTTGTCGTCAGCACATTGTTTGAAGAAGTGCCATGCCAGGGAACTCCTTGAAGCTGCCTTTGGGGTGCTCGGTCCCAGATGGCGGCGGTCAGTAGCAGGCGGAGTCTCTTGGCGGCGGGTGTTCTGCTTTTGCCCACTGCTCCCTCTTTTGCTACGCTGTTGGCTCGGTCTCACCACTGCCTCTTCCTCCGAACTGTGAAAGTCAGTGGCACGACCTTCATTCCATGTGGGGTCTAGGACCTCATCGTCCCCTGCATCGTCTTCCACCCAGTCTTGATCCCTGACCTCCTGTTCAGTCTGCACACTGCAGAAAGACGCAGCAGTTGGCACCTGTGTTTCGTCATCATCAGAGACATGCTGAGGTGGTATTCCCATGTCCTCATCATCAGGAAACATAAGTGGTTGTGCGTCAGTGCATTCTATGTCTTTCACCGCTGGGGAAGGGCTAGGTGGATGCCCTTGGGAAACCCTGCCAGCGGAGTCTTCAAACAGCATAAGAGACTGCTGCATAACTTGAGGCTGAGACAGTTTCCCTGGTATGCATGGGGGTGATGTGACAGACTGATGGGGTTGGTTTTCAGGCGCCATCTGTGCGCTTTCTGCAGAAGACTGGGTGGGAGATAATGTGAACGTGCTGGATCCACTGTCGGCCACCCAATTGACTAATGCCTGTACCTGCTCAGGCCTTACCATCCTTAGAACGGCATTGGGCCCCACCATATATCGCTGTAAATTCTGGCGGCTACTGGGACCTGAAGTAGTTGGTACACTAGGACGTGTGGATGTGGCAGAACGGCCACGTCCTCTCCCAGCACCAGAGGGTCCACTAACACCACCACGACCATGTCCACGTCCGCGTCCCTTACTAGATGTTTTTCTCATTGTTATGGTTCACCACAACAACAAATATATTATTTGGCCCAATGTATTGTATTCAAATTCAGCGGGATATAAATTTGAGGCCTAGTATTTAGGCGCTGGGTGACCGGTATGGATTTAGTGACAGAATTAGACTTGGAAATGCACAGAAGCGTGTGTGTGTGAAGTTATTCTGAATGACCCAATGTGCACCTTGAATATTATATACCCTTTTAGGGATAGATTTCAAATAGCTCTGATATAGCAGAAACCACTAAATTATGAAATTGCTAAATTGGGAATTGTACTTCAACCCAGAACAAAAAATGTGCTTTGACGGACACTAAATATCTTGCCCAGCAACAACAGTACAACGGTGGGTAACGAGAGATTTAGAGGGAATTAAATTTGAGGCCTAGTATTTAGGCGCTGGGTCACCGGTATGGATTTAGTGACAGAATTAGACTTGGAAATACACAGTAGCGGGTGTGTGTGAAGTTATTCTGAATGACCCTATGTGCACCTTCAATATTATATACCCTTTTAGGGATAGATTTCAAATAGCTCTGATATAGCAGAAACCACTAAATTATGAAATTGCTAAATTGGGAATTGTACTTCAACCCAGAACAAAAAATGTGCTTTGACGGACACTAAATATCTTGCCCAGCAACAACAGTACAGCGGTGGGTAACGAGAGATTTAGAGGGAATTAAATTTGAGGCCTAGTATTTAGGCGCTGGGTCACCGGTATGGATTTAGTGACAGAATTAGACTTGGAAATGCACAGAAGCGTGTGTGTGAAGTTATTCTGAATGACCCAATGTGCACCTTCAATATTATATACCCTTTTTGGGATAGATTTCAAATAGCTCTGATATAGCAGGAACCACTAAATTATGAAATTGCTAAATTGGGAATTGTACTTCAACCCAGAACAAAAAATGTGCTTTGACGGGCACTAAATAACTTTCCCAGCTACAACAGGACAACGGTAACGAGAGATTTAGAGGGATTTAAATTTGAGGCCTAGTATTTAGGCGCTGGGTGACAGGTATGGGTTTAGTGACAGAATTAGACTTGGAAATACACAGTAGCGGGTGTGTGTGAAGTTATTCTGAATGACCCTATGTGCACCTTCAATATTATATACCCTTTTAGGGATAGATTTCAAATAGCTCTGATATAGCAGAAACCACTAAATTATGAAATTGCTAAATTGGGAATTGTACTTCAACCCAGAACAAAAAATGTGCTTTGACGGACACTAAATATCTTGCCCAGCAACAACAGTACACCGGTGGGTAACGAGAGATTTAGAGGGAATTAAATTTGAGGCCTAGTATTTAGGCGCTGGGTCACCGGTATGGATTTAGTGACAGAATTAGACTTGGAAATACACAGTAGCGGGTGTGTGTGAAGTTATTCTGAATGACCCTATGTGCACCTTCAATATTATATACCCTTTTTGGGATAGATTTCAAATAGCTCTGATATAGCAGGAACCACAAAATTATGAAATTGCTAAATTGGGAATTGTACTTCAACCCAGAACAAAAAATGTGCTTTGACGGACACTAAATATCTTGCCCAGCAACAACAGTACAGCGGTGGGTAACGAGAGATTTAGAGGGAATTAAATTTGAGGCCTAGTATTTAGGCGCTGGGTCACCGGTATGGATTTAGTGACAGAATTAGACTTGGAAATACACAGTAGCGGGTGTGTGTGAAGTTACTCTGAATGACCCTATGTGCACCTTCAATATTATATACCCTTTTTGGGATAGATTTCAAAGAGCTCTGATATAGCAGGAACCACTAAATTATGAAATTGCTAAATTGGGAATTGTATTTCAACCCAGAACAAGAAATGTGCTTGAACGGACACTAAATAACTCGCCCAGCTACAGCACTAGGGACAGATTTAGCTGGATATAAATTTGAGGCCTAGTATTTAGGCGCTGGGTGACAGGTATGGGTTTAGTGACAGAATTAGACTTGGAAATACACAGTAGCGGGTGTGTGTGAAGTTATTCTGAATGACCCTATGTGCACCTTCAATATTATATACCCTTTTAGGGATAGATTTCAAATAGCTCTGATATAGCAGAAACCACTAAATTATGAAATTGCTAAATTGGGAATTGTACTTCAACCCAGAACAAAAAATGTGCTTTGACGGACACTAAATATCTTGCCCAGCAACAACAGTACAGCGGTGGGTAACGAGAGATTTAGAGGGAATTAAATTTGAGGCCTAGTATTTAGGCGCTGGGTCACCGGTATGGATTTAGTGACAGAATTAGACTTGGAAATACACAGTAGCGGGTGTGTGTGAAGTTATTCTGAATGACCCTATGTGCACCTTCAATATTATATACCCTTTTTGGGATAGATTTCAAATAGCTCTGATATAGCAGGAACCACTAAATTATGAAATTGCTAAATTGGGAATTGTACTTCAACCCAGAACAAAAAATGTGCTTTGACGGGCACTAAATAACTTTCCCAGCTACAACAGGACAACGGTAACGAGAGATTTAGAGGGATTTAAATTTGAGGCCTAGTATTTAGGCGCTGGGTGACAGGTATGGGTTTAGTGACAGAATTAGACTTGGAAATACACAGTAGCGGGTGTGTGTGAAGTTATTCTGAATGACCCTATGTGCACCTTCAATATTATATACCCTTTTTGGGATAGATTTCAAATAGCTCTGATATAGCAGAAACCACTAAATTATGAAATTGCTAAATTGGGAATTGTACTTCAACCCAGAACAAAAAATGTGCTTTGACGGACACTAAATATCTTGCCCAGCAACAACAGTACACCGGTGGGTAACGAGAGATTTAGAGGGAATTAAATTTGAGGCCTAGTATTTAGGCGCTGGGTCACCGGTATGGATTTAGTGACAGAATTAGACTTGGAAATACACAGTAGCGGGTGTGTGTGAAGTTATTCTGAATGACCCTATGTGCACCTTCAATATTATATACCCTTTTTGGGATAGATTTCAAATAGCTCTGATATAGCAGGAACCACTAAATTATGAAATTGCTAAATTGGGAATTGTACTTCAACCCAGAACAAAAAATGTGCTTTGACGGGCACTAAATAACTTTCCCAGCTACAACAGGACAACGGTAACGAGAGATTTAGAGGGATTTAAATTTGAGGCCTAGTATTTAGGCGCTGGGTGACAGGTATGGGTTTAGTGACAGAATTAGACTTGGAAATACACAGTAGCGGGTGTGTGTGAAGTTATTCTGAATGACCCTATGTGCACCTTCAATATTATATACCCTTTTTGGGATAGATTTCAAATAGCTCTGATATAGCAGAAACCACTAAATTATGAAATTGCTAAATTGGGAATTGTACTTCAACCCAGAACAAAAAATGTGCTTTGACGGACACTAAATATCTTGCCCAGCAACAACAGTACAGCGGTGGGTAACGAGAGATTTAGAGGGAATTAAATTTGAGGCCTAGTATTTAGGCGCTGGGTCACCGGTATGGATTTAGTGACAGAATTAGACTTGGAAATACACAGTAGCGGGTGTGTGTGAAGTTACTCTGAATGACCCTATGTGCACCTTCAATATTATATACCCTTTTTGGGATAGATTTCAAATAGCTCTGATATAGCAGGAACCACTAAATTATGAAATTGCTAAATTGGGAATTGTATTTCAACCCAGAACAAGAAATGTGCTTGAACGGACACTAAATAACTCGCCCAGCTACAGCACTAGGGACAGATTTAGCTGGATATAAATTTGAGGCCTAGTATTTAGGCGCTGGGTGACCGGTATGGATTTAGTGACAGAATTAGACTGGGATATGGCCAAAAAATGAACAGACTATTGCTGGTTAAATGCACTTGGTGTGACAGCTTCACCCTGATGTAGGCTTTAGCCAAAAAACAACCACACCATTGAGGGTTAAATGCACTTGGTGACAGGCGCAGCTTGCCCCTGATTTTGTATATGGCCAAAAAATGAACAGACTATTGCTGGTTAAATGCACTTGGTGTGACAGCTTCACCCTGATGTAGGCTTTAGCCAAAAAACAACCACACCATTGAGGGTTAAATGCACTTGGTGACAGGCGCAGCTTGCCCCTGATTTTGTATATGGCCAAAAAATGAACAGACTATTGCTGGTTAAATGCACTTGGTGTGACAGCTTCACCCTGATGTAGGCTTTAGCCAAAAAACAACCACACCATTGAGGGTTAAATGCACTTGGTGACAGGCGCAGCTTGCCCCTGATTTTGTATATGGCCAAAAAATGAACAGACTATTGCTGGTTAAATGCACTTGGTGTCACAGCTTCACCCTGATGTAGGCTTTAGCCAAAAAACAACCACACCATTGAGGGTTAAATGCACTTGGTCGCAGCTTGTGCTGGCGCACCACAAGACACAAAATGGCCGCCGATCACCCCAGAAAAATGAGACTGACAAACGGTCTGTGCAGCCTAAAAACAGTGAGCAATTGAGGATCAGCAGCTCAATGATCCACAGCTGCAGATCGATCAGTTAATCAAGTCCTTTGGAGGAGTTAATCTGCCTAATCTCGCCCTACTGTCGCAGCCGCAACCTCTCCCTACGCTAATCAGAGCAGAGTGACGGGCGGCGCTATGTGACTCCAGCTTAAATAGAGGCTGGGTCACATGGTGCTCTGGCCAATCACAGCCATGCCAATAGTAGGCATGGCTGTGATGGCCTCTTGGGGCAAGTAGTATGACGCTTGTTGATTGGCTGCTTTGCAGCCTTTCAAAAAGCGCCAAGAAAGCGTCACAAAAGCGCGAAGAAAGCGACGAACACCGAACCCGAACCCGGACTTTTACGAAAATGTCCGGGTTCGGGTCCGTGTCACGGACACCCCAAAATTCGGTACGAACCCGAACTATACAGTTCGAGTTCGCTCATCCCTAGTCTTAATTCATGTGCAAAAGAGAAGGTCGTTTCACATGATCCTGTCAATCAGAAATGAGAGGAAGGGGTTGGCAGAGGAAGCCGGAGCAGGAACCACCCTCTTGTTCATGGTGGTTTCTCATAATATGTTCAGAGGTTCTGTCTTTTTTATTTTATTTTAACAACACCTGCTCTGTATACATCTCTATGTTGTAGAGTTTCTGAACTATGTCTGAACTATGTTATACACAGGGGACAATATAAATGAAATATGATTTTGACATGACAATCTAAAAGTATCTTGAAATCCTTACAGTGAAAACCTCAAAATAAATTACAAGATTTAGTAAAATATTAAATGCCAAAAAAAACTAACAAAAAGAAGCTGTATGTACAGTTGTCTGTGATAATTTTCACATTACACCTGATTACACTAGCTATATATATTACACCAGTAATACTGCAGCGGTGTAGTCCACAAATAAAAAAAAAGTCCCATACATACTTGTATCCTTACAACTATAAAAATGCTTGCTGGTTGGCACATCTTTCCGTTTAAACAAGGGATGTGCTGTTGACATATTAGAGAGTGTATGGGGTACAAACAATTATAGTAGTGATCATTCCTCCCCCATAAAGTTTTGATTGGGCCAAGTAAAGATGGTTTAAGTGAGCACCAACCTACTTGTTTTTTGTTGTTGTTGAAAAGCGTAATTATGGCTCCATAATAGGACCATCTCAGAGGACCTGCATTGACACTTGAATAATACATGAATGTCCAAATAGATTGAGCATCATATAACTACATACCTAAGGGTATCTTCACACCTGGATGATTTGTTGCAGAAATTTCATTCAGATGCATGGAACTGCTGTGTACAAAGGCACCCTAACATTTTTGGTTTCACACACTTAACAACACTTGGCCAGCCAGAACCCTACTCCGTACTGATGAGGGGCTGCATGCAGATTGATATATGGTTGGCTATTTTTATTTTATTCACATTATCATCACTTCCCTTATCATGTAATAAGACTTGTTAAAAAGTCAGACATTAACTCACTTCCAGAAAATGGCACTAGCCAGATCGGTCTCTTTCTATATATCTACAGAGGACATTTACAATGGTATCAACAGTGCTCCCCAGAATCAAACTGGTCCACC
The DNA here is from genome assembly GCF_014858855.1 of Bufo gargarizans. Classification (NCBI taxonomy): domain Eukaryota; kingdom Metazoa; phylum Chordata; class Amphibia; order Anura; family Bufonidae; genus Bufo; species Bufo gargarizans. The sequence continues at coordinate 638,310,504 of NC_058080.1, read as the reverse complement.
AAAACAGGCTTGGACTGGCCCACAAGGGAACAGGTGAATCCCCCGGTGGGTCCCTGAGCAAGACAGGCCCCAAGTCTCCCACCCCTTGCTCAAGTAGCACAGTACACTGACTGCACTACAATAGGCAATATACAGCATCTCAAAAGTTCATATGAAAAACTGTGTAGCTTATCTAATAAACCACCTGCTTTATTATTATAAGTGCATTGGGTGGCTGAGATACCTTGTAGGCCAGAGGATGGCCAGCCAGTATCCTCATTCATTAGGGACTCAGTATCTTGAAGTCGCTGCATAGGCACCTATAGTCAATTATTTTGTTGTGTCTTGTTGCTGCCTGGCATATAATATTTGCATATACAATAGCTGTACAGTGGGGCCCCAGAATAAATTTTACTGTTGAACGTTAGGGCAGTGACCTGGTTTGAGGTGGCCTAAAAATTGCACTGGATCCCCCGGACACCATTGAGTTGTCACCAGTGCCATATTGCTGTTCTCTGGAGGGGATGGTAAGGCATTGTGAAACCCAATGGGAAACAATAATAATCAGACTGCTCTACTTTTATACAGTTTATAACTTATCCAGAATATTGTAGTGGGAGAGGTGAAGCGCAACAAGCACAGTCTAACAGAGACAATTTTGCAGTTCATGGCTGCCATAGACTTGTATTAAGCCTCAATACCAATCATTAGGAATGACCAAGCGGTTTCCAAGTGTAAACAACTGTCTGAAAGAGCTAAACCAGTTGGTCAAAAGTTCCCTGTGTGTTTTTCCCTTCAAAACCTAGCTCTGCATAGTCCCTTATGGTAACTGTGGAAAATGACTAGCTTTTCAGCGCACAGGCTGGAAAGTCCCAAACTCTCAGCATAAGCTGACTGTACATAAACCCTTTCCACAGTGCAGCTGAAATACAGTCCAATAACAGAGCAAATTAACAAGATATATTACAATAAACATATAAAATGTAGTTGAACAACATAGAACAGTGTACGTGTAAACGGCAGCATAAATCATAGTGCAAGGGTAGGGAGGGAGTTGATGACTTTGCATAGCAACAGCAGGGACAAATGTCCACAAACATCCATACTCCAAAATACCCTTGCTCCAGGGCACTACACTTGGACACCTGGAATAATTTACTGGATATTCAGGAGCCACAAGAAAAACGTGTGAGGGCATCCGTAACCACACTTTGTCAACCCTGAACATACAAGTAATGTTTGTATACTCCTTTGGGTATGGCTGCACATGCAGCTTTTTATGCAGTTTTTAAAGTCAAAATCAGGAGTGGATCATAACAGGAGCGAAAATATTAAGGACAGATAAGACTTTTTTTGAATCCACCTTGTTTTGGATTCAAAAATTACCTTCACGCCAGTCAAATACATAGCAGTACTGTAGAAGGAATGGACATGGATATAAACAGTTGTTTTTTATATTGTCAGATTAACTTGCTCTACCGTATGAGCCGTAAAAAAAAATGTTTCATATTTCCTTTCATTTATATAGTAGGAGTATTTGATTTTCTGAAACTCTGATGTGTGAGAAATAACAACCACTCTGTTTTACAGCACGTAATAAGTAAGCCAAACCGTATTAGAAGATTCCAGTTAGTGGCTGTAAATCTGTATTAGTCTTGTGACTCATTTAATCACGCAGCTAAATAAGATAGCTGGATGTTCTTCTAGAGTTCTCTCCCGGAGTTAATCTTAAAATCTTACACCTCTAAAATGAATGCTATACTACGCAAACAGATTCAGAAATACGGTGGAATTTGTAGACATTTACAGAGCTTTTGAAAGTTAAAGGGAGGTGATATAAAATATAAAGCACCATACGACTTGGTTAATCAGATGTTATTGCTAACCATTTTGATCATACAAACTTCTGCAATATAGTGTGTCTGCAGCAATCAGGGAAAGTAAGATTCAAGGATGTTATCTCTTTGCACTTAAATGCCAATTTCCTTTTGCATTTCAAGCCTCACAAGACTACAGAAAAGGTTGCAGTGACATTGTTTCAGTACATCGGAGAAGTCATTAGAAATTCCATCCAGCAATGAAAAGGGGGGGGGGGGGGGAAAAAAAATGGGAAAAAAACTATAAAACCTCTAAGAAATGTTACAAGTAAAATTTCACACTCGGACATAAAGTACCGAGGTAAAAATGTAATTGTAACTTTAAATGGAAATGGCTCATACATTGCAAGAACCATTTGTTACGCTTGCTCATGATAATATGGAAACATTATCGTGAGCAAAATTTTAATCCTGAGTCACCCGTAGTTTGAAATTGTGTCTAAAAATATCATCTCAAAGGCTGATTTAAACCAGTACAACATATGGGGAGCAAGGGTGGCCTACAGAAAAGGAACTGGTGTAGCATAGCGCCACTGAAAAAGAAATCCTTTCATGCTGTCATTCCATCTTGGGATATATTAGTAACTGATAGTGTTGAGCGGCATGTCCCATATTCGAATTCGCGAAATTTCACGAATATTCGAAAGAATATTCGTAAAATATTCGCGAATATTCGAATTCGTTATTATTTCGCATATGCGATAATTCGAATTTTCGCATCGCATAATACATATTATGAGATGCAAAATTCGCATGTGCGCTAATGAAATCGCCTTACGAAGATTCGAAACTCAATTCAATCACTAATGTAAGAATGCAAAGCCCTTTGCCTCTGTTCTGGGACGTGCCGATATTCGCCTGTGCGCTAATAAAATCGCCTTACAAAGATTCGCGCCTCAATCACTTTCTAGGCAATGTGAGTAAGATCTGAGCTTTTGGACTTTTGGGAATCAATCGAGATACAGTGGGGGGTGATGACTGTAGTTGACAGAGTACAGATCAATGTAATCTGTAAGGTGGAAACTAAAATAAAAAATACGAATATTCGTAAATCGAATTTTACGAAGTTCGAAGTATTCGCAACTCAATTCAATCACTAATGTATGAATGCAAAGCCCTTTGCCTCTGTTCTGGGACAAGTGCCGATATTCGCCTGTGCGCTAATAAAATCGCCTTACGAAGATTCGCGCCTCAATCACTTTCTAGGCAATGTGAGTAAGATCTGAGCTTTTGGACTTTTGTGAATCAATCGAGATACAGTGGGGGGGTGATGACAGTAGTTGACAGAGTACAGATCAATGTAATTTGCTTTTCGAATATTCGCGCTCAACACTAGTAACTGATGTGTTGCTCCTTAAGCCATTTTTTCCCCAGTTGTACCATACTGTATGTCACGCTGCTTCTCCTCCCAGGACCAGTGCAAGATATAGGTGAAGTAGGTGCCTGCCTAGGGCACTATTAAGGAGAAAGTTACAATTTATAGACTACAAAAGCTGAAATTAATCTTCCTATTAATTTCTTTGTACAACCAACTAGACACGTTGTCTGAGCTGCTCATGATGTATAGTGCCCTGGCGCAAGGGTACTTTGGACTATGGACATTTGCTTATATTGCTACTATGCAAAGCCATCAGTTGCCTACTTTACTTTCCCTAGTTAATTGCACTTTGAAGGGTTAGCTTGCACTGTGATTTATGCTGTTATACTTGTATATTGTCAAACTGCATTTTATAGGTTTTCATTTGCACTGTTATAACACTATAGCTGCACTACACTGTGGAAAGGGTTAATGCACAGCCAAATAAATACTGAGTGACTTTATATCTCTCTACCTACACAAAGTTTTGGTGGACATAAGCAAGACACATTGACCTTCTGTCTGTTTTTTGTCTGGAAAGGCTGCTTAGTCATTCCTATTTACTTGCATTGAAGCTCTGTGCAAGTCTATGGCAGACTAAAATTGTAACATTGTTTCTGTTTAGGTGCTTCTCCACACGACTCCTCCCACTAGAAAGTTCTAGTTCAGTAGAAACCGTATATAAGGAGAGCAATAAGAGCCTTAGTTGTCTGAAAATAAGGATCAGTGCTTAGTAGGAGAGATTTTGCCACTCTGCAGATAGGGACCAGTGCTTAGCTGGAGAGAATCTGCCAGACTGCATCAGTGACCAGAAGAAGATGCTGAGATGGAGATGCTGAGCCACAGACCCCGGGTTAGGGCTCCAGCAGGGTGACTGAGCCACCAACCCTTTGGCCAGGGTACCAGACTTCTGAGATAGAGAGACAGTTAGCTCAGGCCTTTTCTCAGCATTAAAACTTTCTTCTGCCCGGGAGGAGACTGGAGAAGCCAGCTCAATGCCTTGTCTGTATTGTTTTACACTTGAGTTTCCTCAGTACTGGTTAACTAGCACACTGGTTAACTGCATACCCTGACTCTGTGGACTTAGAATATTTTCCATTGGGGTGCACAAGGCCTTTCCAACCCTTCTGGATAGCAGCAACACATGTTAATACTGTGTTGAAACCCTGTGTAGCGTTGGCGCCACCCCAAACGCAGGCACTGAGCATGCAGTACAATTATATAGATGATGGAGGTGGAAGGGGGCCCATTCTGAAACCCTGACCTCGGCAACGATAGCTTGTCACACCTTTGCTTTCTCCTTAGTAACACAACTGTTTTCTGAGCTTTGATACTTTACAGGCCAGACCACTCCTTTCCTTTCTCTACTCCTTCTCTAGAAATAACATGTACCTGACCTGATCCATTCCCAAACAAGTTCTTCCCCAGCTCTACCACATGGCACATTTCCAAAACCCTAGGAGGCCTCTCCTTCCTATAGCCTGTCTTTTCAATACGGTAAACCAGGGGTAGTCAACTAGTTTTAGTAAAAGTGCTCTTACAGTACTTGAGTCTTTGGTCATGTGAAAGTCTGAGCTGAACACAAACAACAGGGGTACATCGAGATGGGACATATTATTCTGGCAGAAAATCTGCCTTGGAGTTTCCTATGAATTCATAGCTAAATTTGTGAAAAAAAACAGCAGAAAAAAAAACACTTTAGTTACATGTGGATTTTGCCATGGCTGGCTGTGGATTTGCCATGGATTTCACTCTCAGACTCTTTAAAATAATCAGACCCCAGGCCCCTAAAAAAATTCAAACCCTTAAAATTAATCAGACCCTGGAACAGACCTCTAAAAATAACTCAAACCACAAAAGGAACCTCTAAATATAATAAGAACCCTACTGCTGAACACAATGACAGTGGTTAAATAATAGAGAAAGGTAATTTGTCAGATGGAGCAGGCACCATAACAGGACAACACACAATGATACTTTGGGTTTACCAAGGACAGAAGTTGTCAGACTAACCTGATTTGTTTTTATGAGGAGGTGAGTAGTAACCTGGACAGAGGGGCGGCTGTGGATGTAGTGTTTCTGGATTTTGCAAAGGCTTTTGATACTGTCCCTCATAGATGCTTAATAGGTAAAGTAAGGTCTATAGAATTGAAATTATTTAGTCTTGAGAAGGGACGTCTAAGGGGGGGGGGGGGGGGGAACATGATTAACCTATACAAATAAATAAATGGGCCATACAAAAAATACAGTGAAAAGCTGTTCTATATAAAATGCGCTCAAAAGACAAGGGGGCACTGCCTCCGACTGGAGAGGGAAAAGTTTAGTCTCCGGAAGCGTCAAAGCTTGTTTACTGTAAGAACGGTGAAACTGTGGACTAGACTTCCTCAGGACGTGGTAACAGCAGGAACAGTGGACAGTTTCAAAAAGGATTCAGACGAATTCTTAAAAGTAAAAAACATTAATGCTTATGAAAACGTGTATAAATCTGAGTATACTGTATCAACTATGTAACTTATAATACTGACTGCTATTTCTTAGAGTCACTGGGAGATCTAATGGTCTCTGCTGTAAATCCTCAGTGTTGGACCCAGTTTCCAGCTCTTCCCTGCCGTCAGTGTTATCACTGCGAGAAAGCAGGCAGCTTTGTGAGGGTTTCTTACAGGAATGACACAGAGTATGCACAGTAAGCACCCAGTGTTCAATCAGTACCTACTGGGGTGATCAGCTGCCAACTGTAAAAGAGCAGCAGGGGATGGAGCTTTTTGTGGTTGACTAATCGGAGGGGTTTGTGGTTGTTGAAAAGAGAGTCTGTGTGAATCAGTAGTATATCATGGAGAAGCAGGAGGTTACCTGGCGTGCTGCTAGATGCATTGGAAGAGACACTGCCCTCTTCCAATGCCTGCATGGCATCAGGTCTGCAGAGTCTGGATAGCTAGCATTCCTGGTCTGGATTTCTACTGTGGTCTGCCATTTGAGTACTCCTGTTCTACACCATTCCTTTCCTATCTATCCAATGGTACATTGCTTTTTTCACAACTTTTCTGCTCATTCCAGAGCTTAGAGATGCTCCAGACCAATCTGTCCACAGCTCTGCTACCCACCTGATCAGCTTTTCTGTGCTCCGTTATGTGGCAAACCACTTTCTTGGCTCTTCCCCAACCCTACTATGTGCAATCCAAGTACCCTTCCCATGCTATGGTCTAGCTCTCTACCGTGACACAACAGTTCCTTTCTAATACTACAGATCTGCTGTTTGCCAAGGACACTAGGAAGTAAACGAATAAGAAATCAATTAACTTTACGGCCTCATCGACCTTAAAGGATAGCTAGTACAGCTAATAGTTTAATAACTAATAATGTAAATGAACCATGATAGGCAATATCTTCTGCTTGGTTTCACCGGTGATAGAAAACTAGTAAGTCACTTGAATAGTCTTCTAAAAGTGACTAATTGTTTTGCTCATCACACGGGTGACTGGTTTGCATAAGGCAGACCATACTTCCTAATAGATAGTATAGTACTATACTACAATCAGTGTTATAGATCCACAGATTGAAACTCCATTGGCAGCAAATGAAACAAATCACATTTTCATGCTAATTATTTTTTTCACTTGCGGTTCATGTCCTCATGTTCTTAGCTCTTTTTTAATCACTCATACCACAGAAGTACATGTTATTCTTATTTAACAGATGGCCAGTGGCTTATATCTTAACTGCTTTAGTCTTACTTTGATCAAAAAGGTTATACATCATTTTTTTTTTACAAACTTTTGGTGGTGGTCTTTTTGGAGTGCACATATATAGGTTGACATTTCCCATTTTCTGCAGCTCACCTCTCAGTTTTGCTGTGTAGACTGGGACAGATTAATCTTTTTAGTGGTTGAGGGATTTAATGGGCTTTTAACTGATGATTTATCCTCTGGATAGGTCATCAGTATCTGATCATCGCGGTCTGACACCCAGGACTCCTGCCGATCAGCTGTTTGAGAAGGCACTGGCACTCCTGTTAGCGTTGTGGCCTTCTTGCAGCTTAGCCTATGCCAGTGACATCACATTTCTCGGTCAAGAGGCCTAGGTGCAGCTCAACCCCATTAAAGTGAATTGGGCTGAGCTGCAATACCAAGCACAGCTGCTATACAATATATGGCACTGTGGTTGGTAAACTTTGAGAAGGCCGTGGGGCTCACAGGAGCATCTGTGCCTTCTTAAACTACTGATCGATGGGCGTTCCGATCAGACACTGATGACCTATCCAGAGGAGGTAAGAATGACAGCTCCATTGTACTGCTAGGGGTCTAGGCAAGATATAGCAGCATTCTACATACCAATAAGGCTCTGAATGCACCTCCCATGTTGCTGCTGATCTTTGGGGGAGAAGCAGTATTCCATCTCTTTCTGGAGATATATTAGTCTACTGACACTTTGCTGTCTATTAACCGGCATTCATATTTATTGCATCTTTAAACCCTGCTGTATTGTCTGTTCAGACAATAGAGAATATCACACATTATTTCTCTTCTAGTAAATACTTAAAAAAATTAATTAATAAGGTGGGTTCACACTGCATTTTGCCCTTTGATGGGCTTTCTGGGGGGAGTATACATTTGAATACCCAAAAATTATATTCAAACATGCACCAAGAAGGAATCTTTTCACTTTAGTGAGAGAGAGTGCATGCTAGGCTACACTTTTCTGATTGGCAAAAAAGACACAAAGATTAATCACTTTGCATCACTGAAGTAAATGGATCCATGATGGTATATGTTTGACTAACGTTTTGGGGTATTTAGGCCTATACCGCAAAGTGAAAGCCCAGCAGAAGGTTAAACTCAGTGTGAACCCAGCTTTAATCTCAAATTAAATACAGGTCAGCCCACCAAAATTCAGCCCGCTACAGAACTCACTGGCACGGGTTCATGAACTGTTTACAGAGGAGCAAACTGTGAGCAAGGGGCTATGGCCACCATGTTCCCCAGACTTTTTCACATACAATTTTTATTTATGTGGACATTTAAAACAGAAAGTGTCCGCTAACAATCCACATCCCCTGGATGAACTCAAGAAAAACATCACAAACACTATCTGCAGCATCACTGCTGAAGAGCTGCAAGCAGTATCAGCCAACATAATCTGACGTGCCCAAAGATGCATAGAGATAAACGGAGACCACTTTCAGCATCATTTGTGACTTGTGGGTAATCAATAAGAAACAGTGGCATGCCTGTGTATTCTCAACCATTAGCTGGGAAAAAGAGGGTTTTGGAATGGTCATATAAAAACCGGAGACTATCCTAATTTCCCTGATATTGGTATTAGATACTAGTATTAATTTTCTTTTTGCAATGGCTTACAACATGAATGACTGTGTCTAGTAGGCTGCACAGAAAATATCACTTAGTTTAGTAGAAAGTTGAAATCCACAACTCACATCATCCTGATGGGCCACCAGCTGTCCATGACTCAATAGGCATGATTATAGAATTGGATAATTAAATCTTGCATCACTTTTAGCATTATGCCCGTTTCATTTGTATTATTTTCATTCTACATTTCCAGCAAATAGTGAGTCAATGCTAGACAGGCAGTGTGAATTGCACCAGCTCTGGGTTTCAGACGGCCTAATTTGCAGCCATCTCCTCAACACACATAAAAGACCACAATGAGTCTTATTTTCTGAAAGATTTCTTCCTTTCAGAGCTCAGACAAGATGCTTTTGAAAGCTGTGCCTTAGGTGACACAGTTCAGGAGGAGTAACAGTAGCAACAGATTTTTTCTTTGTTTGTTTCAAGTTCATCATTAGGGCGCCTTTGGTAAAAAAGAGAAAGCAGAGTTCAGATCTATTGTCTTTTTTTCCCTTAGAGTACTTTTCCCCCTATAAGTGACTGGTATTAAAAGCAGAAGATAGCCAAATCCACAGGTGGCTTTTGAAAATAAGAATGCACCTAATTTCACTATTAAGCCTGGAACGTAGTAGAATACTTTCCGCAAAGAGTTTGTTTGTTATTTCCAAATCGTAAAAGTCCTCATGATCAAATCTGTCAACCGCTGAGTGGGTTTTAATATCGAGCAATAAACTTTCTATCTATCATAGGGTGCTATAAGGACACTTGATAAAAGTTCTCTTCCCCTTGAAAAAAATGAACTGCCAAATGTGAAAATAAAACTTAAGATTCGCCTACGTGTTCATACACATTGGTGCTTGTTATGTGCCCATTATCTGTTATTTTGAGCACTAGAGAATATAGACGTCACTGTTGATAGCTGAGCAGAGATGCTTAATGCTTTTCATTAAAGCAGTGTAGTATCTAGAACAGTGGTCCCCAACCCATAGCTGTCACTGCCACGACCCTATCTCTCCTCAGCGAGAGGAGCCAGTGCAGGGTGTCACAGTCCCTTAGGTGACTGAGGTCAGGAGATCAAGGAGATTGGCTGAGCATGGAGGAATCTAACAGCCTCAAGTTCTCTTGATTCAGTGTTGATAGGGTTAATGACCACTTACCTTTTCTTAGCTGTTGCTCCGTGGTCATCACTTCTACCCTTTATAGTCTGACCCCACCCTTCTGACTATGCGGTAGAGAGCTTTATTTGGGTTTGGCTGAGCTGTTGTGAGGTTGTCTCTGGTGTTCCTGCTCGTCCATCTCTACAAAAGTTTAAGTGTCGCGTTTGTTTGTGTTTGTTATATTCCCTGTTGTTTGTATCTGGGCCTGAGACAGAGATTTCCATTCGTCCATCTGGGAAGGTATGGGTTGTCTCTGGTCCTAACCTTTTTCCAGGGCCTTATAGGGGAATAAGAGCCCAGGTATCCTGCATATGAATATTCCTACCTTCAAGGTCTATTCATATTGATAGGTAGTTAGGAGGTGACCTGTTCCTTTCCTAGTTTTCAGGCCCAGTTACTGTTCCCCTTCCCTCCTGTGTTCAGTGTGGCGTTTTCCCCCACACTGATCGTGACATTATCTACCGCCATAAAAAAAACATGATTTTCTTCAGGTCAGTGCAGCTATGGATCCTATATATGCACTGGTCGAACAGCTGAAGGGACTGTCATTGGAGGTAGCTGACCATCACGTGACAGTCTTACGGATTGAGAGACCACAGGCGGCTGGTTCCGATGGTGGGTACCAGGCCTGCCCTGAACCTAAGATTGCCCTCCCTCTGGAGGTAGTGACAATTTCATTCGGTTCAGGGAATCGTGTAAGTTATACTTTAGGCTGCGTCCATACTCTTCTGGGGATGAGTGTCAACTTGTGGGCATGATCATTTCTTTGCTTAAGGATGATGCACAGTTTTGGGCTTTTTCTCTGCCGATGGTGGATGAATTTTTTAGACCCTTGGGTCTTATTTATGATGACCTGGTTCGGATCTCTCAGGCTGAGACCAAGTTGCGTGGTTTACGGAAGGGAGAGCGCTCCGCAGAAACCTATTGCTCTGAATTTAGGAGATGGGCTACGGATATGGAGTGGAATGATCCTGCTCTCTGTAGCCAGTTCTGTTAGGGTCTTTCTGAGAGGCTGCAGGAATTATTGGCCTTTCATGAAAAACCTGAGTCATTGGAAGCAGCTATGTCTCTTGCTGTATGTCTGGATAGACGCCTGAGGGGGAGATCTAAGGGTCCTCACCCTCAGGACGTACTGTCAAATAAGGTGGTGGCTTCCTTTGACACTTATGGTAAAGAGACACCTGTGGTTACGCCTTGTGAGGAGCCTATGCAGTTGGGGGGAGCTAGTCCTGGGGCTGCTGGTAAGAGCTCTGCTCATATGAAGGGAGTCTGTTATTGTTTTGGAAAAAGGCACATTTTGTGAATATTTGTCCGTACATTCAGCGTCAAGGTGTAAACAAAAAAAAAAAAGCTTATTGCCAAAATTACTATTGGTGGTGTGGGTGGGGTGCAAGAAAACTTACTTTTGTCATTTACTGGTAGTACCCGATTTCTCCTGTTTGCTGAGGTGGCACTAGTGTCTAAAACTGTGGAAATCGAGGTATTTATCGACAGTGGGGCTTGAGTTAACTTTATTGATGGATAGTTTGCTCGTATTCATGGGTTGACTACTAGTGCACTAGAGAAAAGCATTTCTGTCTTTGCAATTGATTTTGCACCTCTTACCCAAAAATAATCCTACCATCGCCTGGCAAGGGATTGGAGTGATTTTTGCATGGAAAACTGCGTCTTTCTCTGTAGTCACCACTAAAACTGTACCGTTGTTCATTTCCAAATTTTCTGATGTGTTTTCAGAGAGTGGTAACTAGGAGTTACCCCCGTATCGGGAGTATGATTGTCCCGTCAATCTTATTCCTAGAGCTAAACTGTCCAAATATCAGTTGCATTATCTTTCTGAGCCCGAAAGAAAGGCTATGTGAGAGTATATCACCGAGAGCTTGGCGAAGGGTCATATCAGACCATCCAAATCCCCAGTGGCTGCTGTTTTTTTTTTTTTTTGTAAAAAAAAAAAGATGACACCCTTAGACCATGTCTGGACTTCTGTGAGCTCAACAGTATTACCGTACGTGATCCTTACACCCTTCCTTTGATTCCGGATTTGTTTAATCAAATTGTTGGTGCCAAAGTGTTCTCTAAATTGGATCTGAGGGGAGCATATCATTTGGTAAGGATCAAAGAGGGTGACGAATGGAAGACGGCCTTTAATACCTCTGAGGGTCATTTTGAGAATCTGGTCATGCCTTTTGGGTTAACCAATGCTCTAGCGGTTTTTCAACACTTTGTCAATGACATCTTTCATTATCTGGTGGGGAGATTTGTTTTTGCATATCTGGATGACATATTAATTCATTCTCCAGACATGGAGACTCATTAGGATCATGTGAGACAGGTGTTACAGATCCTAAGAGAGAATAAATTGTATGTGAAGATGGAAAAATGTGTTTTTGCTGTTCAGGAAGTGCAATTCCTCAGTTACCTGCTCTCATCCTCAGGTTTTCGTATAGATCCCGAGAAAGTCCATGCAGTGTTGGACTGGGATCGACACGAAAATCTCAAAGAGCTTATGTGGTTTCTGGGATTCACCAACTACTACCGTAAATTCATCTTGATCTATTCAACTGTACTTACACCTTTAACAGACATGACTAAGAAGGGGGTCGATTTCTCTGTTTGGTCTGAGGCGGCATTACAAGCCTTTTCTGCCGTGAAGGAATGTTTTGCTTCAGCACCTATTCTAGTGCAGCCGGACATGCCTCAGCCATTTATTGTAGATGTTGACACATCTGAAGTAGGGGTGGGAGCAGTTTTGTTGCAAGGTCCTTCACCTACTAAATGGCGCCCATGTGCTTTTTTCTCTAAAAAACTCTCGACTGTTGAAAGAAATTATGACGTGGGTAATAGGGAATTGCTGGCCATTAAGTTGGATTTTGAAGAATGGCACCATTGGTTGGAAGGAGCAATTCATCCTATTAAGGTAATTACTGATCAAAAAAATTTGGCTTACATTGAGTCGGCTAAACGACTGAATCCGAGGCAGGTCAGATGGTCACTGTTTTTCACCAGACTTCATTTAACCCTGTGGTTAAGAACTTCCAAGGCAGATGCTTTGTCACGCAGAGTTTCCCGGGGGGGGGGGGGGGGGGGCTCGGGAGTTGATTCTAAAGATCCTAGTCCTTTTTTGTCTGAAGGGTTAGTCATATCCTGATCTTGAGGCTAAGGTGTTGGAGGCCCAAGAGGATGCACCGGACTCTTGTCCTCCAGGGAAATTGTTTGTTCCTTCAGACTTACGTCACAAGGTATTTGAGAAACATCACTGTACTCTCTTGGCTGGACACCTGGGAGTAGATCCATTGTCGATCTCATCTCACGCAGATTTTGGTGGCCAGGGCTGCATAAGTGTGTTGAGGACTATGTGCCAGCCTGTTGTACCTGTGCTCGTGCTAAGGTGACACATACTCGGCTTCTGGATCTCTTCTTCTGTTACGCATCCCGTCCAAACCTTGGATGCATTTGTCCATGGACTTTATCACAGATTTACCGAATTCTTCAGGAAAAACCGTGATCCTGGTGGTACCGTAGTTGATCGGTTTAGCAAAATGGCGCATTTTATAGCATTGCCTGCTCTAACTTAAGCCAAAACTCTTGCACAGGTGTTTGTCGATAACATCGTGAAACTACATGGCATTGTGGTGTCTGATCGGGGGACTCAGTTTGTTTCCAGATTCTGGAAAGCGTTCTGAAAATTCGTAACGTATTTCATAAGTCGTTGTTGAAGAAATGTGTCGAACCTGTTGAGCCGTCCCCCTTGCCTCCCGCTCCTGTCATGGTGGACGGTAATTGAGAATTTCAAATCAGCAGGATTGTGGACTTCCGAGTTCTCTGTAGATCCCTCCAGTATCTCGTCCACTGGAAGGGATAGGGACCAGAGGAGAGGATGTGGGTTCTAACGGCCGATGTTAATGAAAATTGTCTGATGAAAAACTTTCACAGAGCCCAGCCTGATAAGGTTGGTCCTGGGTGCCCGTATGTCACCCGTAGAAGGGGGGGGGGTACTGTCACGGTCCCTCAGGTGATCAAGGAGATTGGCCAAGCATGGAAGAATCTAACAGCCTCCTTGAGTTCTCTTGATTCAGTATTGATAGGGTTAATGACCACTTCCCTTTTCTCAGCTGTTGCTCAGTGGTCATTATTTCTACCCTTTTGTCATGGAACCATGAACCAGACGTACAACAAGAGATAAGTGGAAATAAGAAGGCTTTATTGAAAATCAAGCTGTAAGGCAAAAGTCCAAACGGATGGCTAAACCGAAGCAGGGTCTTGCGAAGCCAGAGGTCAGGAACCAGAAGGGTAGTCAGACGAAGCCTGGATCAGGAACCAGCAGGGTAGTCAGACGAAGCCTGGATCAGGAACCAGCAGGGTAGTCAGACGAAGCCAGGATCAGGAACCAGAAGCAGCAGCAGTCTTAGAAGCATGTGAACACAGGAGGACCAAGCAAGGAACTGAAGCCACAGACCTCCTATATATATGAGCTAGGCATCCAGCTCCTCCCAGTGGGAAGGAGAAGCCGCAGGGTGGGAGGCTACAAGAAACCCAGAAACCAAGATGGCCGCCAGCACATGTCAAACGAAGGAGAACAGCAAGAAGGTAAGACCATGACACCTTTATAGCCTGACCCAACCCTTCTGACTATGCGGTAGATAGATTTATTTGGGTTTGGCTGAGCTGGTGTGAGGTTGTCTCTGGTGTTCCTGCTCGTCCCATCTCTACAAAAGTTGAGTGTCCTGTTTGTTTGTGTTTGTTATATTCCCTGTTTTTTGTATCTGGGCCTGAGACAGAGATTTCCATTCATCCATCTGGGGAGGTATGGGTTGTCTATGGTCCTAACCTTTTTCCAAGGCCTTATAGGGAAATAAGGGTCTAGGTATCCTGCATATGAATATTCCTACCTTCAAGGTCTATTCATATCGATAGGTAGTTAGGGCCCGGATTAAGTTTGTTTAGGAGGTGACCTGTTTCTTCCCTAGTTTCCAGTCCCAGTTACTGTTTCCCTTCCCTCCTGTGTTCAGTGTGGAGTTTTCCCCCCACACTGATCGCGACACAGGGTGAGTGAAAGCGAAGGAAGCGCAAAGATGTGTGTTTGACCGTGCCAGTCACACCTGGCACAACCACTGTAGTATACGAGCACAGTAACCAGGCAGGTGGAAGGTTTTACACAACTTTACTTCAATACTGAAATATATACTGTAAGTCTGGGTTGTGCAGTGACATAAGATCAGTCCGTGCAGATCTCCACAAACCAGTGGCACCGGTCTCCCCTCAGCTCCCAACTGCCCCTCTCAGTGGTATCCATCCCAGATGCTCTCAGTCGATCTCCTGTGGCTGTGTTGTCTCTAACCCTAGTCTTAGTCTACTCATCTCTCTCTAGTTGCCGCTCACCTTGATGACTCTCCTCTCAGGCATCTCTCGTCAATCTTTCCAGACTCTCCTTTCATCACTCTCCATAACAGTTCCTCATAGCCCTTCATCCTGCCAGCACCATGCTCTGCCACCTCCTTTCTACAATGTCTGACTCAGGCTGTCTAAGCATGCTCAGTACACTCAGTCACATATACAGTATCAGTACAGTGATTCCTCAAGATACAGTGGCCTCAGGATACAATATTTTCAACATACAATGGTCTTTTCTGACCCATCATAAGTTGAAACTAGACACAACATACAATATCTCAGACACACATCCAAACCAATTAATGCCACTTCTTTGGTAAAATGTTAGTTGCTAGTTAGCCTCTATTCCATAATGTTATGTTTCTATGTTTCTATGTTTCTATGTAAGGACTTGATTTATCTGTCTTCTGAATATTATCATTATCTGCTTATTTTCCTTAAATCTTCATTTTCTCTTATCTTGGATGACATTTTTAATCAATTACTCAAGTTACAGTGGTTTTAACATGCAATGGTCTGCCTGGAACCAATTAATATTGCAACTTGAGCTTCATTCTACATAGATAGATGCATAATTTAAAACAAACATCCATTCTATATCAAACATAGTAAACAGTGGGATACAGGGTATAGAAATATTAGGACAGGTTGCAGTATATACTACACATGTTTACCCTTCTTCGACACACATAGCCCATACCTGGAATAAAATAAGACTAACACTGATTGGCTATGCCTCAGTTTAGAGGGGCCAGATCCTTCAGTTCATTTTGTGATGTGGAGTACTCTCAAATCACAGTACAGGTAATTATGGTGGTACACGTTCTATATATATATTTATATTTTGGCTGAGACGCATAATGTGGAGTACTCCCCTAATATATATAGGTGGTGGCTGGGGGTCCAAAGGAGGAGTAAATGTAAGAGTGGAAGTGAAGGGGGACCCTAAAGCCCTTTGTCAACTATGTTTTTGAAAATGACACATCCATTGACACCTTCCAATGAAATACGGTACACAGTGTCCACACTTCACAGTTTCCTTCACATCCATGACCTGCACCAGCGCAGAAAAATCTAGATATGACTTTAGGGCACAGAGATACTCTATTTCACACCGGGTGGGACAGTTGCTGAAGTAACCAAGCAATATCCGGCAATAATAATTATATTTGGACATGTGCACAAAGGTAGCTTTGGATGTGGCTCGCGAACATCTCTCAGTGCAGAATGTGGCTCTTGGGATACGTAAGGTTGGGGACCACTGGTCTGGACGGTACTACCATATAACTAACAAAGTGTCTTGACCATGGATCTATCTTAGAGAAATGACAAAGCATGTCAACTAGCTGCTTAAAAGAATCATTTTTCTCAGCAGTATACTCTGCCACTGAAAACATAAAGATAAATACTATAGAAGCCTGAAACTTCTCTACCTTGGTGTAAATGAGAAACCTGGTTCCTACATGATCTAGGACCACATGTGCCATCAAATATGTTGATAGCATGCTGTATGGGGTTAGAATATTAATTGGTTCTATGATGACCATAGTACCCTGAGAATATTGTAACTTGAGACCATAAATCTATGGAAAACTAGTAGCTTCGGTACTCATTCAATAACATTATTTTAAAATAGGATCATTAAAGACATGCAGCTTTTGGAACTTGTAACTGTCAACTTCAGTCTCTTGCACCTGTTGCTGCCCGCCACTACATTCCAGCTCTATGGTTCGCTATGGTTCACTGTCTTCCTACAAGGGTCTTCAAGTCCTGTTAATTCTAGATGGACAAGTTCATGTGAGCCCATGCAGCAAATAACTAGCCTCAGAGACGACATGTCCACAAGCAGCATGTCACTGCTGGGTCACGTGCCGTTTGAGGACATGTCACAACTGGGAATAGATAAGCAAATATATTCAAAACTAATTAAATTGAACCCAAATTTTCCCAAAATATTGGTCAAATCTGATTTGACTACTTGATTTGGAAGAATTAAGCCTGGCATTATCTGTTTTTCAGATCAGAATGCAGGAAAGATGAAGAAGGAGGAGCACATGACACCAGGCAGTATGTGTGTGTACACATATCGGCAGGCATTTGCCGGCAAAAGGCAAATATTCTTTGGCCTATTCAATCTAAAAACATGAAGTTTTGTTATTACCAGTTACCATAGTTATATATGTTGCGGTCAGCTTAAAATTACTAATGCTGTCTTGGTGTTAAAGAGCTTGAAATGAGTTGCCTACAGTCTTGGAGACACCAGGATGTAAACCATATGTTTTAGGGGCAAGTGGAGAACTTTCTATTTGGGTAAATTTTTTTGAGTCTGATTTGAATCAACCAACCAATTCAGCTGAATCAAATGTGAATAGTTTTTCAATAGATACTCTCATTGCTACCGCTGAGGCGCTACTCCATCTGTTTGGAAATTTACAGGACAAGGATTGGAAGACTGCCGAAGAAAGCCAGGGATCCACGGAATGGCAGTAGCAGGTGAGTATCATTTTTTCGACAAGTACAACAGGCTGGAGTTGACAGTTAACAAGTCCCCAAAGTTGGACAAACCTTTTAAAGCTTATATCATTTATATTGTTTTTATAAATCAATAACATAATCGAAGATAAGGAACTTTGTGCTATATCTTCATAGACAGTCCAATATTACAAAAAACACCACTCCTCTCCTCCTGCTTTACTCATTCAGTCTGAATGATAAAATCTGGAAACTGGAGGAAGAGAAGGGAAGGATTATCAGCTGATAGTGGCTGACCCAAAGACATCTATAGGAGAAGGTGGGAAGGAGTAACTGAAGCGAAAGAGAGAAGCAGACACACAGGGGGAGATTTATCAAAAGTGGTGCAAAGGAAAACCTTTCTACAAAGATATACATGTATGCCCTATCTACAAGATAAGGGATAAGCATCTGATTGGCGGGGATCTGTGGGACCCACACCTGGGACCAATACAGTCCATGACAGTCCCACAAAATAGGGGATAAGTTAATAATCTGGGCACAAATCCTTTTAGGCCGAAACAGGCCCAGTCCAGTTTTCTGGGATTTTTTATCTGATGATCTATGCTTAAGATAGGTCATCAGTATCTCAGTATCCGCACCAGGACCCCTGCTGATAAGCTGTTTGAAAGGCATGGGTGCTCACCGTAGAGCTGTGACCTTCTCGTAGCTTTGCATAGGCCATGTGGTATGCTGCGAGCACTGCTGCCCTCTCAAACAGCTAATCAATGGGGGTCCTGGGTATCGGACCCTACTGATCAGATACTGATGACCTATCTTGAAGATACCTCATCAGTAAAAAAATCCCATAAAACCCCTTTAGAGGTTTTAGCTGTTTATTGGTAGCAGACCACGTTTTCTTTTGCAAAAGTACAAAAATAATACAGGTCAATGTCATAGCAACATTTGTAATAAAAAGTCACATTTATCAAAAGTCCTGCAGTACTTTAATAATACTCTAATACTACTAATGTGTAATCAATAATTTTATGACAATCTTTAGATATACCATGAACAATACAACCATGAACATACAATTGCAGTATTACATCTGCTAGTCTTCTTGAGATAATCATCTCCAGGTGAGTTTTACCTGTGCTTACCTTTTTAAAAAAAATAAAAAATTTAATTTCTTTCACGAATATTGGTCTTCCAGAGATACAAATGATTTTTTATAAGCCTTAGAACGGCGACCCATAATTGGCTGAGTGGGAATTTCCTGCATGTAAAGAGACACCAGGAAGTAGAGACCAGCAGGGGACCGGAGGAGCATTTAAAAAAATGTATTTACACCATTCTGAGGGTTTTGAAAATAATTGGTATTGGTTGGAAAACTCCTTTATAGGGTTATCCCAATCTTATAAAGTGATGGATAAGCCATTCCTTTATGATTAGTAGGAAACCCAGAAGTCAGACCTGAAAATGAAATGGTTGCAGCGCTGTGTGCACGGTATTTCCAAGTTTTCTCTCCACAGCGGCAGGGAACAGAGCCATGCTGCCGTTCACTCCACAGTGGGTGGCCAATGGACTGCTGTGCATGGAAGATATATGAAATTGTGGAGATCATACACCCAGTATGCAGCATCTTCATTCTCAGGAATGTGGGGGTCCTATAGGTCGGACTCAACGGATCAGAAAAGTAGGACATATTCCAGGACTTTTTGAAGACAAGAATGCCCCTCTAAGCGTCATCACCTTTTACTGTAAAAGAAAACTTACAAGGTAAACACTTTTTTCCACTCTGGGTTTAGGTTCTTGTAAACGGTGTGTGTCATCAGACGGTCATTGTTCAACTCCACTACACAAAATGGGTCACTTTTACCTGCAGAGAACAAAAGAAAAAGAATTAGTGGCATAAGAGGCATATCCAAATCACCATGTCTAAAAATAACAAGAGAAGTCTAGTATATAAGAGCAAGAGAATATGGTACTTTTTCAATTTGTAATGATTCAAAAATACTATGCGGAGCTAGTGTATGGATATAAGCAAATATGTGGGGAATATTCATCATAGAAGTGACTTAAAGGGGGTGTTCACTCCTTTTATATTGATAGTCGACCCTCAGGATAGGTAATCAGTATCTGATTGGTAGTGGTCCACCTCACTAATCAGCTGTTTGGGAGTAGGTCTGGCACTGGAAGTAGGTGCCGTGACTACACAGACCCATACAGGGTACCCATGTGCTATGCCAGGAGTTAGTAAACCTCCAGGGGGGCATGGAGCGCATATGCTGCTGCGACCCCATTCATAAAGTGTCTACAGCCAGGGAGCGGGGAGTGTAATAAAAATACAAAATCCATGAATAAAGTATATTAGAAAAACTTTTATATTAAAATGTTAGTAAAATGTTTAGATACTCTTAAAGGTAGTGGCATTACCATATACAATACAGCAAAAGAAACCATAAAAAGCATAGAAAACAAAGGATTTTCCACTGTGCTGTCATAATGTTAGCAGATACAGTGACACAACGATTTGCACCATAGGAATCTCCTTCATCCTGGGTGATTCTATACAGTATAACATTTGCTAAGGAGTTCCTTATAGTACATGCTCCATTACTTAGGAAGCATTCAAGCATGGCTCCCAATTTCCCACGAGAAGCAATGTCTAGGTATTTCAGGGGACACATATATAATTTGCTCTTTTGGGGCAAAATGTCCAAGGTCTTTGGTTACTTTAAAACATGACAATTTTCTCGAAAACTGCTGGAGCTGAAACATCAATTATTAAAAGGGAAGATTGAAGAGTGCTGTCTTTAGTTAAATCTTTTTTGGGTAGTTTGAAATACTAGGTTTTGACAATAATAGCAACTTCTTTTTCCTCTCTGTGCAGTTTACCATCTGTTTGATTGGTAGAAAAGAAGCGGATCCTGCTGTGTTTATTGACTCCTCGATGGGTAATTTAAAAGTAAAGTGCAGCATTGCTTTGTACATCTGTAGGGGTGCATTGCTGTGGTACCACCATATTATTGCCAAATCACACAACTAAATCATGCCCTCATGGCCTCGATAAACTGCTAGCCTGCTGCACACAATTTGACATTAGTAGCTACGCGGCATGAGAGCTGTCGTTACGTTCAAGGCGAGGGATATGAAAGTTATTGAAATCTGCAACTTGGCTCCATTAAGATAATATCTAAGACACTCTGCAATTGTATCTTGTCAGTTGTTCAATATGTTACTGATGCAATGTGCGGAGCACGTTGGGATGTGCAATCGATTACACATCTCTCTTTGCAGAAGGTTTGAACCCTTTGATTTGTGGTGGAAGAAGAGCTGCTCAAATGAAGCCGTTTTATAAAATGGTGACTGCAGGGGGCGACGACGAAGAAAGCAAAATCTAATATTAAATTGGAAATCTGTGTATTTGCTAAGTCTACGCTCATTTATTTTGTTTACAAACTGTCATTTGCCTCCAGAATCGTTAAGCCGACGGTTAACTCACTCGCTGCAGTGGGCCTTGGTGGCTGCTGTATTGTAAAGTGCGGCTCGGCTTTTTTTTGGCACTCAAGGAGTCAATTTTTACTGAAAAGGATTATGACTGTGAGCAATATGTTTGAAGCTACTACGCTCCAAAAAAAATGCTAACTTTGAGGGGCAAATAGGGGTCATTTACTAAAGCCAGCGTTTCACATGCCAGTCTTTGTAAAAAAAAAAAAAAAAAAAAAAAACACCGGAGGAAGATCTGATATAACAGTTACTGATAAAGGATTAATAAAGATTCCTGGTTCTCCCTGTCATCCATATTCACAGGGCCCAGCATGTCCTCTTTTGGCTGGGGCTTCATGAACACATCATTTCCTGTGTCATGATTGTCTTATTTCAATAGCTATAAAAGCCTCCTTTTTGTCTACGCATAGACCATAATGATAAGGGGCATGCTTAGCTATTGCAATGAGTCAGTCAGCCCACGTCGCACAGAGGAATGGTCCAATGCAACACAGTTAACGCTGCTCTGTGTTGAGCACTAGTGATGAGCGGGAGGTGCCATATTCGATTTCGCGATATTTCGCGAATATTCGATTGAATATTCGTGTTATATTCGTCGAAATCGAATATTCGTAATTATTCCAATGATCGCGAATAAAAGAATATTCGTATCGTAATATTCTAAACGACGAAGTTAGAGCAATATTAAGAATATACGTAAAAAGTTGAAATCGCGATGCGGTTAATATAACTCGAAGTAATCGCATGGCGATTTCAACTTAGCACTGCTAAGTTGAAATCGCCATGCGATTACTTCGAGTTATATTAACCGCATCGCGATTTCAACTTTTTACGTATATTCTTAATATTGCTCTAACTTCGTCTTTTAGAATATTACGATACGAATATTCTAAAAGACGAAGTTAGCGCAATATTACGAATATTCTAAAAGACGAAGTTAGAGCAATATTACGAAATTTCGTAAAATACCCATATAGATTGTAATTTAGCTAATATGGAATATAGCAGTGCTAAGTTGAAATCGCAATTCAATTATTATAACTTGAATTAATCGAATTGGGATTTCAACGTAATTCTCAAATCCGACAGTACATTCTAGTATATGGAGACGTTCCCATGGTGGGGACGCTCCATGAGCACGGAAGTCGGCAGAAGCGGCAACAGGCACTGACTGGAGCAGCCAGGAAGCCAGGAATCCAAAGGACAGGTAAGAACAACTTTAGGGAAGTGGTAAAGAAAAAAATATAACAATAAAAAATAAAAAAATAAAAAAATATTCGATTTCGCAAATATATAGAACGATATTCTAAATATTCGCAAAATCTCGAAATTGCGATATTCGAGAAAAAAATTCGCAATTCGAATATTCACGCTCAACACTATTGAGCACAAGCCAGAAGTGGGCCTTCTGGGACCAGGGACCACAGCCGACAGTGGGAGGCCGAGGCACCTTCAGATACATTAGTAAGTGCTACATGTCCTATTTGAATCACATTTGAAGGGAGTCTGTCACTTCCAAAATCACTTTCAAAGAAAGCATACTGGCATGTAAGGTAGGTGCCCTGACATATATCCTCTAATCCAGACAAAAGCTTATTTTATTTTTATGCAGATAGGGTCTCTGGGGAGGACTACTGTATTCCAACATCTTAGAGACTGACAACCACACAAGAGGGAGGAATCATTTGGTGGAGCCATGGTGAATCAAATGGAGTGACTCCGCCCATGGTGCACAAAAAACCTTATTTGCATAAAAATGAAATAATTATTTCTTAGGATTAGAGAACCAGAAAGGTATGGTTATGGCAGCAACATTTCACCCATATCTTGCTCACTGGAAGCAGCATTCTCCCTACCTCTCCCCAAAGGCTGCAGCATTTGCCCGTCTTCTCCCCCATTGCCAACAGCTTCTTCCTACTACTCCTCCAATGGCAGCAGTGTCAGCATTCTTCCACTTTCCATTCATTCGCCACTGGGAGAAGCATTCTTACCCTTCCACTTCCTCACCGACAGCTGCATTCCTGGCAGAAGTTTTGACCCCTATGAAACTCTCTACCATTGGCAGCAACATTTCCGCCTTTTCTTTTTCTCACCTCTGTTCCACTGGCTGAGGCATTCCCCCATCTCCTGGTCGTGGCATTCTCCCAATTAGGAGGGTCTGTTCAAATGCATATGGTATATAGACTAACCCGAATAAAAAAACAGCTGAACTCTATGTAATACAAAATGATAGAGGAAAAACTGCATTTCTGAAGGTAAGCTTCAGTGAACTCATTGTCATGTTCAAGAAACCAATTTGAAACGATTGAAGCTTTGTGACATGGTGCATTATCCTGCTGGAAGTAGCCATCAGAGGATGGGTACATGGTGGTCATGAAGGGATGGACATGGTCAGAAACAATGCTCAGGTAGCCCGTGGCATTTAAACGATGGCCAATTGGCACTAAGGGACCTAAAGTGTGCCCAGAAAACATCCCCCACACCATTACACCACCAGCCTGCACAGTGGTAACAAGGCATGATGGATACATGTTCTCATTCTGTTTACGCCAAATTCGGACTCTACCATTTGAATGTCTCAACAGAAATCGAGACTCATCAGACCAGGCAACATTTTTCCAGTCTTCAACAGTCCAATTTTGGTGAGCTTGTGCAAATTGTAGCCTCTTTTTGCTATTTGTAGTGGAGATGAGTGGTACCCGGTGGGGTCTTCTGCAGTTGTAGCCCATCCGCCTCAAGGTTGTGCGTGTTGTGGCTTCACAAATGCTTTGCTGCATACCTCGGTTGTAACGAGTGGTTATTTCGGTCAATGTTGATCTTCTATCGGCTTGAATCAATCGTCCCATTCTCCTCTGACCTCTAGCATCAACAAGGCATTTTCGCCCACAGGACTGCCGCATACTGGATGTTTTTCCCTTTTCACACCATTCTTTGTAAACCCTAGAAATGGTTGTGAGCGAAAATCCCAGTAACTGAGCAGATTGTGAAATACTCAGACTGGCCCGTCTGGCACCAACAACCATGCCACGCTCAAAATTGCTTAAATCACCTTTCTTTCCCATTCTGACATTCAGTTTGGAGTTCAGGAGATTGTCTTGACCAGGACCACAACCCTACATGCATTGAAGCAACTGCCATGTGATTGATTGATTAGATAATCGCATTAATGAGAAATAGAACAGGTGTTCCTAATAATTCTTTAGGTGAGTGTATATGAATAATACATTATGGAGGGCCCCCACCATATTATTTGTCTAGGCCTTGCTAATTATTCATATAATACTTCTGTATGGCAGTTTACTATACCTGTCAATGTAGAGCTGACAGGCAATGATAGGTAGACTCTAACAGATGTGCTAAGTGTCAGAACGGTGGGCTTTGATTACAATTGTGCCATGGGGAAGGGAAGCATGAGAGGGTGTATGGGATTACTGGGGTGACAGAGGGAGTCATGGCATCTCTATATAATACAGATTGTGCCCTTTCCATCTGTTACAGGAAAATGCATGCGCAGTTCTTTCCCTGAGGCTGATGCCAGCACAAGGAAGGAACACTATACCGTCACTGCGCATGCACGAGCTTGCGCATCTCGAAGATTACGGCTATCTATCGTTGATGAAAGGAGGAGACATAGGCGGTGCTGGGCTTCTTCACAGGCGGGCGTGGCTGGGCACAAGTAAGGTTCATACAGCCCCTTGGACACATTAAACACTCATTTACATATCTATAAAATCCTTTTTAAAAGAAATTAAAACCACACAGCCCTATAGGACACATATATTGCGGATATGCTAGCGGCGATCTAGCCGTGCATGTCCGTATCTCTATAGCCCCAAACCTGGTGACAGAATCCCTTTAAATTATTGTTTGACATGTATTGTGCCATTACTGCACTATTGAAGTGTTCACTATATTTCTATCCACACCTTTTTCTTGTACACTTAATAGGAATAAATATGTATGTTTATCAATAAGTTTGTCTTTTGCGAAAATGTTGGCGTGCAGCCTCTGATGACATTACAGTGATAATGACACTTTTTGCATTATCCACCTTTTGTGACTATGTTTAAAGTGGCTCTGCACTTTCAGTAAACTTGTGATATGTCATAGGAACATATCAAAAGTTTAGATTGGTGAGGCAAAAGTAGAAAAAATCCGGATGCAACGTTTCAGCTTTTAGAGCCTTTTTCAAGCATGCTTGAAATAGGCTCTAACAGCCGAAACGTTGCATCTGCATTCAATTTTCACTTGAGGACATGCTGTCTCCATCCTATTTTTTCTACTTTTACTGCTATTATTGGTCTTACGGTATATGTATTATAACTAGAGTTGAGCGAACACCTGGATGTTCGGGTTCGAGAAGTTCGGCCGAACTTCCCGAAAATGTTCGGGTTCGGGATCCGAACCCGATCCGAACTTCGTCCCGAACCCGAACCCCATTGAAGTCAATGGGGACCCGAACTTTTCGGCACTAAAACGGCTGTAAAACAGCCCAGGAAAGGGCTAGAGGGCTGCAAAAGGCAGCAACATGTAGGTAAATCCCCTGCAAACAAATGTGGATAGGGAAATGAATTAAAATAAAAATTAAATAAATAAAAATTAACCAAAATCAATTGGAGAGAGGTCCCATAGCAGAGAATCTGGCTTCCCGTCACCCACCACTGGAACAGTCCATTCTCAGATATTTAGGCCCCGGCACCCAGGCAGAGGAGAGAGGTCCCGAAACAGACAATCTGGCTTCATGTCAGCAGAGAATCAGTCTTCATGTCATAGCAGAGAATCAGGCTTCACGTCAGCCACCAATGCAACAGTCCATTTTCATAAATTTAGGCCCAGCACCCAGGCAGAGGAGAGAGGTCCCGTAACAGACAATCTGGCTTCATGTCAGCAGAGAATCAGTCTTCATGTCATAGCAGAGAATCAGGCTTCACGTCACCCACCACTGTAAGAGTCCATTTTCATAAATTTAGGCCCAGCACCCAGGCAGAGGAGAGAGGTCCCGTAACAGACAATCTGGCTTCATGTCAGCAGAGAATTAGTCTGCATGTCATAGCAGAGAATCAGGCTTCACGTCAGCCACCAATGCAACAGTCCATTGTCAGATATTTAGGCCCAGCACCCAGGCAGGGGAGAGAGGTCCCGTAACAGAGGATCTGGCTTCATGTCAGCAGAGAATCAGTCTTCATATCATAGCAGAGAATCAGGCTTCACGTCACCCACCACTGCAACAGTCCATTTTCATAAATTTAGGCCCAGCACCCAGGCAGAGGAGAGAGGTCCCATAACAGACAATCTGGCTTCATGTCAGCAGAGAATCAGTCTTCATGTCATAGCAGAGAATCAGTCTTCATGTCATAGCAGAGAATCAGGCTTCACGTCACCCACCACTGTAAGAGTCCATTTTCATAAATTTAGGCCCAGCACCCAGGCAGAGGAGAGAGGTCCCGTAACAGAGGATCTGGCTTCATGTCAGCAATGAATCAGTCTGCATGTCATAGCAGAAAATCAGGCTTCACGTCAGCCACCACTGCAACAGTCCATTGTAGGATATTTAGGCCCAGCACCCAGGCAGAGGAGAGAGGTCCCGTAACAGAGGATCTGGCTTCATGTCAGCAGAGAATTAGTCTGCATGTCATAGCAGAGAATCAGGCTTCACGTCACCCAACATTGGAACAGTCCATTGGCATATATTTAGGCCCTGGCACCCAGACAGAGGAGAGGTTCATTCAACTTTGGGTAGCCTCGCAATATAATGGTAAAATTAAAATAAAAATAGGATTGAATGAGGAAGTGCCCTGGAGTCCAATAATATATGGTTAAGGGGAGGTAGTTAATGTCTAATCTGGACAAGGGACGGACAGGTCCTGTGGGATCCATGCCTGGTTCATTTTTATGAACGTCAGCTTGTCCACATTGGCTGTAGACAGGCGGCTGCGTTTGTCTGTAATGACGCCCCCTGCCGTGCTGAATACACGTTCAGACAAAACTCTGGCTGCCGGGCAGGCCAGCACCTCCAAGGTATAAAAGGCTAGCTCTGGCCACGTGGACAATTTAGAGACCCAGAAGTTGAATGGGGCCGAACCATCAGTCAGTACGTGGAGGGGTGTGCACATGTACTGTTCCACCATGTTAGTGAAATGTTGCCTCCTGCTAACACGTTGCGTATCAGGTGGTGGTGCAGTTAGCTGTGGCGTGTTGACAAAAGTTTTCCACATCTCTGCCATGCTAACCCTGCCCTCAGAGGAGCTGGCCGTGACACAGCTGCCTTGGCGACCTCTTGCTCCTCCTCTGCCTTGGCCTTGGGCTTCCACTTGTTCCCCTGTTACATTTGGGAATGCTCTCAGTAGCGCATCTACCAACGTGCGCTTGTACTCGCGCATCTTCCTATCACGCTCCAGTGCAGGAAGTAAGGTGGGCACATTGTCTTTGTAGTGTGGATTCAGCAGGGTGGCAACCCAGTAGTCCGCACAGGTTAAAATGTGGGCAACTCTGCTGTCGTTGCGCAGGCACTGCAGCATGTAGTCGCTCATGTGTGCCAGGCTGCCCAGGGGTAAGGACAAGCTGTCCTCTGTGGGAGGCGTATCGTCATCGTCCTGCCTTTCCCCCCAGCCACGCACCAGTGATGGACCCGAGCTGCGTTGGGTGCCACCCCGCTGTGACCATGCTTCATCCTCATCCTCCTCCACCTCCTCCTCGTTCTCCTCGTCCTCCAGTAGTGGGCCCTGGCTGGCCACATTTGTACCTGGCCTCTGCTGTTGCCAAAAACCTCCCTCTGAGTCACTTCGAAGAGACTGGCCTGAAAGTGCTAAAAATGACCCCTCTTCCTCCTCCTCCTCCTCCTCCTGGGCCACCTCCTCTTCCATCATCGCCCTAAGTGTTTTCTCAAGGAGACATAGAAGTGGTATTGTAACGCTGATAACAGCGTCATCGCCACTGGCCATGTTGGTGGAGTACTCGAAACAGCGCAACAAGGCACACAGGTCTCGCATGGAGGCCCAGTCATTGGTGGTGAAGTGGTGCTGTTCTGTAGTGCGACTGACCCGTGCGTGCTGCAGCTGAAACTCCACTATGGCCTGCTGCTGCTCGCACAGTCTGTCCAGCATGTGCAAGGTGGAGTTCCACCTGGTGGGCACGTCGCATATGAGGCGGTGAGCGGGAAGGCCGAAGTTACGCTGTAGCGCAGACAGGAGAGCAGCAGCAGGATGTGAACGCCGGAAGCGCGAACAGATGGCCCGCACTTTATGCAGCAGCTCTGACATGTCGGGGTAGTTGTGAATGAACTTCTGCACCACCAAATTCAGCACATGCGCCAAGCAAGGGATGTGCGTCAAATTGGCTAGTCCCAGAGCTGCAACGAGATTTCGCCCATTATCACACACCACCAGGCCGGGCTTGAGGCTCACCGGCAGCAACCACTCGTCGGTCTGTTGTTCTATACCCCGCCACAACTCCTGTGCGGTGTGGGGCCTGTCCCCCAAACATATGAGTTTCAGAATCGCCTGCTGACGTTTACCCCGGGCTGTGCTGAAGTTGGTGGTGAAGGTGTGTGGCTGACTGGATGAGCAGGTGGAAGAAGAGGAGGAGGAAGCCGAGAAGGAGGAGGTGGCAACAGGAGGCAAAGAATGTTGCCCTGCGATCCTTGGCGGCGGAAGGACGTGCGCCAAACAGTTCTCCGCCTGGGGCCCAGCTGCCACTACATTTACCCAGTGTGCAGTTAGGGAGATATAGCGTCCCTGGCCGTGCTTACTGGTCCACGTATCTGTGGTTAGGTGGACCTTGCTACAGATGGCGTTGCGCAGTGCACACTTGATTTTATCGGATACTTGGTTGTGCAGGGAAGGCACGGCTCTCTTGGAGAAGTAGTGGCGGCTGGGAACAACATACTGTGGGACAGCAAGCGACATGAGCTGTTTGAAGCTGTCTGTGTCCACCAGCCTAAATGACAGCATTTCATAGGCCAGTAGTTTAGAAATGCTGGCATTCAGGGCCAGGGATCGAGGGTGGCTAGGTGGGAATTTACGCTTTCTCTCAAATGTTTGTGAGATGGAGAGCTGAACGCTGCCGTGTGACATGGTTGAGACGCTTGGTGATGGAGGTGGTGGTGGTGTTGGTGGTACATCCCCTGTTTGCTGGGCGGCAGGTGCCAACGTTCCTCCAGAGGCGGAGGAAGAGGCCGAGGCGGCAGCAGCAGAAGAGGCCGAGGCAGCAGCAGCAGAAGAGGTAGCAGCGGGAGCCTGAGTGACTTCCTTGGTTTTAAGGTGTTTACTCCACTGCAGTTCATGCTTTGCATGCAGGTGCCTGGTCATGCAGGTTGTGCTCAGGTTCAGAACGTTAATGCCTCGCTTCAGGCTCTGATGGCAAAGCGTGCAAACCACTCGGGTCTTGTCGTCAGCACATTGTTTGAAGAAGTGCCATGCCAGGGAACTCCTTGAAGCTGCCTTTGGGGTGCTCGGTCCCAGATGGCGGCGGTCAGTAGCAGGCGGAGTCTCTTGGCGGCGGGTGTTCTGCTTTTGCCCACTGCTCCCTCTTTTGCTACGCTGTTGGCTCGGTCTCACCACTGCCTCTTCCTCCGAACTGTGAAAGTCAGTGGCACGACCTTCATTCCATGTGGGGTCTAGGACCTCATCGTCCCCTGCATCGTCTTCCACCCAGTCTTGATCCCTGACCTCCTGTTCAGTCTGCACACTGCAGAAAGACGCAGCAGTTGGCACCTGTGTTTCGTCATCATCAGAGACATGCTGAGGTGGTATTCCCATGTCCTCATCATCAGGAAACATAAGTGGTTGTGCGTCAGTGCAGTCTATGTCTTCCACCGCTGGGGAAGGGCTAGGTGGATGCCCTTGGGAAACCCTGCCAGCAGAGTCTTCAAACAGCATAAGAGAAAGCTGCATAACTTGAGGCTCAGACAGTTTCCCTGATATGCATGGGGGTGATGTGACAGACTGATGGGGTTGGTTTTCAGGCGCCATCTGTGCGCTTTCTGCAGAAGACTGGGTGGGAGATAATGTGAACGTGCTGGATCCACTGTCGGCCACCCAATTGACTAATGCCTGTACCTGCTCAGGCCTTACCATCCTTAGAACGGCATTGGGCCCCACCATATATCGCTGTAAATTCTGGCGGCTACTGGGACCTGAGGTAGTTGGTACACTAGGACGTGTGGATGTGGCAGAACGGCCACGTCCTCTCCCAGCACCAGAGGGTCCACTAACACCACCACGACCATGTCCACGTCCGCGTCCCTTACTAGATGTTTTCCTCATTGTTATGGTTCACCACAACAACAAAAATATTATTTGGCCCAATGTATTGTATTCAAATTCAGCGGGATATAAATTTGAGGCCTAGTATTTAGGCGCTGGGTGACCGGTATGGATTTAGTGACAGAATTAGACTTGGAAATGCACAGTAGCGTGTGTGTGAAGTTATTCTGAATGACCCTATGTGCACCTTGAATATTATATACCCTTTTAGGGATAGATTTCAAATAGCTCTGATATAGCAGAAACCACTAAATTATGAAATTGCTAAATTGGGAATTGTATTTCAACCCTGAACAAAAAATGTGCTTTAACAGACACTAAATAACTTGCCCAGCCACAACAGTACAGCGGTAACGACAGATTTAGCGGGATATAAATTTGAGGCCTAGTATTTAGGCGCTGGATGACCGGTATGGATTTAGTGACAGAATTAGACTGGGATATGGCCAAAAAATAACCACACTATTGCTGGTTAAATGCACTTGGTGTGACAGCTTGACCAACCACACTACTGAGGGTTAAATGCACTTGGTGACGGGCGCAGCTTGCCCCTGATGTAGTATATGGCCAAAAAATGAACAGACTATTGCTGGTTAAATGCATTTGGTGTGACAGCTTGACCAACCACACTACTGAGGGTTAAATGCACTTGGTGACGGGCGCAGCTTGCCCCTGATGTAGTATATGGCCAAAAAATGAACAGACTATTGCTGGTTAAATGCACTTGGTGTGACAGCTTGACCAACCACACTACTGAGGGTTAAATGCACTTGGTGACGGGCGCAGCTTGCCCCTGATGTAGTATATGGCCAAAAAATGAACAGACTATTGCTGGTTAAATGCACTTGGTGTGACAGCTTGACCAACCACACTACTGAGGGTTAAATGCACTTGGTGACGGGCGCAGCTTGCCCCTGATGTAGTATATGGCCAAAAAATTAACAGACTATTGCTGGTTAAATGCACTTGGTGTGACAGCTTCACCCTGATGTTGGCTTTAGCCAAAAAACAACCACACCATTGAGGGTTAAATGCACTTGGTCGCAGCTTGGATGCACTTGGTCGCAGCACCGCACAAGACACAAAATGGCCGCCGATCACCCTAGAAAAAAGTGACTGACAAACGGTCTGGGCAGCCTAAAAACAGTGAGCAATTGAATTTCAGCAGCTCAATGATGCACAGCTGCAGATCGATCGATTAATCAAGTCCTTTGGAGGAGTTAATCTGCCTAATCTCGCCCTACTGTCGCAGCCGCAACCTCTCCCTACGCTAATCAGAGCAGAGTGACGGGCGGCGCTATGTGACTCCAGCTTAAATAGAGGCTGGGTCACATGGTGCTCTGGCCAATCACAGCCATGCCAATAGTAGGCATGGCTGTGACGGCCTCTTGGGGCAAGTAGTATGACGCTTGTTGATTGGCTGCTTTGCAGCCTTTCAAAAAGCGCCAAGAAAGCATCACAAAAGCGCCAAGAAAGCGACGAACACGGAACCCGGACTTTTACGAAAATGTCCGGGTTCGGGTCCGTGTCAGGGACACCCCAAAATTCGGTACGAACCCGAAGTATACAGTTCGAGTTCGCTCATCCCTAATTATAACCACATATTGCGGTGGTAATAGAAAAATTAATAGAACATGAATAGAGAAGAGCGAACTTCTTGAAATTTGTTTCATGTTCAATCTGAAAGAATCAGTTGGAAGATTCGATATTAATTGAAAGTTTTCAGATTGATCTGAAAAGTTGTATATGACACCAAGATAGCATTAGTAATGACAGTGACACTAACATATATGAATATGGGTAAATCGATGGGAGCTGGTGGTAACAATCAGTCTGTATAATAATGCAACTTACAATGTGTCCTTCTTGCCTTTGTTATGTGAACAAGGGCCACAATGACCAAATGGCTTCTGGAAATACTATGGGAGCTTATGATGAAGTGGAGAACCGCACTCTATTCGATAGGCTCTGGTGCCAATCAAGGGCTGAGAGCAGCCAATTTACAGTACATATAGTGACATTGAGGGACACAGATTTTCAGTATTGCAATTCTAAGTATTTATTTAGTTTCACAGTAGTTTCATCCAATTGCCCAATATTTGTTTCCAAGGTACAAACAGAATTTCTAGACCGGACGTTTCGGTCACATTAGACCATCAGCGGTCACATTTTACCTGCAATAATATACAATAAAGGAAACGAGCTGGAATAGAAACACTGAAGAAATTATGGTATATACATTCAATAATATAGAAATATAACAATCCAAAATGTTGCTAGATATAGAAGGGATACGACACAATGGCAAATCCACAGACACAATGGACGGGAGCTACATTAAGGCTTAATCCGGATTTTAGGTAATTTATAAAGTACTCATATAGATTCGTACTTGTTAGGTGAAAATTATGTTGGTAAGTTCACGTATATATAGAGGAGAATGACGGATATACAGTCAGGTCCATAAATATTGGGACATCAACACAATTCTAAACTTTATGGGCTGTATACACCACCACAATGGATTTGAAATGAAACAAACAAGATGTGCTTTAACTGCCGACCGTCTGCTTTAATTTGAGGGTATTTACATCCAAATCAGGTGAACGGTGTAGGAATTAAAACAGTTTGCATATGTGCCTCCTACTTGTTAAGGGACCAAAAGTAATGTGACAATTGGCTTCTCAGCTGTTCCATGGCCAGGTGTGTGTTATTCCCTCATTATCCCAATTACAATGAGCAGATAAAAGGTTCAGAGTTAATTTCAAGTGTGCTATTTGCATTTGGAATCTGTTGCTGTCAACTTTCAAGATGAGATCCAAAGGGCTGTCACTATCAGTGAGGCAAGCCATTATTAGGCTGAAAAACACAACAAACCCATCAGAGAGATAGCAAAAATATTGGGCGTGGCCAAAACAACTGTTTGGAAAATTTTTAAAAAGAAGTAACGCACCAGTGAGCTCAGATACATCAAAAGACCCGGAAGATCACAGAAAACAACTGTGGTGGATGACCGAAGAATTCCTTCCCTGGTGAAGAAAACACCCTTCACAACAGTTGGCCAGATCAAGAACACTCTTCAGGAGGTAGGTGTATGTGTGCCAAAGCCAACAATCTAGAGAAGACTTCACCAAAGTGAATACAGAGGGTTCACCACAAGATGTAAACCATTGGTGAGCCTCAAAAACAGGAAGGCCAGATTAGAGTTTGCCAAACGACATCTAAAAAAGCCTTCGCAGTTCTGGAACAACATCCTATGGACAGATGAGACCAAGATCAACTTGTACCAGAGTGATGGGAAGAGAAGAGTATGGAGAAGGAAAGGAACTGCTCATGATCCTAACCATACCACCTCATCAGTGAAGCATGGTGGTGTTAGTGTCATGGCGTGGGCATGTATGGCTGCCAATGGAACTGGTTCTCTTGTATTTATTAATGATGTGACTGCTGACAAAAGCAGCAGGATGAATTCTGAAGTGTTTCGGGCAATATTATCTGCTCATATTCAGCCAAATGCTTCATAACTTATTGGACGGAGCTTCACAGTGCAGATAAACAATGAGCCAAAGCATACTGCAAAAGCAACCAAAGAGTTTTTTAAGGCAAAGACGTGGAAAGTTATGCAATGGCCAAGTCAATCACCTGACCTGAATCCTATTGAGCATACATTTCACTTGCTGAAGACAAAACTGAAGGGAAAGTGCCCTGATAACAAGCAGTAACTGAAGACAGTTTCAGTAGAGGCCTGGCAGAGCATCACCAGGGATGAAACCCAGTGTCTGGTGATGTCTATGAGTTCCAGACTTCAGGCTGTAATTGACTGCAAAGGATTTGCAACCAAGTTTAAAAAGTGAAAGTTTGATTTATGATTATTATTCTGTCCCATTCCTTTTGGTCCCTTAACAAGTGGGAGGCACATATGCAAACTGTTGTAATTCCTACACCGTTCACCTGATTTGGATGTAAATAGCCTCAAATTAAAGCTGACAGTCTGCAGTTACAGCACATCTTGTTAGTTTCATTTCAAATCAATTGTGGTGGTGTATAGAGCCAAACATTGTAGAATTGTGTCAATGTCCCAATATTTATGGACCTGGCTGTATGTAATTAGCAAACATCACACAATAGATCTCATTGTTCTAAATATTGGGCACCTGTATAAGTATGCATGTGGTCCATACTGATCATATACTAATAGCAGACAGTATATCATCCATGTTTATACATTAATAAAAAAAAGTCACATTCGCGATTTAAACCGTTAGGTGAAAGTGTCCCTAATTTATGAATCCAGAATGCCTCCCGTTGTCTTAGGAGGAGTGTCCGATTGCTTCCTTTCCTGGGTGAATCAATTTGTTCCAAAATTTGTCCCAGGCACCACGTGACTTCCGGTCGCATGACCGGAACTACCAGGAGCCCGTACATTTAAACCCTGATAGGCGCAATTTGGACGCCGCATATCCAAGCCCTGAGACCCATTCTTCCTTCCAGAACAGGTAGAGATCGACTAATATTTAGCTTTTTACAGGTGTCTAGCGGGTCCAGCGTCCTCTACATGTGACATGCTGCATTGAGCGGTCCCCACTTGTGGGCAACAGTATAACATTTTATGTTAACCAGCATGAATAGATACAGTGGGATGCGAAAGTTTGGGCAACCTTGTTAATCGTCATGATTTATCTGTATAAAATCGTTGGTTGTTACAATAAAGAATGTCAGTTAAATATATCATATAAGAGACACACACAATGATATTTGAGAAGTGAAATGAAGTTTATTGGATTTACAGAAAGTGTGCTATAATTGTTTAAACAAAATTAGGCAGGTGCATAAATTTGGGCACCACAAAATAGAAATTAAATCAATATTTAGTAGATCCTCCTTTTGCAGAAATTACAGCCTCTAAACGCTTTCTGTAGGTTCCAATGAGAGTCTGGATTCTGGTTGAAGGTATTTTGGACCATTCCTCTTTACAAAACATCTTTAGTTCATTCAGGTTTGATGGCTTCCGAGCATGGACAGCTCTCTTTAAGTCACACCACAGATTTTCAATTTTTTTCAGGTCTGGGGACTGTTATGGCCATTCCAGAAGGTTGTACTTGTTCCTCTGCATAAATGCCTTAGTGGGGTTTGAGCAGTGTTTAGGGTCGTTGTCTTGTTGAAAGATCCAGCCCCGGCGCAGCTTCAGCTTTGTCGCCGATTCCTGGACATTGGTCTCCAGAATCTGCTGATACTGAGTGGAATCCATGCGTCCCTCAACTTTGACAAGATTCCTAGTCCCTGCACTGGCCACACAGCCCCACAGCATTATGGAACCACCACCATATTTTACTGTAGGTAGCAGGTGTTTTTCTTGGAATGCTGTGTTCTTTTTCCTCCATGCATAACGCCACTTGTTATGGCCAAATAACTCAATTTTAGTTTTATCAGTCCACAGCACCTTATCCCAAAATGAAGCTGGCTTGTCCAAATGTGCTTTAGCCCACCTCAAGCGGCACTTTTTGTGCTGTGGGCGGAGAAAAGGCTTCCTCTGCATCACTCTCGCATACAGCATCTCCTTGTGTAAAGTGCGCCAAATGGTTGAACGATGCACAGTGACTCCATCTGCAGCAAGATGATGTTGTAGGTCTTTGGTGCTGGTCTGTGGGTTGACTCTGACTGTTCTCACCATTCGTCGCTTCTGTCTATCTGAGATTTTTCTTGGTCTGCCACTTCGAGCCTTAACTTGAACTGAGCCTGTGGTCTTCCATTTCCTCAATATGCTCCTAACTGTGGAAACAGACAGCTGAAATCTCTGAGGCAGCTTTCTGTATCCTTCCCCTAAACCATGATGGTGAACAATCTTTGTCTTCAGGTCATTTGACAGTTGTTTTGAGACCCCCATGTTGCTACTCTTCAGAGAAAATTAAAAGAGGAGGGAAACTTACAATTGACCCCCTTAAATACTCTCTCATAATTGGATTCACCTGCGTATGTAGGTCAGGGGTCACTGACCTTACCAAGCCAATTTGAGTTCCAATAATTAGTTCTAAAGGTTTTGGAATCAATAAAATGACAACAGTGCCCAAATGTATGCACCTGCCTAATTTTGTTTAAAGGGCTTCTGTGACCCCACTAAACTCTTTTTTTTTTTTGGGGGGGGGGGGGTAATCCCTATACTGCGATATATCTATACATTATGTTATTAATCATTTTTGTTCTGTAGATAAGACAAAAAACGTACTTTTATAATATGCTAATTACCTGTCTACCAGCAAGTAGGGCGTCTACTTGCTGGTAGCAGCCGCAAAAAAAAAAACGCCCCCTCCTCCTGTTGATTGACAGGGCCAGCCGCGATCTCCTCCTCCGGCTGGCCCTGTCTGCATTTCAAAAATCACGTGCCTGTCTTGATCCGGCGCAGGCGCTCTGAGAGAAGGAGGCTCGCCTCCATAGCACTCCCTCAGTGCGCCTGTGCCGATGACATCACCGAAAGAGAAGACGTCATCGGCGCAGGCGCACTGAGGGAGTGCTGAGGAGGCGAGCCTCCTTCTCTCAGAGCGCCTGCACCGAATCAAGACAGGCGCACGATTTTTGAAATGCAGACAGGGCCAGCCGGAGGAGGAGATTGCGGCTGGCCCTGTCAATCAACAGGAGGAGGGGGCGTTTTTATGCGGCTGCTACCAGCAAGTAGACGCCCTACTTGCTGGTAGACAGGTAATTAGCATATTATAAAAGTAAGTTTTTTGCCTTATCTACAGAACGAAAATGATTAATAACATAATATATACATATATCGCAGGATAGGGATTATAAGTACCCCCCAAAAAAAAGAGTTTAGTGGGGTGACAGAAGCCCTTTAACCAATTATAGCACACTTTGTAAATCCAATAAACTTCATTTCACTTCTCAAATATCACTGTGTGTGTCTCCTATATGATATATTTAACTGACATTTTTTATCGTAACAACCAACGATTTATACAGGAAAATCAAGACGATTAACAAGGTTGCCCAAACTTTTGCATCCCACTGTAGAGTATTTGCATCCAGCAGCTTCCAGATATTTTGCGATCCTATGCATTGAACATTTCCTCTTGATGTACTGTACCTAGCATGTATTGAGATGTATTCAGCAGCTCCCAGACAAATTTGGGATCCTGCACATAGAGCATTTTTCCTTGATGTACTCAGCATGTATTAATAGGATGTATGTATTCAGAAACTCCCAGACAAGGTACCTAACATGTATTAATAGAATATATTGAGGCATTTCTCCTGAATATACTGTCTGCTATTAGCATATGATCAGTTTGGACCGCATGCATACTTATACAGGTGCCCAATATTTAGAACAATGAGATCTATTGTGTTATGTTTGCTAATTACATATATCCTGCATTATCCTCTATATACTTACCTTCCTAATTTTCACCTAACAAGTCCGAACCTATATGAGTACTTTATAAATTACATAAAATCCGGATTAAGCCTTAATGTAGTTCCCGTCTATTGTGTCTGTGGATTTGCCATTTGCCATTGTGTCGTATCCCTTGTATATCTAGCAACATTTTGGATTGTTATATTTCTATATTATTGAATGTACGGTGGTATATACCATAATTTCTTCAGTGTTTCTACTCCAGCTCATTTCCTTTATTGTATATTATTGCAGCTAAAATGTGACTGCTAATGAAGGTCTAATGTGAAATTCTAGTCTAGAAATTCTGTTTGTATCTTGGAAACAAATATTGGGCAATTGGATGAAATTACTGTGAAACTAAATAAATACTTTGAACTGCAATACTGAAAATCTGTGTGCCTCAATTTCACTATATGTACTATGGGAGCTTAGGCTGGACCGCCACCTTTTTACTGCGGCCCAGTCTAAGCTCTTCACTGAAAGACTGTATAATAACAGCTGGGCTCCTAGTCTAACAGCCCGTACTCGCAAGAGCGCCATTTTGGGCTGTTCAAGCTCTTACATGCCACGGGCAATGGCACCTGCCGCATGTGAGTGGTGTAAGAAGGTAGAAGGAATCATCGTGGATGATAGGTATGTGTCACTGAGGTTCCTGGCCTCGGTGGAGTAAAAGCCAGTTTTCATGTGTCAGCAGCAGTTGCT
The DNA here is from genome assembly GCF_014858855.1 of Bufo gargarizans. Classification (NCBI taxonomy): domain Eukaryota; kingdom Metazoa; phylum Chordata; class Amphibia; order Anura; family Bufonidae; genus Bufo; species Bufo gargarizans. The sequence continues at coordinate 638,272,073 of NC_058080.1, read as the reverse complement.
GTTCGACACTTTGCTATTTAGTATGGCTGTAAATAGCTGATCCAGGACGGCTCTTACTGGGAATAGTCAAAGTGCTGGGTGGGTGACTACTCCCCAAGTTCCAGGCCGGGTTTTGTCAGGCCTATAAAAAAACATCCAGCAGTGTCAGGTGTGGGGATTTATCTCTCTCTGACATTGGAGCTCTGGCAATCTCTGTACCGGGATCTGAGCCTTGTGCCAGGCTGGAGGCCTGAATCCAGGAGGACTGCTCTGTTCTGGGCTTTGCCAGTCGGGTGTAGATTAACACCCAGGACAAAAGTTGACTGTTTTGCTTTTATGAGCTATCTGGGTGTGAACTAAAACCAATACTGCAAATGAACTGTCGTACTGTGTACTTGCAACAAGTGTGAATAAACGCTGAAGTTTTTGAGTTATAAACTGGTCTTTGCCTCTATACTGCGTCCGCTTGTCCTGACTACTAGAGTGAGTCCCCACAGTGGTTACAGAGGTAATGGACTTCATCTGTCTCCGTTCAGCAGCCCACAATTCAGATTGCAGGGTGCTGATGTCAGTGTAGGCCTGCCTCCAGTGTTTCCCAGCAGGCTGCACCTATCTGCTGGTAAATGCCAGTATAGCACTGACATTAAAATACAATGCACTGTATAAAGAGTGTATTGTATTTTAGAAGTGAGCAAAATATTGCCTATTATAGTCCCCTTGTACTAAATGGTAAAAAAATAAATAAATACAAAACTTCAAATAAAAGCATACTTTTTTCTATTGAGAAAATGCTTTTAAATGGAAAAAATAGCAAAAATAAAACCTCCTCCACATCTTTGGTGTCACTAGAAAAAAGGCGACTGAGGAGAGATTTAATTAATATGTATAAATATATCAGGGGTCAGTACAGAGATCTATTCCATCATCTATTTATCCCCAGGACTGTGACTGTGACGAGGGGACATCCTCTGTGTCTGGAGGAAAGAAGGTTTGTACACAAACATAGAAGAGGATTCTTTATGGTAAGAGCAGTGAGACTATGGAACTCTCTGCCTGAGGAGGTGGTGATGGTGAGTACAATAATAGAAGTCAAGAGGGGCCTGGATGTACACCATTGTTTTTCTTGTGAAATTCCCAATAAGTTTGATGTGTCACATGACCCTCTTCCTATTGAAAAAACAAAAGTTGGATTCAAAATAGCTGACTTCAAAATGGCCGCCATGGTCACCACCCATCTTGAAAAGTTTCCCCCTCACATATACTAATGTTCCACAAACAGGAAGTTAATATCACCAACCATTCCCATTTTATTAAAGTGTATCCATATAAATGGCCCACCCTGTATTTCTGGAGTGTAATAATATTACAGGCTATAGCTACTAGAGAGGGGTCGTTGATCCAGGGAGTTATTCTGATTGCCTGATTGGAGTCGGGAAGGAATTTTTATTCCCCTAAAGTGGGGAAAATTGGCTTCTACCTCACAGTTTTTTTTTTTGCCTTCCTCTGGATCAAAAAGGATGACAGGCCGAACTCATTGGACAAATGTTTTTTTTCGGCCTTATGTACTATGTTACCTCATTCTTAATGACCCACTCTATGCAATTATTATGTAATATATCCTGAATGGTGAATGCTGTAACAAAATGCCAGAATTTTTTTGCTTCTTCACCACCAAAAGAAATGGAATAAAAAGCGATCAAAATATCCGGCAAATATCAAGCCCTAACCAAGCATTGCAGAAAGAAAACTAAGAAATGTATGGGTCTTGGCATGCAGCAATGCAAAAACATTTTCTTCTTTATAAAAAAAAATGTTTTTTATTGACCAAAAATTCTGAAACATAAAAAAAAATTACATATATGTATTTGGTATCGCTATATTCGTACTAACCTAGAAAATAAAGTTATCATGTTTGTTATTCCAAAAAATGAATGCCACAAAGTTTATAATGTAAAACCTCAGTGGCAGTATTGCAGTTTTTTTTTCCTATTTCCCTCCCAGAAATAGTTAATAAAAGTTCATTAGTAAGTTATGTGTAACCCCAAATAGCACCATAAAAAACTACAACTTGTCCTGCAAATAAGCCTTAAACTACAGCTACATAGATGGAACAATAAAAAAGTTCTTGGTTACTTTTACACAAACAAATCCATACGATCTAATAAGTAAATGAATGTATTACCATAAAACTGCATGAGTGTATTTATTTGTGCTACCCGATCCAATGCATGTATTACACTAAATGCAGTCCTTATTTTCTAACTTGCACAATGTTTCGATGAGAACATGTTATTTAGCTTCTGTTTAAATATCTGTATAAATTTACAAATGTTACAAAGAGCTGACCTTTTATAGATGAAGAGAACATCAATGTCACATTACCAGGTTGTTCATCATGCATGTTACCTGACCTTATCATCTGAGCTACTAGACATCAGGACCGCAATTAATCCGCTGTCTTTTGTCATAATACTGTCACACACTTAGGATACAGCTTAATACATATTTTCAACATTCAGTGAATTTGCACAAGACAAACAAGGTATAGTAAAGGCCAAATTATGATGTAAATGTGATTAGGTTCTTATCTGACACACAAGTCCAGTGTTGTTATGCCACATCAATGTAATGGATTATGGTTCTATATCTGAACCGTATGATTACCAATTATAAAAAGTGAACACTAACTTACACTTTAAAAATAAATTATCTGTAGCAAGTGATTCCCAAGAACAGATTCTATTTTCATTAGGTACAGTGCATCCATGAAGCTGACGAATATAAATGGGATAAAATGTGGTTTATAATACATCTACATAGATGCAACTGGTAGACACTCTGTATGTAACCATATTGAGTCAGATTTACAAATGTTGTTGCTGCTATCCCTGTCTAATATTGTAACCAGGTGTCTCTTAGCCTCATTTATCATTCAGCTAAAAATTTCTGAGGGTGCATCTAAAAAAATATATATAGCAAAGCAATGTATGACCGTTTTTCAATTTTAGACCAGCTCTGTGGTGGTGCCAAAATTGAGGGAAAAACCTTTAATAAGTATGTCTACGAGCCAAACAGCAGCTGGCCACATCCATACTTGAAGTCAAGAAAAAAAAACGATTGGAGAGCCAGGCGCAAGAGGTCATTCTTTTTGATAACGGACAGGTGGTGGGATTTGTGTGCAGCAAAAGACTTGGAGGAAGAAGGATACAAAGCAATAATTAGCATGTGGTTGAAACTGAAATAAACATGTTTTTTTCTGCATTTACACATCAGCAAAACTGTGAAAGAACACCCCTTAGGGCAACGTGAAAGGATTGTTAAAGGGGTTGTCCCATTACAACTTATCTCCTAGCCCCACAGCAATCACTCTAATGGAGGGCCCTTGCTCCTCTGTTTGAAAAGAACTGCAGACATACATGCACGCTTCTTCTCCATTCCACTCTATGGGACTACTAGAGATAGCCAAGTGCAGTGCCCCAGCGAATCACCGCTAAAAAGCTAATTTGGTGCTAAAAGAGTTAATGCCTTGTTTTATGCTTTGTAGTTGCACAGCTTGTTTACTGTGCTGGGGAAGGGCTTGTCCTTCCCTCTCTGAGAGAGGAGCTGAGTAGTCTGATTGCATCAGCCAGTGAGTCTGGCCTACGCTGCTGAAGTGAGTGAAGCTGCATGGGTCTGTGCAGTGAGGCTTCCTATCAGGATCCTCCATTCCTCTATACTGAGGATAAGTGCCAAACTCCTGAGAGGAAGAGCCATTTTCTACAGAAGGTAATGGAAACTGAAAAAGGAACAGAAGTTATTCTGTTGCAAAAGGGGGCCGCCCTATGGTTGCATTGGGAAGATTGTACAGTGAACTTAAAGAGAGACTCAGACTACTACTACCATCATAGCTGCTGCCTATATAAAGCCATAGGGAAAAGTAAGTTCTGTGTTATATCTCAGGACTGTGCCTCTTGCTGCTGTCTGTACTGCAACTCTTAGCATCCTCAGTAAACAAACTGAAAAGAAGCTACATCTAACCTCCGGCCTTGCACCCTTCCAAAAATCCACCATGTAGGAGACCCCAAGGAGTAAAGAGTCCAGGGAGTGTGCCAAGGGAAGAAAGGGTGTTCCGTCCTTTCATTGCATGTCCCAGGAAGTGCAATAGGGAAGACTGTCTCCGTGAACTGCACTACTACTACCGTCACAGCTACGGCCAACCCTCCGATCCTTGCCTCCCCTCCAGGTCGCTGCACAAGTAGAATCCATCTTTTGCAGCCCAAACGAGATGAATTGCAGTGTGCATGTCTGTCCACCGTTCCATTCAAACAGGGAAACACAGGTCGCTTCTTGTAATTGATGAGGGCCCCTTTAGTTGGACAGCCTCCAATCAGACATGTATCCTGTCTATAGTAGACAAGTTGTAATGGGACATCCCCTTTAAGGCAATAAGAACGATTTGTAGGACAATGTTTTTCTGACAGTTTCCCTTTAATTATGGTGCAAATTATGCAAAATAATAGGCGCAGACACAAAAAAAGACTGACACACATCCCAGTTAAAGCAGGACATACTTCTGAGAGCTGTCAGGTGAGCATGTATGTGTTTTCAATGGGGAGAAGGAGTAAACTGCTGTCAGAGTAATCTGGCAGTGGTTAATCTCTGCGGATGACAAAAGGATTGAGCATGTTGAAATCCAACAGACCGACTCTTCATTCCTTCAACATCTGCCATCAAGGAAGATTCAGGAGGTCCCTAGACAAACTCCCCATACAAATGAAATTGGCAGATTTGACAGATATCTAATGTGTATGATCAGCCTTACTTCCGAAGCTTGGTACACACCACCAAATTAGTAGGGGCTGCTAGTGAATATGGCATAAAGTCACATACTGTGTGTGCCTGACATTCTTTGGTAACCCTAGCTTAGGGTACTTTCACACTTGCGGCAGATGAATCCGGCAGGCAGTTCCATCGCCGGAACTGCCTGTCGGATCCATCAAAACGTATGCCAACTGATGGCATTTTAAGACTGATCAGGATCCTGATTCATCTTAAAAATGCATTGAAATGCCGGATCCGTCTTTCTGGTATCATCTGGAAAAACGGATCTGGCATTTATTTTCTTCACTTTTTTTTTTTGGTCTGCGCATTCGCAGACTGGAAGGACGGATCCAGCACTAATACATTCCTATGTAAAAAAAATGCCTGCAAGTGTTCCGTTTTTTTGCCGGAGATAAAACCGTAGCATGCTGCAGTATTATCTCCTTCCTGATCAGTCAAAAAGACTGAACTGAAGACATCCTGAACGGATTGCTCTTCATTCAGAATGCATGGGGATAAAACTGATCAGTTCTTTTCTGGTATAGAGCCCCTAGGACGGAACTCAATGCCGGAAAAGAAAAACGCTAGTGTGAAAGTACCTTAGACCACAAGTTTGACAGAAAGTCAATATTCGCCTTCTGCATTTCTGTGATATAGAAGTAACATAATGTCCAATAAATTCTAAACAAAATATGGATGAAATGTTATAACAAGCAAAGATAAATTAATTTCCACCAGAGTCACACAAATAATTAAAGACTATCCAGCTATTATAGTTTTTCTTTATGATACCGACATATCATGGGCAATCAGGCAGGTCCTCAGCTTGAAATGCTGCACAAATGATCCAGAAAAAAAACACAGGGTTCAGGGGTCTCTCATTTTTAGCTCTATTGCAAAGCTTAGCACAAAAATTATCCTAATTAATCTTCTCCCAGTGTGTTTCCATTCTCTCTCACTAATTGCACTCTTGTGCTCTTTATCATTAAGGCGCTCTGCATCTTCATGTCTATGAAGATGAACACAGTTATCTCTATACGCCACGGCTTGTAGACCTTTTTCATTCCTTCTGTTGAATTTATCTCTTATTTTTTAACCTCATTATCTTACAAACCCCATCTTCAATAGCGCAGCACATCTTTAAACTTACCAAGCCTCTCTTATTAAGACCTGTAAGCTGTCATGTGTTTATAGCCAGGGAGACTTACTGTAGCAGAGGGTGGCAGAACTGTATATTTTGTAGAGATCTGGTCATTGATAAATGTAATACCATAGTTAAAAATATATATCTCTTCAGCAAGTTCCTAGCGCTTGATCAGGGAGCATGGTGTTAGTGCTTGTCAGAAAGTACAACATCTAAGGTCTAAGAGATGACAAGTCTCAATGCCCTAACAGCCGCAATTGCATAAAGAATATATAATTGCAATTTTTTAAGTATTTTTGTTTCAGCTTTCTTTATTAGGTGTTTGTAGCTAGGATTAATCCTAAAATGCAGTTTTATGTTTCAAGTTACGTTATCACAGTTTCAAATGTTGAAGCTAATTTACAGCCCCAAACTAGAAAATCATTTGCTCAAAACCTCCAAATGTACCAAACTTGGCAGCATTGGCACAGGGACAGGGGCGTAGATAACGGCTCATGAGACCTGGTGCAATAGTTCGGTTTGGGCCCTGACCATCAGTGCTTTGTGGCAAGGGGCAGGGGAGCACATAGACTTCCTGCTGCCTGAGCCAAAAATTAAAATGGCACCCCCACCATCCCATTGCAAATTCTTGACCTAACCTCTTCCCTTCAGCCAGAGGTACCATATAACTTGACCAGCATGCACTTTCTATAATACTGGTGTCTTCTTATGTGGCACCCGGGTCTTTGGAACCCCTCAGGCTTCTGGGCCCCAGTAGCAACTGCTACCTCTGCACCCCATATAGCTACACCCCTGTACAGGGAGTATTAGGGTAACAATTTTCTTCATGTCAGTCAAATTGATTGGCAGCATTGAAAAGAATCCAGTACAACAGCCATCATTTACTGGTGGCACCACTATAAAATTATTACAATGTTATTGGTGAGGACGAGAAACAGAAAATATACTTCTATTCAAAGTCTAGTGGCAGGCTTTAGTCTTCTGACCCCCAAGTCGTCTAAAAGAAGGAAAAAGCGCTGCACTAACATCTAATACTTTATGCTGAATAAGTTAACATCTTTATTTACTGAATATGCAAAGTTTCATCTTGTAGGTGGGTCTTTCTTAAATTCCGCAGGGGCAGACCAGAGCACTCTGAGGATTATCTGTGGCTCAGGCATTTATGAGGGCATCTGAGGGACTGAATTAGCCATCTGAGGTCAGAAAAAGCTATTAAGCTGTGCTTTCCTTTTTTTTTTTTTTTTTGCGTTGAGTGTTTGCGTTCCCTGTTGGTAAGCTCTTCATTGCAATCTGACTTTTCTGGTGTCTATCTCTGCTGCATTTATAGCAGAAATCATGTTTTGCTGATGTTTTCACAAAAGTAAATATGGTACCCTATTGTATTACTTCCATTTCATGTTACTGGAATTGGGATGTCACTGTGAAAGCTTGACCTGTGTGACAGCAGTGTCTGCTGGAGCACGATCTATCAGCAAACGTTCTTCAAGCGCTAGGAACTTGCTGAAGAGAAGGACATTAATCACATTTCCCATGCTAGGCGATTAATGCCACATTTTAAAGGTCAAAGACATTTTTAATGAATTTAGAAGAAACAAAAAAACTGCCCAAATACATACTATATATATGAAACAGCCAAACATGTTCTGCACTCTGCAATATATACGGTAAACTCAAAAGAGGAGAAAGGAGAGGGCCATCAGCAGGAGATGGACATGCCTATGAGATATCTGATGACCCAAAAGGAATGCAGTACATTGTAGAAAAACACCATCCGTATCGCTTATTACAGTTGAAACTGACTTGATTTCAAACTAGGGTTGTTGCGGGTATCGAAATATCGATACCCAATTGATACTTTTGTCCCGGTATCGATACGATACTGGGATTTGACATTTATCGATACTAGGCTGCCCTACTGCGCAGCCTAGCATCACAGAACATGAGCGCGCTGACACCCGCCTCCTGTATTAAAGGTTAATTATAATTGGTGGTGCAGTGTGCCCGCTCCCCCCTCCCAAGTATTAAAAACATTGGTGGCTCAGTGTGCCCCCCCCCCAAATGCCCAGTATTAAAATCATTGGTGGCAGTGGCCACAGGGTCCCCTCCCCTTCTCTTTGGTGGCAGTGGCAACTTCTGATTGGAGCCCTAGCAGTGTAATCCTGGGGCTCCGATCGGTTACCGTGGCAGCCAGGACACCACTGAAGCCCTGACTGCCATGGTAATCTCCCTGCTGCTGTGTGCACTATGCACTGGGCAGCAGGGAGAGTGTGAGGTCCTATTCACCCTAATAGATCTCTCTTAGGGTGAATAGGACAAGGGATGAAAAGGTTCTAGCCCCTAAGTGGGCTAATAGTTATTAAATAATATTTTTGGGTGTTCTATTTTTTTGCATTGCATCGAGTATTGCAATACTTTTTTATAGTATCAAAATCGAATTCAAATTTTGGTATCGCAACAAACACACTTCAAACAATAACAATTGTAGGCACTGTGAATAATTAATAAAATACTTATAATTTGGCAGGTCTAAGAGAACAGTTTTGCGAGAGTAAAGTTATGTAATGAACAGCTAGAATATAATACATCAAACCAAACTCTAATAAAACATTTTTTTTTTTAAAACACCAAAACAGCAACTTATAACTTACAATTTCATGAAACTGTTTAAATGGGCGATGGGAAGAAAGGTTATAGCAACGTGACAAGAGCAAGAGCAAAGAACTTGACTGGGTGAAGAATCATTATTAATGTCAAGGGCTCCAGATGGGCTTAGGATCAACACAAACAGCTATGTGACGTTTCTTGAAACCCCCAGAAGACGTGAAATATTGACTGAACTAAAGTTGTTCCATTTCCTTCTTTGAAGTACTAGAGAACAACTTGAGATGGCTCAGCTGTAGAGAGGAGATGACTTGTATACTGCTTTAGGCTACAAGAACATATTCATGAAATGTGTGGTGATGGGATCAGGGGGTCAGAGTCAGGTTCTTTAACTGGAATACTACTGATGACATTTGAGGTGTAGGTTATATGTGTAATGAGCCAAGACAACAGGCCATAGATCTTTGTTTTCACTGTTGTGTTTGATCAGATTACATAGTTCTATCTCTGTATGGACACATCTCCAGAATCTAAGTACAACTGATGACAAAGAAACATGACAGCATAATTTCCTGTAATGGGGTCTATGTGATGTCTAAGTGGGGTCATTTATCATTTAAGGTTGTTTTCGTGTCAGTTCATCAAATGGTGCACCTTAATAAGATATCTGGCGTGAGTGCAATGTGGTTTACACCTTTAGATGTAAAACTTCCCCAGGGGTTTGCCTGGCATAGATTGCGACTAGTAAATCAGCCATAATGCAGGTCTAATCTCGTTTTTAACTCTTAAACATAGACCGCTGTGAATAGTGGCGATGGTCATAAAATTTTGCAAATTTAACCAAATGTCGCAGAGCAGTAGCCATGACTTGTGACTTTTTCAGACCACAAAACTGATGTTTCTGATTTGATAAATGTCTCCCCACAGTGTCTATCTCAATAACTACTTATGCTCATAACTTTACAGACATCTTGTGATATTATATACTGAACGGAAATCTGTTAATGGGAACCTGTCACCATGATTTTGTGTATAGAGCTGAGGACATGGGTTGCTAGATCACCGCTAGCACATCCGCAATACCCAGTCCCCATAGCTCTGTGTGCTTTTATTGTGTAAAAAAAACTATTTGATAAATATGCAAATTACCATGGTTGACAAGTGTTAATGCACATACTACGTACGCAGAAATGTTGATCTCATCTTTGTTGTTACTATGGATTTGTAGATATACATCAGCTATACTGAAATCTTTACAAATAGAGCTAGAGAAGGGTTCTGGAATGTGGGACAGGAACATACTTTTTTTTTTCCAAGATTAAAAAAAAACATTAATTTCCTACACCAGTCTTATTATTTAAAGGGTTATCCAACCCCTATAATGATTTTTTCCACCCAGTGCCCGGGCCCATTGTATACATTATATTTACCTGCTCCACGGCACCGCGTCGCCTCGGATCCCTGCACAGCCTCTGCCAAATCTCCCGCAATGCTAGGCCAGGTCGCGGCCTGTTATTGGCTGTTCCCCCCTTATGGTTTGATCTGAGCAACAGGGAGATGCAGCAGTGGCCGTGCAGGGATCCGGAGCGTCACAGGTGCTGTGGAGCAGGTAAGTATAATGTATACGAGGGGCCCATGCATTGGGGGGGGGGGGGTCATTATAGGGGATGGATTACCCCTTTAAGTGAACTGGAGTAAGAGGTCCCAAATTTATTGAGGCATCATCTTGATAAATTTGTGCTGTAAGCAGACAGCATGGAAAGTGCTGGATCATAGGTACCTGCCACTGAGGCTGCTACTCTCTGTGTTAAGGATTCTGGAGGGATTTTGACACTGAGTAACATTTAACCCCTTGTCAATCGCCAGCATACGTATATGGTGGAAGTTGGGTCTTTAAAGATGGCGCCTGCTCACTAGCACAAAGGGCACCATAACCACATGGCTAATGTATGCGATCCCTGATCAGACTGAGTTCAGATCACCGTTTACTTTTCCGTTCTTCTGATCCGTCAGAAGAAGAGAGAGAAAAAAAACCAAGATACTGTAAAAAAAAACAAAAAAAAACAATCCTGTTGCATCAGTTGTCATCCGTTTGAGCCATTTCCATCTGAGATCCGTTTTTTTCAAAACGGAAACAATAGTGCATGCAGGAATTTTTTTCCCGCCTAAAAAACAGATCTTAGATTCGAAATGGCTCAAACGGATAACAACTGATGCAACAGGATCCGTTTTGTTACAGGATTCTGCTTTTCTCTCTCTCTCTTCTTCTGACGGATAAGAATAACAGAAAGCTAAACGGTGATGTGAACTCAGTCTGATCAGGAATTGCAGACATTAGCCATAGGTGTCTGCTGTTGAAAACAGCAGAAACCATGTGGTTATGGTGTCCTCTGCGCTAGTGAGCAGGCGCCATCTTTAAAGACCCGACTTCCACCATATATGGATAAACGGATGACAACTGATGCAACAAGATCAGTTATTTTACAGGATCCTGTTTTTTTTCTCTCTCTCTCTTCTTCTGACGGAACAGAAGAACGGAAAGCTAAACGGTGATGTGAACTCAGCCTAAGGCTACTTTCACACTAGCGTTTTTACTGGATCCGACATAGTTAAGCAAAAACGCTTCTGTTATTGCAGACAAGAATAGTAATTTCTATGGGGGTGCCGGTCGGGTGTATTGCGGATCCGCAATGCACTACGGACGTGTGAATGGACCCTAAGAGGGGAAAAAAGGAAACATAACTGAGGGCTTCTGCTCTTTAGGGAAATTAATCTTACTGCAAAGATAGTCCTTCCAACTATGTAAAAACAATGTAATTTTTTTTTTTTTAAACAACCACAAGAATAATGGAATAATTTGGAGGTTCTTTTTACCAGATTCAGAAGACATCATACCTGAAGTACAAGAAGCTACATAAGCTAAATTAGAGGGAATAGAACTGTAGTAACAACCCAATCTAACCAATGTGTCTTGGAAGGTCACATTGATACTGATAACTGGACTTTTAATACCTAGGACTGAGATGAGGAAAAAGAGTAGGGCTGAAGCTGTCTCCCACTTTCAATAGCCCAACTTAGAAAAAAGGGACTAATGCTGGGGCTAAGATCACACCCTAAAGCCTCTTTCACACGGGCATCATGTTTTTTGCCCGGATAAGAGGCGGGTGCGTTGCGGGAAAATGCGCGATTTTTCCGCGCGAGTGCAAAACATTGTCATTGTCGGGCTTGGGATTGATGTTCTGAATATTGTATTATTTTCCCTTACAGGTCCTTCTCAAAAAATTTGCATATTGTGATAAAGTTCATTATTTTCTGTAATGTAGTGATAAACATTAGACTTTCATATATTTTAGATTCATTACACACCAACTGAAGTAGTTCAAGCCTTTTATTGTTTTAATATTGATGATTTTGGCATACAGCTCATGAAAACCCAAATTTCCGATCTCAAAAAATTAGCATATTTCATCCGACCAATAAAAGAAAAGTGTTTTTAATACAAAAAAAGTCAACCTTCAAATAATTATGTTCAGTTATGCACTCAATACTTGGTCGGGAATCTTTTTGCAGAAATGACTGCTTCAATGCGGCGTGGCATGGAGGCAATCAGCCTGTGGCACTGCTGAGGTGTTATGGAGGCCCAGGATGCTTCGATAGCGGCCTTAAGCTCATCCAGAGTGTTGGGTCTCTCAACTTTCTCTTCCCAATATCCCACAGATTCTCTATGGGGTTCAGGTCAGGAGAGTTGGCAGGCCAATTGAGCACAGTAATACCATGGTCAGTAAACCATTTACCAGTGGTTTTGGCACTGTGAGCAGGTGCCAGGTCGTGCTGAAAAATGACATCTTCATCTCCATAAAGCTTTTCAGCAGATGGAAGCATGAAGTGCTCCAAAATCTCCTGATAGCTAGCTGCATTGACCCTGCCCTTGATAAAACACAGTGGACCAACACCAGCAGCTGACATGGCGCCCCAGACCATCACTGACTGTGGGGACTTGACACTGGACTTTAGGCATTTTGGCATTTTCCTCTCCCCAGTCTTCCTCCAGACTCTGGCACCTTGATTTCCGAATGACATGCAACAGTCCAGTGCTGCTTCTCTGTAGCCCAGGTCAGGCGCTTCTGCCGCTGTTTCTGGTTCAAAAGTGGCTTGACCTGGGGAATGCGGCACCTGTAGCCCATTTCCTGCACACGCCTGTACACGGTGGCTCTGGATGTTTCTACTCCAGACTCAGTCCACTGCTTCCGCAGGTCCCCCAAGGTCTGGAATCGGTCCTTCTCCACAATCTTCCTCAGGGTCCGGTCACCTCTTCTCGTTGTGCAGCGTTTTCTGCCACACTTTTTCCTTCCCACAGACTTCCCACTGAGGTGCCTTGATACAGCACTCTGGGAACAGCCTATTCCTTCAGAAATGTCTTTCTGCGTCTTACCCTCTTGCTTGATGGTGTCAATGATGGCCTTCTGGACAGCAGTCAGGTCGGCAGTCTTACCCATGATTGCGGTTTTGAGTAATGAACCAGGCTGGGAGTTTTTAAAAGCCTCAGGAATCTTTTGCAGGTGTTTAGAGTTAATTAGTTGATTCAGATGATTAGGTTAATAGCTCGTTTAGAGAACCTTTTCATGATATGCTAATTTTTAGAGATAGGAATTTTGGGTTTTTATGAGCTGTATGCCAAAATCATCAATATTAAAACAATAAAAGGCTTTGAACTACTTCAGTTGTGTGTAATGAATCTAAAATATATGAAAGTCTAATGTTTATCAGTACATTACAGAAAATAATGAACTTTATCACAATATGCTAATTTTTTGAGAAGGACCTGTATAACATGGTTATAAGGGAAAATAATAGCATTCTGACTACAGAATGCATAGTATAATAGTGCTGGAAGGGTTAAAAAAATAAAAAAGTTAACTCACCTTATCCTCTTGTTCGCGTAGTTCGTTCCCGGTCTGTTCTTTGCTAGCTGTGGGCTTGGGCTAAAGGACCTGTGGTGACGTCAGATCACATGCTCCAATCACATGGTCCATCACCATGGTTATGGAGCATGTGATCTGACATCACCACAGGTCCTTTAGCCCAAGCCCACAGCTAGCAAAGAACAGACCGGGAACGAACTACGCGAACAAGAGGATAAGGTGAGTTAACTTTTTTATTTTTTTAACCCTTCCAGCACTATTATACTATGCATTCTGTAGTCAGAATGCTATTATTTTCCCTTATAACCATGTTATAAGGGAAAATAATACAGTGACTAGACTGTCACCTAGAACCCATGCGTGAAAATCGCACCGCATCCGCACTTGCTTGCGGATGCTTGCGATTTTCACGCAACCCCATTCACTTCTATGGGGCCTGCGTTGCGTGGATTATCGCACCGCAACGCACAAAGAGGAGCATGCAGCGATTTTCACGCAACGCATAAGTGATGCGTGAAAATCACCGCTCATGTGAACAGCCGCATCGCACCCGCGGAATACTCGCTCGTGTGAAAGGGGCCTAAAGCTTGACTGCTGAATGGTGCCTGAACCACCCAAGCTGTCCAACAGCCTCAGTACCGTCCCTATAACAGTGTGACCTAAGAAACATGGGCACCGCTAAACTTCCTGGACATACTGTGCATAGGGCAGCACAGAGTTGGCACCTTCGCCTGCCTACTAATGGCGCGATCTTAACATAGATAGATACTGTTAGACTTCTTCACTGCACCTTCTCAGCCTGATCAGACAAAGAATGAGATCTGAACCCTAATTTTGCTGGACACTGCTGAACAGGACTGCTGAACCTCAGTTTCTGATATTTATAAGAATCCTATTGTTATTCCACCACTATGTCACACAATGTATGTAGATGATTAGTACTCAGATGCATAATTGTATATTTGAATCACATCTGCCAACTGGCTGCCAAACAACAGTGTCCAAGTCAACTTGTATCGTATGGACATCTTCCATAGACTACACAGTACAAAATAGCTTGGCGTCATCTGCAAAAATAGAAACAGTGCATTCTAAACATGAATTTATACAACCAAATTTTGAAAATGATTAGTACAAGATATTGGCTAAATCTTCCTCGACAATGTATTTGTAATTTAGCCACGTAGAGGTCATGGAAAAGTTTTCATCCATCACATTGTTTTTTGCCTGATCTCTTGCTGCTTGCCCTGTCCCAATCATTAACCTTTGGAGGCAGGGGGTGGCAGTGATGAGCACATGTGTTTTATCACTTTACACATTCACTTTCAGCATTGTGCTTGAAAGAACCTTTATGTCTTTGAGATACCAATAACAGAGTTTGGCCCCCAAAACCTTAAAAAACCATCACTACATGGTTCTATTGTATAGTTTCTTCTGTTGTCAAAAATCCTATCTCGTTCCAGCCATGACACAGTGTGTTTCCTTTGTTTGTGTAGAACAATACATAAAGCACAATTCTTTCATCATCGCCGAGGCTACTTTCGTTAGAAAGGCATTTTTGATATTCTCGGGCTCACGTCGGTAATGTTTTGGGACATATGACCATTTTCTGATGTTATAATTGATTTTTTTTCCCATAAAACTTTAGCAAAAATGTAAAAACATTTTTGTAATGTTTCACCCCGATACCAATACAGTTTTCAATCTTAACTGTCTGTTCTCTTCAAAGTTGTGCTAATGTGAAAGGGTAGCTGACTTCACTTCAGAACATTATGTATGGGGCAGTGCTCCTGCAGTTCACATTCTGTGTCGGCCATTGAGGATGCAAGCATTTCATTTGATTCCTTAGATTTGTGCAACGATTAAATACTGCAGCTCTGACCTGCGATAGCTGTGAAGATGAAAAGCTGTGAAGTACTGTAAAACTAAGGAGACATTGATGCGACATTGGCAACACATTCTCGTTATCCCAGACACAGAAATATACCAGTACGCCAAGAGATATGACAATGCCAACAATG
This sequence comes from Bufo gargarizans, assembly GCF_014858855.1. Lineage (NCBI taxonomy): Eukaryota > Metazoa > Chordata > Amphibia > Anura > Bufonidae > Bufo > Bufo gargarizans. The sequence continues at coordinate 638,256,606 of NC_058080.1, read as the reverse complement.
ACTGAAAAAAGGGAGAAAACTCCAAGTAATACTAAACATTTTCTTTTTTATAATGAAGAATTTCAAAGCTGCGAGAGCAAAGATACAGAATTTAGTCTTTTTTGTGAATATTACTTTTGACTGGATTGCACCTTTAAACTGTTTTGTTCACGCTTAAGGGAAAAATTCATTTTGTGGAATAGGACTGCCTGAACCAAGAATTTGGTGGCCAAGTGAAGATCATAGAGACCACAGTACAGAGCACAGAGCTACATTTGCTTACAAAGTCACAAACAGTACATACATGCTGTTTTTAGTTTGAGCTGTGCCCACAGCAATCTATGGTATATCTGGACCTCAGCTTCCCAGTCCAGACAAAATCTCACAAGCATCTCGAATGTCATGAGAGATACAAACCACCAAATGCTATGAAAAAGGTGCATCTTCACTTTTTTTTATAAAATTTTCTTTTTATTAAAGCTGGCACATTTTACCCCTACGTATACACTGTACCAAAGTTTTCCAATAAGAAATGGTAGACCAATGCCTATAATTAAAGGGGTTGGCCCATGGACAACATTTGTCACCTAACCATAGAATAAGCATTACATCTACAGGGCCATCTTTAATGCGGGGCAAAAGTGGCCTGTGGGGCCCAAGGCTCTTGAGACCTGCTGGCCACTGCCCACTGTGGGGATTGGCTCTGGTAGACAGGGTGTGCGGACGCAATACAGAAGTAATTTGCCAGTTCTTAAATCAAACTTCCGTGTTTATTCACAAATAAAACAAAAAGTCACTTTGCAGTCTTGGTGTGACGGTCACGTAAACTACACGCAGGGGGGAGGATAGTGACCACTGCGCTCCACCCGCACCCCTGGCCCTGCCCTCTTGCCTCCTAATGACAGGGGACAACTAGAAAGCAGTCCCTAACTTAGGATACGTGCTGGGAAGACAGACAAGACAAATAACGAGGGGCCACCGGACCCAAAACTTCAGGCGATGGTCTTTCAAGGTGTTCTAAATGAAATTTTCAAAAACAAGTCTAGGAGCATGAACCTCCCTGGCAGGTACCCAAGATTTCTCTTCAGGTCCATACCCCTTCCAGTGAATCAGGTACTGTAAAGAATTACGCACTCTCCTGACATCCACTATCTTAGATACCATATACTCGACAGCATCACTAACAAGAACCGGCGGAGGTGAGGCTTTCAACGGTACAACAGGTTCAAAATACTTTTTAAGTAGAGATTTATGAAATACATTATGAATGTGGAACGACTCGGGCAGCTCCAACTTAAACTATACCGGATTAATCACCTCCGTGATCTTATACGGTCCAATAAAATGAAGAGCAAATTTTCTAGAAGCTACCTTGAGAGATAGATTCTTGGAGGACAACCATACTTTATCCCCAACCTGAAATTTCACCCCCTTGGAACGTCTCCTATCGGCCTTGAGTTTTTGAGAACTTTGAGCCTTTTCTAGGTTCTATTGAACCCGGGGCCAAACTGTGCAGAGTTCGGAGGAGAGTTTATCCGCTTCAGGGTTAGAGGAGGAGACGGACGACCCAGAATGAAAACGGGGATGAAAACCATGGTTACAAAAGAAAGGGGAGACCCCAGCAGAAGAATTAACACGGTTATTCAAAGCAAATTCAGCCAACGCAAGGTATTTAACCCATAAATGCTGGTCATCAGCAACATACGACCTGAGGAATTGTTCCACAGACTGATTAAGGCATTCAGTCTGCCCATTACTCTCAGGGTGGTAGGCAGAGGAAAAAAACTACGAAATCTGACATCTTTGACAGAAAGCCCTCCAAAATTTGGACACAAACTGCACACCCCTGTCAGATACAATATTTTCCGGGATACCATGTAACCGTACAATTTCTTTCACAAAAATAGACGCCAGGGTCTTGGCATTCGGGAGTTTAGACAGAGGAATGAAGTGAACCATCTTGCTAAACCTATCGACCACTACCCAAACAACAGTCTTACCCTCCGCCGGCGGCAGGTCAGTAATAAAGTCCATCGAGATATGGGACCAGGGTCTACTGGGAATGGGTAGGGGTCGTAGGTTACCAGCAGGGCGAGTCCTAGGTGTCTTAGACCTAGCACAAACCTCACAGGCTGACACGTAGGACTTGACATCCCTAAATAGAGTGGGCCACCAATAAGATCTAGAAACCAGCTCTCTAGTGCCCTCAAAACCAGGATGTCCACAAAAGGCAGAATCACGACACTCACCCAACAGCTGGAGACGAAATTGTATGGGGACAAACAACTTATCTGTTGGGGTGGTTGCCGGTGCCAGATGTTGTTCAGCCTTAATGAGAGCCGAGATATCTTGGGTTAAGGCTGCTACGAAGATATTTGCTGGTAGGATGGATTCAGGCGGTGCCTCTGTAGGCTGAAAAGCATGGAAGCTCCGAGATAATGCATCAGCCTTCACATTTTTACTTCCAGGCCTGAAAGTAATGGAGAATTCAAAACGAGTAAAAAACAGTGCCCATCTAGCCTGACGGGGATTCAACCTCTTAGAAGATTCGAGAAACATAAGGTTCTTATGGTCAGTGACAACAGTTACACAATGCCTTGTCCCCTCCAGAAAATGCCTCCACTCCTCAAATGCCCACTTAATGGCCAGCAACTCCCGATTCCCTATGTCGTAGTTTCTCTTGGTGGAAGAAAATTTTCTGGAAAAGTATGCACACGGTCTCAGGTTAGTTAGACTAGCAGGACCTTGTGAAAGGACTGCTCCTGCGCCGTCCTCAGACGCATCCACCTCCACAATAAAAGGTCTCTCCTGATCTGGCTGGATCAGAATGGGAGCGCTACTGAATGCCTTTTTGTTTTTTAAATGAAGTAATGGCATCAGTAGACCAGTTCTCCAAATCCGCCCCTTTCTTAGTAAGGTCGGTCAACGGTTTAGCAATTACTGAAAAATTCTTAATAAATTTACGGTAGTAATTGGCAAAACCTAAGAACCGTTGTAAGGCCTTTAAGGATGAAGGCCTTACCCATTCCTTAATAGCTAGTACCTTACCAGGATCCATCTTGAAGACCTCAGCGTTGTTTCTGGGATAGACCTCAGGCTGAACCACCACCTGAGGAGAGAACTGTTGTTCCTGTCGTCTCTCTCTAACCCGTTGGTCTAGTCGGACTACAAGGGTCATCATCTCCTCTAGAGTCTCTGGAAGCTGATAACTCACTAGAAGATCCTTTACGTTATTAGACAGACCTGACCTGACTCTTAAGTGCTGGTTCATTCCATCCTGAGGGAACACACCACCTTCTGAATTGGGTGCAATACTCCTCCACAGTTAGATTGCCCTGAACCAGAACCTTTAAAGCAGTCTCGGCTACCAGTGTCCTGTCTGGTTCATCATACAGGGTACCCAGGGCCTGAAAAAAAACCTCCACTGATGTTAAACAACTGGCGTCAGCAGGTAAAGAAAATGCCCAGTCCTGGGGATCACCCTGTAACCGGGAAATGACAATGCCCACGCGTTGACTCTCGGGGCCAGAGGATACGGGGCGCAAATGGAAAAAAAGTTTACAATTTTCTTTAAAGGAAAGAAACTTCTTCCGATCTCCAGAAAAGGGCTCAGGAAGCTTAATCTGGGGCTCTAAATGCGGACTGGAGGCCTGAGGGATGGAAGTACCTTGTCCTAGCTCAAAAGAACAGAGTTTCTCCCCAAGCTCCTGCACCATCTGCGTCAGGTTATAGACATGGTCAATCAGGGTCACCAGAGGATTCATGATACAGTGGTTAGGTTATGGTCTGTTAATCTGTGATGGTCACGTAAACTACACACAGGAGGGAGGATAGTGACCACTGCGCTCCACCCTCAGGCCTGGCCCTGCCTACTTGCCTCGCAAGTCCTAATGACAGGGGACAACTAGACGGCAGTCCCTAACTTAGGATACGTGCTGGGAAGACAGACAAGACAAATAACGGAACGTGAACAGACCGGGTCAATATCTAGAGAGCTACGCAGTACTAAGGAATGAGCAGAGAATAGTCAGGAAAAGCCGAGGTCAAATACCAGGATAGAAACGAAGTACAACAGGAGTCCGCAAAGAATCGTCAGGTGGAAGCCAGGGTCAGGATACCAGAAGAGATTCGCAGTACAGGAGGAGCAGGCAAAGGATCGTCAGGGAACAGGATCAGGTAGTATTCAGTAGTCCAACGAAATGCCAAGAACCTAGAATTAACAGGCAACCTGTGGCCAGCAGGCTGCCTGTATTTATAGTGGGGAGTGAGGGTCATGTGATGTGGCCAGCGTCACATGACCGACAGACCGACCAGTCGAGCACCGAGTGATCAGCTCGCGCTCAAGCAGACCTAGGAGCAGGGAGCCTCCCAGGTAGAAAAGCCGCCCTAGGAACGAGGTCAAACACAGATCCTCGCTCCCGAAGCTAAGCAGCAGGTCTGTGGCTGATGGGAGACCGAGTGCGCCTTCAGCACCCTGTTACACTTGGTCTTAGTTCACACACAATGGAAAGTCCACATAGCAAAAACATGACCTTGTTGGCAGTTCTGCCTCCAGCAGTCCATAGCAGGCTTTTAGGGGGTCCGTTTGCCTTACAGACGGGTCTCAGCCCTCCAGCACGGCACAAGTCTCAGATCCCAGCACACACACCTCCTGAGCTCCACTGTCAGACTGAGGTAATCCCCCTCATCTGGCAGTGCTGGCTGGTTTTTAGGCCTGGCCAAACCCGGCCTGGAGCGTGGGGAGTAGTCAACCATCCAGCACTTTGACTAGACCCAGTAAGAGCCATCCTGGATCAGCTATACACCCATACTAACTATTAAGGTATCAAACAGCAACTGCTGCTGACACATAAAAAACGGCTCTTACTCCACCGAGGAACCTCAGTGACATGTACCTATCATCCACAATGATTCCTTGTACCTTCTTACACCACAAATTCAATGACATATCTTGCCTCCGCTCCGGCAGCTCTGTGTCCTGATTAGGGCTAAAATGATTCATCGATGGAATCGATTCAAAAAAATCCTCGATGCAGTTTTTCCGCATCGAGGATTCATTTAAATCACATGACCACAGAGCGTGAGTGAAATAAAGCCGTTTACTCACCAATCCATGGAATCCAGTCGGCACAGCGCTGCAGGGCCTGGCGTGCACACATCGTCAGCGCGCTGGCTGACGCTGTGTGTGACATCAGGTCCCTTCCGGTGCATGCTGGGAGGAAGACACGCTTGTCTGCTGCGGACTTCATGTCAGCGCGCTGCCAGGAAAGATAAGTATAAGATAGCACTAGCAGGGGCCCGAATCCGGGGGCTGGGGGGTGTTGGGGGCGTGGATTTGAAGGGCACCTGTGATTTGAAATGATGGTGCTGGGGGACATGGATGGCAAATTGGCAGTGGCATGGAGGGGCTGATGATATCTGATGGCACTGGGGGACATGGATCATTGGCAATGGCATTGAGGGGCTGATGATGATAGCTGATGGCACTGGGGGGGGGGGGTGGATTATTATTTGTTTGTGTGTGTTGTGGTGGAGGGGGTGATTGCATGCTAGTGTGTGGGAAGTCGGGATCCAGGGGGCCCAAGTAAATTCTTGCCCAGGGTCCAATCAATATTTAAGACGGCCCTGTACATGTATGATCATGGAGGATACAACCACTCAAGCCTCTACTGATCAGGAGAATGGCGTGGAGTAGCAGTGAATATGCATGATCATGACTCCATTAGCTGTCTATGGGTTTGATGAGTACAGTGCTCAGCTATCTCCAAGAGTCCCAAAGAAGTGAATGGAGTAGCGGTGACACATGCATACTACAACTTTATTCAAACAGGGAACTTGGGGAACCCTGTATTTGGGGGCTCAGCGGTTGGACCTCCAGCAATCATTCTTTTATCACTCATTCTCTGAATACTTCAGTAACTAATTTTCATTGATGATTGATTAATCATGTAAATAAAAGTTATGTTTTATTCTAAATTCCAAGGTCCTGGATCCATTGAAAATTTGTTACTGAAGTCTCTCATGACCCCAGATCTGGGGGATTCATCAGTGATGCCTTTTCCTTCACATTACGGGAGAGTCTGGATTACAAACATTCAGGGTGGGCTGTGCAAAACTTTTTAGTTTTTTTTAGTTTCATTCTCTCAATAGTTAATAAATGTTTATAGGCCAGCCCCTATAAACTCAGGTATTAGAGCACAGTGGTTTTCAGATCATGATAGACACTTTAGCCCTGATATATCAAGACCGCATGTGCTATATCTGTCTGCATAGGGCCTGCACTGCTGGAGGAGGCATTGAGGTGCAAGCTTCATCATCATCATTTACATGCCTCCTCCAGCAGTCAGTACACCAAACGAAAATCTATGGCTGGGCCAATTGCCCACAACTCGCCCTCCCCACTCCCCTTTCTCGGAAACCTGGCAAGGGGAAGGAAAAAATGGCAGGTGTATTTATAAAGTTGCAAAACCCAGTTATCATAACATGGGGAAGATAGACAGACACTATTGTAACTAGTGGCTAATGTAAGGAACTGCTGTTTTGGGAAGGTGGCTCTGCAATGTGACACGAAAGATCTGGAAATGGTGGTATGCTTATGAATAGGAATGCCTTGCCAAAAAGCTCAAGCATACAAACATTTCAAGATATTTGTGACTTATAATGGAATCCAAATAAAAAGTTACGTATTTATCCAAGAAACGCAAAACATATTCTTACTATTTAAACCCTTAAAGACGCAGCCTAATTTGGTACTTACGGCTCGGTGATTATTTTATTTATCTCTGCATTTCAGAAGCCCAAACTTTCTATTATCTCCGTCCATAGCAGTATGGGGGCTTGTTTAATGTTTTTTTTTTCCATTAAAAGTCACAAAGATCTGGAAATGTTCGTATGCTTATGTGTTTCTGATACTGTTTCCTTGTTCACAGCATGTTATGAATAAGAACACAAAGTCTAAAAAGTGCAAACTGTAAATGTATGAACATTTCCAGATCTCTTTATGACTTTTGATGAAATCTAATAAAGAATAATGGATTTTATTTAAGAAGTATGGAGGATATTCTTACTATTTAACCCGCTTAAGGCTACATGCACACGATCAGGATTGCGTGCGGATTTGCGTGCGGAAAATCTGCACCGTGGGTCATGTACCTTGTATTCTATGACAATTTGAAATTCTCAATGCACATGATGCAGATTTTTTCAGCGCGGATTTTGACCTGCGGTGCGGATTTTAAAATTCGCAGCATGTCAATTTATTTTATTTTTCCTGACCGGATTTTCCTGACCGGATTTTCTTCATTCAATCCGCACCGAATCCGCACCAAATCCGCACGCAAATCCGCACAGATTTGCCTGCGAACACCTGCGGATTTCAGTGCGGATTCTCCGCACATGAATCCTGAACGTGTGCATGAACCCTAAGGCTGGGTTCACACCTGAGCGTTTTACAGCGCGTTCCTATGCCCTGTAAAACGCTCAACAAGGAGAAACCAATGCTTCCCTATGGGAATGGTTCTCACCTGGGCGTTTTACAGCGCGTACGATCGCGCTGTAAAACGCCCGATGCCCCAAGAAGTACATGAGCTTCTTTGGGGCGTATTGTCGCTCGTTCCTGTACATAGACTTTCGGGAATGCGCGACAATGGGCGTTCGCTTGTCTCTGCATGCACGATTGCAAACGCCGGTACAATCGCGCATACAGAGCGCTCCATGGCGAACGCTCAGGTGTGAACCCAGCGGAAAGGGCATCTGTCAGCAGATATGTACCTATGAAACTTGCTGACCTGTTGCATGTGCGCTTGACAGCTGAAGGCATCTGTGTTGGTGAGAAAAATGATATTTTAATACATGCAAATAAGCCTAGAGTCTCCACCTACTCTGCAACTGCCGTGCCCTCCCCACTTTAAATGGACAGAGCCAGGCAGTGAAAACATCACAATGTCTGGCCCTGCCAATCAAAGCGCAATCAAAATCATTTGCTTATATTAAAACCTAATTTTTCTCAGCAATGTGGACACATATGAACATGGGACCAACACAGATGCCTTCAGCTGCCAAGTGCACATGTAACAGGTCAGCCAGTGTCATAGGTAAGGATCTGCTGACCAATGCAAATTTTTTTTTTTTTATCTCCACATTTCAAAAGCCTTAACTTTTTATTTTTACATTAACATAGCCATATGAGGTTTGGTTTATGTGGGACAAGTTTTTTAATGGCACCATTTTGAGTTACAACAGGAGAATTGCATAGAGTAAACAAAAAAAAAATTAAGGGTGGCCACAGTTAAAAAAAAGAAGCCAACACAATTCTATCTTTGTTTTTAGGGTTTCCTTTTCATGGTATTCACTGCAACATTTAGATTTTATTCTGCAGGTCAGTACAATTATAAAGACAGCAAATGTATAATTTTTTTGTTACGTTTTATGATTTTTTTTTTTTATGCTCTTTCATTGAAAAAACAAAAGATTGCATTATGTCACCATATCCTGACACCCATAACTTTTTAACTTTTCTGTAGACGAAGCTGTTTGTGAGCTAATTTTTTGCAGAGTGAGCTAAAGATTTTATTGATACAATTTCAGCATACCAGGGACCTTTTGCTAATTTTTTATTTAATTGTTTTGGGAAAGTGAGATGACCCCCCCCAAAAAAAAATAATTATGGGGTCCCATACATTTTTTATTTTAGATACAAAACTTGAAATTAATAACTTAGGGCTCTTTCACACTTGCGTTCTTTTCTTCCGGCATAGAGTTCCGTCGTCGGGGCTCTATGCCAGAAGAATCCTGATCAGTTTTATCCTAATGCATTCTGAATGGAGTGAAATCCGTTCAGGATGCATCAGGATGTCTTCAGTTCCGGAACGGAACGTTTTTTGGCCGGAGAAAATACCGCAGCATGCTGCGCTTTTTGCTCCGGCCAAAAATCCTGAAGAAAGGCATTGATCCGGATCCGGCCTTAAGCTAAACTTCGTTTCGGCGCATTGCCGGATCCGATGTTTAGCTTTTTTAGAGTGGTTACCATGGCTGCCGGGACGCTAAAGTCCTGGCAGCCATGGTAAAGTGTAGTGGGGAGCATACTTACCGTCCGTGCGGCTCCCGGGGCGCTCCAGAGTGACATCAGGGCGCCCCACGCGCATGGATGACGTGATCGCATGGCACGTCATCCATGCGCATGGGGCGCTCTGACGTCACTCTGGAGCGCCCCGGGAGCTGCACGGATGGTAAGTATACCGCTCCCCCACTCCCCGCTCCTACTATGGCAACCAGGACTTTAATAGCGTCCTGGGTGCCATAGTAACACTGAACGCATTTTGAAGACGGATTCGTCTTCAAATGCTTTCAGTACACTTGCGTTTTTCCGGATCCGGCGTGTAATTCCGGCAAGTGGAGTACACGCCGGATCCAGACAACGCAAGTGTGAAAGAGGCCTTACACCGTTTTTCAGTCCCCTTGGGGCACTTAAAGATTCAGTCTTTTAATCGCTAGTACTATGCACTGTAATACTCCTGTATTACAGTAGATATTCATTCTGACAACCATGCTAATACATTCTACCAGGGGCAGAAAGTATTAGAGGCTGGAACATGGCAGGTCTGTGGCCCTTCAACAGGCATCTGGCTGTCATGCCAAGTACTTGTTACCCTGCAATATTGTTTACGGGTTGACAAATGGAGGACAGAGGGATGGATCTCCCTCTGTCAAACCACTCAGATGGTGTGGCCCCTATTGACTGCAGCATCTGAGGAGTTAAACTGCATCATATCAGGTGAATAAACATCACTGTGACATGCCGTACTATTATTTTATGGACAGTACTCTGATGGAATAGTACAGAGCTTTAAAGGGTTAGTCTATCAGCAGTTTTGACCATGCAAAACTGTTAACGGCACTAGGCAGGGGCTGGGAAGAACAATATAGACATATTTCTACCGTCAACAGTAGTGTAATTATGAAGTTTTATCCTGGCAGAGAATGTGGCTTCTGTGTGAACTGCTCTCTTCATTGAGCTGCTTCATAACCCCTCCTCTCTGTTCTAATTGGTGGCTGTAGTGATCTCCTAGTTGGATGCCAACTTTCAAAAATGGTGACTATATCATCTTGCCTAAAACTATTGTTTTAATAATGTTGTCCTACAGCTTGTGATGGATGCAGGAAATGCAAAGTCTGTGCTCACATTATTGCCAGAGTCTCCATTAAGAGTCAACATTGTAGATGCCATCAAAAAAGCTGCACTGTTCTGTTAGAAAAAATGTTGGGTACCCTGACAGAAACCCATTTTTGAGAGGTTTCCTTAGAAAACCCATTTTCAAGTATTCTATTAGTGGATACTAACTAAACAATACACCTGTAGATTACTCGGGCAACGCATTTATTTCAAGGGCCACTGTGTAATCATTCATTCCAATTGAGGTGGTGCTTCAGGAGAATTAAAGGGGTTGTCCGGTTGTTTAAAATTGATGATTAAGCAGTTCAGCTTACCAAGCACAGTACCATCCATTGGATAGCAGCTCACAAGAGCTGTCCAGACTATTCAAACAGCTGATTGGCAGGGGTGCCAGGAGTAAGACCCCCACTGATCACATATTGATGCTCTACCCTGAGGATAGGCCTTGAACATGGTAATCTCGGACAACCCCTCTAAGCATTTACTGACCACTCTGCATCCCAGGAGTGGGACACGTGCAACACATTTTATCAACTAGGGACATTTCTTACATAAAGGGGTTTCTAAAGTGGACAACCTTGTTAACACATTGACAACATTGTTCCTTTCAGGAAGCATTCCTTAGTCCAGAGGGCATGCCAGAACAATTTAGGAGAATTTAGCTGAACTTGAATATGTTGAGTTGCCTCCCCATGCATTTATATGCATATTGAAGAGCTAAATTATTCTTCCATGTGTCATTAATATGTGTCTGAGGTTGTACCTGTTTGAAAATGCGGGGCATTTTTAATGAATGCAGAAGTGCTGACCTTTATTGCTTCAGGACAGTAATATACTGTAACTGACAAACTTAGATTAAAATTTCTCTGCATTAGTGCTATGCTAAAGACAACGCTTATCAGGAATTTTTGGTGTGAAATATTGAGGTGTAAGATGATTCAGATAAATGGCTCAATTAATTGAATTGAAGCAGACTCCATAGCACTGAACCAGAGCTGTGAGCTCTTTATTAAAAGCACTGTTCTGTAGCCCATAACCTTGTTCCTTGACTCCTCTCTAGTTTCCAATTTAAACAAGTCCCCATGCGGCCTGCTCTAAAGGCCTTTGTCTCCCTGTCATCGTTAAAAGAGCCGAGGCATCCTGGAAGTGTGAAATCAGAACTCATGAGTTGAACGGTTCCCCCGGGAATGCTGTACTGCTCAGAAGGTCAAAGTCATGGGCTGGACCATCTAAAAGTGTCTGATCGCCAGTCTGTGACACAGCGGGTGGGGGGCAAAGGAGCTAGAGCTGAACACATCTTAATTAAAGCCCGCAGACAGCAAAACAGACTGTTTTTAAGTGGGCTGTCAAGAAGGACTTAGATGTAGCCCTGTTAATGAATGTGAATCTGCTAAATGTTAAACCATAAGCTAATAGGGATGTTCATATGATAATTGGTAAAACAGAAAAATATCTTCTGCAACTATGTCTTTATTTCATATTACATTCAGATTTCATGCTCTATTTGATCTTAGGCTTGTGTGCTTTCCATGGGTTTAGAAAAATCTCAACAAAATGTCTCAAAGAGTACCATAAAGCTGTAGATACTAAGTGCAATAGTATCTTCTGAGGATCTTGAAAAGTACACAACTTTTTAACCATACACATAAATTAAGAGCTGTTCAAACCTGTCGATATTGGAAGGTCTGGTTTACCATCTTATGTGTAAGGGGCCCTGCTGACTGTCTACAAACAGCAAAAACTGGGAAAGAAAGATCAGGTATGTTGAATTTCAATGTTAAAATCATTGCCAATTAAAAACTCCGTACTCCAGAAACTTTCAGAAAGGCAGTAAAAATTGTGTTGGAGACATACCTGTGGGACATTAGTTTGGATTAAGGATTTGGGTGGAATCAAGTAATTCTGGTGGGATCTATCTTCAAATTCATGTCTATTGTCCATTCTAGACATATGATTGCCTAGAAATCCAACAAAAATTGGCAAGATCTACAAACAAATACTGGCCATAAATTATCATCTCTCTATACTGATATCTATACAAAAGGTAGGATTCAATAAAGTACCTATGGAGAACAAAATTTAAAAAGCAATGTAAGGTAACTCTGCCCAAACAATGGAGTTCCTACATTTACATGCGCAGCGATTATGAATGTACCTACTATTACAGAAGCATGTGTTTAAAGAGTAAAATACAGCTGAGCTTACTAAATATTAGATTTCTCTCAATAGAGCCAATATCTATCTATTATTTTACAAATACAAAGATAGTTATATTTCTTAAAAATGTTCTGTATATATATATATATATATATATATATAAATAATCACTCATATAGCTGTGCTACATGTAGTTGGATTAGAACATAGCTAATTGAGTAGTACAGATCTGCGATTTCTTGGAAAATTTTGATTTTTCTTATAACTGGATAAGAGTACGGACTACAAGAGTATGGATAACCAAAGGAATTAGACATCCTAAATGTAAGCATTAAGCGTGGAGAAGTGGATCCTCTTGACTACATCCAGCTTGGGGCTAGCTAAACCAAGGCACAGAGTCTAAGGGATTTTTAAGTTCTATGTCCTTTATCTCCTCAAGGGGCTATTGCTTTATCTAACTGGTCCCTAGATTGAGGCTTAAGGACTGAATGCAATTTGCTGCTCAGCTTGAGAACAGCAGAGAGTCCTAAAACATGTCCAAGTACATGGATAGGCTATAGAGTAAACCAAGAGTCAAAACATAGTAGCAGAACAGGCATGATAGGAATAAACTGGAAAATGGAGCCAATATATTCAAACACAAGTCAAAAGTCATCATCAAGAGTGCAAATAAAAAACAGCACTTACTGATGTAGCCGAGCTAAAATTAACTCTGATAACTTCATAAAGCCGTCTTGTGACAAAAGCCATTGAAATACATTGAAAGAGTTCGTTTTTGTGCCATTTTTACTTAACCAATGTTAACCATCAAGTTTAGCTCGGCTGCATCTGTAGATTGCTAGTGAAGCAGCAAGATAAACTGATGAACTGGCACTCTATATATCTGTGCTGATGATATCATTGACATATGTGCCAAGTACCTGCGCCAATATGAGAAGCCCTAACCACTTCACATCCAGGCCATTTGCCCCCTTCCTGACAGAGTCTAATTTTGCAAATCTGACATGTGTCACGTTATGTGGTAATACTTTGGAACACTTTTACTTATCCAAGCCATTCATTTTCTCGTGACACATTGTACTTCATGACAGTGGTAAATTTGGTTCGATATACAGTATATTTCACTTTTATTTATAAAATAATACAAAATGTACCAAAAATTTGCAATTTTCAAAATTTCTATTTCTCTGCTTTTAAAACAGAAAGTGATACCTCATAAAATATTTATTACTTAACATTCCCTATAAGTCTTCTTTATGTTGGCATCATTTTGGAAATGTCATTTTATTTTTTAAGGACGTTAGAAGCCTTAGAATTGTAGAAGCAATTGTTAAAATTTTTAAGAAAATTTCCCAAAAACACTTTTTAACCTTCTCCAGACCGCCTAACGCAGGGATCCGTCCTGCGGGCGGCCGGGTTATTCCTCCTGGACGCATATGCGCGTCATCCCGCGAGAGCCGAGATTTTGCGTGCGGCTGAGAAGTTAATCTACAGCCTGCCAGCAGCGATCGTTCACTGGCAGGCTGTAGATGCGATTTTTTTAACCTGCTACCTGGTCCTCTGGTGGTCCCTTTTGCTTGGATCGACCACCAGAGGACACAGGCAGCTCTGTAAGTAGCACCAATCACCACACTACAATACACCCCCCCATCACTTATTAACCCCTTATTAACCCCTGATCACCCCATATAGACTCCCTGATCACCCCCCTGTCATTGATCACCCCTCTGTAAGGCTCCATTCAGACCATTAATCAATTTTTTTCTTTAACGCATCAAGGGTTAACAGCCAAACAAAACTCAATATTGATTACCCTGAGCAGAAGAAAAGGGAGCAGAAGAAAAAGAGCGCCGTATGGTTTTTGGAAGGCAGATTTACCTAAACTGGTTTCTAGATGCCATGTCCCATTTAAAGCCCCCCTGATGCACGCTTACAGTAGAAACTCCCAAAAAGTAACCCCATTTTGGAAACTAGGGGATAAGGTGCCAGTTTTATTGGTACTATTTTGGGGTACATATAATTTTTAATAGCTCTATATTACATTTTTTGTGAGGCAAGGTGACCAAAAATTTACTGTTTTGGCACTGTTTTTATTTTTTTATTTTTTACAACATTCAACTGACAGGGTAGATAATGTGCTATTTTTATAGACCAAGTAGTTACGGATGCAATGATAAAAAATATGTCAACTTTCTTTGTTTGTTTCAGTTTTACATTTAAAAAAAAATAAAAAATAATGTTTTTGTTTCTTCATTTTCTGAAAGCCATATATTTATTTTTTTCTGCCGATCGCCTGGTGCAGGGGCTCATTTTTGCAGGAAGAGTTGACGTTTTTATTGATACCATTTTTGGGCACATATGATTTTTGGATCATTTATTATTTCACTTTATGGGGCAAGGTGACCAAATTGGTTGTTTTAGCACTCTTTTTATTTATTTATTTTTACAGCGTTCACCTGAGGGGTTTAGGTCATGTGAAATTTTTATAGAGCAGATCGTTACGGACGTGGCAATACCTAATATGTATACTTTTTCTTATTTATTTAAGTTTTACACAATAATAGCATTTTTGAAACCCAAAAAATGATGTTTTAGTGTCTCCATAGTCTGAGAGCCATAGCTTTTTTATTTTTTGACCGATTGTCTTAGTTAGGGTCTCATTTTTTGCAGGATGAGGTGACGGTTTGATTGCTACTATTTTGGGGGGGGGCATACGCCTTTTTGATCACTAGGAGTTGCACTTTTTGTGATGTAAGGTGACAAAAATGGCTTTTCTTGACACAGTTAAAAAAAAAAATTATGATGTTTATCAGATGGGGTGGATCATGTGATATATTTATAGAGCCGGTCGTTATGGACGCGGCAATACCAAATATGTCTATTTTATTTAATTTTTTCTATTTCTTACATTTTTTTTGATTACTTAATTGGGGATATTTTTTTTTACATGTGAAACCATTTTTTTTTTTTTTTTTACTTTACACTTTGCATCCCCCATAAGGTCATACAAGACTTCTGGGGGACATTTACCTCCACTTTTTTTTTTTCGCCATTGATTTCTCCTGTAACTGGGGCTGACATAGTAGCCCCAGTTACAGGGGAAATACCCCCCCCCCCCCCCGAGAGGCTGTACAGCAAAATACAACGCTGTACAGCCTCAGTGCAGGGCTGATCGAGGTCTGTAGAAGACCCGACAGATCCTGCACTCTCCTGGCCCCGGCGGTCACATGACCACCGGGCCGGACAGGAAGCGCTGACAGTGGGCCCTCCGCTCGGCAGCTGCACGATTAGCGTGCAGCTGCCGTCTCTGAATGGACGTTCCAGAACGTCCATTCAGAGATAAACATCCACCCATAGGACGTTTATATCCTATGGGCGGATGTGAAGTGGTTAAGCTTCTTAAACTTCAGTTGCTATGTAAAGAACACATAAGTCCTTTTAAGTTTAAAGCTGAAAACCGCCCTGCTTTGATTCATAACAAAAAATATTTCACCTGGTATTCCATACAAATATATCAATGTAGGGATTAACAAATATTAGGCCTTCGAAGGGCCCATTGTATATCTGTAGATACATGACATACTCATTTTGCTCGATCCATGAAGACAAGAATTTAATTAATCTCCTCACCACCGCCTCTAACAAGCCTGCAAAAACACCAGCGGAAACTTGTCACCTTTACTTCTGTCATTGCGGTACTGGGTATGTGCCCCAGAAGAAAAATCTAACAAATGCATGTCATCATATCACAACTAAACATTTCACTCACATATTTCCCTTATTTTAATTAACAGCTGCTTGGAGAATATATATTAATCTTGTGGAAATCTCACTGCTTCTTACCTGTGACATCAGCTGCCATCAATCCCTCTGCTCTTATAACTTTCACTTGAAGAAAACCCACATCATTAAAATTGCTGAAGGACCTCATAAGACTCTGCAATAAATAAAACATATATTACATATTCACAATATAATATTACTTTTGTTTATCTAAAAATAGCAATATTGCCAGTATGACATGATATCTCATATAAAACATGACATTACAAAGATCTTCTTTTGTCTTCAAGGGTATGTCCACTTGTACAACTAGTTCTGTACTGTTCTGATGCATACAAAAAAAAGTAGCATCACAAGGAGTCTTGTTTTAATAAAATCCTCCTATTAAGGGTGTACAGCTCCCCAAAAAGACCTACAGTGCATTTAGAAAGTCTTCAGGTCCTTTCATTTTTATTTATTTTTTACATTTTATGTTGCGGCCTTGTGCTAAAATAAAAATGTTCATGTTCCCCCCCATGAATCTGCAATCAGTACCCCACAATGAAAAAATAAAAACGGAATTTTAGATTTTTTGGTAAATTTATTAAAAAGGAAAAACAAAAATTTTGCATGGACGTGAAGTATTGAGACCTTTTGCTATGACACTTGAAATTTAGCTCTGGGGTCCGCCCATGTCTCTTGATCATCTTTGAGATGTTTCAATGCCATGACTGGCATCCACCTGTAATAAATTAATGTGGGGGGTTCAGCCAGCACAACCCTGTATGCAGGTGCACATTGCTATGGCGAAATACAGATACAAATGCAAAAACAAGTACGATTGTTTTTGCGTTTGTATCTGTAATAAATTAAGTTGATGTGACATAATTTGGAAAGACACAGCCCTGTCTATATAAGTTCTCACAGCTGACAACGCATATTAGAGCAAAAACTAAGCCATGAGTGGGAAAAAACATCCTGTATAGCTCATAGACAGGATTGTGTGGAGTCACAGATACAGAGAATGATACAAAAATTTCTGCTGCACTGAAGGTTCCCAAGACCACAGTGGCATCCATAATTCTTAAATGGAAACTGGAACAACCAGGACTGTTCCTAGAGCCAATTGCCCCACTAAACTAAGTAATCAGGGGAAAAGTGACTTGGTAGTACAGGTGACCAAGAAACCAATGGTGACTGTGACTAAGCTCTAAAGATCCTCTCGTCAGATGGGAGATGCTTCCAAAAGGTCAACTATCAGTGCAGCACTCCACCAATCTGGCCTTTATGACAGAATTGCCAGAACTAAGCTTCTCCTCAGTAAATTACAAATGGAAATTTGCAAAAAAGCAGCTAAAGTCAGACTGTGAGAAACAAGATTCTTTGGTCTGATGACATGTCTGGAGGAAAGCAGGCACTGCTCATCACCTGCCCAATATAATCCCTACAGTAAAGCATGGTGGTGGCATCTAGTGATGAGCGGCAGGGGCTATATTCGAATTCCCAATATTTCATAAATATCTTGTAGAATATTCATCATATATTTGCGAATTCAAGATTATTTTATTGAATGAGAAAAATCGGCAATGTAAAAATCGCATAATGCAAATTCGGAAAGCGAAATACAGGCGTATAAGTTTCCTGAGACTGGAGAAAATGGTTGACATGGCAGAATATTAGAATAGCTTTATATGCAGATAGAGTCAAGTGCTCCAATATATTCGCAATTGCGCTAATCGGCAGTGATTAGAATATTTATTCGCACTATGTGCAACTTCACATTTTAGCAGGTCTGACTACAGATTACTGATTGGTGCACTAAGTATTGTTGTGAACTTGACATTGCTTCCTTCTCAATGGCCCACAAGCAACAAGCAGAGAGGAATCATGTGTTCAGATGGAAAAAAATGACAAATATTCGATATAACGAATATATAGCACTATATTCTAAATATTTGCGAATTCTCGAAGTGGCGATATTCGCGATATAAATTTGCTTTCCGAATATTCGTGCTCAACACTAGTAGCAGCATCATACTGTGAGGGTGTTTCATAGCGGCTGGGACAGGTAGACTGGTCCAGGTTAGGCAAAAACTGAATGGAGCAAAGTGCAATGATATTTTTTATGAAAACCTGATCCAGAGTGCTCTGGACCTGAGCCTGGACCAAAGGTTTACCTTTCAACAAGACAATGACCCTAAGCACACAGCCAAGACAAGAAAGGAGTGGCTTAGAGAAAACTGTGTGAATGTCCTTGAGGAGGCATAACCTGCATCTGTTGGCGAAGGGTAGACACACGGCGATCTCTTCAGTGCAGCACGCGTGCAGCCCCGCACATGTAAGGGCATCATAGAACAGTTAGTGCTGAACACCACTTGTTCTTCGAAAACAAGGCCTCCTTAGGAGCTATATATACATAGATAATATACATTTATATAGTTTAGAAATGTATATAATTGTTTCATTGGCTATTTAAGCAATAAAAATACAAAGTTAGTATACCATTAATAAGGAAAAATAATTTTGGACTTTGAATAAATGCAAATAAAATAAGTAAAATAAGTAATGACTCATGTAGAAAGAAAATTTCAAACACTTCTTAGCAGTTACTGACAAAAGTTAGATAAAATATTCTATACTGTTATTCTTGTTTTCATTTGAAAATTAATGAATATGCAACACATCTTCCAAGGTCAGCCACACTGAGAAAAATTACCAGGATAAAGAACAGACAGGCTCCTGGCTTAAAAGTTCTCTTTCGTAAATGTCACATGCAAAAAGCACTGACACAATTATTTTTTTAATTTAAAGCAAAAGCTTCGCACATAAAATGATTTTATATAATATGTATTTTTTGACATACAGGTAAAGAAGAGTTACATTTCTCACTGGTTTGTAAGGGCACCATGATATCAGCTGATTTAAAAGGGTTTTACGAGATCTTAATACTGATGACCTATCCTCAGTATCTGATCGGTGGGGTTCTGACACCTGGGACCCCCGCTGATCAGCTGTTTGAGAAGGCACTGACGCTCCTGTGAGTCCCGCAGCCTTCTTGCAGCTTGCCAAGCACAGCGCTGTACATTGTATTGCGACTGTGCTCGGCCATAGACTTCTATTATGAATGCAAGTAGGAATGCAATACGGAATGCCTCTTATTCCGTATTGCATGCCGTCATAGAATTCCGTTATAGTCCGTAGTAGTGGCATCCATAACGAGATTCTTAGATAACCCGAACCTTGCACGCCAAACTGCGCAGTGTGACCTACTACATGCCGAATGTGGCGTTACAGTACATGATATATTGGATCCACCTGTTGGGTATGGCTAAATGTTTGTTTCTCCTCCATTCTCCGCCCCTTGATTATGTTGTTTTAATAGGGTCATTAAGCACATATGCACTTTATGATTTACACGTCGATGAATTTGGAAATCATGTAACACTTTTATCATATAATTCTAGCACTGTATGTAATTAATAAGATATTGATCACTGTTTTTATAAATAAATAATGTTTTTATTCATATATTGATTAATTATTTCATTGATTGCACTCGGCTGTTTTGCATCATGCTCACTTTTCTGATGAATTGTATGGTCTAAACATACCTCACTGTGCACTTGTGTTCAATGCTTAAGAAAGAATTGCCGAAATGTTGCTCCTTTTTTGCCACATGGGTGAATACATTTTGTATATACCGTATATATATATATATATATATATATACAGTACAGACCAAAAGTTTGGACACACCTTCTCATTCAAAGAGTTTTCTTTATTTTCATGACAATGAAAATTGTAGATTCACACTGAAGGCATCAAAACTATGAATTAACACATGTGGAATTATATACATAACAAAAAAGTGTGAAACAACTGAAAATATGTCATATTCTAGGTTCTTCAAAGTAGCCACCGTTTGCTTTGATTACTGCTTTGCACACTCTTGGCATTCTCTTGATGAGCTTCAAGAGGTAGTCACCTGAAATGGTTTTCACTTCACAGGTGTGCCCTGTCAGGTTTAATAAGTGGGATTTCTTGCCTTATAAATGGGGTTGGGACCATCAGTTGAGTTGTGGAGAAGTCAGGTGGATACACAGCTGATAGTCCTACTAAATAGACTGTTAGAATTTATATTATGGCAAGAAAAAAGCAGCTAAGTAAAGAAAAACGAGAGGCCATCATTACTTTAAGAAATGAAGGTCAGTCAGTCAGAAAAATTTGGAAAACTTTGAAAATGTCCCCAAGTGCAGTCACAAAAACCATCAAGCGCTACAAAGAAACTGGCTCACATGCGGATCACCCCAGGTAAGGAAGACCAAGAGTCACCTCTGCTGCGGAGGATAAGTTCATCCGAGTCACCAGCCTCAGAAATCGCAGGTTAACATCAGCTCAGATTAGAGACCAGGTCAATGCCACACAGAGTTCTAGCAGCAGACACATCTCTAGAACAACTGTTAAGAGGAGACTGTGTGAATCAGGCCTTCATGGTAGAATATCTGCTAGGAAACCACTGCTAAGGACAGGCAACAAGCAGAAGAGACTTGTTTGGGCTAAAGAATACAATGAATGCACATTAGACCAGTGGAAATCTGCTTTGGTCTGATGAGTCCAAATTTGAGGTCTTTGGTTTCAACCACCGTGTCTTTGTGCGACGCAGAAAAGGTGAACGGATGGACTCTACATGCCTGGTTCCCACCGTGAAGCATGGAGGAGGAGGTGTGATGGTGAGGGGGTGCTTTGCTGGTGACACTGTTGGGGATTTATTCAAAATTGAAGGCATACTGAACCAGCATGGCATGCTATTTCATCCGGTTTGCGTTTAGTTGGACCATCATTTATTTTTCAACAGGACAATGGCCCCAAACACACCTCCAGGCTGTGTAAGGGCTATTTGACCATGAAGGAGAGTGATGGGGTGCTGCGCCAGATGACCTGACCTCCACAGTCACCGGACCTGAACCCAATCGAGATGGTTTGGAATGAGCTGGACCACAGAGTGAAGGCAAAAGGGCCAACAAGTGCTAAGCATCTCTAGGAACTCCTTCAAGACTGTTGGAAGACCATTTCAGGTGACTACCTCTTGAAGCTCATCAAGAGAATGCCAAGAGTGTGCAAAGCAGTAATCAAAGCAAAAGGTGGCTACTTTGAAGAACGTAGAATATGACATATTTTCAGTTGTTTCACACTTTTTTGTTATGTATATAATTCCACATGTGTTAATTCATCGTTTTGATGCCTTCAGTGTGAATCTACAATTTTCATAGTCATGAAAATAAAGAAAACTCTTTGAATGAGAAGGTGTGTCCAAACTTATGGTCTGTACTGTATATCCAGAAAATGGATGGCACTCTGACTAGATGAAAGTGAAAGGTTCCTTTATTCAACCATACGGTGCAACGTTTCGGCTCCAAAAATTAGCCTTTTTCAAGCAGAGATACAAAACAAGTGAGGACAAATATATAGGCGAGTCAAACAGTGCACAGTTCATGTGACCAAATCCCACCCAGTGGGCGTGTTACAAAACTGAAGACATCAAAATCATAATTAAAATGCAATTAAAAAAGTACATAATAAGGCAAATGACATGATCATATATATCTAGCATTTGCATACAATGAGTGAATAAAAGGACATACCCATCGATCGAACACAAGTAAACAATCGATGGATGAGTCCAGTGAGTATAAAACATACCGAGAGCGGAGCAAAGGGACGATCAAGAGAACACATCAGAGCGGAAAGGGGCACAATCCATGCGATCGTTTAGCGTTGTAAACATACAACTGCACAGGCGTGGCGTTACATCAATTAGGGACCGGTGGCAGCTGGAGGACACTGAGCATTATCAAGGTTGGTCTGTGCTCTTACGTCATCATAGCACCACTCAATACAGCCTCGGTGCGCCACTCAATACAGCCTCAGTATCTGAAGGGCTGTAGCTTAAGGATGAAGTGGACGCATTATTCTATACGGGAGGGCGACATTCCTAGAAGCTATGCACCCTTTTTACCATGCCAATTTTTTCTTTTGGTTTTATGTATTTGCAATTTTTTCACTGCCGGACCCGGCGTACACCTTGGGACTGATACATATTTTGCTACAACAGCCGTGATGGTGCTGATGAGATTACTTTCTCTGTCTGGAATAGATTTGCTCCCTGTGACATCTGTGTACCTGCAGGAGGAGAACCCTCTTGGGTATGATAACGATCTGACACCCTTGACAGACACTCCTTTCTGTACCACGGCTTTCCGTGGGGTCAGTTGGTTTTATGTCTGGGTATAGTATGTGGGCGATCTTTTTCTTCAGGCTGTCCGTACTAGTCTAGATCGTGATACCCTGATTTACAACAGGTCTGATGTTTACACATGGGGTATGGGCATTTCTCCAGCTCTCAAGATGGCGCTTTGAGACCGGATGAACACTGGGCATGCGCCGCAACGCACCGAGGCTGTATTGAGTGGTGCTATGATGAGGTAAGAGCACAGACCAACCATGATGATGCTCATATGTCTGTGAAGGTTCTCATTTATCCAGGTCATGGTATATATCTGTAAAGAATAAATCAAGGCAACTGGACGTACTGTAGATTTCTTGAAAACGTTTCACTCGTTCTTCCAACGAGCTTTCTCAATTCTGAGTGATTGTACAAAAATTCTGGGAATAAATATGTAACTGAATCCACATCTGGTAGTTATACCCAGCATTGGGTCAAAGGTGTTGATTCCATTATCCTAATTGGAGTCAGTAGGTGATAAAGACTTCCCAGAAAAAGGTGTCAAGACAGCATTGTATGTGGCAGACAATAGATGTCTAACCCCCCCACCTCTATTCAAGCTTGGCTTCTCCATTTTTACGTAGATGGCCTCCTTCACGCCTCGTTTGTACCAATCGGCCTCCTTATCCAAAACACGTACTTGACTGTCTTCAAAGGTGTGACCTGTTCCTTTTAGATGTAAGTACACGGCTGAATCTTGACCAGAGGTTTTGGCTCTTCTATGCTGAGCCATACGCTGATGTAGTTGTTGTTTTGTTTCGCCGATATACAGTTCTGAGCATTCCTCATTGCACTGGACTGCATACACAATGTTGTCCATCTTGTGTTTAGGCGTTGGGTCTTTGGGGTGAACCAGTTGTTGCCTCAGTGTGTTGCTGGGTTTAAAGCAAACTGGAATGTGATGTTTATTAAAAATCCTTTTGAGTTTCTCAGACACCCCAGCTACATATGGGATAACCATATTCTTGCGTCTGTCATGCTTCTCGCCCTCACTGGTAGTCTTGGTGGTCTTTCTTCCCCTTCCTTCTGTTTTGACAGAACACAGTGCAGGTGGGAAAAGTATGTTAACCCCTAGACTAATGACATATCCAAGAGCTAATTGCAGTGAGGTGTCAGCCAACTGGAGTCCAATCAATGAGATGAGATTGGAGGTGTTGGTTACAGCTGCCCTGCCCTATAAAAAACACACACCAGTTCTGGGTTTGCTTTTCACAGGAAGCTTTGCCTGATCTGAATGATGCCTCGCACAAAAGAGCTCTCAGAAGACCTATGATTAAGAGTTGTTGACTTGCACAAAGCTGGAAAGGGTTATAAAAGTGTCTACAAAAGCCTTGCTGTTCATCAGTCCACAGTAAAACAAATTGTCTATAAATGGAGAAAGCTCAGCACTGCTGCTACTCTCCCTAGGAGTGGCTGTCCTGTAAAGATGACTGCAAGAGCACAGCGCAGACTGCTCAATGAGGTGAAGAAGAATCCGAGAGTGTCAGCTAAAGACTTACAAAAGTATCTGGCATATGCTAATATCCCTGTTAGCAAATCTACGATACGTAAAACACTAAACAAAATGGATTTCATGGGAGGATACCACAGAGGAAGCCACTGCTGTCCAAAAAAAACATTGCTGTACGTTTACAATTTGCACAGAGCACCTGGATGTTTCACAGCAGTACTGGCAAAATATTCTGTGGACAGATGAAACCAAAGTTGAGTTGTTTGGAAGAAACACACAACACTATGTGTGGAGAAAAAGAGGCACAGCACACCAACATCAAAACCTCATCCCAACTGTGAAGTATGGTGGTGGGGGCATCATGGTTTAGGGCTGCTTTGCCGCGTCAGGGCCTGGACGGATTGCTATCATCGAAGGAAAAATGAATTCCCAAGTTTATCAAGACATTTTGCAGGAGAACTTAAGGCCATCTGTCCACCAGCTAAAGCGCAACAGAAGATGGGTGTTGCAACAGGACAATGACCCAAAGCATAGAAGTAAATCATCAACAGAATGGCTTAAACAGAAGAAAATACGCCTTCTGGAGTTGCCCAGTCAGAGTCCTGACATCAACCTGATTGAGATGCTGTGGCATGACCTCAAGAAAGCGATTCACACCAGACATCCCTAGAATATTGCTGAACTGAAAACAGTTATGTAAAGAGGAATGGTCAAGAATTACTCCTGACCGTTGTGCACGTCTGATCTGCAACTACAGGAAACGTTTGGTTGACGTTATTGCTGTCAAAGGAGGTTCAACCAGTTATTAAATCCAAGGGTTCACATACTTTTTCCACCTGCACTGTGAATGTTTATATGGTGTGTTCAATAAAAACATGGTAACATTTAATTATTTGTGTATTATTAGTTTAAGCAGACTGTGATTGTCTATTGTTGTGACTTAGATGAAGATCAGATCACATTTTATGACCAATTTGTGCAGAAATCCATATCATTCCAAAGGGTTCACGTACTTTTTCTTGCAACTGTATGTTACTATGACTTTTATGGGGACATTCGCCCAGATTTACTAATGTTACCGCATCCAGACCTTATCATAAACTCAACATTTTGTGAAAATTCGCACAATTTGTCACATTTTTGGGCAATTATTTTTGAATTTAAGGGGGAATGGAAAGGGGATAGCATTCTAAGATGTAACATTTTTCAACAAAATTCTCTTGTTTTGACAAGAGATGTATGATACCATTTATATATCACTTGTGAGCAGAGAATTCCCGAATATGAGCACTAGATGATATATTTAGTATTGAATACTCCTCTGTAAAACTGCCATGCATTCCTCTATCAATAATTATCTTTTCTACAAAAAACTTAGACATGATTGACCAAGACTAAGAAAATTGGTATTAGCTGAAGTACAAAATAAGTGATCTTAGCATTACAGTACACTCCCGAGAAGCACTAATCAAAAATTTTAAAATGTGAATCAAGATCTTCTATATTTTTGGCACCAAAAAAGGTCAAGGATATTGTACAAAAATGTTCTTTATCAGAATGTGAGAGACAAACTGAAAAGACAAAATTTAAAATAAATTAGTATTCTTGTGCTTACTTACATTTCAGGATCATAATGTGTTAAGTATGCCATTGTGCCAGTGAAAATAGTAGTTCTGGATTGTAAAATTATCAATAAAAATGTTATGGAAGTAAAGAGCAGCCCATGTTTTTATTAATAATATGGGAAAGCTGACAGTCAGAGCACACCATGATATTAACATTATATGTCCCAAGTGAATGCTTCCTGTTTACAGTGAAGATATGACCTTGGTTTTCCGAGATGAGAAATTATTAAGCTAGGTATATTCCCCTTTGAGTATTAATATGATATTTCTTTATATAAAAAGTATTTATGAGCCCTGTTAACTTTCAATCTTTTTACATTTGTTTATTTTTCAAACGCAGTCTCAGAGGTGGTTAAATGAAAATCGGCTTCTCTGCTGACACAGAGAAAGGGTTTTTGAATGTTAGAGTAACGACTTTAGGAATTACTGCCCATGAACATTTATTTATTACCATTACCAACAAAACAATAGCCATTAGCTTGAATTTTTAACCATATACCAAGGCTACTGAGATTTGTATGATAATCTATAACTTTTTAAGCCATAGTACATTTGTCTCTAGTGTTTCATTACACATGTCACACATAGGGACCTCCACACATAGTGTGCCATAGAATAAAAAGTGTCTTTCACATTTAGTGCTTTTACCTGTTGCTCATACACAACACCTAATGAATTCTGCTTGTATAAGGGTCCATTCACACGTCCGTTTTTTCTTTCCTGATCTGTTCCGTTTTTTGCAGAACAGATCAGGACCCATTCATTTTCAATGAGTCCTGGAAAAAATCGGACATCACAATGTGTGCTGTCCGTTTCCGTTGTTCCGTTCCGCATGTCCGTTTAAATATAAAACATGTCCTATTATGTTCCTGAAAAATCGGATCCTGGTACAATGCAAAGTCAATGGTTCCGCAAAAAACGGAAGACATTCGGATGTCATTCCGTATGTCTTCCGTTTTTTGCAGAATCCGTTCCTGGAAACACATAGCAAATTTTTTTTTTTTTCTTTTTTTTTTAAAGAAATTCAAACAACTTTATTTGATTATTGAAATGTATACATGTTTCCGTTTTTTGCGGATCCGCAAAAAACGGATGACATACGGAAACATTTTCAGGAACAACGGATCCGCAAAAAACGGACCGAAATTCAGATTATAGAAAAATACTGACGTGTGAATGTAGCCTTAAGCTGAGTCAGAGTTGTCAGTTTCCCAGTCTCACACAAGTAAATAGCAGGGATAAATTCTTAGGAAGATAATTAACTAGTATGTGTTTCGGTTATGGAAGGAAACTAGAAAAGTCTCTATCTGGTTATGATGGATCTAGGGAACTCCAGCAGTCTGTCCTCTGCTAGAACAGTCTGCTGTGTGAAAGTAGCTTAAAGGGATTCTGCAGGCTTTAAATATTGATGATAGGATAGGATAGGTCATCAATATTAGATTGCCGGGGCTACGACACCGAGCACCCCCACGATCAGCCGTATGAGGAGACGGCGCGCAGTGTGCACGTGCCGTCTACGGTCTCTCTTCCTGCTCTGTGGCTGCTTTGCCATAGAGAGCGGCAGACAGAGCGTCAGGAGACGGCTTGTGCACACTGTGCGCGCTGTCTATTCATACAGCTGATCGGCGGGGTGTCGGGTGGTGGACCCCTGCCGATCCGATATTGATGACCTATCCTGAGGATAGGTTATCAATATTAAATGCCCAGATAACCCCTTTAACTAGAGATCTATTGTGCTAATCGCATGCACTTGTACATATGGTGCAAGTACTATATCCAAGGCTAGATCAAGGTTAAAGAATTTTACGGGACTCTCTGTTCAGCAGGAGTGTCAGAAAGGTGGATTCCCCCAATATTAACAGTATCTACATTAAAACAGATCTGCCATTAGACTATGGTATCCGATGTAGGGACAACATAGTACGGAGAGAGGTCCACTTTCCTATTAGTCAAAATGACAGAAAAATACTATGCCATTTGCCCCATCCACCATCTCTCCTCACACTTTCTGTGGTGATCCAGATGCAGTATATACACAGTCGGGTCACATTATTATGAACACTTTACACGTTGACAGCATGGACAGGATCTTCCAGCAAGACAATACGACATGGCACAGGGTAAGAAATGTCCAACATTGGTTAGAAGACCATGACCAAGACCTCCAAGTACTACCCTGGCCTCCTACCCTGGCTAGGGGCTGGTATAGATTTCCGCTCAGCCGCACAGACTGGCATGCACCTCATCCTAAAGGATGCACAACCTCCAGCGTAAAACGCTGGTCTATGAAAAATTCCCCCCATTGTCTGTACACTGATGAGCCATAACATTAAAAGTCAATAACATTGACCATCTTGTCACAAAGACAGGCAAAGAGTCATAAGCACTGAAGGTTCATTGATGCATGTGTGGAACAACGGCTAACACGTCTGATCGAATCCCATGGCTACTGTAGCACAAATTCTGACTATGAAAGAATAGTCAACCCTACAGCCCAGTCTACATGGTAGAAAAAATAAATACATTGTAAAAGCTTCATTGAAAGATCGCAATAGCAAAAGTTTAAAAAAGTGGCTCACTACAAGAATAAAAGGAAAGGACAGAGGTCAATCAGAGGTAACCACATTAGAATACAAATAAAATATGTTTTTCGACCCAAAAAATTCAACCCTCAAAACAAGGGAGAGATTGTTATAAATATCGGTGATACATTCACATTACACCACTACACACAATGTAGAAATCATTAAAATTATGAAAACATACCCATTTTGGCAGGGGTAGGGTGGCAAAGAAAGTAACTACTGCACCCCAGTATTGTGTATTTTCCCTGCAACACCTGGAAGTGATAGAAACGTGACAGAACACACAGTGCATCACAGCTTTCTGTGAATAGGGCTACATAACTGCCACCATTCAGAATGCCCCTGCTGACCCGTCCACAACTGATGGGCACGTGGGACAACAAATGGACCATGAACCAAAGGAGGATGGTGGCTTGGGCTAATAAGCCACATTTTCTTTATATTTTGTGTACATTCATGTGTGTGCAACGTAAACTAAATGGGTCACCAAATTTTTGTTTGCCAGTTAAAACCAGATAGAAGCACATCTCCTTTTTTCTTATCTGTTTTTGTTTTCTGATTTTTTATTCCATTTCCTGAACATGATTATGGGAGAGGCCATCTTGCCTCAGCTGTTCTTAACACTGTTTAGAAAGCATTTAAAGAATTGCTTTATGGCAGCCCCATGGGACATAGACACAATGGTCAGGAGAGGACCTCAGTGACTTCTATGGGAGAGTTTTCTGGACATGCTCTGTGACCTGTGCAGAGGTCATTGTACAAGGAAGGAATAGAGGAGATCTGACAATCACCTATTGTGAATGGATCATGTCTTATCTATACACAGAGGTGATCTCATTACAGGCAGGATTAGAATGACAGATAAGCAGGCAACTGCAGTAAAGTAATCTTAAAGGGATTCTGTCACCTCCCCTAAGCAAAAAAACTATTTTAAAGCAGCCATGAAGCACAGCTTACCTGGATTAGGCTGTGCTCTTTTATCTTGAAATCCGTCCAGCAGTTACTGCAAAAAACGACTTTGATTGATATGTAAATGTGTCCTGAAGGTGCCCAGAGGGGCGTTTTTTTCTTCTTAGAGAGCCCAGTACCGCCCCTCTTACAGTGCCCAGCCCGCCTTCCTTGTACTGTCTAACCGCCGCTTCCAGCCTGCCACAGCCTCTCCTCCCTCTCCTCCCCCTCCCTCACGCCGAACGAACTCTCGCACAGGCGCAGCCCCTGTGCGATCATCAGGAGACTGAGGGCAGCAGCTTCATCTTCGTCACTGAGCATGCGCCGAGCCCAGTGACATCCGATGCTCGCTCTTCCCTGCTGACTGAGGGAAGAGCGAGCATCGGACGTCACTGGGCTCGGCGCATGCCCAGTGACGAGGATGAAGCTGCTGCCCTCAGTCTCCTGCTGATCGCACAGGCGCAGCCCTCAGTGGGTACTGCGCCTGTGCGAGAGTTCATTCGGCGTGAGGGAGGGGGAGGAGAGGGAGGAGAGGCTGTGGCAGGCTGGAAGCGGCGGTTAGACAGTGCAAGGAAGGCGGGCTGGGCACTGAAAGAGGGGCGGTACTTGGCTCTCTAAGAAGAAAAAAACGCCCCTCTGGGCACCTTCAGGACACATTTACATATCAATCAAAGTCGTTTTTTGCAGTAACTGCTGGACGGATTTCAAGATAAAAGAGCACAGCTTAATCCAGGTAAGCTGTGCTGCATGGCTGCTTTAAAATCGTTTTTTGGGCTTAGGGGAGGTGACAGAATCCCTTTAACAGACCAAGAAGTGGTGCCTATTATTAGGCTCAGTGGCCAGTGCAAAAGCTGCAGGATTTTATGTTTTTTTGTTTAAATATAGATAGTGGCATGGAAAATAATGTCATAAAAAATTCTCTAAAAATATGTTAAGCACAAAAACGTGACTTAAACAATAGGTCATTATCTGATGACACATTCCCTATAGGGGCCCTTTACAATTGCCCAATGTTCGTGCAGAATATCGCTAACGAATGGTCATGATGAGCTGCCTGTGTAAAGGTGCCACCTATAACCCGATAAACGAGTGAAACACTCGTTTATTAGGTAATAGGATTGCTTGTGGGGACACCTAAATCATCAATTGCCGGCAGCAGATCATGCTGTCTAAACAGAACCCCGCTGCTGACAAACAATGATTTAGTATGGGGAAGAGCAATGGCATTAGCGATCACTCCTTATATTGTAGAGGAGATCGCTGCATGTGAATGCAGCTTTCGCCTTTACTGGCGAGCAAGCAGTTGTCACAAAGGAATGCTTCCTTTTATCGGGCTATGTAAATGGCCTCCAAGTTTCCCAGATCTCAGTACAACTGATGTGTCGATATGGGATGTGCTGCAAAAACAATTAAGATTCATAGAAGCCTCAACTTTCAACTAACAGTACTTAAAAAGGGATCTGTCAGCAGATTTGTACCTATGAAACTGGCTGACCTGCTGCATGTGCACCCTGGCAGCTGAAGACATCTGTGTTGGTCCCATGTACATATGTGCCCGCATTGCTGAGAAATATGAAGTTTTAATATATGCAAATGAGCTTCTAGGTGCAACAGGGGCGTTGGCATTACTCCTAGAGCCTCAGATCTCTCTGCAACTGCTGCACCCGTTTCACTTTGATTGACAGGACGAGGCAGTGAAAACGTCATCATGCCGGGCCCTCTCAATCAAAGTGGAGGGGGAGCTGCAGTTGCAGAGAGAGCTGAGCCTCTAGGTGTAATGGCAACACCCCTGTTACTCCTAGAGGCTCATTTGCATATATGAAAACTTCATTTTTCTCAGCAATTAGGACACATATGAACATGGGACCAACACAGATGCCTTCAGCTGCCAAGTTCACATGTAACAGATCAGCCAGTATCATAGCAACAAATCTGCTGACAGATGCCCTCTAAAAACATTTCCCTGTGGATACGGGACAAGTGTTTGTATGAATCTATATATATATATAAAGAAGGAGGTATGCATGTATGTTCCGCGATCACTCAAAAACGCAACCATCGATTTCAACAAAACTTGGTATACACATCCCTTGCTACCTGGAAAGAAATATTGTGGGGGTCACAGCTCTCTAGGATGTACCGTTCCTGAGATATCCCAAAAAATGACCTGCATTAGCCAATACAAGAATGCAAGTCTTTCTCTGCATATTCCAACTGCCATACACACGGTCACATGTCCCTTGTCAACCAATAGAAGCTTGCAGGCCCTTAGTCTCCACATACACAGTTTTACTACAGGTTTCCATAACAACCCAGCCATTTTTCTTCACTGCTGTAGGTCAGCTTTAGGTTAGGGCTACACAGCGACAATAAGTCGCATGACACATGTCGCACAACACATTGGGTACAACTACATGTGTTGCACCAATGTCGAGCGACAATTTTTATAATGATCGTCTATGCGACATGTGACATGCTGCGAATCTTTGTCACATGTCACACCATAGCCTATCATTAAAAAATTGTTGATACTTGGTGTTACATGGAATCCACTCTTCATAAGTTTTGTTTCCCTTTTCAGTTTATTACGGAAATGCTGTCCCTGTACTCTTCCCCCCACGCAAAGGTCAAGGTGAACGGAAAGTCTTTTTTCATTACAAATGGAACTCGACAAGGGTGCCCATTATGACCCACGCTTTTTATCCTATGCCAGGAATCTTTGTTACAAGCCATTAGACAAGATAAAAAAAATTGGGGCTTGGAGGTAGGACCGGTGATTCACAAAGTTGCGGCATTCACAGATGATATGCTTTTATTCCTAATCGACCCGGATGAGGACTTTCAAGCTATCTTAAAACTATTTGAGGTTTTTGGACAAATGTCCAACTTCAAAATCAACCTCTCTAAATGTACTGCTCTAGGCATTAAAGTCCCCATAAATACCGTTTCAGTTCTGGCAAATAAATTCCCTTTCCAATGGGCTGAATCACATATTAATTACCTGGGGGTAAATATTTCCAATGACCCTAGCATGTCTTACCAACTGAACTACCCCAAACTTCTGTCTGACATCCAAAAACAACTTAAGGACCTTAATATCCTCTACTTATCCTGGATAGGCAGGAAAAATTTGATTAAAACATGTCCTGCCGAAATTACTCTACCTGTTACAAACACTACCCATACTCTTATTTATTAGCCATCCGTAGAGTATTCTCTTCCTTTATATGGAAAAAGGCTAAACCGCGACTGGCCTACTCCATGCTGGCTCGGCCGAATTACAAAGGTGGTTTTGGGATGCCAGACATTAAGGCGTACTATTTGTCCATCCAAATGAGACTTCACTCTGAACTCATTAGCCCTCACAATAATAAATTAGGCTTCCAAATAGCCCATAAGTTAATCTCCCCTTCAGTATTGGCGTCTTTGTGGAAGGTGCCAGCTCAGAGAGGACAAAGCTCCATGGTTCCTCCGGGACTTTTAGGAGTCCGTAACACTTGGGCTAAACTAGCTACTGTTTTTAACCTTCACCGTGGCCCTTCGCCTTTTATGCCCATGAGACTGCTCCCCTTTTATCTACAACCGGAGTATGTGGATAATATGGGAATTTGGCCCTCCTTTGGCAAGGATACAATCAGGGACATGCTGAGGGGAGAGGTGGTTCCAGCTCTGTCAGACCTCCAGGCATTGCATCGAGCTTCTAATTGGTCATTCCCCCATTACTCTCATTTCCTCGCAATTAGTCATCAATACTTAAACACTGCTCATTCAGATTACATTGCTTCTTGGTATGACGCTATCATAGTATCCCCTACTCCCAAGAAACGATTGGTCTCATTCATATATAATAAGTTAGTTGATATTAGCACTTCTGGTAAACCACATTACATTCAGAATTGGGAGAAAGAACTAGGCCTAATTCTTTCGAATAGTGAGATTTCTGTAGCTCTGAAACACTCACATGGCTTTTCGAGGTGCGTTAGGATCCAAGAGTACTCATTTAAGATACTCACGAATTGGTATCACACCCCGGTTAAGTTACATAAAATAGTCCCCTCGTTATCTCCAGCATGCTGGCGATGTCACTCTGAGGAGGGCACGGCCTACCACATTTGGTGGACTTGTAAGAATCTCGGAAGGTGTACAGAAAACTAGAAGACACAAAATGAAGATCCGACTGACTGGATCCAAAACTAAGGAACCAAAGGGTAAGCCCTGTAACAGCCCTGGCTCTCTCCCTTACTCATCCTATGCAAAAATCTCTATGGTAGATGATTGCATACCCTCGTTCCTCGACTGTATGACACCTGAACACCTTATAATAGTGAGGGGACACGATCACCGGCTCCCTATACTTAATACGGAGGGAGTCAGGGTCACCTAGGATCCAGCAAACAGGAAAACAAATGAATGAACAAACTTATTTGTAGAAGAATCAGTAGTAGCATCCAGCATGCACACACTCCAGGAAGTTGTATAAACCGCAAAGTAATGCAGTATGGGATGGTATTTAAAGGGATGCAATCAGTGCAACTAGATGACAGCTGAGAGAGGGAAACGAGATGACAAAACGAAAGCAAAACAAAAGAACCTCAAGCAGGAGGTTCTGAAAAACGTCTGTCAGAGCTTCTCAGATGTCTGGTGGTGACAAAGAATTGTCCAGTTTGGAGAGCCTATCCCATGATAAATATTTGGCTCTTTGGTCACCCTGGTTTAAGTGGTGTAGAGACCACCATTCTCTTACTTTATCATAACAGCAATTTTTATCACTATGATCTAACAGTGTGTTCACCTTACTCTTATTTCAATAATATTGGCTTCTAGGATCACTTCTGCATGTCATAGTGTAGCCCTAGCATTAAAGGGGCAGGGTGCTGTGGAGGTCACTGTTAAAGAGACGTTCACTGTGGATGTTACTATTAAGGGGGCAGGCCGCTTTGGAGCTCACTGCTAAAGGGGCGTACACTGTGGAGGTCACTGTTAAATAGGCGTTCACTGTGAATGTTACTGTTAAGGGGGCAGGCCGCTGTAGAGGTCACTGCTAAGGGGGTGTACACTGTGGAGGTCACTGTTAAGGGGACAGGGGCCACTATTAAAGGGGCAACTGCTGTGGAGATCACTATTAAGGCAGCAGGGTACTGTGAGGTCACTGTTAAGGCAGCAGGGTACTGTGGAGGTCACTGTTAAGGCAGCACGGTACTGTGGAGGTCACTGTTAAGGGGGCAGGCCCCTGAAAAGGTCACTGTCAAGGGAATAGGGTGCTGTGAAACTCACTGTTAAAAGGGCGGGCTTCTGTGAAGGTCAAAGTTAAGAGGATTGGCTGCTGTGGAGGTCTCATTTTAAAGTAGTGGGGCACTGTGGGTGGTCAGTGTTAAGGGTGGGGCACTGTGGGAGGGGGTCAGTGTTAAGGGGTGGGGCACTGTGGGAGGGGGTCAGTGTTAGGGGGTGGGGCACTGTCGGAGGGGGTCAGTGTTAAGGGGTGGGGCACTATGGGAGGGGGTCAGTGTTAGGGGGTGGGGCACTGTGGGAGGGGGTCAGTGTTAAGGGGTGGGGGACTGTGGAGTTCACTGTTAAAGGGGCTGGGTGCTGTAGAGGTCACTGTTATTGTGGATACTGTCCATATGTGTTAACGACACACACAAATATTGAATGAAATAGATGAAATATACCCATGTGAAACCGGATCCTTCTGTTAGTATATTATAAAAACAAACGGTTCTACAGGTATAAAACTATTATAGTCTTCAGGACATCTCAAAATATTTCTGATGTAGACACAATAAATTATTTATGGACCGAATGTATAAATGGAGTAAGGTTACTACAGTGTTAACACTTATATCCACTTTTATATATGATTAAATTGTGTTTTATGTGTGAAGCAACCAGAAAAAAGCATCACTTTTAACAGCTTGCATTTAATTAATGTGCGTTGCTATCTCTGTGCAGAATTATTATGAAACTGCAGATTCAAGACCTATGTGTTGCCTCTTCCAGCAGCCCACTCATTTTCATAGGAGTGACCTGGAAATGAACTGCCGCTTTGCTCTCAACTGTTTGAAGTCTCACTCCTTATTCACCCGGGAGTTTGTAAGACAACAGAAACCAGGGGCTCATAAAAGTCTCTTCCTATTAACTCCATGCCTGATACAAAGGTGACTAAAATTCAAGACACAAGCGGCGGAGTATAACTTTATAGTCTGCAACTCATAATAAAAATTTCATAAAAATGTTTGTGTTATTAATTTGACTTAAGAATTGAAGTAAATATGCAAAACTAGTAAACTAACAGCATCTTAGAAAAGTAGTACAAGCCAATCAGAACTAGTCTGTTCAGTTGGGATTAGTTTAGTAAACGGTAAATTATTGGCCTAGATTACATTTTGCACAGTTTAAAAAACTATGTAGGTTGATCCAGCAAATAAAAAAAAATACTAAATAAAGTGACACATCTCCAGGAATGTGGCTAGAACAGGATACAACAATTACAGTGAAAGTAATTCCTATGTCCTACATAATATCTATAATTTTTGCATGGGCACCTGTATCCATGGGCGTCTTCAGAAATTTTTCCAGGGGGGGGGGCATAATTTTATTGACATCCATGCTCTGCTTGTTTCTGAGAATGTAATGAAGGGGAGGGGCATATTCATTATCACAAAGTATAATAACGCATGAGCTGGACAGTGGCGGATCCAGAGCCTGGTCTCGGGAGGGGCACTTCCAGATTATTTTCTGTCCGCTGCCACAAAACAATGGTGCTTATAGAACAGACTACACAGTGTAGCGGTATACTGTATATTGTGTGGCACAGTGTAGGCTATATGTGTATAACATAAACATATTTCACATGAAAACGTACAATTACTTGGCTTGGCCTTTGGGGATCTCGGACACCACTTCAACACTTTGGCCGGGGGCTCGGCGGAGCTGATGTTGTGTTTTATCCTAATGAGAAAGATTTCATAATAAGGATTTTGGAGAAGGGGCAGAGGGATAGCAGAGCAGGGAGAGGTTGGTGATGCTACTAGGGGGCCATACCATGTGGGAGTAATAAAGCCCACCATAATGCCCCCCAGTAGAAATAATTCTCCTTATAATGTGACAGTGCAAAAAATACCCCCTTGTAATGCCCCCAGTTGAGCTAATGTCCCCATAGTGCCCCCATAATGTGCCAGTATAAAATACCCCTATATAGTGCCCCCTGTAAATGCCTCCATAGTGCTCCTCTCCCCCCTTCCTCATAGTGCCCCCCATAATGTACGAGTATGAAATGCCCCAGTAGATGCCCTCAGTGTCCCCCATAATTTGCAAGTATAAAATACCCCTTCTTAGTGCCCCCCGTAGATGACCCCTTAGTACTCCTCTCCCCCCTTCCTCATAGTACCCACCATAATGTCTCCCAGTATAAAATTATTCTACTGTACAGAGCCCCCCATATAAAACACCTTTTCTTTGTGGCCTCAGTAGATGCCCCTATAGTGCCCCCAATAATGTGCCAGTAATAACAGCCCCCATCATGTGCCAGCAATAACAGCCCCCCCATCCTGTGCCAGTAATAACAGCTCCCCATCATGTGTCAGTAATAACAGCCCCCCATCATGTGCCAGTAATAACAGCCCCCCCATCATGTGCCAGTAATAACAGCCCCCCTTGTGCCAGTAATGACAGCCCCCATTATGTGCCAGTAATGACAGCCCCCCATTATGTGCCAGTAATGACAGCCCCCCATTATGTGCCAGTAATAACAGCCCCCCATTATGTGCCAGTAATGACAGCCCCCCATCATGTGCCAGTAATGACAGCCCCCCATTATGTGCCAGTAATGACAGCCCCCCATTATGTGCCAGTAATGACAGCCCCCCATTATGTGCCAGTAATGACAGCCCCCCATTATGTGCCAGAAATGACAGCCCCCATTATGTGCCAGTAATGACAGTCCCCATTATGTGCCAGTAATGACAGCCCCCCATTATGTGCCAGTAATGACAGCCCCCCATTATGTGCCAGTAGCCACCAGTATTATACACAAAAATAATAAACACTTATACTTACCTCCTTGGCAGCGATGCGATGCAGGCCTCTTCCGGCCTGTGTCCCGCGCTGTACGGCTCAGGTGGCGCGATGACATCATCGCGCTGCCTGCGCCGGCCTCTGATAGGCTGCCGGCCTAGTGCCTGCAGCCTATCAGAGTAAGGGAAAGGGACGCGCCTCTCCCTCCCCTGCCTCAGCACAGTCATCTGTATCGCTGTCCTGAGGACGGCGGTACAGATGACTATGGAGATGAACGCTTCTGAGCAGCTCGGGGGGAGGGGAAATTGCCCCGTTGTCCCCCCCTGGATCCGCCAGTGCTGCTGGTCCAGGGGGGGCACTTTGCCCCCCTTGCCCCTCCCTGCGGACGCCCATGCCTGTATCTGTATAATTTTGGATGGGTATACCTAACTGTAGGTTTATACTGTATCCTCAGGAATGGGACCACTGCCCAGCACCTAACTTGACAATGGGACTCTGCCTAGTGCAGCCATAAATATAGAGACGGCCGAACATATGCAGTGCCCCAGAGGGCCACTACAAGGTTTGAATTTATTTCATGCACTGTTGCATGTGTTCTTGGCAGCTGAAGGCATCTGTGTTGGTCCCATGTTCATATGTACCCGCATTGCTGAGAAAAATGATTTTTTTTATATATATGTAAATTAGCCTTTAGGAGCAACAGGGGCGTTGCCATTACACCTAGAGACTCCGCTCTCTCTGCAACTGCTGCACCCTCTCCACTTTGATTGACAGGGAGAGGCAGTAAAAACATCATCATGTCTGGCCCTATGAATCAAAGCGCAGAGGACTTGGCAGCTGCAGAGCGAGCTGAGCCTCTAGGTGTAACGGCAATGCCCTCCTTGCCCCTAGAGGCTTATTTGCATATATTAAAACCTAATTTTTCACAGCAATGCGGGTACATATGAACATGGGACCAACACAGATGGCTTTAATGCACTGTGTATCCTAGATGTCTGAATATGAAGCAGGGAAGTAGTTAATTCTGGCATTTGTAGCTCGGTTGCCAGGGTGGTGTGCTGGTCTCACCCCTGTCTGGTTAGTTGTAGCTAGTTTTAGTCTGCCTCAGCAGGTGAGAACTGCAGATGCTTTTAAATCTGGCTAAAGCCTTTGTAAAGAAAGATATTTTTTTCTCCAGGAAAAAATCCCATTCCTGTGGCGTGAGAAGCTGCCAGAGAACAACAACTGTGCTAGGAGAAACCCTGAAGGAAAGAAAACAGACCGTTTAGGATCACATGAGACTGTGTGTGTTAGCAAAGATAATGCTTATGAACTTTGCTGCTTCTGTACAGGGTAGATTGCTTCGGCGCCCACCACACTTTGAAACAAATTGTCCATCCTCTTAAAAATCTGCACCATGCTGTGGGAACTGCAGTACTGATTGTGAGAGTTTTGCACGCCTGTGGTCAATTTTGGGAAAGATTTCAAAGTGTTTACAGTGAGGTTCAGGGACCACTACTAGCATCATTACCACTGCTTTTACACAACCATTGGGAAAAGAAAGTCCTGTGTAGAACTGTGCCTGATCTATATGCTTGTACTGCATCACTCATCATCTGCAGTAAAAATAATAATAATTATTTTTTATCAGTAAACTGGGCTTGGTCATTGCCTCCATTTTCCTCCGGCCCCTACACTTACCCTCCTGACTTGCACCCTGACAACCGTTAACCATCAAGGGCACTCCAATTACCACCAGACAGGAGCCCCAGATGGCTTCAGGGTGTGCCCCAAGGGAAGAAATGGTGCATTCTCTATTCTCTGCATGGCCCACGGAGAGCCAGGATAATGTCACGATCAGTGTGGGGGGAAAACTCCACACTGAACACAGGAGGGAAGGGGAACAGTAAGTGGGACTGGAAACTAGGGAACAGGTCACCTCCTAAACAACCCTAATCTGGGCCCTAACTACCTATCAATATGAATAGACC
The DNA here is from genome assembly GCF_014858855.1 of Bufo gargarizans. NCBI lineage: Eukaryota > Metazoa > Chordata > Amphibia > Anura > Bufonidae > Bufo > Bufo gargarizans. Next base: position 638,217,663 of record NC_058080.1, on the reverse strand, counting down.
TTAAAAGTAGGAATATTCATAAGCTGTATACCTAGGCCCTTATATCCCTATAAGGTCCTGTAATGAGGTTAGGACCAGAGACAACCCATTCCTCCACAAATAGACGAATGGAAGTATCTGTCTCAGGCCCATATACAAACAACAGGGAATATAACAAACACAATACATAAGAAAAGTCAAGACTTAGCTGAAAGTAGAAAACTGGCAACTCCAGAAGCACCACAGAGTACAACCGACCAGCTAGGTAGAAGACAGGAAGAAAATCTATAAACCGCACCTCCAAGAGTGAGAAGCGGCTACTTATGAAAAAGGTAAATTACCAATAAGCAACACCTGAAGCAAGGGGTGTGGCATTCACCAAAACACAACCACAATAAGATCCACAGGGAACTTGTCAATTTAACCCACAAGTTGCCAGTCTCTCTGATCTCCTTGTACCTGCCATGGGAACGTCTGTGACAGATAAGTACTGCCCATGGTAAGAACTGTGGGTACTACTATCACCATCATGGCAACTACCACACCTCCCATCGCCTCTCCTCCAGATCACTGCACATACAGAGCTATCTCTAGTCACTTCTATGGAAATTCCACACTTAGCTAAACAAGCTTATTTGCCTATTTTTGGAACTCTAATAGATGTAAGTAAATAAAGATACAAGTGAGATGGAGACCCTAGGGGTGTGGGATATCCTATGAATATGCCATACATTTCCAGACAGGAAATTATTGGCTCTTGGGCTAAGTGTTTTGGTCAAATATTGTGCAACATGTTAATTAATAGCGTGCATATATCTTTTACCATGCTGATCAGCAGGAGGTTAGAAGTCAGAATTTAATACCCCTTTTTAACAGACAGGTAAAATTATTGCAATATTTGACCATTTATAGTGCACTTTATTTTATGATTAATTAAACTGCTGATGAAGATGCACATGAAATGGGCTTTTTAATATTACCATTTAAGAAATACTGTAATGAAAGTTTTTACTATAGCATTAGCTATATTAATAAAACAAAAGATCATTTGTTTTCTAAGAAGTCACCCAATAAGAATTAAAATACAACTTTAAAAATTCCCAACAGTTTCTTAGACAATAACTATGTAACAGTCTCTGCTCCAGAAACCAGGCAAACAAGCAGGAAAGGATGTAGCCTAACTAGTTCACCTGTTCATGAGCAGAGACACAGAAGAAGGCTTTGCTGGATCAGTGATATTTGTGAGGTCTTGCTCTGGGACTGCTTTTTGCCAGTTATTGCACAATCTACCTGATTTTTGTATGTTTGCTAGTTCTTTGTGCATATAGAGATTATTGTGAGGCTTGTTTACCTGACCACTCTTCCCTTATGCTTGCTTGCTTGCTACTATATTTTATCCCTGACTGTTTACTGACCATTCTTCTGCCTTTGCTTCTCTATATCTTTTATCTCTTTTCATTCTGATTCAGCTTGTTTCTGGTATTGCAGTTGTATACTGTTTTGGCTTTGACATTTGACTGCTCTGTTTGTGACCCCTGCTAGTATGACTACTTGACCTGTCCGCTCCACTTGCCAGCAGCTTCTGGGTGAATGCAAGAATAGATTCTACACCACCCACAGGGACCGCACATGGTTAACTAGTTAGCTTCCTGATAGTGGGATTGCTTTTATCAGGGCAGATATTCCACCGTAGGCAGGACCTTGTAGTAATAGGGGTGTTCCAGAGCAAGTTTGCAAACGCTTGTTGAACTGGGTAGCTAGCGCCAAAACAAAGTATATCTCCAGCCCACCTGAGTTGAGGACATAAACCGTGCTCGGAAAGGTTCAGATCACAACCATTTAGAAATATGTAAAAAAGTTCAGCACAGGTCATTTAAAATCCATAGAAGCTTTATTTGGATATTCAGTACAAAAGAGTGGATACAAAAAACTCTGTTATTTCTGTTGATGCGTTTTGGATGTGTTGTTCACATCCTTAGTCATAACCAGACCATAACCAGTGGTGCATGGTTGCTGGACATGTTATTTGTCCCATCTGTTTCGCTACAATGTAGACGTTCATTAAATGTAAAAATTTAACTTGGTGTAAATGATAATTCAAATCTACGCCAAACGATGGCTGCTGTATATTTGAATTTTTGTACTACAGAGATGCACTAAATTTATTAAGCGGCCTGTGCTTCCCTGGGCTGCCATCGGAAATTTTAGGGCCCATACAGGCAAATCCCCTCCCAAATCAGCCCTTGTTACATTCATATCCATAACACCGGGTCACCATAAATACCGTGCTCACTATATTGTACAAGTAATTATGATTACAAGGATTAGGCTTGATCGAATCAGGTTCAGATTGTTCTATCTGAACTCATTTGCAAACTTTATTTACATGATATTCTCCGTAGTGCACTAAAATGTATGGACTCCGCTGAGGCCTGGTACATTTTGCTGCAAATAACGAGATACAAAGTAAGTCTGTGACGTTACACATTGTTTATGCACATAAATTAATGTTCCAAAATCCAAAGCTGAACTCAGCTTCGCTAATGAGATTTTGGAACAGTAAATTATATGGGCATAAACAAAGTGGAACGTCATAGATGTGAAACGAAGCAAGTCTCGCGTTATTTGCAGCACGATTTGCCAGGTCTCAGCAGAGTCCATACATTTTAGCGCACTAAAGGAGGAGGAGACAGTGTGAACAAAGTTTTCAAACAAATCGGGTTTAAAATAAAAGTTACATTTTTCTGATATTTTATGGAAAATAAAAGTTTCATTTTTTGCCATAACCTTTACTACAAAAGTTATTTGCTAGATCTGCTGGGAATCAAACTCCAAACATTCTCTCTAACAGGAAATAGTTTTACCACTACTCTGTAGGACTGCTCTGTTGTAGGGGTAGGTTCATGTCTGCACTAAAGGTATATGGTATATGGGATGTGGCAGCTTTCCAGTTTAAATACTGGTGTCCAGATACAGTCACTTCGGTAGTCTGCTCCTATGCCAGCTACCTTTAGCGGAGATGTGAACTTACCTTTAGGGAAGGATTTTCTTTAATATTGTGCTTGTGAAGAAAACAGTAATACTATTAATAGCTTTTTAGCAATAGAAAAGCCTATCCTTACAGCACAGCTTTTTCTATAGAGAAGTGGGTAAGGCTGCTGCCAGCTATATAAAAGGTCTGGGATTCAACTCTAGAATAAAATGTGTGAATTTTTTTTTGTAAAAGTTATGGCAGAAAAGTGGAACTTTTACTTTTTTACTTTCCAGCTTTTTTCTTTTATGATAAAAGCTTCATTTTCTTTGTTATTGAAAGAAAGAACTAAGCAAATACCAATACAATAAACGTGTTTTTGTAACATACGTACTATTTAATATCACAAAACAGTATCTCTTTAACTATAATAAGGTATCCAATATAGAGAACACATGACTCATAGTGAATGTAAACAGCGTGAATTAAAATGGCACAGTTTTCCCCCTTATTTTTTTATTTATATTATGCCTGTGAAAAAAATAGCTTTGTAAGAACAAAACATCCAGTTTCTCCAGGAGGGCAGGTCTACAGTGTTATGGTCAATCTTCTGCCTACCATACAGAAGGACTGGAGTTTAACTCCCAACAAAGACCTCTTAAACTATTTCTTTATTAAAAGTCTATGTGCTGGGCCCCTCCTCACTCATATCAGAGCACAGCTTCATTAGTATTCACTGTGCTGAAATTTTTAAGTTTTATTAAAACTGTTCAACTAGTGCCAATCCGATCCTTTTTTTAAGCAAAAAATAGATATGGGGAATGTGATGTACACCTAGCACACTAGGGCTGTATTCACACAAACATGGCAGTTTTTGGTGTAGTTTTTTTTTTAAAGCTAAAGGAAGGACTGCTCTTTTCGATTCACCCCGAAGACTTTATGTACTTTAATGACATCTAGAGGTAGACTGTCTCTTGTATTTACCCCGGAGCCTATACCTTTCTGCATGTTCTCTTCCTGGATCCTGTCTCCTCTATTCCACTTCTTCTGCAATTGTTCTTTGTACTTCTACACCATGCAACCGATTCCAGTCTTATAGAGAACGACATAAGAGCCAAAATTTTCCTACTCTTAGTTGCTATGAGCCTGAACATTTACAAAGAAAAATATTCTGTGAATTATATAATTAAAAGCATCGTCTCAAATTAAACTGTGACACAAAAATACAACGTTGTTTACAGCGCTATATCTTAGTGCATGAGAGATATTAAACAAATGCAAAGCATGCAGCAGGAGACATAACCAGTTTTATTGGAAAGATGTTAAAAAGTTAATGAAAAAGTATTACACATACAGACAGCAATGTGTTAGGGACAGGAATTTATTATGGGCTTATTACTATACTGTGCACTGGTAGGATCGCATCATAATAAATATGTATTAACTTCTGTACAGAGTAAGCACCTATAATAAACTCTCAGCTTTGTAATAAGCAAATATAAATGCTAGATTATCATAAATACCTGGCTCTACAGAGCAATTTGTTATCAGAATTTGTGATGTGTTATTTATGAATATTGTCATCAGGAAAGGAAAAAAAAATCTGGATGTTTTCCTGGAACTAGAAAATAATACCACTGCATAGGAATCTATGATTTGCCGTGAATCTGCTCTTCCTTCAAAAGATGGGGAAAAAAATTGAAATGCTCCAGAGATGAGCCCTCTTTATTTTTTTAATGAAAGGCTGTATAATATATTTTCTGTATGGTTGCTGCAGCTGTCAAGGAGAGAGCCTCGGCTCAGCTCCATTATGGGAGATGCAATACCCGGTCCTATGGCATTGAGTTCCACAGAGGGGCCAGCGCTGATTGACAGCTTGTCACTATGACGTCTTATTCCATCGCTGTTATGGAGAAAATTAATGTCACACCAGCAGCCTTATGACTCGCTGTCATCTTAGAAGCGCTCACCTTTTATCAATGCTCTAAATAACATTTCAAGCCCATCGTCTCACAGTGGACAATCTGGTCAAGGGACATTAAATCGGATGACTGTGAAATGTCATAATAGAAATCGAATGCTAACAACTTCTTTTCTAAACTAGCTCCTACGGTTTTTAAACTGTGACAAGGGGAACCAAGGGTTCAGCACACCCATTCTGAAAAGGTCACACAATCTCTCTTGGTCTGCTAGCCATTAGTGGACCTTTTCTTAAAGAAGAAAAAAAAGGTTGTGCAACCTTTTTAGACATTTTACATTATCCATTCAGGATATATATGTCCATTTAATTTGCAGGGCTCCAACTTTCAGGTATGTTTAGGCTAAACAGTCCTAATCTTGTCTTGTCTGCGGACGTTTGAGTCTGGGTGTAGGGTCAACTCATTAGCTGTCTTATACAGGAACATATCCTGAAGAGGGAATGTCATACATAAATGCATTTTATTTTGCAGTAGCGACAATCAATAGAAATTATGGCAATTGTGTAATTATTGTCAGAGGCTTAGCCATCTGTCTCTGCTCTTTAGTACAATATCTCTGGGTCATTGGCCACGGAAGAAAATATGGCAGGTATAATCGAGGCAGACTAACAGTACAAACAATTGCAACCAAGGTGCCTTTGGTGACCTGAACAATGGTCTGAAAAATGTGATTTTAACAAAAAATTATTCTTCCTTTCTGTTTATATATGCCACCATGTACAGTATACAGTATGCACACAAAATGAAAATGGAATAAAATAAAATTTTAATATGAGAAATTCCAAGGAGAATGGATTTTATGTACCCTGGACTATTATATGTAACTTAGAAAATCTCCTTCCTATAAAAACAAATTTGTTTCATCCCCATTGAGAATATCTAGCTATTCTGTTTCATCATTGAAACCTTTTGTATGACAACAATTAAAATGAGACATTCTGTAGTTATGACAATTCTCTTTGGTGTGATAGTATGTGACTACATAGTAAGAATGTAGAGAAGGAAATACTATGCCTAAAGAAAACTCTTTAGAAAAATAATAAAATAATAGGTCTCACTGTTTTAATCACTTTAAAGGAGTTGTCCAGAAAGAGCATTAATCTTGTCCTTGAGTTGTGTCTGGTAGTACCACCTCATCCCTATTTAGGTTTCTGAAAAGAAAGCCGACTCATTTTTCCAATCCTTCAAATCCTTTTAACTACTTTGACCACCCATTGTCTTTTGATGGCGGGCGGTGCAGGGCCTTAGTCTGCAGCATTGTCCTTTGGCGCTACTGCAGTTGAGGGGGGTTAACGGCTGCCGGAGCACTCCTATGCTAAGAAAACTGCTATTAACAGCTGGGGGCCTTAATGCAGGCTCCTGCTACACAGCTAGGGTCAGAGTAGGTTCTGATCCAAGCTGTTAACCCTTTGATTGCCACAGTCCATAACACAGAATGGTCAGAGGGTCATCCGCAGCCAGCTCTGAGGACCTATCAAGGTCCCCAAGGGTGTCTGTTCTGTAAGGGCACTCTAGTGTTAGGCTGAGTTCACGTCACCGTTATTTTAACGTTCTTTTGATCCATCTGAAGAACACAAAAACTAAGAAAAAAATTGATCCTGTAAAAAAAACTAACTAACGGATCCTGAGCATAAGTTGCACATGCACATTTGGTATCCGTTTTAGCCTTTGCCACCTGAGATCCATTATTTTAGATGGAAAAGAAGTCCTGCATGCACATTGGGTGTGTCCCTACACAGTCTGCCATTGTCCAGTCAGTATTGACAATGTCATACCTTTTTATGAGATGGGGAAGAAGAAAATGGAATCATTCACAGGCGCCGTCACCTCGATCGGTAACATGATCTGCACAATGTATCTTTGCAAAACGGTACCCGTTATTTGTAAGTCTGATATACATTATGAATAAAGCATACAGGTTTGCAGACATAAATTGTGAAGATTGTGTTATTCGTCACCGAGCCTGTGAATAACATCTTCTTCCCCTTTTCGGAACAAGTCATATCAGAACCTGTCTGTGTCTAGTGTATTTGAGTCCCGGAAGTCAAGGCATAACAGTCCCTCAGATATGTTTGCCCATTATTGTGGTTATTATTACCTGTTATTACCCATTCATTTTCAGTGCACCTTAGCAACAGGAATTGTTATGCCCAGTTGTCAATTTGTTCATATATTTCTAGGAGGACTAAGAGAGCAACTGCACTATGCAGAATTCTATGAAAAGGCACAATAGATAGGTGTGATATGCAGCGAGCTCTGGTGGGAGGCAAGGGAATGGGAGTGGTAGTGGAGGCCTAATGGTGGTAATGGTCCTCACGGTAACTACTGTCCTCACGGGTCTTCCCTAGAGATAGAGATCCCTGGGGCCGATACAGTGTATCCCTGGGGATTCTGCTTGGTAGTGGTTTTGGTGCCCTTGATGGTGGGTTTTGTTGGGGGTGCAAGGCAGAGCCCCCTTGAAAAAGCACAGGCAGTGCAGTACTGTGGTAATGCAGGTGTTGATGTATGCAATGATGAGGATGACTAAGCAACAAACAACAGTTCTTTACCAAAAGTATGTCTGGATGCCTGAGGTCCCAGTTATTCCAGATAAGTGGTATGGGGTAAAAAAGCTGCACCCATGTTATTTCTAGCCTTTTTTTAGCTCGCATCTCTGCTCTCAAAGGCTGATACACTCCAAAGTATTCTCAATCGCTTCCTCAGAGGCTGGCTTATGGCTCTGTCTCTCAAGCTGGCTGGTTGTTCTACCCAGGGCTGCTATTTTCCTCCATCAGGTCTATATCTTGCACTATATTGAACTTACTCCTTCCAATGGGAGATGCAGCAGTCCCACCTTGCAACTAGCTACCAAGGCATCTTAACCCTTGGACAGCCTGTAGAAAGTAAGGTAACATATGCAAACATAAACCTAAATCCCACACATGTTTAACCCACTTCGCAGTGTACTACTAGCATACTGCATAGTTAACACTAATATTTACTAAAGCAGACATGTCAGGAGAGCTGCCTCTTCAATAAGAGTCAACCTAAACTCTATATTTTATCACTTCTATCTTCATCTAATATATAAAGCTGAGTGTATATTTGTGTGTATGTCTGCTAAAGGAATTCGCACCGTCACATTTACAATCACGAAATTTGGCACACAGGTACATCAGGTGTCAGGGAAGGTTTTAGACCGGGTCTCAGGTCTCTAGCATGTACCATTCCTGAGATATTTCCAAATGCAAATATAGCACATCACATGACCTACATTAGCCAATAGAAGCCTGCAGGTCTTTCTCTTCACATCTCAATTGCCATACACATGGTCACATGTCCCTTATCAGCCAACAGAAGCTCGCAGGTCCTTAGTCTCCACATACACACAGTTTTACACCAGTTTTCCATAACAATCCAGCCATCTTCTTCACTGCTGTAGGTCAGCTTTAAAAGGGCAGGAGGCTGTGGGTGACACTGTTAAGGGAGCAGAGTGCTGTGGAGGTCACAGTTAAGGGGGCAGGTAGGGTGGCCATTCAGACCACCCTCAAAAGACAGACTTAAAAATCGTGCCCCCAGGTCTCACTTAGCCACTCTCCCGACTGGTTAGGCCATGCCCCCTTCCACTGCGCAGCCGACGGGTATTGAAAAAAATCAAGGTAAAAATTTACTTCTGTCAGCTGCAGGGGTAGGAGGGAGGGTGGCTTTCTTCCTGCAGCTCATACTCAGACAGCACAGTGCTGCTGTCTGAGAGTGAGCTGTTCAAAAGGACATCCCTGTGTACATCCTGGCCCTGCGCCGGATGGAGGACAGGGAGTCTGAAAGCCGGACTGTCCAGCCTAAAATAGGACTTCTGGCTACCCTTGGGGCAGGCTGCTGTGGAGGTCACAGTTAAGAGTATGGTCCGCTATGGAGGTTAGTATTAAGGGGAAAATTGCTGTAGAGGCCACTGTTAAGGGGGTGGGGTGTTGTGTAAATCACTGTTAAGGAGATGGGGTACTGTGGAGGTCACTAATAAAGTGGTGGCCACTGTGGAGGTCACTGTTAAGGGGATGGGATGCTGTGGAGGTCACTATTAAAGGAGTGGGTACTGTGGAGGTCTCTGTTAAGGGGGCAGGGAACAGTGGAGGCCACAGTTTAGGGGCGGTCTGCTATGGAGGTCAGTGTTAAGGGGCGGGGTGCTGTAGAGGTCACTGTTGAGAGGGTGGGGTGTTGTGGAAGTCAAATTTTAAGGGAACGGAGCTTTGTGGAGGTCACTGTTAAATTTGCGAGTTATTGTGGAAATAAATGTTAACAAGACGGGGTACTGTGGAGGTCACTAATAAAGGGGCGGCCGCTGTGGAGGTCACTGTTAAAGGGGAGGGCGCTGTGGATGTTACTGCTAAGGGGGCAGGCTGCTGTGGAGGAGTGGACTGTGGAGGCTATTTAAGGGACAGAGGGGTACTGTGAGGTAACTGTTAAGGCAGCGGGGTAATGTGAGGTCACTGTTAAGGGAGCTGGTACTGTAGCAGTCACTGTTAAAGGGGCAGTCACTGTGAAGGTCTCTGTTAAGGGGGCCGGGAATGGTGGAGGTCAGTTAAGGGGACTGTAATACATTGTGCGCATGGGCCCATAGGTTACTATGATGCTGTGCACATCAGGCCGCCGCGGGACTATTGTCCCGCACTCATATGTGCACGATGTATGCCGCTCTGGGACATATGGCCCGCTCACGGACCGTATGTCTCGGAAGGCATACGGTCGTGTGCATGAGCCCTTATAGTAGATACTGTCGATATATATATCACACACACAAACATTATATGAAATAGATTAAATATACCTGTGCAAAGACAGGTCCTTCAGCTAGTACAAAATAAACACAACCCTGTTATAATGAAAGCACGTGCAACCGTTTGGGTACTCCTTCTTCACAAGACAGGTAGAAAAAATTATTTTTGTGTAACTTTAGTATTGTTGGAATCTGAAGAAATAACCATCTCTAATGTTCAAGCTCACATACCTAACAGGTAAGCTTTTACCAGTGTAATTTCAACACATCTTGTCCTACAAAATTTGAGAGTTCTCACATGAAGGGGTTTTCAGAGGAGAAAATTGTGAGAAAAATGAAAATGACCTCTATAAAAAGGTTTTACAAAGCAGGACAACTGGGGAGAGTGATAGATTGGATCAGAAGACCCCCACACAAACATTGGATAGTTTTGTAGGAGCACATATCACAATACCCTTTAAGACACCTCATTCTGTCAGATCCTACGGGCTTACCCCTGGTATCTGGGGATAGAACACTAATAGCAGCCACCCTCAAAATCTGGAAAGACGATGATATTAGGTACTGCTGCTCTCAGTTCCCCTCCCCTCTGTTAGACGTGATGGATTGTCTACAGACCCGGGTTTTCAATCCTTATCATCTCAATGGAGGAAAAGTAACATTGGAATTGTAGACTTGCTTGATCAAAATGGGACTTTCCTGGACCTGGATGCCTTCCGATCCAAACTGCAGTTACCTCATCTAAACATTTTACAATATGAGTATGTGAAATCTGCAATTAAAAAGGGCTTGACTCGGAGACGGCAGCCCCCACTAACTCACCTGGTTTGAAAATCTGTTATCTCAGACACATACTCCAGTTAAGCTTCTCTCGAAAATAAACCGCAATTTACAAGCTGCGGAACTCCCTACATCTCTTTACTTAGAGAGTGGGAGAAAGACTTGGGTCTGAAGTTTATAACTAAAGAGCTAAAGACCATTTTATTAGCACCTAAAATTATATCTAGATGCATTGCAATACAAGAAAATGTTTATAAGATTCTTACCAGATAGCATCTGACTCATTATAGACTGAGAAAGATGTATAGTTCTACATTTGATATGTGTTGGAGAATTTTCTACATATTTGGTGGTCATGCCCCAAATTAGTAGAATTCTGTAGAAAAGTGTTTGAAAATATCACCGCTATCTTTAAAATGAGTGATATACAACTCCCGCATCACCCAGAAATTGCCCTTTTATCACTTATACCTGAAGAGTGCCCAGTTAAAACAAAAGGTTTAGTCAGAATATTATTAGCCTCTGCCCGTTAGTTTAAAGCCTCCAGCTGGAAGTCGGAGAATGCTCCCACTATTACACAATGGCAAATAAAGGTAGATACCCTAGCCAGACTTGAGGAACTTTCCCATTGGGAACTTAGAACTCATCACAAATACACTAAAATATGATCCCCATGGCTAGACAGGAGGAAGATGAAGCCAGCTGATAGCCAGAAGATGGTGGAACAACTTTCAGTCTAATAATTTAACAAAATGGAAAATTGAGGCATTAAAACAACTACAAAAAAATAAAAAATATTACGATATGGCCAGCTGATAAGGGGGGAGCTGTAGTGATACAGGACACATTAAAATATGATGAAGAGTGTGAAAAACAATTGGGAGATGGGGATACCTATAAAAAACTTGAAAAGGACCCAACAAGGGAGTACCAACTATTATTTGTCGACTTATGTAATAAGGGAAAAGAAAAAGGGATTTTATTAGAAAGAGAATTCACGTTTCTTACAGGAAAAGATAACCAAAACCCTCCAGGCCGCCCTATCATATCTGGCATTGGATCAGTAACATCGAATCTCTCACAATACATAGACCAAATACTTCAACCAATTGTTAAAACCTCACCATCCTATATCAAAGACACAACTCAGATTATTGCAATGATGGAGGGTTTACAGTACCAACCCCACTGGATATTGGGCACACTAGATGTCAGGGTATAGAATCACTCAATATAATTTTACACAGAGAAGGAATGTTGAATAGGGAACAAATCCAATTTACCATAGCGGGAGTGTTACACATCCTCACACAACTCTTTTTGGCATGAGTCAGACTTTTGCCTCCAAACACGCGGTACTGCCATGGGTACCAGATTCGCCCCCAGCTATGCAAATTCGTTTATGGCACAGTGGGAACACAACATCATTGAGCCATGGCTGGGGGAGAGTCTAGTACTCTGGTGCCGGTGTTCATTTGGGATAGGGAAGAAGAAGAACTAGACCAGTTATTAGTAGATTTAAATCATAACAAAAAAAAATATGGAATCACATCAAATACCAGTAAAGAATAGGTAATTTTTCTAGATGTTAAAATTTTAGTCCAGGATAATAAACTGATCTGCAGAACACATAAGCATGTGGCAAAAAAATTGCTTTATTTTGTACACTAGCTGCCGCCTCCCTAGATGGTTAATCAATATCTCAATCAATTCCATCGCCTAAAATGCAATTGTAGCTTGGATGCACAATTTGAAGAAGAAGGTAGACAGATGTCTATTAAATTCATGAATAAAGATTACCCATAAAAGGTTATAAACACGTCATTAGAACGAGTAAGAAAAATGGATAGGAGTTACATTTTTTGCCCCCAAAGATCTAACGAAACAAAAAGATGAGAAAGTAATAATTATGCTTTGTCATGGAACCATGAACCAGACGTACAACAAGAGATAAGTGGAAAATAAGAAGGTTTTATTGAAGAGCAAGCCGTAAGCAAAGTCCGAACGGATGGCTAAACCGAAGCAGGGTCTTGCGGAGACAGAGGTCAGGAACCAGAAGGGTAGTCAGACGAAGCCAGGAACAGGAACCAACGGGGTAGTCAGACGAAGCCGGAATCAGGAACCAACGGGGTAGTCAGACGAAGCCGGAATCAGGAACCAACGGGGTAGTCAGACGAGGCCAGGATCAGGAACCAGAAGCAGCAGCAGTCTTGGAAGCATGTGAACACAGGAGGACCAAGCAAGGAACTGAAGCCACAGACCTCCTATATATATGAGCTGGGCATCCAGCTCCTCCCAGTGGGAAGGAGGAGCCGCAGGGTGGGAGGCTACAAGAAAACCCAGAAACCAAGATGGCCGCCAGCACATGTCAAACGAAGGGAACAGCAAGGAGGTAAGACCATGACAGTACCTCCCCCTCAAGGGCCCCTCCTCCGCGGAGTAAGGAACGGTTTCTGAGGGAAGCGTGCGTGGAAGGCTCGGAGCAAGACAGGAGCATGGACATCTGCGGAGGGAACCCAGGAACGCTCCTCTGGACCATAACCACGCCAATGGACCAAAAACTGCACCCGACCGCGGACCAGGCGTGAGTCCAGGATATTGCTCACCTCATACTCACGATTGCCCACTTGGACCGGACGAGGCCGAGGAATCGAGGAAGTGAAACGATTACACACCAGTGGCTTCAACAGGGAGACATGAAACACGTTGGAGATCCGCATGCCAGGAGGAAGCGCAAGGGCATAGGCTACCGGGTTTACCCTGCGAAGCACTCGGAAGGGACCAACAAAGCGAGGCGCCAGCTTGGGAGTGGGCACTCGAAGGTTGAGGTTGCGGGTGGACAACCATACGCGGTCTCCGACCTGGTAGGAAGGAGCGGGCGCTCGTCTGCGATCAGCCTGGAGTTTCTGGCGCTGCGCAGAGACCTCAAGGGACCTCTGGATCTGTACCCAAGAAGCACGTAGGACGGAAAGGTGATCCTCCACAGCCGGAATATCCTGGGGAGAGAATACCTCCGGTAACACGGCAGGTTGGAACCCATAATTGGCCATGAAGGGAGACGTCCCAGAGGAAGAGTTCACCGCCGTGTTCCTGGCAAACTCAGCCCAAGGCAGGAGGTCAACCCAATTGTCTTGGTGATCGGAGACATAGCAACGAAGGAATTGCTCCAAGGCCTGATTGGATCGTTCTGCGGCCCCATTGGACTGAGGGTGGTAGGCCGAGGAGAAAGAGAGATGAATCCCCAACTGGGAGCAAAAGGCGCGCCAGAACCTGGACACAAACTGACTCCCCCGATCCGACACAATCTCCTTGGGCAAACCGTGCAACCGGAAGACCTCCCTGGCAAAAATCGAGGCCAACTCTTGTGCAGAGGGTAACTTCTTGAGAGGAACACAGTGGCACATTTTGGAAAACCGATCCACAATCATGAGAATGACCGTATGGCCTCGGGATGCAGGGAGGTCCACAATGAAATCCATCCCCAGGTGTGACCATGGACGCTCCCCGGTGGCTATGGGTTGCAAAAGGCCCAACGGAAGGTGCCGAGGGGACTTACTCTGGGCACAAACGTAGCATGCCGCTACATATGCGGCGATGTCGGAACGTAGAGAAGGCCACCAGAACAGACGTGAGACCGCCCAGGACAGCTGATTCTTTCCAGGGTGCCCCGCGGCCTTGGAGTTATGGTAGGTTCGCAACAACCGAGTGCGCAACTCCTCAGGCACAAAACATCTGCCGTTGGGTCTCCCAGAGGGAGCACCAGATTGAGCCGCCAAAATCTGCTCACCCAGAGGAGAAGTCAGGCTGGTGCGAATAGCGGCCAGGATCTGATTCGGGGGTATGACCGTAGTCGGAATCGACTCCTCCCCGGACAGCTCGGAGTACTGCCGTGATAAGGCATCCGCTCTGATGTTCTTGGAGCCGGGTAGGTAGGAGACCACGTAATTAAAACGTGACAAGAACAGAGCCCATCTGGCCTGACGTGGTGTCAATCTCTTGGCCTCAGAGAGGTAGGTCAGATTCTTGTGGTCCGTCAGGATGAGAACCGGAACCACCGAGCCCTCGAGCAAGTGCCTCCATTCTTTAAGGGCCTGCACGATGGCCAATAACTCCCTGTCACCAATCTGATAGTTGCACTCCGCGGAAGACAGTTTCCGGGAGTAAAACCCACAAGGAAGCAGAGGACCCTCTGGTGTTCTACGCTGAGACAGGAGGGCGCCTACTCCCGTCTCAGACGCGTCCACCTCGAGGACAAAAGGCAACCCAGGGTTGGGATGCGACAGAATCGGAGCCGACACAAAGGCGGACTTTAGAGCCTCAAAAGCTCGGATGGCCTCGAGCGGCCAGACCTGAGGATTACTGCCCTTCCTGGTCAGATCCGTGAGAGGCTTGGCTAGCATGGAAAAGTCCCTGATGAACTTCCGATAATAATTGGCAAAGCCCAAAAAGCGCTGCAGGGCACGAAGCCCACTGGGCTGGGGCCACTGTAAGACAGCCGAAACCTTCTCAGGATCCATGGAGAACCCCTCAGCGGAAATGATGTAACCTAAGAAGGTTACCTGGGATCGGTGAAATTCGCATTTCTCAAGCTTACCGAACAGCTTGTTCTCTCGTAAGCGTTGCAACACTCGTCTGACATCCAGAATGTGGGCCTCCATGGATGCAGAATATACCAAGATGTCATCCAAATAGACCACCACACACTGCTGCAACAGGTCACGGAAAACATCGTTGATGAATTCCTGGAAGACTGCGGGCGCATTGCACAACCCAAAGGGCATAACCAAGGATTCATAATGACCGGTCCTGGTGTTAAACGCGGTCTTCCACTCATCGCCCGCCTTGATCCTTACCAGGTTATATGCCGCCCTCAGGTCGAGTTTGGTAAAGACCGTGGCCCCTTTGAGGCGATCGAACAGCTCGGAAATCAAGGGTATCGGGTAAGCGTTCTTGATCGTGATGCGATTGAGACCCCTGTAATCGATGCAAGGCCTCAACTCGCCGCCCTTCTTTTTCACAAAGAAAAATCCAGCCCCTGCCGGGGACGAGGATTTGCGAATGTGTCCGCGTGAAAGCGCCTCCCTCACGTACTCCTCCATGGCCTCATTCTCCGCTACCGACAGTGGATAGACTTTGCCACGAGGAGGAACGGCACCGGATTGTAACTCTATGGCACAATCGTATGGGCGGTGCGGAGGTAGGGCAACCGCGCGCACCTTATCGAATACATCCCGGTACTCTTCGTATTCAGGAGGCAACAGAGAGTCCGAGGAAGTACACAGCAACTTGACAGGCCCATGGATGCAACTAGCCCCACACTGCGGTGACCACGAGAGGATCTCGACCGATCTCCAATCGAAAGTCGGATTATGCTTCTGGAGCCAGGGGTACCCCAAGACCACCGAGTAGTGTGGAGACGAAATAACCTGGAGACAGACCGACTCTCTGTGAACGGCACCAATGGCTATCCCCACTGGAAGGGTCTCATGAGTCACGTGTGGCGGCAGAAGGGGTCTGCCGTCTATCGCCTCAAGAGCCAGTGGGGAACCTCGAGGCTGCAGAGGAATGGAATTGGCGGCAACGAACACTCTATCAATGAACAAACCACCAGCACCAGAGTCCACCAACGCCTGGGTCGTCACCGAGCCCCCGACCCAGGAGAGGACAACCGTGATCAGTGGTTTGTCAACACGGGAAACCGGGGACGAGGAGACTCCACCCAAGATCTGCCCCCGACAGGACCTCAGGTGCGAGCGTTCTCCCGGACGGTTCGGACATGCCAACCGAAAATGCCCACCGAGACCACAGTACATGCATCGGCCCTCGCGTCTCCGGAGTACCCTCTCCCCCTCGGACAGGCGAGCAAACCCCAGCTGCATGGGTTCACCCCCAGACAAGTCATCCCCAGGAGGCGTGGGAGGAGAGGGAGGCACGGGTGGGACAGCAAACGTAGGCGCCAATCTGTTAGGAGACCTCCGCAGGCTCTCCTTAAAGGAAGGTCTCTCCCTGAGTCTGGTGTCAATCAAAATCAGGAAAGAAATAAGAGACTCGAGCGCCACTGGTAGGTCCTTAGCTGCAACCTCATCCTTCAAGGCATCCGAGAGACCATGAGAGAAAGCAGCGACCAGAGCCTCATTATTCCAGCCCACCTCTGCTGCCAGGGTACGAAACTCAATGGCGTATTCAGCTACGGATCGTGAACCCTGTCTGATGGACATAAGGAGCTTCGCAGCAGAGGCAGCACGAGCCGGCACATCGAATACCTTCCGAAGAGAAGCAACAAAACCGGAAAACTCGGCAACCACCGGATTGTTGTTCTCCCATAAAGGGCTGGCCCAGGCCAAGGCCTTGTCCGAGAGCAGCGAGATCAAGAAGCCCACCCTTGATCTCTCAGTAGGAAAGGCATGTGGCAGCAACTCGAAGTAAATGCCCACCTGGTTAAGGAAACCTCGGCACTGAGTTGGCTCTCCCCCAAAGCGCTGTGGAAGGGGGGCAGAACCGGTCATACCCTGAAACACCACAGGCGCAGCAACAGGTGTCAGGGTAGACTCTGGCGCAACAACCGGAGCGGCAGTAGGAGCGGGCCCAGGAGCGACAACCGACCCATCGGCAACGGAAGCTAAATGAGCCGTGCGTTCAAGCAGGGTTTGCAACGCCACAGCGAACCGACCCAACAGGTGATCCTGCTGATCAAGTCTGGCAACCAGCGTAGGTAGCGAGGGTGGCCCTGTACCGTCAGAATTCATGGCTTGGTCCTAATGTCATGGAACCATGAACCAGACGTACAACAAGAGATAAGTGGAAAATAAGAAGGTTTTATTGAAGAGCAAGCCGTAAGCAAAGTCCGAACGGATGGCTAAACCGAAGCAGGGTCTTGCGGAGACAGAGGTCAGGAACCAGAAGGGTAGTCAGACGAAGCCAGGAACAGGAACCAACGGGGTAGTCAGACGAAGCCGGAATCAGGAACCAACGGGGTAGTCAGACGAAGCCGGAATCAGGAACCAACGGGGTAGTCAGACGAGGCCAGGATCAGGAACCAGAAGCAGCAGCAGTCTTGGAAGCATGTGAACACAGGAGGACCAAGCAAGGAACTGAAGCCACAGACCTCCTATATATATGAGCTGGGCATCCAGCTCCTCCCAGTGGGAAGGAGGAGCCGCAGGGTGGGAGGCTACAAGAAAACCCAGAAACCAAGATGGCCGCCAGCACATGTCAAACGAAGGGAACAGCAAGGAGGTAAGACCATGACATGCTTCCATTTAATTCCCAATACAGAATAGTTGAAAAGATAATACAGAAACATCGGCATCACTTACTCAAAGATTAAACAATTGGCACTATGTTACCAAAAATCCCTAGTATCGCCTATACCAGAGCCTCATCAATTGGTGCAAAAGTAGCCCCAACAATAAAAAGGTCATAGTAGAGTCACTTCTATTTCAGAGTGGGTAAATCTAAAAGGCTTCTTCAAATGTGGAAGATGCGTGAATTGTAAGACCACCTCAGGCCCTAGGAAGACGACTACAATAAACTCCAAACAAAATTCCTATACACAGAAAATTAGAGAATTTTTATCTTTAACACTACAAATGTCATCTACATGATTTAGTGTCCTTGTGACAAACAATATATAGGAAGAACCAAGAGAACCCTAAAAAAAGAATATCAGAACATCTGACAAACATCCGATATGGGTTTGAAAAACACATCTTATCAAAGCCCTTTAAGGAACATCACAATAAGGACCCTAGTTGCCTGACATTTACAGCTATAGAGACTATTCAACACAATTGTAGAGGGGGGAACCACACTGCAGGTATATCCCGGGTAGAATCCAGACGAATCTTTGATTTTCAAACTTTAATCCCGGAAGTCCTCAATGCTGATATGGAGATGTTCAGCTTTTTGGGATGACAGGGTTGGGACCTGGTCTTGATGGGAGATCGGGGTCAGGCTGTTCTTACTACCAGCACCCTGATCTCTCCTTGAGTCCAGGCTCCTCCCCCTTTTCACCACCAAAATGTCCATATCTAGAAGAGCTATTTCACTTACTTTTCATATTCAGCAGATGTTTTAATATTTCATAAGGCATTCTGACATATCATTCCAGTAGATGTGCCGATTTACATTTACATAACATTCAGTCTAACTTGGTTACCATCAGAGGCGCACCTACCCTTTCTGCTGCCTGAGGCGAAAACTGAAATGCCAATGTTATTATCCATATTGCCTCCTTTGCTGGCTTGATTGATTTTTCCATAACATTATACTGTGCACTCCTTGTTTCCAAGGGTTATGACCACCCTGCAATCCAGCAGCATTGGTTGTGCTTGCATAATATGGGAAAAAGCACCGGCCTCTCTGGTGGTCAGGACCATTGGAGCACACATAGGCATGCAGCGCAGCAGCTCCCGACCGCCATTGTATCAGTTCTGCAGCAGTGGCCGTAACCCTGGAATACAAGCAGTGTATAATGTGATGGGAAAATGAATCAAACCAGCAAAGAAGGCAATATGGACAATCACAATACATTAGTAAGTGTCTTATATCAACTTTCTCTACATGATAAATGCCATTTGTTAAAGTGAGAAAACCTCTTTAAAAAGTTATTAAATTAACTTCATGGGATGTTTCTTTAATAACATATCCATAATGGAACTACAAGTGAATGCAAGATGGTATATGCAGTAATCCATCCAGAAGGGTTGTCCAGCTGTTACTAAGTAATGGCCTATCCTCATGATAGGCCATCAGTAGCTGATCGGCAGAGGTCCGACACCCTGCAACACTGCCAATCAGCTTTTCATCCGTAGTGCGGTGCTGAAGTTACACATTTCCATCCAATGTGTAGTGAGCAGAGCTTGTCATTGACTTCAGTGGTGCACCAGTGTAGTAATGAGCTGTGTCCACTACACCCGAACAGCTGGAAGTTGGGGATGTGGGTTGTCAGGTCCATCATTTAGTAAAAGCTGGACAGCCCCTTTAATAAATAAAGAAACAGCTTATGTCAATCAACACATTTTGCCTATGCTGACACGAGGGACGATAAGTGCACTGAAAAAGACAAAAATACAGTACTGTAGAAGTAATGAAAAACTGTCTTTGTCGGCCATAACAATCAATCACAACTCAGCGTTCATTTTTCAACAGCAGAATACAAAATGAAAGCTGTGCTGCGATTGGTTGCTATGGGCAACAAAGATGGTTTTTCGTTTAGACAGTCTCATAAATTTCCCCAATAGTATTTACTGCAATAGTAACATAGTTTATAAGGCCGAAAAAAGACATCTGTCCATCCAGTTCAGGCTGTTATCCTGCAAGTTGATCCAGAGGAAGGCAAAAAAAAAACACTGTGAGGTAGAAGCCAATTTTCCCCACTTAAGGGGGAAAAAATTCCTTCCCGACTCTAATCAGGCAATCAGAATAACGACCCCTCTCTAGTAGCTATAGCCTGTAATATTATCACACTCCAGAAATACATCCAGGCCCCTCTTGAATTCCTTTATTGTACTCACCATCACCACCTCCTCAGGCAGAGAGTTCCATAGTCTCACTGCTCTTACCGTAAAGAATCCTTTTCTATGTTTGTGTACAAACCTTCTTTCCTCCAGACGCAGAGGATGTCCCCTCGTCACAATCACAGTCCTGGGGATAAATAGATGATGGGATAGATCTCTGTACTGACCCCTGATGTAGTTATATATACCGTAGTTATTAGACCTCCCCTCAGTCGTCTTTTTTCTAAAGTGAATAACCCTAATGTTGATAATCTTTCAGGGTACTGTAGTTGCCCCATTCCAGTTATTACTTTAGTTGCCCTCCTCTGGACCCTCTCCAGCTCTGCTATGTCTGCCTTGTTCACAGGAGCCCAGAACTGTACACAGTACTCCATGTGTGGTCTGACTAGTGATTTGTAAAGTGCTAGGACTATGTTCTCATCACGGGCATCTATGACCCCTTTTGATGCAAACCATTATTACCTTATTGGCCTTGGCAGCAGCTGCCTGTCACTGGTTTCTACAGTATAGGCTACTTTCACACTGGCGTTTTGGTTTCCGTTTGTAAGAACCGTTTCAGGGCTCTCACAAGCGGTCCAACACGGATCAGTTTTGCCCTAATGCATTCTGAATGGATAAGGATCCGTTCGGAATGCATCAGTTTGCCTCCGTTCTGACTCCATTGTGCTCTGGAGGCAGACACCAAAACGCTGCTTTGTGTCCACCTGACGACGCAGAGGCAAATGGATCCGTCCTGACACACAATGTAAGTCAATGGGGACGGATCTGTTTTCACTGACACAATGCAAAACGGATCCGCCCCCCATTGACTTCCAATGGTGTTCAAGACGGATCCGTTTGGCCAATGTTAAAGATAAAACAAACTGATCCGTTCTGAACGGATGCATGCGGTTGTATTATCGGTGCGGAATCGGATGTGTAGATCCATGATGGATCCGCACCAAACGCAAGTGTGAAAGTAGCCTTAGTTTGCTGTTCACTAAAATTCCTAGGTCCTTTTTGATGTCAGTGTTACCCAGTGTTTTACCATTTAGTATGTACGGGTGATTTGCATTATTCCTTCCCATGTGCATAACCTTACATCCAGTGTTAATCTGCCACCTCTCTGCCCAAGCCTGCAATCTATCCATATCCTTCTGTAGCAGTATACTGTCCTCTTCTGTGTTAATTACTTTACACAGTTTAATGTCGTCTGAAAAAATTGATATTTTACTGTTCCAGCCTTCTACAAGATCATTAATAAATATATTGGAGAATAGGGCCCAATACTGACCCCTGAGGTACTCCACTAGTGACAGTGACCCAATCTGAGTGTGTACCATTAATAACCACCCTCTGTTTTTTTTAAATCACTGAGCCAGTTACTTACCCACATACAGACATTTCTCCCAGTCCAAGCATTCTCATGTTATATACTAACCTTTTATGTGGTACAGTGTCAAATGCTTTGGAGAAGTCCAGATATATGACATCCATTGATTTGCCGCGGTCAAGTCTAGAACTTACCTCCTTATAGAAAATCCGTCATGAAGGCATGCTGATATGGCGTTATTTGCTTTTTTTCATTGAGGTACTCCAAGATAGCATCTATTAGAAAACCCTCAAACTGTTTACCCACGACAGATGTTAAACTTACCGGCCTATAGTTTCCAGGCTCTGTTTTTAGACCCTTTTTAAATATTGGCACCACATTTGCCATGCGCCAATCCTGTGGAACACTCCATATCAGTATAGAGTCCCTAAGACAACACACCGTTCGACGATCCCGGTCTTTGTGACAGATCGCCCTATATGTAACCCTAATAATTAAGTCTCCCACTACCAGAACCTGTCTGGCCTGCCCTGCTCTCCTGGCCCCCTGCTTACTGGAGCTGACATTCTTCTGAGATGGCGGAGGAAGGGTCCGGCTGCAGCAGTGCTCTCCCTGAACTGACATCATGTGAGAGAACTGTAAGAGGAGATTTTTTTTATTAAAGAAAAATTGTCCTACAATGTTCTTAGAACACACTTCTGCTGAAAGATGTATGAGATTTTAAAGAGGTTTTCCACAGAATATGTTTATGACCTGACCTTGGTTGTTCAATTCATACTGTAATCCCAATGCTACACCTACCATTATTATGAGGATTACCCTTCAGATAACATCTTCCCTTCACAGCAGCAGTAAACTGACAATGGATTACCAATCTATATAACACGCATTATCATTTGACTGGTACAGAAGAAGTTTGAACTTTTTGGCAGTCAGTCTTGCTTGACTTTCCCAGTCATTATTCAGAGAACAGAAAAGGAAGGGGATGAGTGACTTAATTAAAACATCACACCAATTCATAAGTGCAGTGATGTTCTGTGGACATCTTTACCTAGGCCTATCAAGAGAACAATACAGATGTCATACTGTTAGACCAATTCTACTAATATAATATGTCCATTCTACAAATTTGTAATACTGCGTCCATAGAAAGTTATACTGTAATTTCATGGGCCTTTGACTTCATATGTGGATTCAGGTAAGCTTTTCTCACAGTTTCATAAAGAATCTTTTCCCCAAAAACTGGTGGAACGCCCAACCGTGTATCATATCACAAAGGTATTCTCCCCTAGAAGCATTGCTTGTAGGGGAAAACACATTGCAGCACTGAGGCAGCATATGTGAGGCTTAAGAAGATACAGAACAGGCTGCAAACCAACGTGGTATCTCGGGATGAGCGAATCGACTTCGGATAATACATCCGAAGTCGATTCGCATAAAACTTCATTTCAATACTGTACGGAGCGAGCACTCCATACAGTATTTGATTGTATTGGCTTCTATGAGCCGAATTTGTAATAAATTCATAAATTGATTTCTACTGTAAAAAAACAATTCCTGAACTCGGATTCAGTTCCAAGGTACCAATTGGCTCAATGGAGCCAATACATTCCAATGCTGTACAGAGCGCTCGCTCCGTGGAGTATTGAAATGAAATTTTATGCAAATCGACTTTGGATGTTTCATCCGAAGTCGATTCGCTCATCCCTAGTAGTATCCAATAAAACAGTTTTAATCAATTTCTATTTAATCATTGCATTTTTTAAGACTAGAACAAAAGCTGTTACGAACTGCAATTTGTAGATGCCATGTGGGAGTGTAAAAGTCAATTACTGGTTGTGAGGCAGGCCATGGCTACAGTGATTGGCTGATTAACATCACAGCCATTTACTGCCATGTCGAGACAGTAGTACAGAGTAGGAAGCACCAGAACTAAAGTGGGGGTCGAATTAGTAAGGTGCCCCTGAGCCCCTTTTTTCTTGCACAGGAATACCACTTCCAAATTGTACCAAATACTGAAAATTGATATAAGTATATGAAAAGATAAAAGTATAAAAATATAAAATAAGTATATAATAAATACATACAGTATACAGGTAGCAACCAGACAGATACTTCTGGGGCAATTTGCTATGTTTATTCATGCAGATTTGTTACTCATGTCAAAAAGAGAGACTGTCCTTCCAAAAGAGGGATGCTTGGGAGGCATGGATTTATGTGCGGAATTATCACTTTTTCATGTTGTTTTGATGCAGATTTTCCCGTGGTGCACTTTCCATTTCAAGTCGTAGTAGTGTTCATCAGACTCCATCCACCTCTAGTTTGGAATTTTATGCTGCTAGTAACAGAGAGCAATAGCTAAATCCTTGGAATCCATGGACTTGAAATGAAATGTGCGCCATGGGTGAAGACGTAATATCTGTAAAGCACATTTATATTAATAAGAAGCTTGTTGGATGAATATTTTAAGTTCTTGTCTTTTTGTATGCGCTGAAGGGGTAATGGAACCCTATGTATGTGGACAATTGATTTTGTTATACGGATTTATACAGATTTTCTGCATACAAATTTGCACCGTGTACAGGTATTCTTAGGGTCCGGCCACAAGGGCAGGTTTCTTGATGCAGTTTTAAAAGTCAAAATCAGGAGTGGACATAAAAGGAAAGAAAATATAAAGGACATATGTGACTTCTCTTTTTTGAATTCACTCCTGGTTTTGGCTTCTAAAACTGCACCAGGAAACCTAAAACCATGTGGCCGCACCTTAAAGGCTATGTACACTTTCGGAGACAATTTTTTTATTATTGCATTTTACTAATTTTTGCCTTAAAAATTATTATTTTTATTGGCCTTTATTAAAAATATTGAGCAGTTCTGTCACAAAGGGTAAACGGTTTTTCTAACTGTGTGACTGGTTCTTTTACTTTTACCTTGTGCTAGTCATCTAATAAACCTTAACTCTAAACTACTTTAAGGTCATAAACACTTATTTAAGCCACATTCTGAGATAAGGAGTCTGTCTGCACCTGGTCTGACGGAAAAGACAGAAAATCCAAAGGGTGTACTAGAGCATCTCAGCTATGTACAAAAAAAAAAGGACGCCATACTTTTAATAAAGACCAATTTAAAAAAATATTTTTAGCTCAAAATGAGTACAAGGTAATAATAATAATAAAAAAAACTGCCCCCAAAGGTATACATAGCCTTATAGAGACAGGGGTGCACAACCTTTTCTGGCCACATTGTCAGACTGAAGGAAACCCAAGGGCCGGAAATAAAAGTTAAAGGGGTATTACCAACTGAAATACTTTATTTATGGCATATTGTACATACAGTATATAATATAAATGTCAGCTTACACCTCCAGGAATCCCATCTAATGGAAGAATACATGAAAAATACATGAGAGGAGCCATAAGACATAGACATACGTATCTGTCACCAGATGGTTAGGGTGCCGAACAGAATGATATCGAGGGCCGCAGGTTGTGCACCCCTGCCTTAGGCCTCATGCAGACAAACGTATTTTGTTTCCGTGTCTGTTCCATTTTTTTTGAGAATAGAATTTCAATTTCAATGGGTCCGCAAAAAATGCGGACAATACACCGTGTGCTATCTGCATCTGTATGTCCGTTCCATAGCCCAGCAAAAAAAATATAACATGTCCTATTCCTGTCCGTTTTGCGGACAAGGATAGGCATTGTTACAATGGATCAGCAAACAAATGGATGCCATACGGAAGTCATCCGTTTTTTTGCAGATCCGCAATTTGGGGACTGCAAAACACATACGGTCGTGTGCATGTAGCCTTAAGAGAATGTTCGACTTAGGCCTATTGCACACGACCGTATGGCTTTTTCAGTGTTTTGCGGTCTGTTTTAAACTGATCCGTTTTTCGCTTCAGTAGTGTTTCCGTTTCTGTTCCGCCGGTCCGTTTGGTTTCCGTTTTTTACAGATCGCAAATGGAAGCATGGCATATACAGTATACAGTAATTACATAGAAAAATTGGGCTGGGGCATAGCATTTTCAATAGATGGTTCCGCAAAAACTGAACGGATACGGAAGACATACGAATGCATTCCATATCCGTTCCATTTTTTTTACAGCCCCATTGACTTGAATGAAGCCACGGAACGTGATTTGCGGGCAATAATAGGACATGCTCTATCTTTGAACGGAATGAAAAAAACGGAAATATGGAAACAAAATGCATACGGAGTACATTCATTTTTTTTTGCAGACATATTGAAATGAATGGTTCCGTATACAGAACGCAAAAAACGGAACGAAAAAAATAATAATTTGTGTGCAAGAGGCCTAAGGCTACTTTCACACTTGCGGTAGCCTTTTCTGGCAGGCTGTTCTGGCGGGGAAACAGCCTGCCGGATCCGTGCTAACACTAGCTTACAGTGCCGCTGGAAGTCCGCTCAGGCCCCTTTCACTATAATGGGGGCGGGACAGAGATCCGGCCACAGTACGGCAAAGAAGCCGAGAGGCGGCCGGACAAATACCACAGCATGCTGTAATTTTTGTCCGGCCGCCTCTTGGCATGTTTGCCACCCCCATCATTATAGTGAATAGGGCCGGAGCAGACTTCCGACGGCATGGTGGACTAGCGGTAGCACGGATCCGACAGGCTGTTCCCCCGCCAGAACAGCCTGCCAGCAAAGGCTATCGCAAGTGTGAAAGTATTCTAAGTACCGCAAAACTGTGCCTTTGTAGGCTATCCAGACGTACCGTAGGAGGTGGCTGAGGGCATTGAAAACCTAAAATACAGCGCTTCAAGCGAGTTAAATACACTCACTCCACTCTCCATTCATTTTCTTGAATGAAGGGTTTTGTTTCGCAGTGCTAAGTCACCACTTTTTAAATTATGATAACAGCATTGGTGTATGCGTTATACAAGCATTAGCCAGCCGCTGATTCCATGCGGATAGCCTGCATCCATTTAGCGAGGTGCACATCCCGCTAATCTGTGTGAAGAATATAGTACGGCATTAGTAGCAGCACTTCATGTTATCGGCACCGCCTGATAAGGTGTACATCTTTATTAAATTCAGTTATTGAAAGGGCTCCTGTCAGAGAGTAGAAATATTTCATAATCTGGAGGAAAAATTAAGCGTCTCTTTGTTAGGCAGAGTTTGGTTTAATGGCTGAGTGTCTAGAGAAGCCTCCTAAACACCTGCACCATTCTACAATAAAAGCTTCGTGATATTAAGTGGAAAGAGCTTTCTTTTCTCCTGTGTTGTACAATCTATCCAGTCTCTAAATCCATACGCTGGTATTAGAGCTCCACTCTCTGTCCTACATGCGGAACTGCCGAGGACTGATCCCCTCTGTTCTCTGCCAGACTCCGAGACCTCGAATATTAAATCTTTTAGCTTCATGCAAACATTGCAAGATGAAACATATATTACTTGTACAGTATACAAATATAACTCATATATATCATTTTTATATTATTTGTATTCACTGTTCTTTTACTTTGTACAAACAAAGCAGCCCCAAACAGTAAATCTGAAGTATATAAAGAATATATACAGTATATATAATATATATATATATATATATATATATATATTCATCTGTACCATTTACCGGTTAAACTACTTGTGCATCAATAGTAATAAACTTCTGCCATCTTTATAGTCGTTAACATGCTTTAGTTTTCACATTTTTACATAATTATACATTTATTTTCTTTTATCCTCACTAAGGGGGCCTGCCCACGATGCAGATTACGTGAGTTTTTTTTCATGTGGATTTGAGTGGAAAAATTGCAGTGTAATACAGCGGCAGTGAATGAGATTAGACAAATCCCATGTACACTTAGCTTTTTTTTTCCATGCAGAAATTGACCTGCTTTGTGGACTTTGAAATCCCCAGCATGTTAATTCTTTGTGTGATTTTATGCCTGGATTCACATTTGAGATCTGCATAAAATCCGCACCAAAAACTGCAAGTAAGTCATTTTTGGTGCGGATTTAGTGCAGACAAAAGGTACATAATCCGCACCATGTGCAGGCACCCTAAGGGTAGTGGCACACGAATACGGGTGAATGCACACAAGATCCGACAGAATTTCCGTGTGGATTTATGTGCGTTTCTGCTCCTTATCTGCAATTTCTAAAATTGGCGTAATGCAGATTATGCACAGTATTTCTGCATGGATTTTGGTGGAAAAAACACAGCGCAATGCAGTCCCAGCAAAATGTATGAAATTAGACAAATCTCATGTCCACTTTGTTTTTTCTTAACTACATAAACTGACTTGCTGTGTGGATCTTGGAATCTGCAACATGTCAATTGTAGTTACGTCTTTCTTGTGCAGATTTCACTCTTTTCAATGGAAGAGATCTGTGGAAAATTCACATATAATCCTCACCAAAAACTACATAAAAAATGCACAAAAATGTGATAAATGAAAATGTATGTGTTTTTTTTTGTGTAGTTTGCCGCATGTTCATGCATTTTTTCTGCATACAAATCTGCACCGTGTGCAGGTACTCTTAGGCCTCTTTCACACGTGTGCGCTCCGTGACCGTATTGCGGACCGCATTTACACGGATACACGGGCACCGTTCTGTGGGCATTCCGCATCACGGATATCAACCCATTCACTTGAATGGGTGCCCGAATCCAGAGATGCGGAACAGAAGCACGGAACGGAACCTTACGGAAGCACTACGGAGTGATTCCGTGGGGTTTCGTCCCGTACTTCCGTTCCGCAAAAAGATAGAACATGTCCTATCTTTTTGTGGAACAGGTAGATCGCGGACCCATTAAAGTGAATGGGTCTGCGATCGGCTGTGGCTGACCCACGGTTAGTGTTCATGCATTGCGGCCCGCAATTTTCAGGCCGCAGCACGGCCACAGGGTGCACACAAGAGCCCTTAGAGTGACCAATCAGGGTGTGCTAGCCAGTAAAAAAAACGCTATTTGATAGACAGCTAATTGGTATTACGTACGTATCTCCGCAGAATTTCCTTACGCTCTTTTTGATCCTCCAAGCAGTTGACAGAGAGGTCGGAGATACTGATGGCAGCTGAAGCTGTCAGAGTCACTAGAAGAACCAGACAACCTTCCCCTTCTTCCAAATTCAGCTTCAGTTTGTGAGTTTGTTCTTTGCTTAAAGCCGACAGGTCAACCTGGCACCTGGAAACAAATGTGTGGAATAAACAAGTGGCTCTCTGCACCATGAGAAATAAACAGGGCCGAACGTAATGTGGATGAGGCCAAGAAGAGGACAGATCACAGGCTGAGACGGGAAGAAGATGCATACTTCCAAGCTCTCTACCCTTAGCCTTTAAAGTATAATGTAGATATAATACCGGGGAGGCTCATAGTAATACAGCTCGGCCAACCATACACAAGGACCGGAATTGAAAAGCCCATTCATTTCACAATGTAAAGAAAATCTGGCGCGGTGCTTCCCCATTTCTGAACTATAAAGAGATGATGGTGGCTTTCATACCATTTAGAAATAGTGAGCATGCAATGAATTTTATATAATGAGTCAGGTAAATCTGGAATACAAATAATACTACTCTATCATTGTAAAACCTGTGATTCCAGGTTATTATTGTGGACAGACACCAATCCTCAATGTTATCTGTACATGCTTCCATTGTATTAGCTTTAATTTCTTTTTATGTCTTCTTTGCTCATATCATTCATATAAAAAAATGGGAATGTACAAAAAAAATCTGTCTATTCAGTCACACACTTGAATAAGAATTTTTCACTGCAATTTATTCAGTCACTTATAAATACATAGTGACGCGTTTCAGCACTAAATCGTGCTTTCTTCAGACTATGTAAGACACTCCTACCATTGCACCTTATATACATTAACAGGACAACAACGGAACTGACGTCATGTGATGTAAAGCTCCTCCCACTTGGAGGCCGATACAGAATCTGCGATGTGGGTACCATAGACCATAGGAATCAATGTGGAGGGGTGAATATTCAAGTCCGCTGTAAATGAAACATGATTAACAATGTGAATATGCAAACATGATTAAGCATGATTAAATAAAGCCATTGAGACCTCTTGGTTCACCGCTTCACATTGATTCCTATGGTCTATTGTAAAGTGGGAGGAGCTTTACATTTAAGGTTGTATATAATTAAGGATGTATATAAGGTGCAATGGTAGGAGTGTCTCACATAGTCTGAAGAAAGCACGATTTAGTGCTGAAACGCGTCACTATGTATTAATAAGTGACTGAATAAATTGCAGTGAAAAATCCAATAGCGAGTGCCGGTCTTCCTTCTTTATACTGCTCATTGGGACGCCTGCCCGCTGACACGTGCACCGCAATTATTCTAGTGCAGTGCAGACAATCATCTATAAAACACAACACACTTGAATTTGTCACACGTGGATTAGGGCAGGTTCTTATTTGCATCATAGATTCCGTTATAACGGAATATAACGGAATTTTAGGACGTGTATAGACATGTATCAGGACGGAGCAAAATGGAATGCCTCTTAAAGAGTTCCGTTTTGCATTCCGTCCTAAAATTCCGTTATAACGCTGTTATAACTTTAATCCTATAAGGGAATTTATAATGCGAATGTGAACCCGCAGTACTCATTTTGCAGATCTTCCTCTGCTCCAATATCAATGCTGCCTGGTCCATCCATGACGTTCTCACGCAGGGGCATGTGATGGCCGCAGTGACCCGTTAAAGACAGATGTTATATGCCCTTGTTTCATCGCTGGACCAGGGGGCAGAGAGTGAATTTTCTTTTTATAGTGTAACACCCCTTTAAAGGGGAGCTCCACCTAAATTTAGTGAATAACATGCAATATGTTGTACATGAATCATATGTTAACACTAATATCTCTATTTTTCTTTTCTAGTATTAGCCCTATGACATGGATCGTTCATGTACAAAAGGTAGGGTCAACTTGGCTCTAGCCTACATAACTTCACTAACCTCAAGTCTCTGCACGCAATATCTGCTCTCTTGACATCTCTTCCCTACTAATTTACAGATTTTCTCACATTGTTATACGTCTGCCATGCCTCTACTCTACTACAGGGGTGGGTCTCAAAACAGGGTGCAATACAGTGAAACCTATTTAGGACAAGCATTAAATTGTGGTCACATATGGTCTTCTAGAGAGGTGGTCCCCTCGAAGTAGAGGCCAACCTACATAGAAGTTGGTGTACTCATCTTGTAGAGGTGTTTTTTGAAGAGTTTGCACTGAACAATTTTTCCCGTTAGCGTACTTTCACATGTGTCGCACAACAGCAAGTCGCGGAAAAGTTGTGCAACACCAAAATATGTGTGAATTGCTGTTGCGTGACTATTTTAGAGCTGTGATTTTGCTGTACGACACAGCCAAGTCGCAGGTGAGTCTTATGTTGCGTGCAACTTACATTAGAGTCAATGGAGTAAAAGTCACGTAGGACCTGTGACACAAAATCCAACATGTCTGGAATTTTCGTGACTGTCGCGTGGCAGATATAGCGCGTCACACTGCAACACCTTTGACAAACATTGAATCACATTAAGCACACAGCAGCTCTCACCTTCCCCTTCACCAGTCGAGCACGGATGACACACCCGGATGCGTAATGGTAAATTGGAAAATATAGAAAAATCCAGCTCAAGAAATGGTGAAAAAAAATTGTAGCTTTATTGCGGCATAAAATCTTCGACAGTAACAGGAATGGCCGGTTGCGCGTTTCAGACCACTAACAAATATCGGTCCTTCATCATGGCTTATCATGAGGAAGGACCGATATTTGTTAGTGGTCTGAAACGCGTAACCGAACATTCCTGTTTCTGTCGAAGATTTTATGCTGCAATAAAGCTACAAATTTTTTCCACCATTTCTTGAGCTGGATTTTCCAATATTTTTGAACTTTGACAAACATTGCATGAAATGTTGCATGTAGCCATACCTTAAAATTTAAAGGATCACAACGGGGACAAGCCTCCCTAGCATCGCGGGTGATGGTAGGAAGGCTCATTCTCGTCACAGCCTGCTATTGGCTGCAAACCCCCCCCCCCCCCATCGCAAATGTTTTGATCTGCGCGATGGGGAGATGCAGCAGCAGCCGTGTGGGGATCAGAAGTGATGCGGGTGCTGGGGGGCAGGGTAAGTATAACCTATATGAGGGGCCCGGGCATTAGGAGGGTCATTATAGAGGTTGGAGAACCCCTTTAATGAGAAAAAAGCCACACACCTGCCCTTACCTCCAGCTTGTAGTAGCTCGGTAATTTCATAGCTACACATTGCGCTTCAAGTCACTGCGCTTCAACTAACAATGGCAAAACCAAGGCTCAACTTTGATGTGTGAACAAGGCCTCAGTAAGAAAATGTATACATTTTGCAGCCGATTTCCTACAAGACGATACCAGAGGTGAAACTCATTTAACTGCAGAGAAGAGAAACGAGCAGGGCACAGCTTCTCCTCAAGCTGAAGTGATTTACCTTTTAATGTGAATTCCAGTACCGTCGCTCTCCTAGAACCCTAATGTATAGCAAACCTTGTTTTTCATATAAATGCCAATTGAATTTGAAACTAAAAATAATGAAGTGACCGCGAGGCCATGGGATTGAGGTAAATATGGAAGACAGGAATAAATAGGATTTTAATGACTGGCTATGACCAATTACGGAAAAAATATACTGCATAATATTCGTATCAGAGCTATATGCATAGCCTGGTCATAATGGACATCTTTGTGCTATAATATCTTCTGGTTGAGCTGTCAGATTTGGCAATTTATATTGGAAAAGACAAATAGTTTATCAAACAAAAATTTATGCTTATTCATTCTAGATCCTAGCTTATGATTTTAGTCATATAATTTCTATATATTATTATACAGAATAATTATTGTTACATGGATTCTCCTTTGAATAATCAAATCTGAACTTTATGTGTTAATGACTACTCAACACATTGCACTAGTTTGTTTTAGGGCTTATGCACACGGCTGTAAGTGTTTTGCAGTACTCAAATTGCGGATCCGCAAAACACGGATCCCGACAAAGTGCATGCACTATTTATTTTTTAACTTTAATAGAAATGTCCTATCCTAGACAAGAATAGATCATGTTCTATTTATTTTTATTTTTTGCGTATGTGGACAGTACAGGGTGGGCTGTTCCATATCTTATGCGGCCCCACTGAAATGCATCAGCAAAAAACGCGGATCGGATGCTGACAGACTACGGCTATGTGCACGAGCCCTTATATCTCTGTGTGCACAAGCTTGTATTGTGGCTATCGAGCCATATGGCACTGCCATACAGTACCATACTACAGAGATGGTGCCTAGAAGCAAAGCTTCGAATGGAAAGCGCCTCCATTTTTTTCCCTGCCACATTCCATATTGAACAGTCTGAAAAACTATTCTTATGCCTCACTAGATTTTGCTAAATGTACATAACACAAAGCACCAATTTGATCAATTTACTTTTGAAATGTTCATTATTATAACACTATATTATTCATTTATATGCACTAGCACTAACATATACCACAGCACTGTACAGAGTTTGTCATCATGTTCTCTCACTTTGTAATATATTTTACCTTACAATTAAGATTATAGGTATACTGGAAGAGGGGCTGTATTGGTGCTGTTTGGTAAGGGAAAATTGCTGTAATTTCAATCCAAATTACAATAATATATTTTTAGCAAAAACGAATGAAAAACTAACAAAACTTTCCCCCAAAGGAAGAAATATTCCAATTTTAGAGAAAAAAAAAACACATAGAGACACTGGCTCAAAATACAATTCAGTAACGTTTCATAATGCACAAAAATGTTCAAAGACATCTGCTATTGTAAATGGGAAGAACATGTACATGGAGCCCTATTTCCATACAGCAGTTTATGGTATACAAAAACTACTTCCAAAAAAAATGTCCCCTCCATCCATATTGTCATTTTATAAAAGGGAACCTGTCATCAACTTTATGCGGATCTCATGGAGGACAGCATAAAATAGTGACAGAAATGCTGATTTCAGCGGTGTGTCACTCATGAGCTAAACGTCAGTGGCTGCCGAGAACCAGCATCATAATCATTGCAGCCCAGGCCTTGAAAAGAGTGAAATCTACCTGAGAAGAGTCCTGGTTATTCATGATCTCCTGCTCTCCCGTCCATCTGCTGATGATTGGCAGTTCTCTCCTAGAGAGAAAGGGAGAAAACTAGGTAGAAGACTGTCAGTCATCAGCAGGTGGGCAGGAGAGCAGGAATTCATGAGTAACCAGGACTCTTCTCAGGTGACTTGGACTCTTTTCCAGGCCCAGTCTGCAATGGTTGTGATGTTGGTTCTCGGCAACCACTTACTTTTAGCTTTTAAATGACAGACCGCTGAAATCAACTCACCTGTATCTACTTTATTCTGCCGTTAGTATGGGGAGCACAAAGGTGATGACAGGTTCATAGGAGAGAATCAGATCATTGACTATCCAGCTGGCGGCTGTGAGCAGGGCTTGAGTGGCCCTCCTTGGCATAGGCCAACCAGGAAATTTTCCTGCAGGGTCTATGGCAATTCGCCCCCGACTGTATACAGTACAAGTATTCAAATGATTTCATATTCAAGTCCCCTATGTGGACAAAAAAAAAAGTGAAAAACAGTTGAATTAAATTTAAAAAATATTTAAAAATAAATAAAAATTCTAAACCCCCTATATAAGAAAGAAAGAAAAAAAAAAGGATATATACATACGGATGTAGCAGGGTTAAAACACAAACTATTAACTCACATTTCTTAAATCATCTTAACTTATCTTGAAACAAAAGCTATTGAAAAGCAATTAAAGGTGCTTGCTTAACGCATTTAGTTAAGATAACACATCTCATAAAGCATGTGTGTTAACTGTACTACATCTGTAATGGGGAGATTTATCAAACTGGTATAAAGTAGAACAGGCTTCGTTGCCCATAGCAACCAATCGGATTCCATCTTTCATTTTCCAAAAGAGCTCTGATAACTAAAAGATGGAATCTGATTGGTTGCTATAGGTAACTATGCCAATTTGGATAAATCTCTGACAATGCATCCATAATGACTTGATCTTTAAAATTATTAATTATTTAACCCACATTGAATGCCATTAAAATATTCCCCAATGCCAGAATTGTCATTTTTTGGTCACCTTACCTCACAAAAAGAATTATTACAAATTCATCAAAATGTTGTATACACCCCAAAATGCTATCAATAAAAACTAAAGATCGTACTGTAAAAAAGATGCCCTTACAAAGCTTCATTGGCAGAAAAATAAAGAAAATATCAGAATATGGTGAGCATTTTAATTTTTAAAATTAACAACACATAAACAAAAACTTCTAAATTAGATATTTCATAATAGTACTGACCCGCAAAATAAAATTAATATGCTAGTTCTATTGTGTAGTGAACACTGTGAGGGATGAGAATCCATTTTGTATAAACATGTCCTCCATCTTGTACGTATGTGGAAAAATTAATGAACCAGCTGGCAGGACGTAGGGAGTCTCTGTGTATAGATCAAATGCTCCTAGCTGCAAGGCCAAGGTAGTAGCCCCCTCGCTTCCTTATCAGAGTCTGACATACAAGAGAGCGTTATGCTCCTTGTTAGTTTGGAATGTGCTGCTAACGAATACTAACTTTGAGATAACATTCTGAAGAACCTTTTAATTAGTAGAATTTTGTTAGTATGATGTGGAAGTATTGCCTTTTATGAGTAACCAATCAAATCATTAGTTTCGCTTTCCACCCCCTTGATGGTGTGCCAGATTTATCTGTTATCTATACTGTTATAAGGCTACTTTCACACTTGCGCTTGATCGGATCCGTTCTGAACGGATCCGATCATATTAATGCAGACGGAGGCTCCGTTCAGTACGGATCCGTCTGCATTAATAACTTAGAAAAAATTCTAAGTGTGAAAGTAGCCTGAGCGGATCCGTTCAGACTTTCAATGTAAAGTCAATGGGGGACGGATCCGCTTGAAGATTGAGCCATATGGTGTCATCTTCAAGCGGATCCGTTCCCATTGACTTACATTGTAAGTCTGGACGGATCCGCTCGCCTCCGCACGGCCAGGCGGACAGCTGAGCCTCTCGACAGCTGAGATCCGCTCGCCTCCGCACGGAGCTCACGAGCGGACCGACGAACGCTAGTGTGAAAGTAGCCTAAAATGTATGCTTTTTATGGAATAAAGTAGAGTAGTTGATTCAGCAGTGTGTCTGTGTCAGCTCTCTGAGCGCTCAGAAACAAAACTTCTGTTAGAATCTCGACAATCATAGAGGTGGGGGTTTTGCCCCAACAAGACCATAAAAATAAAATGTAAAAAAATATGGTGGAATTGCAGTTTTTTCACACTGTTGCTGACCAATTTTTTTAAAATTATATAATACCGCATAAGAACCCCAAAATGATGTCATTACAAAAAAGTGATGGCTTTTTGAAATACAGAGATGAGAAAAACATTCTGAAGTCTTAGTACCAAACCAGGCTGTGTCCTTAATGGGTTAATAGACTGGAATATACCTTTTTACCCCGGCATGTGCTAAAAAAGCTTCATGATTGTGTGATACTGTATTATTCTGCAGGTAAAAATACAGAGGCTAAGTGGGTCAAATAGTTCTTGTCATCTATGATTTGATATGAAAGAATTTCTTCTATTGAATCCAGAAGACAAAGGCAAAGAGTGTGATTTCAGGAATGTCAACCTCCATCCAGCTCTATATTATCTGATATATTGTTTTACTTATTTAGGACTAAGGACTGAAAAGAGTAGAAGGAGGATTAAGGCAGAAGGTCATGGGGTGTGAAGACACTGCTGAAGAAAAATGCATGAACCAATACAATGCAATAGCATTTGTATATAATGTTGTAAGAAATGGCTATATATGATGTAAACAAATACAGGCTAATAGCGCCTTTCAGCTCTCAAGACATAACCTATGCCGAATGGTTCAATGTTGAGCAATATAAATTGCAGTATGTGACTGTGAGGGGTTTAGCAATGTAAATATCAAATATAGATATATATGTCATATATTTGAACTGCATGTGTGAATGAAAGATGTTTAACTTATTGAACAATATAATAAAAATGAAAAATGTAAAGCTGTAAAGTGGTTGTCCAGGATTTTGATACTGATCGGATCGCCTGTACTCAGGACAGGCCATAAATATCAGATTGGCGGGGGTCCAATACCCCACACTCCTGCTGATCAGCTGTATAGCTTATAGGTATGGTGCCAGAGGTTGATAGCAGAATTACATAGTATCCTGAGAATAGACTATAAATATCAAATTCATAGACAACGACTTTAAGCTGGCCATAGAGATATTTAACATTTAGCATAACACTAATAGCAGATTCTACCACAATAAATTGGATATGACAACTATCTTCCCAAAATATACAGACGTGGACAAAATTGTTGGTACCCTTTGGTCAATGAAAGAAAAAGTCACAATGGTCACAGAAATAACTTTAATCTGACAAAAGTAATAATAAATTAAAATTCTATAAATGTTAACCAATGAAAGTCAGACATTGTTTTTCAACCATGCTTCAACAGAATTATGTAAAAAAATAAACTCATGAAACAGGCATGGACAAAAATGATGGTACCCCTAACTTAATATTTTGTTGCGCAACCTTTTGAGGCAATCACTGCAATCAAACGCTTCCTGTAACTGTCAATGAGACATCTGCACCTCTCAGCAGGTATTTTGGCCCACTCCTCATGAGCAAACTGCTCCAGTTGTGTCCGGTTTGAAGGGTGCCTTTTCCAGACTGCATGTTTCAGCTCCTTCCAAAGATGCTCAATAGGATTGAGGTCAGGGCTCATAGAAGGCCACTTTAGAATAGTCCAATTTTTTCCTCTTAGCCATTCTTGGGTGTTTTTAGCGGTGTGTTTTGGGTCATTGTCCTGTTGCAAGACCCATGACCTGCGACTGAGACCAAGCTTTCTGACACTGGCTAGTACATTTCTCTCTAGAATTCCTTGATAGTCTTGAGATTTCATTGTACCCTGCACAGATTCAAGACACCCTGTGCCAGACGCAGCAAAGCAGCCCCAGAACATAACAGAGCCTCCTCCATGTTTCACAGTAGGGACAGTGTTCTTTTCTTGATATGCTTCATTTTTTCGTCTGTGAACATACAGCTGATGTGCCTTGGCAAAAACTTCGATTTTTGTCTCATCTGTCCACAGGACATTCTCCCAGAAGCTTTGTGGCTTGTCAACATGTAGTTTGGCATATTCCAGTCTTGCTTTTTTATGATTCGTTTTCAACAATGGTGTCCTCCTTGGTCGTCTCCCATGTAGTCCACTTTGGCTCAAACAACGACGGATGGTGCGATCTGACACTGATGTTCCTTGAGCATGAAGTTCACCTTGAATCTCTTTAGAAGTCTTTCTAGGCTCTTTTGTTACCATTCGGATTATCCGTCTCTTAGATTTGTCATCAATTTTCCTCCTGCGGCCACGTCCAGGGAGGTTGGCTACAGTCCCATGGATCTTAAACTTATGAATAATATGTGCAACTGTACTCACAGGAACATCTAGTTGCTTGGAGATGGTCTTATAGCCTTTACCTTTAACATGCTTGTCTATAATTTTCTTTCTGATCTCTTGAGACAGCTCTTTCCTTTGCTTCCTCTGGTCCATGTCGAGTGTGGTACACACCATATCACCAAACAACACAGTGATTACCTGGAGCCATATATATAGGCCCAATGGCTGATTACAAGGTTGTAGACACCTGTGATGCTAATTAGTGGACACACCTTGAATTAACATGTCCCTTTGGTCACATTATGTTCTGTGTTTTCTAGGGGTACCATCATTTTTGTCCATGCCTGTTTCATGAGTTTATTTTTTTACATAATTCTGTTGAAGCATGGTTGAAAAACAATGTCTGACTTTCATTGGTTAACATTTATAGAATTTTAATTTATTATTACTTTTGTCAGATTAAAGTTATTTCTGTGACCATTGTGACTTTTTCTTTCATTGACCAAAGGGTACCAACAATTTTGTCCACGTCTGTATTTCATGACTATGGCCAGCTTTAGGTTAGGACATGCATATGAACATATTTGGTTTCAAACAAGCTTCAAACTGTTGCGGAGCAATATTATGACACTTATAGATGTCCATGGGACTCAACTGTACCTGCACATGCTTTGAATTTAATGCCACTATATGGAAGAACAGGGAGTGCCTAGGGCTCTGTAGTATAGTCATGGGACCTAAAGTGGTTAGCCCATGATTAATGTAAAAAAAAGGAAGATCGGATATCATATAATACATGACATTCGCTTTCTAACAAAGCTTGAACCAGCCCTGTATCTCACATGGAACCAAAGCTCTCTCCATTCATTGCTCCAATTGTTGTACTAGGTTTATTTCAAGCAGGCAGTACATGGGGTGTGCCATTTTTCAGGGGGTATGCTCTAGATCTCTCCTTGTAACGGTCACAGCTTCTAACAGAAGATAGGCTGATGACAGTAGAAGGATAGAACTGAGCATGTGCGTCCACCTCACCTAGGTGGACACAGAAATCAGGGAAAAAAACATCAGGTGACACTGTACAGATCGATTTTATTGAATAACTTAATGGATATGCAATTTTTTTTCATTACACTAAATTACAAAAGTATTCAGATCTAGATGCTACTTTGAAAAATATAGAATGTCTGGTCATATGAACCTCCATCAGCTGCCATCTTATGGACAGGACCTCTATGCAGACAGTACACAAGTTTTACACAATAAGGAGGCTTGGCTTATGAAATGTAACAATGGCACAGAATATATAAAAAAAATGAAATTAAAAAGTAAGGTATTGCATTGCTAATAAACATGAGCATGATTGAGAAATCTGTATGTCTAATCCAGGGGCGTTGCTAGGGTCTCAAAAGATCCGGGGCCCAAGCCCCAATGAATATTGCCTAATTCTCTAAGTCAACCAATCACTAGCACTGAAGACATTTTACTGTACTTGCTATACAGCAGCACGTACCTTTCACATCCAGTGCCTCCCTGGTGACGTCTCCTCTGATGTAGATCTTCTCTGTCACCATCTTCTCCATTTGGTCCAGACAACTTCTCTCAGCCGCGCCTCGTCTATGCAGAGTGTGAAACACAGACATCTTAGCTTCCTCACTTTTCTCTACCCCCAAATACTATCCTGAAGAAAAATTAGTGCTCCCCATAGTAATAGTACTCTTCATAGTCCCACCAATAGTAATTCCCTTCTAGAATTCCCTCATTAGTACTGCCCCCTACAGTGCCCCCAACAGTGATAGTGCTCCCCAAGAGTGTCTACATTAGTAGAAGAGCCCTCCGGTATTAATAATGTCCTTACAGAGCCCCTAGTAGAAATAAGGCCCCCTATTGTTATCCCAATGGTAATAAAGCTCTCTGCGGACCCTTCAGTAGAAATAAGGCATACCATAATGCTCTTAATAGTAAGAGTAATAATAGTAATAAGAACGCTTAATGTCCCCTGGATTTAAAATGTCCCCACAGTGCCCCCAGTATTTATAATACCCCTACTGTTATAATGCTCACACAGTGCCCCCAGTCTTTATATTGCCCCCTACTGTTAAAATGCTCGCCTTGAAGCACACCCAGTATTTCTAATGCCTCCTGCAGTGCCCACTGTAGTTATATTCCTCCGTTTACTGTCCTCAGAAATTATAATTCCTCAGCCCCTCCACCATACAGTTCCATGTAAATAACATTATTTCCCTCCTCCGCCATAGAGTCCCATGTAAATACCATCACACCATCTCTCCAGCCCCCTCCAATATACAGTCCTATGTAAATAACATCCCTCTCTATCTACAGCCCCACATAAATAACATCACCCCCTCCCTAGCCACCTTCAACATACAGTCCCATGTAAATAACATCACCCCACCCACTGTCCCACTTTAATAACTTCAGCCCTAACATACAGTCCCAGTTAAATAACTACAACTCCCAACATTACTCTGCCTCTCACACTGAGTAATCTACCCCTTCACTTACCTCTCCTTATGTAGCAGACTTCACCACAGCTTCTTCCCAGGACTTCTCTTTACTGCTGAGCCGTTCTCTACTGCACTGGTCACATGATGGTGACATCATCGCAGGTCCTTTTCAGCTACTGCATTTAAAACTGATCGCATGGACTGTGATGTCATCACAGGTCCTTCAGCTCTTGCAAGGCATTAGATTCAATTGCATTGCCGTCCTGAGGGTGGTAATACAGTTGAATCTATCTGGCAGGCAGTACATTCGAGGCCTGGGAGAAAACATCAGGGGTCTAGGCCCCGAATGTTTTAACCTAGCAATGCCCCTGGTCTAATCCATTTCTAAAGGAAAATTTTATTTTCTAATATAAAGGGCAAATACTGGTAAAAAAAAAAGATTGGCTTGCAGATTTTGACAATGTATAATGTTAGTGTTGTTGTAATCAACCAATGTGAGTGTATGACATGTGCTTTGATAAATAATTAATTTACAAACTACATATATTTCTGACCCCAATTTTTGAGTGTTGTAAAAATTGTAACTCAACTTTAGAGAAAGGATAGGACACCATAAAAGCCACCTTCAAGTTTCAAGTGACACAGTAGCTGCATGCTAATTTTAACTATTGGCAACCAAGAAATACAAAGCAGACTGCCGCTTAGCAGAAAGATGTGTCTATACAAACAAGAAAATCAGAATGATTCAGGCTATAGTATTTTTTGCAACTTATGGGTATGAAAAATTGATTAGGAAGAAGATCATGGCAAGAATGGATGCCTGAACTGAACTTTGTTTTCCTCACCATCAACGAAGATCTTACATGTTGCCAAAACCAAATCATTGACCATTTCAACTCCATCGTTCTATGTAAAAAAATGACCAGGCTAAAGCTTTCCTAGTGTGGAAATAAAGCCTCATAAAGACAATCATGATCGACAACCATTTCATCTCATAAATGAGTCAAAAAGCTGAAGATCTAAATAGAAGACAGGACAATTATATGGCCGCTTGGAATTATAGTGGACTTCAATATAGTCAATAAGACTTATGGTATAGATGACGCTCAGAATGGAGGTGTGTATTCATGGAGTTGTTAGGTATGTATACCAAGGCTGCATAAATCATGAAAACTGTAAAAAGCAATATAACACATTGTAGGAAAAATCCACTTGCCTTGAATGATATATGAAGAAAATCGATGTCTTTTTCAAGATGAACATGCATATTTTTACACCAATAAATTCAGCCATAAAGCCACCCACATTGGATTGCAAACAGCAGCTAAATCAAAATTGCATGACATGGGATTTACTTATTCTGCCGGTTCAGAGACACAACTTGCTCCCTGACAGCGCTCATTCAAAGCAATTTATTGCACTTGTCAGGAGGCAATTTGTTCACATTACCACTATGCATAAAGGTGTAACAATCCTCCGGATTTATCTGCTGATTAGAGTTAGGTGGCTCCAACATGATGTGGCCACAAACAACGCAGGTGACATCAAAGTGAAATAATTACATGGAGATTAAAATTGCTTCACCTCTGCTTGATATTTTAATCCCAATGACATTTGCATTCATCTCTCAACTGTGTGTCGGAAACTTCAATCAATTGCGATGACACAATATTTCCTAAGGTAAAATAAAACACACATGGCTGCTTAACTCTCGGTGACATAATTAGCCTTTTTATGATGCTGCAATAGCTTAACATCATTCTTCCTCATCTGTTCCATTAAAATGTAGGACGTTAATCATTACATTTGTACAAAAAAAACGTAGTAGGTATACAGTAGTCAATAGCAATTAGGAAATTGAGAAATATCATAATGCATTTAATGTTTTTTTTCCACAGGATAGATTATAAATGTATGGCTGGTGAGACTTGGATTGCTGGACCCCCACCAGGGGGTCTCGAATCACTTACTGTTAGACCAAAAGACTTTGAATGGAATGTTGGTGATTGTGTTTAAATGCCCCTCCATTCAACCTCCATACATTCTCTATGAATGAGATCAGAAGACCTGCCGCCCTACTCATATGGACCCCTGTTTTGATGACTGGTGTAAGTCCCAGCGTTGACTTTCTGTTTAAAGGGAATCTGCCAGCAATGAAACACCCTCCAAACTAGATTAAGCGATGTATAGTGTAAGTGATACCTAGTCCAATAATGTAATTTTTATCTTTATACTCAATTGCAGGGGGGGGGGGGGGGTAACTATCATAGCGGTAAACCATGTGACTGCTATGGGGCCCAGTCTTAGTTGGGATCATCTCCTCTTCTACTGGAGGTGAAAACTTGGCCAGGACTCTGCCCTCTAAAGGAACAACTTTTAGCAAACTAGAAAAGCTACAATTTCTGGGGAAATTGTGGGAAGTGTTCTTGCCTCCACCAGTAGTCTACAACTGGAGTGGGCGGAGTAACTGGGTGGAGTGGCTTGAGTAACTGTTGTGTGGTTGAAGTGGATGCAGTAACTGTGGAAAGGGCAGAGTAACTTTATGGAGTGGGCAGAGTAACTGTGTGGAGTGTGTGGAGTGTTTGGAGTGAGTAAAGATAGTAAACATTACACTAACCAATTGATTGATCAAATTTAAAAAGTGCACATGGCAAGCTTGAAAGAGTGAGAAATGCATTTCAACTTTTATTTATTTATATAGCACATTTAATTGCAATGTTGTTGCCCAAAGTGCTTCACAGATACATTAAAACATACATTTATAAAAACATTAGCAGCCGATTTGTGTAGGTGGGCTTCAAAAAGAGGGAGTGGTGGCAGTTTAGAAATCATGTCCTGATTTTTCAGCTCACACTCTGGGTTCCTATGGCAACTCACTCTACAGCAAGGGCAGAGAAGAGCAGTTAAAAACAAACTGCTCCAACTTGCTCACTTCACTGGGGGTTGCTATCTTCCAACGGTTGTAGTTTAAAAATTACAAATCCTACAGCAAAGAGCTTTATATTGTGAGAATTACAAGACCCAGACCTACATTCTGATGCATAATATGTCTCTGAAATATTAAAAATGAAGGCACAGTCGCAGTTTAGAAATTGCCCTTCAAATTTTAGGTGGCTAGAGTGGAGTTTCAATGAATGTCAATGGGCGGCGTGAGTTACAACCAAATGGTCATATTGTGAAAACTATTATGTCACCGCCAGATCCCTGAGAAGTTCTGACAGACGTTCTTCAGTACCTCCCGCATGATCTTCTTTTGTTTTGCTTTCGCTTTGACATCTCTCCTCCCTCTCCCAGCTGTTATCTATTAGCAGTGATTGCCTCCCTATATATCTCCTCCCACACTGCCTCACTTTGTGGTTTATACGTCTTCCTGGATTGTGTTCTCAGCTTGAAGTTGCTACAGCTGGTTCTTCAGATAAGTCTATTTCTGTATTTGTATTTTCCTGTTGGCTTGATTCTAGGTGACCCTGACTCCCTCCGTATTAAGTGCAGGGAGCCGGTGGTCGTGTCCCCTCACTATTAGAGGGTTTGCAGGTGTCACTCAGTCTAGGTACGTGGACATCCAACTTTCTATCATTGAGATCTTTGCATGGGCTGAGAAGACAGGGAGAGCTTCAGGGCTTTAATAGGGCTCACCCTTTTGTTCCTTAGTTTTGGATCAAGTCAGTCAGATCTTCTTGTTTTCTGCTACACCATCCGTGACATTATAAACCGCCAAAACCGTCTTAAGCATGGATCCGGCTTTAGCCTTGACGGACCGCATGCGGGGTCTGTCACTGGAGGTCGCAGAGCTCCGTAAAACTGTATCTCAGCTTCAGGTGACCTGTTCTGCTTGCGTTCATGGAGTTTGTTCTGAGCCTAAGATCTCGCTTCCGGATACCTTCTCTGGGGGTAGTGAGAATTTTGCTCGTTTTAGAGAGGCTTGCAAACTCCATTTTCGCCTACTTCCCCATTCCTCTGGTGATGAGGAGCAGAGGGTGGTGATCATCATCTCACTGCTCAGGGATAACGCTCAGTCTTGGGCCTTTTCGCTGCCGGTGGGGGCACGGCCCCTCCAATCAGTGGATACATTTTTTGTGGCCCTGGGTCAGATATATGATGATCCGGATCGTATTGCTCTGGCTGAATCTAAACAGCGTATTTTATGCCAGTGTAAACAGTCCGCAGAGATATACTGTACAGAATTTCAGAGATGGGCAGCTGATACTGGTTGGAATGATGCTGCACTCCGAAGTCAATTTTGCCATGGTCTTTAGATGCATTTGGAGACCTACCTCCTTGGAGTCTGCCATGTCTCGGGCCGTTCGTATTGACAGGCATCTTAGAGAGAGAGGAGAGATCACTCCTTCTTGTCATACCCAGTCCAAGGACAGTGGGCGGTCTCATTCAGTGCGCAGGGGTCCCAGTCTCTCTCAATTCCCTCTGAGCAGGAGCCCATGGGTTTTTCTTGCCTCTAACAACAGAGGATTCAGCTCTCAGAGGAGGGTTTGTTTCTGTTGTGGAGGTATAAATCATTTGGCAAATGTTTGTCCCTCTAGGAGATTCAGGCAGTTTTTTGAGAGTAATAAAGAAACAAAAAGAAAAAAGTCCTCTAAAAACATTCCATCTGTTACTATTGGCAAGGTTGATGCGGAAATTGAAGGTTTTCCGTTTGCTTGTAGTTCCTGTTTTGTCCTACCTGCCAGTGTGGTGCTAGAGAGCAAGAATCTTCTTTGTGAGA
Organism: Bufo gargarizans; assembly: GCF_014858855.1. Lineage (NCBI taxonomy): Eukaryota > Metazoa > Chordata > Amphibia > Anura > Bufonidae > Bufo > Bufo gargarizans. The sequence goes on along the minus strand of NC_058080.1, from coordinate 638,172,681 downwards.
TTTTTGTAGCTAGTGGAGCAGCTGTCAATCTCATTGATAATCAATTTGCTATAACACATGGTTTCCAGGTATGCACTTTGGGAAAGGACATACCTGTTTTTGCTATTGATTCCGCTCCACTTTCTCAAAAATGGTTAAAAGGCATAGTTCACAATATCCGTTTGATTGTGAGTTATGCTCATGTTGAGGATGTGTCATGTTTCGTCCTAAGCAGGTTACCTACTCCTCTAGTATTGGGGCTACCTTGGCTCACTAAACATAACCCCACCATTGATTGGCAAGCGAGGCAAATAAATGGTTGGAGTGACTTTTGCAGAGAGAATTGCCTCTCGACGTCTCTTTCAGAGGTTTCTACTAAGACTGTACCATCTTTTCTCTCTGAATTTTCGGATGTGTTTTCTGAGAGTGGTGTTCAGGAGCTGCCCCCTCACAGGGAGTACGATTGCCCTATTAATCTCATCCCAGGCGCCAAGCTGCCTAAATCTTGTTTATACAATCTCTCCCAACCTGAAAGGGTCGCTATGCGTGCTTATATCTCTGAGAGCCTGAGGAAGGGACACATACGACCCTCAAAGTCACCTGTTGCCGCTGTTTTATTTTTATTTTTTTAAAAGATGGTTCTTTAAGACCATGTCTGGATTTCAGGGAGCTGAACAGTATCACAATTTGTGAGCCTTATCCGCTTCCTCTGATCCCGGACCTGTTTAACCAGATTGTTGGGGCTAAAGTTTTTTTCCAAGTTGGATTTAAGAGGGGCATACAACCTGGTCAGGGTCAGAGAAGGAGACGAATGGAAGACGGTCTTCAATACCCCTGAGGGCCATTTTGAGAATTTGGTTATGCCTTTTGGTTTGATGAATGCTCCAGCCGTCTTCCAGCATTTTGTGAACAGCATTTTTTATCATTTAATGGGGAAATTTGTACTTGTGTATCAAGATGACATTTAGATTTTTTTCTCCAGATTTTAACACTCATAGGGACCACCTACTTCAGGTCTTGCTCATTCGGCAGGAGAATAAATTGTACGCTAAACTGGAAAAATGTGTGTTTGCGGTTCCAGAAATTCAATTTCTGGGGTTTCTTCTCTCCGCTTCTGGTTTTCGCATGGACCCCGAGAAAGTCAGCGCTGTGCTTGAGTGGGAGCTTCCTGAGAATCAGAAGGCGCTGATGAGCTTTTTGGGCTTTGCCAATTATTACAGGAAGTTCATTTTGAATTATTCCTCTGTTGTTAAGCCACTCACTGATATGATTAGAAAGGGGGTAGATTTTTCCTCCTGGTCGGTAGAGGCGCGTAAGGCCTTTTCTAGTATCAGGGAGAGTTTTGCTTCCGCTCCCATCTTGGTACAACCTGATATCTCTCTGCCCTTCATAGTTGAGGTGGACGCTTCTGAGGTGGGTGTGGGTGCGGTCTTATCTCAGGGTCCCTCTCCTGCCAAATGGCGACCGTGTGCCTTTTTCTAGAAGAAACTCCTCCGCAGAGAGAAATTACGATGTGGGAGATAGGGAGTTGTTGGCCATCAAGTTAGCTTTTGAGGAATGGCGCCATTGGCTAGAGGGAGCCAGACACCCTATTACCGTGTTTACCGACCATAAGAATCTGGCCTACTTGGAGTCAGCCAAGCGTCTGAACCCGAAATAGGCCAGATGGTCTTTGTTCTTTTCAAGGTTTAATTTTGTTGTCACGTTCCGCCCTGGGGTTAAAAATGTGAAGGCAGATGCCCTGTCACGTTGTTTTCCGGGAGGGGGGAACTTTGAAGACCCGGGTCCCATTTTGGCTGAAGGGGTGGTTGTGTCTGCTCTTTATCCTGAATTGGAGGCAGAGGTTCCTGATCTTTGTTGTTTGTGCCTCTCGCTTTACGACACAAGGTTTTTAAGGAGCACCACAATACTGTCCTTGCTGGGCACCCAGGGGGTAGAGCCACAGTGGATCTCGTTGCTCGGAGATTCTGGTGGCTGGCTCTTCGTAAGTCGGTTGAGGGTTTTGTGGCATTCACGGCCATCAGGTCCTCTCCTTCCGTTACCCATTCTTTCCCGTCCTTGGACACATCTGTCCATGGATTTCATTACGTACCTGCCTCGTTCCTGGGGGAAGACTGTGATTCTGGTGGTGGTGGACCGTTTTAGCAAAATGGCGCATTTTGTTCCTTTTCCTCGGTTGCCCAATGCTAAAACGCTGGCGCAGGCATTTATTGATCACATTGTTAAACTGCATGGTATTCCTTCAGACATAGTCTCTGATAGGGGCACACAGTTTGTTTCCAGATTCTTAAAGGGCTTCTGTTCTCGCTTGGGGGTTCGGTTGTCATTCTCTTCTGCTTTCCACCCGCAGTCGAATGGCCAGACAGAGTGCGTCAATCAGAATCTGGAGACATATCTGCGCTGTTTTGTGGCGGAGAATCAGGAGGATTGGTGTTCTTTTCTCTCCCTTGCTGAGTTTGCTTTAAATAACCATCGTCAGGAGTCCTCTGATAAGTCGCCATTTTTTGGTGCATATGGGTTTCATTCGCAGTTTGGGACATTCTCTGGAGAGGGGGCTTCTGGTTTACCTGATGAGGAGAGATTCTCCTCGTCTTTGTCATCTATTTGGCAAAAGAATCAGGATAATCTAAAGAGCATGAGTGAGAGATATAAGCGTGTGGCGGATAAGAGACGTGTGCCTGGTCCGGACCTGAATGTTGGTGATCTGGTATGGTTGTCTACTAAGAATATCAAATTGAATCCCGTTGCCTACCGTCTTGATCTTTCTCAGACTTGGAAGATCCATAATGTTTTTCACAAGTCCCTATTAAAACCTTATGTCCAACCCACTGTACCCTCATCTTTGCCTCCTCCTCCAATTATGGTTGATGGTAATCTTGAATTTCAGGTCTCTAGGATTGTGGACTCTCATATTGTCTGTGGTTCTCTTCAGTACCTCGTTCATTGGGAGGGTTATGGTCCTGAGGAGAGGATGTGGGTTCCAGTGGCGGACATTAAGGCCACTCGTCTTCTCAGGGCATTCCATGGGTCCCATCCTGAGAAGGTGGGCTCTGAGTGTCTGGAGTCCACTCGTAGAGGGAGGGGTACTGTCACCGCCAGATCCCTGAGAAGTTCTGACAGACGTTCTTCAGTACCTCCTGCATGATCTTCTTTTGTTTTGCTTTCGCTTTGACATCTCTCCTCCCTCTCCCAGCTGTCATCTATTAGCAGTGATTGCCTCCCTATATATCTCCTCTCATACTGCCTCACTTTGCGGTTTATACATCTTCCTGGATTGTGTTCTCAGCTTGAAGTTGCTACAGCTGGTTCTTCAGATAAGTCTATTTCTGTATTTGTATTTTCCTGTTGGCTTGGTTCTAGGTGACCCTGACTCCCTCTGTATTAAGGTAAGGGGGCCAGTGGTCGTGTTCCCTCACTATTATAGGGTTTGCAGGTGTCACTCAGTCTAGGTACGTGGACATGGAACTTTCTATCATTGAGATCTTTGCATGGGCTGAGAAGACAGGGAGAGCTTCAGGGCTTTAATAGGGCTCACCCTTTTGTTCCTTAGTTTTGGATCAAGTCAGTCGGATGTTCATTTGTCACTTCTTGTTTTCTGCTACACCATCCGTGACATATTAGGACTATGGCTTAGCCGTGGACATTTTTAGTGGCAGCAGGGATAGCTAAACGTCTTGATATAAGATTTGTGTAAGTGGGCTTGAAAATGAGGGAGTGGTGGCAGTTTAGAAATCATGTCCTGATTTGTCAGCTCCCACTCTAGTTTTGAACATTCCACTATTCATTCCTATGGAACCAATTTCGCCACAAAAGCGCCGATATTTCGTGAACCATTCGGTGAAACGTACACAAAGTAATGGCACACCAATCGGGAACAAGCCGCACGTTTCGGTATATTACTGTCTATGTAGTGTAAAAACTGTGGGAGGAGTTAGGGTGGTAAATTTGGCTATAATAATAAGAATATATATGTGAGATAACAGTAAAGGTCTTGCCATGCAAGAACACTTAATGAGGCAGTGGAACAATGGCCAAAGGGTCATTGAAAAGGGTTTAGGCAGAAACCCTTCTGTCCTGTGTGGGGGGCCTGGTTTGATCCTTGGTATGGGGCCCTTACTTCTCTATGTACGCCACTGCTCACTTGCATTCTGACACTGTTCTTCAACAAACCAGCAGTAAATTGCATTGAGAGGTCTCCTGAGCTCATGCACATTGAAGAAGGCTCAAAGTGGGGTCCCCTCAAGCATTTTACTGCTGGTTTGTAGGAACACAGTCCCAGATTGCAAGTGAGTATGAAGATAAAAATTAGATAATTGGACTTAGCATCACTTACACCATACACTGTTTACTCAAGTTTGTGGGGTGTTTTGGAGCTGACAGATTCTCTATAATAGATTTGCTGTTCACTATGGTTTCTCTACACTGTAACAATAACAGTAAGTGCTATCATCTTGGCACTCTTCTGCCACTCCTCAAAATGTGTCAATTACCATTTAGTCAGCTAAACATAGTCATGTGAAAGCAAAGTTCTACCCAAGCAAGATCTAAAAAGTACGGTAACAGACAGCTTGAAATAATCTATAAAGTCATGTAACTATACATTCTTATTCCACAATCAACAAGCCCTATCCTAAATTAAAGGGTTCAGATTATAAAAAGGCCACGTTTTTCCTAGGAAACAGTGCCACTCCTTTTCATGGACTGTTTTGCAGCTCAGCATCATTCAAACGAATGGCATTTTTGGCAATCTTGAACAAGTCCTTTAATTTTAGTGGTGGTCAATGTTAGGCAATCGATGTGAAAGACTGGAGTTATCCTTTTACTAGGGGGGAACATAGTGTAAGGCGTGTAGTGGCTGAAGAACTGCTCATCTAATCGGGAAAACATGTTGGGACTACAACAAAGATATGGGAGAAATTATCAGGTTCGCATAGGTGAGACAGAGGGTTTAGCGACCGAGATGTGGGGTCGCCCTTGTTGAGATGGGTGCATGACTTTTAGGTCTTAGGCACATTATAGTGGCAGCTTCTAACTCGTATCAACTTTAATCTGGAACTTTAAACTTAATCCTTAAAGGGGTTGTCCGGGTTCAGAGCTGAACTTAGACATATCCCCGTTTTCACCCAGGCAGGCCTTCGGATACGAGCATTGAAAGACCTAAACTGTCTCTGCATTTAACAGCTGCTCCAGGTGTCCACAGTGTTACCTTGCTGCACAGTGAGAATTGCAAGGGGTGGCCCACATTCTGCGCCATGTAAGAGTACAAGGCAGGGACGGCTGAGCACATTCTATCAATTCCCTAAAGGCAGTAGAATCCACTAAAGTAACTGCACCACCAGCAACTTAGCCAGTTTAGAGTTTAGCTTGCACACAAGCTAACTGCTGTTTGTGAACAGTTTTCTCATGGCCACACATTCCATTCATGATGGAGCAGAGAACAAGGAGGAGTCTGAGTTGGAGAAGCAGCTAATGATGAGCACAAGAACACTACTGATTGGAGAGGAGGCCTGGCTGCGACAAAGAAGACCAGGATAAGGAGGACAGACTTGTCCTGATTCGGAATGCTGGCCAGTTCTATTTTAACACATGGTCCAGTTAACACCTTTGTTGCAGTAAAGCCCTGGTATCTATTTTATGTGTTTAAATGCCCACGGCTTATTCACCCTGCAAATCTTGCACAAAGCCATGCTTTTGCATGCTGGATTTGTGGGCAAAAAAGGCCATACAGGAGATACTCACACAGAGCTAGCGGCAGCGGAACTTGGCCTAGGCCTGGCACGTTTTGAGCCTGCGCTTATAGTATCAGCAGTATCACCAGTTCCTGAGTTGACCACAATAGAAGCAGATCCGGCCCTGGCAGTTGTTTTGGAGGTTTTGGTCATACGTTGCCTACACTCCTCATTTCCGCTATGGCCACCACCCTCCTCCTCCTCCTCCTCAACACCCCAATCCTAGGTCCTGTCCAACAAACAAACATTCATAATCATAGTCCTCCCCACCATATTTATCAAACTGTGAAATGAGACGTAATATACAACACATTCAATTTGTTATAGCACTGAACGGTATCTTGCAGTAATATACAACATGTTCAATAACATGGGTATAATAATGGCATTACTGAAGTAAAATGCTTTGCTATAACATTAAACGGTATCTTGTAGTATTATCTTATGTGTTCACTAACATGGGTATAATAATGACGTTATTGCAGTGAAATGCTTTTTCTGTAACCACCCGTTATCTTTTAGTAATATACAATGTGTTCAATAACACAAATATAATAATGGCATTATTGCAGAAAAATGTGTTTGCTGTAACATTGAACGGTATCCTGCAGTAATATACAAAGTCTTTAATGACGGGTATATTGCACTGAAATGCCCATTTAGAAACAATAAATAAAAACAGATTTTTTAGGGAAATAAAAGAGAAAATTCTTGCAGCAGAATTCATGCTATTTGGGTGCTGGCAATAAGTCGATGAATTGTAGAAACCTTTTTCAGTGGTTTAAAGGGCGCTATGGCAGTCATGTGGGTGAAGCTTTTATATCTATTTGGAAACTTGCATACATTCAGTTTTATAGATTTTTGGATTGGAGCGATTGTTGCAAAGAACTGTTTGATTTCTTAAATATATTAGTAGATTTGTCCTAAAGGGACACTGACAGGCCCAATAACCATAATTAGCTGTACATATCCATGCACAGGTCTTCTAATGTGCATTAAAAACATATAAGTATCCCCCCTGTCCACATTATGAATACAGTAAACTCACGTTTTATAACCTGAACTAATCGCTGTTCTTTCTGCCCAAGGGGCGGGGTTTCAGCTCCACTTGCGCCCAGCCAGCATCAGCCCAACCGCCGTTTTGAAGCGCCGCCCAGCTCATCAATATTCACTTAGCTGGGTGGCTTCTGCTGTCCCCGACCTTCCGAGATCCGGCGCATGCCCAATAGAAAGCTATGGGTGCCGGGCGCATGCGCAGAAGCTGAAAGCGAGTCCGATGCCCTTAGCTTTCTATTGGGCATGCGCCGGATCTCGGAAGGTCGGGGACAGCAGAAGCCACCCAGCTAAGTGAATATTGATGAGCTGGGCGGCGCTTCAAAACGGCGGTTGGGCTGATGCTGGCTGGGCGCAAGTGGAGCTGAAACCCCGCCCCTTGGGCAGAAAGAACAGCGATTAGTTCAGGTTATAAAACGCGAGTTTACTGTATTCATAATGTGGACAGGGGGTATTCATAATGTGGACATGTTTTTAATGCACATTAGAAGACCTGTGCATGGATATGTACAGCTAATTATGGTTATTGGGCCTGTCAGTGTCCCTTTAACACAATATTGTTCAGGTCATTTAAATAAAGCTGTGACCTTCGCCTTCCAATAAAAAATGTGGTGTTGTGTCTTTATTTCATTCAGGTGGGTGGCCAGTTCAGTCCTTGACATCTCAAGGTGTTTCTTTCTTCTGAGCAGAAGGACCTGCCTGCATACTGCCTCCTGATTGGCTGATCAGGCTGTCTGTCAGCCTCTGAGCCGATTAGGGCAAGCCCTCCTCATCACTTCCTCCCAGTGTTATGTGATCATTCATCTTCCACCCTCCTGTTTTTCCACCAATTGGCAGATGATTAATTTGTAAAATTTGTAACGGATCCCATTCATTTAGCATAGATTTGCTCATCTTTATACTGTATTAATGTTATTTCCTATGTATGTTATGTTCACACAATACCATTAGAAAATCATCATTATTAGTCCTGGAGAAAATCTCTTATATCTCAAACAGCTGTATTAATGTGTTATATAAAAAATGAAGGATGGAGCCAATAAAAAGTTTAGTTCTGTTGAAAGTGTCTTTTAAACCACTGCTATGAATATTAGGAGATTTCCATTTCTATTCCATACCCATGGAAAGATCCATCCATGATCATAAACCCTTAAGCCGTGCAAGGTGCTTTTTATGCACGTACTGTGCCCTCTATAAATATTCTATGAAGGCCCTCCGCACTCATTGCCATTCCCTGCACACGTAACTACTGTACCTTCAGCGCGGATACATTTAGGGAGACAGGAAGGGGTGATTATTTTAGCATAATGCATCAGTTCATGAGCTACAAGCTGACAATCTGATAACCTTGAATTCTACATTTATCATAAAATAAAACAAAATAAACTGTGTTCTTCAATAGAGTCGCACTGCACAATTGTGACAATCTGCAGGATATTTTACCGAAACCTTGCTTTTTTATTATTGAATTGCACAAGATATGAAATAAAACTGTCTATACATCTTCAGTTTATCTAAATGATATATGCTATCAATACCTATTTTTGTGTCTATATATATATATATATATATATATATATATATATTTATTTATTTATTTATATACACACGCATTGACAAAAAGAAAATTCACCAAGGAGTTGTTGGAATCGAATGAAACTTTCTATATGTGAATGTAATGATTATATATGTAAGTGATTACAATGTTAGAACGAAAGGATAAGTTTATTGGGGGAAACTGTACAATTGAAAGGAGGATCTAGTACTTTCTTGGGCCACCTCTGGCCTGGATACAAGATGAGATAAGGTTGGCCGTGGAGACATAGAGGTTCCATATCGCGTCCAGTGGCACATTTGCCCACAGATGTAGCAGCTGTGCCTGCAGATCTTGTCCACTCACAGATAGCTGAAGTTGGCAACCCAGCTGGTGCCATAAATGCTTGCTTGGCAATAAGTCTGGTGACCGGGCATGCGTGGAAGTGTTTCAATCTGTCGAAGACGTTCTGTGAAACCCTTGCTGTGTGTGGGCAAGCGTTATTCTGCTGAAAATGCCAGTGGAAAGGCAATACTCAGGAGGTATGCAAATATTGATGAGCTGTTAATGTTCTTCATTTATAAAAGAAAGTTTGTAGCAAGCTCACCCTTCCTTGTGCTCCCAGGATCTGTGCTGCACAGACTCTGGTTTTAAACTTCGAAAATTAATGTATAAAATATTCTACCATCTCAGAATCCATAAATCAGGGCTTTATTCAAGAAAATCTATACATAACAGGTGGTTGCAAAAAGATCCAAACAATGTCTATGTGTTTTGGACAACTTCTGTATCCCTACTCATGTTTTTGCTACAGTGTTTCATGTCTTATAATACCTGCTCTCTATACTCCCTAGAGTAGTTTATTGGATATGTGATTCACCTTCAGTCTCTCATGTGTTTATTCTTCAACCTTTATATGTTAGACAACTTACAAATAGTACGAGTGAAGCCTCATGTCAGCAACAAAGTAACAGACGGGCAGGCAGAGATCAGGCAGAAGCACGAGAAGGAAGACAGACTGGGGACTGGGTACAACTGAAACATGGACAGAACTGACAGAATTGGGGGTCAGGAGCACACTAGCAGGACAGGTATAAGGCTGAAGCACAAACAGGCACACAAACGCAGGAAAGACGCAGGAGTAATGCAGGTAAATCGCAAGACAATTGCAAAATCGCAAAACCTTTGCTGTTCATCAGGGAACCTAAAGCTCAGGCACCCTCTGACTTGAGAGGGTGCCTTAAATATCCAGGGACAACCAGCCATTGACTGGGGAATGATTTGGAAATTCCCTAAGGAAACAGAGGCTGGAAGAGTAGGTAGGAGTTTGCAGTCCGCAATTTGCAGAGTTTACCGGCGACCAGGATGCTGGATGGCTTGGGGAGTGATGTGGCGTCTATGCCCACAGACTGCCAACATAACAATTACTGACATGAGGCTCCTCCCATACTATTTGTAAGTTCTCTCTCATATATACTGTATTCCATACTAAAGGTTAATGAATGGACACATGAAAGTCTGATGGAGAAGAATCACATATCCAATTAATTACTCTTGGGAATATGGGGAGGAGCGTCTGTTAGGTATTTTAAAACATTAAACTTTATCCATCATGCAGTAGCATCAAGGAGGCATCTGACTGACTTCAAATTTATTCTGCAGCAGGACAGCAACTCCAAACATACAGCCAACTATCTTCAGTGTAGGGCCTCCTGCACACGACAATTTGCTGTTGTCCTGTTTAACGTGTTTTTCTGCGGTCCCATTGACTTTCAATGGGTCCGTGGAAAAATTGGAAACTGCACCGTTTGGCAGCCGCATCCGTGATCCGTGTTTCCTGGCCATGAAAAGACCTGTCCTATTTTTTTCACGGCCAACGGTTCACGGACCCATTCAAGTCAATGGGTCCGTGAAAAATCACGGATGCACACAAGATTGTCACCCGCGTCCGTGATCCGTGTCCGTGATCCGTGTCCGTTTTTTCCTATCATTTCACTGGCAAACTTGACTTAGATTTTTTATAAATTTTTCATGTCCGTGGATCCTCCAAAAATCAAGGAAGACCCATGGACGAAAAAACAGTAACGGATCACGAACCAATGGAACCCCGTTTTGCGGACCGTGAAAAAAAACTGTCGTGTGCATGAGGCCTAAAGAAGAACAAGGAGTTCTGCAAGTGATGATATGGCCCCCACAAAGTCCTGATCTCAACATCATTAAGTCTGTCTGGGATTACACGAAGAGACAGAAGGATCTGAGCAAGTCTACATCCACAGAGGATCTGTGGTTAGTTTTCCAAGACCTCCCTGCTAAACTCTTTCAAAAAATGTGTTCAAGTGTACCTAGAAAAACTGATTCTGTTTTGAATCCAAAGGTTGGTCACACGAAATACTGATTTGATTTAGATTTCTCCTTAGTTCAGATACTTTGCATTTTGTTAATTGTTACACTTCTATTTGTTAAAGGATTCTTTACAGCATTTTTTCCACATCTGCCTAAAGCTTTTGCACAGTACTGTATAATATATACAAAACAAGCCAGGTCATAAACACTAGAATACTTATACTATGCTAATACTATATGCACAGAGAATTAATAAACACATGCACCAGGTAGCATGTGCAATAACTGACAAAAAGCAGTCCCAGAGCAGGATTGCAAGAAAGCACCAATCTCCCAAAATTAGCTCTTAAAGGAAATGTCTCACCAAACATTTTATCTGCCAGTTAAATCCAGATAGTAACACATTTCTTTTTTTTCTAATCTGATTGTATTTTTATTTTTTTATTATGATTTTATAGATTTTTTATTCTATTTTCGGAACATAATTATGGGGGCGGCCATCTTGCCTGAGCTGTTCTTAACAGGATTTATGAAGCATTAAAAATATTGCTTTATGGCAGCCACCATGGTCCATAGACACAAAGGTCAGGAGAGGACCTCAGTGATTTCTATGGGAGAGTTTTCTGGACATGCTCTGTGACCTGTGCAAAGGTCATTGTACAAGGAAAGGATAGTTAAGATCTCACCTACTGTGAATGGTGGATCCTGTCTTATCTATACACAGAGGTGATATCTCCTTATCATTACAGGCAGGTTTAGAATAATATAGAACTGCAGTAAAGTGATCTGTACAGACCAAAAAGTGGTGCCTATTATTAGGCTTAGTGGCCAGTGTGAAAACTGCAGGAATTCATGGGTTTTGTTTAACCCCTTGGATACCAGAGGTTTTTTCATTTTTGCATTTTCATTTTTCTTCCCTATTTTCCTTGAGCCATAACCTTTTTATTTTCCATTCACATATCCATATAAGGGCTTTTTTGTGGGACAAGTTGTACTTTCTAATACCACCATTTAGTATGCCATACAATGTAGTAGGAAGTGGGAAAAAATTTCCAAATGGGGTGGAATTGGAAAAAAATGCAATTTCCCCACCGTTTTACGGGTTTTGTCCCTACGGCGTTCCCTTTGCAGCAAAACTGACCATATCACCATATTCTGACCCTCATAAGCTGTGTGGGGGCTAATTTTTTATGTAGTTTTAATTGATACCATTTTGGTGTGTGTGTGACTTTTTGATCACATTTTATTAAGTTTTATTGGGTAAGAGAAGAAATGGAAAAAATTGTGAATTTTGACCCTTTTTTCCCATTATGCCATTCCCCGTATTGGAAAAATATTTTTTTATTTGAACAGTGCGGGTGTTTTTGTACTTGATGATGCCCATGCTGTTTATATTTTTTTTGCCATTTATGTATTTATTTTTTTATTCTATGGAATAGAAGTAATATTGTATGGAGTGTGGTAATATTGAAGGGAAAAAAAATAGTCAGTCTTGGAGCCTCAAATACGAGCTACAAAACCATAAAAAAGGTTTAAAAAAAATGTAAAAAAATATTTAAAAAAATATAAAAGTTTGTAATATAAAACTTTTATATTTTTTAATATTTAAAAAAAAATTTAAACCTTTTTTATGGTTTTGTAGCTCGTATTTGAGTCTCCAAGACTGACTATTTTTTTTTCCTTCAATATTACTCCACTCCATACAGGAGCATGGTAATATATGAATTTCTGATTTCTTATGTTGGCCTACCACCTGCTGGCCAAAATAGGAATTGCAGCTCCAATACCCTGGGTCTCTTCAGAGAGACCCAGCATATTTAAATCAATTACTGGCATGCTCATTGTCCTCAGAAGATTCCGGTAAGTAGCCCGGAAGAGGGAGCCAGTTGAGGTCATTAGCCGTGGTTCTCTGCTGTTTGAAACAGTGGAAACCTGCCGTCCATGGTGCCCACTGCTGCACGAGCGCGCGCCATGTTCACCCATTGCTCCAGTGCCGTACATGTACGGCGCTGGTAGCGAAAGGGTTAAAAATAACATCACCAAAAATTATCTAAACATAAAAACGTGATTTAAACACATTCCCTTTAAGCTAAGCCTCCTTCTGTGTCTCTGCACAACAGGGATACACTTTTACCACCTTATACTTAGACTACTCACTTTAGAGACCATGGGTGATGCATGTACCTTGTCTGTAGCTACTGTATGTCTTTTGGATGCATTAAGACTTCTGCTCCTGTAATATGTCAGGAGCAGGTCAGATGCCCAACTGTAACCAACAGGCAAGAACCTGGAGAAGACAGAAGTGATTGTCTTCCTTCTCTTTTCCAGTAGTGAATAGAGGAAGCGGAAATGCCTCTACTGGACCCAGTGATCAGGTGTATGGATGTCCCAGTTACAATGGAGAAGTGCAAAATTAAAAAAAAATTATATCCCCAGAGGGGGACACACCAACCCAAACTGCCACCATAGCTACCCCAATTCTGCAAGACTATACATATTACCGTAGATACTGAATAAAACCAACACAAAATAGGAAACCTGTTTTATTAATTTGCCATATTTTTTGTAAAATAAAAAGCTATAATTTGAAAAAAAATTGGAACAATTGTCCCTAAATGCCTACAAAAAAATCTGTAAAAACATATTAATAAACAGCCATATGTGGAACGGAACAGTAAAAGTATACACTTGCAACCTGGCTGCATATACCATGCGATAGACTGAGTGTTAGGCACCTGGGTAATGGTACCCAATGGGCCTATTCTGTCTCTCAGAATACTGTCTGAACTAGATTATCTTTGCAATAAACACAGTAAAATCAAATTTAAAACAACCCCCATGCATCTTCTGCAATTCCTTATGAGAAAAAAACCTGCAAGACAATTGCTAGAATTCCAAGTCAATATGGAGCCCTAACCCAAACGTTCCTTGAACTGAAAACCAAATATTAATGGAAACTTTAACTGAGTTAGGCTACTAACACTCGCGTTTTGGCTTTCCGTTTGTGAGATCCGTTCGGAGCCCTCACAAGCGGTCCAAAACGGATCAGTTTTGCCCTAATGCATTCTGAATGGAAAAGGATCCACTCAGAACGCATCAGTTTGCATCAGTTCAGTCTCCATTCCACTCTGGAGGCGGACACCATAACACTGCTTGCAGCATTTTGATGTCCGCTTGATGAAACTGAGCCAAACTGATCCGTCCTGGCACACAATGTAAGTCAATAGGGACGGATCGGTTTTCTCTGACACAATAGAAAACGGATCCGTCTCCCATTGACTTTCATTGGGGTTCATGACGGATCCGTCTTGGCTATGTTACAGATAATACAAACTGATCCGTTCATGACGGATGCATGCGGTTGTATTATTGTAACGGATCAGTTTTTGCAGATCCATGACGGATCCGCCCAAAACGCGAGTGTGAAAGTAGCCTTAATGTTTCTGTCACTTTATTTTCTTCTTGCTTTGACGGGAGCTCTAGTGAATACAACTCCCACCAACAATGCAGAACTGCAGCTAATCCTGGCCCAGAAAGCCTGGGCACTACCACACACATGCTGCAAGGAATAACTGAGCGGCTAGAAGAGCTCACATTTAGTGCCTCCCCCCAGCAGTGCTGCTCATCACAGCTCCATGGCAATCTGGTGTTGAGGAGCAGGTGTGACCTTTGACAAGTTATTATATCTTATAATATAGGCGCCTATAGCCTCATATATATATTTCCTGTGGTGCTTAACCGATGTGGATGCAGCAGAATTGCCAATGCAACAGAGCTGAACTGCCAAGTGATACAAATCACTTGTGATATCAGAATATGGTATGGCACTTAAAGGCAGGGCTGGCGTCATAACCTGGCAAACCCGGGCAAGTGCTCCTGGGGGGGCCCACTGAGCTGCTATGAGCACTTCATTCAATACAGATGGAAGCTCTCATGGCTGTCATTTCACTTAGGCTGGGTTCACACTTGAGCGTTGCGCAAACGCGCGTTTTACGCGCGTTTTTGACGCGCATTTTTATGCGCGTTTTTGTAATAGTAAACGCGCGTTTGACGCGCGTTTGTGTGATTCACTACAGTGTCCTATGGCCACAAACGCCCCAAAAGTCGCTCATGTACTTTTTGGAGCGTCGGGCGTTTTACAGCGCGATCGTACGCGCTGTAAAACGCCCAAGTGCGAACCATTCCCATAGGGAATCATTGGTTTCTCCTTGATGAGCGCTTTACAGCGCGTAGGAACGCGCTGTAAAACGCTCAGGTGTGAACCCAGCCTTATGCAGTACCCCTTTGGTGGGCCCTTCTGAGTCACATGAGGCCAGCTGCTGCAGAGAGTCAGACCCCTTCTACACAGGACATGCTGCCTGAGGAGAGAGACTGGCAGGGCTGGAGCAGAAGTGTGAACACAGAGTGTCAGTGAGTCTGCACTGTGAAGGGCTGGAGCAGAAGTGTGAACACAGGTTGTCAGTGAGTGAAGGGCTGGAGCAGAAGTGTGAACACAGGTTGTCAGTGAGTCTGCACTGTGAAGGGCTGGAGCAGAAGTGTGAACACAGGTTGTCAGTGAGTCTGCACTGTGAAGGGCTGGGGCAGAAATGTGAACACAGGTTGTTAGTGAGTCTGCACTGTGAAGGGCTGGAGCAGAAGTGTGAACACAGGTTGTCAGTGAGTCTGCACTGTGAAGGGCTGGGGCAGAAGTGTGAACACAGGTTGTCAGTGAGTCTGCACTGTGAAGGGCTGGAGCAGAAGTGTGAACACAGGTTGTCAGTGAGTCTGCACTGTGAAGGGCTGGAGCAGAAGTGTGAACACAGGTTGTCAGTGAGTCTGCACTGTGAAGGGCTGGGGCAGAAATGTGAACACAGGTTGTCAGTGAGTGAAGGGCTGGAGCAGAAGTGTGAACACAGGTTGTCAGTGAGTCTGCACTGTGAAGGGCTGGGGCAGAAGTGTGAACACAGGTTGTCAGTGAGTCTGCACTGTGAAGGGCTGGAGCAGAAGTGTGAACACAGGTTGTCAGTGAGTCTGCACTGTGAAGGGCTGGAGCAGAAGTGTGAACACAGGTTGTCAGTGAGTCTGCACTGTGAAGGGCTGGGGCAGAAGTGTGAACACAGGTTGTCAGTGAGTCTGCACTGTGACTGTCTCTTCTCTGTGGGACAGGATGGGGGACGGGGAACTCTTCGATCTGTTGCTGGATGCTGCTTCATTCTATTTGGTTGTTTTACTGTTTCATTAAGCAGTTTGCCCCCATGACACCTGCCCCCCCCCCCCCCCACATATCCTGTCCTATCTCATCCTCATGGAGCCCCTGCTGTCTCCTTTCCTCCCTCATGTATCCAGAGCTCCTGTCCCACCCTCCTATCTTCTATTGCTGCCCTGCACAGACCTCCTGCCACTACTTGTTGTATGAATCCCCCTCAGAGCCCCATCCACCTACTTGCTGTGTCCACCCCTCCTGTCCATCCAGGGCCCTGTCTCACTCCTCTGCCTCTCATTATGGTGGCATCTGAACCGCATTCACCATAAGGACCTTCTAGCGTCACAGGGTCATGTGACTGTGCCCCCCACCCAGTACTTTGCCCCTCACCCCATACTGTGCCCCTTTATACCCTGCATTGTGCCCTCTTACCACACCCTGTGCAGTGCCCCTAGTCATTCCCTGTACTGTGCCCTCTTATACCCTTTTATCCGGTCACTGTATGGTGGTTTTATCATTGTATGGTGGTGTTATCACTGTATGGTGCTGGTATCCAATAACTGCATGGCCATAACTGTATCCCTTTCCCTGCCCACGCAACTTTTTTTTAGACCTGGCATTAGCGGGAAAAGATGCAGATTGCGGTGCTAAGGACCTTTGCGCCACAATCTATGTCAGAAATACGCCTAATATAGACGTATTTCTATATAATAAATGACCCCCTAATTGTATTATTATTCATGGTTAGGGCTAATATCTTTATATTATATAGATTCTAGTGCCCCATATTTCCCAATAGATAAATGATCCTCGGGAAACACAGTCCTCACCCCTGAGCACCAGGACCCGGTAGCGCTCTGTCAGTACATGGCGGCCTCTCCTCTCTGCCACGCTGCTCCGCTGTGTACTAGGGCTTATTCTGACACTAAGGCTGGGTTCATATCCCATTTTTGCCATCCATTTAATGTATACCCAAAATATATGCGTTAACAGATGCTTAAGACTCATGCCGTACAGTGGCGTCCGTTCACCATTCAGTTACATTGTAAAAAACCATATACCTTAACGTATGCATTTTTTTACTAGACTGTTCAGGATACAAAAACGTGGAGTGCTGCACATTTGTATGCATCAAACCAATAGGAAAAACGTGATGTGAACCCGCTGGGGGGGGCGGGGGGTGCGTACAAAAAATTTCTGTGGGGCCCAGTCAGTTCTAGCTACATCACTGTACAGCTCCTTCTCTCCTCCAGGCCCGGCCCAGCAGTGACGTCATAACGCGTGTCTCACTGCTGCAATGGGCCTGAGGAGAGAAGGAGCGCAGGAAGATGAGCTGCGGTTAGTGAATGACAGGACCACCGGCTCCCCTGCGCTCCAGCAATGATAGGTATGTGAGGAGGCCACTGGTGGGTCATTACACTGTGAGGGCCCCTTACACAATATAATGACCCCCAGTGCCCCCCATTTAGTATAATGATCCCCATTGACCCTACATTTAGTATAATGACCACCAGAGCCCCCATTCAATATAATGTCCCCAGTGCCCCCTCCATACAGTATAACCCCCAGTGTGGGGGCGACTGAGGGTCATTATTCTGAATGGAGGGCCACTGTGGGGTCATTATACTGTGAGGGCCTTTTACATAGTATAATGACCCCCAGTGTCCCCCATTTAGTATAATGATCCCCAATGACCCTCCATTCAGTAATGACCCCCAGAGCCCCCATTCAATATAATGACCCCCAGTGACCACAATACAGTATAATGACCCCCCCGTGCCCCCTCCATACAGTATTCCCCCAGTGTGGGGGCTACTGGGGGTCATTATTCTGAATGGGGGGCGCACTGGGGGTTATTATTCTGAATGGAGGGCCGCTGTGCGGTCATTATACTGTGTAAAGGGCCACTAGTGGTTATTATACTGTATTGGGACCACTGGGGGTCATTATACCATGTGGGAGCCACAGGGGGACATGTAAATGTAAAAAAATGCCTCAAGGGGGCCCCACTGGGATTTATTGCCCAAGGGCCCACATGAACCTGGAGCTGGCCCTGTTTAAAGGGAATCTGTCACTAGATACCTTGGCAATAATCCAAACGACTTGTTTGAGGTGCATTGTCCCCAGGCAGTGAGCACAAACCCATTCCTGAAGCAACAGTGCATGCATGCGCAGTTCAGATCACTTCAGCCCTGGCTAGCAGCAGGGCTGTACTTCGCGTGCACCGAATGCCAAAATGATGGTGCAAGCAGAGTAACACCGGGCCAAGAGAGACTACATTACTGCCTGGTCCGTCACACAGAGATGGAGGGTGGGGCAACTGGGAGTAAGAATCATGGCTTACAGTGCAATGAGGTGCAACAGTGACGCCCTCATTGCACCATCTGAATCTGGATGGGGGAAAGTGTTTTAATCAGGAGACCTGCGTACACCTAACAATTTATTTGGATTGATATCAAAGTAGTGGTGACATATTCCCTTTAAGGTAAAACCTACCACCTTATCTTCAGTGACATAGTGCTATTAGTAGGCCTTTCCCAACTTACTAAGTCCACTACAGATAGCGCTCGCCAGATCTGATCTCCTGCTGACTCTGCTCTGCTCTGACTTTACTAACTTCTTTGTCATTAAAATTTCTCACTCTTCTTGGGATGCACCTACCTATCAAACATACAGAAATCTACATGACATTAAAGGTCACATGAATATTGATAGCCTGTCCTTACCATAGGCCATCAATATTAGATTGGGGAGTGTCTGACACCTGGCACCCCCCACAATCAGCTTTGTAAAGAGGCCATTGCACTTGGGCGAGCACTGTGGCCTCTTCATTATTTATTAGACACAGTGCTGTATATTTTGTATTGGCTGTGTGTGGTACTACAGCTTACTGCAGCTACGTGTAGTACCATGCACTGCCACTACAAAATGTATGGCACTGTCCGTTGTAATGAAGAGGCCACAGCTCTCGACCAAATTACATGGCCCCTTAAAAAAAGTGGTTGATAGGGGAGACTGGGAGTCGGACCCCTTATCTGATATTGATAGTCTATCCTGGCCTTGTACACTCTAAAACATCTCCAGAATCTGTCCTTTTCTTATTGTAGAAAAGTCTAGAACTCTTATTGTTGTTCTGATTCCTTCTTGTCTTGATTACTATAACTCATTACTAGTTGGTCTTCTCCTCAATAAACTCTCTCCTCGCCAATCAGTCCTGTATACAGCAGCCAGCTACTGTACACCACCTTATACCAGTCACTGCACTGGTGCACTGGTGGACCATTCACTCTTAACCACTTCCCATCTGGGCCATTTGCCCCCTTCCTGACCAGGCCTAATTTTGCAAAACTGACATGTCTCACTTTATGTGGTAATAACTTTGGAACGCCTTTATTTATCCAAGTCATTCAGAGATTGTTTTCTCGTGACACATTGTACTTCATGATAGTCATAAATTTGAGTCAAAATATTTCACCTTTATTTATGAAAAAATCCCAAATTTACCCAAAAATTTGAAAAATTCGCAATTTTCTAAATTTCAATTTCTCTGCTTTTAAAACAGAAAGTGATACCTCATAAAATATTTATTACTTAACATTCCCCATATGTCTACTTTATGTTGGCATCATTTTGGAAATGTCATTTTATTTTTTTATGACATTACAAGGCTTAGAAGTTTAGAAGAAATTCTTCAAATTTGTGGATACTCCCATAAATGACCCCATTGTAGAAACTACACCCCTGAAGGTATTCAAAACAGATTTTACAAACTTTGTTAACCCTTTATGCGTTCCACAAGAATTAAAGGAAAATGGAGATCAAATTTTTAAATTTCACTTTTTTGGCAGATTTTCCATTTTAATCCAATTTTTTCTTTAACACATCGATGGTTAACAGCCAAACACAACTCAATATTTATTACCCAGATTCTGCGGTTTACAGAAACATCCCACATGTGGTCATAAACTGCTGTATGGGCACACGGCAGGGCGCAGAAGAAAAGGAACTCCACATGGTTTTTAGATGCCATGTTCCATTTGAAGCCCCCTGATGCACCCTTACAGTAGAAACTCCCAAGAAGTGACCCCATTTTGGAAACTAGGGGATAAGGTGGCAGTTTTATTAGTACTATTTTTGGGTACATATGATTTTTTGATCATTCATTATAACACTTTATGGGGCAAGGTGACCAAAAAATTGGTTGTTTTAGCACAGTTTCTATTTATTTATTTTTACAGCGTTCACCTGAGGGGTTCAGACAAGTGACATTTTTATAGAGCAGATTGTTACGGACGTGGCGATACCTAATATGTATACTTTTTCTCATTTATTAAAGTTTTACACAATAATAGCATTTTTGAAACAAAAAAATTATGTTTTAATGTGTCCATGTTCTGAGAGCTATAGTTTTTTTTTTTTTGAGAGATTTTCTTATGTCGGGGCTCATTTTTTGCGGGATGAGGTGACGGTTTTATTGGTACCATTTTGTGGGACATACGCGTTTTTGATCACTTGGTGTTGCACCTTTTGTGATGCAAGGTGACAAAAATTGCTTGTTTTGACACAGTTTTTTTTTTTTTTTTACGGTGTTCATCTGAGGGGTTAGCTCATGTGATATTTTTATAGAGCTGGTTTTTACGGACGCGGCAATACCTAATATGTATACTTTTTTTTATTTGTTTCACTTTAACACAATAATAGCATTTTTGAAACCCAAAAATGATGTTTTAGTGTTTCCATGTTCTAAGAGCTATAATTTTTTTATTTTTTGAGAGATTTTCTTATGTAGGGGCTTATTTTTTGCGGGATGAGGTGACGGTTTTATTGGTACCATTTTGTGGGACATACGCGTTTTTGATCACTTGGTGTTGCACCTTTTGTGATGCAAGGTGACAAAAATTGCTTGTTTTGACACAGTTTTTTTTTTTTTTTTACAGTGTTCATCTGAGGGGTTAGCTCATGTGATATTTTTATAGAGCTGGTTTTTACGGACGCGACAATACCTAATATGTATACTTTTTTTTATTTGTTTCACTTTAACACAATAATAGCATTTTTGAAACCAAAAAATGATGTTTTAGTGTCTCCATGTTCTAAGAGCTATAATTTTTTTATTTTTTGAGAGATTTTCTTATGTAGGGGCTTATTTTTTGCGGGATGAGGTGACGATTTTATTGGTACCATTTTGTGGGACATACGCGTTTTTGATCACTTGGTGTTGCACCTTTTGTGATGCAAGGTGACAAAAATTGCTTGTTTTGACACAGTTTTTTTTTTTTTTTTTTACGGTGTTCATCTGAGGGGTTAGCTCATGTGATATTTTTATAGAGCTGGTTTTTACGGACGCGGCAATACCAAATATGTCTATTTTATTTTATTTTTTCTATCTTAAATTTTTATTTTTTTTTATTCCTTACTTGGGGACCTTTTTTTTTACATGTGAAACTTTTTTTTATTTTATTTTTTCAACCCTTTATTTTTTTTTTATTTTTTTTTACACTTTTCGTCCCCCATAAGGTCATACAAGACCTCTGGGGGACATTTGCTTCACTTTTTCTTTTCTTTTTCACTGTTGATTTCTCCTGTAACTGGGGCTGACATAGTAGCCCCAGTTACAGAAGAAATGCACCCCCCAGAGAGGCTGTACAGCGCAATACTGAGCTGTACAGCCTCAGTGCAGGGCTGATCGAGGTCTGTGAGAGACCTCACACAGTTCCTGCACGCTCCGGTCCCGGCGGTCACATGACCGCAGGGCCGGAACAGGAAGCGCATAGCGCTTCCTGCTCTGCAGACACAGCGCTCGGTGAGCGCTGTGTCTGCAGCGATCTAGAAGGCAGGGACACCTGGGAACTGTCCCTGCCTTATCTCTGGGTTGCCCTGCTGTCACTGACAGCGGGCAACCCGATCAGCAGCTGCACGATTAGCGTGCAGCTTCTATTTCTGAAAGGACGTTTTAAAACGTGCTTTCAGAAATAGAGGTCCACCCATAGGACGTTTATATCCTATGGGCGGACGTAAAGTGGTTAAATACAGTTTACATTTATTACTTGTACCCACGAAGCTCTCAACAGTGCTAACAGTGCTACACTTCCCTGCATCTCCTCCATCTTCCACCCTACCAGTGATCTATGTCTTGCAATATTTAAAGACTGTCTCCGTATTCTGAACCTCCCACTCATATCTCCAAGATTTTTCTGGTGCAGCACCAGTTCTATGGAATGCGAATGCAATACCTCAGACAATCAGGTAAATTCCCAACATCTACAGATTTAAATGTGCTGTAAAAACACTTCATTTTAGACAGGCCCACCACATTACATAAATCCACCTCTGCCTCCAGTAGTATTCCTCACAACAGGATCACTTCTTTCAATTGTAGCCCCCATACACAGACACTAACTGCTGACTGGCTTATGCAACTTCATGAAAGATGGCTGGACCATTGAACAAAGCAATAACTTTTTACCTCTTTTATAATTGTCAATTACTTTATTACTCTGTCTTACATTGTTCTCTACAGCAGGGTTCCTCAACTCCAGTCCTCAGGGCCCACCTGCCGGTCATGTTTTCAGGATTTCCTTAGTATTGAGCAGGTGATATAATTAGTGTCAGTGCAGCAGGACTTACCAAAGGTGTTAATTCTGTGGAATATTCTCAAATCATGAACGGCAGGTGGGCCCTGAGGGCCGGAGTTCAGTAACACTGCTCTACAGCATTGCTGTGCTGTATATATAAAGATTTTCTTGGGGGAAAAGGCATTTATGAAATATAGTACACCAGTTTTCTGGCTTCAAATGTCGCAAGTGCTGGTGCATACAACTTTTTGCACAAAACTTTGCAACTTTTGCACTAACCCAAAAGTGGGCATTTAAGGGCATGTTTGCAGATTAGATCACTTTTAAGTCTCATTTATTTTCTGCAACATTCACAAAAATGTCACAATTCCACACCACACAAGCTCCTGGTGTACTTTAAAAGATACAGGTGTAAAACACATCGAACTTGTGCCAAATTCAAGACCAACCAAAAACATACATAAAAATGACAAAAAACTGTGTGATGCTAAATGTCTGTAAAGCGCTATATAAGTGAATATTATATATATATATATATATATATATATATATATATATATATATATATATATATATATATATATATATATAATATATATATATATATATATATATATATATATATATATATATATTAAAAAGTCTACACACCCTAGTTAAAATGTCAGGTTTCTGTGATGTAAAAAAAATGAGACAAAGATAAATCATTTCAGCATTTTTTTCACCTTTAATGTGACCTATAAACTGTACAACTCAATTGAAAAACAAACTGAAATCTTTTAGGTAGAGGGAAGAAAACAAAAACTAAAACTAAAATAATGTGGTTGCATAAGTGTGGATGTAGCTGTGTTCAGAATTAAGCAA
Source organism: Bufo gargarizans (assembly GCF_014858855.1). NCBI lineage: Eukaryota > Metazoa > Chordata > Amphibia > Anura > Bufonidae > Bufo > Bufo gargarizans. Next base: position 638,149,422 of record NC_058080.1, on the reverse strand, counting down.
TCACATTCAAAATCATGTTAAATAGGAGTCAGCATACACCGGCCATTATTTAAAGTGTCTCTGATTAACCCTAAATAAAGTTCAGCTGCTCTAGTTGGTCTTTCCTAAAATTTTCTTAGTCGCATCCCACAGCAAAAGCCATGGTCCACAGAGAGTTTCCAAAGCATCAGAGGGATCTCATTGTTAAAAGGTATCAGTCAAGAGAAGGGTACAAAAGAATTTCCAAGGCATTAGATATACCATGGAACACAGTGAAGACAGTCATCATCAAGTGGAGAAAATATGGCACAACAGTGACATTACCAAGAACTGGACGTCCCTCCAAAATTGATGAAAAGACGAGAAGAAAACTGGTCTGGGAGGCTACCAAGAGGCCTACAGCAACATTAAAGGAGCTGCAGGAATATCTGGCAAGTACTGGCTGTGTGGTACATGTGATAACAATCTCCTGTATTCTTCATATGTCTGGGCTATGGGGTAGAGTGGCAAGACAAAAGACTTTTCCTACGAAGAAAAACATCCAAGGCAGGCTACATTTTGCAAAAACACATCTGCAGTCTCCCAAAAGCATGTGGTAAAAGGTGTTATGGTCTGATGAAACCAAGGTTGAACTTTTTGGCCATAATTCCAAAAGATATGTTTGGCTCAGAAATACAACACTATACATTACCAAAAGAACACCATACCCACAGTGAAGCATGGTGGTAACAGCATCATGCCAAGGGGCTGTTTTTCTTCAGCTTGAACTGGGGCCTTAGTTAAAGGGATTCTGTCACCAGGTTTCACCCCTTTAAGATAAAAATATGCTTATGTTCAGGGTGCCTTCACGATTCCTAATGTGGTCTTATAAATGGAATCTGTAGGCTAATTTTGCTAAAAAAAAACGCTATTACTAACCTGTCAGTCAAAAAAATAAGGTGCCCAAGGGGATGTAAATGGATCCAAGCTGCCGGCCGCACCCGCCGCTGTTCGTGCCCAGCGCCGCCTTTCCCGACCTCAGCGCCGCCTCATAATCTTCTGTGACGCCTCCCGCTCTCCCTCCCCCCTCCTTCTGCTGTAACATCGCAATGTTACAGCAGGAGGAGGGGGGAGGGAGGGAGAGAACGGGAGGCGTCACAGCGATGTTACAGCAGGAGGAGGGGGGACGCGTCACAGTGATGTTACAGCAGGAGGAGGGGGGAGGGAGAGCGGGAGGCGTCACAGCGATGTTACAGCAGGAGGAGGGGGGAGGGAGAGCGGGAGGCGTCACAGCGATGTTACAGCAGGAGGAGGGGGGAGGGAGGGAGAGCGGGAGGCGTCACAGTGATGTTACAGCAGGAGGAGGGGGGAGGGAGAGCGGGAGGTGTCACAGAAGATTATGAGGCGGCGCTGAGGTCGAGAAAGGCGGCGCTGGGCACGAACGGCGGCGGGTGCGGCCGGCAGCTTGGATCCATTTACATCCCCTTGGGCACCTTTTTTTTTTTGACTGACAGGTTAGTAATAGCGTTTTTTTTTTTTTTTTTTAGCAAAATGAGCCTACAGATTACATTTATAAGACCACATTAGGAATCGTGAAGGCACCCTGAATATAAGCATATTTTTATCTTAAAGGGGTGAAACCTGGTGACAGAATCCCTTTAAGCTAGATGGAATTGTGAACAGTTCCAAATACCAGTCAATATTGGCACAAAACCTTCAGGCTTCTGCTAGAAAGCTGAACATGAAGAGGAACTTCATCTTTCAGCATGACAACGACCCAAAGCATACATCCAAATCAACAAACGAATGGCTTCACCAGAAAAAGATTAAAGTTTTGGAATGGCCCAGCCAGAGCCCAGACCTGAATCCGATTAAAAATCTGTGGGGTGATCTGAAGAGGGCTGTGCACAGGAGATGCCCTCGCAATCTGACAGATTTGGAGTGTTTTTGCAAAGAAGAGTGGGCAAATCATGCCAAGTCAAAATGTGCCATGCTGATAGACTCATACCCAAAAAGACTGAGTGCTGTAATAAAATCAAAAGGTGATTCAACAAAGTATTAGTTTAAGGGTGTGCACACTTATGACACCATATTATTTTATTTTTATATTTTTTTCTTCCCTCTACCTAAAAGATTTCAGTTTGTTTTTCAATTGAGTGATAGAGTTTATAGGTCACATTAAAGGTGGAAAAAATTCTGAAATGATTTATCTTTGTCTCATTTTTTTACATCACAGAAACCTGACATTATAACAGGGGTGTGTAGACTTTTTATATCAACTGTATATATATATATATATATATATATATATATATATATATATTTATACGCATAAAAGCAAATACTTCAGACTATGAAATGATCATGCATTCTAACTTAACAGCAGAATCATTCAAAACCCTATAACACAGAAAATACATTTTCAAAAGCTTGGAAAATATGACATCTACTGGCTAAAATCTGAATTTGCATGGGCCATTATATGACATAAAATATTATAAAGAGAAGCACATGAGGACATTATATCTCATCAAAGTGTTTTCCTTCTGAAGTTACCCACCTTCCAATAAAATCATCTCTCTTGCCCGCATCCTTGTCCCATACTGTGATGTCAATTATTCCTCCTTGCTCTTCAAAAAGATTCATGTTAAACTGCTCCCTCCACTGAGGATTCAGGGTCTTTGGAAGAGTCTAATAAAGACAGCAAACACAGAGTATTTCTCATATATGTAAGAGAATGTGTCCTAGAATGGGTTGCCTGGTTCTGATAACCTGTAAAGGGGAGCCTCAACAAGGACTGTCGGAGAACTTAACCACCCATCTACCAAACTGTATCCCTGAACAGAACATCACCAACTAAGAAACTGGTGACCGCCATTATGTTATGTTTTGCAGTGCTATGTTATACCTGCTATAATTTGCCTTGTTTTACAAGTGTGCTGGACTAAGGATAGCAAGTGAAGCCCGACATACATGTTGTTGCAGCCACAATGGTTTCAATGGGCACTGTGTAATGCATCATTTCACCTGCGGTAGTGCTGTAGGGGAAATAATCAGTTTGTCCAGTCTGTGCACTGAACAAATTGCACAAGCTGATAAAGAAGGCTGGCTTGGTGGTAGGAGTCAAACTGGACACAATCTGAAGGTCATAGCTGTTGGCCATTATGGATAATACCCCACACCCATTGTATACTAGTGTGGTTAAACAGAGAAGCACGGTCAGCAGAAGACTGATAATGCTATGCTTCATGCAAAGTTGTTTTTTTCCAACGGCAATACGACTCTACAAGGAGTCTACTTATTGAAGGGCTACTACTGATCTCCAGCTTCACCCTACCCTATGTATCCAATTCATTATGATGATATATTTTTCTATCTTCTTCTAAATTAGATATATTTCAGGCGCAGATAATACTCTGCGACTTCTCCCCGCTCACACAAGATCTAAAAAAGTGAGCTTCGCATGGGCGGGGAGGCAGTCTCATTTACCATTTTCTACGCCTGTGTCAGGCTGTCTTATATTTAGAAGCAAAAGTATGTAGATAAGATATCCCAGGGTGCAAAAATCCAATCCAGATGGTGATAGTGAAGAGATACTTTTATTGGAGAAGTACAACACGTTTTGGGGAATAATTCCCCTTCATCAGGTACATAACCTGTTATGTACCTGATGAAGGGGAATTTTTCCCCGAAACGCGTTGTACTTCTGCAATAAAAGTATATCTTCACTATCACCATCTGGATTGGATTTTTGCGCCCTGAGATATATTATCTACAGTCGTGGCCAAAAGTTTTGAGAATTACATAAATATAGGAAATTGGAAAAGTTGCTACTTAAGTTTTTATAATAGCAATTTGCATATACTCCAGAATGTTATGAAAAGTGATCAGATGAATTGCATAGTCCTTCTTTGCCATGAAAATGAACTTAATCCCAAAAAAACCTTTCCACTGCATTTCATTGCTGTCATTAAAGGACCTGCTGAGATAATTTCAGTAATCGTCTTGTTAACTTAGATGAGAATGTTGACGAGCACAAGGCTGGAGATCATTATGTCAGGCTGATTGGGTTAAAATGGCAGACTTGACCTTTTAAAAGGAGGGTGACGCTTGAAATCATTGTTCTTCCATTGTTAACTATGGTGACCTGCAAAGAAACGCGTGCAGCCATCATTGCGTTGCATAAAAATGGCTTCACAGGCAAGGATATTGTGGCTACTAAGATTGCACCTCAATCAACAATTTATAGGATCATCAAGAACTTCAAGGAAAGAGGTTCAATTCTTGTTAAGAAGGCTTCAGGGTGTCCAAGAAAGTTCAGCAAGCACCAGGATCGTCTCCTAAAGAGGATTCAGCTGCGGGATCGGAGTGCCACCAGTGCAGAGCTTGCTCAGGAATGGCAGCAGGCAAGTGTGAGCGCATCTGCACGCACAGTGAGGCGAAGACTTTTGGAAGATGGCCTGGTGTCAAGAAGGGCAGCAAAGAAGCCACTTCTCTCCAAAAAAAACATCAGGGACAGATTGATCTTCTGCAGAAAATATGGTGAATGGACTGCTGAGGACTGGGGGCAAAGTCATATTCTTTGATGAAGCCTCTTTCCGATTGTTTGGGGCATCAGGAAAAAGGCTTGTCCGGAGAAGAAAAGGTGAGCGCTACCATCAGTCCTGTGTCATGCCAACAGTAAAACATCCTGAGACCATTCATGTGTGGGGTTGCTTCTCATCCAAGGGAGTGGGCTCACTCACAATTTTGCCCAAAAATACAGCCATGAATAAAAAATGGTACCAAAACTCCCTCCAACAGCAACTTCCTCCAACAATCCAACAACAGTTTGGTGAAGAAAAATGCATTTTCCAGCACGATGGAGCACCGTGCCATAAGGCAAAAGTGATAACTAAGTGGCTCAGGGACCAAAACGTTGACATTTTGGGTCCATGGCCTGGAAACTCCCCAGATCTTAATCCCATTGAGAACTTGTGGTCAATCCTCAAGAGGCGGGTGGACAAACAAAAACCCACTAATTCTGACAAACTCCAAGAAGTGATTATGAAAGAATGGGTTGCTATCAGTCAGGAATTGGCCCAGAAGTTGATTGAGAGCATGCCCAGTCGAATTGCAGAGGTCCTGAAAAAGAAGGGCCAACACTGCAAATACTGACTCTTTGCATAAATGTCATGCGATTGTCGATAAAAGCTTTTGAAACGTATGAAGTGCGTGTAATTATATTTCACTACATCACAGAAACATCTGAAACAAAGATCTAAAAGCAGTTTAGCAGCAAACTTTGTGAAAACTAATATTTGTGTCATTCTCAAAACTTTTGGCCACAACTGTACATACTTTTGTATCTTATCACTTCTTGGAGACCCCAGGTATCTCCGACAAGAAGTCATCCCTACGCGGCTGCAGATCTATCATCAAATTGTGACTCCGGTACATGTCTTGAAAATCTTTCACTAGAGTTGTGCCTACAGGTAGCACAACCACCAAAGGCGAGCCTTGCACTGGAACCATTTATTTTACCTGTCTACAAACGGTATTACCCTATGGTGCGCCCTGTTTTATCTTTAACAGCATAAAGTAAATCCTGTGGATTTAATTATAGTTAGAAGCGGCGCTGGATGCAGAGAAGTTATGAGGGGGCCTGTGCCTCTCTTTAACTTCCACGATCCACCACCAGCGATGGGGCCTTATTAAGACGGGCGTCTAAAACGATGGTTTTAAAAAATGTGCCCCTAAATGTTTTATGAATACCATGAATATGCCTTAAAACAATAATTACCCCTTTGAAAGAAATTTCCCAAATCTGTCTGACAATACTGATCTGCAGACTGCATCTGTCTGAACTAATATGAATAACACCGACTATTTTAATGCTGACATAGACATTAGATTTTTCCTGGCCGATCCTACAGATTTCGATAATGTAAGGCATCATGCATACAAATGTATTTTTATCTGGGCAGCCTAACGATTATGCCACCAGTAGATGTCTATGGGGCCCTAGTTTCCTTCTATATGTCTCCTATTTCGTATGAATCTGACAAGAGGACAATTTTGACATGTCCCATTGTACAATGTTTTATACAGCTATTCTTACAGCGCCCTATGAAGCACTATAACATGTAGACCCAGGGACATTGTGCCTCTGTACCTCCTCCATGTACATGGCCCTGTTCTGCACATGAAGACATATGTGTAATATCTATTGTAATATATTATATACATATTGTCAAAAGATAATAATGACTGCAAATAATATTTTTATTTTTATTTTACCTTGCTCTTATATTTCTGATGTCCTAGCCGAAATTTCACATAAGGGTCACTAAGTCCATTTGCATCCATGGCTTTCAGATCCTGTCCCTCAATGAGGGTGATGCTTACTACTCCTCTCCAGAAGTGCGATTTTCGATGTGAGTCTGAAATTCGTAAACTTTGTGTCTGAAACTGTAGAAATACATTTTTTTAAAATTTTTAAAATTAAAAGGATCAGACCCTTTGACATCCATTGTGTATAACATGCAATCAGAACTTTAGTAAGAACATTGTGCATCTCATTTATATACAGAATGATCACAGTACTTTAGGATTATCGAATCTAAGGTACTTAGTGTTAAGCATGTAAACTATACCGCATACAGTATAAGCAGAATAGTATACCCTGCAGGCTCATTGTAGTTTACATGGAGTCTGACTGTAAAGCTGGGGTTTTTGGTTCCTTGCACGGTTCATCCAGAATTAAATTAACCCCTTAAGAACCAGGCTCATTTTCACCTTAAGGACCAGACCATTTTTTGAAAATCTGACCAGTGTCACTTTATATGTAAATAACTTTAAAATGCTTTTACTTATCCAGGCCATACTGAGATTGTTTCTTTTTTCACATGTTGTACTTAATGACACTGGTAAAATGCAGTATATAAAAAAAATTTAATACCAAATTTATCAAACTTCCAAGTTTCAATTTCTCTACTTCTATAATACATAGAAATACCTCCAAAAAAGTTATTCATTTACATTCCTCATATGTCTACTTCATGTTTGTATCATTTTAGTAATGACATTTTATTTTTTGGGGACGTTACAAGGCTTAGAAGTTTAGAAGCAAATCTAGAAATTTTTCTGACATTTTCCAAAACCCACTTTTTAAGGACCAGTTCAGGTCTGAAGTCACTTTGTGAGGCTTACATAATAGAAACCACCCCAAAATGACCCCAGTTTGGAAAATACACCCCTCAAGGTATTCAAAACTGATTTTTACAAACTTTGTAAACCCTTTAGGTGTTCCACAAGAGTTATTGGCAAAGGCAAATGGAGATGAAATTTCAGAATTAAATTTTTTGGGCAAATTTTCCATTTTTTTTCAGTAACAAAGCAAGGGTTAACAGCCAAACAAAACTCAATATTTATTGCCCTAATTCTGTAGTTTATAGAAACACCCCATATATGGTCGTAAACTGCTGTACGGGCACACGGCAGAAGGAAAGGAACACCATATGGTTTCTGGAAGGCAGATTTTGCTGGACTGGTTTATTTACATGTCCCATTTGAAGCCCCCCTGATGCACCCCTAGAGTAGAAACTCAAAAAAAGTGACCCCATTTTGGAAACTACGGGATAAGGTGGCAGTTTAGTTGGGACTATTTTTAGGGTACATATGATTTTTTGTTGCTCCATATTACATTTATGTGAGGCAAGGTTACAAAAAATTGAAATTCAGAAATTTCATCTCCATTTTCCAATAACACTTGTGGAACACCTAAAGGATTAAAAAAGTTTTTTTAAATCAGTTTTGAATACCTTGAGGGGTGTAGTTTCTTAGATGGGGTCACTTTTATGGAGTTTCTACTCTAGGGGTGCATCAGGGGGGCTTCAAATGGGACATGCAGTCCAGCAAAATCTGCGTTCCAAAAACCATATGGCGCTCCTTTCCTTTTGCACCTGCCGTTTGGCCATACAGCATTTTACGACCATATATGGGGTGTTTCTAAAAACTACTGAATCAGGGCACTAAATATAGAGTTTTGTTTGACTGTTAACCCTTGCTTTGTTAATGGAAAACATGGATTAAAATGGAAAATTTGGCACAAAATAGCTGTTTTGGCACCTTTTTTTTTTTTTTTTTACTGTGTTCATTTTAAGGGGTTAGATCATGTGTTATTTTTATAGAGCAGATTCGTACGGACGTGGCATTACCTAATATGTCTACTTTTTAACATTTATTTAGGTTTTACACTATAATATCCTTTTTTAAACAACAAAAAATACATTTTAGTATCTCAATAGTCTGAGAGTCAGTTTTTTTTTAGTTTTTAGCCTATTGTCTTAAGTAGGAGCTCATTTTTTGCAGGATGAGAGGACGGTTTTATTGGCACTATTTTGGGGTGCATATGACTTTTTGATTGCTTGCTATTACACTTTTTGTAAAGTAAGAATTTTTTATTCACCTTGCATCACAAAAAGTGTAATAGCAAGCGATCAAAAAGTGATATGCATGCCAAAATAGTGCCCAAAAAAAAGTCCTCTTATCCCACAAAAAATTAGCTCCTATTTAAGACAATCGGATAAAAAATAAAAATAAAACTGACTCAGAATATGGAGATACTAAAATGTTTTTTTTTTGTTTAAAAAAGGATATTATAGTGTAAAACCTAAATAAATTATAAAAAGTAGACATATTAGGTATTGCCACTTTTGTAAGAATCTGCTCTATATAAATAACACATGATCTAACCCCTCAGATGAAAAAAGCCATTTTTTACACCGTTTGTATTTTATTTTTTGGACTGTGTTCATCTGAGGGGTTAGGTCATGAGAGCCATAGTTTTATACATTTTTTAATTTTTTTCTGGGAGATTGTCATTGGCTAAATAGAATTAAAACTGGGGAAGGGGATTATAAATTTAGTACTCCATGGAAGTGTGGTACTCCCTGTAGCAACCGTCATTGCAGAGGCCCGGATGATCGGGGCACGTGTCACACTGAGTGGTGGTGTCCTTCTGTATTCCCCTCCTGTGACACACTGCACTTTTTTTGGGACCGTCCCTTCTTTCCAGTATGGGGGAACCACACCTGGAAAGTGTTGGCCAGGGACGATCCGGGCGCCTTCAGTTCCCAAGGTACTCCGGCCTGCTCTTTTCCAGTCAGAAAAGATCAGGGCCTTGAGGACTGCGCTCCGGGACAGCACAAAAGAGTTGTACAAGGCAACCTGTACCAAGTAGACCGCAACTTTTTTGTACCATGCCGGGGTTTTTTGCATGGCATTATATGGCTTGAGGACTTGATCAGATAGATCAACTCCTCCCATATACCGATTGTGGTTGACGATACAATTGAGCTTGAGGACCGTTGCCACGGTACCTCGCACAGGGACAGGGGTGATGCCGTTACCGTGAATTGTGGACAGTACAAGGACATCCCTCTTGTCCTTATATCTGACCAGCAACAGGTTTCAACTGGTAAGGGCATGTGTCTCACCCCTGGGGATAAGTACCTGGAGGGGGTGGGTAAGGAGGCCGCATTGATTTTTCCGCACGGTCCCACAAGCAGACGTGGATCTGGCGGCGAGGGACTGGAACAAGGGGATACAAGTATAAAAGTTATCCACGTACAGGTGGTAACCCTTATCTTGCAGTGGGTGCACAAAGTCCCACACAAGTTTCCCGCTAACACCCAGCGTGGGGGGACATTTTGGGGGTTCAATACTGTAATCTCGTCCCTTGTACACACGAAACTTGTAAGTGTTCTCTGAGGTACTCTCACAAAGTTTGTACAGCTTCCCGCCATACCTCGCCCGCTTAGAGGGATCATACTGGCAGAAAATGAGTCTCCCCTTCAAAGCAATGAGAGACTCATCAACAGTGACCTCCCTTCCAGGTACATAGGCCTCCAAAAATTTGGCCCCGAAATGATCGATGACCGGCCTGATTTTGTACAGGCGGTCATAGGCAGGATCACCTTGGGGGGACATGCTGCATTATCTGCATAATGAAGGCATTTCCGGATGGCTTCAAAACGGGAACGTGTCATGGCCATACAGTAGAGTGGGGTCTAATAGAGGATGTCCCCACTCCAGCACAGCCTGACACAGTTTTTTTTTTACTAAACCCATGTGCAGCATGAGGCCCCAAAACGTCCTCATCTCGGCTGCACTGACCGGAGTCCAGCCACCGGACCTAGCCAAAAAGGAGCCCGGGTGTTGAGCAATGAACTGTTGGGCGAACAAGTTTGTTTGCCCCACCATCAGATTCACAAAGTGGTCACTAAAAAAAAAACTAAAATAGTCATATTCAGTGAAGCCCACTGTGGGAATCTAGATTCCTCATTGGCCAACAAAATCAGGAATCAAGGGCTCAAAATCCTCTGGGGTACACCATGCAAGTTCATCGGTAGGGGGCTCAGGTGGACTTATCTGGTGGAACGGAAAACTAGTACGAGACCCTGAGTTGCTTGTACTAGTGTGGGCCACAGGGTCCCTGGCATGGGGGTCCCCTTGCTCCGCCTTGGGGGCTCATCATCATCACTAGATGATGAGGAGGAAGCGGATGACAAGAGGAAAGTGGGGTCATCCTCGTCCTCACTGGGGCTCTCGGAGGCAAGCGTATGCCTCCTCGGCCGAGAACGTCTGGCGGGCCATAGGGGAGTGTGTGTGTGCGTGTGTTTGTGCGTGTGTGGAAAACTTTATTTAAGGTGCGTGTGTGTGGGGGCACGGGTGTTCATGTACTTACCCTAAACCTAACAGATTTTTTTTGAAAAAAATAAATAAAAAGCCCCCAAAAAAGTGAAAAAAATATTATGATTCAAATCATTAGCTGATCAGCGGTGGGGTGGGCGATGCGCTAACAGTGGCCAGACACAGTCAGCTGCAGCACCCCTGAGGGCCTAAACTCTCCCTAATCTCCATGCCTAATCTAAGCTGTCCCTAAACCTAGGTACCTGTGGTGGCTCAGATGGGGGGTGCTGGGCACAGATGAGGGGTGCTGGGTGTGCTGGGCTCCACGAGACTCCTCTCTCCACACTCACAGGACCCCCCTCGGCATTGTCACAGAGTGCCTACTGAATGATTTTGGCAGGCACTCTCTTCCGTATCGGGACATCAGGGCGTACCTGTACGCCCTGTGTCCCCAACAGGTTAAAAAAGGGCATATTGAGGGACATGGCAGTAGATTATTTCCATTTAAGAAGACCGGCAGATTTGTGTAAAGTTTTGGACCTATTTAGTTAGTCATCCTCTGTGGGGTCCAAGGGATGCCCAAATACATTAGTCTATTGGGCAACCAAATGCGTAACAAACAGTGCCAGAATTTAAAGCTCTTCTTCTGTCTCTAATCTCATCCAATGCAAGTAATGGCATATGGTATATATTATTATTATTATTTATTATTAAAGCGCCATTCATTCCATAGCGCTGTACATATGAAAACTATATATATATATATATATATATATATATTGTAACACTGTGTCTGGAAAGGTACTGGAGGGGATGTATATCTCACCCAGAATGCTTAGATGGGCGAGGTAACAGAATCCAGGAAAGCTGGGTTGCTTTAGCAAAGTATAGTTTGCTGAGGCACTTTTCTTTAAAGTGTTTTATTGACTGGATTTTTTTATGGAATGGTGGGTAGGTTGGTAGTGGGTCCTGCTATTCTCTCTCCACTCCAGTACAACTTAGCCTGAGGCAACCCCAGGTGTAGCAACTGGGATCATTACTGGGGGAATAAAATACAGGGCTGAAAAGCTCATTCAGTGTCAGAGCCTGGGAGCTGCAAAACAGCGGGTCCGCAATATGAGGCCACCGGCTGTTTGTGCACCGCATCACAGATGCAGACCCATTCGCTACTATTGCATGCACTACTTTTTTGAGGTGCAGACCGTCACATGAGGATTGAGGACACCATTCAAGTAAATGAGTCATTGCTGTCCCAATTCACAAGTACAGATTCTGACTATATATTATATATATATATATATATATATATATATACAGTATATATATATATATATATACACATATAATACAAAATATACAGTATATACATAATTCTAAATATATACGCATATTTATATATATATATATTTATTGTACAGTATATACACACAATATCCTTGTTATTTTTGATATTACATAATGTGCAAAGAAAAAGAAAAACCTTTATCCTAAAGCAGGGTATGTCACAATAGCGGTAGTTAGGTATGTGTACACAGTTTGGATCTCCTCTCATTATACTGTATTTCTATAGCAAATCCCGCTTTTTATTTCAATCCACTGCAGACAATGATATCTGAACTCTCCTACTCTCGCCAGTTAAATATGAAGACTTGCAGAAGCTCAAATTGTCTTTCACATTATAATCATTTGTCTTCTCGATGTGTTTTGTTTGGGAAGCCTCTATGAAAGAGTGAAATGGTCCAGAGGCAGTCCTCATTAGGAAATGTAAGTTATCTTGAAAGGTCAGTAATGCAGCCTGGTATAACTTGCACCTGGAAATGAGAGTCCTATCAGAAGAAAACTCAAGCTTTTATCAGTGAAAATGTGTTCTCTCTTTGCTAAATGTATTTCTGTAACAATACAAGTGAGAGCAGTCACCCATGTAACAATTCCTCCAATGATCAAAATTGCTTTTCAAACTTTACACTAAACCAATCAAAAGCCTATGGCATACAATACTAAATGCATGCAGAAAGCTTGCCTGCAAAGGTAAACCAAGGTTATTACAACAAATTAGTAAGGGGATAGGGTAGTTTAAAATGAGTTCATTTTAAAGAAGTGAAAAAATGATGCAGTAGGTGATTAAAAAGAGATGACCCTCAGCTGTATCTACAAACCAAGCCAAGTTTACAGAAACCTGTTTTAGTATTTTTTTTTTTAACTTTGGAAGAGATCTAAGGAAGATAGATGTAGGGATAGCATGTACACTCAGGCAGGGACTGGCCCACAGGGGAACAAGTGAATCCCCCGGAGGGTCCCTGAGCAAGGTGGTCCCCTAGTCCCCAAATGTGACACTAGTGTGACAGCACTAGATAAGGATAGGCAGGGTACAGCATCTCAACAAGCCTATGCTGATAGAAAAAACTGGGTAGCTAGATATTAAAGATGCATTCGGGTGGTGGAGATGACTTCTAGGCAAGGAGTCAGGCTTGCTTCTATCTTCTTTCTCAAAATAATTATCCTACAGCATCTTGCTGCTGCTGCCGCCGCCATGTGTTATTAGTATTTGCTTGTAACTTTACAGTGGGCCCCCAGAATTAATTTTACTGGTGTGCCCTCAACACCCCAGTCTGATGCGGTGCACAAAAGGGTGAATTTTGACATTTCAGGGGTCCCAAGAAAACTTATGTTTGCAGGCCCCATGGCACCGCTAAGCTACACCCTTGTTTCACAGCTAGTCACGGCTGCTGTTGGCTTGCTAAGCGCCACTCTCAGCTTAGCAGATCTGGGGCACTTCCACTACTATTCTACAGCTGGGAAGGGCCTCACCTCACAGGCAGTTTTTTTGCCTTTTAAGTCCTTTTTTACAGCCAACCACTAGTGGCCAGCAAGACCTCTGATCTTTGGGGTCCCAAGAATTTGCTTAGTTTGTGTCATGGTAAACTCCCCCAGGCATGTGAACAGAAAAAATGGTTTGCATAGAATATGCCATCACTTACTGGTTGGTGGGGGTGCAACTGCCAGGACCACCACTGATCCTGAGAATGAAGGGGCTGCAGCAGCGCTCACACCCACCCATTGAGCAATCTACCTGTAGTACCTTGTATGGCCAGTGAGCGGGAACACGACTGTGCAGATAATTCTTTTGTAAAGGCCATGGCACATAGAAAGCGAAAAACCCTTTTTATTCTCAGGATAGGTGAGAGTACAGGCATCACTTTCTTTGATAGGAATAACCCCTTAACAGTCCTATAAAATGACTTTTCATAATTCTTGCTATTGCCAAAACTCACAAGGGGGTTTCTTTCTGGAAGACTTGTCTAATCCCAACCATTAGATTGGGAGAAGCGCTATCAATCACAGTGGCCATCTCTACGGTTTCTGCAAAGCCATTGCAATCATTGCTCCGCACCTTTACATTAGATTGTAACAAGATCTGCTGAGCAACTACAATATAACCTCCTGCGTTAGAGCAGGAAAGGACAATCCCAATGAAAATAAATCTTCTGTAATAGTCATGATAAAATCTGTGCTCATGATCCACCACTGATTTCCAGAATGAAAGGCTTCTACAGAGAGCCTAAAGGGATGGCAACGCTCAGAATAAAAACTCTTAGGCTGGGTTCACATCACGTTTTTGTCTTATGTTTAATGGATACCAAAAATACATACGGTAAACGGATGCCTCAGACTGATGCCATACAGTGGCATCTGTCACTATAGAATTCCATTGTAAAAAAACAAAACATATACGTTAACGAATGCAAAAGCTTAGTGTACTACATTTTTGTATTCCTCTTTTTCCCCAACGTTTACTTTAAATGTAGGGCAAAAACGTAATGTGTACCCAGCCTATTAATGCTATGATGTAGTAAAATAAGTAATATCTTACCGCTTCCCTCGCTGGCCTACATTTTCAGTGCTTCCTGGGTCCCCCAATAGTGGGTCTACTTTCTAGTCCCTGTGGACACAGACATGAGACCACTTATCTGCAGTAGTCAACCATTGCAAGCCTGTGATTGGATGAATAGTCATATCAACTGGAACCAGGGAGTACAAGGCCCGGGGGGAGACCCGTGAAGCATAGAAACAGGAGTGTGAGGGAATCGGTAGGGTAATACTTGCCATAATATTTCAAAGCCTGAGCGTTTCTTTAAAAAAAATTGGCTGGACAACCCCGCTCAACCCTTTTGTCCCATCTCACGGATTTCTATCACTGAAAATATGACACAAAATATAAATCAAGGACCCATTCAAATCAATCACAGTTCTGACATATTGGAAGCATACATATTCCAAGCCACTCAAAGAACAAATCTTATAAGAAAGATGTTTTGCCCCTCACTACATCATGTTTGCACCTGACACCCGCTACAGGATTGTGTAAGCCTCGCACTGCCATAACCGCTCTATTCATACCGCTGCACATATTTACTGGTAAAATAATGCTGTACATTATACTAATGTCTTAGCATCTACTAAGACCTGGATTATTAAGTGCATAAAATATGTTATACCCAAAACATTAACTTTCAGAAATGATCACATTCAGGCTTCGTCTAGCATGGCAGGAAGATATATGGTTTCAGAATTGTAACACATTTGTTACAGACATTCTCTACCGACTAAACCAGAGCAGAACAGCAATTACTTCTCTACTGTCCAGAAGCCTGCTATTTATCCCTCTCATTTCAGCAGTAAATACTGTCTCACATTATCATAGTGTCATGAGAAACTGGTTCTACATAGATACAGGCCATTAGAGGTATCAACGCCTGGGCAAAATGAGAAAAGACAACTCAGCCTCAGTTCTTTGTGGTCTCGGAATTAACTCTCCTGCAGCAATATAATCCCATAATGATCACAACAAAATCACTTTGTTAAGCCGTCTTTACCTAGGAATACTATATTACTTGCTCTGCTGCTGTGTCTCTTTTCTTTATGATACCCATTTTAAGTATAAATACTCTCATCATTTTAAGACAAGAGGGCAAGGAAAGGATGATTGTATGCATGCAGCAGCAGCTCAAGTTTCCCTTGTCATAGTTGATACTGTACTTATCAAGTGCCTCTTGTGAAGGATTAGTTTATTCTGCTAGGAGCCTCCTATTCTTATATTTTAAAAAGTGACTATTAGGCTCTGACTAACTAGACGTCTCTGTGCATCATGTAAAAGCGCATCTTTCTGCTATAGGTTTGGTAGGTGTGCAGCAGCACATATACAGTATTTTTTGTGGCCCCCAGCCCCACCACTCACCCTGATGGGCCACAGCCACTGCACCGAGCCTCAGCCAGCAAGATGATGTCACTGCACATGTCTGCACCAAGTCGAAGGCGGTGTGTTGACTTCAACATAACTGTCTGAGCCCCCAAGCTGGTGACTCAGGCCACTGGCCAGAAGAGGTCTGCAGCAGGGGGTCAGATATTATTATTATTATTATTTTTTTCCAAAATGACATTGGGGAAGCTGGTACTGGGGGGGGGGGGGGGGGGAGGGGGGCAATATGTGAGGAAAACATTATAACTACAGGTGGGCTGTATAAGTACTGGGGTAACTACAGGGGCACTAAAGGAGAATTATACCTACCAGGCCACTATGTAGGCTTATAACTATAGAGGGACCACAATAAATACTGAGCACATAACAGGGGCTACTATAGGTACTGGGGCACTACAAGGGGGCCACTATAAGTACTGATGGTACTAAAGGGGTGCACTATAATACGGGAGGCACTACAGGCGACATTATGTCTGCTGGGGGCACTACAGGGAGGCATTATACCTATTGGTGGTGCTACAGGCATTTTTATACTTACTGGAGAACTACAGAGGACATTATTCTTACTGAGGGTACTACAAGGGCATTATAACAACTGGGGACACTATAAAGGGCATTATACCTACTGTGGGTACTACCGGGGGCATTATAACCACTAAAGTCTTTATGTGGGGGCATTATAACTACTGGTGAATTACAGTTAGTGACTCGAATAAGCAAATTAGCGGCTCACCTGAGGGACCCCTATGAACTAGGTGCACTCCTCTAGAATCACCCAGATCCAGAAGACAAAATAGAAAATCGTATTTGAGGGGCACTCAAGTATCTGGGAGCTCTGGGCAACAAAATATATCAAAGTCAATATTTAATGTACACCAATTTGGGTGTCTGAGACAAATAAAATGTAATATAAAATACAGTGTAATAGAAGCAAATGACACAAAATAGCACAAAAAAAGCGACAGAAATGAATAAAGTCCGCTAATAAAACTTCATATGAAAAACCGCTGGAAGTTGTTCTATGGTAGGAACAATAGCCGACATATAATGCACCTAATTGTGGTATCCGAAATATATAGGTTGCTGTAAAATGTCCCAATGGAGCCAGCAAATATGCAGTATTGCCACCTGTTGAAGAGACTCTACTTAAAATATCCCGTATGCAAGTGGATCTCTAGCGAATAGATATGTCCATCTCCTTATGAATAAATATCTCCAATCAAACAATACTATAAATAGTGGATGTCATACATTACCACTACGCTTGTGAAAACTTGCCGGATATCTTCTTTCCCCGCCGCTCAGACCAACTACGGCGTCCCACGTGACCTGGCGGCGTCTCACGTGACTAAGATGTATCCACATGATCAGCGTGAGCTGTGCTAAGGGGAGTATAGTATATTCGGCTGTGCGTTCCACTTGGGATTTGCGGACAAAGCTTCTGTAAATTTCTAGATGGAGATATTCCAGTTTGGCTTACATAAATAGCAGCTTGAGAAAATGTCCATTTATATAAAGTGCTTGCTGGGCCACTCCGACCATACACCATAATATCTACTGAAGGCACTAAACAGGGCATTATAATTACTGGGGGCTCTACAAGGGGGTATTATAACTGTTAGGAGCCCTACAGAGCGGCATTATGAAGGAGCCATATTACTACTGGGAACACTTTAGGGGCCTTTTTACTCCTGGTTACACTTTAGGGGGCCTTATTACTACTTGGGGGACTTTAGGGAGTTTTATCACTACTGGGGGCACTATGGGACATTATGACTACTGGGGGTTCTAAGGGAGCATTATTGGGTGCAATATAGAGGGCATTACTACTAATAGAGGCACTTCTGAGGAGCATTATCACTGTAGGGGGCACTATTACTAACGAGGGCACTTTGGGAGTGAATTATTACTATTGGTGGTACTTTTGTGAGTACTTTGGGAAATATCTGCACTGTTACTTCTTCAGTATAGTATTTGGGGGAATGGGAAACACAGTGGGTACATTATTGGGGGTAGCAGCAGAATAACACTTTTGCGGCATCAGAAGGAGGATGATCAAAAAGAGAGGAATCTAAGGTGTCTGTGTGACAAACTTTGCAGAGTTGAGACGTGGCTGAAAGAAGTGATCATGTGCTATCTGGGTCAAATGGAGAAGATGAGGAAAGTGAATATCTACATTAAAAAAAATGTCACTGGATGTAAGAGTTATGTGGTGCTGTATTCTCCTGTCCAAACATGCCTTTAGCTTTGTGGCTTGGAGCTTAGCCCCCGAATGTTCCCAATTTATTACGCAAGTCACCTTTGGTTTCTTTTACGAAAATGCCTAATCTAGGCCTCAAGATAGCTCCTTCTATCAAACAACAAAAAAGTTAAAAAAACTTCTATGTTCCAAAGTTGGACAAGCATGAATGGTTTCTTTAGGTGTGGTAGGTGCTCTGGCTGCAAAACACAGTATTTCCTAGAAGAACGTTAGAAGTGTCATCCACACAGAATTTATTTTCCTGGAAGATTAGGGACAGTCTATCCTGCAACTCCTCCAGTGTCATCTACATCATCCAGTGCCCTTGTCAGAAGCAATATATTGGATGTACTAAACGACCATTAAAAACAAAAATATCTGAGCACATGACTGAAATTAAGAATGGGTTCAAAAAACATTCTCTGTAGAGACATTTTAGGGAGGTCCACAGCAAAGATCCCACTAAATTGACATTTGCGGCACTAGAGAAGGTAGATCGACACTGGAGGTGTGGCGATCACATTCACAGAATGTCTAGGATTGAGTCTAGACGAATTTATGAATTTGATAGTTTACTTCCAGCAGGCCTCAATGCCGAATTAGAGATCTTTGTTTTTTTGTGGGTGGAAGATAGGTGCCCGTCTCCGTCGGGAGATCGCAGATCTGGTATCCTATTGGCACTGCGATGTCCCTTTGGAGACGGGCCCCCATTCTAATACATCGAGGAAGATATCTTTAAAGCATCCCACAAGCTGATAGCCACTTAATGGAGTTCCCAGAGATGCTTAGCACTTGTTGGCCCTTTTGCCTTCACTCTGCGGTTCAGCTCACCCCAAACCATCTCGATTGGGTTTAAGTCCGGTGACTGTGGAGGCCAGGTCATCTGGCGCAGCACCCTATCACTCTCCTTCATGGTCAAATAGCCCTTACACAGCCTAAAGGTGTGTTTGGGGTCATTGTCCTGTTAAAAAATAAATGATGGTCCAACTAAACGCAAACCGGATGGAATAGCATGCGGCTGCAAGATGCTGTGGTAGCCATGCTGGTTCAGTATGCCTTCAATTTTGAAAAAATTCCCAACAGTGTCACCAGCAAAGCACCCCCCACACCATCACACCTCCTCCTCCATGCTTCACGGTGGGAACCAGGCATGTAGAGTCCATCCGTTCACCCTTTCTGCATCGCACAAAGACACAGTGGCTGGAACCAAAGATCTCAAATTTGGACTCATCAGACCAAAGCACAAATTTCCACTGGTCTAATGTCCATTCCTTGTGTTCTTTAGCCCAAACAAGTCTCTTCTGCTTGTTGCCTGTCCTTAGCAGTGGTTTCCTAGCAGATATTCTACCATGAAGGCCTGATTCACACAGTCTCCTCTTAACAGTTGTTCTAGAGATGTGTCTGCTGCTAGATCTCTGTGTGGCATTGACCTGATCTCTAATCTGAGCTGCTGTTAACATGCGATTTCTGAGGCTGGTGACTCGGATGAACTTATCCTCCGTAGCAGAGGTGACTCTTGGTCTTCCTTTCCTGGGGCGGTCCACATGTGAGCCAGTTTCTTTGTAGTGCTTGATGGTTTTTGTGACTGCACTTGGGGACACTTTTAAAGTTTTCCCAACTTATCGGACTGACTGACCTTCATTAATGATGGCCACTCGTTTTTCTTTAATTAGCTGTTTTTTTCTTGCCATAATACAAATTCTAACAGTCTATTCAGTAGGACTATCAGCTGTGTATCCACCTGACTTCTCCACAACACAACTGATGGTCCCAAACGCATTTATAAGGCATGAAATCCCACTTATTAAACCTGACAGGGCACACCTGTGAAGTGAAAACCATTTCAGGTGACTACCTCTTGAAGCTCATCAAGAGAATGCCAAGAGTGTGCAAAGCAGTAATCAAAGCAAAAGGTGGCTACTTTGAAGAACCTAGAATATGACATATTTTTAGTTGTTTCCCATTTTTTGTTATGTATATAATTCCACATGTGTTAATTCATAGTTTTGATGCCTTCAGTGTGAATCTACAATTTCCATAGTCATGAAAATAAAGAAAACTCTTTGAATGAGAAGGTGTGTCCAAACTTTTGGTCTGTACTGTATGTATATATATATATATATATATATATATATGTTGTTGTTCTATTTCCTCATTTTTATCTATTTTTTGGAAACTCCTGAGGTATAGAAATGAATTTTAAATTTTTGGGATATGGAAATGAATTATAATCAGCAGCTTTGGCCATAAAAACGCATCTCCGAAAAAAAACGCATCAAAAACGCATTTAAATCGCAATGGATCGAATTTGTAATTTTTTTCGAGATCCGCTGTTCCAGGATTTACCTACTACGAATTAGAATATAAATAATGGGGTCTAAGCATATGGAGTAAAACGACTGAGGAAGAGGTCAGCAAGACCTTGAAACGCGTCTGGTGCTGCATACTGATGCTTTCGAAGACTCCAGAATTACATTAAGCATGGTCATGCGATAAAAACTTTATGAACTAATTCATCGGTCTGTGAGACGATTTTCCAGCCATATCACAGTAAACATCGCGAGAAAAGGTAAGGCCCGTGACTTTGCATCCAGGTTCCCGCGAGAACCACACACGGAGCCACATACAAAGGATATCGAACAGACACATGAGATTCGGACCCCACTCTACTCTATCGATTTGCTCAAAGAGCGCACACAAGAGCGCACACCAGCCAGTGTAAAGACCATCCATTATTAGGTGGGGTGAGTGCTCAGTGAGCAAGTTTCCATTATCCTCATGGTATATTTTTAGTGCGGTTACAAACCCTCTTATCTTGATAATTTGATATAGACTGCAGGCAAGATACAACCGCTACATTAGAGTGTTTGCTAGCAGCTGTATATAGGCTGGCCCATTAATCCTGGAAAATCCAGCGGCAACATTGTCATATAATATCTGATGTGTTTGTAAAGGACACCATTTGGAACAACCATTTTCTTTCCTGTAGGAACTTTTTCCCTGCACAATCAACATTCCTCCAAAGTGACCATTTTTCACCTATTTTATTTTCATTTTTATTGTTGTATTTTTATGCATTTTAATGTTGTAATGAAGTGTTAATGCACCTATTAAATTTCTGTTTTCCACGTCATCAATGATGTTTTGAGTGGCCATGCAGGTCAATTGTATTTTTTTTTTCAGTTGTAGTCCACTGCCTAGCCTGTAAATTAGACTGTTCTGTCCTGGAGCCCCTGTTAGTATCCTGGTGCCTGTCTTGAATTGCAACCCTCATAGCTATGTCAGCAAGGAACACATGATCACGCAGTGGCAGGCAGCAGCAAGATAAATGATGAGGGGGGTCCCTGCAGCGACAGAGGAAGGTGGGCCCCTGGGGAAAGATGATACTGGTTGGTCTGCCTCTGTGAGCAGAAGTCATCTTAACCTCCCGATGTGTCAATAATAACAATCTGCTAAATAATCTACTCAGTTTTTTGTATGGACTATTGGCTGATTAAGATGCTGAATGTTGCCTATCTGTATGTAGTGTAGTCAGTGAACCGTGACATGTGCCACCTGGGCTGCATTGGACTGGCAGACCAGAGTACCAGAAGATACTCTGGTGGGCCAGGCTCTTATGCCATAGTGGGTCCCAAAGGTCCAAGAGAAAAAAAAGAAACATTTGGAACTGCCGTTGGAGACAATACCTTGCCACCCGGATCTATTTCTTTGAATCAAAGTCTAATAGACTTTATTGATTTAGGGATTGGGCCCCAAGAATAATTTTCTCTGGTGGGCCCAAGGAACCCCAGTCCGACCCTGCACCTGTGCAGGGGGTAGGGACTAGGGGCCCACACTGACTTTGGCCTATTCAGCTGCTCCCTGCTTGCTAGTATAAACCTTGTGGTCTCAAATGTATCATTGTACAATATTACCTGTAATAAGTTTGTTGCAGCAAATAATAATACATTAGTTTTACTTATAATACATGCAAGCCACTAATCTATGTACGTTACACACAATGCACAGTTCTGCATGACACAAGTCGTGGAGGCCATTCACCTCTGCATCTGACACATGCACAATGCCCAGATGAAGTTGGGACCAGTGCACCTCGCTTTACCACACATGCACCAGATGTGGCTTAAGGGTATGTACCCAAGGTGAAGGGCCATCACTCAAGATAGGAGTGCGATCGGCCTGCAAGACTTCTCTATCCACATGACTTTATACCAGCAGCTCTGGAATCCAGGTCTTTGTTTTCTTCAAGATGCTAAATGTGACGTGAATATTTGGTGGAGATGTGGGGCCTAATTTGTAAAGTCAGGCTCCATTTAACTAAACCAGGCATCCTCAAACTGCGGCCATCCAGCTTTTGCAAAACTACAACTCCCAGCATGCCCGAACAGCCTACAGGTATCAGCCTACTGAAGGGCATTGTGGGAGTTGTAGTTTTACAACTGGAGGGCCGCAGTTTGAGGATGTCTGAACTAAACAATAAGGTTTCCATATATACACAACCTTTTCTATGTTTCCTTTTGTCAGTGGCAACTTAGTGGTACAATGTGAATGAACTTAAAGGGGCTGTCTCATACACCACAGAAGGCACTTACTAATGTATTGTGATTATCCATATTGCCTCCTTTGCTGGCTCAATTCATTTTTCCACCGAATTATACACTGCTCATTTCCAGGGCCATGGCCACTGCTCCAGCGCAGATACGAGGTGCCTGAGACAGGAGCAGCTGTGCGTGCGTACCTCTGTGAGCTCCCACGGTTCTGGTCACCAGGGAGGACTGTGCTTTTTCTTATATTGTGCAAGCACGACTACTGCTGCTGGAGTACAGGGTGGACGTAACCTCTGGAAACGAGCATAGCATAATTAGATTGAAAAATTAAATATGGACAATGAGAATACATTAGTAAGTGCCTTGTATTAACTTTCTCTAAATGATAAACCCATTTGCTGTTGAGAAAACCTCTTTAAAAGGGAATCTGTCACCAGTTTTCTGCTGCTAGGTTCTAACAGCTTCAGCACATGCCAATCAGTCCTGATATTCGTGATCTCCCGCCTCTCCCCACCCCCTGCCTCTGATTGACAGGTTTTTTCCAACTGAATCAGCAGCAGGTGGGCGGGGAGAGCCAGGGCTCATGAATATTCAGGACTCATTATTCTGCACTGGAGCTGTTCAATACAAGATTTTGGAAAAACAGCTGGGTCAATTAAAGAAAGTGACTCAGCATTTTGCTAAAGGATACTGTCACTAGATTATAAGACCATAAAAAAGGTGAAGGTAAAGTAGTTCTGAAAATTTTCCATAAACGTCCATTATACTTCAGCATACAATCTTTTAACCAACCACTGGCAATGTTGAAAGTAACTACTCAGCTACCACAAATTACCTTACTTGATCTTTTCCAATTCTTCTTTGTAATCGTGTTCTGCAAACAAAATATATTGTAGTAATGATATTTCCATTGACCACCTAAACGGCCAGAGGGATCTTCATTCCTTGTTAAGGCCTATTCAGTGCAACGTATTCAGGGCAGTTAAAGCAACAAATGCCTTATATTGTGTGAGAAAAGGCCAAAATGGTGCAATGAATGATATGTGGGTGATCTATATTACACTATTTAACAGAATTATCGTATATATATATATATATATATATATATATAATTGAGAGAACAGGACTGCACTCCAAGTTGTGATGAAAACAAAGTAGTTTTATTCACCCATGTTATGGCATATCTAAGATATGCCATAACATGGGTGAATAAAACTACTTTGTTTTCATCACAACTTGGAGTGCAGTCCTGTTCTCTCGATTATATTATTGGGGATTGCCGTTGCCCCCTCTTGGATTTTGCACCCACTCTTCAGGCTGGTGCTCCCGCTGGACTTTCTTTTTCTATATATATATATTTATTTATTTACAGGGGAGGTAAAAATATATAACAAATAAAAAGAATAATGTTTATTCATTTTTTTCTAGCGTCAGATAACAGTGGAATAATATTTAAAGAAATATTGTGACAGTTTTGGGGTTTTTTTTTAGTTTTTTTTTTTAGTTTTTTATACCCTAAATCCCCTGAAGTTTGGTTATTATTTAGCCATCTGCCATTCTGCTGCACTCACACAGCCTGCAGGCTCTTCCACTCGGGGTCCCAACTGGATATATTCCTAGTCTTCCTGTTCAGCTCTATAATAGTAAATGCAGCTGAACTGGAACATTACTGTGCCGCAACAAATGGGTAAGTATTAACCAACCAAACCAACAAACAAGTCTTCTACAGGTCAGATGAAATGGACTATTTTATAAAAAGCCCAGAGAACCACTTTAAAGGGGATATGTCAGCTCCAAAGCATCCCTCAAACTGGAGTAAACAGTGTATAGTGTAAGTGACGCAGAGTCCGACTATGTCATTTTATCTTCATACTCACTTGCATTCTGACGCTGTGTTCCCACAAACCAGCAGTAAAATGATTGAGAGGACTCCCGAGCTCATGCAAATAATGGAGAGGACTGAGAGAGGAGTCCACGCAATGCATATTACGTCTGGTATGTGGGAGCACACTCTCAGACTGCAAGTGAGTATGAAGATAAAAATTACATAATCGCACTCAGAACCAATTACACTATACACCGCTTACACCGTTTACTCTAGTTTGGAGCTGACAGATTCCCTTTAATAAGATACGTTATATAATAAAATCATAAAAAAACTAAGAAATAAAATAAAAAGAATATTACAGTTGTGATCAGAGTGTTAATTGTGTAGTATCCACCAAATATAAAAATGATGGTTTATGCTCATGACGTAATCCACTTTGCATTTATGAACTAGAGTAACAGTTACTTTTACGTTTTTAATTATCCCAATGGGAATTTAAAACTTGAAATTTTAGTAGCAGGAATTGTTACATAAACTCTGAAAATTATACTCATTATTAAATAGTAAACATTTTCAGTGACTATTCTGAAAATAGAATATGAATTTATTTTATGAACACAGTTGGATGCCATACGTCAAGTCAGCATTAGGTGTCATAACTGTCTCCTCTTCTACTGTATATGACATAGGAATGCTGTGCAAACGGAGCAGCAAACCACAGTCACCCTGAATATGTCCTTATAGACCAGCACTTGGCGAGACCCTCTGGCTGAATGGACATAACTGTCATGCAAGGATGTACACAGAAAGCAACCACATTAGATGCATGATACAGTCAGCAAACACAATTGTACGAGAAACAATTCATGCACTTGCTCTGTAGGTGGCTATACCATTTGAAGGCTCAAACCTGATCTCAAAGTGGTGACTAAAAATAAGACTAAGGTTACCAAAAAGTTTTTTTTATAGAAATTATCTGAAAATATTTTTTACAGCAAACTTATGTTTTTGTTATGACATAAGCTACCCGATTACTCCTTTTATCTACTCACAAGCCTACATTTGCAGTACCCCAGAGTAGGGGGTATCTGTGAATTGTTCGTTATTTAATGTATTGTGTTGTTATGTAATGTGTACCCAGCATAGCCATGTATGGATGGCACAGCCAGGAAAAACAATCGTGGCTCAGCCCTGTAGACTGCTAGGTGGTGGCTGGCATTCTGCACACCGCCTTTCACCCATACAAACACTTAACATTACGGGCATCCCAACCACCATCAGGCAGGAGCTCCAGGGTGGGCACTTTCACTGCACGGTCCTAGGGAGCAAAGGTGTGAGGAAAGCCACTGTGATTGATTGTAACAGCCAGAACCACTACCACTCCTATCCTCTGCCCCAGCTCTTCCTGGGCTTGCTGCACATTGTACTATCTTTTTTTTACTTAAAGATACTTTAATGTATGCCAGTGATAAATCCACTGCTATACAAAAGCCAATTCAAGCAAGACTTTTGATCAACTCATTAAGAATGATTATTTCTCATTGCATTTTTACTCTGAGCATCCTATTCTTCTGGATGTAAGAAATACAACAGAAATTATACCTCTCTATAGCATGTTTCAGTGGGGTACCGTCAATAGCGGCAGACCCCACAACTGCTACGGGGCCCGTGGCAGGAGGGGGCCAGACAATGTCTGCAGTATGGCTGGTCTTCTATCCGGGGCCCCCCTCCCCTCTTCTCTTAGATATATTGTGTGCACCGGACAGTCTGCAGGCAGGTGAGCATGCCACTTATTCTCCTCTGCCTGATGGGCGCTGCACTGGCCAATCAGCTGTTAGCAGTGCTACGCTCCTGCTGCTGATTGGCTAGTGCATCACCGAAGCAGGAGAAAGAAGTGAGCGCGCGGGACGTGCTCACTGTCTGCTCAGTCAGCCACCATACTGCAGCCCCCAGCGTCACCTTCAACTGGCTAGTTCATGACCGGGGGGGGGGGGGGCACCAGAGTTCATTTGGGTGGGAGTGGGAGACACACTGTCCCCCTATATAAGCATCAACAGCAAGCAGCGTTCATGGCACCACCCCCCCCCCCCCCCCATGAACGCTGCTTGCTGCTGATGCATATGATAGAGAGAACAGTGTGCCCAAGGACTCCCCTATAATATAATATATATTATATATACTGTATATATATATTTACTGTGCGCGTGTATATATATATATATATATATATATATATAAAAAACTTAAATTGTACTTTATATTTGTGCGGGGAGGGAGGGGCCCAATACTGAGTTTTTCTATGGGGCTCCATCATTTCTATGTATTCCCCTGGCGTGTTTCCTTTTTTACAGAAACCAGAAGCACTTAAAAGTATTACATGTTTTTCAACTGAAACCAATTAGACCACTGATCTTTCTAAAATGAAAAAGAAAAATATAAGCATACATTGGTGTCTAGATCACTCTGGCATCATAAGATGCTTTTGTTTATACAGAGACAATCTGGGTAAAACTGAAGATTTCAGTTTTATGCATGTGAGGGTACCATCAAGCTTCATCTTTCCTTGCCACTTGTGCAGACATCAGCTTAGTTATATGCTGCATGTCTTTGTCAAAGCCGTGTATAAGACATACAGACTTAGCAAATAGAGATGAGCAAATATAAAAATTTGGAAATTAGACCTTCATTTTTGAAAAAATTTCTGATGATTCTACCAAAACCGATTTTAGTGTCATTCGATTTGGGAGAGTCAAGAACAGGAAAGAGAGACAAAGAGACTTTTTCCAGGCAATCATAAAACTTTCCATTCAGACTGAATTATTCCGGCTTATTTGGAAGGTCAAGTTGGAAGAATCTAATCCAAATCCAATTTAAAGATTTTGCTAATTTTTAGTAGCTAATATGAAATGAACAATTAATGTGTTAAGTGTCAATGTGTTAAGTGATCAGTTAAAAGGGGTTTTCACGATTTTGGCCATTTTTAATGAGCGCTCGTAGCATGCGGTACAGATGTATCCGAGCTAAACCTGATGGTTAGTGTGTTAAGTAAACAATGGCAAAAAAATTGTACAGTAATTGACTTTTTCAATGGATTTCAATGGCTTTTGTCACAAGATAATACTGTGATATGTGTTTTCAGAGTCAAGTTTAGCTCAGCTACATTGCTTCCTTGATAAAAGAGTCATACTCACCTGCTCCCTGCTGCTCAGGCACCCTTGCCCTGTTTGGTGAACTTCTGGTTTTGTGACAAGGTCACAAGCACCACTGCAGTCAATGACAGGGTCATGTGCCACTTGGGACACATGACCGCTGAGGCCACACCGACCAGTAGACTGAAAAACAGAGTTTGGGTTCTAGAACTTAGCTTCGGCGAGCAGGTGAGTATAATTTTTGCATTAGGTAACACAAGCTATAGGGGCCATTTAAAAAGGTCATAATCTTGTAAAACCTATTTGATTGGTAGCTCCTATGTGCTTGATGTACTTTCCCAACCCAAATATAGGTAAATCTTTTTAGTGTCGTTGCTTTTCCAAGGATTATGATCAGGCATGGCCAACCATAGAAAAAAGAAGAGCTACCCCATTTTCTCCTCTGTTATGGTGGCACTATGGTGTCCAGGCAAAATTGGGACTGTTGGCAAGTTTGCCTTTATGAGCTAGAACTAGCACCCGACTTGTCCATGCATTATGCGGATAAACATTTGTTTGAATAGCTGTTCTAAAATGCCACCTGCTCTGGCAGCAGACATGCAGGAGAACGCCAGTAAGCACAGCTGAGGGACAAGAGAAGTTGGACCTGAAGCTTGTACGTATTAAAGGGAACCTGTCATCCACTTTGTGCTGCCCATACTAACTGCAGAATTAGAGACAGGTGAGTTGATTTCAGCGGTCTGTCATTTAAAAGTTAAAAGTAAGTGGTTGCCGAGAACCAACATCACAATCATTGCAGACTGGGCCTGTAAAAGAGTGATGGCCACCTGAGAAGAGTCCTGGTTATTCATGAATTCCTGCTCTCCCTGCCCACCTGCTTCTACCTAGTTTTCTCCCTTTCTCTCTAGGAGAGAACTGCCAATCATCAGCAGATGGGTGAAAGAGCAGGAGATTATGAATAACCAGGACTCTTCTCAGGTAGATTTGACATTTGACTCTTTTCAAGGCCTGGGCTGTAATGATCAAGGTGCTGGTTCTCAGCAACCACTTACTTTTAGCTCATGATTGACACACCGCTGAAATCAGCTTTTCTGTCATTTTATGCTCCCCTTAATGAGGTCAGAATAAAGTTGATGACAGGTTCCCTTTAACAAGAAGTTGTCTTTATGAGAACCCTTTCTATAGTAGTATTGTTCTCCTTGTTTACCCAGATGACAATGGGTTGTCTTGGTTCCAAAATACTGGAGGGCTGAAAAAGTTCTGGTTACCCAAAAACGGAAAAAAAAACAATGGTGATTTTTCTCTACAGATGTCCTAGGACACCTGACTCTACTTTCAGTTGTCTCTGGAAGTAGATATCACCTTAAAATTAATAAATTGGAAAGTAAAGGCTCTCTATAAGACATGTACATGCATAATTATAAACAATCATAGATCATGCAACGACTTTCACAGTGACACAAGCATAATCATGCTTTAATGGACTGCAACTTAGCAACAGCACAATGGAGATTTCACGGCTTACACACTGCTTACCGCCTCAGATGACTTGATAGATAAAGGCTGTGAAAAAGGTTAATGTGTTATGAAGGTCATCAACAAAGTCTGCATGCTAAGTCAAGATCTAGTTGATTGTATTTTAAGTTCCATGTCTTTTTGGTAATTGCCACCCAAAGTTTAAATTCACACGATGTCATATACATATGTTAGTCTACATGCTTATCTGGCTGTAGAAGTGCTTGTATATCATTTGTGTATACATATACGTATTTAGCTAAAGCCATAAGTGTCCCATTAAAAAAATGAAATTATATGTTAACATAAAGCCATATGATTAGTGGTTGTCCTTGAATATGAATTGGTAACCTCCAATATCCAGAAATGGAAAATAGGTCTAACCTCATCCTTTACAATGAAGGAAATCAAAACTTATGTTGCTATGGATCAAGCACAATTTGTTTGCTTTGCCATTGTAATTAGCCTCAAGATTCATAATCCACAGAGGCTACCTAAACAGGTATGCCAAAGCCTCATATACCCCCATAAGTGTCAGACATGTGCCCCTGTGACCTAGCCACACACCACTGTCAAAGTAGATACCAAAGATGTCCTACATAATAACAAAACAAGAGATGCCCTCCATGATGTCTCAGCCCTAGACATGCCCATAGTTCATCAACGACAGATACCCCCATTAGTGCCAGTCATCTCCCAATACCCCAGCCACAAAATTCCCAAAGTGGTTAACACAGATGTCCTTCAAAGAACCGACCAACCAGAGATGCCCTCCAAAGTGTCTCTGGCCTAGACATGATCACAGTGCGTCAGCAAGAAATATCCGCCTAAGGCCTCATGCACACGACCGCTTTTTTTTAAGGTCCGCAAAAACGGGGTCCGTAGGTCCGTGATCAGTGACCGTTTTTTCGTCCGTGGGTCTTCCTTGATTTTTGGAGGATCCACGGACATGAAAAATGAAAAAAAAATCTATTGACTTGAATGGGTCCGTGAACCGTTGGCCGTGAAAAATATAGGACAGGTCTTATTTTTTCCACGGCCAGGAAACACGGATCACGGATGCGGCTGCCAAACGGTGCATTTTCCGATTTTTCCACGGACCCATTGAAAGTCAATGGGTCCGCGAAAAAAAAACCTGAAAACGGAACAACGGCCACGGATGCACACAACGGTCGTGTGCATGAGGCCTTAAAGAAACAGTCCATTGCACTGGGTTTCTTTCTGTGACGGATGTTATATATTAGTTGTGTGGACAGCATTTATAGTTAAGGGACCAGGTAGTAGGCCAAGATCTGCAGGTAACTGCTGCCTTTTCTAGGGAACATAATGGACCATTACAAGTGCTAGCTAGGATTTGCCATTATGCCATAAATTATAATCAGTGGGGTCAAACTACTGGAACACTGACCAATCCTGGTATAAAAGGTGGGGTTCCCCAATGATCATAAAATGATGGCATGTCCTAGCTGTGTCTGATGGATAACATCCAGTTCTCTTTAACTACACTTTGGCTGTAAAAGTAATGGTGATATTTATATATTTACACGCAAAGAATATAAAGCTCATATATCTACTATTATTGCCCAAAACTCAGGATGGATGTCTACGTATGTTATCCCATGACTCACCATATCCATGCAGCCATTGTCCTTCTGAGAAAGAACGACGTATAAATATATAGTTCCCAAAACATGTTCGGGGTGCTGTGGATCCTTTAAATTTAATGCAATATCTTTAGCGCTGAAAATACAATGTAAGGAGATGAATAATACAAAGATTACCATAAATCATACACATGTAATGATTACTGTTATGGTAGATGACTAATAAAACATCTATCTAATGGATTCACTATACCGCTTTATTACATCTGGCTCTACATTCAGCTTAATTCTACTTTGACATAAAAGTATTATTCTTATTTTGTGCACTGCATGTCAAACCAGAACAAAGCAACATAAACTAATATAATTTGCCTCAGGCTAGCATCAGAAATCAGGCAGGTTGTTGGACCTCTGCGCACTCCGGCATGGCCGGAAGTTTGTAAGTCTCCGTGTGGCCCCATTCACTATAATGGGGACTGGCGGAGATCCAATAGTTTTCCGGCAAATATGCTGAGCATCGGCTGGAAGAGAACTGCTACACAAAGAAGTTTTCCTCCGCCTTTTTCTCTGCATATTTGCTGGAATGCGGGTGGATCTCCGCCGGTCTCTAGTAAAGTGAATGGGGCCGGACACAGCCTTACTTGGCAATGCAGGAGTGGGCAGAGGTTTAGCAGGCTGTTCCCTCCCAAAAGAGCCTGCCTGATCTCTTATACTAGTCTGCAACTAGCCTTATCAACCTGCATAGAAACTAGAAAAGTACAAACATATATTTAGCCAGAGATTTGTCAACATCTACATCAGCAATACTCAGATGGGATGTGCTGATCTTCTCATGCAAGAGGCTGCTTCTTAAAGAGGACCTTTCACCACTGCTGACATGCCTGTTTTAAATGGCTTTTGTCAGCCCACTAAACCGTTTTTTATTTTTTTTGGTTAATAATAATCCCTACTCTGCAAGCTCCCTATAACATAAGCTAAATATTCATTTTGGTTCTGTAGATTTTGTTAAAAAGCTATTTTTATAATATGTAAATGACCTTGCTACCAGCATGTAGGGCGGCTACTTGCTGGTAGCAGCCGCATCCTCCTCTCATAATGACGCCCCGTCCGCTGTGTGATTGACAGGGCCAGGGAACGGGATCGTTCTCTGCTGGCCCTGTTTGAATTCAAAATATCGCGCCTGCACCGTACCTGTCTTTAATCGGCGCAGGCGCACTGAGAGGCGGCCGCTCTCTCGGGCGTTCCATCCTCAATGCGCCTGCGCCGATGACGTCACATCTACACCCAGCGCAGGCGCATTGAGGATGGAGCAGCCGAGAGAGCGGCCGCCTCTCAGTGCGCCTGCGCCGATTAAAGACAGGGCCAGCAGAGAACGATCCCATTCCCTGGCCCTGTCAATCAACATGCGGAGGGGGTGTCATTATGATAGGAGGATGCGGCTGCTACCAGCAAGTAGCCGCCCTACTTGCTGGTAGCAAGGTAATTTACATATTATAAAAATAGCTTTTTAACAAAATCTACAGAACCAAAATGAATATTTAGATTATGTATAGGGAGCTCGCAGTGTAGGGATTATTATTAACCAAAAAAAAAATATGGTTTAGTGGGCTGACAGAAGCCCTAGCAACATGCATTCCCCATGTAATAACAATTCTGGAGCATCTATTCATGTCTCTATAATGTGCCATTCTTTTATTATTTCTACTAGAAGTTATGAATGAATTGCTAGCAGTCTGCAGTAAGGGTACAGAGGGGAGGTGACCAGTTGGGGGCGTGTACCTGCACAGACTTACTCTATTCAGCCAGTACTGCCATTATTAGACTGTGCAGGGACACACTTCCAAATGGTAACCACCCCTCTGTACCCTTACTGCAGACTGCTATCAATTCATTCATATCTTCTAGTAGAAATAATAAAGGAATGGCACAACATAGAGTCATAAGAATAGGTGGTCCAGAATAGTTATTACACGAGGAATGCATGTAGCTATTAAAAACAGGCATGTCAGATTAATAGCAATATATATTGGTTAACGGTAGTAAGTGGATTAATGCCAAATATGCAGGTGGTCTAGGGTACTGAATAGGTTAACATCAGCACCCCTCTTGGTCTAGGGCACTGAAATGGCTAATGCCATCTTCCGTGGTGGTTTATAGTAGTTTAAGGGTTAATGTCAGCATTTGTATTGTTCTGGGGCAGCAAAGTGGTTAATGTCAGTATCTCTTGTGGTTTAGGCAAGTTGGGAGTTAATGTCAGTATCACTGGTGGTCTAGGGTAGTATAGGGGTTATTGTCAGCATCCATAGTAGTGTCTTTGGTGGTTAAACATGACCATAGACAACAGAGCAGTTAGGAGAAAGAGTACTATATACAGTAAATGTGATGGATCCAATACCCAGGCTTCTCTATGACTTGGCAGAGCGTTTCGTGAGGTTGAACTCAGTGAGTCTGTGCAAGTAGATTTTTTTTTTTTTACCTTGGTGGGGGCTAGTTTTGACGCTAAAGATCTTGAAGTATAATGACGTTTACTGATTTATATTAAAAACTCAGGAAGAGCTGAGGACTGTCCAATAACATATAAAAAAATAAAGTTACCTATGTAGTTCCAATGTTGTAAGGTCAAGAAATGCTGACCCCATAAAGTCATCTTGAAATCCAAAGTCATAATCAAATACCTGTAAGTAAAATCAAATGTTTAGTAGAGGCTGCAAAAAGGGTGAAGGATGAAAATGATAAACATTTATAAACCAGGTTTTACAGAGTGTGCCCAATTGCAACCTACCATTTTTTATCTTCCTGATCTAGCCTAATTGTGCTTTGACATGCGTCACTTTATTTGGTATTGATTTTGGAATACTTTTACTTATCCATGCCATTCTGAGACTGTTTTTGTGACACATTGTACTTCAAGTTAGTAGTAAATTTTAGTCAATATGTTTTACCTTTATTTAATAAAGAAATCCAAAATTTAAAGAAAATTTAAACAATTCGCTATTTTCAAAATTTTAATTTCCCTGCTTTTAAGACAGATACATATCTCATAAAACCATTATTAATTAACATTCATCATCATCCACTTTATGTTGGCATTAGGGATGAGCGAATCGACTTCAGATGAAACATTCAAAGTCGATTTGCATAAATAGTAGAATGTATTGGCTCATGTGAGCCGAAGTACCTTGGAAACGAACTCAAGTTCGGGAAAGGGTTTTTTACAGTAGAAATCAGTTTATGAAGTTATTACGCAAAGTTTCGCGAGACTCCGCGAAGTAATAACTTTGGCTCATTGGAGCCAATGCATTCTAATGTACGGAGCGATTGCTCCGTACAGTATTTAAACAAAGTTTTATGCGAATCGACTTCAGATGTTTCACCCGAAGTCGATTCGCTCATCCCTAGTCATTTTGCAAATATGATTTTATATTTTTACGACATTAGAAGGCTTAGAAATTTAGAAGCAATTTTTAAAATTTTCAAGAGAATTTCCCAAACCAAATTTTAAAAGGACCAATTCAATAATGAAGTCACTTTGAGAAGCTTATATAAACCACGCATAAGTTACCCTATTTTAGAAACTACACTCCTCAAATTATTTAAAACTGAAGCCTTTAGGTATTCCACAAGAATTTAAGGAAAATAGAGGTGAAATTTCCAATTTTCAATTTTTTTGCAGATTTTCCATTTAAATTCATTTTTCCTGTAACACAGCACAGGTTAACAGCAAAACAAACATTAATATTTATTACTAGTTTTGAGTGGAGCGAAGCATTCAGAGCGAAATTAAGTCCGACATTTAGGAAAACTTTGTTTCGCAACAAATCCGAATTTCCTTGCGCTTTGTGGTAACTAATCAATTTCTCTTAAAATGGTGGCTGCAGATGTTACAAAGTGAAAGTAAGAAGCCCGGGAACGCAAGATCACCCATAATGCCCTGCAGCGAGCCAATCTGCAGATCCCCTGTGATGTCACAGCCCTATAAAACCCTCATCCCTCACGGTCTCCGCCATTGTCCTGTGAGCTTAGCATAGGGAGAGATGTGGCAAGTGTTCATGCGCTATGGACAGTGTTGCTGAAAATGATTAATAGAAGAATATTAGAGAGGGAGAGTGCAGGGAGACTGCATGGAGAGTGTCGGGAGACTTATTCTGCGTCAGTTTTATTTATTATTTACTTATTCCTACATCAGCTGGAAATGTAATTTAATACCAATAAGATGAAAGCCTTTATTATTCCGGTGCCAGAAGGACTATACAGTTCGGTCTTCATTATTAAATGAAAGGCAACTGCAGGCAAATTGGCCCCTCGGTTGTTTACCGCAGCAAGGCCACAACCCACCCGCAGCACAGCTGCTCCGTGTGGCCATACCCTAAGGCAGAGTGGCCTGGGTATACCTGATTTATAGTGATTCATGATTAATTAATTCGTAACAAATCAAATTTCTTGGCTAACTTGAGAGAAGTTTAGAATATAATTTTTCAAAACTTTGCTCATCTCTATTTATTACCCTAATTCTGTAATTTACAGAAACATCCCATATGTGGTTATAAACGGCTGTATGGGCAGACGACAGGGATCAGAAAGGTAGGCGCACCATATGGTTTTTGGAGAACAGATTTTGAGGAATGGTTTTAGGTGCCATTTCACATTTGAAGAGACCCTGAGGTACCCCTAAGTGGAGATCCCCCCAAAGTAACCCCCATTTTGGATACTATACCCCTCAAGGAATTTATAAATGGGTAGACCGAGCGCTTTGACCCCCCCTGGCATTTCACAGAATTTGGAAACACTTGGCTCTTAAAATGAAAAAATTATTTACTTCCAGTAAAATGTTGCACAAGCCCCAACTATTTCATTTTCACAAGGGATAACAGGAGAGAAAGCACCTCTCAATTTGCTACCATTTTCTCCTGAATATAGCAATACCCCATATGTGATCGTAAACTGCGGAATGGGCACAACACAGATGTGGAAGGAAAGGAGTGCCATATGGCTTTTGGGGGACAGATGCTGGAATAGTTGAGGGGCGATGTTGCAGTTTAAGAGCCCCTGAGTAACCTCTACAAAGAAACACCCCAAAAAGTGCCCCCATTTTGGAAACTATTTTCCAGGAATTTATTGAGGAGTGAAGGTAGTGGTTTGACTCTACAGGTGTTATATACTTTATTGAGTCTTTATATATACTTTATAATAAATTATACTTTATAATTTAGGCTACTTTCACACTAGCGTTCATAGGTCCGTTCGTGAGCTCCGTTTGAAGGAGCTCACGAGCGGACCCGAACGCCTCCGTCCAGCCCTGATGCAGTCTGAATGGAGCGAATCCGCTCAGACTGCATCAGTCTGGCGGCGTTCAGCCTCCGCTCCGCTCGCCTCCGCACGGACAGGCGGACAGCTGAACGCTGTTTGCAGCGTTCAGCTGTCCGCCTGGCCGTGCGGAGGTGAGCGGATCCGTTCAGACTTACAATGTAAGTCAATGGGAACGGATCCGCTTGAAGATGTCACCATATGGCTCAATCTTCAAGAGGATCCGTCCCCCATTGACTTTACATTGAAAGTCTGAACGGATCCGCTCAGGCTACTTTCACACTTAGAATTTTTTCTAAGTTATTAATGCAGACGGATCCGTACTGAACGGAGCCTCCGTCTGCATTAATATGATCGGATCCGTTCAGAACGGATCCGATCGAACGCTAGTGTGAAAGTAGCCTTAGAAACACTTGGCTGTGAAAATGAAAAATTACATTTTTTTTCCTATAAAATCTCACCAGAATTTGCATTTTCACAAATATGTTACCTATTTTCTCCTGAATATGGTAACACCCTATATGTGGTCGTAAAATGCTCTTTAGGCACAATGCAGAAAAGAAGCTAGACCCCTCACAGAATTTACCAAGGGGCATAGTGAGCATTTTGACCTCACAGTTGTTTTGCAAAAATTTATTCACAGAAAATGGTGAGAATCAGATATGGAATTTCAGTGTCCAATGTGTTGTGTCTGGACATTCCACAGGTCTCAGGAGTAAAAGAGCACCATTTGCTGTGAAGTGTTGTGATTTAATCATATTATATATGTATTAAGGCTAAGGTATTGCCGTATTTGTGTGAGGGGAGGCTCCCTCTCACGGCATATAAGGCTCACCCCCCCATAGCCCACGTCGTGCGGCTCGTTGCTTTTCCGACGAGTTTCACTTCCGGGTCAGCAGACGTCACGTGGCAAAGCGCGTTCGGAGTCTCAGCGTCGCTCTGGTCTCCGGCTGCAAACATTCAGACTAAGGTGATATGGTTGGGGGACGGGGGGGGTAGGCGTTAGACGCCGGTACTTGGCATGAATGGCGCTGATTTACAAACATGTGCGCGGCGGTCACTGGCCGCATCACTCACCTGGCAGCGCTTCAGTCAGCCGGCGTAGCCTCGGTCGCATCCATGGGCATGGTAGGGGCGTGTCTTACGTCCTGGGGCATGTGCCGCCGCCACAAGTGCCTCGATAGTCGGCATCTGGGTACGGTGCTCGCGTTCTGGCAGGGCATGGTTCCCGCGGTGGGGGTCGCACTTACAGTGATCCTTGATAGGGCAGTCTGGAGGTACCTCAGTGCCCTCAGTCAAGGCCTTCAGGGCACATGGCCTGGTCCGGCTCCTGGACACTGTGCAACATAGATACTAGACTTGTAGTCACTGCAGGCAGCAGGCCATGTCGCACAACATTGTGGCTTCTCATTAGCATGCGTAGTAGCCTTTATCTTCAGTCAGCAAGAGTTAAAAGCATAATGGTGGCACATCTAAACTCAATACATTGCTCATAAGAGTTAACCTGTTAGGGTCCTAGGTCATAACCACAGTGTCTTTTACAGGTCAGTAGGATCATCATCCCACGGCACGTATTTGCCACTACGTATATCCTGGCACCTTGTTCCGGCAGGTAAAAAAAAATAAAAAAAAATAAAAAAATTATAATATACATGGGGGGGGGGGGGGAGGGGAGGTAGAGGTGGTGCGGTGTATTGAGTGCTTTCTCCCCTTTTCCCCCTTTAACTCACAGCAGTAGTGCATACCTGCATTGATTCAGGTAGGTGACTCGGGGTCCGTCTCGGGGGGGGGGTTTGTGTCACGGTCTGGTAGCACGGGGTGTGGCACATTCAATACAGGGTATTCCACTCCTGGGGGGAAAAAAAAAAAAAGGGGAAAAAAAAAAAAAAAAAAGTAAAAGGGGCAGACATATATTTCCTTCGCCATTTGTCATGGCCGTAGGGCACGAAGGTCCTGTCACAGCAGCCCTTGTGTCGTGTGTTGCGGGCACTGACGTTCGTGATCTACACACGCTCAGTAGTCTGTCACGACTACAGACGCTCGATAGTCTGCCACGGTTACAGACGCTCAATAGTCTGTCACGACTACAGACGCTCAATAGTCTGTCACGACTACAGACGCTCGATAGTCTGTCACGGCTACAGACGCTCAATAGTCTGTCACGACTACAGACGCTCAATAGTCTGTCACGACTACAGATGCTCGATAGTCTGTCACGACTACAGACGCTCGATAGTCTGTCACGACTACAGACGCTCGGAGTCTCACGACTACAGACTCGTTATAAATCCTGTCACGTCCACAGGTCACGAGGTATTTATATGTCTTTGGGTAAACCGTGGGTGTGGCAACAGGTTCAGGAGTACGATGCCCGCTTCACTGGGCAGCACCGAGTCGTGTTAGCAGGCTCAGGTATCACGCGTCCGGTGACACTGGTGTTGGGAGCACGAGAGTAGATACCCATAGGTAACCATAGTTTCTTTTAGTTAGGATGTCTCAGCAATCTCATGTGGAAGAGAGTGTCGCATCTCGTAGTAATGAAGATGTCCAATCCGAAAGAGAGGCGGTTCCAGCTCTCAGATCCTGGACTGTGCCGAGGCTCACGGCAGAACTGTTGAGGAGAAGAATTCCTTTTCCAGCGACCGCCAGGAAAGCGGAACTTTACAGGTTGCTGTTCTCAGAACCCCCGGCTGCAGGGGAGGACTCGGTGTCCACGGACATGATACAAAATTCCTTGTCACAACTCCATGCTGTAGTCAATTCGATGGCATCTTCTTTATCTCGCTTTCAGACCAGGTTAGAGGCGATGGAAAATACGGCCTCTACTTCGAATGCGGTTGCCCCGAATACTACCGTGCAGTTACTCACCCAGTCTTCAATGGTTGGCCCCCAGGTCAACCCTCTTAATATAGCACCATGTCATTTCATTCCAACCAATGTGCGTCAAGACATATTAGATGGTAAGGATGTCAACCTAGCTTCCTTGCTCATAGCCACGCATGAAATGCCGGATAATAAGACCATAGCGTGTGGGGAGGTGTCAGTGATCCTGAAGTCCAGAGATGTTAGGCTTAACAGGAAACTTACCGTAGCAGAGTTCATACTTGCATTTAGCTTGTTCAGAGATGTAGTGTGTTCAGTGAGTCCTAATAGAAGAGAGGAGCTGGATCTGTATTTGTACAAGGTTGTGGATCTAGCCAACAAATATGGAGGTACGGCGTTTTACGAATATCATAGGTCTTTCTCAGCTAAAGCGGCAGCGGCGCAGAGGCAGTTCCAGCATACCGTTGATTGGTCCGTAGTCGATACCGAGCTGTTTTGCCGGCATTTTGCAGGTCTCAAAGCCCCGGCGTGCAGTAGCTGCGGCTCTTATGCACACGCCACAGATTGGTGTGCTAGCGCCAGGCCAGAACGAGCACAAGCTAGCTATACTCCCCAACCTCCGTTTGCCAGGCTTACAACAGGCGTAGACAAGTTAGGGCGGCCGATTAAATACCTTGGTAAAACACAGATATGTAACAACTTTAACGCCGTGGGTTGTTTTTATAATCATTGTAGGCTGCTGCACTTGTGTACCCTTTGTTTTAGGGCTCATTCTGTCACCGTGTGCCCCCAGAAGGGGCAACATGCAGCATGACTAAGCGTGGTAGATATGGATCTGCTGGCCATATATTTACAAGATCATCCAGATCAGAGTTGGGTACAGTTTCTGGTCGATGGTCTTCGGCATGGCTTCCACACCGGTCTGGTGGTGCTGCCGCAGGTTACATATGAATGCAAAAACCTGTTGTCAGCCAGCAGAGACCCGGTCTCCATTTCACACTTGCTAGCTGGCGAGTTAGAGAAGGGATATTTAATAGGTCCAATGGCACAGTCCCCATATGATTGTTGGAGGGTCAACCCCATTGGTGTCGTCACAGGGAAATTTTCCAATAAAAAAAGGGTAATCTACGATTTGTCAGCTCCTCATTCACTCTCCATTCCAAGTTTGAATTCGCTGATACCCTCTGAGGAAGTTTCCATGAAATATTCTTCCATAGATGAAGCCATACAGGTCATTCTGTCACTAGGCAAGGGAACCTGGTTGTCGAAAGCCGACATCACGGATGCCTTTAAGTTGTTACCCCTTAAACCTCAGCTGTGGCAGTGGCATGGCATTAAGTGGCAGGGGCAGTATTATTTTGCGAACAAATTGACTTTTGGCGCTAAGTCGAGTCCCTGGCTTTTCGATCAGTTTGCCCAAGGCTTGCATTGGGTACTAGTGAATGTTTTTCGGGTGCACCACGTAATCCACTACCTGGATGATTTCCTGCTAATCGAACCGCCCACACAAGCCCCACGAGATCTCACGGTGTTGAGAGGAGTTTTTGAAGACCTTAAAGTCCCCGTAGCCCCCAATAAAGTAGAGGGTCCAGGTAATATCATTACTTTTCTTGGCATTTGCTTGGACACAGTCAGCATGCAAGCAAGTTTGCCTCACGACAAGTTAACCAGGATCAGAGAAGTAGTACACAAACTCGCTCGTGTTAGAGTCACCACCAAAACAGATCTCCAGAGTCTACTTGGTATGTTGAACTTTGCAATGAGGATAATACCACAAGGTAGATCATTCATATCC
Source organism: Bufo gargarizans (assembly GCF_014858855.1). Lineage (NCBI taxonomy): Eukaryota > Metazoa > Chordata > Amphibia > Anura > Bufonidae > Bufo > Bufo gargarizans. Next base: position 638,108,729 of record NC_058080.1, on the reverse strand, counting down.
AGGTTGCTGAAGCTTCTACCCTTAGCCCCGGATCAGGATAGCACACTTAGGTTAGATCAGGATGCTTTAGCAGATCTCGTGATGTGGGATGAATTTTTGGCGCAGTGGAACGGAGTGTCGTTTTTTGTCCCCTCTGTGTCTAGTCACTCTCCGATTGTCCACACAGACGCAGCTTCTTCTACCGGGTTCGCGGCCATTTACAAGAAACATTGGATGGCCAGTCCTTGGCCGACTGAGGTTTTATCTATTCCAGGCTTTCTACAGTCGTCCACCCTTTTTGAGATATATCCGGTAGTAGCAGCAGCGCATACGTGGGGTAGTCTGTGGGGTAACCAGACCGTGTTGTTTCTGACAGATAATGCAGCACTGGTGGACATCATGATGAAGGGCAGGTCTGGGTCCAGAGAAATTATGGCATTTTTGAGGAGGTTTGTGTGGTTGTCATTACAGTATAGGTTTAATTTTGTTTTCACGCATATTCAGGGACAGAGGAATCTTGCTGCAGATGCGCTAGCCAGGCTTAATGTTCCATTCTTTTTACAGGTTTCCCCAGGGGCAGACCAACTACCAACTACGATCCCGCAGCACAACCTGCTGGTCATGCAGTAGCACCACTACTCCTCACCGCCAGATCCCTGGTGGAACAATCCCTCTCCGTGAATACATTGAAGGTGTACAAGACAGCCTGGTTGTTATTCAATAAGTTCAGAGTCTCACATCCACCACTAGATATGGGACACATAACCTACCTAATGGCTTTTATTGGGTTTTGCCACTCAAATTTGAAGTTAGCTTACAACTCAATCAAGCTATATTTAGCAGGAATCCAGCATTACTGCTATCTGGCTCACCCGGAGCAGCCTTCCCTGTTTTCTGCCTATCCCATTAAGGCTATGTTACGAGGTATACAGAAAACCACCTTTCAGAAAGCCACAGGCCGTCAGCCGTTCACAGGTCCCATGTTTAGGGCAGTCTCCGACATGCTACGTAACCGGCCCTTCGGGCTAGAGACTAGTAGAGACGGCGTGATACCTGTCATTTTTCGGCTTCTTAAGGCCCGGGGAATTTACGTGCACAGCCTCTTCCACGAAGTTTCTTCGTAAGAAAGATCTAATTCCTGATAGTTCAGGGTTCTTGCTTAATCTAGAACAGTCTAAAGCTGCTCGTCCAGGGGAGATGGTACGCGTCAGGTATTTTCCCACCGGGGATCAGTGGTGTCCAGTCGAAGTCCTAAACCAATGGTTACTTCATGTACGTACGTCACTACCAGACTCGCCGTTGCTGCCTCACAACGGCACACCTCTCAGCATTCAGGTTTTCCTGAAGTACGTTAGGACACTACTTGTCAATATCAATGTTAACCCAGCTAGCATCACGGGTCACTCGTTTCGTATCGGCGCTGCCTCAGCCGCCTCCAAGAACGGTGTCCCAGTCCATGTCATCAAGAAACTAGGCAGGTGGAAGTCCTCGTCGTACCTTACGTATATTCCAAACCCATGTCATGAAATGTCTGTTGCTTTTCGTAATCTGTTGGCATAATTCGTGTTCATTAAAGCACTAGCTACACTAACGTTTATACTTTTTGGCCACTTTAGGCTACCTTTACGACAGCAGTTATGGCATAATTCTACTGCTTATTATGGTTAGGGGGTCGTGGTAGGGCACGCTTTCGGATAGCCGTCCGAACACAAGTATTAAGGCTAAGGTATTGCCGTATTTGTGTGAGGGGAGGCTCCCTCTCACGGCATATAAGGCTCACCCCCCATAGCCCACATCGTGCGGCTCGTTGCTTTTCACCCACCCACCCATTCCCCCTTTTTCAGTTTTCGGACTACTAAGGTGGCCCACTTTAGGCTACCTTTACGACAGCAGTTATGGCATAATTCTACTGCTTATTATGGTTAGGGGGTCGTGGTAGGGCACGCTTTCGGATAGCCGTCCTAACACAATTCGTATTTATTAAGGGGTGAGCATTTTGTCCCCACAGGTGTTTTGCAGAAAATAAATGCGTAGCGGATTGTGCAAAGTGAAAATTGTACATTTTCCACAGGTATGGCATTTCAGTACCCAATATACTGTGCCCAGTTTGTGTCATTTGACACATTACACCCTTAAAAGTTTAATTTATAATTTTAATTTATTTGGAAAAACATACAAATGTTTGCTCACTTTTTATTTTGTTTTTGGGAAGTAGGATAAAGAAAAGGCAGCGAGGCAGCAACTTTTAAAATACATTTTACCATTTTATTTTTTACAAATAAAAAAAATCTGGTTTTATGATTGTCACCATTTTCTTGTAACTGGGTTGATGAGGGGAAATTGGGCTTTTTTTTTTACATGAAACCTTTTAGTTTTCATTTTTATAAGACACTTTTTTTATTTTATTTTATTTTTTACTTTATTTTTTTGTCCCACTAGGGGACTTCAGCTTTTACAGGTCGGATACCTTCTACAATGCATTACTATGCATTGGATATTGTAATTTATTGTGAATGTCAATATTACACTGACAGTTGCATATGGCCTTGGGCTTCTGTAGCAGCCATTGGCGACCTGTAATTGCATCGCCCTGTGATCGCAGCTCCCTCCCTCTGTAAACACCTTAGATGAGGAGGTTAGCATTGACTGCTGCATCTAATGAGTTAATCTGGGCAATACAGCAGGGTATTAGGGTATACAGCAAATAAAGCAGATATTTCCTGCTGTGCCATACATGTATGGGGAGAGGCAGAAAGGGGTTAAACTGTACTACTGATTCGGTAAAACTTTTTAATTTTTACATTTATATCTTTGTTTTTTGTAAGAGCTATGGGTACAGGAGGGAGGTGTAATTAGTGATTGATAGCATTGGGTGTATAAGGGCTCATGCACACGACTATGTATTTTGTGGTCTGCAAAACATGGATCCACAAAAAATACGGTTGACGTCCGTGTACATTCCGTATTTTGCAGAACGTAACAGCTGATCCCTAATAGAACAGTCCTATACTTGTCCATAATGCTGACAATAATAGAATATGTTCTACCCTTTGTGGAATGGACATACGGTAACAGAATGCACATGGAGTAAGACTACATTCACACGATCTTATGTATTTTGCAGTTCACAAAACACTGATCTGCAAAAAATATGGATGACGTCCTTTTGGCATTCGCATTGCATCAATTTTTTTTGCGGATCCATTGTAACAATGCCTATGCATTGTCCACAAAATGGACAAGAATAGGACATGCTCTATATTTTTTGCAGGGCTACGGAACGGACATACGGTTGCGGTCAGCACATGGTGTGCTGTCCGCATTTTTTGCGGACCCATTAGAATGAATGGGTCCACATCCTATCCGCAAAAAAAACGGAATGGACATGGAAACCAAATACGTTCGTGCACATGAGGCCTAACTTCAGTTTTTTTTTTTGCAGACCCATTGAAATAAATTATTCTGCATAAGGTCTGCAAAAAAAACGGAACGGACACGTAAAGAAAATACTTTTGTGTGCATACAGAGATAGCTGTCAGTCACTGATAACAGTGCCTTCCTGTACCGATAGTTCTTACAAAAAGCAAAAATATAAATATTATACGTTTACAGAATTTTTACCCACAAAAACTATATATCAATCTGCTCAGTTTCTCCTGCGGGTGAACAGCCTGTCAGATACGCCCTGCCGCTAGTTCACGTGTGCCACTGGAATGCCGCTCCGTCCCCATTAACTATAATGGGGGCGGAGTTCCGACGGTGGCACGGCAGCGCACGGCGAGAGGCAGCTGGAATAAAAGTACTGCAGATTGCATTTTTTGGTGACAGGTCCTTTTTAACTCTTTCCCTACCAGCGCCATACATGTAAGACGCTGGGGCGATAGACAAACATAGCTGGCAGGTCTCGGCTGTTTCAAACAGTCCTGCGGCTAATTACCATGACTGGCAATAATGCCAACTGCGGTAATTAAGGGCTTTAGATGCCGAGAACAAGTGAGATCATGACATTTAAATGTGGAAAAACTGCAAGCTCGCGCTTGAGGCTGAGAACATTCAAAGTGCAATTCGTATTTTGGCCACCAGATGGCAGACCAACATAAGAAATGAGCAATTCTCAATAAGTGCAGTTTAAAAATACATGATTGTTCAAAATTAAAACTAAAAAAATAGATTTTGTAGGCTCATATATAAGCTTCAAAATCATCACAAACAAATTAACAAAAAACTGTTACAAAATCTATAAAAAATTTAAAAATATAAAAGTTTAAATCCCTTTCCCTATAATAAAAATACCTAAATAACAAAAAATGTAAACATCATAGGTATCACCGCGACTGAAAACACCCGTACTGTTAAAATACAAAAGGGTCAAAATTGCCAATTTGTCATTTTTTCATTCTTTTACCCCAAAAAATGTAATAAAATATGATCAAAAAGTCACACACACACACACACACTCCAAAATGGTATCAATAAAAACTACAGATTGTCCGACAAAAAATTAGCCCACACACAGCTCAAAAAGTTATGGGGATCAGAATATGGTGATGTAAAAATTTTTTTTTTTTTTTAAAGTTTACATTTATTTTCACACTATTTAGACATAAAAAAAAAACTATACATATGTGGTACCGTTGTAATCACACTGACCCAGAGAATGAAGAACATGGGTCAGTTTTTCCACAAACAGAACGCTGTGCGAACAAAACCCGTAAAACGGTGAAGGAATTGCATTTATTTTCCAATTCCACCCCATTTGGAAATGTTTTACCGCTTCCCACTGCATTGTATGCCATAATTAATGGAGGCATTAGAAATTACAACTTGTCCCGCAAACAATAAGCCCTCATACAGCTATGTGACTGGAAATTTTATAAAGTTCAAGGCTCAAGGAAGATGGGAAAGAAAAATGAAAATGCAAAAATGAAAAAAACCTCCGGTATCCTAAGGGTTAAACCAGGCAAAATGCCAGGTAGGGCTATCTCAGTTGAATGTATAGATACAGTTGACTTTGTGATCTTTGCTTCATTCTTCAGAAAAAAGTACTTTTAATACATATGCAAATGAGCTGTTAAGTGCACTAAGGGAGGGCCCAGGCACTCTTGCTTTTCCTCCTTTAATTGCCATGCAATAAGACTACGTATGAAATTGGCCCTGTCAGTCAGGAAGGAGAGAGTGTGTGGTAGGTTTTGTCGCAGGAATATCTACAACTGAAAACCAAATTCCCTTTATTTAAATGGAGCCTGCAGAAATGCACATGCTTGAATATATATAAACCTCATTCAGATGAATGGTACTGATTTTCACTGGTATAAATGTCTGCAACAAAGTCTGCCAAGTATCAAGGCATCCTTATTTATAATGTACCGTTTCATTTTCTCTAGATTGCCACCAGATGGCGACATTTCTACAGCATTTAAACAGTATTGAAGGACCCATTAAAACGGAATATGAACAAGCTCCTTATGTTCAATTTGAAGTTTAGGTTTAATTTTTGCTTCCCATTTAAAGTAGAATTGGATTCTACAACATGTTTCTGTCTGGAATATGCAGCATTGTGCTATTCACTGAAAAAATAATCTGATCTATCATCATAAAAGCTGCAATCACAACAAAAGCTGTAATGACTACATTTCTTAACGACCCGTGGGAAATTCTCTGTCCGTTTTAATCGCTATAACCGGGATGGTAATGACTACTGACAAGATTAATTATTACAGGGTCCCTTCTGTTCCAAACATTTCTTCTGGCTGATCACAAGTAGGTGTCCACATTGTTCCTGATATTCTGGTTTCTGTACTTTGGACCACTGATCTTCTAGCCCTGCACACTTTCTGAATAACGTCATGTACATTAAATTTACATCTATGTGTTCTATGGCAGGATGACCCTCTTTTGGCATCATGTGCCCATAGACACCTATGGGTACCTATCTGTATGCCAGTGTTCCCCAACCCGTAACTCACCAGTTGTTGCAAAACTATAACTCCCATCATGCTACAGCATGATATATTTGGACACTTTGGAGCACATAAAGCTGGCAGTGGATCACCTAAGTTATGTACAGGCGCCAGCCTCTACATAACTTCAGCGGATCCACCACCGCTTCTAAAAGGTAAGCCAATTTCCTCGCTGTCTTACATTAAGACCATTTCCACACCTAAACCAGGCATAGAAAATGGTAAATGAGATGGGCCTGCCGTCCTGTCCCCTTCCCTGCCCACTTTTTTAGACCTTGCGTGAACGGGGAATAAGTCACAGATTCTGCTGCACCATGGCATGCAACAGAATCTGCACCAGATATACGCAACAAAAGTGGCGTATATCTGGTCATAAATGGTTACCTTTGTCTGGGTGTGCATCAAAGATCTCCAACCTGTGGCTCTCAAGTGCAAGTCCCATCATAGTGCCAGCTATCAAAGAGACACAGGTTGGAGATCTTTGGTGTACACCAAGACAAAAGGGGAGATTTATCAAACTGGTGTAAAGTAGAACTGGCTTAGTTGGGGAGGGTGGAGTTCTAGTTTAGACAGTGTGGAGTGAGGAAGCACAGTCTAGAACTCCTACTCGAAGGGTCTTAGGGACCAGACCTTGTTCCAACTCTTCTGTGAGACCACTAATCTAGAGAGACTTCAAGAATACCAAAGATACAGATATAGTACCTGAAAAGCTACAGCTTTACAGTCAGCAGTGTGACCAGCAAGCTACAGCTTTACAGACCCTGCTGCAGGAGAAGGACTACAGCTCTGACACTTATCCAGCCACCATAACTCTTCATCTGGGGATAGAAATAGCACTTTTTCCAAACTACTGCAGGATGGACCACAAGTTATATCTTGCACTGAGTAACAAAAGACTTTTATTTTTTTACTTGTAGCCTGAGTCTTTAAATCACCTTCACATTGCACTGTACCCCAGGGAGCAGTGGCCCGAGGGAGTACACCATAGCCCAACATCTAATCAGGGACACTACCACTCCCATCCTGCACTGGCTTCCCTCAGGGTCTCCCTGCACATGTTTTTGTTTAACTCACGTGCCACATATCTTTGGATATTTTGAGCCTAGAGGAAATATAAAGAAGGGCATAGACCACGGGGTTAGCAGAACAAAACTGATTTATTTACCCACACACGCACTGTGTTTTCAGCTGTATGTCATGAAATGCACCAGGGCTGGGCTTAATAAAAATTGACTGGTACACAAGTAATAGGTATAAGGCATTACAATTGACTAGTCAGTATGACTTTTTTTTAACTACCAATCTGCTGAAATAAATCCTTACCTTGACATACAAAGATTCTTTAAGATTTTCAATTAGCAAGGAAACTTTGTCTTCCCAAACAGGGTTAAGGTTCTTGTGTATTGTCTTGCTTCGAAAAACCTCTTTTCCTCCAATTTTAAACTTGACATATGGGTCACTTGTCCCTTCAATAAACAGAAGAAAATCAATGAAGAAATATAGCAACAATACATTAGCTACAAGTATACAGCATACTACATATGATGCTTTTTCTGTCCTCTTGGGTTTTAGATTAACTAGCCTGATGGGAACGTTAAAAATCAAAATAATAAATCTTTATTGATAAAGAATGTTTAAAAATATATGGAATAACCCCAGTTATAAATAACCAGGCTTAAAGAGGCGTATCCGTTGTATGGCTGAGTACATATGGCTGAATACATATAGCTGAATACATATAGATTACCGTACAGACATGTCAATGGATGGAGCGATGTGCAGATATATGAAGTACTGTACTCTACTTGCGCTCACTAATCCATTACATACACCTCCACTAATATAAGAGGTCACTGAGGGCTGACTCATCAGGGTCAATAGTGTGCCCCCAGACAGCTATCATAGGACACAGTTATCCCACACGCTGCCTATGATTTTAAGTGACCAGCCGGTCACTTAATGCTGCCCTTACAAGTGACTGTTATCATCTAACAGTGTGCCTCGCATTGTATGAGGCAGTTATTACATATAGCTCAGAAATGTGTCCAGCTTTCTATAATTGGCTCGACGCATTTCCGTGCCTGCATAGACTCGGCACTTCCTCAGGAGCCTATTGCTATAAGACGCACAGTTTAGGTGATTGTGCAACAATATTCTGCCCAGTTGTTGATACTGGGGTTGGAGCATCGGTTCTACGATGGCAGCCTCGCGGCCACGTGAGCTCCAGAGTTTAAAGGGGCTACACCCCGCCTCCCTGGGCGCGACAAAGGACGGCCTGCCAGTCGGATGGGGAAAACGCCTTACTCATATGCCTGCAAAACCACCCTATGAGTGTCATCACATAACGGGGGCAGTACCAAAGGTAACTAAGTAAACATGGCGAACTTACAAGGCGGCTATACATAAAGATTGGGGAATCCATCATATAGGGAATATCTCGGTGATGCTACAGGTAAAAGAACATACAATGCAAATATATATATATATATATATATATATATATAGAAACACATCCCATTTAAACCCTAATGAAAACAACAGGGACGATGATAAACCATCGTCCCCGGATACAGTACATAGGGAAAGCAAAATCACGCAAATAACTGAAAGGCAATTAAATTGAGTGAATATCTAAATGAATGATGTGAATGAGAGAGAATCATTCAGACCCATAGGTTTGGTTGTATTTCACCTATATATCCACTGAGCTTTCTTTTGAAACAGTAACAAGTCCCAGTTGCCACCTCTCGGCGACCTTTTTATCAATTCAATGCCCTGAAAATTGTCCTATTCAACTTTGCCATCATGGCACTCACGGATGTGGTGGGCTACCGGTGTGTCATTCAATTTGGCTATATCCGAGATATGTTCGCCAATACGTTGTGCAATTCGCGTTTGGTTTTACCAACGTATTTAATCCCACAGACACACGACATTAGGTACACAGCCACCACGGATTAACAGTTAACAAATGGTCTAATAAAAAACGATCTGTCAGTGGTGCTGCCTGTAAAAGATTTACCCCTACGTATGTATCTGCAGAATTTGCAAGAACCACATGGGAAGGTACCAACCAAGTTGTTCTGTAACCATATTTGTTGGCTAAACCCTTGATATAAACTATGAACAAGTCGATGCTGTCGATTTTGTGCGATCAGTAAATCTTTGTTGCAGGTCCCTGGCTGCATGTCTAAAATCAGAAATTTGAGAACAATTTCTTTGGACCCTCAGGTATTGCCCTTTGGGTATACCTCTTTTAAGGGTTACCGGATGTCCATTTGCTACCGTAGGAGGTTATTCGTGGCAGTAGATTTTTGAAAAATACTCGTATCAATGTGACCAAATTAATTGATGGAAATTTAAAGGTCCAGAAATGATATACACTTCTCATGAATTTCTGATGTGAAGACCAGGCCAAGCTGATTCACATTAAGGACTGCAACAAATTCCTGAAATTGAATCTTACTGCCGCGCCATAGGATCAGTACATCATCGATGTACCTGATCCATAACAGGATCTGAGATGTAAAGGGCTCAAGGGCATCGCTGAATACAATTCCTCTCTCCCACCAACCCAGGTAGAGATTGGCAAAGGTAGGGGCACATCGGCTCCCCATCGCCACTCCCCTGAGTTGGTGGAAGATCTGAGAATCAAAAATAAACATATTATGTGTAAGCACAAACTCAAGGAGCTCCATGACCAACAGATGTTGCCCCCTTTGCTGCAAAAACGTGAGTACCACTCGACAGCCCAACTTATGGGGAATTGAGCTGTAGAGGGCCTCAACATCCAGGCTAGTGCCCCCTTCACAGTGGATGTTATTGGCGAAGAACATACATTGTGTCCCTTGCGCAAACTAGCCACAAATGGTCTCAAAATGGTGTCTAAGTAGATGCTGATGTTAGCAGTCAAACTCCCTACGCCTGACACAATTGGCCTACCTTTTAGGGGGTTCGTCCCATTATGCAACTTAGGAAGACTATAAAATGCAGCCAAAACAGGGAATTCTGGACGTAGAAAGGCAAATTCAGCTTTATTAATCAAGTTGGTATCAAGGGCTCTTTGTAGGATCTGTGATAACTCTTTTTTAAAAATCAGTGTGGGATCAGATTGCAACTTTCTGTATGTTTGTGTATCGCTCAAAATTCTGGAACACATTTTTTTATATAACTCATGTCTCAGAATAACAATGTTATCACCCTTATCCTATGGTTTTAATATGATATCACAGTCCTGCTGAAGCCTTCTCAATGCCTCGCTCTCATCCCTATCCAAATTGTCTGGGCCCCTTGTGTGCATTTCTAAGGAACGCAATTTATTAGTAACAATTGACACAAATGTGTCCACTGGTGTAGTATCCCCAATAGGAGGAAGTTTCCTAGAGGGTGGTCTCAAAGCGGTAAATGGACCATCTCCCTCTTCACGCGTACTCTCAGAATAAAGGTACACAAGTAATTGGACATCAGGGAGGTCTTGGGGTTCAATTCCCAGCTCCTTACATTCACGGCGCTCATTCGTCATAAAGAATTTACACCACTTTAATCTCCATGCAAAGAGGTATATATTCTTTACCCATCCAAAGAAATTAAATCCCTGGATGGGTACAAAAGAGAGGCCTCTTTGGAGAACTTGCATTTCAAGGTCACATAAAACACGTGATGAAAAATTCACTATTTGTAAATCGCCGGTCTGACCTAACCAACTTATTTCTTGTTTCTCAGCAGGTATTGAGACATTGGGGGAGTGTTGTCTCTAAAATTTCTACTACCACGTCCTCTTCTGCTTCTACCTCTAGCACCTTGTGGTCGTCTAAGAGATTGTTCGTTCTGTCCTGATCAAGTTCAGTCTCACACTCGGATGAGGACACGTCCGTGTCCAACTCCAGAGCATCCGTGTGTTTGGTACTGTAATCAAATAACCTCCCCTCTTTGAGGTCTTTTATATCCATATTAAATAACAGGTGCTTTTTTTCCTTAAGCTGTGCAGTATATCTTTCAATTGCTAGTTGGAGATTAAATTCTTTTCTACTAAACTCAGTGTGTGTATTGAACTTCTTAATCTGCTCAATACTCTCTTTTAGTTCAGTTTCAGTAGTCGAAAGGACCACTTTCTCCTCAGCAAGAAGCAACTTCATCAGCCTAAGTGAAGAATCAATAGACTCCTTTTCCCATTTTTTTTATAAACTCATTTGATTTTAAATGAGCTGATGGAGTTATAGGATTACGTAAACCTCTGTGGACTATCTTGTTCTTAATATAATTTTCCAGGGACTGGGCCTCCCACCAGGACCAAATAAAGTTCTTATATATGTGTGTCAATTGTTTAAATGAAGTGGAAATACTTTGCGATTGATAGGACGTGGGTAACTGTTTTTCATAAAAAAAAATATTTGAATCACCCATCCATTCCTCAGTATTTTTTTTTTTAAACCAAATTTTTATTCATTTTGATTTATCAGTCAGTTACATTGTACAAATCCAATGATCACAGAATCATTATACATATACATATATCTATCAGAATCCATTCCTCAGTATTGATGTTCCCTGAAAGGAAGCCTGCCATTCCCCTTTATCACACTAAATAATTCAATAGCTAACAGTTGAGGCCCTCTACAGCTCAATTCCCCATGAGTTGGGCTGTAGAGCGGTACTCACCCTTTTGCAGCAAAGGGGGCAACATCTGGTACGGCATAGTCTGTTGGTTATGGAGCTCCTTGAGTTCGTGCTTACACATAATGTGTTTATTTTTGATTTCTCAGATCTTCCACCAGCTCAGGGGAGTGGCATTGGGAAGCCCATGTGCCCCAACCTTTGCCAATCTCTACCTGGGCTGGTGGGAGAGAGAAATTGTATTCAGCGATGCCCTTGAGCCCTTTACATCTCAGATCCTGTTATGGATCAGGTACATCGATGATGTACTGATCCTATGGCGTGGCAGTAAGATTCAATTTCAGGAATTTGTTGCAGTCCTTAATGTGAATCAGCTTGGCCTGGTCTTCGCATCAGAAATTCATGAGCAGGGTAAAGTGGACATCCGGTAACCCTTAAAAGAGGTATACCCAAAGGGCAATACCTGAAAGTCCAAAGAAATTGTTCTCAAATTTCTGATTTTAGACATGCAGCCAGGGACCTGCAACAAAGATTTACTGATCGCAGTTATACCCAATATGTTAAAAAAAAGGCCTTCCAGCACTCACTGAGTGTGAATCGTTAACTGCAATACCCAAAAACAAGGGAACAGCAGGATAATACACTCAGAATTATTGGGACTTATGACAAAGCGCATAAGGAAGTAAGGCAGATATTATCTGAGAATTGGGATATTCTGCGAAGTGATCCAGATATTAGTAGCATTGTTCCTGTGCATCCTGCCATCGCTTACTGCTGGAGTCAAAATCTACAGGATTGACTTGTTCATAGTTTATATCAAGGGCCTAGTCAACAAATATGGTTACAGAACAACTTGGATGGCACCTTCCCATGTGGTTCTTGCAAATTCAGCAGATACATACGTAAAGGTGAAGCACCACCGATAGATCGTTTTTTATTAGATCATTTGTTAACTGTAAATCCGTGGGGATTGTGTACTTAAGGGGGAAAAAATTAAGGGGGAAAAAATTAAGGGGGAAAAAATTAAGGGGGAAAAAATTCCTTCCCGACTCCAATCAGGCAATCAGAATAACTTCTTGGATCAATGACCCCTCTCTAGTAGCTATAGCCTGTAATATTATTACACTCCAAAAATACATCCAGGCCCCTCTTGAATTCTTTTTTTTTGTACTCACCATCACCACCTCCTCAGACAGAGAGTTCCATAGTCTCACTGCTATGTTTGTGTACAAACCTTCTTTCCTCCAGACGCAGAGGATGTCCCCTCGTCACAGTCACAGTCCTGGGGATAAATAGATGATGGGATAGATCTCTATACTGTCCCCTGATATATTTATGTCGCCTGTTTTTGAATCCTTTTTGAATATTGGCACCACATTTGCTATGCGCCAATCCTGTGGAACACTCCCTGTCAGTACAGAGTCTGTAAATATCAGAAATAATGGTCTGACTATGACATTTCTTAATTCTCTTAGGACATGGGGGTGTATGCCATCTGGTCCCGGCGATTTGTCTATTTTAATCTTTTTAAGTCACTGTTGTACTTCTTCCTGGGTCAGAAAGGGCACTTTTAATGGGGAATTTATTTTTACATTCTGCATTTCATCTGACAGTTTATTTTCCTCAGTGAATACAGTGGGAAAAAAAATATTTAATAGCTTTGCTTTCTCCTCATCGCTCTCTGCAACTTCCCCCCTCATTGCTCTGTAGAGGGCCGACACCTTCAGATTTATACTTTTTACCATTTATATAATTGAAGAACATTTTAGGGTTAGTTTTGCTCTCTTGGCAATTCATCTCTCGGTCTCTAGTTTGGCGACTTTTATTTGTTTTTTACATATTCAATTTTTTTCCTTATAGTTTTTCAGTGCTTCCTCGCTATCCTCCTGTTTTACTGATTTATAGGGAGTCTGTCATCAAAGTTTCACCTTTTTAACCCTTCCCATAGCTTTCTAGCAGCCTTACAGTTAATAAAAACGTTACCTTTATGAGCAAAAACTACATTAGTAGCATATGCAAATGAGGGCTCGCAAGTGCGTTACCCTCGTAGGTGCGTTACCCTCGTAGGTGCCCAGCTAGCTCAGCCTTATTGTCGCTTCCCCCCGCCCATTCTTTCCCTCTGACGCCCATTCTTTCCCTCTGACCGCCCATCCTTTCCCTCTGACCGCCCATCTACTTACTTCTTGTTTCGCAGAGATCCCGCGCCTGCGCACTCAGTCAGTCGGCCGGCGCACGCGCACTGCGATGTCCATTCCTTGTACGGCATCACAGTAATTAATGCGCATGCGCCGATGGACAGCCTCCTTTGTGGTGTTTTCACGCCGTTACCGTGATGCCGTATAAGGAATGGGCATCGCAGTGCGCATGCGCCGGCCGACGGACTGAGTGCGCAGGGGCGGGATCTCGGCGAAACAAGAAGTAAGTAGATGGGCGGTCAGAGAGAAAGGATGGGCGGGCAGAGGGAAAGAATGGGCAGGGGGAAGCGACAATAAGGCTGAGCTAGCTGGGCACCTACGAGGGTAACGCTGCCCCTGGGCACTTGCGAGCCCTCATTTGCATATGCTACTAAGTTGTTTTTTGCCAGTTTTATGAAGTCCAAGATTGCTCATAAAGGTAAAGTTTTTATTAACTGTAAGGCTGCTAGAAAGCTATGGGAATGGTTAAAAAGTTGAAACTTTGATGACAGACTCCATTTAAATGCTTTCTTTTTGTCATGTATTGCTTTCTTTACAGTTTTATTTATCCACATTGGTTTCTTCTTGTTCCTTAACCCTTTATTCCTATAAGGTATGTACCTCTCACAATTAGATTTTAGGATGCTTTTAAAAATATACCATTTTGTAGCTGTATTTTTTATTTTTACGGACTTTGTCCTAGTTAGTTACGCCTATGGCCTCTCTTAGTTGGCAAAAGTTAGCTTTTTTGAAGTTTGGTATTTTTGTTCCTCCCTGTAGAAACGCTAGTTTGAAGGATAATTGGAAGATTATTACTTTATGGTCACTATTTCCCAGGTGTCCCCCGACCTGCACATCTGTTGTTCTGTCAGGTCTATTGGTTAATACTAAGTCATGGCCATCCCTCTATTCGGGTTCTGAACCAATTGGGAAAGTTAATTGTCTTTGGTTATTGCCAAGAACCTGTTTCCTTTATAAGATGTACAGGTTTCAGTTTCCCAGTCTATATCTGGGTAGTTGAAGTAACGACCTCATTATGATTTGCCGCCTTGTCTATCTCATTTAGTAGTAGATTTTTTGTGGTTATATTAGGTGGTTTATAATAAACTCCTATTAGTATTTTTTATTATTTTTGCCTCCATGTATTTCTACCCACAGTGACTCCACATGTTCATGTCCCTCACTTATATCTTCACGGACTTTGGGCTTTAGACATGAATTTATATAAAGGTAGACCCCTCCCCCTCTCCGTTTTTGACAATCCTTTCTAAACACACTGTAACCCTGTACATTAACCACCCAGTCATAGCTATCATCCAACCATGTCTCAGTTATTCCCACTATGTCATAGTTCTCCTCACACATCACTAATTCCTGTTCCCCAGTTTTATTAGTCAGGCTTCTGGCATTAGTATACATACAATTAAGAGGTTTATGTATATTTTTTAGGCTACTTTCACACTAGCGCTTGATCGGATCCGTTCTGAACGGATCCGATCATATTAATGCAGACGGAGGCTCCGTTCAGTACGGATCCGTCTGCATTAATAACTTAGAAAAATGTCTAAGTGCGCAAGATGCCTGAGCGGATCCGTTCAGACTTTCAATGTAAAGTCAATGGGGGACGGATCCGCTTGAAGATTGAGCCATATGGTGTCATCTTCAAGCGGATCCGTTCCCATTGACTTACATTGTAAGTCTGAACGGATCCGCTCGCCTCCGCACGGCCAGGCGGACAGCTGAACGCTGCAAACAGCGTTCAGCTGTCCGCCTGGCCGTGCGGAGGCGAGCGGAGCGGAGGCTGAACGCCGCCAGACTGATGCAGTCTGAGCGGATCCGCTCCATTCAGACTGCATCAGGGCTGGACGGAGGCGTTCGGGTCCGCTCGTGAGCTCCTTCAAACGGAGCTCACGAGCGGACCGACGAACGCTAGTGTGAAAGGAGCCTTACCCTACACCTTTCCTTCTGAACAGTCCCTCCCTCCATTCCTCCCCCAGTCCCACTACCTTTCCCCCGGTCTCTATCTGCACTATCTTCCCAATCTATAACGCAATTACCCTCTCTCCTAGTCCCTAGTTTGAACACTCCTCCAACCTTCTAGCCATCTTTCCCCCCCAACACACCTGCCCCTTCCCCATTGAGGTGCAGCCCGTCCCTACGATAGAGAATTTGGCCTACTTCTCCAGGAACCCAAAACCCTCCTTCCTACACCAGTTCTTGAGCCACTTGTTAACCTCCCTAATCTCCCACTGCCTTTCTTGTGTGGTACAGACAGGATTTCGGAAAACACTACCTTTGAGGTCCTTGCCCTAAGCTTTTGACCTAAATCCCTAAAATCATTTTTAAGGACTCTTCACCTTCCTCTAACTTTGTCATTGGTTCCGATATGGACCATGACCGCTGGATCTTCTCCAACTCCTCCCAGTAATCTGTCAACCCGATCCACGATGTGTTGAACTCGAGCGCCAGGAAGACAGCACATGTTCGACGATCCCGGTCTTTGTGACAGATCGCCCTATCTGTACCCCTAATAATAGAGTCTCCCACTACCAGCACCTGTCTGCCCTGCCCTGCTCTCCTGCTTACTGGAGCTGACATTCCCCTGACTGGCAGAGGAAGTGTCCGGCTGCAGCAGTGCTGTCCCTGGACTGACATCCCCCTCATCTGCCAACCTTGCAAACTTGTTGGGGTGTGACAGATCAGGGCTAGCCTCCCTGGCACTCTACCCCGCTTTCTAACTGTTACCCAGTTAGCTACCTCACTTTCCTCAGCCTCCTCGCTTTCAATCTCCCCCTCATCTACCCCATAGAGTGCTTGTTCAGTGAGCAGCAAACTCTTTTCCAAATTGTTAACACCTCTCAGTGTTAAAACTCGCCCGTTTAGAAACTCAATTTGCGATTCCAAACGGGTAATTTGCTCACATTTTGTCAAGCAACCATGAACCAGACATACAACAAGAGATACGTGGAAATAAGAAGGCTTTATTGCAAATCAAGCTGTAAGCAAAAGTCCAAACGGATGGCTAAACCGGAGCAGGGTCTTGCGAAGCCAGAGGTCAGGAACCAGAAGGGTAGTCAGACGAAGCCAGGATCAGGAACCAGAAGGGTAGTCAGACGAAGCCAGGATCAGGAACCAGCGGGGTAGTCAGACGAGGCCAGGATCAGGAACCAGAAGCAGCAGCAGTCTTAGAAGCATGTGCACACAGGAGGACCAAGCAAGGAACTGAAGCCACAGACCTCCTATATATATGAGCTAGGCATCCAGCTCCTCCCAGTGGGAAGGAGAAGCCGCAGGGTGGGAGGCTACAAGAAACCCAGAAACCAAGATGGCCGCCAGCACATGTCAAACGAAGGAGAACAGCAAGAAGGTAAGACCATGACAGTACCTCCCCCTCAAGGGCCCCTCCTCCGCGGAGTAAGGAACGGTTTCTGAGGGAAGCGTGCGTGGAAGGCTCGGAGCAAGGCAGGAGCATGGACATCTGCGGAGGGAACCCAGGAACGCTCCTCTGGACCATAACCACGCCAATGGACCAAAAACTGCAACCGACCGCGGACCAGGCGTGAGTCCAGGATATTGCTCACCTCATACTCCTCACGATTGCCCACTTGGACCGGACGAGGCCGAGGAACCGAGGAAGTGAAACGATTACACACCAATGGCTTCAACAGGGAGACATGAAACACGTTGGAGATCCGCATGCCAGGAGGAAGCGCAAGGGCATAGGCTACCGGGTTTACCCTGCGAAGCACTCGGAAGGGACCAACAAAGCGAGGCGCCAGCTTGGGAGTGGGCACTCGAAGGTTGAGGTTGCGGGTGGACAACCATACACGGTCTCCGACCTGGTAGGAAGGAGCGGGCGCTCGTCTGCGATCAGCCTGGAGTCTCTGGCGCTGCGCAGAGACCTCAAGGGACCTCTGGATCTGTACCCAAGAAGCACGTAGGACGGAAAGGTGATCCTCCACAGCCGGAATATCCTGGGGAGAGAATACCTCCGGTAACACGGCAGGTTGGAACCCATAACTGGCCATGAAGGGAGACGTCCCAGAGGAAGAGTTCACCGCCGTGTTCCTGGCAAACTCAGCCCAAGGCAGGAGGTCAACCCAATTGTCTTGGTGATCGGAGACATAGCAACGAAGGAATTGCTCCAAGGCCTGATTGGATCGTTCTGCGGCCCCATTGGACTGAGGGTGGTAGGCCGAGGAGAAAGAGAGATGAATCCCCAACTGGGAGCAAAAGGCGCGCCAGAACCTGGACACAAACTGACTCCCCCGATCCGACACAATCTCCCTGGGCAAACCGTGCAACCGGAAGACCTCCCTGGCGAAAATCGTGGCCAACTCTTGTGCAGAGGGTAACTTCTTGAGAGGAACACAGTGGCACATTTTGGAAAACCGATCCACAATCATGAGAATGACCGTATGGCCTCGGGATGCAGGGAGGTCCACAATGAAATCCATCCCCAGGTGTGACCATGGGCGCTCCCCGGTGGCTATGGGTTGCAAAAGGCCCAACGGAAGGTGCCGAGGGGACTTACTCTGGGCACAAACGGAGCATGCCGCTACATATGCGGCGATGTCGGAACGTAGAGAAGGCCACCAGAACAGACGTGAAACAGCCCAGGACAGCTGATTCTTTCCAGGATGCCCCGCGGCCTTGGAGTTATGGTAGGTTCGCAACAACCGAGTGCGCAACTCCTCAGGCACAAAACATCTGCCGTTGGGTCTCCCAGAGGGAGCACCAGATTGAGCCGCCAAAATCTGCTCACCCAGGGGAGAGGTCAGGCTGGTGCGAATGGCGGCCAGGATTTGATTCGGAGGTATGACTGAAGTCGGAATCGACTCCTCCCCGGACAGCTCGGAGTACTGCCGTGATAAGGCATCCGCTCTGATGTTCTTGGAACCGGGTAGGTAGGAGACCACGTAATTAAAACGTGACAAGAACAGAGCCCATCTGGCCTGACGTGGTGTCAATCTCTTGGCCTCAGAAAGGTAGGTCAGATTCTTGTGGTCCGTCAGGATGAGAACCGGAACCACCGAACCCTCGAGCAAGTGCCTCCATTCTTTAAGGGCCTGCACGATGGCCAATAACTCCCTGTCACCAATCTGATAGTTGCACTCCGCGGAAGACAGTTTCCGGGAGTAAAACCCACAAGGAAGCAGAGGACCCTCTGGTGTTCTACGCTGAGACAGAAAGGCGCCTACTCTCGTCTCAGACGCGTCCACCTCG
This sequence comes from Bufo gargarizans, assembly GCF_014858855.1. NCBI lineage: Eukaryota > Metazoa > Chordata > Amphibia > Anura > Bufonidae > Bufo > Bufo gargarizans. The sequence continues at coordinate 638,089,777 of NC_058080.1, read as the reverse complement.
AGGACAAAGGGCAACCCAGGGTTGGGATGCGACAGAATCGGAGCCGACACAAAGGCGGACTTTAGAGCCTCAAAAGCTCGGATGGCCTCGAGCGGCCAGACCTGGAAGTTACTGCCCTTCCTGGTCAGATCCGTGAGAGGCTTGGCTAGCATAGAAAAGTCCCTGATGAACTTCCGATAATAATTGGCGAAGCCCAAAAAGCGCTGCAGGGCACGAAGACCACTGGGCTGGGGCCACTGTAAGACAGCCGAAACCTTCTCAGGATCCATGGAGAACCCCTCAGCGGAAATGATGTAACCTAAGAAGGTTACCTGGGATCGGTGAAATTCGCATTTCTCAAGCTTACCGAACAGCCTGTTCTCTCGTAACCGTTGCAACACTCGTCTGACATCCATAATGTGGGCCTCCATGGATTCAGAATATACCAAGATGTCATCCAAATAGACCACCACACACTGCTGCAACAGGTCACGGAAAACATCGTTGAATTCCTGGAAGACTGCGGGCGCATTGCACAACCCAAAGGGCATAACCAAGGATTCATAATGACCGGTCCTGGTGTTAAACGCGGTCTTCCACTCATCGCCCGCCTTGATCCTTACCAGGTTATATGCCGCCCTCAGGTCGAGTTTGGTAAAGACCGTGGCCCCTTTGAGGCGATCGAACAGCTCGGAAATCAAGGGTATCGGGTAAGCGTTCTTGATCGTGATGCGATTGAGACCCCTGTAATCGATGCAAGGCCTCAACTCACCGCCCTTCTTTTTCACAAAGAAAAATCCAGCCCCTGCCGGGGACGAGGATTTGCGGATGTGTCCGCGTGAAAGCGCCTCCCTCACGTACTCCTCCATGGCCTCATTCTCCGCTACCGACAGTGGATAGACCTTGCCACGAGGAGGAACGGCACCAGATTGTAACTCTATGGCACAATCGTATGGGCGGTGCGGAGGTAGGGCAACCGCGCGCACCTTATCGAATACATCCCGGTACTCTTCGTATTCAGGAGGCAACAGAGAGTCCGAGGAAGTACACAGCAACTTGACAGGCCCATGGATGCAACTAGCCCCACACTGCGGTGACCACGAGAGGATCTCGGCCGATCTCCAATCGAAAGTCGGATTATGCTTCTGGAGCCAGGGGTACCCCAAGACCACCGAGTAGTGTGGAGACGAAATAACCTGGAGACAGACCGACTCTCTGTGAACGGCACCAATGGCTATCCCCACTGGAAGGGTCTCATGAGTCACGTGTGGCGGCAGAAGGGGTCTGCCGTCTATCGCCTCAAGAGCCAGTGGGGAACCTCGAGGCTGCAGAATTGGCGGCAGCGAACACACTATCAATGAACAAACCACCAGCACCAGAGTCCACCAACGCCTGGGTCGTCACCGAGTCCCCGACCCAGGAGAGGACAACAGTAATCAGTGGTTTGTCAACACGGGAAACCGGGGACGAGGAGACTCCACCCAAGATCTGCCCCCGACAGGATCTCAGGTGCGAGCGTTTCCCGGACGGTTCGGACATGCCAACCGAAAATGCCCACCGAGACCACAGTACATGCATCGGCCCTCGCGTCTCTGGAGTACCCTCTCCCCCTCGGACAGGCGAGCAAACCCCAGCTGCATGGGTTCACCCCCAGACAAGTCATCCCCAGGAAGCGTGGGAGGAGAGGGAGGCACGGGTGGGACAGCAAACGTAGGCGCCAATCTGTTAGAAGACCTCCGCAGGCTCTCCTTAAAGGAAGGTCTCTCCCTGAGTCTGGTGTCAATCAAAATCAGGAAAGAAATAATAGACTCGAGCTCCACTGGTAGGTCCTTAGCTGCAACCTCATCCTTCAAGGCATCCGAGAGACCATGAGAGAAAGCAGCGACCAGAGCCTCATTATTCCAGCCCACCTCTGCTGCCAGGGTACGAAACTCAATGGCGTATTCAGCTACGGATCGTGAACCCTGTCTGATGGACATAAGGAGCTTCGCAGCAGAGGCAGCACGAGCCGGCACATCGAATACCTTCCGAAGAGAAGCAACAAAACCGGAAAACTCGGCAACCACCGGATTGTTGTTCTCCCATAAAGGGCTGGCCCAGGCCAAGGCCTTGTCCGAGAGCAGCGAGATCAAGAAGCCCACCTTTGATCTCTCAGTAGGAAAGGCATGTGGCAGCAACTCGAAATAAATGCCCACCTGGTTAAGGAAACCTCGGCACTGAGTTGGCTCACCCCCAAAGCGCTGTGGAAGGGGGGCAGAACCGGTCATACCCCGAGACACCGCAGGCGCAGCAACAGGTGTCGGGGTAGACTCTGGCGCAACAACCGGAGCGGCAGTAGGAGCGGGCCCAGGAGCGACAACCGACCCATCGGCAACGGAAGCGAAATGAGCCGTGCGTTCAAGCAGGGTTTGCAACGCCACAGCGAACCGACCCAACAGGTGATCCTGCTGATCAAGTCTGGCAACCAGCGTAGGTAGCGAGGATGGCCCTGTACCGTCAGAATTCATGGCTTGGTCCTAATGTCAAGGAACCATGAACCAGACGTACAACAAGAGATACGTGGAAATAAGAAGGCTTTATTGCAAATCAAGCTGTAAGCAAAAGTCCAAACGGATGGCTAAACCGGAGCAGGGTCTTGCAAAGCCAGAGGTCAGGAACCAGAAGGGTAGTCAGACGAAGCCAGGATCAGGAACCAGAAGGGTAGTCAGACGAAGCCAGGATCAGGAACCAGCGGGGTAGTCAGACGAGGCCAGGATCAGGAACCAGAAGCAGCAGCAGTCTTAGAAGCATGTGCACACAGGAGGACCAAGCAAGGAACTGAAGCCACAGACCTCCTATATATATGAGCTAGGCATCCAGCTCCTCCCAGTGGGAAGGAGAAGCCGCAGGGTGGGAGGCTACAAGAAACCCAGAAACCAAGATGGCCGCCAGCACATGTCAAACGAAGGAGAACAGCAAGAAGGTAAGACCATGACACATTTTGAACAATGATATACACCCTCGAACGGCTGTTCTAAGACTGCATACATCAGACAAGATGTGCACTGGATTGCGCTGTCAGAAATGGAACACATATTAGATGGGGATTACACAAGGAAAGCGAAAAATACAATATAATGCAGTAATAAGAAACAGATTTACTGCAGTCCCCCACTGAAGTCTCTGAATGAAGTCCCTAAGTCGCACACTTATACAAACACACACTTAAATCAAACAAGTGATGCTTATATAAACGGAGCTCTCAAAACCAGCCTGTTTTGTTTCCTCTGGATTCATTCATTTAGATATCCAGTCAACTTAATTGCCTTTCAGTTATTTGCGTGATTTTGCTTTCTCTATGTTCTGTATTTGGGGACGATGGTTTATCATCGTCCCCATTGTTTTCATTAGGGTTTAAATGGGGTGTGTTTCTATATATATCTAGATTTGCATTGTATGTTCTTTTACCCCTAGCATCACTGAGATATCCCTATATGATGGATACCTGAATCGTTATGTATAGCCGCCTTGTAAGTTCTCCATGTTTACTTAGTTACCTTTGGTACTGCCCCCCTTATGTGACGACACTCATAGGGCGGTTTTGCAGGCATATCAGTAAGGAGTTTTCCCCATAAGACTGGCAGGCTCCTTTGTCACGCCCAGGGAGGCAGGGTGTAGCCCCTTTAAATCTCGGCGCTCACGTGGCCGCAAAGCGGCCATCATAGAACCGATACTCCAACCCGAGTATCAACAACTAGGCAGAATATTATATCAATAGGCTCTTGAGGAAGTGCCGAGTTTATGCAGGCACGGAAACGCGTCGAGCCAATTATAGAAAGCTGGACACATTACTGAGCTATGTGTAATAACTGCCTCATACAATGCGAGGCACGCTGTTAGACGATAACAGTCGCTTGTGAGGGCAGCATTGAGTGACCGGCTGGTCACTTAAAGTCATAGGCAGCGTGTGGGATAACTGTGTCCTATGATAGCTGTCTGGGGGCACACTATTTATCCTAATAAGTCAGCCCTCAGTGACCTCTTATATTAGTGGAGGTGTATGTAATGGATTAGTGAGCGCAAGTAGAATACAGTACTTCATATATCTGCACATCACTCCATCCATTGACATGTCTGTATGGTAGTCTATATGTATTCAGCTATATGTATTCAGCCATACTGTATGTACTCAGCCATACAACGGATACGCCTCTTTAAGCCTGTTTATTTATTAGTGGGGTTATTCCCTATATTACTTAACATTTTTACCAATAAAGATTTATTATTTTGATTTTTATCAGGCTAGTTAATCTATTGTGAGTAAGGGACGTATACCTACAAACTGATTTAGGGTTAGTCTTTTGGGGTTTTAGCCACAAGTTGGCAGCCTACACTTATAATTAAGATCTGATAACCCCAGAAACACAAAAATCTTATCTAAATAATCTTCTATGAAATGTTTGTATTTGAGTGAAAAGAAAGTCATCACACAAAATATATCAGACAAACATATCAGCAAAAGCATTAAACTAAATACTCATCAACTACAAAAATATAAGCAGAAAAAAAGCCACAAAAACAATCTAGAGAGAATATCCTGCTTCAGGCCAAGTGTACATTAAGGAGGGAGGGAGAGGTTGCGATGGGTAAATTAAAAAAAAAGAAGCAAAATTGGGATTTGGCTGCATAAAAATATCACTGACATAAGTTTATAATATATAACTCAAAACTGGTACCATGTAACATAATTAACATATAACAAGTGTGATAGCCAAAACACAAATACCTCAAGTATGTACCATCAACTAGTCATCAGTGATATAGCAAGGGTGCAGCCAACACTGCAAAATAGCAGGGCGAGAGGGAATCCTAGCACTCTCCCTAGTCTCTTCCCCGATTGCCCTAATTAGGCAGAGCACCCGTCCTGGAATGGGAGCCCCTGTTTTGGAACCTATCATTAACTCCGTTTTTAGCACTTTCCTGACACAGCCATTTTCTGTTTTATTAAATTTTTCGTTTTTTACTCTCTGCCTTCCAAGAGCCCGCATTTTTTATTTATTTTCAGCTTCATTCGGGTTTTTTGCTGGACAAGCTGTACTTTCTTAAGGTACAGCCACACAGTGGTTTAATGAGGTCAAGCTGTGTTCGAGTTACACATATCTATAAGAGCTGCAGTGGGCTCTATTTTAACTTATGAGACCACACTGTTTAGTTGGTCTTTATTGTTAATCGCAACAGCCCTAGATTATTATCTAACACCGTTGCTGGCACCAGGGAACCTAAAGCTCAGGCACCCTCAAGCTGGAGAGGGTGCCTTCAATACCCAGGAACCCTCAGCAACTGTCTAGGGAAGGATTTGGGAGAAGGCAGAGGGAGAATCAGGCAGGAGCAAGAAGGCAGCAGCATGGAGAGGACATCGGAGACCAGGATAACGGATGACAAAGTAAGTGTTGCGGCGTCAACACCCACTGCCAACAGAAATAGGACAGCGGGTACGAGCCACAGATCTAACAAGCACCACCTGCTATTTATTCTTTTTTTTTTATTTCTCTGTCCACTTTAGTAACAATGCTGAGGTGGTTGCACATGCTCAGTTATATCTTTCAACTGCCACTAGCCAGATGTACTGTTAGAAGCTGTGGCAGTTACAGCTGAGGGAGAGATGACACACCCCTTGTGAGGGAGAGATGACACACCCCCTGTGAAAGGACACACCTCCAGAGCTGCCAGACTGAAAATAATCTAGCAGAGTAATTGAATAAATGAATGGTGGGGGTCTCTGGATATGTGTGAGGTACAGGGCTGGTTCAGATATTTTATTTTACATTTATTTTTGGATAACCCCTTTAGTGGGACATTTCTCTCATGCTTATATATTACGCCAATGTGCAGTTCATTTTGCAGGTACTGCATCTTTTAAACTTGTTTTGTTTCACTGTATTGGTTGCATGGCGGGCTGGTAAGGTCTCTAGTCATATGTGTGCATACTTAGTAGTGTGGTGCTACAAGGCCTCCATGCGAAGCTGGAACAGAAATATATATCAAAGTGTTTTGGCGCAAATCAAGGGTAGAGTGTGTATATTTAGACAGTGGAGAGAGTCTTTGCAAGACAAGTAGTGCATAGGACTGTGGAGGGGATCTGGGCACTGTCAGAGTTCATCACTGAAAAGGCAGCAACTCTGAGAACCCTGCTGAGCAGTTGCAGAACCAGCAACTTCATCCTGAACTGGACTGCTGTACTATTTGTGTCTGCCGAGGAGAGTGCTGTGACCAGAATAAATACAGCATATCCTGCAAGTGGGTTTAGAACACTTCCGATGTGTTTCTGCACAGGGTGAATGTATGCAGTGTGACCAGAGACTGAAATAGTGAGCTCAACAAAGTCTAATGATTATGCTGTATGCCCATTAGAAACGTGACCTATCAAGCTGTGTGCCCTTTGGAGACTAACTACCAAGCTGTGTGCCCATTAGATATTGTAACTACCAAGCTGTGTGTCCATTAGAGACTTTAACTACCAAGCTGTGTGTCCATTTGAGATTGTAACTATCAAGCTGTGTGCCCATTAGAGACTGAAACTACCAAGTTGTGTGCCCATTAGAAACTTTAACTACCAAGCTATGTACCCATTAGAGACTGTAACTACCAAGTAGTGTGCCCATTAGAGACTGTGACTATCAAGCTGTGTGCCCATTAGAGACTGTAACTACCAAGCTGTGCATCCAGCTGGGAATATAACTGTGTGCCAATTCTGGTAACTAGGCTTGAGCGAATTGACCTTCGGATCATAGATCCGAAGTCGATTAGTTCAAATACTCAGATTTTAATGCTGTGTCCGTACAGCATTTAAATTTATTAGCTCTGTGGACCAAAGTTTTTATTGACCAAAGTCGCGCGCGACTTCGGTTAATTCCTACTGTATACATATCTGTGTATTAAAATACAATTTAAAATAGCATTCAAAACTGTGCAACTTTCGGCAAAACAAACTTTGGCTCGATGGAACCAATACATTTTAATGTAGAGATACAACATTAAAATGAATAAGTATATTTAAACTAATAGACTTCGTATCTATGATTCAAAAGACAATTTGCCCAAGCCTGCTTAATTCAGACTGTAACCAACAAGCTCAATCGGACCCATTCCGATATAAGCCCATGCTGATATACTGATGGCCTACCCTGAGGATATGTCATCAACAGCATTGACACTGCACAAACCTCTTAGGCCTTTTTGTACTTTCACTGTTCTGAATGGGAACCTTTATTACAATGTAGAGGCCCAAAGGGGGACATTAGGGTGTGGGGACAAAAAAGGGTTTTGCTATCGTGGGGGCATTATCGTGTGGACACAAAGTTGGATATTCTTTTTATATTGTGGGGGTGTCACGCTTGTGTGTGGGAGGAAAACACCACACCGAGCATAATAGGAAAAGGCAATACTGGAATAAGGCCTGGAAACTAGGAAAGGAAGATGGATACCTCCTAGAGAAAACCTTAACTCCAGTTCTGACAGACTACCAGTATGAACAGGCCCCAAAGGTAGGCAAGTTCATACACCGGACACCTAGAATCTAGTGTTGATTGAGCGCTCGGGTGCTCGGACTGAACACATCGGGATGCTCGGGTGCTCTACAGAGTACAATGGAAGTCAATGGGAGAACCCGAGCATTAAACAAAGCACCCCCTGCTCTGAAGAGGAGAGGGTGCCTGGTTCATAGTAAAAGGTCATAAATTGATGGAAACACCACCGAAATGGTTCTGGAACAGCATGGGGAGGATGTGTGGATGCATATTTGACTCCCAGGTCGCTGCTGGGAACGATTTTGTCCGAATAGTACGCCACTTTTCCCTAGCGTCTGTTAGCCGATGCTACTTGTAGAAGTGGGCAAGATCTTGTCATGGACAAAAACCAGGAAAACCAGGTTATCAGCAGGTCACATCAGAGGAACCCTGAATGTGTTGGCAGATCGCCTAAGTCATCAGATGACCAATCCCGGGGAATGGTCCCTCTCTCAGGAGGTATTCCATCAGCTCTCCGATCTGTGGGGGTTACCAGACATAGATCTTATGGCCACCAGGCTGAATGCCAAGCTAAAAAGATTTTGTTCCCTATACGCACAGGATCAACACTTTGCAATAGATGCCATGTCGATTCCTTGGGACTTCACACTGGCATACATATTTCCACAAACAGCGATGATACCGAGAGTATTGACCAAGATCAAGCAGTACCAAGCCTTGGTCATAGTAATAATACCGTTCTGGCCGAAGAGAGCTTGGTTCTCTCTCCTCATGACCATGATCCAGGGAATGTATTGGGAACTTCCCCTACAGTGGGACCTAATTTCTCAGGGGTCTCAATTGTGTCACAATCTAAATTCCTTCCATCTAACAGCCTGGAGGTTAGTAGGCCCATACTAAAAGCTAGAGGTTTTTCAGATAGGGTCCTAAATACCTTAGCACACTCTAGGAGTGTATCTACTAATAGAACTTATGCCAGAATCGGGAAAATGTTTAGTTCCTGGTGTATAGGAAGAGGTATTAATCCTTCTTCCCTATCTAGGCCCGAAATACTAGAGTTCCTTCAGGATGGTTTTGATAGAGGATTATCTACCAATAAAATCCGTGTTCAGTGGCCACTCTTTTAGCTTATCTCCAAGAGAAATTGTGTCAATTTCAGGAGGTCAAAGAATTCCTCAAAGCCTTGAATAGGCTAAGACCTAGAAGAATCCAGCCGGTGGCTTCTTGGGATCTCTCACTAGTACTAAGACAACTAAGTGAGCAACCCTTGGAACCACTTGAGGAAACACCATTAAAATTTCTCTCTCTTAAGACTGCCCTTTTAGTGGCTGTAACTTCAGCAACAAGGGTAGGTGAATTTGGCAGCCGAAGAGCCTTATCTTTTTATTCAGATAGAGTACTGTTAAGATTCCTTCCATCTTTTTTTACCTAAAGTTCCCTCATTTTCAAATATAAATCAAGTGATAACTCTTCCTAGGTATTCTCCTTCAGCTGAGGAAAATGCTCAGGTTGACTACACCAAACTTGATGTGGTCAGATGTCTAAGTGTGTATTGACAAAACCAGAGAGTTTCGGAAAGACAAGAATTTGTTTATTACGTTTCAGGGTAACAGTAGAGGAAAATCAGCCTCCAAAGCAACAATATCCAGATGGATCTCAGAATGTATTAAGGAAGCATACATAAATCTGAATTTACAACCACCCGAGTTCACCAAGGCACGCTCGACGAGAGCAACAGCCACTTCCTGGGCAGAGCAGAGTTTGGATCCTTTGGAGCAAATTTGTAACAGTGCATCTTGGTCTACTCCAGTGACCTTCTTCAAGCATTACAAGTTGGACTCTCTAAGTGCAGAAATATACTCTTTTTGTTAGATCTGTGTTAGATTCGGTTACAACTACTAACCCGCCCAGGGATACTACTAGCTAAATCTCATTATTGTGCTGCTGACAGACGCTAAAGAAGATTAGATTTAAGTAGTTAATCTGTTTTCCCTTAGTCTTGTCAGCAGCACAAACTTCCCATCCTAGGTCAAAAACTAGTTTTTTCTTTCTTACAGGATTACTTTATAAAATACTCAATGAGCTGAAGGGGGAAGGACCATTTATACAGCAGGGTGTTGTAGACTTAATCATTAAAAATTCCACAGGTCCTGCTAGCTCACAGGGGGGATTGCTAACCCATTATTGTGCTGCTGACAAGACTAAGGTAAAACAGATTAACTACTTAAATCTAATCTTACAGACTGACAATAATACGCACAAAACCGAAGGAAAAAAAAAACTATTTTAGAGGAAAAATTGTTAGGAAACATTCTTTCCTGTATATTTACTTGTATATAAAGTGCAACTGCTGCCAAAAATTACAAGAAAGAGGCACTCTGATACAACCTGTATATCATATAAAGGAGGATCTCATTCACATTGTGGTACAATTGTTCATGTAGTGGGACTCCTACTCTCATAAAGCCTATGCACTAAGTGAAAGGGCTGACAAAAATTACAAGGAATCGGCACTTCTATACACCCTTTGTTTCACATAAAGGAGGGCATGATACGCAGCCTTAAAAAATTATGATTGATGGCCTGTTGGTGACCCTCAAAAACATTTGGAGCAAGGGCCTGCTGATCTGACCATCTAAAACATTATGGGTGAGAGCCTGCTGCCGCTTTGGTGACTCAAGATAACCTGGGGCTGAACGCATGTCCCTGTGATGGGGACAATCCATTTGGATGTCTGGCCTATAAACTTTCAATGTTATTGTCAGCGCAAACCATGGTGACTACGTGTAATGGGGAATCAGGGTTTGATTCTGCAGAGGGAGCCTGATAAACGGCTACGGCTACCATATCCAAGCAAGGCATCATGCGCGCAAATTACCTATTAGGTATAATTAGGTGAGGGCCTGCAGGTGAGCTGACTCTGTAAAAGATTTTAGCTGCGGGCCTACAGGTAAGCTCACCCTGTAAAAGATTTTAGGTGTGGGCCTGCAGGTGAGCTGACCCTGTAAAAGATTTTAGGTGCGGGCCTGCTGGTGAGCTGACCCTCTAAAAAATTATATGCGAGGGCCTGCTGGTGAGCTGACCCTGTAAAACATTGTAGGTGAGGGCCTGCTGGTGAGCTGACCCTCTAAAAAATTAAATGCAAGGGCCTGCTGGTGAGCTGACCCTGTAAAACATTGTAGGTGAGGGCCTGCTGGTGAGCTGACCCTCTAAAAAATTATATGCGAGGACCTTCCGGTGAGCTGACCCTGTAAAAGATTGTAGGTGAGGGCCTGCTGGTGAGCTGACCCTGTAAAACATTATATGCGAGGGCCTGCTGGTAAGCTGACCCTCTAAAAAATTATATGCGAGGGCCTGCTGGTGAGCTGACCCTGTAAAACAATGTAGTTAAGGGCCTGCTGATAAGCTGACCCTCTAAAAAATTATATACGAGGGCCTGCAGCTGAGCTGACCCTGTAAAACATTATATGCGAAGGGCATATATGCGAGAGCATGTTGATATGATGGAAGAGGAGGAAGATGAGATAAGGAAGATTCAACCATATACCCTTGTTTGTGGTGGAAGGGGTGCATGGGAATACAGTGTATTCAGTACATTATAAACAACACATTTAAAGTGCCTTTATTTTCAACAGCTTTCCTTTGGTGGAGTCGAGAAGTCATGGTCAATCCAGGCCTTGTTCATTTTTTATAAGAGTCAACCTGTCAGCATTTTCGGGCGGATACGCTTATCTGTTATAATGCCACCAGCAGCACTAAATACCCACTCAGACAAAACGTTGGCGGCAGGGCAGGCCAGCACCTTCAAGGCGTAGAGCAGCAGTTCGTGCCACGTGTCCAGCTTGGACACCCAGTAGCACTAAGGGGATAATTGAGGAAGCTGACACGGTCTGCTATGCACAGTACTCCTTCAACATTTTCCCAAAAATTTCCATCCTTGTGACACTAGGCCGCGCATCAGGGTGAGGGTGCTGGTGGGGTGTCATGAAACTGTCCCAGGCTTTGAAGAGTGTTGCCCTGCCTCTGTTGGAACTGCTGTGTGTTAACCTTGTCTCCCCTCCTCGTTTGACCAAGGAAGTACGGACTCTGCCGCCAGCGTTGTGAGCTGGAAATTTTTGGAGCAATTTTTCAACAAGGATCTTCTGGTATTACACCGTTTTGCTTGTCCTCTCCACCAGAGCAATGAGAGATGAGAAGTTCTCTTAGTTGCGGGGGTCGAGACGGGTGAACAACCAGTAATTTGTGTTGTCTAAAATGCGTATAACGTGTGGGTCGCTGGAAAGGCAGCCTAACATGAAGTCAGCCATGTGTGCCAGAGTCCCGACAGGCAAGACTTCGCTGTCGTCATCAGGAGGATCACTCTCAGTCTCCTCATCATCTAGGAGACTGACTGTTGACTGACTGACTGGTGCTGCACATGGATAATTTGAAGGTGAAAGTAGAGGACGAGGCAGAGGAGGAGAAGTGGGGGTTGGAGGCACTAACATAGGTGCTGGCGGAAACCCTGATCGACATAGGGCCCGCAATCATTGGCGTCGGTAGCACCTGTGTCATCCCAGGGAGGAGACTCGAGCATTGCACTTCAACACATGCGGTACTCGGCCGAGTACCGCCATGTGCCGAGCATCGAGATGCTCGAGTCGAACAGGTGTTTGGCCGAGCATGCTTGATCATCACTACTAGAATCCTATCTCACCTTTTAGGACCCTGGAACTAATGTCAGGACTGAGTCTACCTGTTCCTCCAAAGCGAAGGACAAACAGGAGTCTCCCTCAGGCCTAATGACAAACAACAGGGAAAGGCAACACACATACTGTATATATTAAATAAAATACAAAAGGGAAAGGGAACACTTATCTTCAATGAAGCTTTGATAGCACCAGGAACTCAGCTGAGAACCAAACACAAGCTAACCACAAGGCCAAAAGAAGCTATAAACCGCAAAGCATAGTGGAGAAACATCAATAGAGAAGGTAAAATGACCACAATAGCCACACCTGGGGAAAGAAGGTGTGGCAAGCACCATAAACAACACCGATGTCATTTGATCCAAACGGAAAACATGTCAGATCTGTGACAGTACCCCCTCTTTTACGGGTGACCTCCGGGCACCCAGGACCAACCTTATCCGGAGTCGTTTGATGAACGACTTTGGCGAAGACATGATTGATCACAGTTTGATCACTATTACTGTTTAGGGAGCACTGTGGCTTTGTTGGGCACAAGCAGGGTCATTTATTCTTTGGGGCATTTATTACCACCTGGGAGGCAGGTAGAGAGGGGGTCCAAAATTTGTAAGACTAGTGTCCAAAATGAGGACTAGTATGGCTAAGGGTTGCAAACCTGTTTTTTTTTTATTATTATTTTATGGACAACGTGACACAGGCAAGTAATTTTTTCATGGATGCACTAGGAAACTATAATAACACTTAAAGATTATACGTGATAATATACATGTGTATAGCCCAGAATACTGATACGAGCACATTACCAGCAAGTACTGTGAATTGTATAATGCTGATAATTACAATCACAATATATGCACAATCTTCTCCAGCTTCAAAAAAATTGCTGACAACATATATCTGCAGAAAATGAAAGACTGCAAGCTATGTTTACAAGCTGTCCAGGAATTTACGATCATGGTATGCCTGTCTGAAGAAGAAGCCTTGACTGGTTGTGAATCACTAAAGTATGATTCCAATATATAGCACAGAGCCTCTGAGTAGATACCAGTCATTACCCACTAGGTGGCGGTAAAGTACTATTCCTAAAATACTCCAAAGTTAAATATGCTCATACATCCTCTTGTTCATTTCTGCCTGGAGAAAATAGAACACAACCACTATATAGATGATCAATAAACTGGTTTATAGAGATATCACTGATAGAAGATGAAGGACATGAAAACACTACATATTGCAGAATCATAGACTGTATTTGCCGCTGGCTGATTGCATATTAAAATGCCATTCTGAGATTGAAGACTTCTTTTTTGATACTGACACAGGCTTGACTAGACTGGCAAATGATTGTTTGACAAGTATTTCTTAAAGGAGCGTTGATGCCTCTTTAAACAGCTGATCAGTGCGTGTGCTGGGAGTCTGACCCCCACCGATCATATACTGATGACCTATCCTGAGGATAGACCATCAGTATCAAACTCCGGGAACACCCCTTTAAATTCCTCCTCAATGCAAATGTCAAGCTGTGGGGCACCGGCTCCCTGTTCTAATGATTGATGGGGGTTTCACCAATCAGACCCCACTGGTCTAACATTTATCACATATTCACTGAATTGGTGATACATGTTTGTGCCCATAATAATTTTACACAATATTTACAAACTATAGGTATTTTATAAAAGTGGAGGTTTACTATGGGGCACATTTATTAAGACCTGCATTTTAGTTTCAAAGTAGACCTGCATTTTAGAAGCTGGTCTTAATAAACCCCTAAGCTGGCTGTTATGAAGAGGCTCTGACCTCTCTCTAACTTCGAAGCATCCAGCACCAGTTCTCAATCTAAGACAGCTTCCTAGGTGTCTTACATTTAGACCATTTTCTACGCCTAAAACAGGTGTAGAAAATGGTGAATGAGATGGCCTGCCGGCCTGTCCCCTTCCCTGCCCGTGCAACACCCACAATTTTAGACCTTGCATGAGCGCCGCCATCTGTGCCTTAAATACACCTAATTTTGCCGTATTTCGGAATAGCAATTGACCCCACTTTATTTACTGCCATTCGTTACTTACTGTTCTATGATTATGACCTACAGTATATGTATATACAATATCTTAGTAATGAACATCTTGCTAGAATATGTAGCAGCCTTATATCCAGTACAGAAAACCATTACACTAGCATTTTCCTCAGACTGTGAAGTTTTAATTAACCAGTTTTCAAATTCACACCTATTAATTAGTTTGGTCTAAGGCCAAGCTTTGCTGCCAACGGTTGTGTATTTCTTACTTTTCTTTAACTTTTTATTTTGGATCCTATAGGTGAAAAATATAAAGTACATCTTTTATTCCTGTTGGATTCAATCCGGATTCTTGCAAAAAAAAATAAAAAATAATAATCTGATGTGGAGATAGAAATAATGTAAATTATATAAGGACATTGGACAGCATTACTACAACTGAAGAGTATTACAGAGGGTTTGCTTGGATTCTTTGATCAGGGCATAACTAGAATTCAAGAAGCCCCTGGAAAATCAGTAAACTGCAAATAATTGAGCTGCAGTAGTACAATAAGCAGAGTAACTCTTGGACAGCAGTAAAGGTATAGATACTAGTGTTAGATACCACATTCGAAAACACGGGTGAACAGCACTCCTAAGTACTAACGCTGCGGATGCTCGTCTCCAGGGAAGGTGGTAAAAAGCCCCCCCAAAAAATAACTTATGTCCAAAAAATAAAAAAAATGAAGACAGCACGTCCACATTCAAACAGTCAAAGCTGTTTTATGTATTAAAAATTGATTGGCGAAGCGATTATCCACAGAACCGCATGTCCATTAAGAAAGCAACAGACAATTGATGATAAATGAATGATAAAAAAACTGCTTTGACTTGCAAGAAGGCCCAGTTTTCGGCTGTATTGTGGCTACTTCTTAACTGCCTACCACATCTGTTTTCAACCCTTAACCATCTGCTAGCCACCATGTCTGGTCCTACCATTAAAGGGGTTCTCCAGGAATCAATAAAAGAATATTACTAAAAATACTTAAATATTACTTTATTGTAACTATTTTCTCAAATACCTTTCATTAGTTATAATGTTTTGTTTTGTCTAGGAAGCAATCATCAGGGAAAATAAAATGGCTGCTGTTCTATTAGTATACATGAGACCTGTTCTAATCATACAACAGAACAAGTTACTTCACAACACTGAGCTAAAGAGCTGCCTTATCCACCTCTCTGCTCTGCTGGTCAGGGATTATGGTCCTGAATACAGCTAATAAAATCTTCAGCTGAATCTCTGTGGGAATGGAGTTTATGAGGAGACATGAAGTACAGAGAGGACGGACAGGACACACTGTGGTAATGTGGGGTTGTGGTAATGGAGACTGTATACAAGTGCTGCTGCTCATTAGCCACATCTCACCCTCCTCTCATGTCTCCTCGTCATCTCCATTCCTACAGAGATTCAGATGAAGATCTTATCAGCTGAATTCAGAGATCATAATCTGACAAGCAGGGCAGAGAGGAGGAGGAGGAAGCTCTTTACCTCAGTGTTGTGAAGTAACTTCTACTAATGTGTGATTTAGGACAGGTTCTGTGTGTACTAATAGGATGGCAGCCATTTTATTTCCCCTGATTGCTCCCTAGACATAAAGATCCATTATAACTAATAAAAGGTATTTGGAAATATATTTATAATAAATAAATATTTAAGTATTTTCAGTAATTTTATTCTAGCAATTCCTAATAGCAGATTGTAGAAAGAAACCGCCTATAGTATTGTAATATTGTATTACAGAGCTGGCAGCATAAAGCTGCTGACGTTAAGTGGTCACCCAACAACCCTTAAAGTGGTTATACAATCCTAAAAAAAAGCCCCACATATGTCAGGCCCCCACGCTCAATATACTTACTCGGGTCCCCGCTCCCTGCACCGCTCCAGGTCCTCGCACCAGCAATGCAGTTTCTCCCCAGTGCACAGATGAAAACATCCGGTGTCGAGGAGTAGTAGCCAATGGCAAGTGGGGATGGGGACCAGCAGCGGTGCAGGGAGCAGGGACCCGGGTAAGTATATTCAGCGTGGGGGGCCTGGCATATGGGGGGGGGGGGGCTGGGAATCCCAATCAAGTCAATGGCTGTCATGAGGGTCCTAGGTTTGAATCCAACCAAGGACAACATCTGCATGGAGTTTGTATGTTCTCTACATATTTGCGTGGGTTTCCTCCCACACCCCAAAGACATACAGATAGGGACCTTAGATTGTGAGCCCCATTGGGGACAGTTGGTTGCTAATGTCTGTAAAGCCATATCAGACCCCTTTATATATTATATGCTCAACCATTAGATTGACCAGCATGTAATACTGCATTTGCCCAGTATGGCCAGTAACAGCTTCTCCTGGCAATAACAACTTATCAACAGAAGTGTATGAAGGCTACAAATTCAATTGAAAAATAAGTTATCATGACAAGACATATTTTAATGTTGGTTGCAATGGAAGATTGATTGGGAAGTTCAAGAACAGCATGCACACATCAAGCAACTGTACTAAGCCAAAGATTAATGCTATATCTGTGGTGCTCCAGCAAAGCGCAGATCGGAGAACTACACTATGACACAGCAAGTAATAGGGGGTAAACGGAGGACAGAAATGAAAAAAACAAAGACATAGTCTTTAGTTTATTGCAGTTCAACAGGGATAGCAAAATATAAAGATAATAATAGCATCTCAGAATAAAAGCTATTTTCAGACTAGGAAGATGCCTATAACTCTTCCTTCTAAGAGCCATAAAACCGCTGATTGGAAATATACCACAATGGAAGTAAAGATATGAAGCAAGCCGCAACCACCAAAGCCAGTGAAGGTGAAAATCAATCCTAATGTTGTACTAAAGGGGAAATGTGAATATTCAGGAAGGATCCTTTCACTTCATGTGAATTAATACTGAATTATTCTAAGGCCATGTTCACACTGTATAGTATTGGTGCCGTTTTTCCATGTTTTGCAAATGTGTAACTTGAAGAGAGCAGAAGTATAACTGAAACAATAGTTTTTAATCCAACACCGATTTTGACTTATTTTTTAGTTATAACAACTTTCAAGCACTGCTCACACAGTACAGTTTTAATTAAAGGGGTTGTCTATGATAACTAAAAATTTCGGACAGGACTCCAATTGCCTAAAATAAAAAAAATAAAAAATCATGTTTGTGCTCAAAGTAAATATGAGCATTTGTTTTGCCAAAAACGGAGTGAAGACTTTATAATGGCATGCACACCTACATCTCAACACCTGCACACTTAGGGGGTCTTTTTTTTTTGCGACTTTTTGAACACCCATGTGTCTACATTTAGGAGCCTTTGGCCTTTCTACATAGCCCTCACCACTTGGAATGGTGTGGTTGGGTCCTGACAATGGCGTGGTCATCTGCCCTGGCAAATTGAATTTTAAACAGGTTTATGCCAACTTCCTGGCACAAATGACAGTTGACAGCTACTCCAGATAGAGGCTGAAGTAGATTTCAATTTAAGCACATGGGCTGCTGGAGAATGACGAGACCTGTAGGGATATCAAAGACTGGCATAAAATACTGGTCTTTGATATTTTAAGACTAGTTTTTGCTTTGCTCTGGTTGATGATGATGTATAGTCTTGTGTACATGCAGTCTTACTGTTCCGCCTATTTTGCATTATAATGTGCTGTAAAGATTGTACTGAAATATTATGTTTGACGTTGCTGCCATCTAGTGGTCAAAGTTAGTTTCTACTTCGCCAGAACTTTACAGGAAGTGTATTGTTCTCTGAGTCAGAGGAAGTAACCTTTAACCTGGAACTGTATTTCCTCCATTTCATCACTGCTCCTGGATCTTGCAGGCTGCATGCAGAGGAGCTCTTGATTTATTCCTGGACTAATGGTGGAATTGTCTGTGAGTACTCTCACTGATGAAGTGAGCCTACTGTATTATGTGTAATGTACTGATACATATGTTTTGTTTATGTTTATATTGTAGTTTTACAAAGTTATTCAGAAAAGAGAATACAAACAGATCTGATGTCTCACGTTTCTTGACTTCTGAATTATTGTTAAGCTGTCTGACTAGTGTTATACAACAGTCAATAACGCAAACCAGAACAGTAAAAAGACAACCCACGTGGCGGTCTGGAATAAACTGAGACGCCATTACTGCAGCATGAGTCTAAGATCAGGAACAAAGTACCAGGCTGATGCCACGTTACCGCCGACACAGCAAGGCAGGGAGAACATTCCCAGTGCCCAGCAAGACGATGCAAAGTCTCATGTGTCCAGAACTTCACAGGCTAGCAAGATGTCCTCAGCAAGTTCCTCAGCAGTTAGAGCTCGTGCCAAGGCAGAAGCTGCCCGCGTCCAGCTACAGTATGCAGAAAAAGAAGCCATGATGATGCAGGAGTTAGCAGCAAAGAAAGCTGCCATAGCACAAGAGAGAGCTAAAGAGGCAGCTATGGAAGCGGCCATAGCACAAGAAGAAGCGGTTTTAGAATCAAAATTGCTCATCCTGCAGCGACAGACTGCAGCTGCTGCTGCTGAAGCAGAGGCCGCTGCCTACATGGGAACAAGTCGGTTAGGAAGTGAAAGATCATATAAAGACTCAGAGGTTCCAGAAAAACCTCTATTCTCTGCAGATCGTACAAATGAGTACCTCCAGAACCTTACTGATGCGCATACAAAGGAACAGTCTCTTAAACCTGAAGCAAAGGAATTCAGGCCGAGATCAACATACCCCCTGAGCAGGCCCAATCAACCTCATGAGGTCAGCGACTGCCAGCAAACCAAGAAGGAAGCACCAGAAACCCCTAAGAACAAAAAACAAGTGTTCCCATCACCTCAACCTACAGATTACATGCGCGAACAACAATGTGCAGCGGATGTCACCAAATATCTCATCCGCAAAGAAATGGTTAGCTCAGGCTTTCTCCAATTTGATGACTGTCCTGAAAACTATTGGGCATGGAAATCTTCCTTTCTGAATGCCACTGAAGGTCTGAACTTATCACCAGCAGAAATGATTAATTTAATGATAAAATGGCTTGGCACCGAGTCAGCAGAGCACGCTAAGAGGATGAGAAGAGCAAACCTGTTTAACCCTGCAGCAGGACTCAACATGACCTGGAGAAGACTAGAAGAAACGTATGGATCCCCAGAGGTAATAGAAGGAGCACTGTTGAATAAACTTGAAGTCTTTCCCAAGGTGGGCTACAGAGACAACGTGCGGCTACAAGAACTAAGTGATCTTCTACTAGAGATAGAATATGCCAAAGAGGATGGCTACTTGCAAGGACTTTCGTATCTAGATACAGCTAGAGGCACTAATCCCATAGTAGAGAAGCTACCTTCAAATCTGCAAGACAAGTGGATGTCTGTGGGAGGTAAATTCAAAGAAGATTATGGAGTCTCTTTTCCCCCTTTCTCTGTGTTTTCTAGGTTTGTCCGACAGCAAGCGAAAATCCGAAGTGATCCCAGTTTCGCCTTCACCACCAGCGGCAATCAATCACACAGACCAGAGAAACCTCACAGACCTCACGGTAGGACCTATGTATCCACACACAAAACAGCTGTACCTTCAGAAGTCACAGACTACCAAAGCACCCACAAGGTACACACCATAGAAAACCCTGATAGACATTGTCCAATACACAAAAAAACACATCCACTAAAGAAATGCAAAGGCTTTAGAAGCAAACCCATCGCAGAGCGGATGTCCTTCCTTAAACAAAACGGCATCTGTTTCAAGTGCTGCGGATCTACTTATCACATTGCCAAAGACTGCAAAATACCAGTAGAATGTACAGAATGTGGCAGTGAGAGACATATTGCAGCTTTGCACCCCGGCCCTGCTCCTGCCCCACTAGAGACTGTAGAACCCAGGAAAGATCAGGGCAGGGAGCAACAAGAGACCTCACTCTCCTCTGTAATGTCCAATTGCACCGAAGTATGTGGACAAGGCAAGAGTGCACGATCATGCTCTAAAATCTGTCTAGTGACTGTGTATCCCACTGGCAAGAGAGAAAGGGCGGTGAAAATGTATGCAGTGCTAGATGAACAGAGTAACAGATCCCTTGCAAAGTCAGATTTCTTTGATATCTTTAACCTTAAGGCAAGTGCAGTTCCATACACTCTAAGGACATGTGCAGGGACAATTGAAACCACAGGGAGAAGAGCTACTGACTTTACCATTGAATCCTTCAATAAGAAAGTGCAGTTCCCACTTCCTACCCTAATAGAGTGTGGCATGATACCTGACGACAAAACTGAGATTCCATCTCCAGAAGTAGCTCATCACCACCCCCACCTCCGCTCAATTGCTCACCTAATCCCAGCTGTTGAGCCAGATGTTTCTATCCTTCTACTTCTTGGAAGAGATATCCTTCAGGTACACAAGGTACGCCAGCAAATCAATGGACCTTATAATGCCCCTTATGCACAGAGACTGGACCTGGGGTGGGTCATTGTAGGAGAAGTTTGCGTGGGGACAGTGCACCAGCCTGACAACGTTAGCACTTTGAAGACGTCTGTGTTAACAAATGGACGCACATCCCTTCTCAGTCCCTGTCACAACAACTTCATTGTCAAGGAAAGCTTTGGCAGGTCAACACAACACTGTGACTTTTCTACACTATATAGTAAAGAAGAAGTCAACTCCAACATTGAGACAGACAATCTAGGGATAACAGTATTTCAGAGAACTAAAGATGATGATAAACAGGCCCTCTCTATAGAAGATCAAAACCCTGCAGATTATGCCACTAGGCCTACTCAAGCAGCATGCCTTCAGAACTCTATTTGGTTCTCAGGCCCATCCTTTCTGTACCAACCACACTGTGAGGATATAGACACTGCTAATGTTTTTCCACTCATAGAGCCTGAAGCTGACCCTGAAATTAGATTTGAAATTACGAGCTTCAGCACCAGAGCTTCTGAAGCCACACTTCACTCACATTGCTTTGATAGATTTTCTTGCTGGAAGATATTAGTTAAGACCCTAGCCAGACTCATCCATGTCGCTAAAACCTTCCAGAGGGAAACCAGCAGCAATCAGGTCAGAAGGTGGGAAAGTTTCCATGAACAAGTCAATCTAGAAGAACTTGCTCAGGCAAAGTCTGTTATAATCTCTTCTGTTCAAAGCAAACATTTCCAGAAGGAAATTGACTGCATCAAAAAACAAAAGACATTCCCAAAACAAAGCCGTCTTAGGAAGCTTAGCCCCTTTTTAGACAAAAATGGGTTGTTGAGAGTAGGTGGACGTTTGTCTCTTGCAGAACTTTCAGAGGAAGAGAAACAGCCTGTCATTATACCTTATAATCACCACATTGCAACACTGTTTGTTAGGTACTATCATGAACAAGTAGTTCACCAAGGGCGACACATCACAGAGGGTGCAATTAGATCCGCAGGTTTCTGGATTCTTGGTGGCAAACGCTTGGTATCAGCTGTTATACACAAATGTGTCATCTGCCGCAAGCTGCGAGGAAGATTACAAAGTCAAAAGATGGCAGAGCTACCAGAGGACAGAGTAATTGCTAAACCACCTTTCACCAATGTGGGCTTAGATGTATTTGGTCCGTGGTCTGTCTTAACCCGCCGCACTAGAGGAGGCAGCGCAGACAGTAAACGATGGGCAGTCCTTTTCACTTGTTTGTCCACCCGAGCTGTACACATAGAGCTACTTGAAACCATGTCAACATCAAGCTTTATTAATGCTTTGAGGAGATTCTTCTCAATTCGTGGCCCAGCAAAACTGCTCCGTTCTGACAGAGGAACAAACTTTGTAGGAGCCTGCAAGGAACTTAACATTTGTGCCAGCGAATCACAATTGCAAGACTTTCTCCAAGACAGAGGATGTACATGGGTCTTTAATCCTCCACACTCTTCACACATGGGTGGTGTCTGGGAGAGACTTATAGGTATTGCCAGGCGAATCTTGGACGCTATGTTGCTACAAACTAAAACTGCTCACTTGACCCATGAGACTTTAAGCACCTTTATGGCAGAGGTTACAGCTATTATGAATGCCAGGCCTATAGTTCCTGTGTCCTCAGACCCTGATACACCTATGGTCCTTACCCCAGCAATGTTGTTGACTCAAAAGGTGAACTCTTTGTCTGCTCCATCCGGAACCATAAGTACAACACAAGTTCATGCTAAACAATGGAAGCAAGTACAATGCTTGGCAGACACCTTTTGGAAAAGATGGAAGAGGGAGTATCTGTCAAATCTGCAACGCCGTAGGAAATGGACTGAGGATCGCCCAAATGTAAA
Organism: Bufo gargarizans; assembly: GCF_014858855.1. Taxonomy (NCBI): domain Eukaryota; kingdom Metazoa; phylum Chordata; class Amphibia; order Anura; family Bufonidae; genus Bufo; species Bufo gargarizans. Next base: position 638,067,316 of record NC_058080.1, on the reverse strand, counting down.
AGTGGGTGATGTTGTTCTGTTGAAGGACAGCCAAGAGAGCAGGAACGAGTGGCCTGTAGGACTTATTGTCAATGCTCTACCAAGCAGGGATGGCAAAGTTAGGAAGGTGGAGGTCAAGATTGCAAAGAATGGGACTTCCAAAATGTATCTTAGACCTATAACTGACGTCATAGTTTTAGTTTCAGATTAGCTAGGATTCCATTTCCTGTTTATATGTTTTTTCTGCATAGCAGTAGTTATTTAGGTAGTGACATAATTATGCCAGACAGGGAGTGTTCCGCCTATTTTGCATTATAATGTGCTGTAAAGATTGTACTGAAATATTATGTTTGACGTTGCTGCCATCTAGTGGTCAAAGTTAGTTTCTACTTCGCCAGAACTTTACAGGAAGTGTATTGTTCTCTGAGTCAGAGGAAGTAACCTTTAACCTGGAACTGTATTTCCTCCATTTCATCACTGCTCCTGGATCTTGCAGGCTGCATGCAGAGGAGCTCTTGATTTATTCCTGGACTAATGGTGGAATTGTCTGTGAGTACTCTCACTGATGAAGTGAGCCTACTGTATTATGTGTAATGTACTGATACATATGTTTTGTTTATGTTTATATTGTAGTTTTACAAAGTTATTCAGAAAAGAGAATACAAACAGATCTGATGTCTCACGTTTCTTGACTTCTGAATTATTGTTAAGCTGTCTGACTAGTGTTATACAACAGTCAATAACGCAAACCAGAACACTTACCCTTAGGGCCTCAATGCGCTTAGCTGGCTGATTCAACAAGGGAGGAAAAAGAAGAAGGCATGACACTTTACCATGGGCCGCAAAGGCCTAGAGGATAAGGCACCTATTTCAGAGACCAATTTCCTAGCACTTATCAAATGGAGAATCAAGAAAAAGGGAGGGATGGTAGGGGGATCTCAAGGTTAAAAGGGTTTGGACGAGATATAGAGAATGTGAAGAGAACAAAATTAATAAACGTGAGGATAAGGTATCTTTAAAATAGAAGGGACATTACCAACCGTGAATTTATAGACTAAGATTTAGGAAAACCCCCAAAATTATATGAACCAAAAATAAGTGTTACATAGGAAGATCAAACGCCTGTTTGAAAAGTAGGGTTTTCAGTGCACGTCTGAATGAGAGAAGACTGGGAATCATTTTCAGGGCCAGAGGTAGGCGGTTCCAAAATCTGGCCCTTTGAGACGAAAAAAGGATCTACCTCCACGTCTGATCTTATTAACTTGCAGGATGTTAAAATTTGCAGAGTTACTAAACCTCAATGTCCTCAACGGGTCGTACCTGGCAAATTTACTTTGCAGGTACAAGGGCCCCACACCATGGAATACCCTATGCATGAAGCATCCAATCTTGAACATCACCCGTTGTTGGACGGGGAGCCAGTGCAAGGCCTTAAGAGAGGGAGTGATATGCTCTCGGCAGGCAACACCCGTTAGTAGCCTTTCTGCGGCATTCTGCACAAGTTGAAGTCTATGCAAATTCTTCTTAGGGAGTCCCATGTACAAGGCATTACAATAGTCCAACCGAATGCTGATCGCTGCTCCGACCGAGGCTTTCCTGAGAGGGGATTCAATGTATTTTAAGATCCTCCTCAGAAGTTTCAGCTGGTAGTGGCAGGTACTAGCCACCTGATTTAGCTGAGGAGCCAGGGTTAATCTGGAGTCTAAGACCACTTCCAAGTCCCTGACCTGGATGGCAGTATCAGGGACAGGTCCAAAAGACAATGGCCATTGGGGTGCTGAGGGTGTAATTTTCTGGTCACTGAATGTAATATATTCAGTTTTAGTGCCATTAAGCTTTAGATGATTGGCACTCATCCAGTGATTGATCTCCAAGAGACATCTGTCCAGATCGACTTGATCAACTGTACCTTTGGCAAGCCTAAAGTACAGTTGTGTATCATCCGCATAAACATGAAACTGAAGATTGTGGCTCCTGATGATGTCGGCCAATGGTCTCAGATAGATGTTGAACAAGACTGGAGATAGTGCCGAGCCTTGTGGTACTCCACAGGACAGTGGGAGATCGGCTGAGTGAAATACCCCCAGCTTCACTCTTTATACCGTGTCCTGGAGAAATGAGACCATCCATGCCAAGGTCCTTCCATCTAGTCCGGCTACCACTTTCAACCGGTTCAGTAACACTTGATGGTCAATAGTGTCAAAAGCGGATGATAGGTCCAGAAGGACTAGGACCATAGAGTCGCTCTGGTCTAATGCCATCAGTAGATTGTCCTGGACATATAAAAGGTTGAACCTGTTGATTTTACATCTTTTTATTCTAGTCACTACATAACTATGTAGCAAAACTGAACAAATCAGTTTTGTATCTGGACACTAAGAGTAAAAATACTAGATTTCACCTAAACTGAGAACAGTATAATCCCAGCTGCCGTGACCTGGCAGTAATTCAGAAGCAATATTATGTTGATGTTCTCTATTTCAGTCTGTTCCTACATGATCTGGGTTTGACCTTTTGAGCGTCCATCTCCCTGGGAACCCCCTAATAGTCACTGTACATGGGCAAGACCTTTTCTGTTTATCTTCCTAACCTTGGCATACAATGGCTTCCATCTGCTGAACATGATTTGAAACACAGCATGGCATAAACCACTAGAAAGACCTAAACTTCTAATTATGAAGATGCATCTGTTAAAAGGTTTTCTGGAACTTGGGTGATAGACACTTTGTACAATGTTAGGCCATACACACTTCTGTATTATGGATCTATGTTGTATTGATCAGTAACACGGTGACCTTAGCTGCCATGAGCCCATGCTGTGCCTCTGTGTGTCTCCCATTATCTATAAAGGTATTCTGTCCTAGAGTTAATTTGTTTGTCATTTCAAAAACATAAACAATGGTATACTGATACATAGGAGTCTATATTTGTATCTAATAAGAAACCGACCCTGGTGCAGATTTGGAATCTGACTATATAGGGATTTCTTATACTATACCCTAGAGTAGATATAGACTAGGGATGAGCGAATCGACTCGCATAAAACTTAGTTTCTATACTGTACGGAGCGAGCGCTCTGTACAGCATTAAAATGTATTGGCTCCGATGAAATCGTTTTTTACAGTATGAATCAATTTCTGAAGGTATAGGGCCAGCGGCTATTCATAGTATTCAGTATATTGGGCAGACTAGATGGGCCAAATGGTTCTTATCTGCCGACACATTCTATGTTTCTATTATGCAAAGTCTCTGGAGATTTCGCAAAGTAATAACTTCGGCTCATCGGAGCCAATATATTCTAATACTGTATGGAGAGCTTGGTCCGTACAGTATTGAAACCAAGGTTTATGCGAATTGACTTCAGATGTTTTATCCAAAGTCGATTTGCTCATCCCTAATATAGACAATAAATAGGTCATTAGTAGTTGAACTTTGATTTGGTCCATATGAATGACTTTTCACTTTAGGGGACCAGTATATATATATATATATATATATATATATATCTTGTTATTTTTTTCCCTCACCATATACTTTTCCTCCTCTCGTCCCAGAGATCATGTAATCACCAGGTGCCTTGTAACTGCAGCAAGAGCTATTGGGTTTTAGCAGACCCAGATTAGCTCTGCAATGGGTCTCTAGAGGCTGTATTTCCCTTGTAGCTAGGGTTAATATGTCAGCCTCAGTTACAGGAGAAGTCAGCAACTAAAAATATTTTGGGATAGATTTATCAAAACTGGTGCAAAGGAAAACTGACTTAGTTGGCCCTAGTCGTATATTTTACTGTTTAATCCATACCAGAAGTATATAGGGTCCATGCTTTGAGTGATTATTTAATACATTATAGCAAATTGTTATTTTCAATTTTGTGAGGCTCTATAGGGTACATAGACCAATGTCATCACTTGGCACAAAGGACAATTTATTGTATTTCCGATTTTTTGCTTTTTGCATTTTGGAAGGGTTGAGTCGCTGTTCACGTTTACTAGATATAAAAAAAGCCCTTTTATATTCTCAAATCTATCTTCCTTCACGTGTCAGTAGACATTCCTGTGAAAACACAAAAACAAATAAAACAAAAAAAAATGGTGTTAGCTGTTTATTTCACCACAGGATCCTAAAGGACTTTACACCACCAAGGACTTTTCATAAAAACACTTGTATGTTCTATAACACATATACATTATGTACAGCTATCACATTTCTACAACTGGCTAAAACTACTTTCAGATCATCTGAAACCTTATGAGTTCATAATTTTTATATTTTATATGTTTTCTTGAGCTATATATGCAAAATCATTGAAGCAATCTCTCAGAAATGGATTTAGTGAAATCTCCCTGACAAAACTTTATAACATGGTGGTCATCTCCTTTTTACCTTTCTGGGCCCCCTCTATGAGCTACAACAGAGAGCACCCACATGACTGACTCTTGCTCTGGCCAGTGAGTGTTTTACATGGTTACCCATTCATTTGAATGCTCTGCATGTTTTACTATACATTTTTCTTAAATTATTACATGTGAAGAATAACTAACATAATTGTAGACTGAACTGTTTACCATGGTACAATGTAGATGTAGAGGCAGCCTCAGAAGGCTTTCAGGTCAGGCTGACTCTTCCGTTCTCATTGTGAACCATGCTAGGCTGAGTCACTTATTATTTTTCTATTGCAAAGAAAACAGCAGTATTGCACATTAAATTAGCAGCCCCACCAGGTACATCCCAGGCATACAAATCATACGAGAAAACAATAAAATTTTACAAAATTCACTGTAAAATAGTAAAAGTAATATCATAAGCAGCAAAAGAAAATGTAGCTACATTTTAACCCATCAGGATCAGGCCATTTTCTTTTCTTTTTTTTTTCATGTTTGTTTTTTACTCCCAGCCTTTTCAGAGCTATAACTTTTTTATTTTTCCATTCACATAGCGATATGAGGGCTTTTTTTTCTTGTGGGACAAGTTTTACTTTCTAATAGCATCTTTTACAGGCACGGTCTCCATAGGAACATAGCTACGGCAGCCTTGGATCCTTCAGGGGGCCTGAGGATGCCACAGGGAATGAACACTTCCCCCAATTGTCACTAGGGGGAGCCATTTCAGCCATGGAAGCACTGTGCTTCTGGGTTTTCGGCTCTCAGGTGCGGTGGTAACATGTGACCTCGACATCTGAAGGGTTAAACGTCTGCAATTCGTGTTATCGCCAATTACCGTAGAAACATCTTCGATCGCTGAAAGCCCCATTAGTTTAAAACAGCAGGCACCTGGTGGCTACAGTGCCCACTGCGCTTGTGATTGGGTGTCATATTTAAATAACTGACTTCAGTTAATTTACAGCGGTCGTGAAGGGGTTAAAGGGTATGTTCACATTTAGACACCTTCCCACTTAGAACTTGTGATGTCCTATTCATTATTTTTATCAGCTTCAAGTCTTGTTCACATTTTAGTTGGTATTATGTCCGGTACATGAAAAAACGTCCTTATTTAATCCGTCAAGATGAACCATGGATGGTCTGTGTGTCCGTTTTTACCCTCTGTGTGTCATTTGTTCGTAGCTCAGCTGAAAATTAATTTCAAGAGTTTTTCCTTTCTGTCTTCCACGAAAAGCAGACGCACCACGGATGCCATCAGTGTTGTGTACGTGATTTTCACAGATCCACAGGCTTTAATAGGCATGTTTGATCCGCATCACGGACCAAAGTAGTGCATGTCTTTGTAAAAAACACTGATGTGTGAACAGTACACATGTCCTATATAATTTTACATTTTATTTCAGGAGATTTATTAAATTTAAAACTTGCTGCACTTCTAACTCTCCTTAGAATGTTACTAGGCCTTAGGCTTGCAGTATAAATTGGCTTAGAAAGGTGTTTTAGTGTTCATATATTTTCTATTTTTGCCTTGTTCATGTAGCATCCTCACTTGCAGTTCACTGGAGTTCTGAGGAGTCCACAGTCTGCTAGCACTACACATGCTGAGCCCATAGTGTTCAGTGTCTAAGCAGATCCATGCCCTGAGGAGAAGGCCTCCCTTCCTGTCATGCCTGCATCTGCTTTGTTATATTACAGTTTGCCCTGAGAAGAAACCACGGTATAAAAGCCATAGTGGATTTACTTTGCAGAGGCTGTGTGCATTGTCTCTGCTGCCAGAACCGATTTTACACAACAACCAACAGTGGACAGAAGCTTAGAATTAAGGGAAACCCCAATTTAGCCCATTTTAAGAGTCATAAAACAGCATTTTGATTAAGGTGATTTAGATTTTTGCTATTCAGGATACTGGCTATCAGATAAACATGAGTTGTGTGAAAGTACAGTGACCATTTAACTACAGTATCTAGTATCTAGCAAATCAAAGTCTTTGAACCGAATTTAAGGGAAAATTCAATTAGCGGCGAAACCAAATTACCTCGTGCTGCATGGTAGCGAATCAGTTTTCCATGAAATGGAGGTCAAAAATTGTAAAAATCATACTTACCTCATCTGTTTGAGCACTAAGAGCCGACCACCGCCATCTTGATTGAAGATCCCGCACACAATCCTGTGCAAGGTGAAGTATGACGTCACCACGCCGGCCGATGTGGTGACTTCATCACGGGCTGCGCGTGGATCTTCAATCAAGAAGGCTCTTCACGATCAAATGGATGAGGTAAGTATGATTTAAAACATTTTTTTTTACACTTTAATATTAATGTCAGATGCCACAATCAGCAATCAACGTGGCATCTGAGGGGTACAATGATGTGGAGGGGCGCAACCTCCGCTGCCTGCCATTGCACCCACTATTTACAAAGAAATTAGTAATCCGTCACAAAGCGTTTTCTTTTTGTAAAATTAGGTAAAGCAGCCGAAATTAATTTTCCAATACTTCGTTCATCTCTAGCAATATCACTTTGAAGAGGTCATGATCGATTACATACTTTTGAATTAGGTCATTTTTTAGATATTCCAAATGAAACAAAGCGGCTAATTGATCCAGAAGGCTCAACAGAACACACATAGATATATTCCACACAATGGCATATGTCGCCCCATAGAGTCCCATGTGAAAGAAAATCATACCATACAACATCCCTGAGGGTTAAAACTGCTGCTGATCGCAGCTCCTTGTCAGAGGTCAGGTGCCGGCTATGTGATTCTGCCGCTGGCACCCCCGTCCTGTATCTGTATTATAGGTTAATTATCATTGGTGGCGCAGTACACCCTCCACCCTCCCCTCCCCTCCCCCAGTATTAAAGACATTGGTGGCGCAGTGTTCTCCCGCAACCCCCCCAGTATTAAAATCATTGGTGGCAGTGGCCACAGGGTCACCTCACCCTCATTGGTGGAAGTGGAAGCTTCTGATCGGAGCCCTAGCAGTGTAATCCTGGGGCTCTAATCGGTTACTATGGCAGGCAGGACGCTACTGAAGCCCTGACTGCCATGGTAATCTCCCTGCTGCTGTGTGCACTATGCACTGGGCAGCGGGGAGAGTGTGAGGTCCTATTCACCCAAACAGAGCTCTATTAGGGTGAGTAGGACAAGGGATCAAAAGATCCCAGGTTCTAGCCCCTAAGGGGGGGAAATAGTTATTAAATAGAAAGTTAAAAAAAAAACACCTAAATATAGTAGTAAGTATAAATCACCCCATTTCCCAATTTTACATATAAAATATATAAACAATAAATAAATAAACATATTACATATTGCCACATCTGAAAAGTCCAAACTATTAAAATATGAATTTTTTTTCCTATGTGGTGAAAATCTAATAAAAACTATGCGATTCGCCTTTTTTTTTTATCAGTTTCTCCCCCCAAAAAATAGGATAGGACTGTTCGATCATGGGCCGTACATTCCATAAAATGCAGAATGCACGCAGCTTTTGGTGTTTTATTTTTTTTTGCGTGGTATCGAATGGTATCTAGTATCACAATACTTTTTTATGGTATCGAAATCGACAAAAAATGTTGGTATCGTGACAACCCTAGTCTGCTGCAGCCTGCCCTGCTGTGCTCCAAATTAAAATATCATCATATTGATATATATTGGGCATTGGGGGCACAGGGGCAGGCAACAGCATATTGCTATCAGCATTCATATTGAAATTTATTTTCATATTCAATGTCTGTCTCTCTTTAGAGGGTGTACAGTAAAAACGGAATACTGAGTAGACCTGAGGGATTAAAACACTGGACAGATAAAAAAAATGTAGGGTTATAAGGATTGACTCACATCTATCCGCTCTGTAGCGTATTCTGTCTATTGTATTTGGCAACATCTATAACACATGCAGCTTCATTTCTGCTTGTGTTGTGCAAAATGCCACAAGGGGGCCTGCTTAGGCTTTATCACCCAAGGGCCCACATGAACCTGGAGCCGGCCCTGCATAAACCTAATGTAAACTGCAGTGTGAGCATAGCCTTAGGGAATTTTCTGTTGTGACTAAAGACAGATGTTTAAAATGCAGAACAGAAAATCGCAGACAGACAGACCTAGGCGACAGCGTCTACCACAATAAAGACATTTTACCTTTCTGTGACCAATGCATGCACTTGGTAATCTGGAGCTGACATTCATTAATACTTCAGTACTGAGTAAATTCAGACATATAACGTAGGGAAATAGCACAATTACTGCAGCCGGGAGAGCAATTATACAGCTTCATCTAAGCATAGAAGATGTCAAAGAGGAGCAGAAATTATGTCTACACAGAAATAATCAATTTTCATCAAACGCAAAGAAGTGGCTGTGGAAAAAAAACATTAGCGCTGTCCAAGGCCTCATCTAGAAGTTCTAAATCAAACTGATTACTTTCATGTAATACTTCAATTCATTCAGTAACATCCAGTGAGAAGGAATAACATTATATTAAAGCACTTTTAAATGTATCAGTGTTCCAAAATATGCCAGCCAAAGGTCACATTTTAGTCAATTGGTTTATAATGTTTTCCTTCCCAGTGGATAAATTCTTTTTTTTCTTCACATTTTCAAGTCCAGAAGAACGAGACAGAGTACTAATCCTGTCTAATATTTAGGCAGTATAATTTATATATTAGAGGGTAATATAAAAAAAAATGGCTTTTCTCCAGAGACGTAGAGTGATTTTGGCTATTTTTATTGGCTTATGTTTATGATCTAAGGCTGCGTTCACACCAGCGTTGCGGGTGCGTTGCGTGAAAAACGCACAATATAGAGCATGCTGCGATTTTCACGCAACGCACAAGTGATGCGGGAAAATCACCGCTCATGTGCACAGCCCCATTGGGGAGAGAATGGGTCCGGATTCAGTGCGGGTGCAATGCGTTCACCTCACGCATTGCACCAGCACGGAATTCTCGCTCGTGAGAAAGGGGCCTAACACTCTGAAAACAATTTATTTCCATCACCAAATTCGGGCATCCATAATTTTCTATCTACAGATCTGTGTAATGTCTCTTTTGTAGTATTTGGAGTATGTATGAATTTTTGATCACTTTTTAAGGAGGTGATGTGACCAAAAAAACGACTCAGCCTTTTATTATTTATTTATTTTTAGTGTGTAAAATGGGGAAAGGGGAGTGAGTTGAATATTTAATTTGTTTTTGATTTTTACAAACTTAAAAAACATGTTAGATTGATCTGATATGCACCAATCAGACATCATTTCAAGTATTGTGGCCTCTTTACAGAGTAAGGGCTCATGAACACAACTGTATGGATTTTGCTGTCCGCAAAAAAATGGATCTGCAAAAAATATGGATGACGTCTGTGTGCAGACAATAATAGGACATGTTTTATTTTTTTGTGGAACGGAAATATGTATATACGGAAACGGAATGCACATGGAGTAACTTCCGTTTTTTTTTGTGGAGCCATTGAAATGAATGGTTCCACATACGGTCCGCAAAAAGAAACGGAACGGACGCGGAAATAAAATAGTGTGCATGAGCCCTAAATCCGATAGGGTGCAAATTTCAACAAATATATCACCTGGTCTACCACAACCTAGACACCTTCCAGCAAATGCAACTATTTCCAAATTTGCCAAAAGAACTGGCATAGGACATTTGTTAAATTTGGTTAAAAAAATTATTCAAACTACTGCAGACACTTCAAAGAAATCACTTAAAAAATGAACCACAAAATAAATTACCCTCTTAGTCTAGTCTGTGGCTGATGCCGGAACACAAATCTTTGTGCATCTTTAGACAATTTTGTCTAACTTTACACTATCTTTTAGTTATATCACTCAAAGATGCACAAAAAGTGTCTAAAACACATAATAAAAGTGGTGCTAAAAACAAGTTGGTTTTAGCTCAATTCAAGTGATAATTCTGAATTTCTGAGCGTTTAGCTTAGTAAATTTCCACCAATGAGTATTCTTCCTAGAACCATGATACAAAATGTATGTATTGACTGCATAAGGGAAGTAAGGGATGGCCACAGCATAGTCCACAAATTTGTATATGCTTGCTACCACTCATGCACATGGCCATTAGTGTGTTGCGGTCTGCCCATGGGTGTGCTGTCCGCATCTTTTGGGGACCCATTGAGATGAATGGGTCCATCCACATCTGATCTGAAAAAAAGAGCCTGGATGCCTTTGTTTAAAAATATAACATTACAAGATTACTGGAGAAAAGATGTCGATCTAGGGATTTATTTGGAGCTAGGAAGGATTTTCCCCTAATATGGGGCATTTATCATTCACATCAAGTTGTTTATCAACTGTAAAGATATGTTACTATAAACGATGGGGCCCAGTGTTTGGATCAAATTGCCATGCCATAATTGTCTAATCTGGGGAGGCCACTCCAAACTCTGGAATCGTGTTATTTAAGGTTGAAAACATTTGCCGATGAATTTGAAGGAAGCAATAAAGGATATACAATAAAATCCTTCCATTTTAAATTGGTAATGTATAAAGAAATAACAGTACATCATTTTTTTCACATTTGTTACTTTAGAAGGCGATGCTAACACTTCACACTCGCAAACAATTGATATGATAATGTCTCATATTCACAGCCGTATCCATTTTGCGGACTGCAAACCGAGGATCTACAAAATACAAATACCGGCATATGCATTCCGCTGTTTTTTCGCTCTCATCACTACAAATTCCTATTCTTTTCCGCAAAATGGTCAAAAATATAACAGATTCTATAATTTGTGGAACGCTGGCATGATGACATCCGCATGCTGTTCACATTTTTGCAGGTGGGTCCTGCAAAAAGTGCAGATGGGACGTGGACCAAAACTACGGTGGTGCGCATGAGGCATAAATGTGACCCACAGTACCATTCCTAACCACATGCCTGCTGATATCCAGTGGTAGATTAAAAGCTTGAAGCATTTTAGAATATGCACTATAGGGAAATACTTCAAATATACTCTTTTTATTTTAGCTATTGCTGTTTTTTAAACAATGTTTTCTCTGAAATGCCTCAGAGTTTCTCTTGACAGGTCACCTTTAAAGTCCGTTAATAGCTGTTTTAAATTAATTTACTCTGTTTGACTCTATTTAGCACAAAAAAATGACCCTTTTGTTGCTAACTTGTGCTGCTGGGGATGGGCTCCGGAGAAAATCAGCTATTTCAGTTGGCGACTCGGCAGAGACTAGAAGATCGCTTTGCAGACACTGACTGTGAGGAGCCTGACTGAGCATGTGTGACCGCCAGCACCTAGCTCACTAGGTGGATGCTCACATTGCTGTACACTGTGAACATTGGGTGGCACCGCACTAAGTACATTTCTTCACGGGATCATTTTTTTAATAGGATGTAAATGTCAACCATTGTTAAAGAGGTTATCCCACAGGGCACATTTATCACCTAGCCACAAAATGGGTGATAAATGTCTGATCATTGAAGGTCCCGCCACTGGGGCCCCCACAATCAGTAGAACAGGGGTTTTGTAGCTTTTTCCCTCAGCCCCACAAACACTGAATGGAATGGCATGGCCACTATAAAAGTGCCCTGAGGAGGAATGAGGAGCTCAGGACCTCAATTCTAGTGATCGCTGGTGATCCCAGTGGTGGGGCCCCCAGCATTGAGACATTTATTACCTATCCACAGGATAGGAGAACATGTCTGCATGCTGGGATAAGTAATAAATGTGTGACAACCCCTAATGAGGATTTAGACTGCCTCCTGCTGGGAGTGATAATATGTCCTGTGATATGGTGACATGTATGGTACAATAGAGAAGAAGAAAAGGGGAACTCTGCACTTCTCTAGCTGGTAATATGACTTATCTGTTTTTACCACGTCACATACATTTTTAAACAGAGTCTGTCACCAGCGACCTCTCTATTAAACTTTTTGCATAGACACGTAGCTCTGGTTCACCTGCTTAAAAGGCTGTTTTTCTTTTGTTGATCTGAGGCTCCGTTCCTCAGTTACAGTATAAAACTTCCTCTTAGGGTACTTTCACACTAGCGTTTTTCTTTTCCGGCATAGAGTTCCGTCACAGGGGCTCAATACCGGAAAATAACTGATCAGGCATATCCCCATGCATTCTGAATGGAGAGTAATCCGTTCAGTTTGCATCAGGATGTCTTCAGTTCAGTCATTTTGACTGATCAGGCAAAAGATAAAACCGTAGCATGCTACGGTTTTATCTCCGGCCCATAAAACTGAAGACTTGCCTGAATGCTGGATCCAACATTTTTTTCTATAGAAATGTATTAGTGCATTCAAAACACCGGAATGCCGGATCCGTCCTTCCGGTCTGCGCATGCGCAGACAGAAAAAAAGGTGAAAAGAATAAATTCCGGATCAGTTTTGCCAGATGACACCAGAAAGACGGATCCGGCATCTTAATGCATTTTTCAGACTGATCAGGCATTTTTAAGACTGATCAGGATCCTGATCAGTCTTACAAATGTTATCAGTTGGCATACGTTTTGCCGGCAGGCAGTTCCGGCGACGGTTCCGCAAGTGTGAAAGTAGTCTAATATGCAATTTTTTGGGGGGTGAAAAGAGGACATCATTGCTCTTGTGGCCAGCTCTTCCCTCATGGCTTTGATTGACAAGCCCAAGTAGTGGCAAAGCACCACAGAATGGAGTGAGCACAGAACAGAGTGCAGCTTGGGGGCCGCAAGAGCAACGGTGAGACCCTCATTGCACCAAGAGCCTAAATTTGCATATTAAGAAAAAGTATCATGACTCAGAAAGGAAGAAAAACAGTGTTTTAATCAGGTGAAGCCCAGTTATGTGTCTATGCAAACAGTTTGACAGGGAGTCGGCTGGTGACAGATTCCCTTTAATATGAATAAAGTTATCTCTGGATAGCATCCGAAAAGTGATAGATGATTTCTGGCTAGGGCTGTGGGTACACCATTACTTTAGTGCCTTGCCAGTGCGAACTCGGAAGAGTTTATTTGGCATGCTGTTAGATGACTGCAGATAAAACTTCATAGAGATGAAAGCGCTCATGATGCAGACTAAGAAAAAAGAGCGCGCATTTCATTTGGTGCCACAGAGAGAACAATGATAACGGTGTTTTACTTTACGTTTGTTCATTTTGTTCTGGTACCAGAACTTCCCATAAAACACTTATTCATAGTCAGAGACTTGACTGTACCTCCTCGGTCACGCGCTGCTAGGTTGCTTCCTCGTTTTAATGTCACATCCAGCTGGTACATTCCGGGATTAGGGAAAGGAGGGTCTGAATTACTATTTCCCACAGTGTTGTTTTTCTGCAAACAAAAAAATATAGCATTCAATAATGATGTCAGCAATGCTTCGTGTTACATTGAGCAGAACTATTGTATTGTCATCGTAATCAACGGTATAACTATAAATTCATTGTACCGTTCTACAGAAGGAGTAAAGGACATTAGCATCAATGCCAATTACAGTCCCAACACAGTTCAGTCTCATGGAAATGGAAAATATTAGATGTGCCACCATGTAGCACCATATTCTCTCTTAGGCTACTTTCACACTTGCGTTCGGGGCTCCGCTTGTGAGTTCCGTTTAAAGGCTCTCACAAGCGGCCCCGAACGCATCCGTCCAGCCCTAATGCATTCTGAGTGGATGCGGATCCACTCAGAATGCATCAGTCTGGCAGCGTTCAGCCTCCGCTCCGATCAACAGGCCGTGCGGAGGCAAATGGATCCGTCCAGACTTACAATGTAAGTCAATGGGGACGAATCCGTTTGAATTTGACACTATATGGCTCAATTTTCAAACGGATCCGTCCCCATTGACTTTCAATGTAAAGTCTGGACGGATCCGTCTGAAGCTACTTTCACACTTAGAATTTTTTCTACAATATAATGCAGACGGATCCGTTCTGAATGCAAGCGTGAAAGTAGCCTTAGAAGGGGATACATCCACCATGGGTCAAGCTTTGACTGTTTTCTGTAAAATTCATATGGGAATTTCTTAAAAAATCAAAGGCACATGAACAAAAGATTTCTATGGCTGCCTAAATATGCATCTGCAAAACATGAATCCAAAACATGGCCATGTGTATGAGGCCTTAGACCAATTCAATGGGAAAAAACTGATATGAAAAGAGGCATGTCCACGTTTCAAACAAAATACACCAAACGGGATTTAATGTTCATAAGTGCAAGATAATGCACCTAGGGGTAAAAACCCAAGAGCAGAATATAAAATCAGTGATACAGTCCTCACCTCAGTATCTGAGGAAAGGGATTTAGGGGTCATTATTTCAGAAGACTTAAAGGTAGGCAGACAATGTCATAGAGCAGCAGGAAATGCTAGCAGAATGCTTGGGTGTATAGGGAGAGGCATTAGCAGTAGAAAGAGGGAGGTGCTCATGCCGCTCTACAGAGCACTAGTGAGACCTCATTTGGAGTATTGTGCTCAGTACTGGAGACCATATCTCCAGAAGGATAGTGATACTTTGGAGAGAGTTCAGAGAAGAGCTACTAAACTGGTACATGGATTGCAGGATAAAACTTACCAGGAAAGATTAAAGGACCTTAACATGTATAGCTTGGAAGAAAGACGAGACAGAGGGGATATGATAGAAACTTTTAAATACATAAAGGGAATCAACAAGGTAAAAGAGGAGAGAATATTTAAAAGAAGAAAAACTGCTACAAGAGGACATCGTTTTAAATTAGAGGGGCAAAGGTTTAAAAGTAATATCAGGAAGTATTACTTTACTGAGAGAGTAGTGGATGCATGGAATAGCCTTCCTGCAGAAGTGGTAGCTGCAAATACAGTGGAGGAGTTTAAGCATGCATGGGATAGGCATAAGGCCATCCTTCATATAAGATAGGGCCAGGGGCTATCCATAGTATTCAGTATATTGGGCAGACTAGATGGGCCAAATGGTTCTTATCTGCTGACACATTCTATGTTTCTATGTAATTTCTCCAGTGCTGATTAGAAAAGATAGCTGAACTTTGATTGCAGTGGTGTCGTGTGGCGGTATTATTTATCAGCCTATTGTTGCTCTCTTTACAGTGGGCCCTCATGTATCAAAGTATCTCTGTGGCCTGATTCTTCTTAGCCCAGCTTCTGAGATCCCACTCTGAAGTCATGGCAAAAGCATGAATATGATCCTGAAAAAATATTACATGTAATTCTATAGTTGTACATGTTAAATTGGCTACAAGGTGATCAAGCAACAGCTGAATCTCGCTTGATAAATGTTTTTGTCTTATAGGGTCAATCTGGAATCATACACTTATGATGATGCTAGTGAAAGGAGCAATCAATGGATAAATAATACCGTCACACAGCTGTTAAATAATGCTGCCTACCTTGCCTGCATAATGAAACCTGTCACAGTACCTCATCATAGTGAATACCACACTGCCCCTTTAACACAGCAAGTGGTGGTGTCCCAAAACATATTAGATAAAGGGTAGGTTCAGACAGCGGGTTTTCATGCATATTGTGAAATCCATGGAAAATGTGCACCCCGTTTCTTTTAATGGGAATCTCTATTACCGTTGACTGCAGCAGGTAACCTCAGTTAGGACTAATCCATATGCAGACCAACGGCAGTGCAAAACTGCAAATCCATGGCAGGAATCTGACAGTTACCCTTAGATTTCTGCTACGAATTCCAACTTGGATTTTCCAGACAACCCTAGCAGTATCATACCACTGGGAAAAATTCAAATTAATTATGACTGGCAATCAGAACTGCCAGGACCTAGAGTAGATTTCAGGTATAATTTTAATTATAATGTAAATGTGCCAGGCACCCTAGGCCTGACCGACCCCCCCCCCCCCCAAGGCCACCTTCTTCCATTTCTCCATCGTTCATTTATCCCATGCTCAGTTTCTCAATGTAGGTGCTTTCGCCAGTGGACAGGAGTCAGTATGAGCACGCTGAATGGTTTGAGGCTATGTAGCCCCATACGCAGCACCCATAGCCCCATCTTACACACTCATGACACTGTCGCCGGTTCACTGGTGGTCCCTCCTCAGACCACTTTTGTTAGGTACTAATCACTGCATTTCAGGAACACGCTATAAGACCTGCTGTTTCAGAGATGTTCTGAGCTAGTTGTGTAGGAATCACAATTTAGTCTCTCAGTTCCTTTCCATCTTCCATGGCATCAACTTAATAACTGACAGTTCACTTCATGCCTTCCACCCTTTATAACACGATAACACCCTTCACTTGTATGTGGTTTTAATGTTATGTGTAGAAGCTGGAGTGGCATATATGTACCACTAAAACGGTATATACCAGGCAACCAGTGTGTGTGCTGCAGAGGAAAATATACCCCTAGTTTGGGTTGAGCCTTAAATCCAGCCTTGATTATCAGTGTTGGAGTAGAATTGTCAATACTTGCCTACTCACTGGAAGTCTACTAGTAAAAGGGGAAACTTCTAGACTCCTGGAAGAGATGGCAAATCTCAAGCACAGCTTATGAAAGGCTGCTTTCCTAGGATCTAACTGTATGTGTCATTAGATGCAGACCCTATGCCCAGCGGCGTACACAAATCTCATAGGACCCCATAGCAAAACACAGTATGTGCCCCCTGCACCTACTTTCCCAGTTTACCTGTATCAATCACTCCCAGGCAATGCAGGACATAGCAGTGCCCCAGATTTCTGGCTAAGTTATGTTAGTTTTTTTTTATCAAGTGTAATAAATTTTAATTAAATACAACTTGTAATAAAAAAAAGTTTCTTTTGGCATTACCCACTTTTTATGTCGGAAAAGGTGGAACAGATGCATCAAATATATGGAGCTCATTCTGACCACTATATTTCTCATTGTAGTTACACCAAAAATGTATTAACAAATCTCCTGCTTCCCTTCCATTACAAAGCTAGCTGGCTAGCCACCACTAGGGGGAACTCAGTGAATAGGAATGAATACAACTACCATGGATATTGCAATAATCTTTTTGTACTGAGCTACCCTTAGTGGTGGCTTTGTAAAAATGCTGTGTTTTCATGTGGGGAAGTGAAAAACAAGTTCCATGTTGGCCCCCCTCCCCCATGGTCCATAGCAGTCGTGTGATCTGCCTCTGTTATAGGTACTCCACTGCCGATGCCCTTACTTGTGTAACGCCCCAGAGTGGCATTACCACTCTTTCTGCACCCCCACTATCCTTAATGGTGTCCCCATGTATTTATCCTAGGTACTGCACACTGTGAAAAAGTATTTATGGTTTAATAACTGATTAACATGTAATGTGCCTGGCTCACCAGCAGATGGCGGCATTTCTGGCAGAGCTGAGTTCCCTAGAATGGAACCCTTTCTTTCATTCTATTCTCCTATCTAGAGAGAGAGGCGTTATTTAGTGGTTAGTTAGTCTAGTTTACCCTGTAAGGGGAAAGCTGTGTGTCGGCCCCAGCTACAAGCCTCTAAAGCCAGGATGGGAGTTTCCCTGGATCAAGATAACGTAAGATACAGACTACAAGAAGTTAAGTTACAGTTACAGCAGAAGAGGAAAAGTTTCCTATTTGACCCAGCTAACATAGCAGAGCTACGAAAGCTACAGTATAGCTGAGCTGAGATTGTTGCAGAAGTGTTTGCCTGCCAGAATTTAAGCCAAAACCTGCTGGTAACGAAGACAAAGTTTGGAAGATAAAGTTGGAAAGTTTATGCCAAGTAAAGCTGTGTTCCACTTTACTACAAGTCTGGACTCAATTATTCCTTCATCATCCAAGTTATTCATCCCTTTTTGGACTGCTTTACCCCAATAAGTCTGGGATCCAAGGATATCCAGGTAGGGGCACCGTGACACATGTATACAACACCTTCAGAGAGATTGTAGCTCACTCTACACCACTCTGGCAATCCTACATCTGGGTACCAACACTAACATCTACAAAGGGGACTCTATGTCTTTGTTGCTTAACTGCAACTGCACTAGTTCAAATGCACCCACTAAACCCAGGAGGTCAAATTAAATATTCCAATAGTCTAGGACTATAGTTTCCTGTTTCTGGTCTTACCATTAAAATATAACTTTGATTTATTCCTTTATAAATCAACAACCCACAAACAAAAAAAATTAAAAATACATATGGAGGGCTACTATATTTGAGGGTATAGTGTCTCTAGTTTATTGGTAGTTCAGAGGGATATTACTGCATATCTCACTGTGGCTATGCATGCTTTTTACTCACACCTATGTTACTACAATTGATGTCTGTAATGTCGGCCGACACCAGGCATTCTGTCATCAAGCTGCACTTATTTTTACCAATCACCCTTTCAGTATTTCTCTAAAACTCCTATCTATATTTGTCACAATGGCTTTTCTGCCTGAATAACTGCACTGTACCTCAGATGTGTTCAGCGTCTGCAGATCGACTCACTGCTATTCTGTCACGGCCTGTGGTGTGTTTTGTGACACTTTCCTTCACTTGGTTGTCCGTGGCAACGTGTGGTGTTGTGTGCATGTGGTGGCAGTGTCTCAGCCCTATGGTTGACCCCTAGGACATGGTTGCCTCGCATGCCGTTGCCCGCGGCAACAGGTGAAGTATGTGTTTATGTGTGTACTTCCCCTTTAAGTGGCCGTCTTCCCTTGCCTTGTGTTTGAAGGGTTAACTCCCTTCTGTGTGTGTGTGTTCACTGGGTGTGTCTGTGTGGGTGTGGCTACTTTGGGCTATAAAGCCTCTGCTGTTTGCAGGTAGCTGAGGGGTTCTTCAGCCATGGTTGCTGGAGACATCCTCCTGTTATACCATCTGCCAGTGGGGGCCACCCTTGTGGTCATAAGGTTTATGTATGGTGATTAGAAGATGTTTGTTTGGTCTTTATTTATTGCAGAATATGGTTTCCTGGGTTCCCGTGTGATGTCTGTTGTGTGCGGTGTCCTTTGTGTTGTTTGTGGACAGCAGCACTTGCACGTGGGTTCCAGGTTGTGTGTCTGTGGCAGGTAAGTGTGGAACTAGTCTCACTTACCTGTCATTGCCATATGTCTGTTCATGTGCCCCTTTCGATGTAGCTTTGCCAATGAGACTCCAGTTCCTCCGTGTCTAGGAGGAACAGGTCGTCTTACCCTGCTCCTAGTCCAGGGCCACCCTGAGGGCTAGCAGGAATATCAGGTTCCGGAGTATGAGCCCTCCTACCTTCAGGGTTGGCTCATATGGATAGGAGACAGGGTCAGAATTAGGGATGTGTAGGAGGTGACCTGCTCCCTGATTCCTGTCCTGGCCTGGCATTGACCATCCGCCTTCTGATACCGCACGGCTGAGGGTTTTCCCCATCCTCAGCCGTGACATATTCCATCTTTTGCCCTACCATAATTCTTAAAATGTATTAGAAACGCAGCTCCCCCGACATGTTTCACCGCAGATGCGGCGTCTTCAGGGGAAATGGAGCTACATCAATACGAGCGTCTCCTGCCGGAAATACTTTATATCCTTAGGGTGGTTCTCATCTTCTAAATCACCTATGGCTGTTTAGTCTCGCATTGAATGATGTCCTGCTAGGCCAATCATATCCATTCTTTTCAAATTATCGGCTTGCTGGGATATTTCGAAAGGAAGGTAATCTGCGCATGCCCCAAGACTTAGATGTTCCTTATTTTTTGGCATGCTGATGCGCATGCGTTAGAACTTATACCAAATTCGTATCTTTTAAGTTCGTCGATTTTTATATATCCTAGGGGCGCATGCGTTAACACTTAGAATCTTTTTCTATCACTTTGTAAGTAGATGCGCATACGTTAGGACTCATACTCGAAACCCACACGATTCAGCTATTATCTGCACTCGCGCTATAACATAGGAATTCCGAATATTCCACTTCAGTTCAATCTCTACTGGAGACAATTATATTTCCAAGCGCCTGCGCTAATTCTTAGAGCTTTTCGCGTCTTCCTCTATTACCAGGTGGGCTTGCGCTCAATCTTGGAATTTAGTTAGATACCTTCAGGACGCATTCGTTTATATTTAAATTATCTCACATTTCTGATGATAGAATCGTATATACTACAACTTTTGTTCCAGTTGCATGCTGTCAGGGTGCATGCTTTTTATCTGAACTTCTAGGAACATTAAGCCCCTTCTTTTTAATTCATACGATTTGGTAGTCAAGTATGCTTGCACAGGTGCCTTCCCTTCATGTATTTTAATGTATTTTAATACATATATTGTTGTATTTTTCTTTTTTCTTTTTTTCTTTTTTCCTTTTCCCAGCAGCCCTTTACCTTTTCCTTTATTTTTCCTAGGATGATATCCTAGATCGTTGGATATTTGTGCCCATGTTTGTCTGGACCCATTGACTTTTTTAGTGTATATTTGCATTTTATATAGTTTTTAAATTAAATTACGAGGAGAGAGAAAGAAGAACCAAATGTTTTCGGAGTGTTTGCACTCCTTTTTATATATATATATATATATATATATATTTTCTTTTATATATATATATTTATATACATGTATTTTGGTTTATCTTCTTCATCCTGGGTGTCATATAAATGCTGTATACGTAAAGCCTTCATTTAGGCCAATTGGACTCATGCTATTGAATCTCTGAATCCATCGTGCTTCATTCTGTAGGAGTTTTCTATCCAAATTTCCCCCTCTCTGGCCCATGGTTACTTTCTCTATCCCCCAGAAACGTAAGACTGATGTTTTATTGTCATGTACATATTTTATATGTCTTGCAATTGGTGTATCTTTTGCAGTTTCTATTGAGCTCAAATGGTTCGACGTCTCAGTTCCTGGGTGGTTTTTCCCATATATAACCTAGGGCAGTGATGGCTAACCTTGGCACTCCAGCTGTGGTGAAACTACGACTCCCAGCATGGTCCATTTATTTCTATAGAGTTCTGAGAGCAGCCAAGCAAACGGGGCATCTTGGGAGTTGTAGTTTTGCCACAGCTGGAGTGCCAAGGTTAGCCATCACTGACCTAGGGCATGGACATGATGCTAATCAGTTGTCTGATATCATATTCTTTTTTGTCAGCTGTATTTGTGAATTTTTTGATCCGAGGAATATATCTACAAAAGGAGCAATCTCCACAAGGTGATGACCCTCGATATTTCTCTCTAATTAAGGTGTTGTCTGTTCCTTTCTCCTTTAGGTAACTGTGTATGAGTTGATCTTTCAAATTTGGGCCTCTTCTATAGGTTACGCTTGGATTAATGGTAAGTACTGTTTTCAAATCTCTGTCTGCTTGTATAATGTACCAATATTTTTCCAATATCCAGTATATCTCTTTATTATAACCATCAAAAGTTCCTATACACCGGATAATTTCATTCTTTATTGGGGGAGATGTTTTTAATAATTCCTCTCTATTTGTACTCTTTGCTCTGTTATAGGCCTTTTTTAGGGGGGCTGAGGGATATCCCCTCTTTTTAAATCTTTCGAGAAGCTGCCCACTCGCCATTTCAAATGCTCCCTCCTCAGAGCAATTCCTACGGGCCCACAAGTATTGGCCCGTAGGTATTCCCCTCTTGAGTGGCTCTGAATGCCAACTCGTCCAGTGTAGGTAACTATTTGTAGAAGTTGTTTTTTTATGTACTTCCGTACTTAGACGTCCACTTTCTGTGATTTTCATTTTTAGATCCAGGAAGATTATCTCTCGCTCCTGTATTTCGTAGGTATATTTCATCCCTATATTATTCTCATTGAGAACTTGTGTGAATTCCGTAAACAGTGATTCTCCACCATCCCATAGGACGAGGATGTCGTCTATATACAGTACCTGCCCCAAAATAAAATGTGACAGGTATATGACGACATCCCCTCCGTGAATACAATATCATTTTCCCACCACCCTAAAAATAAATTTGCATAAGTGGGGGCACAAGATGTCCCCATTGCGGTCCCATTAATCTGTTTGTAAAAGTGCCCTTGAAAAATAAAAAAAATGTGCTCTAAAACAAATTCTAGCATCGTTAATACTAGGTGATTATGTTGGTGAAAATTACTGCTCTTGGTGCTAAGAAATTGGTGAACTGCTTTTAAACCCAGTGAGTGTTGTATGTTACTATATAGGGATTCAACATCCAGACTAGCCAGAATGGTATTTGGTGTCAGTGTTATTTCATTGATTTTCAGGAGGAGATCTTTTGTGACCTTAATATAGGACGGTAGTGTGGTAACGAAAGGTCTTATTATCTGATCTACATATTGGTTAATGCCATGGGTTAGATTATCGTTACCAGACACTATTGGTCTCCCTGGAATAGGTGTTTTATCCTTATGCACCTTTGGTAGTGCATAAAAGGTAGAAATAGTGGGGTCTTTTTTAAAAAGATACAAGAATTCATCTTTGGTTATTAGGTCCCTAGATCTATATATACAAACTAAAAAGACAGGGTGGCATTAGCAGGAGGTGCTCAAACCCACATGCAGTCGTGCATATATACAGGGGAGCAAATCCTGCACTTGTGGCCCGTTGCTAATGGCGATCCCCAGCAAAATGCATAAGGTGGAGGATGCCCGCGGCGAACCACAAGTACCACAATAGACATCTCACACAAGGTAACAAGTGCGGATGTCATAAACAATATAACAAAACAATAGCAAAGACAGGTGCACTCTGCAGTCTCACTGCCTTTGCTATTGTTTTGTTATATTGTCCCTAGATCTAGCATCGGACAGTAGTGCCTTCAGTTCCATGGTATAGACCTTCGTTGGGTCACTCGGGAGTATTTTATATGTCTTCTTATCCCTTAGTAGTCTTAATACCATGTCAACATAGTCATCCCTGTTCTGGATGACTATGTTGCCACCCTTATCGCTAGGCTTGATGATAATATTCTCATTCTTATTCAGCTCACCCAAGGCTTTTAGTTCCTGACCGCTTAGATTGGATTCAATATGGTCTTTTCTCATTTTCATAGACTTGATATCCTGTGTTACCAAACTCACAAATGTATCTATTTCTTTGAACTGTACAAATGAAGGAGTAATTTTAGATTTGGGTTTCAGGGACGAGAAGGGAGGGTCTGGAATAATACATTGTCCCTCATTTTCTCTCAGCAAGTCCTCAAGGGTCTGAACACATCTCTTTTAATTTTCGTACATTCTCCTCATATCCCCTTCTTCCTGTTTATGTACCTTATGTAAGGCCAATTTGCGTGCAAAGAGATTAATATCCTTGATCCACAAGAATTTATCACTTTGTGGGACTGGTGAGAAGGTCATACTTGAGGGCCCGTAGGAATTGCTCTGAGGAGGGAGCATTTGAAAGGGAGAGTGGGCAGCTTCTCGAAAGATTTAAAAAGAGGGGATATCCCTCAGCCCCCATAAAAAAGGCCTATAACAGAGCAAAGAGTACAAATAGAGAGGAATTATTAAAAACATCTCCCCCAATAAAGAATGAAATTATCCGGTGTATAGGAACTTTTGATGGTTATAATAAAGAGATATACCGGATATTGGAAAAATATTGGTACATTATACAAGCAGACAGAGATTTGAAAACAGTACTTACCATTAATCCAAGCGTAACCTATAGAAGAGGCCCAAATTTGAAAGATCAACTCATACACAGTTACCTAAAGGAGAAAGGAACAGACAACACCTTAATTAGAGAGAAATATCGAGGGTCATCACCTTGTGGAGATTGCTCCTTTTGTAGATATATTCCTCGGATCAAAAAATTCACAAATCCAGCTGACAAATAAGAATATGATATTAGACAACTGATTACATGCAAAACGCAAGGAGTCGTATATATAGCATCATGTCCATGCCCTAGGTTATATGTGGGAAAAACCACCCAGGAACTGAGACGTCGGATATCGGGCCATTTGAGCTCAATAGAAACTGCAAAAGATACACCAATTGCAAGACATATAAAATATGTACATGTTTCTGGGGGATAGAGAAAGTAACCATGGGCCCGAGAGGGGGAAATTTGGATAGAAAACTTCTACAGAATGAAGCACGATGGATTCAGAGACTCAATACCATGAGTCCAATTGGCCTAAATGAAGGCTTTACGTATACAGCATTTATATGACACCCAGGATGAAGAAGATAAACCAAAATACACATATATAATTATATATATATAAAAAAGGAGTGCAAACACTCCGAAAACATTTGGTTCTTCTTTCTCTCTCCTCGTAATTTAATTTAAAAACTATATAAAATGTAAATATACACAAAAAAAAAGTCAATGGGTCCAGACAAACATGGGCACAAATATCCAACGATCTAGGATATCATCCTAGGAAAAATAAAGGAAAAGGTAAAGGGCTGCTGGGAAAAGGAAAAAAGAAAAAAAGAAAAAAGAAAAATACAACAATATATGTATTAAAATACATGAAGGGAAGGCACCTGTGCAAGCATACTTGACTACCAAATTGTATGAATTAAAAAGAAGGGGCTTAATGTTCCTATATAAAAATCGACGAACTTAAGAGATACGAATTTGGTATAAGTTCTAACGCATGCGCATCAGCGTGCCGAAAAATAAGGAATATCTAAGTCTTGGGGCATGCGCAGATTACCTTTCTTTCGAAATCTCCCAGCAAGCCGATAATTTGAAAAGAACGGATATGATTGGCCTAGCAGGACATCATTCAACGCGAGACTAAACAGCCATAGGTGATTTAGAAGGTGAGAACCACCCTAAGGATATAAAGTATTTCCGGCAGGAGACGCTCGTGTTGATAGTAGCTCCATTTCCCCTGAAGACGCTGCATCTGCAGTGAAACATGTCGGGGGAGCTGCGTTTCTAATAAATTTTAAGAATTATGGTAGGGCAAAAGATGGAATAGCAGTGAGGCGATCTGCAGACGCCGAACACATCTGAGGGACAGTGCAGTTATTCAGGCAGAAAAGCCATTGTGACAAATATAGATAGGAGTATCAGAGAAATACTGAAAGGGTGATTGGTAAAAATAAGTGCAGCTTGATGACAGAATGCCTGGTGTCGGCCGACATTACAGACATCAATTGTAGTAACATAGGTGTGAGTAAAAAGCATGCATAGCCACAGTGAGATATGCAGTAATATCCCTCTGAACTACCAATAAAATAGAGACACTATACCCTCAGTCCCAAATTCAGTAGCCCTCCATATGTATTTTTAAATTTTACTTTTGTTTGTGGGTTGTTGATTTATAAAGGAATAAATAAAAGTTATATTTTAATGATAAGACCAGAAACAGGAAACTATAGTCCTAGACTATTGGAATATTTAACTGCAACTGGCATCACAACTACTTGCTCTGTAAGAGGGATATATATTGTAAAAACCTCCTAAGGGGCAAGGGATACCCCAGACGTCCGGCCTACGGGCGTTGCACTTGTTTTGAGGGGAGCATGACATGTCACATAAGGGTTGGGGCAAAACTGTGTGAAGATAATAAAGCTAGATGAACTGTACATATACAGTGTATATACTGTATACAGTACATATGCAAATTTACAGTATGTTATGTGCATGTACAGTATTTATAGTATATCCTACATCCTATGCAATATATATATATATACAGTCATGTGAATAAATTAGGACACCCTTTGAAAGCATGTGGTTTTTTGTAACATTTTTAATAAAAGGTTATTTCATCTCCGTTTCAACAATACAGAGAGATTCAAGTAATCCAACTAAACAAAGAAAACTGAAGAAAAGTCTTTTCAAGATCTTCTGTAAATGTCATTCTACAAAAATGCCTATTCTTACTGAGGAAAAAGATAGGACACCCTCACATGTATTCCCTCTTAAATTGGCTCAGATCTCACACAGGTATATCACACCAGGTGCACATAATTAGTAGATCGTTACTCTGCATGTTGAATGAGGCTTGCCCTATTTAAACCTCAGACATTTAGTTTGGTGTGCTCCTGACTGTTGAAGTGAGAGTGAGCACCATGGTGAGAGCAAAAGAGCTGTCAGAGGACTTCAGAAAAAAGATTGTAGCAGCCTATGAGTCTGGGAAGGGATTTAAAAAGATCTCAAAAGATTTTGAAATCAGCCATTCCACTGTCCGGAAGATAGTCTACAAGTGGAGGGCTTTCAAAACAACTGCCAACATGCCCAGGACTGGTCGCCCCAGCAAGTTCACCCCAAGAGCAGACCGCAAGATGCTAAAAGAGGTCTCCAAAAACCCTAAAGTGTCATCTCGAGAACTACAGCAGGCTCTGGCTACTGTTGATGTAGAAGTACATGCCTCTACAATCAGAAAGAGACTGTACAAGTTTAACTTGCATGGGAGGTGTGCAAGGAGGAAACCTTTGCTTTCCAAGAGAAACATCGAGGCCAGACTGACATTTGCCAGAGATAAAGTTGACAAAGACCAGGACTTCTGGAATAATGTTCTTTGGACAGATGAGTCCAAAATTGAATTATTTGGACACAACAGCAGAGGACATGTTTGGCGTAAACCAAACACAGCATTCCAAGAAAAGAACCTCATACCAACTGTGAAGCATGGAGGTGGAAGTGTCATGGTTTGGGGCTGCTTTGCTGCAGCAGGACCTGGTCAGCTCACCATCATAGAATCCACGATGAATTCTACTGTGTATCAGAAGGTGCTTGAAGAACATGTGAGACCATCAGTTAGAAAATTAAAGCTGAAGCGGAACTGGACCATGCAACATGACAATGACCCAAAACATACTAGTAAATCAACCAAAGATTGGCTGAAAAAGAAGAAATGGAGAGTCCTGGAATGGCCAAGTCAAAGTCCAGATTTGAATCCCATTGAGATGCTGTGGGGTGACTTGAAAAGGGCTGTACGTGCAAGAAACCCCTCAAACATCTCACAGCTGAAAAAGTTCTGCATTGAGGAGTGGGGTAAAATTTCCTCAGACCGATGTCGAAGACTGGTAGATGGCTACAAGAACCGTCTCACTGCAGTTATTTCAGCCAAAGGAGGTAACACTCGCTATTAGGGGCAAGGGTGTCCTATCTTTTTCCTCAGTTAGAATAGGCATTTTTGTAGAATGACATTTACAGAAGATCTTGAAAAGACTTTTCTTCAGTTTTCTTTGTTTAGTCGGATTACTTTAATCTCTCTGTATTGTTGAAACGGAGATGAAATAACCTTTTATTAAAAATGTTACAAAAAACCACATGCTTTCAAAGGGTGTCCTAATTTTTTCACATGACTGTATATATATATATATAGTATAATAGCACAATCTATCGATGTGTGTGTCTGTATGATATATTGTCTGCTTTCCCTCTGCCAGAATAACAGGTTGGCACTTCTGAACTGTAGTAGCAGAATTCAGATACTGCATGGCACGATGTTTGTTGTGTGATAATGACTCAATATACTGGGGACCAGGAATGACTTGATGCCTGTCCCATCAGATTACATTATAATGAGAAGACACTTGCGCAGAATTGGCAGCAGTAAAGTTCAGAAAGGGCACCAGC
The DNA here is from genome assembly GCF_014858855.1 of Bufo gargarizans. Taxonomy (NCBI): domain Eukaryota; kingdom Metazoa; phylum Chordata; class Amphibia; order Anura; family Bufonidae; genus Bufo; species Bufo gargarizans. The sequence goes on along the minus strand of NC_058080.1, from coordinate 638,039,610 downwards.
TCTGCCGCTCTGACAGCCAGGCTTCTTGTGACAATGAGGTCTTCTCTCTGAGTCCTCTGGTGTCTACTCATGAAGTTTCACTTAGGCAAGAAAGTGATAAAATGTGCTGTATACCCTGATGTTTGCTTATACCGTAATATCTTTCTAAACATCAGTTTAATAGCAGGAGCCAGCATTATGTGCAGTCTGAATTCTCTACTCCCAGAGTCCCTGTGGTTAAATCGCTGCTGTTATGCATCACAGTCACCCAGATGTGTTCTATCTAGAGAACACAATTGAGCAAATTATATCTCTTCAAAGCTACAACCAGGGGATATTGTTTGCATAATGATATCACAATAAATCCCCCAGAACAGTCATGTAATACTGACATCATGATGTGGTGTCTCCCATCATTCTTCTATATGTTTATGAGAAGAGGATCACTGAAGGAAAAGGGAGGATGTTCAAAATCTTTATTTCTGAGCAAAAAACGTCTTGCAAAAAAAGTCTACCACCAGGAGCGTAACTAAGATTCATAGAGTCCAATAGCAAGATAAGATGGGGCCACTATAACCTAGTGTAAGAAAATTAAAACTATGTAACTAGAGACCTTTTCAAAAATGTGAGCGCTTTGCCGAATTTCTCCCAAAAATTTGCTTCGTTACGAATTAATTCAACATAACGTGCATTAAATCAGGTCTATCCGAGCCTGAAGTTAAACTTTAGGAAGAATGTATCTCAGTGTACATCACTGTGCAGTGCAGCAACATGCATAGCTAGTCCTTTATGGTAGCAAACAGTTAATGTGCATCAGAATGACAGGCAGGTCACATATATGGACGTGTGCATGATCGTGCAGGCCACTAACATTTCTAGCTAGCCCCTAGCTAAACCAAAAGAAAAGCATCCAGCAACCTTCAGTAGAGAAAAAAAGGCTGCCCGCCCCTGCAGGTGTCCCAAAGACTCTTTAGTGGAACAAAATAAGAACATGAAGGCAGTGCCAAGAAAAAAGAAAAAAAGGTTCTTTTAATCCATGTTGTATCAGTGCAAATACATGCATTTTATTCACTTCTGTTTGCTGTAGAATGACTGTGTGTCACTATTAGGCTTAGTTCACACTTCACCTATTTGGTCAGTTATTCTCATCAGTTATTGTCAGCCCAAAGCAGGTGCAGGTCAAACCCACAGAACAGATATAAGTCTATATAAGTCAATATTCAACCCTTTAAATAGACCTTGTCACAAGGTCTATTTAAAGGGTTGAACATTGACTTATAGAAGAGCTGCCTTACATCTGGTGGTATTAGAGGCAGAGCTTGCTAAGAGCTCATTTGAATACTCTCTTTCCAGAATTCTAGAGGAGCATGTATGGCCTATAAGCCTCCTCACGCCGATTAAGGTGCGCTCTCTCCAAGGAGAGATACATACTAACCCCTAAACCTGACTTAGGCTTCTCACCCAGTTAAGCCAGTACTCTCTGCTCTGCACTGATGAGGGGCAATCATCCCAAAACAGCTGTCTGCAGATGAGGTGCTGGCTTATTTATTATCCAAGTCATGTCTTAAGGCCTACTTAAAGGGTTGAACATTGACTTATAGGATAACTGCTTTACATCTGGTGGCCTTAGAGGCATTGCTAGCTAAGAGCCCATTTGTATCCCTTTCTTCTTAGAAGTAGAAAAAGAATTGTGGTCTGAAGAACAAAGTACAGTGCTGGCGGAATATCATGGCAGTTAGTGGCTGCTCTTCTAGAGATGAGCTTATTCTGGTTGTAACAAGTTATACCCTATCCACAGGATAGGGGATAAGGTTAACTACTAGATTGTTGGTGGTCCGACCTCTTAGACCTTAAACAATCACAAGCACTGGGACCCCAAACCCCACATAGCACCCTGAAATGAATGTAGTGGCAGGTTGAGCATACACTACACACAAGCTGCTCCATTCATCCCTATATGACTACCAGAAATAGCCGAGTGCTTCCACTCAGCTAACTTTGACAATCCTGTGCAGTGGCGTACTGCCAATAGAGTCAGACCACGCAGCTGCTATGGGGCCCGTAGGGGAAGGGGGCCCGGCTGTGAATGGACCTGGACCCATAATTAAACTAAATAAAAATGGCTGCTCAGAGTTCCTGTCTATGGTTCCGGGCATGTATTCTGGCCCCCTGCTTCCCCTGTGTTCGGGTGGGCCCCCCTTAGTCCATGTTTCGCTGGCAGTCACACTCCCTGCTTGCCTAGAGCGCTCTGTCTGCTGGGCCTAGTTGATTTGCCAATCAGCATTTAGCAGTGTTGTGCTAGCAGTAGCAGAGTATGCTGCTGATTGGCTAGCCTAGCAGGGGAACTTGAGCCAGCTGTGCTGGGGGGACTACTGTTGCTGCTGGCCTTGCTGTGACCTGACCTGACTGCCGTGACCGGGAACCAGCATCACCCTGCAGACACCAGTCATCCTGCAGAGAGCGTGACTTATCGTTTCCTCCAGGATTCAGTTTGTTTGAAGATCTACTCTGCCTGGCGCTCTGCCACACAGTGACAGCAGCATCAAGTGCACAGTAAGTTAGCAGCAGTGTGCACTGAAAGGCCAAAGTTCAAAGTTGCAATGAGTATTCATTTTAAGCAACAATAGCAAGCGCAGTTCATTTATAGGGGTCGGGGCTATGGTCGCATACATAAGCAGCAGAGCAGACAGCAGGCAAAGTCCATAAGGAGGGGCTAAGGTGGCACTGGCACAGTTCATAAAGGGGGGGGGCACCATAGCTCCCCCTTATGAACTGTGCTAGTTGTCTGCTTATGTGTGCACCATGGTCCCCACCATTTTGATCTTTGCTTGTTGCTGTCCTGCCTATTATATCGTGCAACACCATAGCCGCCTTCCCTCCCCCATGAATTGTGTCTGTTGTGCTGGCTATTATATAGTGCGCCACCAAAGCCGCCCCCCCATGAACTGTGTCTGCTGTGCTGCTATTATATAGTGCGACACCATAGCCGCCCCCCCCATGAACTGTGTCTGCTGTGCTGCCTATTATATTGTGCAACACCATAGCCGCCTTCCCCCCCCCCATGAACTGTGTCTGTTGTGCTGCCTATTATATAGTGCGCCACCAAAGCCGCCCCCCCATGAACTGTGTCTGCTGTGCTGCCTATTATATCGTGCAACACCATAGCCGCCTTCCCCCCCCCATGAACTGTGTCTGTTGTGCTGCCTATTATATAGTGCGCCACCAAAGCCGCCCCCCCCGTGAACTGTGTCTGCTGTGCTGCCTATTATATAGTGCGCCACTATATAATAAGCAGCACAGCAGGAACAGTTCATGGGAGGTATGGCAGTGGCACACTATATAATAATCAGCCGACACAGTTAATTGGGTAAGATTATGTGAACTTTTGTGATTTCTATTCCAGCAAAGGAGTAGAATTACCTGAATCGCTGTGTCCGCCTTATGCCAAACAATGCTGGCACCCACTTTATTGCATTCATTATAATGGGATCTGTTGGGTTCCTGCGCAAGTAGGTGAGTCTGGTGTGTGTAGTGAGAGGGGCTAAGAACAGGGCATGGGGGCCCAATTCAAATTCTCGCTATGCGGCCCAATGATTTCTATGTACGCCCCATGTCCTGTGGATAGGTGAACTTGCAACAACTGGAATATCCCTTTAAGCCTAGTGTTGTGAGAATCTGAGTCATGCCTGTGCTCTTGGGCCCTGGACTGAGCATAATATGGGGGTAGACTAGCAAGTTAATGTGCCCAAATTGTGGTTTCAGTTGTACAAAAAAATCTGGCATACATGCAGTGCATCATATTTATTATGTGTTTTAGACACTTTTTGTGCCTTTATTGATAAGGGGGGATGGTTTATATTGCACACAAATTTGGCAGAAAATTAGGTGATGTAAAGTGAAACATGTCCAAAATGCACTACATTTATCATCCAGCAGGAACTACTTTGATGAATTTGGTGCATCTTTAGACTATCTAATCTAACAGGGTAAATATGAAGGTGAAATTCGAAGTCTGCTGCTGGCCATTTCATTTTGTTTGTGCCAAAGGTTCTTAATTTTGTCGCATTTGGAAACAGGTCCATTTTGTGGAAAATTGTGGTTGGGCTGATTTAAAAAAAATGCACTCTATGTGATAAATTCAAGACAATTTGCTCCATATCAGATTTCCTTTAAAAAGAGGTCACAACCAGTGATGGCCAGTTCGCAGTGTTCGCCCGCAAAAACATGCGATCTTCCATCTTAACTGACAAGTCTGACGAGGCACAGGTAAGTCCTTGCGGTCTCCGGGAGCAGGCCGTTCTGAGAACGGCCCCCAGAGGTTGTTCTCGGAACTGCCTGCACCCGGAGACCGCATTTCATTTCAGACTGGCTTGCGCACAGGCACAGGTAAGGACTTACCTGTGCCTCGCCGGACTTGTCAGTTAAGATGGCAGATCGCATGTGTTCGCGGGCGAACACTGCGAACTGGCCATCTCTAGTCACAACACCTAAAACAACCGCTGACTGATGCATAGAAGATCAAGCTAATGTATTTTTTAAGTTTTTTAAAATATAAACATCAAAAATAAATTAAGAATTCAAATCCCTCCCATTTTTCCATTTTACATATATCAAAAAAATTCAACATTGGTATCACTGCATCTGAAAATGCCCCAAATATTAAAATATAAACATATTTATCCAAATGGTTAAACTGGTGTTTTTTTTTTGTCTCTTTGTGTCCCAAAATAAATGTAATAAAAAGTCAAACTTTCATGTATATCCCAAAATGGCATCAGAAAAAAGTGTATACAGAAATATAAAAAAACTATGGGTGTCAGAATATGGTGATGCAATGAACATTTTTTACAAGTTCTTATTTTTATTTTAAGTATTAAAACAAAATAAAAACTATAAATAAGGTATCACTGTAATCGTACCCACCCACTCATAGTAAAAAGTCATGTCATTTTTCCCGCATAGGGAAAGCCATAAAACTATGGTGGAATTGCATTTTTATGCCATCCCGTTTTACATTTTTTCCAGCTTCCACCTCCATTGTATGGCTTATTCAATCTAGACAAACCAGGCCTCCTATGACCGTGTGAATGAAAAAAATAAAACACATATTATAATTGTTCTCTCGGTTTCTAATCCACCAGGGAACAGGAGTCCACTTTTTGCTTGACGTTTCAAAAATATCTCAAGAGATCAATCTGGCTAACAATGTAACTCCAGCCACAAAACATGTGTCTGCTTTTTAGTAAATACAAAATTGCAGGAATCAAGCAAACTGCATAAAAAACTTGGCAAATGCTTCACACATTTGTTGCAAATCCTACTCCACCAACAAAATAGCTAAAACACTTCACTTTTCTGGTGTAAAGCCTTTCATACATTACCCCCTAAGCTTACACTGTCTAAATATTAGACAGGATTAGTAAATCTAGCCCAGTGTATCTGTTTTTGCTGGAGTGTTCCCTTAGCTGATATCTGATATCTATTTTAGCAGTGAAACAGAACCTTGTGTAACATGGATCTTATCGTACTTGTAAATCATCCGAGGCTCACCAGTCTCGCTTCTGCACTATGTGATAGTGTCAGAACATTTAGCTGATGCTAAGAATTACATTTCGGTAACACAGCAAATTATTTTCTATCGTGAGTCTTTTGCCAAGATCTTAGAAAGTTAGGCCCCTTTCACACGAGCGTGACGGATTAGGTCTGGATGCGTTCAGGGTGCGTTCAGTGAAACTCGCACCATTTTGCAAGCAAGTTGAGTCAGTTTTGTCTCCGGTTGCGTTCAGTTGTTCACTTTTTTCCGCACGAGCGCAATGCGATTTGATGCGTTTACAAACAACATGTCCTAGCAACCATCAGTGGAAAAACACATCACACCCGCACTTGCTTGCGGATGTAATGCGTTTTTCACGCAGCCCCATTCACTTCTATGAGGCCAGAGCTGCCCGGAAAATGCAGAATATAGAACATGTTGCGATTTTCACACAACACAGAAGTGATGCGTGAAAAACAACGCTCGTGTACACAGACCCATTGAAATGAATGGGTCAGGATTCAGTGTTGGTGCAATGCGTTCATGTCACGAATTGCACCCACGTGGAGAACTCGCTTGTGTGAAAGGGGCCTTAGAGGTTTGTCTTCTTATTTTTTTTTACATGAATCTGTAAACTTGTCTTTCCTGAATTCATAAGCACTATGGGGTGAAATTCATTCCTCCCCTTATGCTGTTTCTTGGTCGGTGGATTTACAACTTTTTAATGCAATTGCATCTTTTCTAGTCGCAACTGGCATTTTACGCGCCCTTGGCCATGTACGGGTATGACCAGAAACTAGTGTAAATGAAGACTGAAATCTATGGCAGATGTCTTGTCATAAATGACATGCCCCCTCCGGTAGCGCAGACCGGATCAAGACGGGCGCAGCAGACACCGGTCTTGATGAATCAGGGCCTATATTCCTGAATAACTAACTACATGTATTACATCTACAATCTGTAAATTCAGCATGGAATTGAGAACCTTCCAAATCTTTTAAAATGTATTCTGAAATTGGAATTGCCTCTTTCCTGTGTGGACTGCCAAGTGTGAGTATCCTTCATCATCTTAACAGCTGTGACAACGTATCAGGCAACGGTATTAGCACTTTAATCCGATATAGTATATTTGAGTCAGTGGTCTCAGAACTATCAAGAGGAATACAGTTAGGGAACTGCATCATCTATCTTATATCCCTTACTTCTCTTTCCTGTTTCTCTATTGGTTTCTTTCACTTTACTTTCCCTATATATGTAACATAGGATGTGCCTACTTAGTTTTTACATATGTCTGTAATAATAAGGAAAATAAATAATTATAGAACATATATACATGTATGTAACATGTATACTAACATTGTAATATAATTATTATAACATTTTGACACTGAAATAAATTACCCCTACACCGGAGACTGACAAAAAAAAAAGTGACAAGACTGGGGTTTTTGAACACCATTGTGCCTATATTTAGGAGCACGTGGTGTAGCTGGCCAGCTAAGACCTGTCCTAGGTTGCTAACATAGATTATATGTTTATACAGCTAGACCTGCCAATAACCTTAATACAGTTCCTATGTTTGTGTTTTAAAGACAAAGGCAGAGTTATTTACAGTGACTTCATGTTTGGATGTCATATAAGTGTTATATTTTGTGTTCACAGAAGAAGAAAAGATAGTATGCCTTTAAGATTCATTATATGAATGTGAGGTAAGCTCAATGACACAGCAGACACAACAGAAAGCATATAGTTAAACTGTTGTTGCTAAGAAGGAGTCTTGACCAATCCTAGCTAGCCTCACACAGCCCAGGAGTTTTGACCAATTACAGCTAGCCTCACACATAGCTTGTGTGGGAAAGTCCCCTAGCAGGAGCTGCTAGAATCATTACACCAGAGGAGAGGAGCTGAACAGAAACACACTCCATTAAGAGCTATGTTTTATGGAAGCAAGAGGCCAAAATAGGTATTTAAAACAGTTATTTAATGTTCCTACTGTTAATATAGTGATTAGAACTGTATACTGAACTGGTTATATGTATATTTATTTACAGTTCGACCATACAAACTACTGAGCCATACAATCATACAATTGCAAACTACAAAGTTCACAATCCAAATTCCATATTGCAATCCAAATTGCATACAACCATACCAGATCATACTCAATAGTTACTGCTAACTGCATACTGCAAATTGCGACCAAATTCAAATACAAGGACAGAGGGCATCCGCTATCAGGGTGTGCCTCTGGGCTGAACCATTATCTAGGGTTCTGACAGGGTCAGATGTCCCGCTATGTAGCCCTTATATGCCCCTGATGCCCGATGAAGTTTATCACTGATTATCGGTATAGCAGTGCTATGTTGGGGATATACATTGATAGCCCAAATTGGGCTCTTTTTATATAATATGTATTAAAAGTTATGTTTTAATTGGTTTTTACTTTCTGTGATAATATTTTGATTTTTGCATAACATATGTGATTATCCACACTTAAGTTTTTAGTATTTTCCTCTCTGTATATTAGAGCCCATCTTTTATATTTCATTATTTGATGAAATTAGAATTTTCCAAATTTCTATATTCAGATTATTTATGTGCTATTTCGCAAGAGAAAACTATTGAAGAGTATATATATATGCAGGAAAATTGATATTTCACACAATGAAACATAATTGTCCCTTGTTGACCATCTAAAAAAAGTTGGGAGGTATGCGCTCATTCATCGGGTGATCCTGTCGCTTGTGCAGGCACCACCATAGTTTCTGGGCAGCAGATCGTGTGGTCTAAACAGTGAGCTGCTGCTCAGAAATCAAGAATCTGAATGAGGAATAGCGATCCCTCGTCCTCATACTGTGAAGATCGCTGCATCTAAATGCAGATTTCTCCTTCACTGAATGAGCAGCCGACTATCGGGAAGGAACGGTTCCTTCCCGAAATTCAGCTGCAGAATCGTCCTGTCTAAATCCACCTTTAATCCTTATCCAGGATGGGCCCCTGCTTCCCTAATAGCTACACCCCTGCAAAACTGTTTCCCCCCTTAGATTTTTTTATACTACATTGTAATTAGTGATGAGCGAATCGACTTTGGATGAAACATCCAATGAGCCGAAGTTATTACTTCGCATAATAAATTCTGAATTTTATTTATACTCTAAAACACCATTTCCCGAACTCGGGTTCGGCTCCAAGTGGTACCTTGGAACCGAACCCGAGTTCGGGAAATGTTTTTTTACAGTATAAATCAATTTCTGAAGTTATTATGAGAAGTCTTGCGAGACTTCGCGAAGTAATGACTTCGGCTCATCGGAGCCAATACATTCTAATACTGTACGGAGCACTCGCTCTGTACAGTATTGAAACAAAGATTTTTGCAAATCGACTCGCTCATCACTAATTGTAATTACAGTGTGCCCTGGAAACAGTAACAACCAGGGACAGAAGTGATAACAACTACAAACGTGTTAATGAGTTAGTTGTTGGTCATTCCAGGCGGAAAAAAAGCTTATTTACAATATAATGGATGTGTGGGTATACATGGGTGTTTTACTGTTCCCCCGATCCTGCACTCAGGTTGCACATTATGCAGTTATTTGCAAACATAATAAGGAAATTAGCATCATAATAGGAAAATTCCCAGGTTTCGCAGGGCTGATGGCATTGTTCAGGATTATAGAGGAGTTAGATTTTAAGTTATAGCATTCTAAACTATGAATATCACATTCCAAATTCAGAAAACAACAGAGAACAGATATCTAGTATAAATGTAAATGACAAACGAGGCACACGATTTTTCTAGTAAAAAGGATGCACAGCCTGAATTGAAAAGTAAGTGCTCAAGAGGATGAAACATTCTCTCATTGCATCCTTCTACTCTGCAGTAGTACTTCAAAGCACAAGCCGCCTAAAAGCAGGAGCTTCACATGGCCAGTCTTTAGATAATATTACAGTGGTAAGCTATATTGTTTTCTACAGAATAGAATCGGTGCAGACTAGAATATGCACCAGTCTATTTAATCTCTATACTACTCTGTCTGTGCTCAGTACTGTGCCTCTGATTTCATTTGAAAACATACAGTGGATATAAAAAGTCTACACAACCCTGTTAAAATGTCAAGTTTCTGTGCTGTAAAAAAAATGAGACAAAGATCAATCATTTCAGAACTTTTTCCACCTTTAATGTGACCTATAAACTGTACCACTCAATTGAAAAACAAACTGAAATCTTTTAGGTGGAGGGAAGAAAACAAAACAAAAAAAATAATAATGTGGTTGCATAAGTGTGCACACCCTCGTATAAATGGGGATGTAGCTGTGTTCAGAATTAGAAAATATGTAGTGACATTATCAAGAATGTCAATCTGGACGTCCCTCCAAAATTGATGAAAAAACGAGAAGAAAACTGGTCTGGGAGGCGACCAAGAGGCCTTCAGCAACATTAAAGGAGCTGCAGGAATATCTGGCAAGTACTGGCTGTGTGGTACATGTGACAACAATCTCCCGTATTCTTCATATGTCTGGGCTACGAAGAAAAACATCCAAGCCAGGCTACATTTTGTAAAAACACATCTGAATTCTCCCAAAAGCATGTGGGAAAAGGTGTTATGGTCTGATGAAACCAAGGTCGAACCTTTTGGCCATAATTCCAAAAGATATGTTTGGCGCAAAAACAACACTGCACATCACCAAAAGAACACCATACCCACAGTGAAGCATGGTGGTGGCAGCATCATGCTTTGGAGCTGTTTTTCTTCAGCTGGAACTGGGGCCTTAGTTAAGCTAGAGGGAATTATGAACAGTTCCAAATACCAGTCAATATTGGCACCAAACCTTCAGGCTTCTGCTAGAAAGCTGAACTTGAAGAGGAACTTCATCTTTCAGCCTGACAACGACCCAAAGCATACATCCAAATCCACAAAGGAATGGCTTCACCAGAGGAAGATTAAAGTTTTGGAATGGCTCAGCCAGAGCCCAGACCTGAATCCGATTGAAAATCTGTGGGGTGATCTGAAGAGGGCTGTGCACAGGAGATGCCCCCGCAATCTGACAGATTTGGAGTGCTTTTGCAAAGAGTGGGCAAATCTTGCCAAGTCAAAATGTGCCCTGCTGATAGACTCATACACAAAAAGACTGAGTGCTGTAATAAAATCAAAAGGTGCTTCAACAAAGTATTAGTTTAGGGGTGTGCACACTTATGCAACCATATTATTTTATTTTTATATTTTTTCTTCCGTCTACCTAAAAGATTTCAGTTTGTTTTTCAATTGAGTTGTACAGTTTATAGGTCACATTAAAGGTGGAAAAAGTTCTGAAATGATTTATCTTTGTCTCATTTTTATTAAATGACAGACACCTGACATTTTAACAGGGGTGTGTAGACTTTTTATATCAACTGTGTATGGGTGATTTCAGTTAAATTAATTAAGAAAATTGTGACAACAGTTATCAGATGTAGTGGCCGGGTTTGGGGTGGCCCCAATGCTATGTTAGGTCCTCTGTTGAAGTGTCACCATGTGTTGCTGCTCTGCGGAAGGGTTGGCACGGCGTGGAGCACCACAATGGGATATAAGTCCAGAGAGTCAGGGTCTGCAGTTAACATGGGTGCTTCTTTATTGGAGGAACTCAAGTACAAAACAATACAGGAAAAACATTGAGCTGGTTTCTCCACTCTCCTCCTGGGCAGAAGAAGGTTATATGCTAAGGAAAGGAGCTATCATAGACTTGTATAGAGTTTCAATGCAAGTCTACGGAAATGACTAAGCAGGTTTTCCAGACATAAAAAAGTCTTCAGATAAACAAAATAGCTAAACTAGACAATCAGAGTGTTTGTTTTTTTCCCTCCAAATCTTTACATTTGTAGAAAGTCATAAATTTACTAAATTATTAGCTGTCTGTGCATTAACCCTTAACCCCACAGTGGACTACTGCTATAATGTAATAAGTGCAAATGAACAGGATATATTACTATTAGGCTCCTTTCACACGGGCGAGCATTCTACGCAGGTGCAATGCGTGAGGTGAACGCATTGCACCCGCACTGAATCCTGACCCATTCATTTCAATGGGGCTGTGTACATAAGCAATGTTTTTCATGCATCACTTGTGCGTTGAATGAAAATCGCAGCATGTTCTATATTCCATTGTTTTCTACGCAACGCAGGCCCCATAGAATTGAATGGGGCTGTGTGAAAATCGCCTAGCATCTGCAGCTCACGGATGGCTGCTAAGGAGACGAGGGATGAGCGACCCGGGACCCCTTTTACTTTATTATTTTCCATTATAACATGGTTCTAATGGAAAATAATAGCATTCTTTAATACAGAATGCAAAGTCAAATGTCAATTGAGGGTTATTTTGCGGCATACCGTACGGATCCAGACGGATCTGTTTTGCAGCCCATAGACTTCTATTATGACGGAATGAATAACGAAATGCCTCTAAAGGTATTCCTTTATGCATTCCATCATAGAATTGCGTTATGGTCCGTGTTAACGGAATCCATAACGCAATTCTGCTTTTACCACCAAACGTGTGAACGAATTTCAAAACATGAAATTCAGTCAGCTCTAATTACTATAAACATATAAATGCTGTTAAACAATTTGCAACACAAAAGTGCACACAACAGCATAAATCACAGTGCAAGTTAACCCTTTAAAGTACAATTTTCCCCTAAAACCATTGTTAACAGGGAAAAATACTGCTGTATACAGCTGCAGCGTATGCAACTGTACAATCTCCTGGCACACTGTGTCCATGAAGCTGTATCCATTCAAAGGAGTCATAAAAAGAGATTTTATGGAATGAAGGAAGCAGCAGGATATATCATAATTACTGTACTGCATAAAAAGAGATTTTATGGAATGAAGGAAGCAGCAGGATACTGTACTGCATAAGTCTTCAGTACTCCTCCTGCATAATCACTGACTCTATTAACCCTGTGAATTAAGGACCAGCGGCGTACATGTACAGCGTGCTGATCTGGCTGGTGCAGGAGCAGTCACTGGCAGCCGGGCCCCGGCTGCATACGCCGACATCAGTGAAAACAACGATGCTGGCGTGTTAACCCCTTGCATGCCGGGGTCAAAGCTCCGTGGCATGCAGAGGGTACAGGTGCCTTCCGCTTCTCCATCGGGTCTCCATGCTTCAGTGACGAAGACAAGATGGCAGAGAAGGCAAGCCTGATGCCTTCCATAGGCATCGGAGCTTGCCTTTTACGGAAGCCTGTGAGATCCAGCCTTTAGGTTGGGTCTCACAGGCAGGCTGTCACCATAAAAGCTGACAGCCAATGCATTACAATACAGGTTGTATTGTAATGCATTGCAAAGGGAATCAGACCCCAAAAGTTGAAGTCCCAAAGTGGGACAAAAAAAAGTAAAAAAAAAAAAAAAGTGTTTTTCATAATAAAAAAGAAACTTTAAATAAAAAAATTCCCCAAATAAAACACAAAAAAATGTAAAAAAATAAAAATAAATAAAACCAGACATATTGGGTATTGCCACGTCCGTAACGACCAAAAATATCACATGATCCACCTCCTCACCTGAACGCCGTAGAAAAAATAAAACAAAAACTGTGCTAAAACAATCATTTTTTGTCACCTTACTTAACAAAAAGTCCAACACTGAGCGATCAAAAAGGTGCATGCCCTCCAAAATAGACAATCATCCAAAAATAAAATAAAAACTATGGCTCTCAGAATATGGAGACACTAAAACATGATTTATTTTGTTTCAAAAATGCTTTTATTGTGTAAAACTTAAATAAATAAAAAAAGTTTACATATTAGGTATCGCTGCATCCGTAATAACCTGCTGTATAAAAATATAACATGAATTAGCCCCTCAGGTGAACACTGTAAAAAATAAAAAAATAAAAACGGTGTAGAAAAAGCCTTTTTTGGTCACCTCACATCACAAAAAGTGTAATACCAAGCGATCAAAAAGTCATACGCAGTCCAAAATCATACCAATCAAACCATCATCTCATCCTGCAAAAAAATGAGCCCCTACATAAGACAGTAGCCCAAAGAATAAAAAAAACTATGGCTTTTAGAATATGGAGACACAAAAATAAAAATAAAATAAAAAATGCTTTATTATGTAGTATATAGTCATATTTGGTATTGTTGTGTCTGTAACAACCTGCTCTATAAAAATAGCATGATCTAACCTGTCAGATGAATGATGTAAAAATAACAAAAAATAAAAACAGTGCCAAAACAGCTATTTTTTGTTACCTTGCCTCACAAAAAGTGTAATATAGAGCAACCAAAAATCATATGTACACTAAAATAGTAACAACAAAACTGCCACCTTATCCCGTAGTTTCCAAAATGGGGTCACAAAGTGAATTTCTTAAATTTCATCTACATTTTCCTTTAATTCTTGTGGAACACCTAAAGGGTTAACAAAGCTTTTAAAATCAGTTTTGAATACCTTGAGGGGTGTAGTTTATAAAATGAGGCCATTTATGGGTGGTTTCTATTATGTAAGCCCAACAAAGTGACTGCAGAGCTGAACTGGTCCATAAAAATTGGGTTTTGGAAATTTTCTTGAAAATTTTAAGATTTGCTTCTAAAATTCTAAGCCTTCTAACGTCCCAAAAAAAGAAAATGATCCAAACATGAAGTAGATATATGTGAAATGTAAAGTAATAGCTATTTTAAGAGGTATCACTATCTGTTTTAAAGAAGAGACATTTTGAATATTGTGAATTTTTCCAGATTTGCTGCCAAAGGAGGTTCAACCAGTTATTAAATACAAGGGTTCACATACTTTCTCCACCTGCACTGTGAATGTTTACATGGTGTGTTCAATAAAAACATGGTAACATTTAATTCTTTGTGTGTTATTAGTTTAAGCAGACTGTGATTGTCTATTGTTGTGACTTAGATAAAGATCAGATCACATTTTATGACCAATTTGTGCAGAAATCCATATCATTCCAAAGGGTTCACATACTTTTTCTTGCAACTGTATGTAAATGAGCCTGGTAAGGAGACCAAGGGGTTGTACTAACCTTATTGGAGCCCAACCACGCCTCCTGTTAAGGAGCCCAGCACCGCCTGCGTCCTCCGAATCTCCTCCTTGCTCACAGTTAGATTGCCGTAATCTCACGATGATGCCAGCACAGGGAAGGAACACTATTCCGACACTGCGCATGCGCTAGCTCGCACATCACGATATTACAGCAATCTAACTGTGAGCAAGGAGGAGATTCGGAGGACGCAGGCGGTGTGGGGCTCCTTCATAGGGGGCGTGGCTGGGCTACAGAACGGTTAGTACAGCCCATTGGGCTCCTTACCAGGCTAATTTACATATCTATACAATCATTTTTTAAACACAATAAAAGCACACAGCGCTATGGGACAGGTATATTGCGGACATGCTAGTGGTGATCTAGCCGTGCATGTCCGCATCTCTATAGGCATCTGTTTTAGTATGGCCGCCTCACACAAACGTTTTTTTTCTGTTTCCATTCAGTTTTTTGGGTTCCGTTTACAGACCGCATACGGAACCATCAATTTTAATGGATGCGCAAAAACAACGGAAGGTACTCCATATGCATTCCATTTCCGTATTTCCGTTCTGTTCAAAGATAGAACATGTCCCATTACTGCCTGAAAATCACGTTCCGTGGCTCCATTCAAGTCAATGGTTCCACAAAAAAAAATGTATGCATACGGAATGTATCCATTCCGTTTTTGCGGGACCATCTATTGAAAATGTTATGCCCAGACCAATTTTTTTATGTACTTACTGTTTAAATATTTTTGTATGCTTCCGTTTGCGATCCGCAAAAAAAGGATCACAAATGGAAACCAAATGGAAAAACGGAATGGGAAAACTGAACAGAAACACTACTGAAACAGAAAAACGGATCAGTTTAAAACGGACCGCAAAAACATACGGTCGTGTGCAGGAGGCCTAACTATTACACTGAATAGAGACAGCTCTACCAGAGTATTAACGCCGTGCCTGTCAAACAAACACAACCACACCAAATCACAAAGCACCGCATACAATAAATCAAAGGAATACTTTATTTAATACCTATAAGACAATCAATGAATAAAAGATAATAGTAACACCATATATACACAGAAATGACAAGAACCACAATCAATGAATCACAGATCAAACATACAGACTTCTTAGTGACTGATATTCATTGCATTCTTATATTCCCATTGAAATAAGGAAAATAACTGTGGAACCCACGCTATATAGTGTGTGTCCTAACCTCCCAGTGGAGAGCAATGGATGCATAGGAAAGCATGAACATCAGATCAATTTGAATAACAATTTAAAGTGCCAAGAATAACATATACAAATCAAGAAGTACTGATAGTAATATACTATACCAACCAATGTGGTTAAAAACCCCACGGATTTATTCATGTTTTGTCTTATATGTATTAAATAAAGAATTCCTTTGATTTATTGTATGCAGTGCTTTGTGATTTGGTGTGGTTGTGTTTTAGTAACTACTTGCATTCCCCATGTACTGTAATAACAAAAATTCTGGAGCATTTTTTTTTTCATTTAACACTATGCGGTGCTGCTCCTCTATTATTCCTAATAAAACCTTCTGAATGAGTTGCCAGCATTCTGCAATAAACGTCGACTGTGTGTTACCAGATGGGGGTATGTCTCTGTACAGCTGGCCAGAAGCAGCACTGATTTCAGACTATGCAAGGACACCCCCATCTGCTAACAAACAACCAGTGGACCTTTATTCCAGACAGCCTGCAAAATTTTTATAAACATCTAGTAGGAACAATAGAGGAACACCATATCATATAGTTTTAAGAATAGGTGGTCCAGAATTGTTATTACATGGGGAATGGAATGAGTTACTAAAACAGACATGTCTGGAGAGGTGATAGGTCCGCTTTAAATCTCTGCACACCACGGCTACCATAAGTGGTCCAAACTGTATAAGGCCTCTTTCACACGACCGTTTCTGGGGGCCCCCCCCCCCCCCCCCCCCCATTAACGGGCCGTTTTTTGCGATCCGTGTACGGTCCGTATACGGAACCATTTATTTCAAAGGTTCCGCAAAAAAAAAAACGGAATGTACTCTGTATGCATTCCGTTTACGTATTTCCATTTTTTTCTGTTCCGTTAAAAGACAGAACATGTCCTATTATTGCCCGCAAATCAGGTTCCGTGGCTCCATTCAAGTCAATGGGTCCGCAAAAAAAAAACGGGACACATATGCATTCGTATCCGTTTCGTTTTTGTGGGACCAACTATTGAAAATTTAATGCCAATCCCAATTTTTGTTATGTAATTACTGTATACTGTATATGCCATACGGGAAAAACAGAACAGACACAGAAACACAACAGAAACAAAAAACGGAACAACGGATCCGTGAAAAACAGACTGCAAAACACTGAAATAGCCATACGGTCGTGTGAAAGAGGCCTAAAGCTGTAACATCTTGCTGGGTATACTAAAATAGATCTTACAGGAGCTGTTTTATTTCATGCCTATGTCAATAGTCCATAAAATCTGGCATACTTTTGTTCTGTGGAATCCTTCCTTACCATACATCTGTGTGAACGCCAACGGCTGAGATATGTAGGAGCCCATATTATTTGTTAAAGAAATCATTTACCAGCAGATAATACGTTCACTTCTCTTTGCAAAACAAATTATTTTATCAGCACTGATTTGTTTATTAACATGCAAACAAATTTAGTATTAGAGGCTTGGATTCATTCTCCTCCATTACCGACAGAAAATTAAAGGAACCATGCTGGTAAGGCTACTTTCACACTAGCGTTAATATTTTTAAGTATTGGGATCCGTCTTAGGGTCTCAATACCGGAAAAAAAACGCTTTCATTTTGTCCTTATTCATTGTCAATGGGGACAAAACATAACTGAACAGAACAAAATGCTCCAAAATGCATTCCGTTCTGTTCTTATACCGGAGAGCAAACCGCAGCATGCGGATCCATCGTGACCCACAATGCAAGTCAATGGGGACAGATCCGTTTTCTCTGACACAATAGAAAACGGATCGGTCCACCATTGACTTTCAATAGAGTTCATGACGGATCTGTCTTGGGTATGTTAAAGATAATGCAACTGAATCCAGCAAAAACGCTAGTGTGAAAGTAGCCTAACTTTAATGTACATTACCTGATCATACAGCCCAGCCAGATGGAATTCAATCACTGCTTACCATTACAGAGGGGAGAAAAATCAAAAACGATTTACACCATATGGTGAAAGATTTTATGGCTACTTTTGGTCACAAAGGGCAGAAAAAAAAAATCACATAAATTATACACTATTTATCATGGTTGACATTCTTATAATCATTACAAGTCTCCCTCTACTTTTTACTCCATAACTTTTATTATCCCGCAAATGAATGTCACCATGGAAAGTCATAGGGTGGAAGCTACGCATTTTTATCACAGGCGCCTTACGTTAAGTACTTTCTGGGTCAACTTTGAGTTCTGGGACAACTTTGAGTAGTGATGGGGAGTGACATTCAATAAAAAAAAAATGGAGGAGAGACATTTTAAAGTATGAGAGTCAGAAATCATGAGATTGCAAAGATTTGCAGATATTATAGTGAAAAATCTGACACACTGGTATTATGCCATCCAAACCGGCAATGTTCACAGGTTGGTGTGTGTCTGTAATATTGGCAGTGTTCAGGATACCACACACTACGTTCCCTGCTATCCTCCCTGGTTCCCCTACTTGAAAGGGACCACAGGTGTGTGCCAATATGTAAACCAAGATTACCTTGCTATTGAACCTTCCTCCGTGGTCTCCACTTTTCCTCTATTGCAGGCTTGACATCAGGGTTTAGCGGGTGTAGTATCTTTCTACTCGGATTCCCTGACAAAGGACAACACATTGTTGCGGTGGAAGTTTGGCACTCGTAACGATCCGTAGCTTGTATAGTATAATGATGACACTAGGTTGCTCCACGTGAGCCCGAGCTTTCAATTCACTAGCAAGGAGCAACGCCACCGGCCGGGGCATGGTTCTAATATAAAGATACCAAACCCGCTAAACCCTGAAGTCAAGCCTGCAATAGAGGAAAAGTACAGACAGTAAATTGTCATTCCCTTTCTCTGTACAGCATTGAGATTCTCTAGTATAAGGCCCCATGCACACGGCCGTGTTTCACAGCCGTGTGCGAGCCGTGGAACCGCGGCCTGGATCCCTCCTGAGAGCAGGAGCGCACGGCGTCACTGGTTGCTATGACGCCGTGCGCTCCCTGCTGCAGCCGCATACAGTAATACACTGGTATGATCTATACAAGTGTATTACTGTACTGTGCCGGCAGCAGGGAGTGCACGGCGTCATAGCAACCATGGAACTTCCAAAAAGTGTGCGCATGCTCAGCTATTTTTGGAACTTAGCAATGAATGGAGATCAGGCTGTGCATGTGCGGTGTTCAATCGTATCTCTAGATAGTATTGGGTCCCACAGCTGCACCTATCTGACATTGATGGCATATCCTAGTGACAACACCCCAGCCTGGGTGCGGCGGTGACCAGCTCTCCGTACGCCATTACAAATGGTTACATGATGCAAGGGGATCCGCGGCCAGTGATTGGCTGCAGGGGAGTCAAACCGGATGTTTACAGCGAGGAAGTGCAGAGGAGCATCACAGGCCTGGAAGAGAAGGAGCGGGGAGCCAGCACTGGGAAGCAGGTAGGTAATCTTTCCATTACAGGTTTAGCTAAGTGGGGGGGGGGGGGGTTGCGTGGCAGTCGAAATTCCGCCGCTTATGTGGCCAACATTCATGTTCATGATTTCAATGTTCACCATGTAATGCTTATTGTCCCGTGTGCTGGGCAACTGTACCCCTGATATCAGGTTTCAGCACAGCTTACATCTTATTACCAGGGGGATCTTCAAACAGAAATGAACTCTCCAGAATGGACAACCCTTTTATTATTCTAAAAATGATTTTCAACCAATTGTTACCGGACAGAAATCCTCTCGAAAAAAACGACCCACAAGGAGCCACAAATCTTGCCCAAAAAAACTAACAGTGACTTTCACGATTATGAAAATCAAAAAGCTTTATTAATGATATACAATAAATACATACATAATAATAAAAGGCAGCACAAAGGTGGGACACACAGATAAGGAACAGGACCCAAGGAGGGGCCGGGAGGTCAGCACACCAGAAAACAGGGAAAGAGTGTAAAGGATGAAAAACACCAAGGCGCCTCTAGACAAAAAGCCCCAAGCAAACTGCAATGGAGGCAAATGTGAGGACAATAAGGCTTGGTGAATAAACGGAATAAGCGTACCCTGAATGGTGTGTCGATCTCTCAGCCACCTCCTGACCTAACGCCGTTTCGCCAGAGACCTGGCTTCTTCCGGGGATATTCCGGGGATATGTGCTGCCTTTTATTATTATGTATGTATGTATTGTATATCATTAATAAAGCTTTTTGATTTTCATAATCGTGAAAGTCAGTATTCGAAAATTAACTTACAGTATCCCCCAATATATATCTTCTACAAACACCTCAACTGTATGTCACTGTAAAGCACCACAGATCTATGCTTCAGTTGCCGACCAAAAAAAGAAACCTCTCAGTGTAATTTTTTGGGAGTTGCACACTGTATAGGTAAGCATGGTCTAGTCCAGGGATTCCCGCCGTCACATCACTGTTTACCAGGCACAGCTCTGTACTTTTAGTGGTGGCTGTGCTTGGTTATACAGCTTAGTCCCACTCACTTCAATGGGACAGAACTGTAGTGATTGGTATTATCAGACACAACTGCTACTAAAAGTACAGAGATGTGCCT
Source organism: Bufo gargarizans (assembly GCF_014858855.1). NCBI lineage: Eukaryota > Metazoa > Chordata > Amphibia > Anura > Bufonidae > Bufo > Bufo gargarizans. Next base: position 638,019,286 of record NC_058080.1, on the reverse strand, counting down.
GTTAGACAATGAACGGGATGCGGCGGTCGCAGAAGTGCCATGGGCTCTTCAAGCTGTTGACCAGCAGGAGCTACTGAATTTTAGACTCCCAATGATTTCATATTGTTGGACCTTTTCTAAAGACAGACTTTTAGGAAAGAACTGGAAAACCCCTTTAATTAGTACTGAAATAAGTAAAAATAGTACTGTATGTTAAATGGAAAACCAGTTCAAATTGCTGGACTATACCTCCCCGCTTGTGAACACAAGTAAATGCAAAATTATTTCAAAGACCATTCAGACTGACAACATTGAAAGCAGTGTTCAGATTTTGGTCAGCAAAGGATCTGCAGAATATGAATATCTTCTGTGTTCCTTCTGTATTTTTCTCACTTCCATCAAAAAAGGACTTTTCTTGTGCCCAATATGGAGAGAATAGGGCATGATCTATAATTTGTGGACAGGCCACACAGATCCCCAAAAACTTGGATGTGTGCATGGCCCCATAGGAATGGGTCAGTGTGCTATCCACAAAAAATGCAGATGGCAAACTGATGAAAAATACAATTGTGTGCATAAAACCTTACACTTACACAGGGCACGGTGGATGACATGCGGATGCTAGAAACCCCCTCAGCACTACTATCATACAGGCCATGTCCCCATAATACCTTTGAATTGTATTTCCTTATCTAGCGGTCTGCTTTCACAATCTTGAGTAATACACCTTTGACGGTCATTGTTTTCGGAAAACAATTTCTGCACAGAGTAGCTGGTGGAAAAGGGTAACCATCTAATTTAACATGGCTTGAGATGACTGAGGGAACATGAACACAGGGGGCATATGGAAATACAGCACCGTGGAGAAAAGCTGAAATAAACTAGATTAGAGAACATGATGGAACAAAAAAGAAATATAGCAAAACTTAATAGGCCTTAAAATACCCACAGCGTGATAAAATAAAATCATTCAGCTGTCTTTCTCTTTTCCTTTTTGGTGCATTTTTTTGTCAAATTATATTATGGTAAGTCACGCAGCAGCACACCATTAAAAGTGAACTATTAGCCAAAAAGTTTGCATTGTAGTCAACTAACATATATTATATGCACAAATATTTAGCTATTTAGCCATCATAATTATTATTTGAAAGCGCCATTAATCCCAAGGTGCTGTACCTCTGAAAGCAGTATACTGTACATACTGTGCATTTGGAAGACTTCAGACCCTTTCACTTTTTCACAAGTCCAACTGCCACCATACAACCATAAAGTATGATCATCTTTTACCCTCACCTATCGTCTCCTTCCCCTTTCCCTGGTAGACTGTAAGTAGGGGTGAGCAAATCGCGCTTCGGATCTAAGATCCAAAGTCGATTTATTCCCCAACTTCGATTTTAATGCTTTACGGAGACCTGTCTCCGTACAGCATTAAAATGTATGTGCTGCGTGGAGGCAAAATTAGTTAAGTCTGAAGTCGGTTGAGACTTTCGGGCTTTGATTCTACAACCGGCTGGTACCTCGAAGCTGACTTTGGTTCCTGTAAGCAGGGAAATTCCTGATGCAACACTATAAAAATAAATGGTTATTGGAAACTAATGAAATATTTTCAGAAAAGGAATTGTCCTTTCCGAATTCCTCTACTCCATCTATTAAAACAACGTTTAGAGACTTATATAATATTCACAAGGAGTATTTGAAGTCGTTGTGGGAAATCCAGTCTCTAGATAACTATATTGAAAAGTCTATCGTTCCAAAAGGTCTACGCATCTTAATCCGCCACGCCAAACGCATTTGTACCCCTGACCTTCTCACCAAATGGGAGTTGGAGGCTACAGCAAGCTCTTCACGTTTAATGAAACTTCTGTTAGATCAAGAGAATATTAATATTGCAGCAGTAGAAAACACTTAGAACAACTAACTGAGACAGCATTTAAATTTAAGGATCACACAGAGTAAAAAAAATAATAATTGAGTTACATAATAACGTTGACAGATTTAAGACATCATTGATTGAACGTAAACATAGGCAATTCATTAAGGACCTAACGGAATTTTGTACTAAGACAGCGTACGAAGCTAAGCAGTCAAGTCAACAGGAGCCGATATAGAAATTCGGGGCCTAGATTGAACTCTAGAGATAACCAATCTACGTTATCTCACCATTATCTCAAACATTGGACCCCCAAAAATCCCCACTCCGTGGGGACCGTGACAAATACAGAAAGGGAACAAGAACAATTGGAGGGAGCGGAGGCACCATTTGCCTCCTCTTGTCTATCAATACAGTATTCGCCATCTTCCAACCCCATTACTTTTATAGGTCAAATGCCAACAAATACATATTCATTGAGGGACAGACTCCACCCCCCAAAAAAACCTTAGGGCAAGCTGATGATAAATTCACCATAGTAAATTTGTCAGGGATCACTTTATCAAAAACTGAAATGGCTGTTCTGGAAAAGGGACTATTATATGTTCCAACGACCCACTTCAATCTTTTTGAATGGGTTTAGGACCCTCATCTTTTTTTCCAGAAAACTCAGATGGCGAAAAATCTTCGCATCCAGAGACCAAAATAGATGCTCTGAGTAAGGATTAGAACCAAATGCTCTACAAGGGTTTGACAACTTTGTACAACTACTAGATGAGGGTGACCATCCTAAGGGATATGGTCCCTTCACAATTTTCAGGAATAAAGGTACCAAAATGCCACCCAAGACTCTAAGTGAGGTGAATATTGATCTACGGTTATTCTGAAATCAGTAATAAGGGATTTAGAGCATATCTACCCCACTGAATGTAAAAAGAACTATTCTCAGACAGAAAATGAGGCTTTAAAACAACTAAGCAATAGCAAAAATATTGTGATAAGGGGAGCAATATCACTATCCTTGCACTCCATCAATATAGGGAAATGTGCCTTTCACTCTTATAGGACAACCAAAACTATGAGCGTCTAAAGATGGATCCCACTAATATATACTCAGCTGAATTATCTCAAATACTGCAGGCAGCCTTTGAATGTAAATTCATTGATCACAATGAATATGAATACCTTAAACCTTCCTTTCCTAACACAGACACTTTTTATTCACTCTCAAAAATACACAAAGGCCTAAACCCTCTAAAGGGACGACCGATTGTGTCGGGTATTGACTCCCTGACACAGAATGCGGGCACATATATGGACCAGGTGCTTTGCCCCTTTGTTGTGGCCTTACCATCATATCGAAGGGACACTATTGATCTCCTTCAGCGACTGGAGGGAATCAATATTGAACCAGATATGTGGTTGGCCTCAATTGACATGGAGGCTCTATAAACATCGATCCCTCATAATAAAGGTTTGGCAGCTGCCAAATACTTCTTGGATCTAAAGATCTCTCTGATCATAGTCATTTTGTGATCTAATTGTTGAATTTTATTCTTACCCACAACTATTTTGTCTTTAGGGCAACACATTTATGAACAGTTCTGAGATGAAGACCTATACAGCACGTAGCTTTGCGAACTGCAACACTGTGGGAGTAGTCTATTTGGCGCAATGTGATTGTAGATTGAAATATGAAGGTAAAACCTGCAGAGCTTTAAAAAAAAGTGTCCTGGAACACATGAGGAGATATACGTAATAGACACGACAAACCACTAGCAAGAAATATTTTATTACTTCATGATGGAAACATAAAATCCATATATTTTTCAATGATTGAAACCATCAATACGAGGGGGAGACCTGGATAAAATTCGGAAAAAATAAAAATCCAGGCGGATCTACACCCTTAAGGCCACAACACCTTGTGGAATTAATGAAGGGATAGACTTTGCGTTCTTTCTATAAAGTCTATGTCCATTATCTATACAGGGAATACCGCATTACCAATATTATATAGGGTATTAAATAACGTTGGGGCCTGCAGCCAGCCCCATCTCTATATAATGGCAGTATCGCCTTTAATAAGTTTTACCTCTATAACCTATTTATTACAAATCTAATATCCTGTACGTTTGTTCTATAGTTACAATATCAGCTCACAGCGTACAGTATTGCTACCCCCTTCCCACTAAATTGCAGTTTTGTATACCAACAGAGACCGATCCCAGAGATCATATGGCTAATAGGTGATGCTAGGTGAACTCCGGTCATGTGACTACTTACAGCAACTTGGCTATGCCAATTTAACTCTGCCCTGCTGTGGATACAAGCACATGCGGTCTATGCACATGACTATATTACGATCACGTGACATATCATGATTGCTCACGTGACACGCTGTAATTGCTGGTGGCAAACATAAGAGATGCGACCGCACAGTAATGGCCACGAACATCATCACGGACACCAGGAGACCCTTTCTCACCCCGAGAGGCGGCGCAGCTCCTTACTATTCTGTGTTTCATCTATATACAGGTGGCCGCTATGTACGCCCATTGCCGTTTACCCTCTGTCTGACCCACTGGGGTGATCTGGTTCCTGCACCACATCATTGTCTCCTCCCATTTTGCGGACACGCAAGTAGACAACTGTAATGTATCTAGCAGGTCTCCCCTATAATTACAAAGAGAGACTGCAGAGATATCTTACATTATGATAATGAGCTGATGTTGAGATCGATTATATCAGTTTGCTTTTTAACTTTAAACAGCATAACTCCTCTTTTATATAGCTAAATGTTGATTTGCCACTTCTTCAGATTTAATTTCTGATCTGGTCCTGGTCAGGTATTAAGTCAAATGTACACAAAACAATTATGGGAAGCTCACTAAAATAGAGCACGGCCTGCTAACAACCAATAGCTAGACAATAAATATACAAAAAGATGGCCAGCTCACAAGAAGTCAATTAAATCTTATTTAATCCCAACCTATAAAATCGTGCCTGGTATTGGCCAATCATACATACAGTAATACACTCTTATGTGCTGACATGAATACGCCAAATAGCAGTATAAGACCAATATAATTATGAAATCAAAAACAATTCTAAAATATACTATCAAAATAGTGGTGTAGTTATAATAGTCACAGTCCCCCCTTTCTATTAAGCTGCGGAGCTCTCGCAGCTTACTATATGATATTTAGACTGCAACCCTATGTTGTTTTCATTTAGATTTTCTTGATTGGTATACTTCCAACAGGATAATGGAATTTTCTATGGGACTTAGGTGAGTGTCCAGTGTCTTAATTCACAGTGGTATATGCGTTAAATGATTGTTAATAGTGGGGCGCAGGTCCACTTACATGTCCAGTCACTTCGCCGCCTTTGTAGTATGATGGGTAGTTTTCGTTTGTAGCACTATGCGCTTCTTACACGATGTTGGTAGTAGTCTGGACAGTAAAGTCTGTTAATATCCAGTCCGTGTGTCGGCCGCTCCACAGACGTTCTCTAGGTTGCTAGTAACGCTGCGCGCCTGCACAGTGCGGCTTTCCGGACGCTGACGCCTCTACGTGTGTTCTCCGGTCGCTAGCGACACTGAGAACCTGCTCAGTACAGATTTAAGGACGCTCACGGCCCACAAGTTGTTTCACTTCGATGTTATAACTTCGTGCTTGCGCACTTCCACTTTTCAATCACCAGAATAGATATTCAGGATTTTGATGTTCTGAAGGTGTATCACAAATTATAACAGGGGTGCAGTCAATCTTCTAGCCAGACGCGTTTCAAAACCACATGGGTTTCTTCCTCAGTGGTAAAATATTAAATGTCAAATGTGTCCCCTGATGAGCCGAGTGACAGCATGGGTGCAGGGCTGCCATCAGAAATTTTGGGGCCCCTTACACAGCTCAAGGCCTGGGCCCCCCTCCTACCCCGCCCCTTTAGAATCCGTCCTGACTCCACCTCCCCTCCACCCCCAAGGACCTACCCCCAATTTCATTATTTTTTGACAACTACAAAGACAGTAAAAAATGATAATCAGCGATTTCAGTAAGGAATTATTTTTTGACCAAATAATATGAAGCCTGCTACCACGACAAGGTAGACTCTTTTAAGCAGGACCCCACACTAACACTAACTACACTACCTGTTCTAATCTGCCCTAGCAATCTTCCCCTGGCACATTTAAGAAAAAACACCTTAAAAGCACAAGGTTTACTGTTACACTGTTATGGGGGGATCTGTGGATGACGTACTGTTATGGGGGGAATCTGTGGAGGACTTACTGTTATGGGGGGAATCTGTGGAGGACTTACTGTTATGGGGGGATCTGTGGATGACACACTGTTATGGGGGGAATCTGTGGATGACACACTGTAAGGGGGATCTGCGGATGATACACTGTTATGGGGGATCTGTGGATGACGAAGACTGTTATGGGGATCTGTGGATGACACACTGTTATGGGGGATCTGTGGATGACACACTGTTATGGGGGATCTGTGGATGACACACTGTTATGGGGATCTGTGGATGACACACTGTTATGGGGGACCTGTGGATGACGAACACTGTTATGGGGGATCTGTGGATGACGAACACTGTTATGGGGGATCTGTGGATGACGAAGACTGTTATGGGGGATCTGTGGATGACGGACACTGTTATGGGGGATCTGTGGATGACACTTTTATGGGGGATCTGTGGATGACACTCAACCACTCTCAAACCCAACTGGTCAAACTTGTTAAATGGATCCCAAACACAATATACACAATAACACCCCCCACCCCCTCCAACACTTAATTGACCCCTTCATGGCCTAAACATTTTTTTCAAAGCAGAACACAAAGTTAAATAGGGCTGGGTGGGCTGGCAAGGGAGGGGTTAATAACAATAAGTGATGGAGGATCCTGGCCCTGTGGGATAATCCAGAAAACAGCTTTGCATTTTACCCCCGAGCAAAGACCACACAACATAGAGCTGCCTAGCCAAGTAGACAACATAAGGATCAATATGAAAATAAATAATTTGGAGCCTTTGAAATCGCTCAGCTCAGTATGCGGCACAGGCTACTTTCACACTGCCATTTCTGGGTCCGCCTGTGGGATCTGTTTCAGGGATCTCACAAGCGGCCCCAAACAGACCAGTTTTGCCCCAATGCATTCAGAATGGATAAGGATCCGTTCAGAATGCATCCGTTTGGCTCTGTTCCGCCTCCATTCTGCTATGGAGGCGGATACCAAAACGCTGCTTGCAGCAGGCAGGCAGGCTGCGGCGCGCTAATCTGAAGGCGGCGTTATGGCATGAGGCGGCAGCAGGCAGCGGACAGCGACAGCGTCTGACGTCACCTGCCGCTGAGCAGCTACATTCCTCTGCGCAGCGGCTCAGAGCCTTTTAAAGGGGAATGCAGCCAGAGCCGGTATACCAGGTATAATACGGGAATCAGCGGAGCGGGGGGGGGGGTCGGGCAAGGAATAGAGATAGGAACTTTGGATCTTTCAGATCACTCGGTTCATTTGAATCAGCTCATTCAAATGAACTGATTCATGAATCGGATCTTCGGTTCATTTGCTGAGTCACTGACTGAAGGGCTTAGGTGGCGCGCATGCGCGGATGCTTCGATTCACTTGCTGACTCGCTGAGTCGGCTCTTGGTACATTGTCTGAGCGCTGACTGAGTGAGTCAGGAGTGAAGGGAAGCGGACAGGACGACTCAGTCACTCAGGAGCTGTGTGGTGGGCATTGTTGTCTGTTGTGCATGCAATGCATTGTTACCCACAGTGACAGCAGTCTGACAGCAGGACAACCAAGTGAATGCACAGGGAAAACTGTATGTGCTAAGGTAATAACAGTAACACTGGCTGATAATAAAATAGTCCCCACAGTCCACACAGACATCACTCAGGAAAATAACTAGTGTGCAATCTGTGCACGATTTTCTAATAAACCTGAAGAGAGATTGTCACCCTGTCAGATCCGTCCTGCTGCCGCTCCGTCCCCTTTGACTATAATGGGGACGGGGGTGGAGCTCCGGCGCAGTATGGCAGTTCGCGGTGAGAGGCCGCCGGACTAAAAAGTTGGACATGCAGTACTTTTAGTCCGGCGGCCTTTCGCCATGCACTGCCGTGCTGTGCCGGAGCTCCACCCCCGTCCCCATTATAGACAATGGGGACGGAACGGCGGTCCGGTGAAATAACGGCAGGACGGATCCGACAGGGTGAACAGTAGGGCTGTCGAATATAATCGATGCATCGCGATTCGACCCCCGGCGATTCTGCATCGATGCGGTTGCTTTAAATAATCGATGCATGTTGATGACGTCAGCGTCGCGTCCGCCGTGCAGCCGAGTCGGAAAAAAGTTTTTGGGCGCCTTCTTTCCCGCCTCCCGCCTCCCGCTGACGTGTCAGAGGGGGTGGCCACAACATTGAGTGAGCCTCAGAGCCAGGTCTGACTGAGTGAGGAGGAGCCGGAGGCGTGGTTTCCGGCTTTCCGCGCATCTCCGGCTCCCAGTCAGACACTCAGAAGCAGGCGGCAGTGCGGACGTGCGGTGGCTGGCGGCGAGGTGAGTTTTGTCACCTATGAGTATGTAATATGATCTACCTCCAAAGCACCTGCCACCTACACAAGTACACAGCATATACACCTACCGCCTGCCACCTACACAGCTCATATTGCCGCTTCTCATACCTTTGCCGCCCGCGCCATGTTTCTTCTTTATTTTTTTCGGTTGTGTCTCTCTTATTCTTCCCCTCCGTCTACAGTGGACGGAACTTTAGGTTCCGGGTCTATGAAAGACGGTCAAACAGCGGCCCCTAGTGGCCAGTCTGGGAATGTCTACATTTATCTCACACTTCAGGAGATTGCTCCCAGCAGGAGGTGATCCGATTCCACACTGACAACTCTCAGCTAAGGGCAGGGATCTGAAACTGCTGGGGTGTCAGATTTACTGACAGTTACTGATCCTGCACCATCAGAGCCCCTTCACAGTTCACACGTGTATCAGACTCAGTCCCTAAGAGGATGGTTATTGTGGATACAATGTAGCATACACACGATCTATCGACCTGAAACCTCCAGGACTAACATACTGATGGTCTCTCAGGTTCTTTCACACTTGCGTTTTTCTTTTCCGGCATAGAGTTCCATCCTAGGAGCTCAATACCGGAAAAGAACTGACCAGTTTTATCCTAATGCATTCTGAATGGAGAGCAATCCGTTCAGGAGGCATCAGTTCAGTCCCTCTTACGTTTTTTGACCGGAGAGAATACCGGCGCAGCATGCTACAGTTTTCTCTCCTGCCAAAAATCCTGAACACTTGCCGGATCCAGCTTTAAACTTATATTGAAATGTATTAGTGCCAGATCCGGCATTAAAATTGCTGCGCAGACCTTTAAATCTGTGAAAAAAATAAACACCGGATCCGTTTTTCCAGATGACACCGGAGACACAGATCCGGTATTTCAATGAATTTGTCAGACGGATCCGCCTGACAAATGCATCCGTTTGCGTCCAGATTGCCGGAATCCTCTGACGCAAGTGTGAAAGTAGCATTAAGCACAGCCTCGAGCACCAATGTAAACTCTCTACCGCCGCCTACCAGCTAGAAATGACTGGGCCCCATAGCAAAAAAAAATTATGGGCCGCCCCGGTGGTGACCTCTATGAACCTTGTAAAGACAATGGGGACACGGGACATAGCTTTCTGTCGCAGTTACATCTGACTCCGGTCCCCGAGGGGCCCAAAGGCACCAGCATAGCACATGGCGGCATGTGCCATTTATAATGCTGGTGCCTTTGGGCCCCTCGGGGAGCGGAGTCAGATGTAACTGCGACAGAAAGCTATGTCCCGTGTCCCCATTGTCTTGGTTTCTTTACAAGGTTCATAGAGGTCACCCCATACATTTTTTTTGCTATGGGGCCCAGTCATTTCTAGCTACGCCCCTGCGCAGGTGCCACGTGCCAGCCAGACTCTGCCACCTTGTTGTGACAGGTAGGTGACCATCACACAGATACACCACTCACAGAGACTGCAGCTGGTCACACTGCCTGTTATTACCGTACCTAAAAAAAAAAATTGTGTCACCTCACCTGTCCGTTTTTCCTCACTCCTCAGGCTCAGTCCAGTCCACCACAGGCAGGAGGAGAATCGCTCCACAGCCAGCAGTGTTACTTTTTCTGTTGATCTACTCAAATTCAAGACTTGTGTCATCCCTACTCACAAATTCACATAGAGGCTGGCATGCATTGCATTTGCTAGTAAATAAAAATGGCAGAAGTAGAACAAAAGGAACGAGAGATAAAAAATGCACCTAGCTTTTTAAAAGCAAACATCTGGGAACATTTTGGCTTTTATGAAAAAAGTAGGAAGCACGAATTGGACAAGTCATACGCTGTGTGTAAAATCTGTCACACAAAAATTAAATATCTAGGGAATACTACTAATCTGAGAAACCACGTCAGCCGTTTTCACCCAGAAATGCTAAAACCTACCACCACCACCACCACCACCACCAAGGAAATGAACCCAGATCAGCCAAGAATTGATGCAATGTTACAGTCAACTTTGCCGCCCAACTCTGAAAAGGTAAAGAGAATAACAAAAGCTGTGGCAGCTTTCATAGCGAAGGACCTGCGCCCTTACTCTGTTGTGGAAAACAGTGGGTTTCGCTACCTTTTGAAGACGATAGAGCCGCGTTACAAGATCCCGTCACGAAGTCACTTTACAGAAAACGTCATACCTGCACTCTACCACGAAACCAAAGCTAAGATAATTGCATCAATGAGCCAAGCAAGTCGAGTCGCAATAACGTGTGATTCCTGGACTTCAGTCACGACAGAGTCTTATGTTACAATAACAGCACATTACGTTAGTAAGGACTGGCAGATTTTGTCGCATGTACTGCAAACGAGAGCCATTTATGAGTCTCACACGGGTGCTCATCTGGCAGAGCTACTTTCTCATGTTGTGGAAGAATGGCAGCTGTCCGATAAATCTGTAGTGCTTGTGACCGACAACGCGTCAAACATGATAGTTGCAGCTCAAGTTGGAAAATTCCCCCATGTGAAATGCTTCGCCCATACACTGAATCTTGCATCCCAGCGAGCGTTGAAAGTGGCCACTCTCTCTAGGCTTCTTGGCAGAGTACGTCGGATATCCACATTCTTTCACCGCAGCACTAGAGCAAGCCACTGTCTAAAAGAGAAACAGAAATGTCTTGGCCTGAAGAATCATAAGCTAATAACTGATGTGGCAACAAGATGGAACAGTGCATACGACATGGTCGAGAGGTTCTTGGAACAACAACCTGCAGTCTGTGCCACCTTGCTGTCTCCAGAAGTCAGAAGAGGAGAGTCCGATCTCTGCACTCTAAACGAAACAGATGTGTCAAATGCAGAGGACGCCGTGAGTGCATTAAAGCCAATGAAGGATGCAACCATGCTGATGTCAGAAGAGCGCAATCCAACAGTTTCTCTCATTGCCCCTATAAATGCACAACTTCTCCAGAGCATGACAGACACGATGGGAGACACACCCATGATCCATGAGATCAAGAATTCTATTAGAACAGATCTCCAGAAGAGGTACAGCAGTGAGGCCGAGAAGAAGATCCTTCATACAGCCTCTGCACTGGATCCTCGCTTTAAGGGACTGCCTTTCATCCTCACAGATGAAGAAAGATTGGAGATATTTAAAGGAGTCACTGAGGAAGCTGCATCCTTGGAGGTAATTAAATTAATTTGAAGAATTCCATCATGTTTCTTCTTGAAACGACAGTAGCACTACCACGCTTCTGAATCTGATGCGGTGCGGGAACTGTACTGTCCGTTTCCTGTGCTTTTTCATCACCCCATCAGAATCAAAGGCATTGACATTTGTGTTTTTACTTATTGTTTTTTTTCTGTTTCTTTTTTGTTCAAACACAGATTACATCAGATGAGAGTGAGAGGACACAAGAGGATCATCAAGTGCCTAGAAGAAAACAAACTCTGGAAGAAGAGGACAGTTCACCCATCGAAGACAACCATTCTGAATCTCCACCATCTCCTCCCAAAAAGGCCAGATCGCTGCTCGTGAGTTTGCTGGGACAGTCTTTCACTGACACTGAAGGTACAATAGAACCCAAAAAGACCCCCTATGCCAATGCTGAAGAGGAAATGGAAAACTATTGTAAAGCCCCACCTCTGCCTCTCACTGAGGACCCTTTGAACTGGTGGCGTGAGCATGAGGTCATATTTCCCCTCCTTTCTCGGCTGTCAAAGCAATACTTGTGTATCCCAGGTACAAGCGTGTCTGCAGAGCGGGTTTTCTCCACTGCAGGAGATGTGGTAACTGCAAAACGAAGCGCCCTCAAACCAGACCATGTAGATCAATTGGTGTTCTTACAGAAAAATCTACATGTTCCCAAATGCTGAGCAGTGTTTTTAATTTTATAGATTTTGTTCTGTCTGTCTGTGTCTCTGTGTCTGTCTGTCTGTGTCTCTGTGTCTGTGTCTGTCTGTCTGTGTCTCTGTGTCTGTCTGTCTGTGTCTCTGTGTCTGTCTGTCTGTGTCTGTCTGTCTGTCTGTGTCTCTGTGTCTGTCTCTGTGAGTGTCTGTGTCTGTCTCTGTGAGTGTCTGTCTCTGTGTCTGTCTGTCTCTGTGTCTTTCTTTCTTCCCCCCCCCTTTCCCTCCCCCCTTCCCCTCTTTCCCTCCCCCCCCCTTCCCTTTTTCCTCCCCTTTCCCTTTTTCCTCCCCACCCCTCCCTCAGTTACTCCAACTCCATCCCTGTCATTGTCAACAAGACCAGTTACTTAACGGTTAACGCCAGTTATGCCACTCTCGTCCTCAACGGAACGCACTCAGTCACTGTGACTGACTGACTGGTGGGGTGCCGTCGTGGCACTGGCAGTCAGACTGGCAGTGACCGCCTGCAGGTGACTGGCAGTGGTCGGCAGGTCGTGGCAATTGCAAACGGTCAATGAATGTAACATTTTGTTATAATATGTATATTTGTAATTGTATAATATCATATATTCTAAGTTCACTGTGATGATTAATCAGAATATATGATATTATTCTAGCTTTTAGCAGCACTGGAGTGGAGAGGAGATGGAGAATGGTTTTCTATTATGCGACTGTCCGTCCGATCCATTTTGTATTTTTACACTGACGTGTTTTTTGGTGTTTTCCCAATGTGTCTGTCATGCTCTGTGAATTTCTGACTCTGTTTAGGGGTTTAACCTTCAACCAAAAGAATTCTGTATTTAATTCCAGACAACTGACGCCCGCCAAGCCACCAGAGGAAGGCAAATCCTTGAAAGAATAAATTGAAACTTAAAACCTGGAGTAAATCTTTATTGGATCACACAAATACACATTCACACAAACCAAAAAAACACACACCGACCTTCTGACATCATGTCTGACTATGGTGGCTGTGCCACATTGCCCGTCCTGTGGCCTGCCCTTTACCATTATGATTCAGTGAGGAGGATGTGTGTTTATTTTTTTTCTGGTATTCTGTGGTGTGTGTTTGTGATCCCATAAAGATTTGTCCAAGGTTTTCAGATTCAGTTGAAAATGTATTCTCTCAAGGATTTTCCAGCTTCCTCTAATGGTGGCATGGCTTGGCTTCAGTTGATGTATCGTGGTAGAGTGCTTGCTGAGTGCTCAGTGCAGGTAACGTTTTCTGTAAAGTGACAACTCTGAGAGCTTATAGCACTGATCTAGACGTACTACCCATCTGGTGCTGGTGGTGGTGCTGGTGGTGGTGGTGGTGCTGCTCCTGCTGCCAAAACAATCACGGTGAACCAGGAAGTTCTGCAACACAGACAACTTGAACACACTGTGTGACAGACAGTTCCTGACTGGCAAACATCACAGTGAGTGAACCTATAACACAGTCACTGTCTCACTGACTGTGTTATAGGTTCACTGACTCACTGTGATGTTTTACAGTCAGGAACTGAAGTGCTCCTTTTTTTGTAGGTACTGTTTAATATTATATAATATATATTATATGGTAAAACTATTGTAAAACTTATAAACTAACTGCACGAGCCAGGCCAGCACAACAGTTTAATGTTACAGAGACACTGACAGTACTGTTTTAAATAAATACTGTTGTCTGCTGCACTGTTTTGTTCATTCAGACTTTGCTATATGATATGCAGGGAACTTGGTATGATTTGTTTAAATAGCAGATACAAATAAATATTTTTGTGCAATTTCTGACTGATTGAATAAATTTTTTGATGTAAAATTGAAAAACAAGGGGACTTGGGTAATAATCTTGATGCATCGTGATGCATCGCCGAATCGAATCGTGGACTTGATAATCGTAATCGCATCGAATCGTGAGACGAGTGAAGATGCGCAGCCCTAGTGAACAGCCTGTCGGATCCGTCCCGCCGCTAGTGTAGCCTTACAATCTCATGGCTTCTGAGCAACAGATCGCGTGGTCTTCACAGTCATCTGTCACTTCTCTTATCTCTCTGCTCCTGTCCCTTAATCTTCTCACTGCTGCAAAAGCATCAGCCTCAGTGTAACTGTTCTAGTGACTCACGGTTCTTTTAACTCAAAGAATCTCTCTAACTAAGGCCTCTTTCACACTTGCGTTGTCCGGATCCGGCGTGTACTCCACTTGCCGGAATTACACGCCGGATCCGGAAAAACGCAAGTGAACTGAAAGCATTTGAAGACGGATCCGTCTTCAAAATGCGTTCAGTGTTACTATGGCAGCCAGGACGCTATTAAAGTCCTTGGTTGGCTGGAACACATCATCGGGTGCGATAAATTAGTCAGGGAGAGCTGGAGAGCAGAAGGGAGAGATAGTGTAGGGATTGAAATAGCAATATGTTAGGTTTTATACTTGTTATAGACCCAAAAGTCAATTTAAGGACTATTGTGTGTGACAGCAATATATATTTTTTGTGCAACCTGCACTAAATTGCTAAAACTTATTACAGACCCAAAAGTCCTTTTAAGGACTATAGTTGTATCTGGCAGCAATATATATTTTCAGCGCAACCTGCGCTAAATAGCTTGCAATTGTTTGGCCGCAGCAGACAGCGACATTATCTGCGCTACATCTCCTGTCTAACATGTGCGCAGCCTAAAAATATCTGTGACATCAAGTGTACTTTTTCTGCATACGGTGTCCGCTGTGGACAGTTACATTACCTGCACTACATCTCCTGTATAACGTTTGCATATCCAAAATATCATTCAGTCTAATTTTTTTGCTGCTGGTGGCAGTGACATTACTTGTGCTATACCTCCTGTATAACGTTTTCCCATCCTAAATATCAGTGATATTAATTCAGTGTCATTTTTTATTAGGAGGTGGTGACAGCGACATTATTTGCGCTATACCTCCTGTATGACTTTTGTGCAACCTAAATATCAGTGACATTAATTCAGTGTAATTTTTTATTAGACGGTGGTGATAGATAAATTACTTGCTCTATACTTCCTGTATAATGTTTGTGCAACCTAAATATCAGTGATATTAATTCAGTGTCATTTTTTATTAGGCTGTAGTGACAGCGACATTACTTGCACTATACCTCCTGTTTAATGTGTGCGCATCCTAAAAATATCTGTGACAGTCTGTGTACTTTATTTGCGCAAGGCGAGCAGTAAGGGATGGGAAAGTGGCCATGCTGCTGATGGTGCACGCAGAGGCCGTGGCCCTGGGCGCGGAGAAACTGTGCCTGCTGCCAGAGCACAAGAAACACACTCATCCACAATACCTAGCTTCATGTCCCAATTTTCAGGGCAGCGCAGGACACCACTCTCGAAGTCAGACCAGTGCAACCAGACGGTCAGTTGGATTGCAGCAGATAATGCTTCCAGTCGATTAAGCACCATCTTGTCTTCCACAAAGTCCAGTCTCAGTAGCCAAGAGTCTGGTCAACAGAATCTTCACCCTGATACTCCTTCCTCCCACCATGGAGAGTCTTGGCAAACAAGTGATCCCACACTCGGACATTCCGAGGAGCTGTTTTCATCGCTATTCCTTACTTTGGGCCTCTGGCCAAGCCGGCTTAAAGAGGGACATGAGGAGATCTTGTGCCCTGATTCCCAAACTATAAAGCATACACAGTCAAAAGAAGTTGACCGTGGGGAATGGCAATTAGTGTTTCACGAGGTGGATGATGATGAGATACAGTTGCCAATAAGTCAACCACCATTAGTGTCTCGAAGGTTCATGATGAGGATGAGACACAGTTATCAATAACTGAGGTTGTTGTTAGGCTGGAAGAGGCAGTAGGGTGGCAAAAGGGAGAAGGCGGGCCACACCAAACAGGCCCACAACTCTTCCCTGGAGCACCCCCTTGCAGCAATCTCTCTTGCCAAGGGGTAGGTGTTCCACAGTCTGCCGCTTTTTTGGGAAAGTGTGGATGAAAAAAGAATTGTCATTTGCAACCTGTGCCGTACCACCACCAGCATGATCCGCCACATGGCATCAAAGTACCCTAATAGGTGGGCCGAATGCCTGGGTCCAATACCAGTGTCTGCGGGTCACACCAATGCCTCCTCTTCCCCTGTGTTACGTGCTGGCCAATCCCCTGTCCAAGACACAGGCCCGAATGCCTCCCGCAATGCACCTGGACCTTCTGTGTCTACTCAAACGCTAGCTGCTCACAATTAAGGCGGACGCTTTGCATGTGGAAAAGGTGGAAGACAGTACACAGGGTGATAGCCAGAGCACCCTCAGTTTGTCTTCTCAGCGCAAATTGGATAATGAAAAGGAGGAGGAGCAGGAGACGGTAGGGTAGGGTAGTACCCATAGCAGGTTTATTCCATCTGTTCAGTGTAGATGGGCCGAAGAGGAGGAAGAGGAGATTGAGAGTCATCTTCCTGATGAAGGACAGCAAAGTCTTGTCTCTTGGGACTCTGGCACACATGGCTGACCCTCGCGTTATACGCATTTTGGCCAACAACAATTGCTGGTTGTTCACCCTTCTCGAACGTATCATCTCTCATTCTTGTGGTGGAGAGGACTAGTAAAATGGTGCAAAACCAGATAGTCCTTGTGGAAAAATTGCTCCAAAAATTTCCAGCTGACAACGCTGCCGGCAGAGTACATAGTTACTTGGGCAACTGAGGAGGGGAGACAAGGGGAACACACAGCAGTTCCAACAGAGGCAGGGCAACACTCTCCAAGGCCTCTCCAGTTTAATGACACCCCGCCAGCACCCTCACCCTGATGCGCGGCCTAGTGTCACAAGGAGGGAAAAGTTTTGGAAGATGGCGAAGGAGTACGTAGCAGACTGTGTCAGAGTCCTCAGTGATCCCTCTGTGCCTTACAACTATTGGGTGTCCAAGCTGGACACGTGGCACGAACTGGCGCTCTACGTCTTGGAGGTGCTGGCCTGCCCCGCCACCAGTGTTTTGTCAGAGCGTGTATTTAGTGTTGCTTGGGGCATAATAACTGATAAGCGCATCCGTCTGTCAACTGAAAATGCTGACCAGTAGAGATGGCCTTGCGGTTCGCCCGGCGGTCGTTTCGCAGCAAACTTTGCTCGTTCGCTATTCGCCGAACATGCAAACATATGGCGATGTACGCATGCGCCATATTCTTTTGCATTGCGCCAAACTTTGACCCATGAAACATCCATCAGGTGGGGCAGGACAGCCAATTGAGACGTTTCAGCACATGGACACACCCCCACCTTATAACAGAACCCGATCTGGCAGCCATTTTACATTCTGTGTTTTGCCAGTGTAGGGAGAGGTTGCTTTGTGGAGCAGGGACAGACTGTTACGGACAAAAGTCCTTTTAAGGACTGGTATAGGTGTGCTATGGATAGGTGTGATATACTGAGCGGTGTGATGTACTTATAATATACTTTTCAACATAGAAAGTATATTATAGTGCATTTGTATTGTGCAGCAGTTGTGTAAGGTTCTGCTGCGATACAGCAGCTATACAGAGGGACAAACGCTATTGGAATAACTAATTGCAACTGGTGTGATATACCTGTTACCCCCCAAAAAACTGGAGGTAGCAATGGCAGCCACCCAGTGGACTGATGACAGTACCCATATCAGCCCAAGGAGGGTGGTCCCCACTTTTGCTACCTACTCTGAGATCTCTATTGTCAGTGGTAGTGAAGGTGACGATGATGACGTGTCAATGGACGTCATGTGGGCGCCCACAATAGAGGAAGAGGAGGGGAGTTCAGAGGGAGAGATGGAGCAGCAGATAGGGAGAAGAAGGAGGAGAAGCAGGCAGAACTCTCAGTGCACAGGAGACAAAAAGCAGACTGCAAATGTATCTGGAGTGAGCCATCCACCATGCACGGTCACATCTTGCACTCCCAGGACGCCGTCACATGGCTCCGCAGTTTTGGCTTTTTTTTAACGTGTCAGCTGCTGACAATACTGTTGCTATCTGCAGCCTGTGCTGTCAACGCATAAGTCGAGGTAAGCCCAACACTCACCTAGGGACGACCACCTTAAAAAGGCACCTGGCCTCCCATCACCGAGCCCAGTGGGAACAACGCTGTCAGAACCCACAAAGCCACACTCCTGGCGCTCCACGTCCTGCCTCTTCTCCTTCTCCTCTCTCCTCCCATTTGTCCTCCACTCCACTGTGCCGTTGTCGCGTTCATCTGGCAGAAGGCAGGCTTCCGTGACCGAAATGTTCGAGCGTGAAAAGTTGATGACGCCAGATAAACCTCTTGCCCAACGGCTGACCGCTGGCTTGTCGGAACTGCTAGCCCGCCAACTACTGCCATATAAACTGGTGGACTCGGAGGCCTTTAGAAAATTTGTAGCCATTGGCACACCGCAATGGAAGGTCCCCGGGAGGAAATATTTCTCCCAGAAGGGCATCCCAGAGCTATATGGCCACGTTCAGCGGAAATTGAATATATCTCTGGTACACAGTGTTGGTGCCAAGATAGATCTGACCACAGATATGTGGTCTAGAAAACACGGGCAGGGAAGGTACTTAACTTTTACTGCCCACTGGGTGAACCTTCCGACGGCAGTCAAGCATATAACCCATGGCACCCGTGTGGATTTGGTGTTACCGCCACGGATTGCATGCAGGCCTGCCTCTTCTTCTCCTCCTCCTACTCCATCCTCTGTCTCCTCCTCGGCTGACTCTTCCTTTTTCACTGCTACCGCCTCTTCCGCTGCAACCCCCAAGCACCCCTGAACCTATTTGACCTGCCAGGTGAGATGTTGCCATGCTGTGCTGCGGCTGTTGTGCCTGGAAGCCAAGACCCACACTGGTCCTGCACTGCTTTCAGCTCTGTGGTCACAGACCGATCAGTGGCTAACCCCGCTCAATTTAACAGTTAGTAAAGTGGTGTGCGTCCTGAACTTAGTCGTGCAGTGATTCGTTCCAAATACCCCGGGTCAGCAGAACTTCTTACGGCAGGCCAGGAAAATCTCTGGCCCTTTTAGAAGATCTTACACGGCCATGGTCAGACGTCTGATTTGTGACAACCCGACGCGCTGGAACTCCATCTTGTATATGCTTGATAGCCTGCTACAGCAGCAATGTGCGATTAACGACTACCAGTACGAACTCTGCAGCAGGACAGGTTCTGGGAGCTTGGTTTCTGTTCACCTCACCAGTGGCTGCTCATGCGCGACGCATGCAGACTTCTGCGGACATTTGATGAAATCACCAAACAGGTTAGTCACAGCCAGGGCACCATCAGTGACATAATTTACAGGAAAGAATGTTTCCTAACAATTTTTCCTCTAAAATGGATTTTATCTTCGGTTCTATTATTGTCAGTCTGTAAAAGTGGCGTACTACTCGGACAACATCGTTCCCAGCAGCGACCTGGGAGTACAAGATGCATCCAGACATCCTCCCCATGCTGTTCCCGAACCAGTGGTGTTTCCATAAATTTCTGACATTTTACTATGAACCAGACACCCTCCCCTCTTCAGAGCAGTGGGTGCCTGGTTTAATGCTCGGGTTCTCCCATTGACCTCCATTGTGCATCGGGATCTCCCCTATCGGGGTGGCTATTCCGTTAGTAGGCAGGGTATAACAGATATAGGGTCAGTTCTAGGGTTAGAACCCCATAGTTTATTATCCGTGGTCCACACCTGCCTATTGATGCCCCAGATCGTTGAGTATTAACGCAACTAAAATTTATGGTTTCTTTCCTTATTTTCTATTTGTTTTGTATAATATAGGTTATTTGGGTTTTTAATGGTATATAATAAAGGCTAAGGGTGGTAATAAATGTCTTAAGGGTGGTAATCTGTGACTAGATGCAACACTATATAAATTATTTTAATCGGTCAATCACACCCATAGGATTGTATTCCCCACAATTAGCGTCTTAAAAGAAAAAATACTGCCTGCATAGTGCCCCTAATAAACAATACTGAAAGAAGCATGTCCTACAGGATCAGTACGAGAAGTGTGCTTGCAATAAGGCATATTTCACATATGAGTGAATCAGATCTACACAGCTGTATTTGTCCAGCCACTCCTTGGCATATTTGCCAGATTGCGGCCGGATCTCCACCGGCCCCCATTATAGTGAATGTGCGACGTCCGACAGCGGCAAAGGGTCCCTATAAGATATATTCGAGATGCCAGTTGCAGTGAAGCAACAACGGGACAGAGTCCCTTTAAGAAATGGTGTTGGTGGTGGTACCCAGGTGTAGAAATGGCCGAGTGGTATAGGGTGGCCTACAATGTCCCTTAGGCCTCTTGTACACGGCCGTATGGCTTTTTCAGTATTTTGCAGTCCGCGGTGCAGTGTGGAACGGAACAGCTGGCCCCTAATAGAACAGTACTATCCTTGTCCATTATGCGGACAACAATAGGACATGTTCTATCTTTGAACGGAATGGAAAAACGGAGTACCTTCGTTTCTTTTGCGGATCCATTGAAATTAATGGTTCTGTATACGATCCGTATACGGAACGCAAAAAATGGAATGGTAACGGAAAATAAAAATGTTCGTGTGCAAGAGGCTTTACTGTTTTGTATGTGTCAAGGTGCTCCTACCTGGATATGCTGGACCCCAGGCGTTGTCTTCTGAAGCAGCAAATAAGGGGGTAGTTTAGGCTACTTTCACACTAGCGTTCGGGTTTCCGCTCGTGAGCTCCGTTTGAAGGAGCTCACGAGCGGACCCGAACGCAGCCGTCCAGCCCTGATGCAGTCTGAATGGAGGCGGATCCGCTCAGACTGCATCAGTCTGGCGGCGTTCAGCCTCCGCTCCGCTCGCCTCCGCACGGACAGGCGGACAGCTGAACGCTGCTTGCAGCGTTCGGGTGTCCGCCTGGCCGTGCGGAGGCGTGCGGATCCGTGCGGATCCGTCCAGACTTTCAATGTAAGTCAATGGGGACGGATCCGTTTGAAGCTGCCACAATGTGGCTCAATCTTCAAGCGGATCCGTCCCCCATTGACTTTACATTGAAAGTCTGGACGGATCCGTACTAGGCTATTTTCACACTTAGCTGTTCTATGCTAAAAATAATGCAGACGGATCCGTTCTGAACGGAGCCTCCGTCTGCATT
Source organism: Bufo gargarizans (assembly GCF_014858855.1). Taxonomy (NCBI): domain Eukaryota; kingdom Metazoa; phylum Chordata; class Amphibia; order Anura; family Bufonidae; genus Bufo; species Bufo gargarizans. Next base: position 637,997,942 of record NC_058080.1, on the reverse strand, counting down.
ATTATGAGCGGATCCGTTCAGAACGGATCCGCCCGAACGCTAGTGTGAAAGTAGCCTAACTTGGGGATGAAGAATAAATTGAGTCCAGACCTTAAAGATGAAGTTCAATAACAGCTTTACTTGGCATAAACCTTTTTCCAAACGGGTTACAGACTTTGTCTTGGTTCCAGCAGGCTTTAGCATTAAAATTCTGTCAGGCAAACTCGTCTCTGCTACATCTGTTGCTCTTTGGCTTTGCTGTCATAACAGGGTAACTGTATAACTTAGCTTTCTCTGGATGCTGCAATTTCTCTTTGTATGGTCTGTCTCTTAATTATGCCGGGGAACTCTCCTCCTGGCTCCTAAGGCTCTAAGCTGTGGCCTCCACACCCAGCAGTGCTGAAGGTGCTCTGCTTGGCTTGGCCTGGGCACGTCCAGCAGAGACGTGCCCAGCACTTGCTTCCTTCCCCTAGCAGGGGGTAAGCTAGACTGTTCTGGTCCCCACCCTTCCTGCAGGAAGTGGGACTCGCCCACTCCTCAACCGAGGGGGTTTAGAATGGAATGGAAAGCTCCATTCTATGTACCTGTAGCTCTGCCGTGTTTTCTGCCACCTGCTGGTGAACCAGGAACATTACACCTGAACATAAACAGTTACAAAATAGGAAATGCACAGTGTTTGGACCTGAATTAAATACACATGATGACATGAGGTTAACCAATAAAGACAGTAGCGAGGATAAAAGGTGGTAATGCCACTCTGGGGCGTTACAAATGGGGCCTGAAGGAATTCTGGCAGTGCATCGTTGTGCACAGCAGGGGCAGATTCGACAGGCTGTTCCCGGCTGAAATAGCCTTCCAGATGTGTTTCACACATATATGAAGCAAGCCTTAGAATAACTCAATCAGGATGCCCACCCATAAACAGTATCTGCATAGTGCACCCAACAAATAACACTACCAGTAGAGTGCCCTGTGACCCCGTCATAAACAAACATACACAAACAGGTCCGGCAGAGTGCATAACCATACAGTTTTGGTTGCTCTCAGCTTATAGGTTGTGATGTCATTAATACTGTACTACAGTACAAGCGCTTTCCCAGAAACATAGTGCCTGTAGGTACAGCCTCCATGATTTATGCGGATACTATAAACCAGCAATTTAATTCTCCACTTAGACAATAGATTAGAAGGGGTCAGTAATAATTACATTTTATGGTTACATTTTACATTACAATGGAAACTTTGCCACACCTATCTACGGGGTTATATCTGGTATTGCATCTCAGCATCATTGAAATAAAAGTAGTTGAGCTTCTATATCAGGCACAATTAGACTCCAAAAGCTGTCCCATTAGGAAGCTTGCATGTACACAATGGGCCAATATATTATAGATTCTCCTGGAGGTGTAGTGGCTGGGTTCGGAGTGGCCCCAAAGCTATGCTGGGTCCCCCGGACGCCGTTGAGGTGCCACCATGTGCTGCTGCTCTCCGGAAGGGATGGTGTGGTGCACCTCAATGGAAAATAAGTCCAGAAAGTCATGGCCTGCTGTAACCTAGTGTGCTTTTTTACTGAAGGAATTCAGGTGCAAAACAATACAAGCAAGGCTTAGAGCTGGCTTCTCCAGTCTTCTCCCTGGAAGAAGAAGATTTTGATGCTGAGGAAAGGCATGAGCTAGCTGTCCCTCTCTCTGTAAGAAGGCTGGTACTCTGGCCAAACGCTGGTGGCCCAGGGTCTCTAGCAGATTATCCATGTGTCAGCATATTCTTCTGCTCACTCAATTGTCTGACAGAATCTCCTCTTCTATGCACTGGTCCCTAACTGCAGAACAGTAGAGGCTCTGACTGCTCTTCTTATATACAGTTTCTGGTTAAACTAGAACGTTCTAGTAGGAGGAGTAAAGAGGAGAAACCCAGCACAAACAAATACAATGTTACAACTCCCGTCTCTCATACTTGCTTTAGAGCTTCAATGATACTCAATGGGAATGACACATCCGTTTTTCCAGACAAAAACAGGTTTTCGGACATAATAATAACAACGCTAAAAGGTCAGTCTGTCTGGTTGTGGTACTGTAGTAAACAAGTCTGGCTTTTTCCCTCCAAAACATGTTCTTCTTTAAACCCTATGGTAGCTGTGGAAAATTACCAGTTTCTCATTATTAGCTAGAAAGTCCCAAAAATCTATCATTATTAATTAACCCTTTAGACAGTGCCGTGCAAACACAGTGCAAATGAACAGGTTATTTCTAACATACATATAAAATGCAGTTGCACAGTATTAAACAGTATAAGTCAATGCAAGTTAACCCTTTAAAGTGAAATAAAGTAAGGAGTTGATGACTTTGCATAGGGTAAGCAGGGACATGCGCCGAAAACGTCACTAGGCTCAGCGCACGCCAAGTGAAACAGTTGAGGCAGATGCCCTAAGTTAAACTGGAAAAGCGCAGGTGCCAGCGCTTTTCGGCACTGCGCCTGTTGGTTATGCTGAAGGGTGGGCGGGATTGTTGGCTACTAGCAACGTAGCCAGAGAAAAAGGGGGGCGTGACGGCAATGGCAATGCTAGGGGTGTAGTGTATGGGGGCGGGCCTGGGCACTCGATGGAGGGCGTTCCTGGGCACCTTTTGAATTAAAATAATGCCTCATTAGCATAACGATGAAAGTGGATTTTTATGAAGATATAAAGCGAGCTCCAATGAAACAGAAAATATATGGAAAGAAGGTCTGAAGTGCTGTAAGGACATACGTTTGCTTTAATATTAATTATCCTGGTGACAGATTCCCTTTAATGATGCCATTCTGGAAAAAGTCACAGCACTTCATTTATGAAAATGTATCCAGACAATATTTTTGTCATTTCCTAGGCTTGCGCTGTTTCATCTCTCTTACTTGGCCACTTAAATATGCCCTTATACCATTGTTCATCCTCCATACCCTGACAGCAGCACTTTTGCTCGTATAAAATATCCAATTACATCCAAACATCTGATTATAGGCCTGCGTAAAAGGCCCCTAAGAGCAAGTATACTGTGCTTTGTCTCCTACTGTGTGATTAGGTGCTTCTTTCATTTTGCATCTTCTGCTCTTGTTGTGGCTTACATAGTTAAAGGAGTTGTCTCACTTCAGCAAATAGCATTTCTTATGTAGAGAAAGTTAATAGAAGCCACTAACTAATGTATTGTGATTGTCCATATTGCCTCCTGTGCTGGTTTGATTCATTTTTCCATCCCATTATACACTGCTCGTTTCCATGATTATGACCAACCTGCAATCCAGCAGTGGTGGCCGTGCTTGCACACTACAGGAAATAGCACCAGCCTATGTGCGTTCCCACAGTCTCGGCCACCAGAGAGGCAGGCACTTTTTCCTATAGTGTGCAAGCACGACCACTGCTGCTGGATGGCAGGGTGGTCGTAACCATGGAAACGATCAGTGTATAATGTGATCGAAAAATGAGCCAGCCATCGAAGGAAGCAATATGGATAATAATACATTAGTAAGTGTCTTGTATTAACTTTTTCAACATAATAAATTATGTAAATTAAACTTGCTGAAGTGACCCAACCCCTTTAAGGAATGTGTAAGTAGAGATGAGCGAATTTTGGGTCTAATGAATAGTTCCAAAAAATCTGTTTTGGTCCAAATCGATTCTACCCTAATCGAAAGTGCTCCACCTGGCCTGAAAATTGATATATGACACTCTGATGTGTCATTGAACTCATATATTTTTCTCTCTTGTCTTTCTGTATTTTTTTTTAATCTATCGACCCCCCCCCCCCCATCCCCCTTTAAGCTCTTTGACGCAATGACAGAAAAAATATATAATGTCAGAGTGACACTGACATATATAGCTGTGGGTAAATGCATGGCATGGTTGACAGCGTTAACAAACACTCAGTTTAAAAACTTGCCGTTGTTAAGCTTGATTAAAAGCATTCCATGAATTCTCCTTCTTTGGGGACAGATGCCTGTCAGTGTTTATACACACACACACGGCAGTATCAGAAAAAGCAGTCTCTCTTCTTTTCTTTTTTTTTTTAGCAGCACAAGCAATGCAGAATGAAACCTCATGGACAAAACAGGAGATGTGCAGCAGTATAGGGGTAGTAGTAGTAGTGGTGGCACCAGTGGGAGTAACAGCCACAATGGATAGACAGACAGGGGTAAACCGATGAACAGGCAGACAGTGGGAGTTGCATCACTGGGTCGGCAAAAAAATAGCCACTGTCAGCAATGGCAGACCTATCCATTGTTATCAGCCAGAGATGTGTGGACATCCTCACGGATCCATTTACTTGATTCATTTTGACAAACGTAATGTTTTAAACACATGGGCAGGACAAACTGGGTCTGTTCCAGCCACTGTTCCAATCTTCCGCACCAGAAGTCCATGGGGTCAGGGGATAGCGTTTGTGTCGGAGAAAAGACAAAATCATTTAGAAAATGAGAATTGTCAAAAAAAAATTTAAACAAAAAAATTGACATCTGGCCAGAAGTACTAATATCATAGCTAGGGATGAGCGAACACCTGGAAGTTCGGGCTCGCCGGGTTCGGCCGAACTTCGGCTCAAAGTTCTGGTTCGGGACCCGAACTTGACCCCGAACCCGAACCCCATTGAAGTCAATGGGGACCCGAGCTTTGGGGCACTAAAATGCCTGTAAAATAGACATATTAAGGGCTAGAGGGCTGCAAAAGGAAGCAAAATGGGAGAAAGAGCAGGACCATTGCCCTGCAAAAAAATGTGGATAGGGAAATGACATAAAATGACAAAGAATAGAAAAAAAAATTAAAAGTGGTTTGGGAGGTTGAGGAGGCGGTGGACGTAGGTAGAAGCGGTGGTGGATGAGGAGGAGGTAGCCAACACTGTTTTTGTTATTTTTTTATTTCCTTTATTTTTTTAATAAATTTGGGAAGACCCCAAAACATAGGGAAATAGAAAAGAGAATGCAAAGTTAAAGTGCGCTGGAGTATAACAATGGCTGTGTGCAGCCGGTATATTTGTCTATTCAGCACAAGGTACGGACAAGTCCTGAGGGATCCATGCCTGGTTCATTTTAATGAACGTGAGCTTGTCCACATTGGCTGTGGACAGGCGGCTGCGCTTGTCTGTGATAACGCCCCCTGCCGTGCTAAATACACGTTCAGATAACACACTGGCTGCAGGCAGGCCAGCACCTCCAAGGCGTAAAGGGCAAGCTCAGGCCATGTGCCCAATTTGAAGACCCAGAAGTTGAAGGGGGCAGACCCATCAGTAAATACGTGTAGGTGTGTGCACATGTAGTGTTCCACCATGTTGCTGAAATGCTGCCTCCTGCTAAGGCTACTTTCACACTGGCGTTTCTGGGTCCGTTTGTGAGATCCGTTTCAGGGCTCTCACAAGCGGCCCAAAATGGATCAGTTCAGCCCCAATGCATTCTGAATAGATAAGGATCCGTTCAGAATGCATCATTTTGCCTCTGTTCAGCCTCCATTCCACTCTGGAGGCGGACACCAAAACGCTGCTTACAGCGTTTTGATGTCCGCCTGACGATGCGGAGGCAAACTGTCCATCCTGACTTACAATGTAATTCAATGGGGACGGATCCGTTTTTACTGACACAATATGGTGCAATTGAAAACGGATCCGCCTCCCATAATTTATTTTTATATTTTATTTTTTTGTTCATGGTAATGCAGACGGATCCGTTCTGAACGGATACAAACGTTTGCATTATAGGTGCGGATTCGTCTGTGCAGATACCAGACGGATCCGCACCTAACGCAGGTGTGAAAGTAGCCTGAGACGTTCCGTATCAGCTAGTGGTGCTGGTTGTTGTGGTGTGCTGACAAAGCTTTTCTACATTTTGGCCATGGTAACCCTCCTTTCTGAGGTGCTGGCGGTGCCCCAGCTGCGTTGGCGACTTCTTCATTCTCCTCTGCCTTCGCCTTGTGCTTCCACTGAGCCCCCGCTGTCAGATGTGAATGCCATCAGCAGTGTGTCTACCAGCGTGCGCTTGTACTCACGTATCTTCCAATCATGCTCCAGTGACGGAATTAAGGATGCCACGTTGTGTAGTGTCCCACTAGGTAGAAGTGGGCACTACACAAGGGTGTAACGTGTTACTCCTGCTCACAAGGGACAGTGATATTATATTTATCCATGCATTGTAATGTATTTCCTGTGTGTTTTTACATTGGTATGTTTCCCCTGTTAATGCTTAGCAGGCCTAGTTGGGTGTAATTAGACATCCCAGACACTAGAGGGAGATAGGGAGCCCCTAGTATAAATGTCCAGGCCCAGACAGGGAGGGGTTAGGTCATAGTCAGGAGTCTGTGGAGACAGAAGTGAGAAGGCACCAGCCAGAGATATGCTGAGGGCCTCCTCCTGACATGCAGCTAGATAGTCATGGTTTCTAGTTGCACCAGGAGGCTAGAAGGAGTACAGCCTGCCTGGAGACCAGTAATCCAGCCAACACAGATGAGACACCCCAGTAGTAGGAGAGCACCTCCTGGGAGAAACCTGCAGCCACCTTTCCACTCCAGCAGAGAATCCAGCTAAGAAGCAGAGGTACTATAATATATAGAGCAAGTGCCAATACTGGAGGAAGATTTTATATACCAAGGATTCAAGCCAGCAATTAGGCATCCGGGCCTTGGGATCCAGCCAGCTAGAATAGCTGAGGGGATAGAGCAGCATTGTACTGCAAAGCATTAACTGTATACCCTCCAAGTATCTTGCAAGATTGAAACCTGGTGTGCTATCAAGTAAACCTGCTGTGCATATGTACTGTAAAGGACTGCATTATACACCACTGCAACTGATTGTATAAAGTTGGACTGTTGTCTAAAGTAAAGCAACGTTTGGTTTACCAACTGTGTACTCCATTAATCCTCCTGAAAACCGGTGTGCCACCGTTACAGGCACTGGCGTCACGATTCTTAAAGGGACCTTACCTCAGGCACTCAAAACACCTGCAACATCCAGGGCACCTCACATACCATCAGGCCTGGTCCCTATTTACAGAGTGTGCCCCAGAGGAACTAGTGTCTACCTCTCCTTCACTGTCGCATGCCTGCCCAGGGTTCTCCTCAGAAAAGTGAGTAACCCTCGATTGCCCATACCGTGACCTCACTGTCGCTATACCCTGCAGGTCTGACGTGCTGCAGTTGTCCTGTAGTAGGGATCCACCAGGGTGGCCACCCAGTAATCATCACTGGTTAGAATGTGGGCAACTCGACAGTCGTTACACAGGCACTGCAGCATGTAGTCGCTCATGTGTGCCAGGCTGCCCAGAGGCAATGACAAGCTGTCCTTTGTGGGAGGTGTATTGTCTGTGTCCTCTGTATCCCCCCAGCCACGCTCCAGTGATGCCCATGAGCTGCTTTGGGTGCCACCCTGCTGTGAACACGGTTCCTCCTCCTCATCAGCCTCTCCTCCTCATCCTCCAGAACTGTGCCTGTGTGTGGCTGGACAGTTGTGTACCTGGCCTCTGTTGGTGCAGGAACCCACCCTCCGAGCCACTTCTGAATGACTGGCCTAATAATAGTGGAAATGATCCCTCTTCCTCCTGTGCCACATCCTCTTCCATCATCGCCCAAAATGTTTTTTCAAGGAGACATTGAAGTGGGATAGTAACACTGAGGACGGCGTCATCGGCACTGGCCATGTTGGTGGAGTACTCGAAAGAGCGCAACACGGCACACACATCCCGCATGGAGGCCCACTCATTGGTGGTGAAGTGGTGCTGTTCCACAGAGCAACTCACCCGTGCGTGCTGCAGCTGAAACTCCATTATCGCCTGCTGCTGTCTCTCCAGCATGTGCAAGGTGGAGTTCCACCTTGTGGGCACGTCGCATATGAGGCGGTGAGAGGGAAAGCCGAAGTTACGCTAGCAGCAGCAGGGTGAGAACACCGAAAGCGTGCACAGATGGCCCGCACTTTCTGCAGCAGCTCTGACATATCGGGGTAATTTATCAGGAACCTCTACACCACCAAATTCAGGACATGCGCCAGGCAAGGGATGTGCGTCAAACCGGCTAGGCCCAGAGCTGCTACGAGATTTTGCCCGTTATCGCACACCACCAGGCCGGGCTTGAGGCTCAGTGGCACCAACCTCTTATTGGTCCGTTGTTCCATGCCCGTCCACAGCTCCTGCGCGGTGTGGGTTTTTCCCCCCAAACAGATGAGTTTCAAAACAGCCTCCTGTTGTTTCCCCCTGGCTGTGCTGAAGTTGGTGGTGAAGGTGTTACGCTGACCAGATGAGGAGGTGGTAGAGGAGGAAGTGGAGTAGAAGGAGGAGGCAACAGGAGGCAAAGAGAAACGTCCTGCAATCCTTGGTTGCAGAAGGACATGCGCCAAACTGCTATCCGCCTCAGGCCCAGCCGCCACTGCATTTACCCAGTGTGCAGTTAGGGAGATATAACATCCCTGCCCATGCTTGGTGGTTATGTGGACCTTGCCACAGATGGCGTTGCGCAGTGCACACTTAATTTTTTCCGCCACTTGGTTGTGCAGGGCAGGGATGGCTTTCCTGGAAAAGTAGTGGCGGTTGGGAACCACGTACTGCTGGAGAGCCAATGCCATAGGGTTTTTAAAAGTCTCCGTCTCCACCAGACGGAATGACAGCATTATAAAGGCCAGGAATTTTTAAATGCTGGCATTCAGGGCCAGGGATCGCGGGTAGGTAGGGGGGTACTTCCTCTTTCTCTCTATTGTTTCGGAGACGGACAGCTGAACGCTTCCATTGGACAGTGTGGAGATGCTTGGTGATGGTGACAGAGGTGGTGGCGTTGCTACCACATCCTCTGTTTGCGGGGCGGCCGGTGCTACTGTCACTCCAGAGGGGGAGGAAGAGGTCGAGATTGCAGCAGAAGAGGGAGCAGAAGGAGCCTGAGATCTTTTGTGGTTTTTGAGCTGTTTATTCCACTGCAGTTCGTGCTTTGCATTAAGATGCTTGGTCATAAATCAAGGCAACTGGACTTACTGTAGATTTCTTGAAAAAATTTCACTCGTTCTTCCAACGAGTTGCCTTGATTTATTCTTTACAGATATACCATGACTTGGATAAATGAGAACCTTCACAGACTCAGGTTTAGAATGTTTATGCCTTGCTTCAGGCTCCGATTGCACAGCATGCAAACCACTCGCATCTTGTCGTCAGCACATTGTCTGAAGAACTGCCATGCCAGGGAACTCCTTGAAGCTGGCTTTGGTGTTCTCAGTCCCTGGGTGGGCAGTAGAAGGCGTACTGACTAGGGGACGGCCACTCTGCTTTTGCACCCTGCTTGCTCTTTTGCTGTGCGCATATCGACCACGTCCTCTCCCTGCAACAGGAGCTCCACCAACATTAGCAGCACCACGACCAGGTCCACGTACCTTATTTGATGCTCTCCTCATTCTTTGAGTTCACCCACCGAACTAACAGACGGATTAACTACATTAATTTCCCTGTCACATATGCAATGCAGGTGTACCTCACACAAAAATTGGGTATATTTCACCCACCGAACTAACAGACGGATTAACTATATTTATTTCCCTGTCAGGTATGCAGTGCAGGTTTACCTCACAACAAAAAATGGGAATATGTCACCCACCGAACTAACAGACACATTAACTATTATATTTTTGTGTCAGGGGTACAAAGATGGTGGAATGCACCAACAAAAAAACTGCTATAGGTCACCCACAGATTTAACAGCCAGATTAATTATTATATTTCTTTGTCCGGGGTGCAAAGCTGGTGTATTGCACCCACAAATAATTATTATACTGTAGGTCACCCACAAAACAAATAGCCAGATTCTTAACTCTTTCCCTCATTTCAGCTGCCTGCTTCCTGTCCCTGCACTACTCAAAGCTGATGGGCGGTGCTACACCTGATCCAGCTTTTATAGATGCTGGGTCACATGGTGCAACGGCCAATCACAGACATGCCATTAGCAGCCTTTCAACAAGCTTTATTAAATGCCCGAACACCGAACTCAAACTTTTCCGGCAAAGTTCGGTTTCGGGTCCGGGTACCCAAAATCGTAAAGTTCGGTATGGACTAGCCACTCTGGCATAGTAATGGTCATATAGGTGCTAGATATCCTCCTGTCCTATTTCATTCCAAGCTCTTTAAACTTAGACCTGTGATTCAGCCAAGGTGGATTTTGTGAATGAATGTAGTAGGTAGTGACAGACATAGACAGTGAGCCCTAACTGGAACCCCGGCCTCTTCCCCTGCTTACTTGCAGTGCAAGCTATATGTAGCAAGTCCACAACTGGAGAAACAACACTAAATGACAAAACAAGACACAAAGACAGAGTAGTATATATATGGGTCAGAAGCAGGAGGACAACAAAGTACCAAATCGACAGAGAGTAGTCTAAAAGCCAAGCCGAAATTACAACCAGACAAGAAACTCAGTGCCAATAGGTTAGACTGTGAGTGGTCAAAAAACAAGCCGAGGTCAGAACTCAAGTAATCCCAAAATACACAAACAGTAACCAGTAATGCAGCTAGTGAGTCAGAGACTGTCACTGGCAAAGATGTATGGCCAGGAGTGAATTTAAATAGAGCGCCAAGTCACTGGATCATAACCTGATAGGTCCGTGGACTATTCGCTCCATAGCACAGGATACAATGCACACAGCAAATGGGCTACTGGGCTGTCACTCAACCCGCTGCTAATCTCACCCTGCACGCTGTGGGGAGAAACAGATCATTACACGCTGTTGCTAGGGACGCAACAACATCATCGGGGGGCATAGCAGCCATGCTGAAGCCAGAGAATGCAGCGCTGGAGCCCGGACAGGTACGTTTGTGACATTACCCCCCTCTTCAGAGGGGCCACCAGACCCTCAACATTGTAAGCAGGCTTCAATGGAAATTTTAAATGGAACTTTCTAATTAAACGAGGAGCATGAATGTCCTGAGCAGGCACCTATGTTTTCTCCTCAGGACCATACCCCTTCCAAATGGATTAAGTACTGCAACGAACCCGAAACCATCCAGGAGTGAAGAATCTTTTCCACCTAATACTCTCACCCAGAATTACCATTGGATTAGGATGTTTAGGTGGAGAAATAACAGGAGGAATGTATTTTTTTTTTTAGCCATGACTAATGGGAGACATCATATATCCTGAGCAAGGAAGGCAACTGAAGACGAAAAGATCCCAAATATGATTCTATATGGTCCAATAAATTTAGGCGCAAGTTTTCGAGATGGTACTCAAACCAAAAATAAGTTATGCACCACCTTAATTGACCAAGCACCACTAGCTGTTTATACTCCTTTGCATAACTTTTTCCAGTTCTTCTTTTTCCAGTTTTCAGTAGTATAGTACTAGGTTACAGATTCTGCGAGCGTGTGAAAAAAAAGTGACATTACCCACCAGTGGTTTGTTACCCACTGTGAAAAGGGACGGGCATAATGGCTTATATCCTGTGGGGTGTAAAATATGTTTAATGGTATAGAAATGCAAGGAATATGTATAATCGGATAAATGCAAAATCAAGTTTTATTTTTCTAAATAAAATGTAATTATAGCTACTATAACATTAGGTAAAGCTTTTACTAATTGTCATCTACCAATATACAGTACCATTATCATGGTTTAAAAATGAATGCGAGAGCTGCTAAGCTTTTCTAAGAAGAATGAATTAAGAGCCAAGTAAAAGGCAGAAAACATCTGAAAAGGAAGTTAAACTTCCCAAATAATAACATAGGATCTGAGAGTGCTCATTATACAGTCTCAAACTTGTGACATTTTCATAAAGTGCTTATGAAACTTTAACATTTACAGCCCAATAAGCACTTTCCTCCACACTGGGAGAACTGGTAGAGCTCTGTGACTGTTAAAAAAATGTAGAAAACTGTTTAATGTCTAATGTTTTCGACAATTTGATTTTCTATATGGCAGGATTGCATATTGCTAAATTACCTCAAATTTAGCAGATTTAAGAGTAACTTTTTTTCCTGTAAGCCAATAGTCTATATGAAATATGACCAGACCCCACCATAAGAAGTAGTACTGCTTTAACACGTGAGGAATATGCTTGCCCCCCGATTAATGAGAGCAGCAATGACTAGGGTTGCATGCTGTCTGCTCAGAAGGAGAGAAGAAGAGGAAATATAAAAATGAGATAAAAGTACCAATAAGCAAAATATTCATGCAGAAAAGGGTGCTCACACCCTCCTGGTGGGGGTGATAGCCAGTGAGACTAATGGCCTGCTACAGCAGTTGTCACTGCAGGAGAGCAGCAGAGACAACGAACATGAGAAAAGGGAGTCCCCCTCTTTCTATCAATCTAATCCAGGCATGCTCAACCTGCGGCCCTCCAGCTGTTACAAAACTACAACTCCCATCATTCCTGGACAGCCTACAGCTATTAGCCTATAGAAGGGCATGGTGGGAGTTGTAGTTTTACAACAGCTGGAGGGCCACAGGTTGAGCAGGCCTGATCTAATCTATCTACAATACATACATACATACATACATAGGAGAGCGGCTTAACAGAACTTGATAGTAATGATGTCAACCACAATATAGTCTCACCCACATTAAGAAGCTAACTAATAAAGCACTATGAATAGTTCAGAAGTTTTCATTATAAGACTTTGCTTTAAATGCACCACTGTCCATATCAATTACTTAGAACATTTTAACTGGATTTAATTCAGTTTTTTTATTACATCGCTAAATTCAAACATCCATGAGCATGCTATACATTCGAAAACTACTGATTGTTTTATGACTGTCTGCATAGATAATAAAGCAGCTAATAGTGTGCTGATGAGCACTCAAGACACTCTCACTCTCTCTCATTCTCCTAAATTGAATCACACAAGTTGGTTTAGGTGGAATCAGAAATTTTTGAAAAGTTCAGGTTGAATTTTCAAATTTTAGAATCAATCCGCTCATCTCTAGTGGCAGCGTTATGTTGTGGGGCTACTTTGGCCTTGGAGATGACTACCTCTAGGGTCTTCCTCTGTTGCACAACGCATAAAAAAACACACCTGTCCGCAGTCCTTCTGATGCTCTGTTGACCCCTCAGGGCCAGGAATCAGCAGGTTCTCGTGAACATTGCAACCAGTCAAAGGGTTCAGCAGTCACAGTGGCTTGAACGGTACATCACTGCTTTATGTAAGCTTTACAACTCTTTTAAAATATTTTTCATTATTATTTATCACAATCCGGGATATTTGAAGCAAGTAAGTAATTATTAGGCCTCCAAAATGGAAGGTTGTCTAGAAGCACCAGCCCATTATCTAGTTTCTAAATTTTTTATACCCATACTAGAGGCTGGATTATCAATCAATGAAAGAAGAAAAAGTAAAAAATTATTATGCCATAGTAACATAGTTTGTAAGGCTGAAGACATCCTTCCATCCAGTTCAGCCTGTTAGCCTGAAAAGTTAATCCAGGGACAGGTAAAAAGCCAATGAGCCAATTTTCCTCATTTCTAGGGGAAAATAATCCTTCGTGAATCTGAACAAGTAATCAGAATAACTCCTTGGAACAATAACCCAATGACCCCTGAAATCTAATAACTATAGCCTGTAATATTATTACATACCAGAAATACATCCAGGCCTCTCTTAAAGGGACTCTGTCACCAGTTTCTAACCCCCCCTTTTAAAACTATTGTTCTCTCCATGGTGCCCTTGTCATTACAAAGCTGTTGTTATAAGATAAATCCGCCGTCTAGTTTTGATAAAAATCGCTTTTATCTAACCTGTCAATCTTCTGGATAAGGTGCCCAGGGCGTTTCTGAAGGTCTGACTCTGCCGCTCTCCGCCGCCGCCGTTGGTGCCCAGCTCCTCCCATGATCCTTTCAGCGCCACCTGGATGTAATGAAATCCGCCTCCGGCTCTCCTCAGTGCCCCCTCCTCCTTTTCAAAGATCCCGCGCGTGCGCACAGGCCTGTGCCTGATGCGCCCGTGCGGACTTTTAGATTCTGCCTCGTTGAGCGAAGCGCGCGGGCGTTCGCGCATTCGCGCGCGTTCGCGCATGTTCGCGCGCGTGCGCGCGCATGGGCACTTCGCTCAATGAGGCAGAATCTAAAAGTCCGCACGGGCGCATCAGGCACAGGCCTGTGCGCACGCGCGGGATCTTTGAAAAGGAGGAGGGGGCACTGAGGAGAGCCGGAGGCGGATTTCATTACATCCAGGTGGCGCTGAAAGGATCATGGGAGGAGCTGGGCACCAACGGCGGCGGAGAGCGGCAGATTCAGACCTTCAGAAATGCCCTGGGCACCTTATCCAGAAGATTGACAGGTTAGATAAAAGCGATTTTTATCAAAACTAGACGGCGGATTTATCTTATAACAACAGCTTTGTAATGACAAGGGCACCATGGAAAGAACAATAGTTTTAAAAGGGGGGGTTAGAAACTGGTGACAGAGTCCCTTTAAACTCTTTTAGTGAACTCACCATCACCACCTCCTAAGGCAGAGAGTTCCATAGTCTCACTGCTCCTACCGTAAATAATCCTCTTCTATGTTTGTGTACAAACCTTCTTTCCTCCAGACATAGAGGATGTCCCCTCGTCACAGTCACAGTCATGGGGATAAATAGAAGATGGGAGAGAGCTCTGTACTGACCCCTGATATATTTATACATAGTTATTAGCTCTCCCTTCAGTTATATTTTTAAGCTAAATAACCCAAGTTTTGATAATCAAAGACTATGAAAAGATTCCAGATGAATCTTCTACCAGTGTACAAGTTTAAAACAAATTATTTGGTACAATGGGTACTAAGTGTGCCCACTAGACTGCCCCCAGACAGCACAAGCAGTCATTTTCCATGAATAGAAGAAGATACGCTACTAATGTTCCTTATCCTTTGCTTTAATAAGCCAGGGGGAGTCATTTTATTACAGTTGAAGATTTGGTGTTTTATTAAATGTTCCTAAATGTATCTTCATTCACTTGGCAATTAGCATCCACTATATCCTAAGGGTTGTATACAAAATGTGTTTTGAGATCTGCCATTGACATGTCCACATTAGGGTCTAAACTTTGAATTACATCATTGGGCTCCTCGAATATATTGTAGCACTTAATTATATTGCATTTAACATCTCTTAAGTTGAAAACATTAATGCCTTAGTGGGCCTTACTGACCAAGCCTGTTTTGGGCCTTACCGACCAAGCGTTAATTTCATTTTGGAGTAAAATACGCTTTTTGAACACCTATTACGTTTTTTCAGTGGCTACTAAGTATAAATTAGCAATTCTGTCAATTAAAATATATATTTTTTTTTTAATGGTGTTTATGTAGTGTGGGTCATTACGGACGCGACAATACCAAACTTTTTTTTTTTTTACTGGAATTTTTTATTTATTTAATGAACATGTTTTTAACCACTTAATAGTCAACATTATGATTTATTTTAAAATACAATGCATTGCATTTCATTTTAATGTCAGTGCTTTACTGACATTGATCAGCAGGCTGTGCCAGAGAGGCACAGCCTGCTGGGAAATACTCAAGGCTGGTTTGGGGCCTATATCAGACCCCAACCAGCCCCTACACATCGCATTTGTGGGGTGCCGATGGGAGACAGAGGTAGTCCGTCTCCTCTGTTAGCGTTTTACATGTAGCAGGTGCCATTGCCCGTGGCATGTAAAGCATTAAACAGCCTGGATCGGCACTCCTGCCGATCCAGACTGTTACAGCAGAAGTGTGGGTCTCATGAGAGAGCTGGGCCTCGCTCCCTGCTGCATGGGGGACCCATAAAAAAGCGGTGGCCCAGCCTAAGGTCCCTTAGTGACCGCCCTATTGGTGGTCACTAAGGGGTTAAAAAACTAGAGGGCACATTTATTAAGAATGCCATTTTATACGCTGGTCTTAATAAAGCCCTAAGCTTGCGGTGGATCCGCCGAAGTTATGAAGAGGCGTCGGCCTCTCCATAACTTCAGCAAACCCAGCGGCAGTTCTAAATGTAAGACAGCTTCTTAGGTATCTCACATTTTGATCTTTTTCAACACCTGAAACAGGCATAGAACATAGTAAATGAGCCTGCCAGCCTGTCCCCTTCCCCACCCATGCCAACAATTTTAGATCTAGCATGAACAGGGTGAAGTCTCAGATAGCGGTGCAACTAACTGTGATTTAAAGTTTTTTTTCAGGAGTACAATATTGATGACCCACCCTTAAGATAGGTCATTAGTATCAGATTGGTGGAGGTCCACTGCCGGACAACTCCACTGATCAGCTGATTGAAGAGGCTGCAGGACTCCGGTGACTGCTGTGGTCCCTTCTTAGGCCAGGGAAGTCACATGGCCTAGATGCAGCTCAGCCCCTTTCAGGTGAGGAGCTGTTATAGCAAGTACAGCTGCTATACAATATACTGTGCCCTGTTTGGTATGAGATTGAAATTTTATATTCCCATTAACCCTGATGAAGCCGAATTCATGGTAAAACATGTTATGGGGGGGGGGTTAACAATCAGTAGCCGTTGTTGACTTGCTAGCACAAACATCTGGCCAGTGGAAGAGACATACTTTAGATACTCTCTCCTCACCCTAAATTGCTTTAGATATTAGCCTACTACCTACACCTTGTCTGCAGTATGCACCTAGTGTAGTGATGTAGTAAGAATGGATAGAGACTTGTGCGTATCGAAAAGCTACTTTTTGCAGGAGTGGACAAGGAACTTAAAGTGGCCCTGGAGAAAAAACTAAAAGTAGCCCCATGTTGTAGACGGGTCCAAACTGAAAGAAGGCAAGGCAATACAATTAAGCAGGGACAAAAGAAGTAGTTGGGGCCAATACCGTAGTGCAGCACTAATTACTGCCCCACCATATACCACAATGCAGCTCAAAGTACTGTTGTTCCTGCTGCAGTATTCAACTATATCACTGTCCTAAGGACTTGAATTCAGGAGGACACCTGTAGCCTCCGGCCATGTGCATAAGCGCCTGATGCTCCTAGCAATAGCAAATGGTGAAAGCAGTTCGTTATGTACCTGGCTGGTGGTATGAGGTGAACTCAAGTGGCCTCTTGTGCATTGGCTCACCAGGAAATTTCCCTGTAGGGTCTATGGCCAGTCCCTACAATTTGACAATACATGGTGGTCACTTTTTAATCTGTTGAGAAGTGGGCCCGACTGCTAACATATTAAACACACAAAATATATAAATATAGTAATACTGGTAGTGCATCACTTTTAATCCAGCTATAAAATAAAGAAGTATAGTGTATTGTTATAGTAGTTTCTACAAGAAACCCTACAAGAACCCCTATATAGTATATTACAAGGAATATAAGATATACAGGCATTCACAACAGATTCTGCAAATTTTTATGCGCAGTTATATGCACAATTAATCTTTTAAAGTACTCTTTAATGTTAAAACAAACATTAAGGGGGGAAATTTATCATTTGCAGTCATTTTAGTGTGAGTTTTAAGTCTGTCTTTGATTTGTGAAGTTGAGCCAAATTTCTGAAATGGAGAACAATAATAATATATTCGGGGCACGTGCAATGTGGTGTAAGCCTATGTCTGTACAAGTACACCAGGGGGATGTTTGGCGTGGAGATGCAACTTTTTAAAATGTTCCACATCATAAATGAGGTGATCTAAAGGTGAAAGGTGATAAAGGTGATCTAATCTGAAATCCTGCAAATGTATGGACTGTAATGTTATTTAATGTTTGCACTGTAAACCAGTTGAGGTATGGTTGGCATCAGGGATGGGGCTAACCACCCCAGTCCTTCCCTCTTGGTAGTAGTGGGCTGGTCCTATTTCGTGCTACGGGAGGGAACTATTGGCTAGGACTGTGAGGGGTAAGAAAGCACATCCTATTGCTCCTGCTCCCAGGACCAGAGAACCAGCTCATCCGTGAGACCGCTACTCCAGAGATACTTCAAATACACAACTACAGATATTCTGCAAAGCTACAGAGTTACAGTCAGCAGAGTGACCAGCAACCATAGCTATACAGATCCTGCTGTAAGTGAGGGACTATGGCTCAGACACCCATCTTGGATTTAGATACATGTCAGGTCAACTCAAAAACGCCTGAATTACACAGTAGACACCTAAAGCCACTAGTGCCAGCTTTCAGCTGTTAGCTAGAAGTTCAGGAAGGAGACATCAGAAAGATAGCATACCAGAGATGCCATGATCTGTCACTTTGGCCGCCACCATACTGCATCATCTGGGATGAGAAATTGCACTGTGTAAAAACTACTGCTCAATGTACTACAATTTATATCTTGCACTTAGTAAAGGGAGATTTTTATTCTTCTACTTATGGCCTGATTCCTTATACCACCTTTTCACCTCACCGATCCCCAGGGAGCACTGGCCTGAGGGAGTACACCATGACACAACATCTCATTAGGGCCACTACCACTCCCATCCTCTGCACTGGCTCCACAGAGGTTCGCTGAAGAGGCAGTATCCGAGACAGTCTTCCCATTCACAATAGTCAGATTCATTACTCTGGTTAGTCTGTCTGTGTACAGTACAGTTGTGTTCATTGACTGTGTAACGGACTGTTACCTAATGGTTCTCCTGCCTTTCATTACTGTCTTGGTTTGTTCTGGCTTGTCTTTGTTGAGGATAATGGTTACTGATTTGGCTTTGACATTTTCGCCTTTCTGAGTCCAGCTAGTAAAACTACGCTGCCTGTTCACTCCACCTGCTAGCAGCTCCTGTGAATGCAACCTAGGATTCCATACCACCAGCATGGACCGCTCCGGATGAACTAGTTTAGGTTCCTGATTTGGGATCCACTTTGTTGGGGTGGCATTCCACTGTTGGCAGGGCATTACTTAGTACTAGGGGTTCTTCAGGAAACTCCCCCATTCTCTATTTCTTGCTAAACTGTGAAGCTACTGGCAAGTCTGGCATTGGATGTGTGTTTTGCTGGACATGTTACCAGTACTTTCACAGTTTTGTTATAGTGTATTTGTCTATAATCAGATCCAGATAATTCCAAAGAGCTCACTTACTGTTTGTTTTTGGGAACTGAACATGTACATTTTCATCCTTATACTGTACATTTCCCAAAAATTAGATCACTTCTTTTTTTTCCCGTGAAATATAATAGACACTGAAAAGATTGACAGGTTTCATTAAATTTTAACCTGTTTTCCCACATTTACCACCATTCATTATTTATGATACCCACAAGAGTTTATCAGTTTAAGTACATGACTTTATTCCAACAATCCACTTGATGCTAAATTTGTAATGCCACTACTGTACACCATGCAATTGTATAATGGGCCTTCATGTGAATTGTAAAATAAAATGTTCACAGAATACGCCATTTCAATGTGCCAAAAGTGAATTACACATACTCAAAAGGCAAAGGCAAAAAAAACTACCACATATAAACACTCAAATATTGCTACATTGAAACATCATATATATATATATATATATAACTGAAGAAAGATAGGACTGCACTCCGGATAAAAGTGAAATTCTGTGAGGCTTTATTCACCCATAGTATGGCAACTTTGCGACGTTTCGGCTCACAAGAGCCTTCTTCCAGCATAGAAACAGTGAAAATGGCGACATATAAAGGCATGTCTAAAGTGACTGACCAATCGTATTCTGGTTACAATCATAAGTAAATCAAACACATGTGAGGCATATGAATAAAGTGCAAGTGCATAATTATACAAGTGTATGAAAGATATACAGCTCAGGGACTTTCTCCCTGTGTGCTAATCATATATATAAAAAATTACTATAGATTTATACAGTGTATACAATAGAGTGAATAATACATTGGACGGAGATCGTAGATATCGCACCTCTCGATGAAATGGCGTCCGCTTACAGCATCGTGTATCCTTGAGCGTCTCTGTTCATCCACTGCGCATGCCCAGGTTCGCGTCATCGTCTCTGTCATGCAGTTCTCCGGTGACGCATGCGCTATCGCCTAGTTGCTTCAAAGGATAGCGATAGCGCATGCGTCACCGGAGAACTGCATGACAGAGACGATGACGCGAACCTGGGCATGCGCAGTGGATGAACAGAGACGCTCAAGGATACACGATGCTGTAAGCGGACGCCATTTCATCGAGAGGTGCGATATCTACGATCTCCGTCCAATGTATTATTCACTCTATTGTATACACTGTATAAATCTATAGTAATTTTTTATATATATGATTAGCACACAGGGAGAAAGTCCCTGAGCTGTATATCTTTCATACACTTGTATAATTATGCACTTGCACTTTATTCATATGCCTCACATGTGTTTGATTTACTTATGATTGTAACCAGAATACGATTGGTCAGTCACTTTAGACATGCCTTTATATGTCGCCATTTTCACTGTTTCTATGCTGGAAGAAGGCTCTTGTGAGCCGAAACGTCGCAAAGTTGCCATACTATGGGTGAATAAAGCCTCACAGAATTTCACTTTTATCCGGAGTGCAGTCCTATCTTTCTTCAGTTATAATATTGGGTCTCTGCCGTTGCCCTTGTGGATTTTGCACCCACGTTTAAGGTGGTGCTCCCTCAGGATTTCTCTTTTATATATATATATATATATATATATATATATATAAATATACACACACATCAATATATATATATTTCAATGTGGGTACATTGCATTGCGGAAATGATCTAGTTTAAATTAAATGTTATATATATATATATATATATATATATATATATATATATATATATATAAAAAATTTAAACTAGATCATTTCCGCAATGCAATGTACCCACATTGAAATGTTCACTAATGTAAACCCTATGGACAACTCAAAAGTTTTCAGTACAGAGTTATGCCTGAAATGCATTTGTTCATGCAGTATTACATAATAAAATGCATTTCATATAAATTTTACTCCCAGAAAACTCAATTAAGTATCCAGACAAAGAGGACATCTGATAGTAGAAGATGGAGGCAGCACTCGAAAGTTGTGCAAAAACTAATTTCAGAGGTAACGTTTCTTTGGACGTGGCCGTTCTTAAGTGCTCCTTCTATTTTCTACTAATGAGACAATTACTTTGGGGAATTTGGGCCAAACCCTGTGAGGCGTGGACTGACTTTTGTATATACCTCAGAGTGCTGTCCATTCAACAGACTTTACCTACTAAAAGGAGACCTGATGTGAATTGTAAAAGCAGCACTCGCATCTGCCCAGGAGTATCAGGGGTGTGTGGTATAGGCATTAAACTGGACACATAATCAGATATTATATATATAACCTATCATTGCATCAGATGTGCAAGTTTAATATTCCTACACAGAATCCTTATCATTTTGCAACATTTGAGATGTGCATATATCAGAACGCTCTCTAAAGTCAACGAATACACAGGAGATGATGTATTTATTTTATTTCTTTTCCTTATATAGCACCAACATACTCTGCAGCAGTGTACAGATATTATCATCACTCACTGTCCCCAGTAGCGCTCACAATCTAGATTACCTATCAGTATGTCTTTGGAGTGTAGGAGAAAACCTGAGTACGCGGAGGAAACCCACGCAAACACGGTGAGAACATACAAACCCCATGCAGATATTCTCCTTGGTCAGGTATGAACCTAGGACCCCAGTGCTGCAAGGTACCAGCGCGAGGCACACAACCACTAATGTAACATACTGTATGAATGCACAGGATACTCACATTTTGTGATAATATATTAATAAGATTACATTTTTATTTCATACATTTTAGGAAATAAAACCATAACATTGATGATAACATTGTATTTGTTTCTATATAACGTATTTATATGTATAACCTATATAATATTATATATATATAAAAGCTGAATGTATATATGACTCTTTAAACATGCACGTACATGATATTTAATAAACATATTTCTATATGTACATATTATATCTATTATTTTCAAAATAACTTTAGCTACATGTATGTATATACACACACAAATACAGATGCTGAAAACTTGACAACCGAAAAATATAGCAAAGTTTAAGTAAAATGAGAGCGTAAACTCTACCTGAGCAGACAGCAATGGCAAAGTGCCTATATTTTTGAGCTTGCAGATGTCTAACATGATGCCGCAAGAGTGGATAACACATCTTCAGACTGGTGCTGCACCTCCAGATTCATGACTAGCCTCTTCTGATCTGTACACGTTCAGCCTGTGGCGACAGCCTCTTGTACAGATATCATTCGCCTCTGCTTTCACGTAGCATGCAGTAACAGGGAGGGATGGGAGGTGACGGAGAGGCACTGCTGCTTCACGATACGGGAAGGAAATGTTTTATTGGAGTAGTGGCAGGCTTTCAGAGGGATGCACAGATCTGTGCTCAGCATTATAAGATAACTGTATTACTGGGAATTTCCTTCAACTCAGGACTTGCAAACATGAACCTATGCAGAAGCTAATGTTTTATATCAATTAGAACTAGGTTTATAGGGACAATAGATAAAATGAACTAAGATTACTAGCAGCACTTACCATAATATCCTTCACTTTCTTAATCCTGTTGTGTCCAAATTCACAAGGCAAATGAGTGAAAAGTCTTGAATATGTGTCCTGGAGGGAATCCCTCTTATTCCCCCCTCCTCCCTACAAATGCTGGGGAAAAGAATTGGCTGTTTTACTGCTCTATCTGCAATAGAAGAGTAGGTGAGCTACTGCCCACCTCGTCATTTATGCCACACATCATAGCCAGGGCTGCCAACCGTCCAGAAATTCCTGGACAGTCTGTAAAATTAAATGTTTATGAAAAAAAATAGACGTGCCCCCCCCCCCCTTTTTATTTTTTAAGTTGGTGTTTGAGCAGATCATGGTGATTGTAATTATCATTTTATAGTTCCCACTAAAGACTGCTAGTGAATACATCTGTACCTTATATCTTTTTTTTTTTTTTTTAAATGCTCCAAGAAAAGCATATACTAGGGTTAGATTTAGTATTAAAAATGCTCCAGAATTTTGGCTCAATTTGCCCCAAAAAGCTGTCATGCATGCTTTACAACACATTTAATAATCATTTTAGATACTGTTTCCGTCTTGCCCTGCATGGGGCGTGGCTAGGCAGAAAGGAAATGTAGTTTCATGTGAAAAGGAAGTGGCTTAAAAGGCAATATTGTGACACAATTCTTTGAGTAAACTAAAGCCAAGAAATAGGTGGTGTTAAGGGGGATAATGTATTAAGAGGGTGATTTTTAGGTTACCTTTTTGCAGTGTCACATGAATTAGCTATTGATTTTTCAGTTATTTATTTTAAAGGTGTTGTCAGTTTTTATTGTACCAGAGGACTGGAGTGGACTTACGACTTTTTTTTGGACAACAGTATAAAAAGTCACAGATGATAATTCTGGCTAAAAATATAATTCCGCCCAGAAAACATGTCAGCCCCTATACAACTACAAAATGCTAGGCATGGTGTAAACCAGAAAAATTACTGAAATAAAGTGGCCTAAATGGGGGGGGAAAGCAAAAAAAATGTGGCAAACGCTCGTTTTTTAACAGTCTACGGCCATCTACAAGTAACACCTGGCTTTAATCGGTGGGTAGTTTTAGATGTGGAAGTCACCCATGTCGGACCTGTAGATTTGTTACAAAAACAATATTTTTTCAAAGTTTTCTACATACTGAAAAGTTTGCGATTCAGAACTATATTAACTGTTACACTGCTGGTGTTGTCTACATGATTAGGTGCACTAGTTGTGACCTGATGTATGTGGGCAGCACCAGCAGACAGTTTAAAACCAGGTTCAGAGAACATCTTAATTATATATCTAACCCCGAGCCACTAATATCTCGAATGCCGCACAACACTTTTTACAGTGTCATGACCGTAAGACTATCTGAACGCATTTGCCTTTGAGAAGGTTGCTATACACATCAGAGAAGGCAATATAAAAAAGAAAATAATCCTGAGAGAGGCCTATTGGATTTTTCGTTTGAATACCAGAATTCTCCATGGGCTCAATTTAAAGAAAGAGTTAATTCATTTTTATTAGGCTTATTCTGAGTTGATTATTTATTTATATTCCCTATATGCCATATATAAAAGAGAGAGAAAGAGAAATAAAGAAAGAAAAAAAGAGACAACTTTTCTCTTTTAACATCTTGCCGATTTGTATATAAAGTTTTTTTTTCTACTAAACAATGCTTCCTTTTTGTTTTGATAATGTTATGTATGTTAATCCCCTTTCTGCTTTTTTCCTGTTTTTATAACTGGTATTATCTAGGATCTCATGCAGATTGCGCAAAAAAAATTTTTTTTGTCTTTAGTTGTTTTGTTTTGTTTTGTCTTATTTATGACCTTTACTTATATGAACTCCCAGATTTTTTTTTCTGCATGACACCCTAGAATAATTTTATATGTGAAAGAACTTGTATTTAAAAATCTTTTTTGTATCTATTTGTGTTGGGTTTTTTCACTTTGTATATTTCACTATGTTTAAAGCAGGTTGCTGCCTAGGCTTGGTTTCCGTTTGAGTCTCCAATCACCTGCACACTGTTTCCCATCCCCCCTTCCCCCTTTCTTATGCACCTGATTGGAGGTGGGGTCCCATATGTGTGTTCAGATCCATACAGCTTACAGATCATGACTAGGGATGAGCGAACTCGAACTGTATAGTTCGGGTTCGTACCGAATTTTGGGGTGTCCGTGACACGGACCCGAACCCGGACATTTTCGTAAAAGTCCGGGTTCGGGTTCGGTGTTCGTCGCTTTCTTGGCGCTTTTGTGACGCTTTCTTGGCACTTTTTGAAAGGCTGCAAAGCAGCCAATCAACAAGCGTCATACTACTTGCCCCAAGAGGCCGTCACAGCCATGCCTACTATTGGCATGGCTGTGATTGGCCAGAGCACCATGTGACCCAGCCTCTATTTAAGCTGGAGTCACATAGCGCCGCCCGTCACTCTGCTCTGATTAGCGTAGGGAGAGGTTGCGGCTGCGACAGTAGGGCGAGATTAGGCAGATTAACTCCTCCAAAGGACTTGATTATTGATCGATCTGCAGCTGTGGGTCATTGAGCTGCTGATACTCAATTGCTCACTGTTTTTAGGCTGCCCAGACCGTTTGTCAGTCACATTTTTCTGGGGTGATCGGCGGCCATTTTGTGTCTTGTGGTGCGCCAGCACAAGCTGCGACCAAGTGCATTTAACCCTCAATGGTGTGGTTGTTTTTTGGCTAAAGCCTACATCAGGGTGAAGCTGTCACACCAAGTGCATTTAACCCTCAGTAGTGTGGTTGGTCAAGCTGTGACACCAAGTGCATTTAACCAGCAATAGTCTGTTTATTTTTTGGCCATATACTACATCAGGGGCAAGCTGCGCCCGTCACCAAGTGCATTTAACCCTCAGTAGTGTGGTTGGTCAAGCTATCACACCAAGTGCATTTAACCAGCAATAGTCTGTTCATTTTTTGGCCATATACTAAATCAGGGGCAAGCTGCGCCCGTCACCAAGTGCATTTAACCAGCAATAGTCTGTTCATTTTTTGGCCATATACTACATCAGGGGCAAGCTGCGCCCGTCACCAAGTGCATTTAACCCTCAGTAGTGTGGTTCGTCAAGCTGTGACACCAAGTGCATTTAACCAGCAATAGTCTGTTCATTTTTTGGCCATATACTACATCAGGGGCAAGCTGCGCCCGTCACCAAGTGCATTTAACCCTCAGTAGTGTGGTTGGTCAAGCTATCACACCAAGTGCATTTAACCAGCAATAGTCTGTTCATTTTTTGGCCATATACTAAATCAGGGGCAAGCTGCGCCCGTCACCAAGTGCATTTAACCAGCAATAGTCTGTTCATTTTTTGGCCATATACTACATCAGGGGCAAGCTGCACCCGTCACCAAGTGCATTTAACCCTCAGTAGTGTGGTTGGTCAAGCTATCACACCAAGTGCATTTAACCAGCAATAGTCTGTTCATTTTTTGGCCATATACTACATCAGGGGCAAGCTGCGCCCGTCACCAAGTGCATTTAACCCTCAGTAGTGTGGTTCGTCAAGCTGTGACATCAAGTGCATTTAACCAGCAATAGTCTGTTCATTTTTTGGCCATATACTACATCAGGGGCAAGCTGCGCCCGTCACCAAGTGCATTTAACCAGCAATAGTGTGGTTATTTTTTGGCCATATCCCAGTCTAATTCTGTCACTAAATCCATACCGGTCACCCAGCGCCTAAATACTAGGCCTCAAATTTATATCCCGCTAAATCTGTCGTTACCGCTGTACTGTTGTGGCTGGGAAAGTTATTTAGTGTCCGTCAAAGCACATTTTTTGTTCTGGGTTGAAATACAATTCCCAATTTAGCAATTTCATAATTTAGTGGTTTCTGCTATATCAGAGCTATTTGAAATCTATCCCTAAAAGGGTATATAATATTCAAGGTGCACATAGGGTCATTCAGAATAACTTCACACACACGCTACTGTGCATTTCCAAGTCTAATTCTGTCACTAAATCCATACCGGTCACCCAGCGCCTAAATACTAGGCCTCAAATTTATATCCCGCTAAATCTCTCGTTACCGCTGTCCTGTTGTGGCTGGGAAAGTTATTTAGTGTCCGTCAAAGCACATTTTTTGTTCTGGGTTGAAATACAATTCCCAATTTAGCAATTTCATAATTTAGTGGTTTCTGCTATATCAGAGCTATTTGAAATCTATCCCTAAAAGGGTATATAATATTCAAGGTGCACATAGGGTCATTCAGAATAACTTCACACACACGCTACTGTGCATTTCCAAGTCTAATTCTGTCACTAAATCCATACCGGTCACCCAGCGCCTAAATACTAGGCCTCAAATTTATATCCCGCTGAATTTGAATACAATACATTGGGCCAAATAATATTTTTGTTGTTGTGGTGAACCATAACAATGAGGAAAACATCTAGTAAGGGACGCGGACGTGGACATGGTCGTGGTGGTGTTAGTGGACCCTCTGGTGCTGGGAGAGGACGTGGCCGTTCTGCCACATCCACACGTCCTAGTGTACCAACTACCTCAGGTCCCAGTAGCCGCCAGAATTTACAGCGATATATGGTGGGGCCCAATGCCGTTCTAAGGATGGTAAGGCCTGAGCAGGTACAGGCATTAGTCAATTGGGTGGCCGACAGTGGATCCAGCACGTTCACATTATCTCCCACCCAGTCTTCTGCAGAAAGCGCACAGATGGCGCCTGAAAACCAACCCCATCAGTCTGTCACATCACCCCCATGCATATCAGGGAAACTGTCTCAGCCTCAAGTTATGCAGCAGTCTCTTATGCTGTTTGAAGACTCCGCTGGCAGGGTTTCCCAAGGGCATCCACCTAGCCCTTCCCCAGCGGTGAAAGACATAGAATGCACTGACGCACAACCACTTATGTTTCCTGATGATGAGGACATGGGAATACCACCTCAGCATGTCTCTGATGATGACGAAACACAGGTGCCAACTGCTGCGTCTTTCTGCAGTGTGCAGACTGAACAGGAGGTCAGGGATCAAGACTGGGTGGAAGACGATGCAGGGGACGATGAGGTCCTAGACCCCACATGGAATGAAGGTCGTGCCACTGACTTTCACAGTTCGGAGGAAGAGGCAGTGGTGAGACCGAGCCAACAGCGTAGCAAAAGAGGGAGCAGTGGGCAAAAGCAGAACACCCGCCGCCAAGAGACTCCGCCTGCTACTGACCGCCGCCATCTGGGACCGAGCACCCCAAAGGCAGCTTCAAGGAGTTCCCTGGCATGGCACTTCTTCAAACAATGTGCTGACGACAAGACCCGAGTGGTTTGCACGCTGTGCCATCAGAGCCTGAAGCGAGGCATTAACGTTCTGAACCTGAGCACAACCTGCATGACCAGGCACCTGCATGCAAAGCATGAACTGCAGTGGAGTAAACACCTTAAAACCAAGGAAGTCACTCAGGCTCCCCCTGCTACCTCTTCTGCTGCTGCCGCCTCGGCCTCTTCTGCTGCTGCCGCCTCGGCCTCTTCCTCCGCCTCTGGAGGAACGTTGGCACCTGCCGCCCAGCAAACAGGGGATGTACCACCAACACCACCACCACCACCTCCGTCACCAAGCGTCTCAACCATGTCACACGGCAGCGTTCAGCTCTCCATCTCACAAACATTTGAGAGAAAGCGTAAATTCCCACCTAGCCACCCTCGATCCCTGGCCCTGAATGCCAGCATTTCTAAACTACTGGCCTATGAAATGCTGTCATTTAGGCTGGTGGACACAGACAGCTTCAAACAGCTCATGTCGCTTGCTGTCCCACAGTATGTTGTTCCCAGCCGCCACTACTTCTCCAAGAGAGCCGTGCCTTCCCTGCACAACCAAGTATCCGATAAAATCAAGTGTGCACTGCGCAACGCCATCTGTAGCAAGGTCCACCTAACCACAGATACGTGGACCAGTAAGCACGGCCAGGGACGCTATATCTCCCTAACTGCACACTGGGTAAATGTAGTGGCAGCTGGGCCCCAGGCGGAGAGCTGTTTGGCGCACGTCCTTCCGCCGCCAAGGATCGCAGGGCAACATTCTTTGCCTCCTGTTGCCACCTCCTCCTTCTCGGCTTCCTCCTCCTCTTCTTCCACCTGCTCATCCAGTCAGCCACACACCTTCACCACCAACTTCAGCACAGCCCGGGGTAAACGTCAGCAGGCCATTCTGAAACTCATATGTTTGGGGGACAGGCCCCACACCGCACAGGAGTTGTGGCGGGGTATAGAACAACAGACCGACGAGTGGCTGCTGCCGGTGAGCCTCAAGCCCGGCCTGGTGGTGTGTGATAATGGGCGAAATCTCGTTGCAGCTCTGGGACTAGCCAATTTGACGCACATCCCTTGCTTGGCGCATGTGCTGAATTTGGTGGTGCAGAAGTTCATACACAACTACCCCG
The DNA here is from genome assembly GCF_014858855.1 of Bufo gargarizans. Lineage (NCBI taxonomy): Eukaryota > Metazoa > Chordata > Amphibia > Anura > Bufonidae > Bufo > Bufo gargarizans. The sequence continues at coordinate 637,969,170 of NC_058080.1, read as the reverse complement.
ACATGTCAGAGCTGCTGCATAAAGTGCGGGCCGTCTGTTCGCGCTTCCGGCGTTCACATCCTGCTGCTGCTCGCCTGTCTGCGCTACAGCGTAACTTCGGCCTTCCCGCTCACCGCCTCATATGCGACGTGCCCACCAGGTGGAACTCCACCTTGCACATGCTGGACAGACTGTGCGAGCAGCAGCAGGCCATAGTGGAGTTTCAGCTGCAGCACGCACGGGTCAGTCGCACTACAGAACAGCACCACTTCACCACCAATGACTGGGCCTCCATGCGAGACCTGTGTGCCCTGTTGCGCTGTTTCGAGTACTCCACCAACATGGCCAGTGGCGATGACGCCGTTATCAGCGTTACAATACCACTTCTATGTCTCCTTGAGAAAACACTTAGGGCGATGATGGAAGAGGAGGTGGCCCAGGAGGAGGAGGAGGAGGAGGAAGAGGGGTCATTTTTAGCACTTTCAGGCCAGTCTCTTCGAAGTGACTCAGAGGGAGGTTTTTGGCAACAGCAGAGGCCAGGTACAAATGTGGCCAGCCAGGGCCCACTACTGGAGGACGAGGAGGACGAGGATGAGGAGGAGGTGGAGGAGGATGAGGATGAAGCATGGTCACAGCGGGGTGGCACCCAACGCAGCTCGGGTCCATCACTGGTGCGTGGCTGGGGGGAAAGGCAGGACGATGACGATACGCCTCCCACAGAGGACAGCTTGTCCTTACCCCTGGGCAGCCTGGCACACATGAGCGACTACATGCTGCAGTGCCTGCGCAACGACAGCAGAGTTGCCCACATTTTAACCTGTGCGGACTACTGGGTTGCCACCCTGCTGGATCCACGCTACAAAGACAATGTGCCCACCTTACTTCCTGCACTGGAGCATGATAGGAAGATGCGCGAGTACAAGCGCACGTTGGTAGACGCGCTACTGAGAGCATTCCCAAATGTCACAGGGGAACAAGTGGAAGCCCAAGGCCAAGGCAGAGGAGGAGCAAGAGGTCGCCAAGGCAGCTGTGTCAATGCCAGCTCCTCTGAGGGCAGGGTTAGCATGGCAGAGATGTGGAAAACTTTTGTCAACACGCCACAGCTAACTGCACCACCACCTGATACGCAACGTGTTAGCAGGAGGCAACATTTCACTAACATGGTGGAACAGTACATGTGCACACCCCTCCACGTACTGACTGATGGTTCGGCCCCATTCAACTTCTGGGTCTCTAAATTGTCCACGTGGCCAGAGCTAGCCTTTTATGCCTTGGAGGTGCTGGCCTGCCCGGCGGCCAGCGTTTTGTCTGAACGTGTATTCAGCACGGCAGGGGGCGTCATTACAGACAAACGCAGCCGCCTGTCTACAGCCAATGTGGACAAGCTGACGTTCATAAAAATGAACCAGGCATGGATCCCACAGGATCTGTCCGTCCCTTGTCCAGATTAGACATTAACTACCTCCCCTTAACCATATATTATTGGACTCCAGGGCACTTCCTCATTCAATCCTATTTTTCTTTTCATTTTACCATTATATTGCGAGGCTACCCAAAGTTGAATGAACCTCTCCTCTGTCTGGGTGCCGGGGCCTAAATATATGCCAATGGACTGTTCCAATGTTGGGTGACGTGAAGCCTGATTCTCTGCTATGACATGCAGACTGATTCTCTGCTGACATGAAGCCAGATCCTCTGTTACGGGACCTCTCTCCTCTGCCTGGGTGCTGGGCCTAAATTTATGAAAATGGACTCTTACAGTGGTGGGTGACGTGAAGCCTGATTCTCTGCTATGATATGAAGACTGATTCTCTGCTGACATGAAGCCAGATTGTCTGTTACGGGACCTCTCTCCTCTGCCTGGGTGCTGGGCCTAAATATATGCCAATGGACTGTTGCAGTGGTGGCTGACGTGAAGCCTCATTCTCTGCTATGACATGCAGACTAATTCTCTGCTGACATGAAGCCAGATTGTCTGTTACGGGACCTCTCTCCTCTGCCTGGGTGCTGGGCCTAAATTTATGACAATGGACTGTTGCAGTGGTGGGTGACGTGAAGCCTCATTCTCTGCTATGACATGCAGACTGATTCTCTGCTGACATGAAGCCAGATTGTCTGTTACGGGACCTCTCTCCTCTGCCTGGGTGCTGGGCCTAAATATATGCCAATGGACTGTTGCAGTGGTGGCTGACGTGAAGCCTCATTCTCTGCTATGACATGCAGACTAATTCTCTGCTGACATGAAGCCAGATCCTCTGTTACGGGACCTCTCTCCTCTGCCTGGGTGCTGGGCCTAAATTTATGAAAATGGACTCTTACAGTGGTGGGTGACGTGAAGCCTGATTCTCTGCTATGACATGAAGACTGATTCTCTGCTGACATGAAGCCAGATTGTCTGTTACGGGACCTCTCTCCTCTGCCTGGGTGCTGGGCCTAAATATATGCCAATGGACTGTTGCAGTGGTGGCTGACGTGAAGCCTCATTCTCTGCTATGACATGCAGACTAATTCTCTGCTGACATGAAGCCAGATTGTCTGTTACGGGACCTCTCTCCTCTGCCTGGGTGCTGGGCCTAAATTTATGACAATGGACTGTTGCAGTGGTGGGTGACGTGAAGCCTCATTCTCTGCTATGACATGCAGACTGATTCTCTGCTGACATGAAGCCAGATTTTCTGTTACGGGACCTCTCTCCTCTGCCTGGGTGCTGGGCCTAAATATATGCCAATGGACTGTTGCAGTGGTGGCTGACGTGAAGCCTCATTCTCTGCTATGACATTGCAGACTAATTCTCTGCTGACATGAAGCCAGATCCTCTGTTACGGGACCTCTCTCCTCTGCCTGGGTGCTGGGCCTAAATTTATGAAAATGGACTCTTACAGTGGTGGGTGACGTGAAGCCTGATTCTCTGCTATGACATGAAGACTGATTCTCTGCTGACATGAAGCCAGATTGTCTGTTACGGGACCTCTCTCCTCTGCCTGGGTGCTGGGCCTAAATAAATGCCAATGGACTGTTGCAGTGGTGGCTGACGTGAAGCCTCATTCTCTGCTATGACATGCAGACTAATTCTCTGCTGACATGAAGCCAGATTGTCTGTTACGGGACCTCTCTCCTCTGCCTGGGTGCTGGGCCTAAATTTATGACAATGGACTGTTGCAGTGGTGGCTGACGTGAAGCCTCATTCTCTGCTATGACATGCAGACTAATTCTCTGCTGACATGAAGCCAGATTGTCTGTTACGGGACCTCTCTCCTCTGCCTGGGTGCTGGGCCTAAATATATGCCAATGGACTGTTGCAGTGGTGGCTGACGTGAAGCCTCATTCTCTGCTATGACATGCAGACTAATTCTCTGCTGACATGAAGCCAGATTCTCTGTTACGGGACCTCTCTCCTCTGCCTGGGTTCCGGGGCCTAAATATCTGAGAATGGACTGTTCCAGTGGTGGGTGACGGGAAGCCAGATTCTCTGCTATGGGACCTCTCTCCAATTGATTTTGGTTAATTTTTATTTATTTAATTTTTATTTTAATTCATTTCCCTATCCACATTTGTTTGCAGGGGATTTACCTACATGTTGCTGCCTTTTGCAGCCCTCAAGCCCTTTCCTGGGCTGTTTTACAGCCTTTTTAGTGCCGAAAAGTTCGGGTCCCCATTGACTTCAATGGGGTTCGGGTTCGGGACGAAGTTCGGATCGGGTTCGGATCCCGAACCCGAACATTTTCGGGAAGTTCGGCCGAACTTCTCGAACCCGAACATCCAGGTGTTCGCTCAACTCTAATCATGACTAAGAGCCGGCTGGCTCGAAACATGTCGGTCTGACCAGGGACATGCAGGGACCTCTTTCACTGCTCCGTGTGTACGTTTGGAATATTCAATAAAGAACATGCAAGATTTTATCTCCTTCGTGCTGGAAATCTATTTATGTGAATGGAAACATCATACTTTGGGGGTACTTTTCTGCAAAGGGGACAGGACAACTACACCATATTGTAGGGAGGATGGAGGGGGGCCATGTATCACAAGATTTTGGCCAACAACCGCCTTCCCTCAGTAAGAGCATTGAAGATGGGTTGTGGCTGGGTCTTCCAGTATGACAACAACCCGAAACACACAGCCAGGATAACCAAGGAGTGGCTCCCTAAGAAGCATTTCAAGGTCCTGGAGTGGCCTAGCCAGTCTCCAGACCTGAACCCAATCGAAAATCTTTGGAAGGAGCTGAAATTCAATGTAGCCCAGCGACAGCCCCGAAACCTAAAAGATCTGGAGAAGATCTGTATGGAGGAGTGGGCCAAAATCCTTGCTGCAGTCTGTGCAAACTTGGTGAAGAACTACAGGAATATTTTTTTTATATTCTGTCTCTCACAAAAATTACAGACCTCTCCATTCTTTGTAGGTGGGAAAACTTGCAAAATCACCAGTGTATCAAATACTTACTGTATTTTTCGCTTTATAAGACGCACTTTCCCCCCCAAAAGTAGGGGGAAAATGGCCGTGCGTCTTATAAAGCGGATACTTTGCTGGCCGCTATGCTGCACAGCGCAGCCAGCGAAGTATCAGAGTGGAGGGAGGAGGCGAGGACACTCCTGGTGGGGCCCGATGCAGTGACTCTACTCTAATATACCGGGCCAAGCAACTGTTAAATACATTCAATCCGATCTATATCTAAATGTATAACGCACTGTTTGGTACTTACTGTAGTACCGTAAGTATAGCATTAAGACGGCACAGACCGACAGCTCCCTCAGTCATGCGCCGCCTGCCCCGCCTGCCTGTTCATTCATAAAGTGAGATAAGCAGGCAGGCGGCACATGAGGAGGGAGCTGCGGCAGGCGGCGCATGACCGAGGGAGCTGCCGGTCTGCGCCGTCTTAATGCTATACTTACGGTACTACAGTAAGTACCGAACAGTGCGGTATACATTTAGATATAGGCCCGGTGTATTAGAGTAGAGTCACTGCACCAGGCCCCACTATAAGTGTCTCCGCCTCCTCCCTCCACACTGATGCATCTGATGGGGGATCTATAGATGACACTTATGCGGATCTGTGGATGACATGTGTCATCCACAGAGCCCCATAAGTGTCATCCACAGAGCCCCATAAGTGTCATCCACAGAGCCCCATAAGTGTCATCCACAGAGCCCCATAAGTGTCATCCACAGATGCCCCATAAGTGTCATCCACAGATTCCCCCATCAGTGTCATCCACAGATTCCCCCATCAGTGTCATCCACAGATTCCCCCATCAGTGTCATCCACAGATTCCCCCATCAGTGTCATCCACAGATTCCCCCATCAGTGTCATCCACAGATCCCCCATCAGTGTCATCCACAGATCCCCCATCAGTGTCATCTACAGATCCCCCCATAACAGTGCATCATCCACAGATTCCCCATAACAGTGCGCCATCCACAGATCCCTCATAACAGTGCGGCTTCCACAGACCACCATTAGTTCAAAACCTACCAAAATCACACCTTTTGGTTCAAAATATTTTTTTCTTATTTTTCTCCTCAAAAACCTAGGTGCGTCTTATCATCAGGTGCGTCTTATAAAGCGAAAAATACAGCATTTTCCCCACTGTACATTCCTTCCTGATTTTACACTGTATAACTATTAGACACGGTCAGTAAATCTGTCCCATTGTGTTTTGCAGGGCCTGAGAAGGTGGGGCATAACACAGCTATTCAAAGAGCAGCAAGTACACAACCCCTGTGTGTCACAGAAGGTGTGCAGGAAACTAGAAAACACAAAATGAATATACGACTGACTGGATCCAAAACTAAGGAACAAAAAGGGAGAGCCCTGCATCAGACCTGGCTCTCTCCCTGACTGCTCAGCCTATGCGAAAATCCCAATGGTAGATGATCGCATATCCTCGTACCTCGACTGTATAACACCTGAACACCCTATAATAGTGAGGGGACACGACCACCGGCTCCCTACACTAGATACGGAGGGAGTCAGGGTCACCTGGGATCCAGCAAACAGAAAAACACAAATAAATGAACAAAACTTATCTTGTAGAAGACTCAGAAGTAGGAACAGCATGCACACACTCCAGAAAGTTGTATAAACCGCAAAGTGATGCACTATGGGAAAAGGATTTAAAGGGATGCAATCAGTGCAACTACATGACAGCTGAGAGAGGCTAACGAGATGAGAAAATGAAAGCAAAACAAAGTAACCTCAAGGAGGAGGTTCTAGACGTCTGTCAGAGCTTCTCAGATGTCTGGTGGTGACAGTACCCCTCCATCTACGAGTGGACTCCGGACACTCAGAGCCCACCTTCTCAGGATGGGACCTATGAAAAGCCCTGATGAGACGAGTGGCCTTAATGTCCGTCACTGGGACCCACATCCTCTCCTCAGGACCATAACCCTCCCAATGAACGAGGTACTGGAGAGAACCGCAGACAACACGAGAATCCACAATCCTAGAGACCTGAAATTCAAGATTACCATCAACCACAATCGGAGGAGGAGGCAAAGACGAGGGTACAATGGGTTGGACATAAGGTTTTAATAAGGACTTATGAAAAACATTATGGATCTTCCAAGTCTGAGGAAGATCAAGACGGTAGGCAACAGGATTGATGACGGACAAGATTTTGTAAGGCCCAATAAACTTAGGACCCAACTTCCAGGAGGGAACCTTCAATTTGATATTCTTAGTAGACAACCACACCAGATCACCAACATTCAGGCCCGGACCAGGCACACGTCTCTTATCCGCCACACGCTTATATCTCTCACTCATGCTCTTTAGATTATCCTGAATCTTTTGCCAAATAGATGACAAAGACGAGGAGAATCTGTCCTCATCAGGTAAACCAGAAGACCCCTCTCTAGAGAATGTCCCAAACTGCGGATGAAACCCATATGCAACAAAAAATGGTGACTTATCAGAGGACTCCTGACGACGGTTATTTAAAGCAAACTCAGCAAGAGACAAAAAAGAACACCAATCCTCCTGATTCTCCTCCACAAAACAGCGCAGATATGTCTCCAGATTCTGATTGACGCGCTCTGTCTGGCCATTCGACTGCGGGTGGAAAGCAGAAGAGAATGACAACTGAACCCCCAAGCGAGAACAGAAAGCCTTCCAGAATCTGGAAACAAACTGCGTGCCCCTATCAGAGACTATGTCTGAAGGAATACCATGCAATTTGACAATGTGATCAATAAATGCCTGCGCCAGCGTCTTAGCATTGGGCAAGCCAGGAAAAGGGATGAAATGCACAATTTTGCTAAAACGGTCCACCACCACCAGAATCACAGTCTTCCCCGAGGAACGAGGCAGGTCCATAATGAAGTCCATGGACAGATGTGTCTAAGGACGGGAAGGAATGGGTAAGGGAAGGAGAGGACCTGATGGCCGTGAATGAGGGACCTTGGCACGAGCGCAGGTCTCGCAGGCTGCCACAAAACCCTCAACCGACTTACGAAGCGCCGGCCACCAGAATCTCCGAGCGATGAGATCCACTGTGGCTCTTGCCCCCGGGTGCCCAGCAAGGACAGTATCGTGGTGTTCCTTAAAAATCTTGTGTCTTAAAGCGAGAGGCACAAACAACCTCCCAGGAGGACAAAGATCAGGAGCCTCTGACTGGGCTACCTGAACCTCTGCCTCTAATTCAGGAAAAAGAGCAGAGACCACCACACCTTCAGCCAAAATGGGACCCGGGTCTTCAAAATTCCCACTCCCGGAAAACAACGTGACAGGGCATCCGCCTTCACATTCTTAACCCCAGGGCAGAACGTGACAACAAAATTAAACCTGGAAAAGAACAAAGACCATCTGGCCTGTCTCGGGTTCAGACGCTTGGCTGACTCCAAGTAGGCCAGATTCTTATGGTCAGTAAACACGGTAATAGGGTGTCTGGCTCCCTCTAGCCAATGGCGCCATTCCTCAAAAGCCAATTTGATGGCCAACAACTCCCTATCTCCCACATCGTAATTTCTCTCTGCGGAGGAGAGTTTCTTTGAGAAAAAGGCACACGGTCGCCATTTGGCAGGAGAGGGGCCCTGAGACAAGACCGCACCCACACCCACCTCAGAAGCATCAACCTCAACTATGAAGGGTAAAGAAATATCAGGTTGTACCAAGATGGGAGCGGAAGCAAAACTCTCCTTGATATTAGAAAAGGCCTTACGCGCCTCTACCGACCAGGAGGAAAAATCTACCCCCTTTCTAGTCATATCAGTGAGTGGTTTAACAACAGAGGAATAATTCAAAATAAACTTCCTGTAATAATTGGCAAAACCCAAAAAACGAATCAGCGCCTTCTGATTCTCAGGAAGCTCCCACTCAAGCACAGCGCGGACCTTCTCAGGGTCCATGCGAAAACTAGAAGCGGAGAGAAGAAACCCCAGAAATTAAATTTCTGGAACCGCAAACACACATTTCTCCAGTTTAGTGTACAATTTATTCTCCCGCAGGATGAGCAAGACCTGACGTAAGTGTTCCTTATGAGTTTTGAAATCAGGAGAAAAAATCAAAATGTCATCCAGATACACTAATACAAATTTCCCCATTAAATTATAAAAAATGCTGTTCACAAAATGCTGAAAGACGGCTGGAGCATTCATCAAACCAAAAGGCATAACCAAATTCTCAAAATGGCCCTCAGGGGTATTGAAGGCCGTCTTCCATTCGTCTCCTTCTCTGACCCTGACCAGGTTGTATGCCCCTCTTAGATCCAACTTGGAAAAAACTTTAGCCCCAACAATCTGGTTAAACAGGTCCGGGATCAAAGGAAGCGGATAAGGGTCACGAATTGTGATACTGTTCAGCTCCCTAAAATCCAGACATGGTCTTAAAGAACCATCTTTTTTCTTAACAAAGAAAAAAACAGCGGCAACAGGTGACTTCGAGGGTCGTATGTGTCCCTTTCTCAGACTCTCAGAGATATAAGCCCGCATAGCGACCCTTTCAGGTTGGGAGAGATTGTATAAACAAGATTTAGGCAGCTTGGCGCCTGGGGTGAGATTAATAGGGCAATCATACTCCCTGTGCGGGGGCAAGTCCTGGACACCACTCTCAGAGAAGACATCCGAAAATTCAGAGAGAAAAGATAGTACAGTCTTAGTAGAAACCTCAGAAACAGATGTCGTGAGGCAATTCTCTCTGCAAAAGTCACTCCAACCATTTATTTGCCTCGCTTGCCAATCAATGGTGGGGTTATGTTTAGTGAGTCAGGGTAGCCCCAACACTAGAGGAGTAGGCAACCCGCTAAGGACGAAACATGACACATCCTCAATATGAGCATCACTCACAATCAAACGGATATTGTGAACTATGCCCTTTAATGATTTCTGAGAAAGTAGAGTGGAATCAATAGCAAAAACAGGTATATCCTTTCCCAAAGTGCATACCTGGAAACCATGAGTAATAGCAAATTGATTATCAATGAGATTGACAGCTGCTCCACTATCTACAAAAATCTCACAAAAAATGTTCTTGCTCTCTAGCGCCACCCTGGCAGGTAGGACAAAACGGGAACTACAAGCAAACGGAAAACCTTCAATTTCCGCATCAACCCTGCTAATGGTAACAGATGGAATATTTTTAAAGGATTTTTTCCTTTTTGTTTCTTTATTACTCTCAAAAAACTGCCTGAATCTCCTAGAGGGACAAACATTTGCCAAATTATTTATACCTCCACAACAGAAACAAACCTTCCCATGAGGGCTGAATCTTCTATTGTTAGAGGCAATCAAACCCAGCTGCATGGGTTCCTGCTCAGAAGGGATTGACAGCGACTGAGACCCCTGTGCACAGAATGAGACCGCCGCACTGTCCTGGGATTGAGTATGACAGGAAGGAGTGATCTCTCCTCTCTCTCTAAGACGCCTGTCAATACGAACGGCCCGAGACATAGCAGAGTCCAAGGAGGTAGGCCTCTCATGAAAGGCAAATGCATTTCAATCCCTCTGAAAGACCATCACAAAATTGACTTCGGAGTGCAGCATCATTCCAACCAGTATCAGCTGCCCATCTCCGAAATTCTGAACAGTATATCTCTGCGGATTGTTTACCCTGACATAAAAGACATAGTCTAGACTCAGCCAGAGCAATATGATCCGGATCATCATATATCTGACCCAGGGCTAAAAAGAATTCATCCACTGAATGGAGGGGCCGTGCCCCCACCGGCAGCGAAAAGGCCCAGGACTGAGCGTTATCCCTGAGCAGCGATATGATGATCCCCACCCTCCGTTCCTCATCACCAGAGGAATGGGGAAGTAGGCGAAAATTGAGTTTGCAAGCCTCTCTAAAACGCACAAAATTCTCACTACCCCCGGAGAACGTATCCGGGAGCGAGATCTTAGGCTCAGAACAAGCTCCATGAACGCAAGCTGAACCGGTCACTTGAAACTGAGAAAGAGTCTTACGGAGATCTGCTACCTCCAATGAAAGACCCTGCATGCGTTCAGTCAAAAGTGAAACCGGATCCATGCTTGAGACGGTTTTGGTGGTTTATAATGTCACGGAAGGTGTGCAGGAAACTAGAAAACACAAAATGAATATACGACTGACTGGATCCAAAACTAAGGAACAAGAAGGGAGAGCCCTGCATCAGACCTGGCTCTCTCCCTGACTGCTCAGCCTATGTGAAAATCCCAATGGTAGATGATCGCATATTCTCGTACCTCGACTGTATAACACCTGAACACCCTATAATAGTGAGGGGACCCGACCACCGGCTCCCTACACTAGATACAGAGGGAGTCAGGGTCACCTGGGATCCAGCAAACAGAAAAACACAAATAAATTAACAAAACTTATCTTGTAGAAGACTTAGAAGTAGGAACAGTATGCACACACTCCAGAAAGTTGTATAAACCGCAGAGTGATGCACTATGGGAAAAGGATTTAAAGGGATGCAATCAGTGCAACTACATGACAGCTGAGAGAGGCTAATGAGATGAGAAAATGAAAGCAAAACAAAGGAACCTCAAGGAGGAGGTTCTAGACGTCTGTCAGAGCTTCTCAGATGTCTGGTGGTGACACTGTGTCGTGCACCTCCCCTCCTGACCCGCATTAATAATACATCCATTTTGTTCAGGTTGGTCTAAATTCATAAAAGTATCATGCTACTAATTTATAGGCTTAAAGTGGTGTTCCAGGGACACACATCTATGTGATATTTATGTTATATTACATATCATGTGCCTTGCTGTAAACACCTCTTTATTACCTTAATAAAGGGCTATACCAGCTTTTTGATATTGATTATCTATTCTCTAGGTAGGTCCTCAATATCAGATCAGTAAGAGTCTGACGCCCAGAACTTCCACTGATCAGCTGTTTTTGGCAGCCATTGGAAAATAAACAATGGACAAAGCCCGAGGCAGAAGTATCCACCCATTCACTGCCAAAAACAGCTGATCAGCGGTGGTGCTACCTGTCAAGTAATTTATGGCGTATCCACATGAAATGCCATAAACGTCTGATGTGCCTGTGTGCCACACTTGCACCCATTTCCAGAACCACTGTTTACGTAAGTCCCATAGAAATACCAAGATGGTGAAAACCATCATGTGGGATGGGGGTCCCAAAGGTTAAACCTCCCGTGCATATGTCAAATGTCTATGATGAGGTTACCTCTTTATCCCAGACATAAAACATCTTTTGAAACCTGCACTCCAGTGTTTGCCATGTGCAATTTGTGTATTCTATGACCTTTTCCATCCATGTTTTCTATTTCATTAATGTGACTAAACACTTTGGATGGCCTAGTTATCATTTATTTAGCAGGCAGAAGTGGCACTAATGTCGAAATGACTCAGTTTAATATTGCATGACTGGTTATGGATTACACATTTGTAAAAGACGCTGGGTTATTCCAAAACCATCCAGCAGTATAATGAAGCATTATTTTGCATGCCACTATTCTTACAGTTGACTTACGGAGCTTGGAGGGATTTCATGCTTTGTAGGGTAGAACCAAACATCGATAAATAACTTACAATCTTGAGGGTAGTTACAACAGCCCTTTATGATTAGGTCATACAGCTGTGCTCCAAGGCAGGTAAGAAAATCAATGTCCACCAGACACCGTGTAAGTTAAAATTAAAGTTCTTCCCCGGACAAAACATCTGGTTCCCCTGGTACAGTATTTATAAGAACAGTGATAGCTTTTCTTATATGAGTTTGTATACAGGAAGAACTGCAAATCACTGCATTGCAGTTTTCTTATATGAAAATACTGAATCAAACCATAGACAACTATACAGGGTAAGTCAAAAGTCACAGTACACCCTTTTATTTCAGAAAGAAAAGGAAAAGTGAAATATCTGAATACCCCAGGAAGTAATGTGTGAGGGGGTCTATTTTTTTTCCTGTCACATGTCCACCATCTTGAAAGACGCCATACTGGATCAAGGCCAAATTTTTCCAATGGGAAAGAGGTCACAGTAGCATATCAAAGAAGACCAGAATTTTCACTTTGATATGCTACATGACCCCCTTCCCATTGGAAAAATTTGCCCTTGATCCAATTTGGCGGCTTTCAAAATGGCAGGCATGTTTATTAATTTATTTTATGCACATACCTTATATAGCTCTACTACAGACATTAGCATCAAGCTGTCTCCAATGGAGCTCACAATCTAGGTTCCCTATCAGTATGTCTTTGGAGTGTGGGAGGAAACCAGAGTACCCGGAGGAAACCCACCCAACGGGGGTTTCACAGGGGAACATACAAACTCCATACAGATGTTGACCTTCTGGACATAGCCTAAAAGTAAGGCCCCCTCACCCATTACTTACTGAAGTATTCAGATATTTAATTTTCCCTTTTGTTTCTTAAATAAAAAGGGTGTCCTGTGACTTTTGACTCACCCTCTGAATCCTTAAACTCAGGTTCTCCTGTATCCAGAGCTGTCCAGATACAGTAGTTTAGAAGACCTGACACAGCTGCTTTAATGAAGACCTGGAACCTATCCTTTGTTTTAGTAACTAGATGCATCCTCGTTGTGAAAACAATTCTGGAGCATTGATTATTATAGGTGGGGATGTCCCTGCAAAGTCTGACACTGCCAGCACTCATTGGATAATGTCAGACCGTGCAAGGACACCCCCCCAACTGGTAACACCCAGCTAGACTTTTATTGCAAACTGATAGCAATTCAATCTTAATTTGTCGATGGAACAATAAATCAATGGCATAACACAGACATGTCAGGAGAGATAAAATATTGTATTTATCAGATACCACTAAGTGGTTAACTGCATACCTACTATAAACTGGGTATAGATATAAGATGGAAACTTGCGATCAGATGAATAACTGATTAGTTGTCCAACAACAAGTTTCCTAATAGAATTACAAATGTATATGACCATGTAGACTCAAAGGTGTTCCGATGTAAAAATGAAACACACATGTGGGTGGTCTTGTAAATCCAGGGGCACAGGGCAAATGCAGGACTTTTTCAAGGAGACAGGTTGAAATCAATTTGATAGGCTGCTGTCACAATGGTTTGTTCTAGAATTCTTGAGATGATTTGAAGTTTTCTTTTTTAGGTGACAACCACTAGCTCCATGTGTTGTATAGAAGTCTATGGGAAATATTAAACACAGGACAAACAGTTTTTCTGTAGTGGTGTTTTCTCACCCTCAAGGTGCGTTTTTGAGTCAATTGTTTATTTAAATTTGCAACATACTCTGGCTCTAGCATTTTTTCCCCTCGTTGTTTGGTATTTTTCACCAATAGACCCCCCATTGCTTCTTCTTTTTTTTTTTTTTTTGTAGCTGTCACGAGGGTGTCAAGACCCACGCCTGACTCCGTTATACCCGTTGTCAGGAAGTTGCAGCGGTTGGCTGCGCGCTCTATGTAAGATAGGGCTGTTTCCTTATGGTAGCTTTCTGGGTTTGCTTTGCAACCCTTTTGGCTCACTCAGGGATCCGTAGCTCCTTCTCCTTAGCTGTTCCTTGTCCAGCACTCCAAACCTCCTTATATTTCCCTCTCACACTTCTCTGGTTGCCAGATATAGAGCTTCCTGCCTGGACTTCTATACTGACCCACTGGAGCTGTGTTGCTGCGTTCTCTGGTTGTTGGTCCAGAACGTTTCCCTCCGGATCTCTGTTGGACCTTTGTGGTCTGCTGTGGTCGCCCACCTGGGTTTATGTGTTTGTCTGTATTGTCTGTCCTCTCCCTGGTGTTTCCCTCTTAGTGTCAGTGGTGCGGACTAGCGATCCCAACGGCCCGTTCACTATCTAGGGCTCATTTGAGGGAAAGCCAGGGTTTAGGCACAAGATCGCCGCACGGGTGAGGAACCCGTCTAGGGACGTCAGGGCATCAGATGCCAGCCGCAAGGTGAGTCAGGGGTCACCACCTTTCCCTCTCCCTTGGGCAGGGCTTTCCCTTTTCCCTCCCTGTGCGTGACGCCGGTCATTACATTATATCTGGCCGTTATTTTGTGTAGGTAAAAAAATAAATAAAAAAAATATATTTTTTTACCTACTTACAATCCAGTATGGATCCAATTGCTGCTCTGTCCAAACAATTTCATGGCCTGTCTTTGGAGGTGGCAGGATTGAAGGCGTCGGTCCTCCAGCAATAGCAGCAATTACAACTGACCGCAAGCCCAGCGGTTGCTACTGGTAACCAGGTTGTTGCTGAACCCAAGGTCCCTCTCCCTGACAGATCTTTTACAGGCCGTGAGGCCTGTAAATTATATTTTAAACTGCGCCCTTACTCCTCTGGTAATGAAGAACAGCGGGTGGGGGTTGTTATCTCCCTGCTGCAGGGGGACCCGCAGTCCTGGGCGTTCTGTTTACCCACTGATTCCCAGGCTCTTCGGTCAGTGGATGAGTTTTTCGTGGCCTTGGGTCTCATATATGACGACCCTGACCGAGTCGCACTGGCTGAATCAAGATTACTCTGACTTCCGTAGGTGGGCTACGGATACCCAATGGAACAACCCGGCTCTCAGGAGTCAGTTCTGCTCTGGGTTATCCGAAAGGGTTAAGGATGCGCTTGCATTATATGAGACCCCTTTTTCCCTTGATGCGGTTATGTCCCTTTCTATCCGAATAGATAGATGCCTTAGGGACAGGTTGAAAAAACCGGAGCAATTGGTAATCCCTCCCAAGCAGCAGTTAGTCTGTACGGACTTAGACGAGCCTATGCAGCTAGGAGGAACCACTCGTCAGGTCCGTCCTCCTGAGGTTCGCCGTAGGTGTGGGGTTTGTTTTTTTTGTGGGGAGAGGGGTCATTTCATTAATGTCTGTCCTTCTTTCCTCAGAAACAAAAAGACCGTCGGAAAACTACTAACCCCAGGCTGTGTGGAGGATGTCAGCAGGGGGGTATATGTTTCTTCCATACGTACATGACAATTTGTGTTGCCAGCGGTTATTGTTTTTGGTGTTAAGACGGAGACTATTTCTTTCTTTCTAGACAGTGGAGCAGGGGTAAATTTGATAGATGCCCATTTTGCACGCACTATGGGTTTGTCTCTCTGTACGCTACAGAGACCTATTCCCATATTCGCTATTGATTCTGCTCCTCTGTCACAGAGAAACCTCACCCACATTGTTCATAATTTACACCTTCGGGTAGGGGACCACCATAACGAGATGCTTTCATGTTATGTTCTGGAGGGGCTTCCCACTCTGGTAGTGCTGGGCCTTCCCTGGTTGGTAGCGCACAATCCAATGGTGGATTGGCAGGCCAGGGAGATATCGGAGTGGAGTGAGAATTGCAGAGAAAATTGCTTAAATAGCAATAGCTTAGTCGCCTCTATAACTATCCTACCTACATTTATTTCGGATTTTGAGGACGTTTTTTTTCTGAAAAGGGTTGTCAGAAGTTACCACCTCACCGTCCTTATGATTGCCCGGTTAACCTTATTCCCGGCGCAAAATTACCCAAGACCAGGTTATATAATCTTTCGGGTCCAGAGAGACAAGCCATGAAAGATTATAACCCCGAGAGCTTGGCTAAGGGACACATCAGACCCTCTTCTTCACCCGTGGCTGCAGGGTTTTTCTTCGTTAAAAAGAAAGATGGGGGTCTGCGTCATTGCCTAGATTTTCGCGAATTAAATCGGATAACCATCCGAGACCCATACCCTCTTCCTCTCATTCCTGACCTGTTTAACCAGATTGCGGGTGCTAGGTGGTTCTCCAAACTTGATCTTAGGGGGGCCTACAATCTGATTCGTATAAAGGAGGGGGATGAGTGGAAGACAGCTTTTAACACCCCTGAGGGGCATTATGAAAATCTAGTTATGCCTTTCGGTCTGACCAATGCTCCTGCCGTCTTTCAACATTTTGTTAATTACATTTTTAGTCATCTAATCGGCAGGTTTGTGGTAATATACCTAGATGATATTTTAATTTATTCGTCTGATCTGAGAACACTTGAGGAGCATGTCAGACAAGTACTGCAGGTCCTACAGACGAATAAATTATATGCTAAAATTGAAAAATGTGTCTTTGCCTTTCAGGAGATACAATTCCTAGGTTATTTTTTATCTACTTCAGGTTTCCGTATGGATCCTAGGAAGGTCCAGGCAATTTTAGATTGGGATCTTCCTGAAAACCTCAAAGCACTGCAACGGTTCTTGGGCTTCGCGAATTTCTATAGGAAATTCATTAAAAATTATTCAGTTATTGTAAAACCCCTTACTGACATGACTAGGAAGGGGACTGATTTTTCTAAATGGTCTGACATCGCTAAAGTAGCTTTTTCCTCTCTAAAAGAGAGGTTTACCTCGGCACCTGTACTAGTCCAACCTGATGTCTCTCAGCCTTTTATTGTTGAAGTCGATGCGTCAGAGGTGGGAGTGGGGGCGGTGCTGTCTCAGGGTCCGTCTACCGGCAACTGGCGTCCTTGTGCTTTCTTTTCTAAAAAACTATCTGCAGCAGAAAAGAACTACGATATTGGCAATAGGGAACTATTAGCTATTTAACTAGCGTTTGAAGAATGGCGTCACTTTTTAGAGGGGGCAGTCCACCCCGTCACTGTGATTACGGACCACAAAAATCTTCTGTACCTCGAATCAGCTAAGCGTCTCACTCCTAGACAAGCTAGGTGGTCGCTATTTTTTTTTACCAGGTTTAACTTTGTTATTACCTATCGTCCTGGGGCAAAAAATACCAAGGCTGATGCACTATCTCGTTGTTTCCCTGGAGGGGGTAATGTGAGTGATCCGGTACCCATTCTTCAGAGAGGAGTGGTTGTTTCTGCGGTACACTCTGCTCTGGAGGGGAAGGTGTTAGAGGCCCAGGGGGACGCCCCGGTCTCTTGCCCCTCAGAGAAATTGTTTGTACCGTTGAACCTGTGTTTCGAATTATTAAAGGAACATCATAATTCGGCACTTGCTGGGCACCCGGGTAGTAAAGCAACCTTGGAGCTATTGTCTCGTCGTTTTTGGTGGCCAAGGTTGCATCAGGATGTATTGGATTTTGTGTCTTCTTGTTCTACCTGTGCGCGCGCAAAAGTTTTGCATACACGTCCTGCAGGGTCTCTATTACCACTCGTCATTCCCAATAGACCATGGACACATCTGTCAATGGATTTTATCACTGACTTACCTTTGTCTGCGGGTAAAACAGTTATTTTGGTAGTAGTGGACAGGTTTAGCAAAATGGTACACTTCATTGCGTTACCCGCACTACCTAATGCTAAGACTCTTGCTCAGGTATTTATCAGTGAAATCGTGAAGCTTCACGGGGTCCCTTCCGATGTTGTTTCGGATCGAGGTACCCAGTTTATTTCTAAATTTTGGAAAGCTTTTTGTTCCCGTTTGGGGGTACACTTGTCGTTTTCCTAAGCTTTCCATCCTCAGTCGAATGGACAGACTGAGCGTACCAACCAAAACCTTGATACATATCTAAGATGTTTTGTGTCTGAAAACCAAGAGTTGTGGTCATCATATTTACCGTTAGCTGAGTTTGCCATAAATAATCGTCGTCAGGAATCCACTGGCAAGTCACCATTTCTTGGTGCATATGGTTTTCATCCCCAATTCTGTACTTTCAAACAGGGGGGGTCTTCTGGGGTTCCCGAAGAGGAACGGTTTTCGTCATCTCTTTCATCGGTATGGCAGAAGGTGCAAGCTAACTTGAAAAATATGGGAGGTAAATACAAATGCATGGCTGATAAGAGACGGTCGCCAGGTCCGGACCTAGGAGTGAATGACTATGTCTGGTTGTCTACTAGGAATATTAAATTAAAGGTTCCCTCTTGGAAACTGGGTCCTAGGTTCATTGGCCCTTACAAAATTGTAGCCATCATCAACCCCGTGGCTTTTCGCCTGGAGCTACCTCAGACTTTTAAAATCCATAACGTCTTTCATAAGTCGTTACTCAAGAAATATGTTCCACCTCTAGAACCGTCACCGCTGCCACCCCCTCCTGTTGTTGTGGATGGTAATCTAGAGTTTCAGATATCCAAAATTGTTAATTCTCGTCGGGTCCGCTGCTCTCTTCAATATCTGGTGCATTGGAGAGGTTACGGTCCCGAGGAAAGAATGTGGGTTCCTGCGTCTGAGGTAAACACCGACAGGCTAGTTCGGGCTTTTCATGCCTCTCATCCTGAGAGACCTGGTCCTGAGTGTCCGGAAGCCTCTCGTAGAGAGGGGGGTACTGTCACGAGGGTGTCAAGACTCACGCCTGACTCCGTTATACCCGGGGTCAGGAAGTCGCAGCGGTTGGCTGCGCGCTCTATGTAAGATAGAGCTGTTTCCTTATGGTAGCTTTCTGGGTTTGCTTTGCAACCCTTTTGGCTCACTCAGGGATCCATAGCTCCTTCTCCTCAGCTGTTCCTTGTCCAGCACTTCCAAACTCCTTATATTCCCCTCTCACACTTCTCTGGTTGCCAGATATAGAGCTTCCTGCCTGGACTTCTATACTGAGCCACTGGAGCTGTGTTGCTGCGTTCTCTGGTTGTTTCCCTGGAGGGGGTAATGTGAGTGATCCGGTACCCATTCTTCAAAGAGGAGTGGTTGTTTCTGCGGTACACTCTGCTCTGGAGGGGAAGGTGTTAGAGGCCCAGGGGGACGCCCCGGTCTCTTGCCCGTCAGAGAAATTGTTTGTACCGTTGAACCTGTGTTTCGAATTATTAAAGGAACATCATAATTCGCCACTGGAGCTGTGTTGCTGCGTTCTCTGGTTGTGGGTCCAGAACGTTTCCCTCCGGATCCCTGTTGGACCTTTGTGGTCTGCTGTGGTCGCCCACCTGGGTTTATGTGTTTGTCTGTATTGTCTGTCCTCTCCCTGGTGTTTCCCTCTTAGTGTCAGTGGTGCGGACTAGCGATCCCACCGGCCCGTTCACTATCTAGGGCTCATTTTAGGGAAAGACAGGGTTTAGGCACGTGATCGCCGCACGGGTGAGGAACCCGTCTAGGGACGTCAGGGCAGTCAGGTGCCAGCCGCAAGGTGAGTCAGGGCTCACCACCTTTCCCTCTCCCTTGGGCAGGGCTTTCCCTTTTCCCTCCCTGTGCGTGACGCCGGTCATTACAGTAGCTTCCAAAATAATTTTCAATATGTGTTCACATTTTTGAAAGGTGTTTTGGCATTAAGTTTTTTTACTAATGCTTTTTTCCCAGACAGCTCTACAGAGGAGATTATTACACGGGGCACTAATATTTCAAAAGGTCTTTTAAAATACCATGCACTAATACACACTTTATGGGCAAAAACTACTCCAAAAAAAGGCTACCAAAAAGGCTCATCAACTCAGGCGTTCTCTAGGCCCTTTTATATGGAACCAACTTTGGCTGGACTTTTGTGCATGCGGCACTTCCCCATTACCTTACCTCAATAGGCTGAGCAGATGGCGGTTATTGGGCTAAAAGGTTTTTTTTCCTGGAGAGGAGACTGGGATACTTACTTTAAAGCCTTCCCTGTCATGCTAACAATAGTAGTCAGCGAATGTTTTCCCCTGGAGTCTGAACAGGCAAACCTGTAAAGTACAACAGACTCTGTGTGGTGTTTTGGGTGTACTGTGCACAGCCACAGGCATTCACATTGGCATTCTTACTTCCATTGCTTTGCTCCGTTATTGCAGCAGAACAATGAAAATAATGGAGGTAGTGGAACAATTACATGACAAGGCGGCTGGTGGATTTAAACAATCTTCAAAAATGACCAAAGACATGCAATTTATCTTAATATCTCTCTGCAATACCCAATGGCAGATCTGTCTCGGTAGTGTGCATTAGAAGCAGTATAACCCAAATCATCTGCATTAAAGTCTATAGCCATATGTGTGCATTACCTTTACTGTCTTTGTCCAAGCGCTATCCTTATAATTGGTTCTCAACCTTCTGTAAAAAAGTCTGCTCTGTTCTCCCTCAGAGGCTAGTTCTTAGTTATATTTCTGGCAGTTTGAAATCACACAGGGATGGTGTCTCCCTGGACAAATTCTGCTTCGGTTACAAACCGGCTTCTCTCCTAGTTTCCTTGTTAGCAGCACACACTAAACAAGTCCTCTCTCTTGACCTCTCTTGCTAGGACAGGAATCAAATCCGTTGACTTACTCAGTCGAATCAAATTTGAATCCAATTTTCAGCAACTCACTCATCTCTAGTACTGAATAATCTGCAGGAAATATTCATTGCTTCTATATTATTCTGTATAATAGGAGAACCTAGCCTTAGAGGAAACTGCGATATTACGATAACAAATTATTCCATTTATAGGGAGCACAAAGTTGTTTTTTTATGTAATGTAACATTTTCTATTGAACTATAGAACCTTGGGTTCTGCTTCCACTCATTTTAATTGGATTATATGCAACCTTGAAGCATTACATCTTCAGATAACACCAAATTATATAAGCTAATTAACTAGGAGCAGGAATGTGCTCCTCTGCACACTGATTTCAATTAAATGCTTTTTCACCTTTAGCTTTCTAAATTTATAGCTCACTGCTTCACAAGTCGTTGGGCTGTTCTTAAAATTATGGGTGGTGGACAGGCAGACAGATACTTTTCTGTAGAACCAAATGATGTTAATGTACGGTAAGCGATTTTTGACCACCCGAGGACTCGTGTTTAATACAGAGGTGAAGGATTCATTGGGTAGAGAATAATTTCATTTATGGCAGCTGAACTTTTCTTCAGACTTACAGCCAAAGATGTACACATCATGTTGATACTGTCCTATGTGAGCCGTTTTGTTAGAAGTTGTTACTAGAGATGAGCGAATTTCTCAAAAATGAGATTCGGCAGGATCGCTGAATAAAAAAAAATTTGGTTCAATCCGAATTTATTTGTGGCAAATCACGTTAAAAAAACTGCTATTTCCTGGCTGCAGAGAGCCTTTATAGTGGTATAGAACACTGTCTGTGGAGCATCGACCTTCACTCGGTCAGCATTTGGTCAGTAATGCCATCAGTATTGCTAAAACAAAAAAATAACTAAAATGGATCCAAAAGAGAGAAGACACGTGAATGGAATATTTGCATGTCTTCTGTGTTTTGTACCCACTCCTGCTTTTGGCTACCAAATCATAAGCCAATTCTGATGCAAAATAGGGACCATGTCATGCAGGCCTTACAGCTGTTACATAGACAGGATCCATTGTGCTTCTGTAACATCCCAGAGTTATGTTAGCAAACTCTTTTTCCCTGCTACCACATGTTAAGTGTAATTATATTGTCAGTCTATATCATTGTCATTTTATGTATTTTCTAGGCATGTTTTATACTTTTGCTGTAATTTCTATGTGCACCAGCAGTTGGCAGCAGTATGCAGGACCATAGCCAGTTTAGTATTGCTAATCTTTCCTGGTATGTTTTATCCTGCAATCCATGTACTAGCTTAGTAGCTCTTCTCTGAACTCTCTCCAAAGTATCAATATCCTTCTGGAGATATGGTCTCCAGTACTGAGCACAATACTCCAAATTAGGTCTCACTAGTGCTCTGTAGAGCATATTACTTACGGTACCACTGAGCAACGGCTAGGAGTGCCAACCAATTTGCTTCTACTTAGTTTCTTCACTAGGCGGGTGAAGAAAGCTGCTCAGCAGTGACTCTAGATTCAAGTTTCTGCTGATGAAGCTGGAACTGCTCCTACCCCCACCCTGCCACAGCAGCCATGGCAGAGGAACTGTGTAGAAAAACCACCCATTTCGCTACACATTGCGTGTGGTCCAATGTCCTCCTCCTCCAGTTCAGCCCCCACAGGGCTCATGTGGCCATGAGATCTAGGCACCATGTCTCCAGTCCCCTGACCCGACAGATTTACCAGCATCTGTTCCAAGACATGAAACAGTGGAATGATGTTGTTTATCCCACAGTCCTGGCGACTGACAAATGAAGTGTCCTTCTCAAAGGGTCTGAGGAAATGGTAGGTGTCACGCATGAGCTGCCACTGGCATATAACTATACTGCTGAACTAAACATGTTTTTCCATTTGTCGGTCACTATGGTTTCGATTTAAAGTTGTTGCAGAAAAAGCCAGGATTCGAATTCTTGATGAAGGACACGGAGCAGTTCCTGCCCTGTGTGACTCCGTTCGCCCAGGCAAACGAGGTGCAGAACAGTGTGACACCGCCATGCCCTGTACATGTGGTATGCTTGAGGGGCACTATGAAGGATGAAGAGGCAGAGGCGGACATTGTCGCAGGACCAACGGCGTGAGAACGTGGAGGCGGAAGCGGCGTCACCTGGCCAGGTTGCTGGTATGGCTGTGCAGGAACCACATTCACCCAGTGGGCTGTAAAGGACATGCATTGTCCCTAGTTACAGCTCCACATGTCGGCCCTGCCGAGCACTTTGGCAGACACCGACAGGCTCAAGGACTGGCCCACCTTCTGTTCTACATGTGTGTGCAGGGCTGGTACTGCCTTTTTGACAAAGTAATGACGACTTGGGACTCTCCACCTCGGCTCGGCACAAGCCATCAGTTCTCTGAAAGTTGCAGAGTCCACCACTTGGAAAGGGAGGGACTGCAGCACCAGCAACATGGCCAGGAGCACATTCAGCTTCTGTGGCGTTGGATGAGTGCACGCATACTGTTGTCTCTTGGCAATCGCTTCAGTGATCGATTGCTGACGGAATGACTGACGATAAGTAGGAGAAGGAACAGGAGCATCAGGACCAGCAGATGATCGGAAGGAAAGACAGCATCCTTCGGCTGAGGGGGTGGAGCCTTGACTGCCTGAAATCTGGTGCGTGCCACCGGGTGACGTAGTGGTTGCTGCAGCAGGCTAGACACCACATCGGAGCCACGGTTCTCCCAGGTCACTTTATGGTGACGCTGCATATGTTGACGCAGGGCCGTGATGCCAACATTGGCACCCTGCCCACGCTTCACCTTCGGCCCACAGATTCTACAAATCGCCATGTTCACCTCCTCCGGCGGCTTAACAAAAAACTGCCACTCCACCGAGTAGGTGATTTTACCCCCAACACTCTGCACTGACTGACTGCTACCACCGCTGCTTCTGTGAACCCCTGCACCACTACTTTCCGGGCAGGTAGGTTCCTTCAAAGCGGGTGGTCTACCCCGGGCACGTTTGGCTCCCGACCTTCCACTACTGCCACCCTGCTGACTCCTGGCCACACTAGCGACTTGCTGGCTCCATTGTTGCCTCACGGGCAAGCTACCACCCTCTTCTCCCGATGATAATAAAGCCCCTACTTCACCCAGCTCCCAAGTGCGATCAGCTACATCATACAGTACTGTCTGCACGTCACTGATGTCCTTCTCAACGGTCTCTGGGTCAGGAGCTCCTGACCGCTCGGAACACCAGCTCCCACGCCACTCTCCTCATCACTACTTACCCACCTACCGGAGGAAGTGGCGGATGTCTCCTCCACATCTTGGCTGGCCAGAAGCTGCTGACTGTCATCTAGTAGCTCTTCCTCGCTGTATAGTGGAGCTGAGCCCATAGCATATAATATTTCTCTGGCTGAGGGAACAGAAAAGGACAGAGGCAGGTTGAGGACAGGTGAGGGCACAGGGCCTGCTCCTGGGCCATGCCAACTAGGGGTTGTGTCTGATGAACCCACCGAATCTTGGCTGGGGGATTCTGATGTCACATGGGATGAAGTGGATGACCCAGTCAACCATTCAAGAACCACTGGGTTGCTGGTCAAGACACAACCGCTAGATGACACTGGGAGCTCAGGCCTCTTATGCGACTCCTACTGCCACGCCGCATTACTCTGCTGTGACCTGTGCCTGCACCAGAAACATTTAGACCACTGTCACTCCCCTGTGCAGGGCCTGGCACTTCTCTGTTTGACATACTGTTAGATCAAATAAATAAATAAAAAGGATATTAAAACACCCCAAAAAAGTCTGTAATTTTCTCACTTCACCACACAACGGCTAATAAGCCTTCCCCCCCAACTAATACACGCCAAAAAGGGTTTTAGAACATATAACTGCATCGCTGAACGGCAAATATATATATTTTTTGCCACTAATACATGCAAAAAAGGGCTTTAAAACATATAACTATACTGCTGAACTGCAAATATTTTATTTTTTTTGGCCACTAACACACGGCAAAAAGGGCTTTAGAACATATAACTACACCACTGAACAGCAAATAATATTTTTTTTTTTGCCTCTAATACAGGCCAAAAAGGGCAATAGAACATATAACTGCACCACTGAACGGCAAATAATATTTATTTTTTTGCCACTAAAAGATGCCAAAAAGGGCTGTAATTTTCTCACTTCACCACACAACGGCTAATAAGCTCTTTTTTCCCACTAATACAAGCCAAAAAATGCTTTAGAACATATAACTGCACCGCACAAGTGCAAATGAAACGTAGAAATATTTCCTTGTAATAAACCCTGTTAATGGCTGTATCAAACAACACTTGCACCCCAATAACGAGAACAGTTTGCTGGAATTACAGAGCTGTATGATGGCAATTTGGATCCCCAGTCAGTGCAGCAAGGTGTAATAGGATCGTTCCTATTACCCAGGCTGTAAACTCCCCTGAACCCTGTTCTGCTTCAATACTGTGGAATGATTCCTTCCTATCCTTTCCCTGAACTTCTATACAGCAAAATAAAAGTTTTAAAGGGATTCTGTCACCTCGTTTTTGGTTATAGAGCTGCAGACATGCACGGCAAGATCGCCGCTAGCATGTCTGCAATATACCTGATGCACGAGCTCGCACATGCGCAGTTCCTTCCTCGAGGCTGATGCCGGCACAGGGAAGGATCACTATGCCCGCACTGCACATGCGCAAGCTCGTGCATCGCGAGATTACGGCGATCTAACTATGAGCAAGGAGGAGATTCGGAGGATGCAGGCGGTGCTGGGCTTCTTCACAGGGGGCGTGGCTGGGCTCCAAGAAGGTTAGTAAAGCCCCTTGGGCTCCTTACCAGGCTCATTTACATATCTATAAAATATTTTTTTAAACACAATAAAAGGACACAGCGCTATAGGACAGGTATATATACCACTGTCCCTAGCGCCTGCTGATGTCTCTCCCTGCACTAAATACACAGAAAAATCGCTGAATCCAAGATGGCTGAGGCCATTTATAGGGCTGTGACATCACAGGGCTGGCGGCTGATTGGCTGCATGCATGGCATTATACATTATGCAATTTTTCCTGAAATTCAAATCGAATTCCACTTCGGCAACTTCGATTCGCTCATCTCTAGTTGTTACCTATCATTCTTTAAAGTTATGTTTTTATTTTTTTTCTGGTACTTCAATATTGATGGACTATCCACAGGATAGGGTCATCAATATTAGATTGGTGGGGGGAACAGACCCTCACCAATCAGCTGTTTTGGCAGTTGCTGGCACTGGAAACTGAAATCACAAGGCCATACCGAAATACTGAAGCTCAGATGCCATTTAAGTAAATGGGAGCTGAGCTATAGTACACTGGAAACTGCACAGTGGATGGAGCCTTCTTTTCACTGTATACTTTCTGCCGCTGGTGGTTACCCGAAACAGCTGGTCAGTGGGGGAGCCAGTTGTTGAACCCCACCAATCATATATTGTTGACCCATTTGTCCTAAGGTGGATGGAAAATAGGACGTGTCCTATTTTTGGTCATTTTCATGGCCAGACAGACAAGATTGCACCCGTCGGCTATTAACAATGGGTACGGTGGTGCAATATGGCCTTTTAGGGGTTAAAAAAAATCACTCACCTCATCTACTTGCATGCGCAGACGCAGTTGCTCCTCTCTTGAGTGTGAAGGATCTGCCTAAGGAACTGCGCTCAGCATGATGATGTCACCACCCGATCATGCTGGGAGCGTGTGGTGACATCATTACACTTAGCGCAGGTCCTTCACAATCAAGAGAGAGGTGACTGTCTCTGCGCGTGCAACTGGATGAGGGGAGTGATTTTTTTTTTTTTCTGCTAAAAAACCCCCATTACAACTATGGACCACTATGGGGGACATTATTACTGGTGAGGCCACCATGAGGGAAATTATTACTGCTGGGGCCATTATGGGAGATATTATTACTGCTGGGGCCATTATGGGAGATATTATTTCTGCTGGGGCCACTATGGGGGATATTATTACTGCTTGGGGCCACTATGGAGGACATTATTACTGGCGCGGCCACTATGAGGGAAATTATTACTGCTGGGGCCACTATGGGGGACATTATTACTACTAGGGGCCATTATGGGGACATTATGTATACTGCTGGGGGTGGGATTTTATTAAAAAAAAAAAAAAAAGCAAATGAAATTCATCCATTTTTAATGGCCATGAAAAACCAGGGGTGCACTGCCAATGAGGCGAGGTGAGGTGATTGTCTCAGGCAGCACCAGGTAGGGACAATAGGGGGGTCAGCATAAGGGCCAAGAACAATGAGCGATTCCATAGGTTTTAGTCTTAGTTCCTGTAGCCTATCAGAGGCCGGTGTCATCATTATCGCGCTGTCTGAGACGGGCTTGACTAGAAGAGGTCTGTGTCTTGCAATGCATTGCTGACAGCAAAATGGAGGTAAGTATTTGAGTTTATTATTTTTATTTGGCAGCATGCTGCCACTATCGCGTAGGTGTCATTAGTTTGTAACTGGAGAAACCACTGTGGGGACACTGCGGCTGCAAAAAGGAGAATTTTTGTACTGGTACACATTATAATAGGGCCACAATGGGGTAATTTGTACTATTGGGGGCACTAAACGGGGGATTTATTTTTTGTACTGACACACGTAAAAAGGGAGATATTTTGTACTTGCACATAAGGGAGCATTTTTGTACTGGCACACATTCTACGTTGGCCACTATGGGTACAGCGTTTTTTTTTTCATACTAGCACACAAGGGGTCATTTTAGTACTGGCCCACATTGCAAGTGGGAATTATTTTACTGGCAAACATTATAAGGGGTCATTTTTTGTACTGGCACACATTATAATGGGGAATTATTAGTACTAGGGGCACTATGGAGGAATGATTACTTCTGGGGGCAAAATGAGGGACATTTTTTAGTATTGGGTGCACTGTTACAACGTAGTGCACTCTGGCAGAGAATTATTACTATTGGTCGGACTTTTGGGTGGACTATTACATTGGTCGTCGCCCTGGCACAGTATCAGGACATGCTACTAAATGAAATAAAAACGCAGCACACTGAAACCGCGAAAGCAAACACACAGGCAACACCACTCTGCTAAGTGCCTCTAATTCATTCATATTAAGAATATGGAATTCGTAAAATTAATAATTCATATATTTAGTGTTTGCAAAGTACTGTAGCAATGCGTTGTCAAGCTGTAGTAAACATCTTTACATTGCTTCATTTTATACCAGACTGGATCACTTCCAGTAAGTCTCCATACAGAAGAACCAGTACTCTGCCTAAGCTATATTGTATTTTAACGAGGTATTTAACCACCCACCGTTTTCCAGAATTTTCACATTTCTGCAGCAGAAGGTTACCACTAGGGGGAGTGAAGTGCAGATGGATTTACTGTATAAATACATTGAGAGCTGTACAATAGATCTCTTCTTCAGTGGCGTCTCTAGCTTTCAAATTTTGGGGGGGCACACTGGGGGCCAGGACAAAAGTAGGGGGGGCAGCTATAACAACGATACATTTACACAAGTATGCTTAAAAATGCTGCGATACTTTACCCAATACCTAAAACCGCAATAGGGAAGAAAAACCCCAATCACTCAGATTTCAACATGTCCTAGCTGCCTGGGGATCTGTGGATGACATTGCTGGGCCGGCGGTAAACAGTGAGAAGGCCGCGGCGCTACTGGAGCGCCGCTGCCTTCTTAAGCAGCTGATCGGCGGGGGTCCCGGGTGTCTGACCCCCGCCGATCAGAAACTGATGATCTATCCAGAGTATAGATCATCAGTTAAATTAAAGTGCAGAACCCCTTTAACTTTTAAATCAGGAAGATTCTGGGGCAGCTGCCAGCCAGCTCTCCTCTCAGACTCAGTCAGAGTCAGATCTAATCTCTCTAGTTAGAATAGAAAGAGACTTAGTCAGTCCACTCAGTCACTACTTGTAAGTTGTACCTTATTATTATTAAGTTAACCTGCTACACACCGTCACCACTAGGTCAGGCTCAGTCCAGTCTGTTCGGTATCGGTAAGGTAGGGTAGGGCCACGCCACACACTGTCTGTTCTGTAGTCTGGGCCTTGCTGGCTTAAAGGGCTTCTGTCACCCCACTAAAGTCATATTTTTTTTTTTGCCAACTTAAATTCCTTATAATGCGATATATTAATATATAGGCTCTTACTCATTTTGGTTGGGCAGTTTCTTCAAAAAAATTGACTTTTATAATATGTAAATGAGCTCTCTAGCAGCAGGTAGGGCATCTACTTTGCTGGTAGCAGCTGCATCCTCTTTTCATAAGACGCCCCCCTCCTCATGTTGATTGACGGGGCCAGCGAACGCGCTCGTCCTCTGGCTGGCCCTGTCTGCATTCAAAATCTGGTGCCTGCGCCGTACCGGTCTTCAGTTGGTGCAGGTGCACTGAGAGGAGGACGCTCGCTCGGCCGCTCCTTCCTCAGTGCACCTGCGCCGGGTGTAGATGTGATGTCATCAGCGCAGGCGCATTGAGGAAGGAGCGGCCGAGCGAGCGTCCTCCTCTCAGTGCGCCTGCACCAACTGAAGACCGGTACGGTGCAGGCACCAGATTTTAAATGCAGACAGGGCCAGCCAGAGGACGAGCGCGTTCGCTGGCCCTGTCAATCAACATGAGGAGGGGGCGTCTTTATGAAAAGAGGATGCGGCTGCTACCAGCAAGTAGATGCCCTACCTGCTGCTAGAGAGCTCATTTACAGATTATAAAAGTCCGTTTTTTTAAGAAACTGCCCAACCAAAATGAGTACGAGCCTATATATTAATATATCGCATTATAAGGAATTTAAGTTGCCAAAAAAAATTAGACTTTAAGCAGCTGCTGCCAGTAGATGAATGAATCAGAATCAGCTCGTCTCACTGCCACTGAGTCTGACTGAGTCTGACTCAACTGGTCAGGTCCTGGAGCCGGGGGCGGAGCTGGGGTCGGGGCGGAGCTGGGGGCAGAGCCAGGGACGCGGCAGCGGTGGGTGGAGACTAGAGTGATACCGCAACTGCACCAAGTCCGAGACTCAGTCAGATCATCAGATGTGAAGAAGATGTCCGGTAGGGCTGCCTAGTGCCTACACAGTGCACAGCAGCGCAGCATAGACCAAATAGTAGCAAAATGAATGGGGGACATTTTAGTTGGGGGGGCACATGGGGGGGCACAGCTTGATGTAGGGGGGGCCGTGGCCCTCTCTGGCCCCCCCCTGGTGACGCCACTGCTCTTCTTACCCACTAGATGGACGTAAAGGGACTGTCCAGGGTTAGAAAAACATAGCTTTTTTTGTTTCACAAACAGCTATTGAAGATTAGCTTTATTGAAGTGAATGAACTGCAATATCAGACTCAAGCCTGCTTTTTTGGAAGAAAGAAGCCATATTTTCCTAATCCTGGACAACACCATTAATGGATATTTTATACATTTTTTGTTTAAAGGACAGACGTCATTTAATACTTTTTCAGTTTTTGATACAACCCCAGTACAAATAATATCTGCCTGTTATACTTTAACATTGTACAATGCCTTCAGGATATGTAGAAGCTCTCTCTATCACTTCTGAATAGCTTATAAGGCAGAGTAATTAAATATTTCTAATGGCCTAGTAATACATTTCTCATTTGCACATATCAATATTGCTGCCGTTATTACGCCATTAATTTCTTTCAAAGCTCCTTTGGCCGAGTTATTTCCCATTTCCATCTTCACTAATGACACAATTCACTGACTTGATGTTAGTCAGACCCTTCCGCTGATAAGAGAAGTGTCTCCAGAAGTAAAAATGAATTGAAAAAGACATTAGAGAACTTCTTATGATTATTCACATCAGCAAATAGATGTCAAAGGTTACAGTACGGTAAGTTACAATCTTTAGCAGTCCCATTTAGGGTGGTTTCGAAAACAGGGGGAGATTTATTACAGTTCTACAGCAGTTTTGTAGTGTGGAAAGGTTGCCTTGAGTAAGTGACTTTTAGCTTTTTATGACATTCTCAACACCTCTCTAAAAAGCAGTTGGTGCATGAGCAGGAGCAGGTGGCCATGGGCAGGACCTCCACAGCCTGACTCATTTAACATCCTGTATGCCAGAAAACTGGAGCGCATCATACTAGAAGTTCACTCTAGCCCTGTCACGGTCATATTGGTGTTTGACCGTGATGCGGTTGCCGTGCAGACTCGTTGCTTGTGGCAACGTGTAGTTTTGCATGTGCACTTCCCCTTTCAGGTTTGCCTCCCTGCTGTTTGGTAAGCAAGGGGTTATTCTTGCTAGTGGGGATCAAGGTGTTTCCTGGGTGTGGCCGCGGGCTTGATATAAACCTGTGGCTTGCTGGCTGGGGGCAGTTGTACTACAGCCTCAATTGGTCTTTATTAAAAATATTAAGCCATTCTGTCACAAAAGGTTAACTATTTTTCCAGTTGTGTGACTGGTACTTTCACTTTCACAAATGGAAAATGTAACCTCGGAAATACAATACCCCCTTACTCACATATGTATAGCATACAGAATGTTGATTGCTAAAAATTGGAAGTCGGACAATATCCCTAACATAAGAAATGTAATTGAGATGGTTTCAAAGAACTACATAAACGAAAAAATGTATGGAATATGTGCAGGGAAAAGCAATTACATAAAACTAAAGTGGGACACCTGGTTAAAACACTTTCCGGAGAATTAACGGAAACTGATGTCTTGACGGGAGCCGATCACCCTTAATTTACTGTTATATGTACGTTTATATACAGTTAAGTATTGCAGGTTACATCTTATCAATAAGATAGCAACTGAGCTATAATGAGTGTTTATAATGTCAGAGAGCAGAAAGAAGGAGCTAATCAGATGGCTGACAGATCCCTCTATTAGAGCATCTCAGCTCTGTACAGAAAAAAGGGTTCCATATTTGTAACGAAGACCAATTTAAAATATGATTTTAGCTCAAAGAAATTCCTCCCAAAGGTGTACATAGCCTTTAATACTGATGACCCATTCATCCATCACATGGCCTAGGTGCAGCTCAGCCCCACAGAAGTGAATGGGGCTGAGCGCAATACCAAGCACAGCCACTATAAAATGTTCAGCACTGTGCTTGGTAAGCTGCAAGAAGGTTGTGGCCTTCACAAATAGCTGATCGGATAGGTCCTCAGTATTAAAATCTCGGAAGACCCTTTTAAGACCTGTGTACACAACACCATTCTTAATAAATTTCCTCCACCCTGTTTTTTTATTTTGGGAAAAATGCCGCTGCATTTTTTATGCAGCTTTTGAACAAAGGTTAGGAGTGGATCTAGCAGGATCGTTTGAATTCATTTCACTCCATGAAAAGCCACAAAAACTGCAGCATTTTCCCACAAATGCTGGGTGTGAAACCACCAGTATTGTGACTGTCAATGTTGGACTGAAGTTCCTTCTGTCCACCAGAAGAAATGATTCTGAGAACCCACCCTCTGTGTATGCCTGGCATGTGCTCACCAACTTTTAAAGTTTTTTTTTTTCCCGTTTTCTAACTGAGGACAAATCCTCTGGATAGGTCATCAGTATATGATTAGTTGTGGTCAGACACTGCTGATCAAGTGTCTGAAAAGGCACCGGTGACCCACCCTTC
This sequence comes from Bufo gargarizans, assembly GCF_014858855.1. NCBI lineage: Eukaryota > Metazoa > Chordata > Amphibia > Anura > Bufonidae > Bufo > Bufo gargarizans. Next base: position 637,937,098 of record NC_058080.1, on the reverse strand, counting down.
TCACGGATTACCACACATTGTATAGCGGCTGTGCTTGGTATTGCAGCTCAGCCCCATTCAGCCCCATATCCTGGTCATCAGTTAACAAGTGTCGGAAACCTATAAAAGTAATTTATGTTATCATTGCACATGCAGGTTACAATCAATAAGGTTTAATAGGATATCTGGTGGGGGCGTGGCCTGCTCGTCAATGGCGCCGGACGCTTAGCGCACCAGCTCTGCTCCCAGTATCCACAAAGCAGCTCTTATTGTTGGCTACAAGACAGTAAATTCATCCCTGACACACCCTACACTGCGCCCAAGATGGGTAAGCTGAAAAAGCAGCAGGCACCTAAGAAACTCACTGAGTTTTTTGCAAAGTCAGCGCCGCTCAGCCCGGCACACATGAGCAAGTTGTCTCCATTAACTCAAGCAGCTGCCTCTCTGGCCTCCTCGTCGGGGACTTCACTGGACCCAGCAGAGTGTCCCCAAGCTAGCTCCCCTTCCCTGCCGCTGACTTAGGGATCCAAGCGGGCTATGCTGGCATCGCTTCACTCCTCTATTAAAGAGGACATCTCTGGAGCGCTGAAAGAGCTGAAGCGCGAACTCCACAGCTTGGGCGACCGTACGGCACACGTGGAAGGTAAAATGGCCGAGTTTGCCACCTCTCACAACACGTTAATAGATGCCCATGAGGCGCTTGAAGGGGATGTGGCAGCGTTGAAGACCAAGCTACAGGATCTAGAGGACCGTCATAGACAAAATCATGTGAGGCTTCCGGGGGTCCCGGAGGCGACTGGATCTGAAGGCCAAGAATCCCTCCTTAAAGGTCTGATTAAAGAAGCATTACCCACAGTGTCTGAAGTGGATCTTATTGTGGACCGTATACATCGTGTACCTAAACCTAAAGGATTGGACCCACTACTGCCACATGACATAATAGTACATATCCACTTCTATCATATTAAAGATCAGTTTTTGAGGGCCCTGAGGCAAAATACTACTTCTTCTCCGTCCTTTAAAGGAATCTCAGTTTTCCCTGACCTGTCTGCAGCCACGATGGCTAAGAGGAGAGAGTATTCCCAGATAACAAGAATCCTTTGGGACCAGCAAATCCACTATCACTGGGGTTTCCCTGTTAAATTATTGATATCGCATGATGGCAAACAACACGTCTGCAACTCTCAAGAAGCAGCGCTCAATCTACACAAATGGGGATTACTCCCGGGTTTTCCGCAGCAGGGGAAAGAAAGCGGGAACAAACCGGAGACTGTGTGACCTATTTACCTGCACTGTCCTTGCCTAGTTATTTGGATATCCACTCTTATTTTCCTCGCCCCCCCCCCCACCTTTTAGTCTGCTTCATCATCCCAGCAGACATCCTTCTAACTTACAGTACTTCACTGTAGTTTTGGGTGGGTTTTACCCATCTCCGTTCATACAGGTTCAATGTGTTTCACCTATTTGCCAAGAATGCTCTACATTTTTGGTTTTTGTTCTGTTTTCTACATTTTTGGTGTTTGCTCTGTTTTATTTTTACTAACAGTCAGCCATGAGATGTATTTTTCTAAAGATACCTATTATCACTGTGCTTATGTATTGCGAGCTTATAGTCTGAAGGTCTATCTGCACTGTCCACTGCATTTCTTGTTATTGCATTATAGGGTTAAAATTTTTCTCTAATAATGTGAGATGCCTGAAATCAGGCGCTCTCAACTTTGGTCTGATATTGCAAAATATTGATGTGATGTGGCCCTAATACAGGAAACCCATTTACTGGAGAAGGACCAGCATAGGTGTGCACACCATCTTTTCCCCTTTATGTTTTTTTTCTCCGTCAGTTAAAAAAACGTAAAACGGGCACACTTATTGGGGTTAAATCCTCGGTAGCATTTACTCTCCACCAATGTATTACAGATAATATTGGCAGATATGTTATTTTAGTTTTCTCTATAGAAGGAGCTATGTATACTATAGCATCTGTGTACGCACCCAATGTATGACAGAGGTCTTTCATTAATACGTTTTTCAAGAAAATTCGAGGAGTGGCCAAGGGAGCAGTGATATTGGGAGGCGACTTTAATATTCCGATCAATGCGGATATTGACTGTTGCACGGCCCCAGGTGTTAGGCAGGAAGATTTGCACTCCCTCCTTAGCACCACGCCATTTCATGATATCTGGAGGTATCATCATGGAGGGGAATGAGACTACACGTATGTCTCGTCGGCACATTTGTCGAAATCCCGTATTGACTATTTCCTGATATCCAGAGATATTTTACATAAGGCAGTTCAGTCGGATATTGGATGCGCCACCTGGTCTGACCATGCTCCCTTAACCCTAGTATTAGATACAGGCCTACCCAGTCGATCTCCTCCTCAGTGGAGACTGAATCCTTATTTACTTAAGAGCGAACAGAGAGTTGAGGAATTTTGAGCTAAGTCACAAGACTACTTTTCCCTCAATGAAAGCCCGGAAATTTCTCCTTCAACTATGTGGCTTACCCACAAGGCGTACATGAGAGGGATCCTATTACAGTCGGCTGCTCGCCTAAAGAGAAGCATGGATCAACAACTGACGGAAGCGCTGGCCACTCTAGATGCAGCAAATAAACATTATAAACAGGCCCCATATCCCACTAACTTACAGGCCCTCCAGCATGCTCGGTCATGTTTAAAATCTCTGCTCCTTTATAAACATGAAAGGATTTTTATTATATGGGCGACAGAGCAAGCGCGCTTCTCGCTAATAGGCTTAAACGAAGAGCTGCAGAGTCTAGAATAGGCACATTACAGCATGATGGTTTTGCATTTACACACCTACAGGAAATAACTAATGCGTTGGCCTCATACTATAGGCGCTTATACAATCTTAGTGAGGATACTTCTGTTCCTCACCGACTGAAGAAGGCATAACATCCATTTTAAACTCACTGAGCCTTCCCTCCTTAACCAGCGAGCAACTATTAGCTCTGAATCAGCCCATAGCTGATGATGAGGTTCTCCTGGCTATTAGGAAAACCCCCTTAGGTAAAGCTCCGGGACTGGATGTCTTTCTTTCTAATTATTATAAGACTTTTCAACAGCAACTGATCCCTTATTTGACTTCTTTATTTAATAGCTTTCTTTCTCTCCTGACACGTTAACAACCACTGTAGTTACAATCCTGAAGACTACTTTTCCCTCAATGAAAGCCCGGAAATTTCTCCTTCAACTATGTGGCTTACCCACAAGGCGTACATGAGAGGGATCCTATTACAGTCGGCTGCTCGCCTAAAGAGAAGCATGGATCAACAACTGACGGAAGCGCTGGCCACTCTAGATGCAGCAAATAAACATTATAAACAGGCCCCATATCCCACTAACTTACAGGCCCTCCAGCATGCTCGGTCATGTTTAAAATCTCTGCTCCTTTATAAACATGAAAGGATTTTTATTATATGGGCGACAGAGCAAGCGCGCTTCTCGCTAATAGGCTTAAACGAAGAGCTGCAGAGTCTAGAATAGGCACATTACAGCATGATGGTTTTGCATTTACACACCTACAGGAAATAACTAATGCGTTGGCCTCATACTATAGGCGCTTATACAATCTTAGTGAGGATACTTCTGTTCCTCACCGACTGAAGAAGGCATAACATCCATTTTAAACTCACTGAGCCTTCCCTCCTTAACCAGCGAGCAACTATTAGCTCTGAATCAGCCCATAGCTGATGATGAGGTTCTCCTGGCTATTAGGAAAACCCCCTTAGGTAAAGCTCCGGGACTGGATGTCTTTCTTTCTAATTATTATAAGACTTTTAACAGCAACTGATCCCTTATTTGACTTCTTTATTTAATAGCTTTCTTTCTCTCCTGACACGTTAACAACCACTGTAGTTACAATCCTGAAGCCGGGCAAGGCCCCTGGCGAGCCATCCAATTATCAACCCATATCTTTGTTGATTGTGGATTTAAAGCTCTTTGCAAAAATTTTGGCCTCTCACATTAACAATTACCTCCCTTTTCTGGTTGCCCTGGATCAGGCAGGTTTCATACCAGGGTGGCAGTGATGGAACCAGGCGCATGCTCTACTTGATACAAATGGTGGGAGAATCCAGGGACTCCATAATGTTTCTCTCACTTGATACCGAAAAAGCATTCAATAGAGTGCATTGGGGGTTCCTGGAACAGGTTTTGGGAAAATTTGGATTTGAAGGTCCCATACATACGGCCATAATGGGTCTATATACCAAACCCATCGCTTGTAACGGGGTGCCGAAGGCGCACTCGGTCTCCCATCAGCCGCAGACCTGCTGCTTAGCTTCAGGAGCGAGGATCTGTGTTTGACCTCGTTCCCAGGGCAGCTTTGCTAGCTGGGAGGCTCCCTGCTCCTAGGTCTGCCTTGAGCGCCGAGCTGATCACTCGGTGCTCGACCGGTCGGTCTGTCGGTCATGTGATGCTGGCCACGTCACATGACCCTCACTCCCCACTATAAATACAGGCAGCCTGCTGGCCACAGGTTGCCTGTTAATTTAGGTTTCTGGCATTTGTTGGATACCTGTGTACTTACCTGATCCAGTTCCCTGACAATCTTTTGCCAGCTCCTCCTGTACTGCGCATCTCTCCTGGTATCCTGACCCTGGCTTTCACCTGACGATTCTTTGCGGACTCCTGTTGTATTTTGTTTCTTTCCTGGTATTTGACCTCGGCTTTTCCTGACTATTCTCTGCTCATTCCTTAGTACTGCGTAGCTCTCTAGGTATTGACCCGGTCCATTCACTATCCGTTATTTGTCTTGTCTGTCCTTCCCACACGTAAGTTAGGGACTGCTGTCCAGTTGTCCCCTGTCATCAGGACTCGTGAGGCAAGTAGGCAGGGCCAGGGGTGAGGGTGGAGCGCAGTGGTCACTATCCTCCCCCCTGTGTGTGTGTGTACGTGACTGTTACACCGCTAGAGTATTAGCCTCTGGTTTCTTCTCTAACTCATTTCAAATTTCAAAGTTCAAATGGCACTCGTCAGGGGTGCCCACTGTCACCGGTAATTTTCGCTTTGGTTATAGAACCCCTGGCGTCCTACATCCGATCCTGCCTACAGATTACGGGGATTTCGGCTTGTGGCTCCTCACACGTGATTGATCTTTATGCAGACGATGTAATTCTGACTTTAACAGGTCCAGAACAATCCTTAGCTGCTGTGCTGGACATCCTTTATATGTATTCACAATGCTCTTTTTATAAGTTAAATGAAAGGAAATCCAAGGTTTTGGCCTTCCATATACCAGATGACACCAAAGCTAGTCTCCAGGCGAAATATCCTTTTCAGTGGTTTGACAGTTCCATCACTTAAAATGTCTCAGATTCATTTATCATGGATTGATCGTATTAATGCTGCTAAGATGTCTGTATTCATTTAGATGTTTGCCATTACTAATATCTAAGAAACAGATTGCACAACTCCAGCTTGACCTCATGAACATCATTTGGGACAATAAGCGACCTAGGATATCTAAACCGGCGCTTCACCTCCCTATTAGATGTGGAGGTTTGGAAGTCCCAGACTTATATAAGTATTACTTGGCGAATCTAGCAGAACAGGCATTTGAATGGGGGTCCCCATCTTCTTCCCAAAAGTGGCTTAATATAGAAGAAACTTATGTGAGAGGTCGCACATTGACAGCCTTGCTTGCAGCTTGCAGTTTGAAAAGTTTTCATTACTCCCCCCCCCCGCTTCACACCATGCAAGATACTATGTTTGTGTGGGTACATCTTTTAGACTCAATTAAACTTTTTCATGTGCCACCTCACAAACCCCTCTATTACAGCGTTGGAATATCATATTCCTGACATGTCCCTAGCATTATGGCAGTCTAAAGGTATTCATCACCTTGGATTTTTATATGATAAATATTCAGTAGTTGATTTTGCAATTTTGCATGATAGGTACTCACTCCTGAATAATCTGTTTTACCAATTCCTTCAAATACGGCACTTCCTAAACACTATATCATCTCGGAGGAGTTCTAATACTGACTCCTTTCAACCCTTCTTACGTGGTTGCCAATCCCTCAGACCTAAATTGTTCGCTATCTATGCTACTATCCTTCCCTCAGTTCTGATGGACAAACAACCATTTATGCTCCGTTGGGAACAAGAACTGGGGAAAACATTTACTATCCGGCAATGGAACACGGCTCTATATTGGTCGTTTAAACGTTCCAAGTCCATCAATCATGTTGAGCAGGCTAGACGAATCCAATTGCGCTGGTACCTGACGCCCAACAGATTGGCCCACTTAGTTCCCGGATATTCCTCACTTTGCTGGAGAGGCTGCGGTGCAGTGGGAACTCCCCTTCATATGGGCTTGTCCCTCAGTCACCTCATTTTGGTCTAATATTAAAGAGCTTCTCAAAGAAGTCACATCAGACTATGTGAGCCTCTCTCCTGAATTAACAATTCTAGGAATTGGATTGGCAGATATTCCTTTTGCATCGCGAGGGATTACTGCACATGTTTTAGCGCTGCTCGCAACATCATTGCTCGCCAATGGAAACTGGCACAGCCCCCATCAATAGCGGCAGTTGTGCAATCGGTTTATGAGCACATGCACTGTGAATTGACCTTTTCGGTTACCTCTAGAATATGGACACATAACCAATAGGTCTCTTGGCTGTCTAGCCGCTATGCCTCTCCTTTGCCTACTTGTCTCCTTCTAATGTTTATTACTTCAATGCTATTTTGTTTCTGGATCATCTTTGCCCATACACTCCTGTACAAAGCCAGTGATGATTGCTCTACATTCATGATCGCCTCTGTATCTGACTGTTATTACTTTTGTATTTGCCTTGCTATTATTGCTGTAACTCCAGCAAACATGTTTTCCAATTGAAACTTTAATAAAAACTTATTGACAACCTTAATAGGATATCTGGTGGTTATTGGCTCGAAGGGTCAGCTCAAAATGAAATTATCTTCTTCTAGACCTCAGTTGCTCTGTCTTATTAGAAGTCCATTATTTTGTCTGAGCTTAGGCTTACCGGAGGATTCTCTGGTATTCTGGTGGGCCAGCTCCACCCCGGTCAATGCATTTCAAGTGATAATATTGAATGGAGAAAATGAATGGCTATCCTGCTTAGGATATGTTATATGTGCTTCCACTATAATGTTGCATATAATAATAATTATGCATATAAAAAAAGTAAAAAATAATATAATCCTCCTCACTCTTCCATTAAAACTGTTAAATATGTTTGAATATATTTCTTCTTATTTTTGTTTTCTGATATTGTGTAGCATCACGCACAGATTATTCATTCACTCCAGGGGCCCAGGTTCAGACTTTCACAGTTTGATGTATTGCTAGTATCGACCCACTCCATTAGGCTCCACTTATATTAATGGTTCAAAAAAGCACTATTGTATGAACTGGGTCTTACAATCTAATAATCTTTGACACCCGGAATATTGCTGTACAGGTTATATAGCTGTATCAGTCTTACTTTCATGACGGATACAGTATAGAGAATGAGAGACCTATAATAACCATATCATACTGAGAGCTGTAAGCTGTAAGGACAGTTCAGTCCTTTTATTGCTGTCATTACAGGGCAGCACATGTAGAGGCTTGACAAGGTCTAATTTGACATTTGATGAGTGGGATGAATTTGGCAGGAAGAGAACAATTATCAGAATTTGAGGAATCGTGACTCTTAGACGACTGAGATCTTCAAGTGCAGCAACAAGATACTACATGGAGGTCTCGGGAGGTAGGCTGTAGTGTCAGCACTAAGCTGAGGACAAATGCTCATGACACAAGACAGTGAGGTGGATGCAATGTATTTATATTATGCTGAATTAAAGGGCATCTGTCAGCAGTTTTGTACCTATGACATTGGCTGACTTGTTCCATGTGCACTTGGCAGCTGAAGGCATCTGAGTTTGTCCCATGTTCATATGTATCCGCGTTGCTGAGAAAAATTATGTTTTAATATATGCAAATTAGTCTCTAGGAGCAACAGGGGCGTTGCTGTTACACCTAGAGAGTCCGCCTTATCTGAAACTGCCATACCCTCTGCATTTTGATGACACGGCCAGGTATGATAATGTTTTCCCTGCCTGGCCCTGTCAATCAAAGTGGAGAGGGCACGACAGTTATACAGAGAGCTGAGCCTCTCCCCCATTGCTCCAAGAGGCTCATTTGCTTATATAACATCATTTTTCTCAGCAATGTCGAGCACATATGAATGAACATGAGTCCAACACAGACGCCTTCAGCTGCGAAGCGCACATGTAACCGGTCAGCCAGTGTCATAGGTACAAATCTGCTGACAGATGCACTTTAAGGAATTGTAATATCAGGAATAATTGTGGTTATTGGAGAGAGAAAAGCATCAGGGAAATCCTCTGTGCGATGTGGGTGTTACTGGGTGTTACTCAGGGTTGCCACCCGTCCAGAAATTTCTGGACAGTCCATAAATATAGGCAACTTTTCTCCTGTGTCAGTGAAAAAAATAGATGTGTCTGTAATTTTTTTTTTTTTTTTAAGGCTGGTGGTACTTGACTAGTAAGGGCACAGACCAGAAGAGGTCTGTGTCCTGCACCGCATTGCTGACAGTAGAATGGAGGCAAGTATTTGAGTTCATTATTTTTGTTTGGCAGTATGTAGTTCGGCCGCAATGTGGGGGGGAAGTCATTATTTTGTAACTGGGGTAAAGCACTATGAGGAAATTGGGGGCTCTAAAAAGGGTCATTTTTGTAGTGGCACACATTATAAGGGGGGCACTAGGGCGACATTCATTTTACCAGGGGCAATAAGAGGGAGGAAATTTTTTGTACTGGCACACATAAGGTGGCCCTTTATATACTGGCACAGATTATAAGTGAGAATTTTTATACTGGCACACATTATAAAGGGGTATTTTTATACTGGCACACATTACAAGGGGGCTACTATGGGGACATTAGTTCTACTGGGGGCAATAAAAGGGGATCATTTTTGTACTGGCAAACATTATAAGGGACCATTTATGTACTGGCACATATTGTAAGGGGGATTATTTTACTGGAAAACATCATAAGGGGCCATTTTTTGTACTGGCACACATTATAATGGAGTAATTACTACTGGGGGCATTATGGTTGGCTTTGTTACTACTGGGGGACTACGAAGAACATGATTACTAGTATGGGCACTACGGGGCATTATTACTTCTGGGGAAAAATAAGAGACATTATTACTATTAGGGGGAACTGTTACCACATAGCGCACTCTAGCAGAGAATTATTAGTATTGGTGGGAATTTTAGGAGGACTGTTACAGTGGGGGGCACCCTGGCAAAGTATAAGCTTAGCACAATTATTTTTGGAAGACACTATGTTTACGGTACTAGAAGTGCCAGTTATTATTGAGGATGGCACTATCTGTGTTCTACAAGTATTTTCAGGGGGACTGTTTTTGCAGTATAGTATTGGCGAGCACAGTGGGCACAGTATTAGGGATGGCAGGATGGGGTGTTCAGAAGGTGGGGAGGAGGATGGAAAAGTAGGAAACTATGATGTCTATGTGCCAAACTCTGCAGAGACGAGACATGGCTGAAAGAAATCATCATGATGGTCTGGTCCAAATTGAGAAGACAAGGAAAAGAGAACATCTACATCAGTGGAGACATCACTGGATGTAAGAGGTATGTGGTGCTGTATTACCCTGTATGTTTTGTAGCGCTGTAAGTAATGTTTTCCAAGAATGCCTTTAACACTAAGGCTGGAGGGAAGGGGTAACTTGACAATTAGGCATAGAGGCGCCATTTCAGTTTTTGCCTCAAGCAGCAGAAAGGCTAGTGCCAGAATTATTATTATTATTATTATTATTATTTTAAATGCAAGTATTTACTAAAATAAACATGTCAGGAGATCTGACTCATCCTCTGTAAAGGGGTTATCCCGTATAAAATATTGTATTGTATGGTTAAATACACACCATAATTCTAAACATTTTACTATTTATACTTATTTAAAAAAAGAATACTTATATCCCAATATATTCCAGGAGTAATGTTAGTATAGCACCAACATTTTTCAAACCACTGATAACCAATGGTTTGAGAAATCATTGCTGAGGACCTGATGGCCATTTCCAGATGACGAGAGTCCTTTTTACCTAGTGTCGGCTCTTTCGTTAGCAGTACTACGCCTATTGTAAATGCACATGTCGCTACCAGCAGCATTTACATTTATCGATCGTGCTGCTGAACACACAAGGTTTTTTAGCAGCAGAATCATTCAAGATTAAAGGAAGTCTGTCACTACATTTTTACACATTAGAGACGTCCTTGTAGGTGACAATCACAGTATCACAAACATACTTTTTGGTTCCTTTTTTCATTTCCATAGCTAAAGAAAAATAATTTTATGCAAATTAGTAGGGTGGCCCCGTGCTTTGGCACTCTTCTCTACCTGAAGCCATGCTCCCCCCCCTCCCCACCTGTACATCCTCACTCCACTTCCTTCAGATTTCTATGTCAGCAACTCCCCAGTTGAAATCCTGCTCAGGAACAATGCTAGACTTCATAATTGTCTAAGTTTGAATTTCTCAACTTTTGAGACAGATAGTAATAACTCATAAAATCGTTATCAATCAACATTCCCCAAATGTCTGCTTTATGTTGGCATAAATTTTGTAAATGTCATTTTTTTTTTTAAGACGTTAGTATTTTAGATGCTAATTATCAAATTTTCAACAAAATTTCCCAAAACATTTTTTAAGCACCAATTCAGTTATACAGTGATTTTCAGGGGCTTATGTAATGGAAACCACCCATAAATGACCTCATTTTAGAAACTACACCCCTCAAATTATTCAAAACTGATGTTACAAACTTTGTTAACCCTTGAAGTGTTCCACAAAAATTAACGGGAAATTGAGGTAAAATTTCTCAATTTCAATAATTTTTTCTGATTTTCCATTTTCTTCCATTTTTGCTGTACTCAAAAACGGATGCATGAGCGCATGGCAGTGTTCAAAAGGGAAGGAGTGCCATAGGGCTTTTGGAGGACAGATTTTGCAGGATTGGTGTCACGGCTGGCGGTGGGGGAAACCCCCAGCCGTGCGGTTCCAGGAGATGGTAGGGTTACCACTTGGCCAAACAACCCAGAATTAGGGAGCAGGTCACCTCCTGTTGCGTCCCTAATGCTGACCCTGTCTCCTGTCAGTATGAGCCGACCTTGATGGTAGGAGGGCTCATACGCTGGAACCTTATAGTCCCTACAAGCCCTCAAGTCAGCCCTGAACTAGAGAGCAGGGTAGACAGCCCGTTCCTCCTGGACACGGAGGAGCAGGAGTCTCCTTGGCCAAGCAGCATAAAGAGAAACAGAAACAGCTATGGCAGTGACAGGCAAAAGTAATCCACACAACACTCACCTGCCACAGACAACACAACCAGGAACCCATGTGCAGGTGCTGTTAGTTCAAGACACCAAGGAACACAGCACACACCAGACATCACACAGGAACCCTGGACCATAAGCTGCAATAACACAAAACCCCACACACACCTAGATAACACTGTGTAACAAAGATTTTATGACCAGAAGGGAGGCCCCCACTGGTAGATGGTAATATACAGGAGGCTGCTCCAGCTATGCCTGGCTGAGAGCAACCTACTGAGCCCAGCCAGAGAACGAGGCTTTATAGGCCTAAGTGGCCACACCCACCGGTCAGAACACACCCAGTGACATCACACACACTGAGAAGAGAATTAACCCTTCCAGCACCACAGGAAAGGGAAAACACCAACTTAAAGGGGAAGTACACACAATCCATAAAACACACAAACACACTCACCTGTTACCGCCAGCAACGGCATGCGTGGCAACCATGTTCTGGGGAACAGCCAGCAGGCCGAGACCCTGCCACCACATGCACACAGCAACAGACGTTGCCGGGGACAACCGCAGGTGAAGGAAGGTGTCTCCGTGCATACCAAACACCACCTCGTGCACAACAAACAGACAAGGAAGTGCACACAAACACACGTTGCCAAGGGCAACCGCACGCATGCCTGTTATCCGCGGCAACCGCACCTGAGGCAAACCACTAAGTGCCCCCAGCTGCGGTTGACACAACACCAAAAACGCGGGTAACTGCATGCGGCTCCCAAGGAGTCACGACCATGACCAAGGGTCGTGACAATTGGCTTTTGGGAGCTATGTCGCATATGAAGACACCCTGAGGTGGCCCTACAGTTGAAACCCCAAAAAGTGACCCCATTCCGGAAACTAGACTCTCTCAAGGAGCTGGCAAAACCGTTAACAGATTTATTTAACCAATCATTAGTAACAGGAGTCGTCCCGGAAGATTGGAAATTGGCAAATGTCGTGCCCATTCACAAGAAAGGTAGTAGGGAGGAATCGAGCAACTATAGACCAGTGAGTCTGACATCAATAGTAGGCAAATTAATGGAAACCCTATTAAAGGATAGGATTGTGGAACATCTAAAATCCCATGGATTGCAAGATGAAAAACAACATGGGTTTACTTCAGGGAGATCATGTCAAACAAATCTTATAGATTTTTTTGACTGGGTGACTAAAATAATAGATGGAGGAGGTGCAGTAGACATCGCATATCTAGATTTTAGTAAGGCTTTTGACACTGTCCCACATAGAAGGCTTATCAATAAACTGCAGTCATTGAGCATGGACTCCCATATTGTTGAGTGGATTAGGCAGTGGCTGAGTGACAGACAACAGAGGGTTGTAGTCAATGGAGAACATTCAAAACAAGGTCATGTTACCAGTGGGGTTCCACAGGGATCTGTACTGGGACCAATTTTGTTTAATATCTTCATAAGTGATATTGCAAAAGGCCTCGATGGTAAGGTTTGTCTTTTGCTGATGACACAAAGATATGTAACAGGGTTGATGTTCCTGGAGGGAAACGCCAAATGGAAAAGGATTTAGGAAAACTAGAAGAATGGTCAGAACTCTGGCAACTGAAATTTAATGTGGATAAGTGCAAGATAATGCACCTGGGACGTAAAAACCCAAGGGCAGAATATAGAATATTTGACACAGTCCTGACCTCAGTATCTGAGGAAAGGGATTTAGGAGTAATTATTTCAGAAGACTTAAAGGTGGGAAGACAATGTAATAGAGCAGCACGAAATGCCAGCAGAATGCTTGGATGTATAGGGAGAGGTATAAGCAGTAGAAAGAGTGAAGTGCTTATGCCGCTGTACAGAACACTGGTGAGACCTCACTTGGAGTATTGTGCGCAGTACTGGAGGCCATATCTCCAGAAGGATATAGATACTCTAGAGAGAGTTCAGAGAAGAGCTACTAAACTAGTACATGGATTGCAGGATAAAACTTACCAGGAAAGGTTAAAGGACCTTAACATGTATAGCTTGGAAGAAAGAAGAGACAGAGGGGATGTGATAGAAACTTTTAAATACATAAAGGGAATCAACTCGGTAAAGGAGGAGAGCATATTTAAAAGAAGAAAAACTACCACAAGAGGACACAGTTTTAAATTAGAGGGGCAAAGGTTTAAAAGTAATATCAGGAAGTATTACTTTACTGAGAGAGTAGTGGATGCATGGAATAGCCTTCCTGCAGAAGTGGTAGCTGCAAATACAGTGAAGGAGTTTAAGCATGCATGGGATAGGCATAAAGCTATCCTTTATATAAGATAGGGCCAGGGACTTTTCATAGGATTCTGATATATTGGGCAGACTAGATGGGCCAAATGGTTCTTATCTGCCGACACATTCTATGTTTCGATGAGTATTTTAAGGTGTGTAGTGAGCACTTTGACCCATCAGGCGTTTCACAGAATTAGGGAACACTTGGCTGTGAAAATGAAAAATTACAATTTCTTCCAGAAAAAGTTGATTTACACCCACATTTTTCACTTTCACAAGGGGTAACAGGACAAAATGCACCCCATTTTGTTACCCATTTCCCCCTGAATACAGCAACACCTCACATATGCTTGTAGCCTGCTGTATGGGCGCACAGCAGGGCTCTAGAGGCAAAGTGCTAAATTTTGTTTTTGCAGGCTTGAATAAACAGACATAGATTTTAGGTGCCATGTCGCATGTTAAAAAATTCCTGAGGTCCCCAGAAATTAAAAACCCCAAGTAGGGACCCCATTTTGCAACCCGTACAAACATTTTAAGGGGTGGAAAGGGCACTTTTGACCTAACAGGTGTTTCACAGAAATGAAAATGTAGTGGTTGGTGAAAAGTGGATCTGTAAGCTATGCAGACTGAATTAGACATATAAGGTGGTAAAATGACAGGGTACATGATGGATAAAATTAAATTACTACTCCATGGATGAGTGGTAGATTCTGAAACAATCTTTGGTGCACAGGCCAGGTTTTTCAGGATAGGTTTCGCAATGGTAAATGGTGTCATTCCTTATTCCCCTTTTGGAACACACCCTGGATCTTTTTGGGTCCTTCCCTTCCTCACTGTTTGGGGGACTTCACTAGGGAAATGTTGCCCTGGTACAACTCGGGCACCGTAACTTGCAGAAATCCTGGGGCCCTCCATTGCTTGGTATGGAAGAATTAGGGCCTTTATCACCACCTCTTGAAATTGTAGGAATGTTCTCGTCTGGCCTCTAGATCTAAATAGCACGTACGCATTGTACAGCGCCATCTGTACAATGTGCACGGCCAGCTTTTTGTACCAAACTTTTGTTTTTCGTGTGGCACTGTATGGCTTCAGAAGTTGATCTGAAAGATCAACCCCTCCCATGTGCCTGTTGTAGTCCAGAATGCAGTCTGGTTTGGGGACAGTGGTAGTGGTACCACATACAGGGGCAGGGGAGCTGGTGTTACTGTGAATGGTGCTCAGCAAAAGGATGTCCCTCTTGTCCTTGTACTTAACCACCAACATGTTCTCATTGAGGAGAGCATGGCTGTCTCCTTTCCTTAGTGGTTGCCCTACCAGGGATCTAGGGAGGCCTCTCTGATTTTTGCGTACTGTGCCGCACGCCACAGTACCTCTGGAATTTAGTGAACAGTGGTAGACTGGTGTAGTAATTATCCACGTATAGATGGTAACCCTTATCCAGCAGTGGGTGCGGTAAGTCCCACACTATCTTCCCACTAACTCCTAGGACGGGGGGCATTCCGGAAGTTCAATTCGGGTGTCCCTCCCTTCATAAACCCAGAACTTGTGAGTGTACCCAGAGCTACTCTCACAGATTTTATAAAGTTTTATGCTATACCTTGCCCGCTTGCTGGGCAGGTACTGGCGGAATTTTACCCTCCCTTTGAAAAGTAATAGGGATTCTTCTATGCAGACATTTTGTTCTGGGGTGTACACTTCTAAAAACTTTGCGTTAAAGTGGTCAAAAACGGGCCTAATTGTGAACAGATGGTCAAATGCTGGGTCTTTCTGGGGTGGGCACTGTGCATTATCGTTATAATGCAAAAACGTAAGTATTGATTGGAATTGATTACGGGCCATGGTATTACTGTAAATTGGAGTTTGACATCCGCACTCCAATACTGATTAATCTTTGTTTTTTTAACAACGCCCATATGCAGCAAGAGCCCCCAAAATTTCATTATCTCTGCTGCATTTACTGGGGTACAACCTTGG
This sequence comes from Bufo gargarizans, assembly GCF_014858855.1. Taxonomy (NCBI): domain Eukaryota; kingdom Metazoa; phylum Chordata; class Amphibia; order Anura; family Bufonidae; genus Bufo; species Bufo gargarizans. The sequence goes on along the minus strand of NC_058080.1, from coordinate 637,921,526 downwards.
GGTCTAGCGTATAGCGTTGTGGGGTTCTGGCAAATAAATTGCTGGGCGTATACATTTGTTTGGGTTACCATAAAATTTATAAAATTTTCTGAGAAAAAGATAAAAATAAAAAATTGCTGTGAAGCCCGCACAATCTATCTGAATTTCTGAGCTGCCAACAAACTCAGGAATTTGGGGCTGATAATTCTCAGGGGGTGGGTCCATGTGGGCTCACTCTCGGGGGGCTGCCTCCGCTGCTATCCTAGGACGCCTTCTAGAGGGTCCCTCATCAACGGATGATGATAATGATGAGGGGGTAGAGGAAAGTGACATCCTCTTCTCCCTCACTTGCAGACTCAGTATTGGAAGCAAGCATGGCGTATGCCTCTTCAGCTGAGTATACTAATTGGGATGGACGGGCCATTTTTAATTTAATGGGGTGTGACGTGTGAAATGTGTAAACTTTTATTTACTGATCGGTGCTCTGCAGCACGCACACAGATCGTGCGTGCGTGCAAAAACTGTAGTCTAAAAATTAACTACAGTGTTAAAAAAGTGAACACTGGCTAAAAATGTACTGATATCTATATATATATAGAAATATAGAACTCTATATATATTTATATAAAGCCCTAATTACAATTTCTTCTTTTTGAACAATCAACACAAATGTGAAAAAATAAAAAGACACACAAAAAATAATCCCCAGGTGCTGATCAGGCAGGTATGCACTGAATAGCACTTGGCGGTCACAGCTCGCACGCAGAAAAAGTGGTGCAGAGCTGGAAAACTGTAAAAAAAAAAAAAAAGACCAAAAAAGTGCACGGACCAAATGCCGTTCGTAAAAAAAGGACGGTGGGGGGAGGATAGAGACAGGGACGGGGGGTGGTTTAGGGATCTGGAACTGTGCAAATGAAATAAAAAATGAGAGCAGCAATTTCAGATGTTCTTCTTCTTTCAGCAGGGAAAGGGTTAAATCGCAGTGATGGTGCACCAGAAGTCCCAGCAAGGCAACAGCAGCACAGAAAAGGTCAGAACCTCTCTGCATGCAGTCACCAGCTAGAATGGCTGCCTGCAGACAGGTTCAGCCCTTTCTTGTGCTGCTATAGCGCTGCCATTGGCTGGAGCGTTGTTACAGCCAATCACAGCGCTGGCTGGGGATGCCAAACACTGGCGTCTCCTGCCTGACCTTGTGGAAGACTGGTGCTAACTAGCTCAGCACCAGTCACCCCTGTACAACCCCTGTACCACCCCTGCAGCTCCATGAATGATCCGAAGCTGCGATTGGCCGGTCTGCAGAAAACAGCCAATCGCAGAGAGCGGGTCTTCAGGGGGGCGGAAAAACCTCCCTGTGCCCGTAGGAAAGATGGCTGCCTGCCGTGCAGAGCAGCCATCGTACCCCAGTCACCGAGCGATTTCACTCAGGGGCCGGGTGTACACATCGCCGTAAATGTACGGCGCTGGGATTTCTGACCCACTTTTCAGCGCCGTACATTACGACGCTGGTATCCTACGGGTTAAGAGTTCTGGAATGTATTGTATAACACTGACTGATATACAGTATATATAGTACGCACAAACTAATCAAATGCTATAGAAATCTGCTCCCCGAAGACCAGATTCCGTTTTCTGTTCAGTATCCTATTTAGTTATATGCTGTTATTAGAGGATAGGAGACATATTTTCTGCTTATCGCAGCAAAAAATTGATGTAACTTCACTTATGTCTGATTCACATTCATTGCTCTATACATACAATCCTCCTGTTTTCTGTTTCTTGTATGTCAACAGTATTTTTTTTTAAATCCAATAAAATGTTATTTAAAAAATCATCAAAATGACCTACCCACTCAGCCGAACACTGTAAAAAAAAAAAAAAAAGCCAAAACAGCCATTTTTTTATCAGGGGGTCTTCAAATGCAACATGGCAACTTAAAATTATACTAGTGAAATCTGCCCTCCAAAATCCATATGTTGCTCCTTCCTTTCTGCACCCTGCTGTGTGCCCAGAAGTAATGTTAGTATAGCACCATCTGCTATTTCTTTTGAGCAGCCCTTTCCATGACTAATCAGTGATACCAGTGTCAGATTATGCAGATCTATCTGGTAACAGCCAGTTAAACTGTATTGCAGACTATTGGCAATTAATTCATAAACTCCTATTAGGAATAATAGAGGAATGGCACAACATAGAGTCATAAGAATAGATGCTCTAGATTTGCTATTACATGGAGACTGTAACAGACATGTCAGGAGAAGGGATGAATGCAAAACTGATAACTAATGGTTTGAGAAATCATTGCTGAGGATCTGATGGCCATTTCCAGAATGGCGAGCGTCCTTTTTACCTAGCGTCAGCTCTTTCGTTAGCCGTGTACTTTGCAGTACTACGCCTATTGTAAATGCACATGTCGCTACCAGCAGCATTTACATTTATCGATCGTGCTGCTGAACACACAAGGTTTTTCAGCAGCAGAATCATTCAAGATTAAAGGAAGTCTGTCACTACATTTTTACACATTAGAGACGTCCTGTAGGTGACAATCACAGTATCACAAACATACTTTTTAGTTCCTTTGTTCATTTTCATAGCTACAGAAAAACAACTTTTAAATCATATGCAAATTAGTAGGGGTTGTCCCCAAGGCTAATGGTGCTTTGGCACTCCCCTTTACCTGAAGCCCTGCTCCCCCCTCCCCACCTCTGCATCCTCACTCCACTTCCTTCAGATTTCCATGTCAGCAACTCCCCAGTTGAAATCCTGCGCAGGAACACTACTTTTAAGACAGACCATTTTTTAAGCACCAATTCACTTATACAGTGATTTTCAGGGGCTTATGTAATGGAAAGCACCCATAAATGACCTCATTTTAGAAACTACACACCTCAAATTATTCAAAACTGATGTTACAAACTTTAACCCTTGAAGTGTTCCACAAAAATTAACGGGAAATTAAGGTAAAATTTCTCAATTTCAATAATTTTTTCAGATTTTCCATTTTCTTCCATTTTTGCTGTACTCAAAAACGGATGCATGAGGGCATGGCAGGGTTCAAAAGGGAAGGAGTGTCATAAGGGCTTTCGGAGGACAGATTTTGCAGGATTGGCTTTAGGGAGCTATGTCGCATATGAAGACACCCTGAGGTGGCCCTACAGTGGAACCCGCCAAAAAGTGACCCAATTCCGGAAACTAGACTCTTTCAAGGAGTATTTTAAGGTGTGTAGTGAGCACTTTGACCCATCAGGTGTTTCACAGAAAACACCTGATGAAAATGAAAAATTACTATTTTTTTCCCAGAAAAGGTTGATTTACACCCACATTTTTCACTTTCACAGGGGGTAACAGGACAAAATGCACTCCACATTTTGTTACCCATTTCCTACAGCAACACCTCACATATGCTTGTAGCCTGCTGTATGGGCGCACAGCAGAGCTCTAGAGGCAAAGTGCAAAATGTTGTTTTTGCAGGCTTGAATAAACAGACATGGATTTTAGGTGCCATGTCGCATGTTAAAAAATTCCTGAGGTCCCCAGAAATTAAAAACCCCAAGTAGTGACCCCATTTTGGAAAGGGCACCCCCATACGCACATTTTAAGGGGTGGAAAGGGCACTTTTGACCTAACAGGTGTTTCACAGAAATGAATATGTAGTGGTTGGTGAAAAGTGGATCTGTAAGCTATGCGGACTGAATCAGAGATATAAGGTGGTAAAACTGCAGGGTACATCATGGATGAAACTAAATTAAAACTCCATGGATGAGTGGAAACCATCTTTGATGCACAGGCCAGGTTTTTCAGGGTAGGTTTCGCAATGGTAAATGGTGTCTTTCCTTATTCCCCTTTTGGAACACACCCTGCATCTTTTTTTGGTCCTTCCCTTCCTCACTGTTCGGGGGACTTCACTAGGGAAATGTTGCCCTGGTACAACTCGGTCACCGTAACTTGCAGAAATCCTGGGGCCCTCTTTTTCTTGGTATGGAAGAATTAGGGCCTTTATCACCACCTCTTGAAATTGTAGGAATGTTCTTGTCTGGCCTCTAGATCTAAATAGCACGTAAGCATTGTACAGCGCCATCTGTACAATGTGCACGGCCAGCTTTTTGTACCACACTTTTGTTTTTCGTGTGGCACTGTATGGCTTCAGAACTTGATCTGAAAGATCAATCCCTCCCATGTGCCTTTTGTAGTTCAGAATGCAGTCTGGTTTGGAGACAGTGGTAGTGGTACCACGTACAGGGGCAGGGGAGCTGGTGTTACTGTGAATGGTGGTCAGCAAAAGGACATCCCTCTTGTCCTTGTACTTAACCACCAACATGTTATCATTGAGGAGATCGGGGCTTCAGGGGGGTGTAAAAACCTCCCTGTGCCCGTAGGAAAGATGGCTGCCTGCTGTGCAGAGCAGCCATCGTACCCCGGTCACCAAGCGATTTCACTCAGGGGCCGGGTGTACACAGCGCCATAAATGTACGGCGCTGGGATTTCTGACCCACTTTTCAGCGCCATACATTACGGCGCTGGTATCCTACGGGTTAAGTGTTCTGGAATGTATTGTATAACACTTACTGATATAGAGTATATATAATACGCACAAACAAATCAAATGCTATAGAAATCTGCTCCCCGAAGACCAGATTCCGTTTTCTGTTCAGTATCCTATTTAGTTATATGCAGTTATTGGAGGATAGGAGAAAAAATTGATGTAACTTCACTTATGTCTGATTCACATTCATTGCTCTATACATACAATTCTCCTGTTTTCTGCTTCTGTATGTCAACAGTATTTTTGAAAAATCCAATAAAATGTTATTTAAAAAATAATCAAAATGATCTACCCGGATCACCATAATCAACCAAAAATTCTGATGCTACTTTCATTTTCCCAACATTTGGGTTGAATCCAATTCGTTTAGAGTCCATTTGCTCATCTACAGACTTTCTTACTAACTGTGTGTGTCTTTAGAAGCATCTTAATATGTTCGAGTACAGAATGATCAGACAAGGGTCTGGTGTGTTACATTGTTTTTGTAGGAAATGCCAAACCCTTTTTCACATTTATCTTTAGAGTCACGCGCTACAACGATTGATAGATAATGCAATCTAAACTACTGTAACTGCTGACAAAAGAAATGGTGGGTGTGCAACCATGTCCCATGTCAAAGCTAGGGTATATTTGGTATATTTCCCACATCAGTCATTACTAAAAATTAATCAGATGCATTTTGACTATTATCCATTTCTTCCATTTTCCTCAATGGCAAAACCAAGTAAATGAAACATCCCAGCAAATTAAACTATATTGATCTATAGAGTGATTTTGTATACCTCATGCACAGGACCGAATTTTTTCTCGGCATGCGATCTGCATTTTTTGTAGATTGGATGCGGACCCGTTCATTTCAATGGATATAGAATTTTATCTATGGCACTATGGTTAAAGGGCAACTATCAGTAGTTTTGTTGATGTTAAATTGCTGACAGATAAACCAGAGTCAGAAAGTACACTGGGGGCGAACCTGCAGGCTGCAGTAAATGAGCAGCTATACATCCCCTCTCCTCTGCTGTAGCAGACAACCAGGAGACCACTACAAACATCACTTGCAGTAGAGAAGAGGCGCTGTGTCGCTACTCATACACTGAGCCTGAGGCACTACAGCCTGCTGACCACTCACTAAGCCCTGGTGTCCGCTGCATTTAAAGTAAAGAAAAAGCAGGGACAAAGGTAGGTATTACCTCATGTCCTTACCTATGTCAGCCAGCAGTTATGCACTGACAGTATAGTTTTATATAGTATAGAACTTAGTGACTTATTTTCGTTTCATACCCTATGAAAATACTATAGGGGGATTTATCATTCAGTTTTCTCCAGAAAAGTGGTGTTAAAAAAAATAATAAATAATTGCAAGTCTAGTTTTTTAAGCCAACTTCGACTCTTTTCTGAAAGAGGCATAACAATGGCAGGAGGGGCCAACTGCAGCGATAAATTTATCTTCATTTTCACCAGTTTTCTAGCGCAAATGAAGCCAGAAATCTATGACAGCTCAAAGCTGCCGTAGATTCCTGCTTAGGCACACGGACTGCTGGATGCACCTAATTTTTTACGAAGCCTGGCCCGACAGGGAGCGTCGAGGATATCAAGACCAGCGCAGAAAGTGCTGATAAATCTCCTTCTAGAAGGGCAAAAGGAGCCAGTTTTGTTGCTAGAACAGAGATTGGTGCAGACAGAGAAAGTGCAGAATCAGATCACCTCTATGATAACTGCCTCCCCAACTGCCCCTTACCAGCAAGTGGGGAGTGCCTCACCACTGGTAGAAACAGAGATGAGTGAATCCATTCTAAAATTCAAAAATTAGACCAAAGTTCGGATGCTAATGAATCTTAATAAATTCGCTCATTTTTAATACATAGTTAGATCGATAATAGATAGATAAATAGTGTAGATAGCTATGTGATAGACAGATAGATAGACATATATGAGATAGATATTATAGATAGATAGATATGAAATTGATAGATTGTTACAACAATAGGCAGGAACACAATCAGTGAGCCCTAACTTGAACACCACCCGCTTTCCCTGCCTACATGCATGGCAAGTCCGCAACTGGTCGACGTTCCCTACTCTGCTACAGTGCAAGACAGACACACACAGAGACAGAACAAGACAGACGGGAATGGGTCAGAACCAAAAGGACAAAACATTACAAAATTGCAAGACACAGGATAGTCACAAAGCCAAACCAAAGTCAGAACCAAACAGGAACCAGTACCAACACACGAGACAGAGAGTGGTCAATGGCAAGCCGAGGCCAATAACAATAATAGCAATCCACATGCAGATAGAACCAGAATCAGGAGAACATCTAGGGAGTCTGAAGCTATCACAGGCACGGATATATGGTCAGGATTGGGTTTAAATAGTTCCAGGATCAGAACCTGATAGTTCCATGAACCGATGCTCCATTAGTCAGACACAGCACGCAGGAACAGAACAGCTCAATAATCAAGCACTGCTAATCTCCTCCAGCACACGCTGCTGTGGGGAGAAACAGAGCATTGCTGTCACAGATGTTCCCACGACAGGTGGCAGGAGATCGGTAAGACTGGAAACATGTGGTTTGATCTGATATGTTTTCCGTTTAGATCAAATGACGTCTGTGTTGTTTCTGGTGCTTGCCTCACCTTCTTTCCCCAGGTGTGGCTATTATGGTCATTCAACCTTCTCTATTTATTGTTGTTTCTCCCACTGTGCTATGTGGTTTATAGCTTCTGTTTGAGTTGTGAATTGCTGGTGTGTGGATCTCGGCTGAGTTCCTGGTGCTGCCATAGCCACTTGAAGTTAAGTGTTTTCTTTTCCTTTTTTATTTTGTTTGGGTTATTTTGTGTGTTGCATTTCCCTGTTGTAACAGCGTCCTCTGTGCGACGCTGTTCCCCTGCTTACCGCCGTGGTTTCGGGCACCGTGCTCATCTGTGATCGTGGTCTGTGCTTCCCTGTCTCTGCTGCAGCTTTGGGTTTTGCCTGTGTGGTTAGTATTACCTTGAAGATTCCGCTCCACAACTTCCATTTAACCTGAACACTGCTTGAACTCGGCTTCTGTTGTGCAGTACGCATCACTCCCTAGGTGGGGCTGACTTGTGTCAGGTGATTCGTTAACCTATCCTGACTCTCCTGAAGGTACTTTTGTAGCTCAGCTCTCTACCCAGATGCCTTAGAGTCAAGGTTGTGCTAATCTTATCTTGTGCTAAAGAGCTTGCTTACCACTTGTATTCCTGACTTCGTGCTTCGTTCCTGGACTTCGCTTATCTCCTATCCCAGCCTGCTTGCATCGCCTCTCCTGTTACCGACCCGGATTGTCTGACTACATCATCCTCCGGTTTCTGCTTACTACGTCTGTACTGTTGGTACCTTCGCAGGTACCTCCTGGTCTGCCTGGACCAGCTGTCACTGACTGGTTTATGCTCCAGAGTAGCCCCTGGCAACTACCGACGGTCAATCCTATTCTCACCATCAGAGGCTCTAGTGAAATCTGGGTAGTCGCTTAGTCACGCCCCTCTGGAGTATTGCTAGTCAGTGGCACAGTGGGTCCACACCCGCTGTTCCGTGATACCTGTCATTTATATTAAGGCCTGAGGTAGACTCCTGTTCGTCCTTCCATTTGGAGGAACATGTTGTCTCAGTCCTGACATTAATACCAGGGTTCTATAGGGTGAGTTAGGACACTAAGTATTCCTGTGTATGAACTCGCCTACGTCTGGGTTCTGTTCATACTAGACTTTGATTAGGGTTTTACTAGGAGGTGTCCATATCCTTTCCCTAGTTTCCAGGCTGTATTCCCTCACCCCTTTCCCTCCTATGTTGGGTGTGGTGTTTCCCTCCCACACCTGAACGTGACAATTGCATCCTGTTGCTAGGGATGCTGTCGCATAACAATGGGGCATAGCTTCACAGCGTGTCCCTCCAGAAGCTTGAGATCTCGTAACTGGAGCCCGAACAGGTAAGTTTGTCACATAGATAGATAGACAGATATGTAATAGAGCATAGGATAGCTTGCTAGATAGACAGCCCTGAAAAAGATCTATATGGACTGAAACATTTCACATATATGTAAATAAAGTATTAGCTTTGCTTTGCTTAAACCATTTTTGGAGTGCTGCCATGTTTTTATTTTTTATTTCGTAGATAGATAAATAAACATAAGCGAGATAGATAAAATATTGATAAATGAAACAATGGTGGGGCCTGATAGTTAGTGTGAACATTAATTGTACGTTAGATTTTTTTTTTTTACTTCCTCCTAAAAGGGGTTCTCTGGGAATGATTTAAAATGTCCACCAGCTACTCGTCCTAGAATATGAGAAGGACTGGTTGTGTCCACTTGCAGAACTGTCTAGAGGGGTGAGGGGACAGGGTCTCACTACAAATTACACTCTGGCACTTACATATATTCCATATCAGTGAATTTTCCTGTTAGGCTGCTCAGCCATGATGGCATATTGTAGACATGATCACATCATTATCATCTATGGAAGAGCAGTGTAGTGAGGCTCCTCACCCCTAGTCCTGCTCACATAAGAGGGCAGGTTGCTGGCGGACATTTTTAGAAATCTCCGGAGATCCCCTTTAAGTGCTTCAGCAAAGCAGTAGATTCTGCTAATTAGGAATATTAATAGCATATTAAGCATAGATATGAACAATATTGCTTACTAAGGCTCCTCGCATTAGCACATAGGAGGTGTTTACTGCCCTTTACTCATAAATAACCCTTATATGGTCTTACTCGATGTGCTGTGAAATTAAAGCCGCTACACTGAGAAAATTGAAAGCTTCAAAACTGCACATTGACTGTCAATATCTAGCAGTCTGTACAAAAAGGCAGATAAATAATGATTTCTAGTCAGGGAGTTAATGTCCACTTGATGTTTATAGGCTTTCTGTTCACGTGACGTTTAACCCCTTTAGATATGTAAAAGAAATGAAGATCTTCACAAGCAATTTAATTGGGGAGAGGTTAATTGCCTGTAAATGCTTTCATCAAAGCTGATACATCTCTGAAGGCCAGGAGAAAATGTCAGCGCACGCCTAGATCCCTAGGGAAGCCTGACACATTTCTGAAACTATGGCATTTCCCAGACTCAATCTATCTTCTAGACTTTCACCACCAGCTGGACCTAAAATGACCTGCAGAAAACAGGTTTATCACTATTGAAATGGAAATGCAGTTCTGTGTGAATGTAGTTCCCCACCAATAAATTTGAAGGCAAAATACACCTTGAAAATTTAATTTAGAGACAAATATATTTTTCATATGGAGAATCTGCTCTCATGGCAGGCTGAATTATGAAGTGGCAATCCGCAGAAACACATTCCTACAAGGTTTGAGCATTCATCTTTGTAATAACATTCGGGAGCACTGCTTGTCCTCTGTTTACAGATGCTTTCTGCAAGCAGGCAAGTAAATAAGGACAAAGGACTGGGAAATCATTCTTGGTGAACTTAAAGGCTATGTACACCTTTGGAGGCATTTTTTTATGATTGCATGTTGATCATTTTTGGCTAAAAATCTTTTCTTTTATTGGCCTTTATTAAAAATATTGAGCTGTTTTGTCACAAAGGGTTAATTGTTTTTCTAGCTGTGTGACTGGTACTTTCACTTTGTGCCAGTCATCTAATAAACCTTATCTCTATACTACTAAGAGGCCATAAACACATATTTTACCCCTTAAGGACCCAGCCATTTTTCACCTTAACCCCTTAAGGACCAGGCTCATTTTCACCTTAAGGACCAGGCCATTTTTTGCAAATCTGACCAGTGTCACTTAAGTGCTCATAACTTTAAAACGCTTTGACTTACCCAGGCCGTTCTGAGATTGTTTTTTCGTCACATGTTGTACTTCATGACACTGCTGGAATTGGGTCAAAAAAGTTAATTTTTTTGCATTATTTTTTGGGGATGTTACAAGGCTTAGAAGTTTAGAAGCAAATTTTGAAATTTTTGAGAAATCTTCAAAATCCCACTTTTTATGGACCGGTTCAGGTTTGAAGTCACATTGTGAGGCTTAGATAATAGAAAACTCCCAAAAATGACCCCATTCTAGAAACTACACCCCTCAAGGTATTAAAAACTGTTTTTTCAAACTTTATTAACTCTTTAGGTCTTCCACAAGAGTTAATGGCAGATGGAGAAACAATTTAGAAATTTCTATTTTTTGGAAAATTTTCCAATATAATCAATTTTTTCCAGGAGTAAAACAAGGGTTAACTGGCAAACAACACTCAAAATGGGTTGCCCTGATTCTGTAGTTTGCAAAAACACCCCATATGTGGTCGTAAACTACTGTTTGGCCGAACGGTAGCACATAGAAGGAGGGGAACACCATATGGGTTTTGGAAGGCAGATTTTGCAGGACTGGTTTTGTTTATACCATGTCCCATTTGAAGCCCCCTGTTGCACCCCTAGAATAGAAATTTTAAAAAAGTGACTCCATCTAAGAAAGTACACCCCTCAAGGTATTTAAAACTGGGTTTACAAACTTTGTTAACCCTTTAGGTGTTCCACAAGAGTTAATGGCAGATGGAGAAACAATTTTGAAATTTCTATTTTTTTGAAAATTTTCCAATATAATCAATTTTTTCCAGGAGTAAAACAAGGGTTAACTGCCAAACAACACTCAAAATGGGTTGCCCTGATTCTGTAGTTTGCAAAAACACCCCATATGTGGTCGTAAACTACTGTTTGGCCGAACGGTAGCACATAGAAGGAGGGGAACACCATATGGGTTTTGGAAGGCAGATTTTGCAGGACTGGTTTTGTTTATACCATGTCCCATTTGAAGCCCCCTGTTGCACCCCTAGAATAGAAATTTCAAAAAAGTGACTCCATCTAAGAAAGTACACCCCTCAAGGTATTCAAAACTGGGTTTACAAACTTTGTTAACCCTCTAGGTGTTCCACAAGAGTTAATGGCAGATGGAGAAACAATTTTGAAATTTCTATTTTTTGGAAAATTTTCCAATATAATCAATTTTTTCCAGGAGTAAAACAAGGGTTAACTGGCAAACAACACTCAAAATGGGTTGCCCTGATTCTGTAGTTTGCAAAAACACCCCATATGTGGTCGTAAACTACTGTCTGGCCGAACGGTAGCACATATAAGGAGGGGAACACCATATGGGTTTTGGAAGGCAGATTTTGCAGGACTGGTTCTGTTTATACCATGTCCCATTTGAAGCCCCCTGTTGCACCCCTAGAATAGAAATTTCAAAAAAGTGACTCCATCTAAGAAAGTACACCCCTCAAGGTATTCAAAACTGGGTTTACAAATTTTGTTAACCCTTTAGGTGTTCCACAAGAGTTAATGGCAGATGGAGAAACAATTTTGAAATTTCTATTTTTTGGAAAATTTTCCAATATAATCAATTTTTTCCAGGAGTAAAACAAGGGTTAACTGGCAAACAACACTCAAAATGGGTTGCCCTGATTCTGTAGTTTGCAAAAACACCCCATATGTGGTTGTAAACTACTGTCTGGCCGAACGGTAGCACATATAAGGAGGGGAACACCATATGGGTTTTGGAAGGCAGATTTTGCAGGACTGGTTTTGTTTATACCATGTCCCATTTGAAGCCCCCTGTTGCACCCCTAGAATAGAAATTTCAAAAAAGTGACTCCATCTAAGAAAGTACACCCCTCAAGGTATTCAAAACTGGGTTTACAAATTTTGTTAACCCTTTAGGTGTTCCACAAGAGTTAATGGCAGATGGAGAAACAATTTTGAAATTTCTATTTTTTGGAAAATTTTCCAATATAATCAATTTTTTCCAGGAGTAAAACAAGGGTTAACTGGCAAACAACACTCAAAATGGGTTGCCCTGATTCTGTAGTTTGCAAAAACACCCCATATGTGGTCGTAAACTACTGTCTGGCCGAACGGTAGCACATATAAGGAGGGGAACACCATATGGGTTTTGGAAGGCAGATTTTGCAGGACTGGTTCTGTTTATACCATGTCCCATTTGAAGCCCCCTGTTGCACCCCTAGAATAGAAATTTCAAAAAAGTGACTCCATCTAAGAAAGTACACCCCTCAAGGTATTCAAAACTGGGTTTACAAATTTTGTTAACCCTTTAGGTGTTCCACAAGAGTTAATGGCAGATGGAGAAACAATTTTGAAATTTCTATTTTTTGGAAAATTTTCCAATATAATCAATTTTTTCCAGGAGTAAAACAAGGGTTAACTGGCAAACAACACTCAAAATGGGTTGCCCTGATTCTGTAGTTTGCAAAAACACCCCATATGTGGTTGTAAACTACTGTCTGGCCGAACGGTAGCACATATAAGGAGGGGAACACCATATGGGTTTTGGAAGGCAGATTTTGCAGGACTGGTTTTGTTTATACCATGTCCCATTTGAAGCCCCCTGTTGCACCCCTAGAATAGAAATTTCAAAAAAGTGACTCCATCTAAGAAAGTACACCCCTCAAGGTATTCAAAACTGGGTTTACAAATTTTGTTAACCCTTTAGGTGTTCCACAAGAGTTAATGGCAGATGGAGAAACAATTTTGAAATTTCTATTTTTTGGAAAATTTTCCAATATAATCAATTTTTTCCAGGAGTAAAACAAGGGTTAACTGCCATACAATACTCAAAATGGGTTGCCCTGATTCTGTAGTTTGCAGAAACACCCCATATGTGGTGGTAAACTACTATTTGGCTAAACGGCAGGACATAGAAGAAGGGGAACGCCATATGGTTTTTGGAAGGCAGATTTTCCTGGACTGGTTTATTTACACCATGTACCCTTTCAAGCCCCCTGATGCACCCCTAGAGTAGAAACTCCATAAAAGTGACCCCATCTAGGAAACTATGGGATAAGGTGGTTGTTGTTTTGGGACTATTTTTGGGGCAAATTTGATTTGTGGTTGCTCTATATTACTCTTTTTTGAGGCAATGTAACAAAAAATTAAATTCTAAAATTGTTTCTACATTCGCTATTTAGTTTTGTGGAACACCTAAAGGGTTAACATAGTTTGTAAAGTAACTTTTGAATACCTTGAGGGGTGTAGTTTCTTAGATTGGGTCACTTTTTTGGAATTTCTAGTCTAGGCTACATTAGGGGGGGCTTCTAATGGGACATGGTGTCAAAAAAAAAACTGTCCATCAAAATCTGCCTTCCAGAAACCGTATGGAGTTCCCTTCGTTCTATGCCCTGCCGTGCGGCTATATAGCCATTTACGACCACATATGGGGTGTTTCTGCAAACTACAGAATCGGGGCAATAAATATTTTGTTTTGTTTGGCTGTTAACCCTTGCTTTATTACCGGCAAAATAGATTCAAATTGAAATTTTGCCCAAAAATGGGTGTTTTGGCACCGTTTTTATTTTATATTTTTAACACCGTTCATCCGAGGCGTTTGGTCAAAAGTTATTTTTATAGCGACAACTTTTACGCACGCGACGATGCCCAATATGTATGGCTCTCAGACTTTGGAGACACTAAGCAGGCATCCTAAAACTGCGGCCCTCCAGATGTTGTAAAACTACAATTCCCACCATGCCCTGATGATGGCTGTAGGTTGTCTGGGCATGCTGGGAGTTATAGTTTTACAACATCTGGAGAGCCGCAGTTTGAGGATGCCTGCACTAAAACTAATATTTTTTGGGGAAAGAAAAATTGTTTTCGTGTCTCCAAAGTCTGAGAGCCATAGTGTTTTTTATGTTCTCTAGTGAACTGTTGGGGATTATAAAAATTTAGTACTCCATGGAAGTGTGATACTCCCTGAAGCAATCGATAATGCAGAGGCCCGGATGATCGGGGCACGTGTCACATTGAGTAGTGGTGTCCCCCTCTTGTGACACACTCTGCACTTTTTTGGGTTCGTCCCTTCTTTCCAGTATGGGGGACCACACCTGGAAAGTGTTGGCCAGGGACGATCCGGGCGCCTCCAGTTCCCAAGGTACTCCGGCCTGCTCTTTCCCGGTCCGAAAAGATCAGGTCCTTGAGGACTGCCTCATAGAATTGGAGGAATGTCCCTGTGCTGCCAGCGCTTCGGGATAGTACAAAAGAGTTGTACATGGCAACCTGTACCAAGTAGACCGCAACTTTTTTGTACCATGCCCGGGTTTTGCGCATGGCGTTATATGGCGTGATGACTTGATCAGAGAGATCAACTCCTCCCATATACCGATTGTAGTCGACGATACAATCGGGCTTGAGGACCGTTGCCGCGGTACCTCGCACAGGGACTGGGGTGGTGCTGTTACCGTGGATTGTGGACAGCATAAGGACATCCCTCTTGTCCTTATACCTGACCAGCAACAGGTTTCCACTGGTAAGTGCACGGGTCTCACCCCTGGGGATAGGTACCTGGAGGGGGTAGGCAGGGAGGCCGCGTTGATTTTTCCGCACGGTCCCACAAGCGAACGTGGATCTGGCGGCAAGGGACCTGAACAAGGGAATGCTGGTATAAAAGTTATCCACGTACAAGTGGTAACCACTATCCAGCAGTGGGTACATAAGGTCCCACACGAGTTTCCTGCTAACACCCAGAGTGGGGGGACATTCTGGGGGTTGAATACGGGAATCTCGCCCCTCGTACACACGAAATTTGTAAGTGTACCCTGAGGTACTCTCACAAATTTTGTATAGCTTCACGCCATACCTCGCCCGCTTTGTGGGAATATATTGGCGGAAACTGAGTCTCCCCTTGAACGCAACGAGAGACTCATCAACTGCGACCTCCCTTCCAGGCACGTAGGCCTGCTGAAATGTGGCCCCAAAGTGATCGATGACCGCCCGTATCTTATACAGCCGGTCATAGGCAGGATCACCTCGGGGTGGACATGCTGCATTATCGGAATAATGGAGACATTTCCGGATGGCCTCAAACCGGTGACGTGTCATGACCATACTGTACAGTGGGGTCTGGTACAGGACGTCCCCACTCCAGTATTGCCTGACACTGGGTTTTTGGACTAGACCCATATGCAGCACGAGGCCCCAAAATGTCCTCATTTCGGCTGCACTGACCGGCGTCCAGCCACCAGGTCTAGCCAAAACTGAGCCTGGGTTTTGAGCGATGAACTGTTGGGCGTACAGATTCATCTGCTCCACCATCAAATTCACCAGTGGGTTACTGAAAAAAATAAAATAAAATAGTCTATTTCAGTAAACCCCACTGTGGGAATCTGGATTCCAGGATTGCCAGCGAAATCCGGAATTTACAAATTTCTATTTCTCTACTTTTATAATAGATAGTAATAACTCCCAAAATAGTTATTACTTTATATTCCACATATGTCTACTTTGGATCATTTTGTTAATGCAATTTTATTATTTGAGGACGTTACAAGGCTTAGAAGTTTAGAAGCAAACCTTGAAATTTTTCAGAAAATTTCCAAAACCCACTTTTTAAGGACCAGTTCAGGTTTGAAGTCACTTTGTGACGCTTACATAATAGAAACCACCCAAAAATGACCCCATTTTAAAAACTACACCCCTCAAGGTATTCAAAACTGATTTTACAAACTTTGTTAACCCTTTAGTTGTTCCACAATAATTAATGTAAAATGGAGATGAAATTTCTGAATTTCACTTTTATGGCAGATTTTCAAAGCAAGGGTTAACAGTCAAACAAAACTCAATATTTATTGCCCTGATTTTGTAGTTTACAGAAACACCCAATATGTGGTCGGAAACTGCTGTACGGGCACGCAGCGATGCGCAGAAGGAAAGGAACGCCATATGGTTTTTGGAAAGCAGCTTTCACTGGGATAATTTTAAGCTGCCATGTCACATTTGAAGACCCCCTGATGCACCCCTAGAGTAGAAACTCCCAAGAAATTACCCAATTTTGGAAACTTCAGGATAAGGTGGCAGTTTTGTTGGTACTATTTTAGGGTACATATGATTTTTGGCTGCTCTATATTACACTTTTTGTGAGGCAAGGTAACAAAAAATAGCTGTTTTGGCACCGTTTTTATTTTTGCTACAGTTGTGTTTAAAATAATAGCCGTGTGTTTAAAAAAGTGAATAAAGCTCAAAATCCTTCTAATAGCTTTTATTTCCATACACACAAATGCATTGGGAACACTAAACATTCTATTCCAAATCAAAGCATTAAGAAAAATATATCAAATTTGTGTTGTTCTCTACAAACTCAAACACTAACTACAGTGGGATGCAAAAGTTTGGGCAACCTTGTTAATCGTCATGATTTTCCTGTATAAATCGTTGGTTGTAACGATAAAAAATGTCAGTTAAATATATCATACAGGAGACACACACAGTGATATTTGAGAAGTGAAATGAACTTTATTGGATTTATAGAAAGTGTGCTATAATTGTTTAAACACAATTAGGCAGGTGCATATATTTGGGCACTGTTGTCATTTTATTGATTCCAAAACCTTTAGAACTAATTATTGGAACTCAAATTGGCTTGGTAAGCTCAGTGACCCCTTGACCTACATACACAGGTGAATCCAATTATGAGAAAGAGTATTTAAGGGGGTCAATTGTAAGTTTCCCTCCTCTTATCTGAAGAGTAGCAACATGGGGGTCTCAAAACAACTCTCAAATGACCTGAAGACAAAGCTTGTTCACCATCATGGTTTAGGGGAAGGATACAGAAAGTTGTCTCAGAGATTTCAGCTGTCTGTTTCTACAGTTAGGAACATATTGAGGAAATGGAAGACCACAGGCTCAGTTCAAGTTAAGGCTCGAAGTGGCAGACCAAGAAAAATCTCGGATAGACAGAAGCGACGAATGGTGAGAACAGTCAGAGTCAACCCACAGACCAGCACAAAAGACCTACAACATCATCTTGCTGCAGATGGAGTTACTGTGCATTGTTCAACCATTCGGCGCACTTTACACAAGGAGATGCTGTATGCGAGAGTGATTCAGAGGAAGCCTTTTCTCCGCCCACAGCACAAAAAGTGCCGCTTGAGGTGGGCTAAATCACATTTGGACAAGCCAGCTTCATTTTGGAATAAGGTGCTGTGGACTGATGAAACTAAAATTGAGTTATTTGGCCATAACAAGGGGCGTTATGCATGGAGGAAAAAGAACACAGCATTCCAAGAAAAACACCTGCTACCTACATTAAAATATGGTGGTGGTTCCATCATGCTGTGGGGCTGTGGCCAGTGCAGGGACTAGGAATCTTGTCAAAGTTGAGGGACGCATGGATTCCACTCAGTATCAGCAGATTCCGGAGACAAATGTCCAGGAATCAGTGACAAAGCTGAAGCTGAGCCGGGGCTGGATCTTTCAACAAGACAACGACCCTAAACACCGCTGAAAATCTACTAAGGCATTTATGCAGAGGAACAAGTACAATGTTCTAGAATGGCCATCTCAGACCCCAGACCTGAATATAATTGAAAATCTGTGGTGTGACTTAAAGAGAGTCTTTCACCTAAAATGACCATTATACACCACAAACATCATGATATCCATTACATTCCCCATATTATAATCTTACCTTTCATATTGCTGTCCGTCGCCTATTCTCTCTTAAAAACGCTTTTAATCCATATGCTAATTAGGTTCTGAAGGTGCCCAGGGGCGGCGTTTATGCGGCCGGTGCCCAGGCTCCACGGCGCTGTTCAAATCAAACACCTCCCCTTTCACCCCTCTGGCCCGCCCTCGGTTTTTGAGATACCATCCTCCAGTCAATGACAGATCCGGTGCCTGCGCCTGCGCACTCCATTACCCACTAGGGCAGAGGCAGCAGAGCGTTTAATGCGCATGCGCCGGCCCGTACATCCCGATATTTTGGCAGTTTACTTCCGCCGGCTAGATCGGGCCGGCGCATGCGGATTAAATGCTCTGCTGCCTCTGCTCTAGTGGGTAATGGAGTGCGCAGGCGCCGGATCTGTCATTGACTGGAGGATGGTATCTGAAGAACCGAGGGCGGGCCAGAGGGGTGAAAGGGGAGGGGTTTGATTTGAACAGCGCCGTGTAGCCTGGGCACCGGCCGCATAAACGACGCCCCTGGGCACCTTCAGAACCTAATTAGCATATGGATTAAAAGCGTTTTTAAGAGAGAATAGGCGACGGACAGCAATATGAAAGGTAAGATTATAATATGGGGAATGTAATGGATATCATGATGTTTGTGGTGTATAATGGTCATTTTAGGTGAAAGACTCCCTTTAAAGAGAGCTGTCCATGCTTGGAAGCCATCAAACCTGAATGAACTAAAGATGTTTTGTAAAGAGGAATTGTCCAAAATACCTTCAACCAGAATCCAGACTCTCATTGGAACCTACAGGAAGCGTTTAGAGGCTGTAATTTCTGAAAAAGGAGGATCTACAAAATATTGATTTCATTTTTTTTTGTGGTGCCCAAATTTATGCACCTGCCTAATTTTGTTTAAACAATTATAGCACAATTTCTGCAAATCCAATAAACTTCATTTCACTTCTCAAATATCACTGTGTGTGTCTCCTATATGATATATTTAACTGACTTTTTTTATTGTAACAACCAACGATTTATACAGGAAAATCATGACGATTAACAAGGTTGCCCAAACCTTCGCATCCCACTGTATATAAACTGAAAAATGTTTGAAGATTTTGCTTTCCTTTTGAATCACTTAACTAATATTTAGTTGTATAACCACTGTTTCTGAGAACTGCTGTACATCTGTGCTGCATGGAGTCAACCAACTTTTTCTCTATTTCTTGGTTTAGCCTCAGAAACTGCATTTTTTATGTCACCCCACAAGTTTTCTATTGGATTAAGATCCAGGGATTGGGCTGGCCACTCCATAATGTCAATCTTGTTGGTCTGGAATCAAGATGTTGCACATTTACTGGTGTGTTTGGGATCATTGTCTTGTTGGAACACCCATTTCAAGGGCATTTCCTCTTCAGCATAAGGCAGTATGACCTCTTCAAGTACTCTGATGTATTCAAACTGATCCATGATCCCTGGTATGCGATAAATAGGCCCAACACCGTAGTATGAGACACATCCCCATATCACGACGCTTGCGCCACCATGCTTCACTGTCTTTACAGTGTACTGTGGCTTGAATTCAGTGTTTGGGGGTCGTCTGACAAACGGTCTCCGGCCACTAGACCTAAAGAGAACAATCTTAATTTTATCAGTCCACAAAATGTCTCTTTAGGCCAGTCAATGTGCTCTTTGGCAAATTGTAACCTCTTCAGCACATGTCTTTTTTTATAACAGTGGGACTTTGCGGGGGCTTCTTGCAGATAGCTTGGCTTCACACAGTCGTCCTCTAATTGTAACAGTACTCACAGGTAACTTTAGACCTTTTTAGATCTTCCTGGAGCTGATTGTTGGCTGAGACTTTGCCATTTTCAGATTAGAGACCAGGTCAATGCCACACAGAGTTCTAGCAGCAGACACATCTCTAGAACAACTGTTAAGAGGAGACTGTGTAAATTAGGCCTTCATGGTAGAATATCTGCTAGGAAACCACTGCTAAGGACAGGCAACAAGCAGAAGAGACTTGTTTGGGCTAAAAAACACAAGGAATGGACATTAGACCAGTGGAAATCTGTGCTTTGGTCTGATGAGTCCAAATGTGAGATCTTTGGTTCCAACCACCGTGTCTTTGTGCGACGCAGAAAAGGTGAACGGGTGGACTCTACATGTCTGGTTCCCACCGTGAAGCATGGAGGAGGAAGTGTGATGGTGTGGGGGTGCTTTGCTGGTGACACTGTTGGGGATTTATTCAAAATTGAAGGCATACTGAACCAGCATGGCTACCACAGCATCTTGCAGCGGCATGCTATTCCTTCCGGTTTGCGTTTAGTTGGACCATCATTTATTTTTCAACAGGACAATGACCCCAAACACATCTCCAGGCTGTGTAAGGGCTATTTGACCATGAAGGAGAGTGATGGGGTGCTGCACCAGATGACCTGGCCTCTACAGTCACCAGACCTGAACCCAATCGAGATGGTTTGGGGTGAGCTGGACCGCAGAGTGAAGGCAAAAGGGCCAACAAGTGTTAAGCATCTCTGGGAACTCCTTCAAGACTGTTGGAAGACCATTTCGGGTGACTACCTCTTGAAGCTCATCAAGAGAATGCCAAGAGTGTGCAAAGCAGTAATCAAAGCAAAAGGTGGCTACTTTGAAGAACCTGGAATATGACATATTTTCAGTTGTTTCACACTTTTTGGTTATGTATATAATTCCACATGTGTTAATTCATAGTTTTGATTCCTTCAGTGTGAATCTACAATTTTCATAGTCATGAAAATAAAGAAAACTGTTTGAATGAGAAGGTGTGTCCAAACTTTTGGTCTGTACTGTATGTAGATTGCATTTCTATATATACTTAGTAACACTTTAGGCAAGATTCCATAATTTGTGAAATGTACCTACTTGGCTCTTAACATGCAAATGCCACCAAATGTAAGTAAGTAGGCACCGTTTACATTTACAAGCGGATTACATTTTAGCAAATTTAAGGCCAGGTTCACATCACCACTTTGTTTTTCTTTCCTCTGATCCGTCTGTCTGAGATCCATTCCTGTCTGAGATCCATTATTTTGGACGGGGGGGATTCTTCCATGCAGGATCTTAGATGGAAATGGCTTAAACAGATGCAAAATTAGCACAATGGATGCTCAAAATAAAGGATACATTTTTTCCTGTTCTTCTGATCAGAAGAATGGAAAATGATACGGTGATGTGAACCTAGCCTTATCCTTAGCATATGTGGGTATTTCTCCAGTCACAGTGGGACCCCGTTCTTCAAATAGGAGTGGGTTCCAGAGATGGGACCCAAACCTATTGGAAATTCATCGCATATTCTATATGCCCTAAATGTCCAGATGGGAATACTCCTTTAATTCTGCCAACCTATGAAATATTTAGGGGGCATTCATTTACACTATAAAAAAAAAAAAACACAATCACCTTGGGGCTCGATTTTTAATTAAAACACTTATTTCAATATATGACAGTACAAAATCCAATTTGGAAATGACTGCCTGTCATCAATATGCAGATCAACCCAGCAGTAATATTAGACTGCAGATTGACATATAGTGTGCATGCTGAAGTTTGTAGACATGCCATCTCCTACATGCCATACTTTACATGTCTGTGCCATGAAGAAGTTAAATATCGACACCCCAATGTGCCACGGGGTGTAAATTTTCCTATTAAAGAATCTCTTGTAAATGAAAATTTGGCATATATTATAAAAAGCACTAGAATAACCCTTAATATTAAGGCTTCAAATTCAGATATAAATGCAATTCTGCATGTACAACAGCCCACTGTTCCCACTGCCCATTCATACTTCTCTTTTACATACTTCTCCATCAAAACATTCAAGTAAAGAACAGAAAGCACTTTAGTTTAAAAGCTCACGGTAGGGGGACATGAAAAAAAACTTAAGACCATAAAACACGAAGAGTAACCCTGAAGGGGGAATTCTCCATTTGCAAAATTATATGAGACGTAATGGGAATTTCCTCTCATACATCATCAATTTATCTGCACTTCCTTAAAAAATCAATCCCTCTTCTGCAGGAGCCAAGGCCTTAATAACACATTATACCTCCTGTAGTGTAACAATGACCACTTAAATCCTGTGAATTCTATTTTACTTCATTTTATTAAAGCACCACTTTTTACAGCCCATATATCCAGCTTATTTAAGTCATTATATTTGTCAATGCAATTTTCAGATTAAATTATTTTGTATTCACTCAACATTATTCAAATAGGAAACAGCTGGCATTAGTCATAATATACATATATATATATATATATATATACATACAGTATACATGTGTATATATCTAAAGCAGTGCCTCGCAAAAGTATTCACCCCCCCCCCCCCCCCCCTTGACTTTTTTCGTGTTTTGGTGCCTCACAACCTGGAATTAACATGGTTTGTTTGAGGATTTGCAATATTTCATTTACAGAACATGGCCACAACTTCTTTTATTGTGTAGCAAACAACAAATAGGACAAAATAACAGAAAAAGTCAATGTGCATAACTATTCACCCCCTAAAGTCAATACTTTGTAGAGACAGATATTGCAGCAATCACAGCTCCAAGTCGCTTTGGATAAGTCTCTATGAGCTTGCCACATCTTACCACTGGGATTTTTGCCCATTCCTCTTTGCAGAACTTCTCCAGCTCCTTCAAGTTGGATGGTTTGCGCTTGTGAACAGCAATCTTTAAGTCTGACCACAGATTTTCTATTGGATTGAGATCTGGGCTGTGACTAGGCCATTCCAACACATTTTACATGTTTCCCCTTAACCAGTCAGGTGTTGCTTTAGCAGAGTGTTTGGGGTCATTGTCCGGCTGGAAGGTGAACCTCCGTCCTAGCCTCAAATCACGCACAGAGTGGTACAGGTTTTGCTCAAGAATATCCCTGTATTTAGCACCATTTATCTTGGTGTTCTTTGGGTGATGTGATGTGTTGTGCTTGCACCAGAAATAGCGTTTTCTTTGATGGCCGAAAAGTTTAATTTTAGTCTCATCAGACCAGAGCCCCTTCCTCCATACATTTTGGGAGTCTCCCACATGCCTCACAACGTGCCTTTTTGTTTTTAGCTGAAAGTAATGGCTTTCTTCTGGCCACTGTGCCATAAAGCCCAACTCTATGTAGCGTACGGCTTATTGTCGTCCTATGTACAGATACTCCAGTCTCTGCTGTGGAACTCTGCAGCTCCTCCAGGGTAACCTCAGGTCTCTGTGCTGCCTCTCGGATTAATGCCCTCCTTGCCCGGTCCGTGAGTTTTGGTGAGAGGTCGTCTCTTGGCAGGTTTGCTGTTGTGCCATTTTCTTTCCATTTGGTTATGATAGATTTGATGGTGCTCCTGGGGATCATCAAAGATTTGGACATTTTTTTTATATGGGTACTTTCACATTAGCGTCAGGGGACTCCGGCAGGCTATGCATGCAGTACTTTTAGTCCGGCTGCCTCTTGCTGTGCGCTGCTGTGCTGCGGCAGGATCTCCGCCCCCGCCTCCATTATAGTCAATTGGGACAGAGCGGCAGTCTGGGGGCACACGTGAACTAGCGGCAGGACGGATCCGACAGGCTGTTCACCAACCGGAACAGCCTGCCGGAGTCCCCTGCCGCTAGTGTGAAAATAGCCTAACCTAAACCTGATTTCTACTTCTCAACAACATTGTCCCTTACTTGTTTGGAGAGTTCCTTGGTCTTCATGGCAGTGTTTGGGTAGAGATGCCTCTTGCTTAGGTGTTGCAGCCTCTGGGGCCTTTCAATAAAAGGTGTGTATATGTAATGACAGATCATGTGACACTTAGATTGCACATAGGTGGACATCATTTCACTAATTATGTGACTTCTGAAGGTAATTGGCTGCACCAAAGCTTTTTATGGGCTTCCTAACAAAGGGGGCGAATACATATGCACATTCCAATTTTCTGTTTTTTATTTCTAAACAATAGTTTTAATTATATATATATTTCTCACTTCATCAACTTAGACTATTGTGTTCTGGTCCATCACATAAAATTCTGATTAACAAAACATTGAACTTAAGTCTGTAATGTAACAAAACACGAAAAAAGTCAAGGGAGGTGAATACTTTTGCCATGCACTGTATATAAAGCTGAATGTATGTATGTATGTCCACTAAAGGAATCTGCACCGTCGCATTTACAATCACGAAATTTTGCAGAGCCGCCTCCTGTGACTCAGGGAACATCATAGACTATGTTTTGAGTGGAAATTTTCACCCCACGCTTTCCAATTATTTGCCCAAAAATATGCTTAGTAACCTAATAGCCGAACTACAGGAGCCGTTGTCTGTTGGCCGTTGTGTCAGTTAGACTGGATATTCATCAGGTTGCATATAGCAACCAATCAGAGCTTAGCTTCTATTTTGCTACAGGTCATTAATATAAGCTCTGATTGGTTGCTATAGGCAACAAAGGACATTCTTAGTATAAGACAGCTTATGTGTGAGTTAGGGCTCATTCAGACGGCCGTATGCTATCCGCAAAAATGCGGATCCGTTTTTTTGCGGATGAGATGCTGACCTATTCACTTCTATGGGGCCCTTTTCTATTCCAAGGTTCCGCAAAATAAATGAAACATGTCCTATACTTGTCCGTGAAAATCAGGACATGGCCCTATTGAAGTCTATGGGTCAGCAAAAATACTGAATGCTATCCGTTTCTTTGCGGATCCGCAAAAAAACGGATAGCATTCAGTATTTTTGCGGACAGCATACGGCCGTCTGAATGAGCCCTTAATATGCTTTTGATTGCGATGCTTAGCCAACATTGTTGTAGAGGCTTATGTAAGACCCATGACCATAAGTGTATACTAATTCTGTGGGGTTTTATATACTGTCAATTAAAGACAATAATGCCCCGCTTTGAAGGTATTTGTTAGGGGGGTGGGTGGGATGTTGTGGAGGTCACTGTTAAAGAAGCGGGCTGCTGTGAAGGTTAAAGTTAAGGGGGTGGGCTGCTGTGGAGGTCACACTTTAAGGAGGCGGGGCACTGGGGGGTTAGTGTTAAGGGATGGGGGACTGTGGAGGTCAATGTTAAGGGGCGAGGTGCTGTAGAGGTCACTGTTATGGGGGATACTGTCGATATCTTGTAACACACACAAACATTATATAAATAAACCCGTGTGAAGTCGGGTCTTTCTGCTAGTATATATACTGTGTGTATATGTGTACAGTCGTGGCCAAAAGTTTTGAGAATTACATAAATATTGGAAATTGGAAAAGTTGCTGCTTAAGTTTTTATAAAAGCAATTTGCATATACTCCAGAATGTTATGAAGAGTGATCAGATGAATTGCATAGTCCTTCTTTTCCATGAAAATTAACTTAATCCCCAAAAAAACTTTCCACTGCATTTCATTGCTGTCATTAAAGGACCTGCTGAGATAATTTCAGTAATCGTCTTGTTAACTCAGGTGAGAATGTTGACGAACACAAGGCTGGAGATCATTATGTCAGGCTGTTTGGGTTAAAATGGCAGACTTGACCTGTTAAAAGCAGGGTGATGCTTGAAATTATTGTTCTTCCATTGTTAACCATGGTGACCTGCAAAGAAACGCGTGCAGCCATCATTGCGTTGCATAAAAATGGCTTCACAGGCAAGGATATTGTGGCTACTAAGATTGCACCTCAAACAACAATTTATAGGATCATCAAGGAAAGAGGTTCAATTCTTGTTAAGAAGGCTTCAGGGCGTCCAAGAAAGTCAAGCAAGCGCCAGGGTCGTCTCCTAAAGAGGATTCAGCTGCGGGATCGGAGTGCCACCAGTGCAGAGCTTGCTCAGGAATGGCAGCAGGCAGGTGTGAGTGCATCTGCACGCACAGTGAGGCAAAGTCTTTTGGAAGATGGCCTGGTGTCAAGAAGGGCAGCAAAGAAGCCACTTCTCTCCCAAAAAAACATCAGGGACAGATTGATCTTCTGCAGAAAATATGGTGAATGGACTGCTGAGGACTGGGGCAAAGTCATATTCTCCGATGAAGCCTCTTTCCGATTGTTTGGAGCATCAGGAAAAAGGCTTGTCCGGAGAAGAAAAGGTGAGCGCTACCATCATTCCAGTGTCATGCCAACAGTAAAGCATCCTGAGACCATTCATGTGCTTCTCATCCAAGGGAGTGGGCTCACTCACAATTTTGCCCCAAAACACAGCCATGAATAAAGAATGGTACCAAAACACACTCCAACAGCAACTTCTTCCAACAATCCAACAACAGTTTGATGAAGAACAATGCATTTTCCAGCACGATGGAGCACCGTGCCATAAGGCAAAAGTGATAACTAAGTGGCTCGGGGACTAAAACGTTGACATTTTGGGTCCATGGCCCGGAAACGCCCCAGATCTTAATCCCATTGAGAACTTGTGGTCAATCCTCAAGAGGCGGGTGGACAAACAAAAACCCACTAATTCTGACAAACTCCAAGAAGTGATTATGAAAGAATGGGTTGCTATCAGTCAGCAATTGGCCCAGAAGTTGATTGAGAGCATGCCCAGTCGAATTGCAGAGGTCCTAAAGAAGAAGGGCCAACACTGCAAATACTGACTCTTTGCATAAATGTCATGTAATTGTCGATAAAAGTCTTTGAAACGTATGAAGTGCGTGTAATTATCTTTCACTACATCACAGAAACAACTGAAACAAAGATCTAAAAGCAGTTTAGCAGCCAACTTTGTGAAAACTAATATTTGTGTCATTCTCAAAACTTTTGGCCACGACTGTATATATATATTGTAGGAAGACACAAGGGACCATCATTGATGGTAGATATGTGTCACCGAGGTTCCTGGCCTTGGTGAAGTAAGAGCCAGTATTTCAGGTGTCAAAGGCAGTAGCTGGTTGACACTTTGTTATTTAGTATAGCTGATCCAGGACACCTCTTACTGGGAGTAGTCATAGTGCTGGGTAGGTGACAACTCCCCAAGTTCTAGGCCAGGTCTTGACTGGCCTAAAAAAAACAGCCAGCAGTGTCAGGTGGGGGTGATTACCTCTCTCTGACAGCTGAGCCCTGTGGAGTGCTGTGTTGGATCAGAGTCTGAGCTGGAGTTGCTGGGGTGATTAATGTTGCCACTGCTCCGTGTATCCTGGCGTCGCAGGAACTACTTGCTGGATCCGGCAATCCGGACACAAACTGATGGCATTTGTCAGACGGATCCGAATGCGGATCCGTCTGCCAAATTAATTGCAATTCCGGATCCGTCTCTCTCGGCTGTTACCTGGAAAAAACGTATCCGTATTAATTTTATTTTTTTTTGCATTTTTAAAGGTCTGTGCATGCGGATCCGTTTTGGCGAAACACTGAATGCCGGATCTGGCACTAATACTATTCAATGTAAATGAATGCCAGATCCTGCATTCCGGCAAGTGTTCAGTATTTTTGGCCGGAGATAAAACTGCAACATGCTGCAGTATTTTCTCCATCCAAAAAACGTAAAAGGGACTGAACTGATGCATCCTGAAGGGAATGCTCCCCATTCAGAATGCATTACGATAAAACTGATCAGTTTTTTTCCGGTATTGAGCTCCTGTGACGGAACTCAATACCGGAAAACAAAAACGCTAGTGTGAAAGTACCCGCAGCAGAGGTGACTCTTGGTCTTCCTTTCCTGGGGCGGTCCGCATGTGAGCCAGTTTCTTTGTAGCACTTGATGGTTTTTGTGACTGCACTTGGGGACACTTTCAAAGTTTTCCCAGTTTTTCGGACTGACTGACCTTCATTTCTTAAAGTAATGATGGCCACTCGTTTTTCTTTACTTAGCTGCTTTCTTCTTGTCATAATACAAATTCTAACAGTCTATTCAGTAGGACTATCAGCTGTGTATCCACCTGACTTCTCCACAACGCAACTGATGGTCCCAACCCCATTTATAAGGCAAGAAATCCCACTTATTAAACCTGACAGGGCACACCTGTGAAGTGAAAACCATTTCAGGGGACTACCTCTTGAAGCTCATCAAGAGAATGCCAAGAGTGTGCAAAGCAGTAATCAAAGCAAAAGGTGGCTACTTTGAAGAACCTAGAATATGACATATTTTCAGTTGTTTCACACTTTTTTGTTATGTATATAATTCCAAATGTGTTAATTCATAGTTTTGATGCCTTCAGTGTGAATCTACAATTTTCATAGTCATGAAAATAAAGGAAACTCATTGATTGAGAAGGTGTGTCCAAACTTTTGGTCTGTACTGTATATGCATTTGATACTGTCCCACATAAAAGGTTAGTATATAAAATGAGAATGCTCGGACTGGGAGAAAACGTCTGTAAGTGGGTAAGTAACTGTCTCAGTGATAGAAAACAGAGGGTGGTTATTAATGGTACACACTCAGATTGGGTCACTGTCACTAGTGGGGTACCTCAGGGGTCAGTATTGGGCCCTATTCTCTTAAATATATTTATTAATGATCTTGTAAAAGGCTTGCACAGAAAAATATCAATTTTTGCAGATGACACTAAACTGTGTAAAGTAATTAACACGGAAGAGGACAGTATACTGCTACAGATGGATCTGGATAGATTGGAGGCTTGGGCAGAGAAGTGGCAGATGAGGTTGAAAGGGATTCTGTCACCAGGATTAACGATATAGCGACATTTATATGTGCCTATTAGTCTCCATGCAGTGTTTAAAATGATCCCACTGTTTATGCTCTGTGTGTGTTAGATTCTTATAAAAACCGATCTTATTGATATGTAAATCACCTCTGTCAGGAGCCCAAGGGGTTGTCCCACGATATGTTGGAGCCCAGCCGCACCCATCGATCCGGAGCTCAGCACCGCCTACCACTTAATTTATTCACTCCACTATACCTGACGTCAGTTCTTCTCAGTGCCGTAATCTCGCACAGGCGCAGTGGACACTGTAGTCTGCGCCCGTGCGGACTCCTGGCAATTACTTCGAAGAGTCAACTGCGCATGCGCTGCCTCCCTCTGCGTGAGATTACGTTCCACAAATTGCAGAAGGCACACGGGCAGCATCCGTGTTTTAAGGATCCGCAATTTACGGACCGCAAAACACGGCACGGTCGTATGAACAAGCCCTAACACTGACAAAGGACATAGGAATTTTGGTGAACCGCATACTAAGCTGTAGAAACCAGTGTCAGGCAGCTGCTGCCAAGGCCAATAAGATAATGGGTTGCATCAAAAGTGGCATAGATGCCTGTGATAAGAACATAGTCCTACCACTTTACAAATCACTAGTCAGACCACACATGGAGTACTGTGTACAGTTCTGGGCTCCTGTGAACAAGGCAGACATAGCAGAGCTGGAGAGGGTCCAGAGGAGGGCAACTAAAGTAATTTTGTAAATATCATTTTATTTTTTTAGGACGTTAGAAGGCATAGAATTTTAAGAAAATTTCCAAAACCCACTTTTTAAGGACCAGTTCAGGTCTGAAGTCACTTTGTGGGGCTTACATAGTGGAAACCCCCGATAAATGACCCCATTGTAGAAAGTACACCACTCAGGCTACTCAAAACTGATTTTACAAACTTTGTTAACCCTTTAGGTGTTTCACAAGAATTAAAGGAAAATGGAGATGAAATTTCAAAATGTCACTTTTTTGGCAGATTTTCCATTTCAATCCATTTTTTTCTTTAAAGGGGTTCTGCAGTTTGTTTAAACTGATGATCTATTCTCTGGATAGATGATCAGCATCTGATCGGCAGGGGTCCGACAACCATGTTATAAGGGAAAATAATACAGTGATCAGACTTTAATGGGGTTGCTCATCTCTATCCCTAGCAACCATGCGTGAAAATCGCACCGCATCCGCACTTGCTTGCGGTATGTTCGGGGACTTTGTTATAGTAGGCAGAGACTTAGGGGACTTGGTTATAGTAGGCGGAGTCTGCCCTTGTTCTGCTGGGCGTCTCCTTTTCCTAGGCTGTAGCACTGGCCAATCGCAGCTCACAGCCTGAGGTTTTTTTCCCAGGCTGTGAGCTCTGCGATGTGATTGGCCAGCGCTACAGCCTAGGAGAAGGAGACGCCCAGCAGAACAAGGGCAGACTCCGCCTACTATAACCAAGTCCCTGAACATACCGGAGGACATAACGGGAGAACGGAGCGGCGCCCAGGGATAATAGTAAGTGCAGTGAGATCCCTGGACGCCGCTGTATATGTCAGGATACTTAGTTCACAATGTTTTTCCAGGTGAAAGGTCCTCTTTAAGACTAAATATACCTTGCATTTGAAAATAATGTAGATACAAATTTCTGAAGACAACCTGTCTATAGTCATAAATACTTCCCTAAGATTCTAGAGCATCTTTTCTGACAACTTTGTGTTGTGCCATTACCCTGTTATTCCTCCTGACTATTTATGAATAAACTGACAACTGGAAGTTACCATTCCTTTTGTTAAAAGGGTTGTATAAACAGTGCTATCCTGGACAGTGCCATAAGTGTAGCCCCCCCCCCCCCCCCCCCCCGATTAGGAACACTTATTTGTCAATTTATTCATACATTTATAAGAATAACAGAGGAATGGCATAATGTAGATGCCTAAGAAAAGATGCACCAGAATTATTTCATGAAGAATTCAAGTATTTACTAAAACAGACATGTCAGGAGAACTAGGAGCTTCTCCAGACACAACACGGTCAAATTACTTAAAGATCAGAATTCAGACTGCAAAATAATAGCCAATATAATCTTTATCTAAATTGTAATTTATCAAATGCTAGATATTAACAAGTTTGCCTCATCAGCAGCTGGATCTGAATAGTTTTGTAATTACATATAATAAAAAATTGAGTATAGTCACAGAGTTATTTGATAAAGCGTATAGCGCCACCTGCTGTTTGTTATTTTCCTCATTTCTCTGCCCACCTTGTTGAGGTGCTCACTCATGCTTGGTTACCCGCTTTAACTGCCACCAACCAATATCTACTGTTAAAGGCTGTGAACAGGCAGACCCGTTGAGCTGTGACAGGGACAGAGCTGGGTTAGAAAGAACACACCCAACGAAAAAAAACACCCCCTGAGTAGCTTGAAATAAATCGAGCACAGCAACTACATCAATAACTGGGAGGATCTCTGGATCCATGTGAGGTACAGGGCTGGTTCTCACTTTTTTTTTAGAAAGAAACTGTCATGTACTATATGATGTTTGATTTTCCTCCTTTTTTTTTTTTCTTACATTAATCATGGGATAACCCTTTTAACTGTGCACAGCATTTCGTAAATCACTATGGACACTAAAACTTTTTTATGACATTTATGAACCAGCCGAAAAGATGACTGATGACTGGGAACGTGCCATTTTATTAGCAACATTACTCATGAGGTGGTTCCACAGACACCGGTCCTCATAATTGCAGTACAGACTCATATTTATACACTGGATGTCAAATATTTGAACAAAACTCATTTCCTCCAGTCTACAGAGCATTCATTACCACCTCAAGGGTGATATTCTGATGAATTAATGAGAGTATTTTTTCATTTTTTCTCTGATTTATTCTACCATGATTAACAGTAGCTTCTAATGAATTAGTGCCAGCGATAACGTTATTCTCAGACATTTCACAATAACGCTACATACTTTTTAGACACTCTCTCTTAACTACTGTTAACTCTTATCTAATATAATCAAAAAGAGAACTTGAAGATGCTAAATTACTCCAATCCGAATTCAGGACTTTCCTACATTTTTTCTAAAACCAGTTGGGAAAGGCCAAACCTTTCACAGACACATATAACGTAGACAAGATATTCTCATTACCTAAAACAAGACAATACACGTTTCCTGAAATACTTGCCCATAATTATTTCAATACATTGTGAATATTCTGACCTACATAAATAGACCACATATGAAATAGAGCAGCGTGAAACCCACATAAAATACAATGCTGTATAAAATTGATCTTCTCCTCCTAAGATTAACGTTAAAACTCTGTTCCTGTTATGGGATATTCAGGGAGTACAATATCGATAAGTCATCAGTATCTGATCGGTGGGGTTCTGACTCCAAGCTCTCCTGACGATCAGCTACTTGAAGAGACCACGCCGCTCCGGCGAGCTCTGTGGCCCCTTTCTAGGCCAGTGACATCACATTCATCGGTCACATGGTGTACGTACAGTTCAGTCCCTTTCAATTGAATGAACATGGGCTACAATACCAAGCATTGCTGCTATCCAATGAACGGCACTGTGCTTAGTGGGGAGGCTTCAGCACTGAAATAGCTATTCAATGGGGGTTCTGGGAGTCACACCTCCATCAATCAGATATTGAAAACCTATCCTGAATAAATCCATTAAGAGATCAAATTGTTCAGAACAACATGACATCAAATTTCAGAGACTACTTGAAGGGTTAATTGGTTTTCAGCCACATGGGCATCAATAGGATTTAAACATCCATGGCATGCCACCAGGTAGACATTGATGTGCACTGGATTGGAACAAATGTATTTTTGGTGTGGAGCTATGGGCTGAAAAATCGTAGGCTCTGTAGCTATGGAGGTGGGATGGTGTCAAGCCTAGCAATGGGTTTCAGTGTGTACAGCATTTTGCCTTGTCTTAAATTTTCTTAAACGGTGAATGAGTTTTACAGCTTCTCGCAAATTAAAGGGCTTTTCTCATCTCAGACAATGGAGGCATATCGCTAGGATATGCCCCCATTGTCTTATATGTGCGGGTCCCACCGCTAGGTAACTAGTGCTGCTCCACTATGAGCAGTTTGTGCAAGAATACCAAAGACACATATACCTGAAAAGGTACAGTGTTTATAGACAGCAGAGTGACCAGCTACTATAGTTTTATGGGCCCTGCTGCCGGTGAGGGACTATAGCTCAGACCTCCATCACCTACATTACCTCCAGGCTAGACCAACTCAAAGCCTGCATTTTCACTGTAAACAACCCACAGCCACAAGTGCTAGCACACAGCTGTTAGCCAGAAATTAGGAGGGAGTCATTAGCAAGACAGCACATACGAGGTGCCATTAACTGCCGCTTTGCCAGCCACTGTACATCATCCTCTGCAGTTAGAAATTGCACTTTGTCCAAACTACTGCTGGATATACTACAACTCTTATTTTGCAAAGTAATGAGAGACTTTTATTCTTCTACCTCTTATTCTTGGCCTGATTCCTGAAACTACCTTTTCACTGATCCCCAGGGGCCTGAGGGATCACACCATGACATATTATCTTGTGAGGGCCACTACCACTCCCATCCTCTGTACAGGCTCCTCAGGGTATTGCTGCACTAGTAACATGCAGAATAAGAAAGACTACTTTAAGCAAAACCTCTTGGCCTATTATTTACCTGTGTAGCTATGAGTCCCTGTAACATCTGAGCCTGTGATTTAAATATTTGTTCTGGTTCACCTAAAGTGATATTTGAGAAGTTGAGTGCCCATTTAAGGATTTCAAATTTATCACAAAAAATTAAATACAATATCACAACCTGCTGCAATTCACATCACAACCACTAAGTGGCCACACCTAGCTTTACATAGAATAGATAACTTGTGATACAGCATCCCACAATACACAATCAACATTCTTTTTTTTTAAAGCTTGCCATCTTGTGCCGCACATTTCAGCGTATGTTCATCTGATATCTGTATATACTGCAATATTATATGCTATTGCAACAACTTACCCTTATTGTAAAATATTGGTATTATACAAATATGGGGAAGGGGGGGGGGGGGGGCGCGTGCACAGCAGTCAGCAGTAGAGATTATATCTATGTATTGAAGGTTATAGGTAAATTAATATTGGATTTTTAGACTGGATTATAAAATCTATAGTCAGCATTGCTTACCAAATGCTGCTTTAGTAAATCTATGACCATGAATGATCTAATAATATTTAGTGACAATAAAATGTATTTATTTTACTGCATATTTTAGTTTATTGTCTCTGATAAAAATTGCTTCCCTTTAGAAATCGTTATCAGTTAATCAGGGAAGCAAAAACCTACTTGAAAATTCTGTGACGCTTACCGGTCCATAAAATGCATTTTTCTCTTCAGATTCAGAGAGGGAATGATTTAGACAACTGCATACTAATAAGTGGTTGGCAAAATGTGCATCCCTTTTAATAATCTATTCTATTAAAAAATGAGTCAGCACTTTTATTACACAAAGCCATCTGGACTGCCTCCAGTTTCCTACCGTCTGTTCGGATTTCCTGCTTTGTTTTTGTCATGTCTTCAAGTGGCATTGCTAAAATGTTTAGATTCAGTCTGAGAGAATGGAACGGTGCTGCATCAGTCGTTAAAAGGCCAATTTCTACACCCACCCCCAAAAAACGGATTTATTATTCACAAGACTTTCTTGCAGGCTAGGGTTTCCTTCACTCAAAACAAATTTTCAATGTTATTGTCTAGCCCTTAATCTAAATACCCTAGAAAACCCTGCCCCCAAAGGGCAGGGCACATACCCGAAAAAATCAAAAGGCAACTCTGGCACACCAATCTGACTAAAGAGCTGAGACAAGCCTCTGGGGTTGCAGAGCGGCAATGGAAGAAAACCCATTCGAAAGAGCACTTTGTCACATACAAACAATCCCTCCCTCATCAACCTCAAGTCCGTGCTTTCTGCTGCAAAAAAGGCCTACTTCGCATCTCACATATCTTCCATGTCTCGCAACCCTATACAACTATTTAACACTTTTAACTCTCTTCTCTTGTCCCTCGGTGCCCCCTACCTCACCTCTCATCTCAGCCGAGGTGCCACATACTTTATACAAAAGATTGACAATATAAGAGAAAGCTTCAGTTTACAGTCTCCACAGCTCCTCTACACACCTATTCAGTTCTCTATCCCAAAAAACAGCTTCTCCACCATTACAGCTTTCCACTCTACTCTGCAGATCACATCTCACCACATGTGCACTTGACCCAATCTCATCCCACCTCATCCCCAACCTCCCCACACTGTTTATCCCTGCCCTAACCCAGTTCTTCAAACCTATCCCTAACCTCAGGTGTCTTCCCCTCCGGTTTTACACATGCTGCCATCACACTCATCCTCAAAAAGCCTTTCCTTGACCAATCTTCTTTGTCTAGCTATCACCTCATATCACTACTCCAATACACCTCAAAGTTACTTGAGTAACATGTCCACTTTGAACTGTCCTCACACCTATCCTCTTGGACCAGCTACGATCTGGCTTACGACCAAACTGAAACTGCCGTTATCAAAGCCATCAACAGTGACCTAACTGCCAAAGCCAAACACCATTACTCTTTCCTCCTCCTCCTTGAACTATCTTTTGCTCCTGACACAGTTGACCACTCTCTTCTGCTATCTCTCTCATCTCTTGGCATCACAGACTTCTCTTGGATCACATCATACAGTACCTTACAGATGAGACATTTAGTTCCTCTGTCTTAGGGCCCCTGCTCTTCTCAATTTACACCTTTGGCCTGGGACAGCTCATAGAATCCCATGGCTTTCAATATCACTTCTATGCTGATGACACTCAAATTTACCTCTCTGGTCTAGATATCACCACACTACTATCCAGAATCCCGCAATGCCTATCCTTTATAGCCTTCTTCTCCTCTTGCTTTCTAAAACTTAACATAGATAAAACAGAATTTATCATCCTTTCCCCATCTCACTCTGCCCCCTCATCAGACCTTTCTATCACAGTCAATGGCTGCACACTCGTCCTAGTCAACCGGGTCTACTGCCTTGGAGTAACCTTTGATTCTACTATGTCCTTCAAACCACACATCCAAGCCCTTTCCACCTACTGCCACCTCCAACTCAAAAATATTTCTTGGTTTCTAAGTGTAACTGCAACACCCCCGTTACTCCTAGAGGCTCATTTGCATATATTAAAACTTTTTTCTCAGCAATGCGGGCACATATGGACATGGGACCAACACAGATGTCTTCAGCTGCCAAGCACACATGTAACAGGTCAGCCAGTGTCATAGGTACAAATCTGCTTACAGATACCCCTTAACTGTTGCAAATTTGCAGCCTGTACACAACATAAATCAACTGTGCACACACTGCACAATATAATACCACTGAATCTGGTTCCAGCTTTGGACATACCATGAATTTTTAAATCAGCACGATTATACATGTGGCGTATTTTTACCAATTGTCTGCTTGCTGTAAAACTGTTCATGGAAAAAGTCAATGTGTGAATGCAGCCTTAGGCCTCATGCACACGACCGTTGTGTGCATCCGTGGCCGTTGTGCCGTTTTCCGTTTTTTTTCACGGACCCATTGACTTTCAATGGGTCCGTGGAAAAATCGGAAAATGCACCGTTTGGCAGCCGCATCCGTGAGCCGTGTTTCCTGGCCGTGAAAAAAATATGACCTGTCCTATTTTTTTCACGGCCAACGGTTCACGGGCCCATTCAAGTCAATGGGTCCGTGAAAGAACACGGATGCACACAAGATTGGCATCCGTGTCCGTGATCCGTGGCCGTAGGTTTTAGTTTCATACAGACGGATCCGAAGATCCGTCTGCATAAAAGCTTTTTCAGAGCTGAGTTTTCACTTCGTGAAAACTCAGATCCGACAGTATATTCTAACACAGAAGCGTTCCCATGGTGATGGGACGCTTCTAGTTAGAATACACTACAAACTGTGTACAAGACTGCCCCCTGCTGCCTGGCAGCACCCGATCTCTTACAGGGGGATATGATAGTACAATTAACCCCATCATATCCCCCTGTAAGAGATCAGGGCTGATCTCTTACAGACCCCCCCCTCCCCAGTTTGAATATCATTGTGCGGCCCCCCCCTCCCCTGTTGTTAACTCGTTGGTGGCCAGTGTGCGCACCCCCCTCCCTCCCTCCCTCTATTGTTTTAATACATTGGGGCCAGTGTGCGCGCGCCCCCCCAACCCCCCCTCCCTCCCTCTATTGTAATAATAGCATTGGGGCCAGTGTGCGCACCCCCCCCCCCTCCCCCCCCCCCCGATCATCGGTGGCAGCGGAGTAGAAGATTTTCATACTTACCTGGCTGCTGGCTGCTGCGATGTCTGCGTCCGGCCGGGAGCTCCTCCTACTGGTAAGTGACAGCAATGCGCCGCACAGACCTGTCACTTACCAGTAGGAGGAGCTCCCGGCCGGACACAGAGATCGCAGCAGCCAGCAGCCAGGTAAGTATGAATCTTCTACTCCGCTGCCACCGATGATCGGGGGGGAATGGGGGGGGCACACTGGCCCCAATGCTATTATTACAATAGAGGGAGGGAGGGGGGGGGGTTGGGGGGGCGCGCACACTGGCCCCAATGCTATTATTACAATAGAGGGAGGGAGGGGGGGGGGGGCGCGCACACTGGCCCCAATGCTATTATTACAATAGAGGGAGGGGGGGGGTTGGGGGGGCGCGCACACTGGCCCCAATGCTATTATTACAATAGAGGGAGGGAGGGAGGGGGGTGCGCACACTGGCCACCAACGAGTTAACAACAGGGGAGGGGGGGCCCACTGGCCACCAATGAGTTAAAAACAGGGGGGGGGGGTCTGCCCCCTGCTGCCTGGCAGCACCTGCCAGGCAGCAGGGGACAGTCATGTACACAGTTTTTTTGTATATTCTAACCTGAAGCGTCTCCATCACCATGGGAACGCCTCTGTGTTAGAATATACTGTCGGAAATGAGTTTCACGATGTAGCTCATATCCGACAGTATATTCTAACATAGAGGCGTTCCCATGGTGATGGGGACGCTACAAGTTAAAATATACCATCGGATTGGAGAAAACTCCAATCCGATGGTATAACAGAACTCCAGACTTTACATTGAAAGTCAATGGGGACGGATCCGTTTGAAATGGCACCATATTGTGTCAACATCAAACGGATCCGTCCCCATTGACTTGCATTGTAATTCAGGACGGATCCGTTTGTCTCCGCACGGCCAGGCGGACACCAAAATGACTTTTTTTTCATGTCCGTGGATCCTCCAAAAATCAAGGAAGACCCACGGACGGAAAAACGGTCACGGATCACGGACCAACGGAACCCCGTTTTGCGGACCGTGAAAAAAAACGTCCGTGTGCATGAGGCCTTAGGCTAGGTTCACACGGGCGAGATTTCTGCGCGGATGCAATGCGTAAGGTAAACGCATTGCACACGCACTGAATCCGGACCCATTAATTTCTATGGGGCTGTGCACATAGAAACATAGAAACATAGAATGTGTCGGCAGATAAGAACCATTTGGCCCATCTAGTCTGCCCAATATATCTGAATCCTATGAATAGCCCCGGCCCTATCTTATATGAAGGATGGCCTTATGCCTATCCCATGCATGCTT
Organism: Bufo gargarizans; assembly: GCF_014858855.1. NCBI lineage: Eukaryota > Metazoa > Chordata > Amphibia > Anura > Bufonidae > Bufo > Bufo gargarizans. Next base: position 637,883,306 of record NC_058080.1, on the reverse strand, counting down.
AAACTCCTTCACTGTATTTGCAGCTACCACTTCTGCAGGAAGGCTATTCCATGCATCCACTACCCTCTCAGTAAAGTAATACTTCCTTATATTACTTTTAAACCTTTGCCCCTCTAATTTAAAACTGTGTCCTCTTGTGGTAGTTTTTCTTCTTTTAAATATGCTCTCCTCCTTTACCGAGTTGATTCCCTTTATGTATTTAAAAGTTTCTATCATATCCCCTCGGTCTCTTCTTTCTTCCAAGCTATACATATTAAGGTCTTTTAACCTTTCCTGGTAAGTTTTATCCTGCAATCCATGGACCAGTTTAGTAGCTCTTCTCTGAACTCTCTCTAGAGTATCTATATCCTTCTGGAGATATGGCCTCCAGTACTGCGCACAATACTCCAAGTGAGGTCTCACCAGTGTTCTGTACAGCGGCATAAGCACTTCACTCTTTCTACTGCTTATACCTCTCCCTATACATCCAAGCATTCTGCTGGCATTTCGTGCTGCTTTATTACATTGTCTTCCCACCTTTAAGTCTTCTGAAATAATTACTCCTAAATCCCTTTCCTCAGATACTGAGGTCAGGACTGTGTCGAATATTCTATATTCTGCCCTTGGGTTTTTACGCCCCAGGTGCATTATCTTGCACTTATCCACATTAAATTTCAGTTGCCAGAGTTCTGACCATTCTTCTAGTTTTCCTAAGTCCTTTTCCATTTGGCGTTTCCCTCCAGGAACATCAACCCTGTTACATATCTTTGTGTCATCAGCAAAAAGACAAACCTTACCATCGAGGCCTTTTGCAATATCACTTATGAAGATATTAAACAAAATTGGTCCCAGTACAGATCCCTGTGGAACCCCACTGGTAACATGACCTTGTTTTGAATGTTCTCCATTGACTACAACCCTCTGTTGCCTGTCACTCAGCCACTGCCTAATCCACTCAACAATATGGGAGTCCATGCTCAATGACTGCAGTTTATTGATAAGTCTTCTATGTGGGACAGTGTCAAAAGCCTTACTAAAATCTAGATATGCGATGTCTACTGCACCTCCACCGTCTATTATTTTAGTCACCCAGCGGTGATTTTCACGCATCACTTGTGTGTTGCGTGAAAATCGCAGCATGCTCTATATTGTGTGTTTTTCATGCAACGCAGGCCCCATAGAAGTGAATGGGGCTGTGTGAAAATCGCAAGCATCCGCAAGCAAGTGCGGATGCGGTGCGATTTTCACACATGGTTGCTAGGAGATGATCAGGATGGGGACCCGATCATTATTATTTTCCCTTATAACATGGTTATAAGGGAAAATAATAGCATTCTTACTACAGAATGCATAGTAAAATAGCACTGGAGGGGTTAAAAAAATAAAAATAAAAAATTTTATTCACCTCATCCACTTGTTCTCCTCTTTGCTGTCCAGGAGGAAAAGGACTTGTGGTGACGTCACTGCGTTCATCACATGGTCCGTCACATGATCCATCACCATGGTAATGGATTATGTGATAGACAATGTGATGAGCGCAGTGACGTCACCACAGGTCCTTTTCCTCAAAGAAGAAGAAAGAAGAGAAGCCGGGCTGCGGGAAGAAAAAGTGGATTAAGGTGAGTTAAATGTATTTTTTTTTAACCCCTCCATTCCTAATTTACTTAGCATTCTGTAGTAAGAATGCTACTATTTTCCCTTATAACCATGTTATAAGGGAAAAATAATAAAATCTACGGAAATCTTCTGTGAAGAAGTCCAGGTTTGGGTCTGAGTACCAAACATGCCGATTTTTCTCACGCGCGTGCAAAATGTTTTAAAATGCTTTGCACTTGAGAGGAAAAATCGCGCATGTTCCCACAACGCACCCGCATCTTTTCACGCAACGCCCGTGTGAACCCAGCCTTAGGGTTCAAGCCCACGAACTTGAATGGGGTCCGCGATCCGCATCCAACGGTCCGCACCGCAAAAAAGTAGTGCATGCAAGTGAATGGGTCCATACGGAACCGCTGTATGCGGGTCGCAATACGGCCACGGGCAGCACACAGCCGTGGCATGAGCCCTTATACAAAGACGTAAAAATCTATACGAAAACTCAGGTATTAGTCATAGACAATACATACCGTGGTTTCGAGATAATACTATAACAAAAAGTATAAAAGGTAATTACAGTTCTCCATTGTAACTTCTGCAATACTAATAACAACCACTTTAAATATATTCACAATGTCTGTCTTTTTGCTTTTCACATGAGTTTTTGATAGATAAGGGACTGTCATATCTCCTCGTGATTTAGATAAATGCTATCAACTCTTTAAAGAAAAAAAGAACAACAAAATATTTATCTCCCAGTAAGAGTGAGCGGAACAAACAGTTCTGACAAACAGTTCTGACGTGCAAAATGTCACATAAAAAGTGCTTAAAGGTCACCAGCAGAATTACAAACTGATTAACCAATTCATCACACCCAACGGTATAAACCAATATGTGAATGCAAAGGTTATAGGATCACATAATAAAACTAACATGAAGTTATAAATCCCAACATGTCATATGATGGTGTAGGCTCTACTATAAAGTATTATATGCATTACATGTATGAAACACAAAACAATGACGTGCATAAACAGACGCATAACAATGTGCTGTGGGGACCCTTTGCCCTTCTGTTTCATTAACTCTCCTTCCTTGGACCATTTTTGGTTGAAGGAAGTCCCCAGGTGGCATGACACTACTAACCACTGCATATATAGGAACACCATATAAGACCTGCCATTTTTGTAGATTCTCTGACATAGTTATCTAGTTATCACAATTTAGCCCTTGTCATCTTAATGACCTGACTGTTCGCAAGTTTCCTAATATAGTCCACCCCTGAACAGGTGCCATTGTGACAAGATAATTAATGTCATTTAATGTTATGTCTGATTGTGTACGTATAACGTATACACTATATAATGTGGCAGCGCACTGATAGAGTGGCATATATGTGCCACTACATCGTGTATCTCAAGCCAGCAAGGGAAGAGGCATTTCTTTGAAGTTTGGGTTCAGTCTAACTCTAAAGTTGGGGAAGAGAACACCCCTCCAAACACTACATGTATATTTTAAGTTAATTAGGCTCCTTATAAGTCACATGAGAGAGCTCCTTAAAGGGTTTGTCCTGGTATGACATGTTTTTTAAATACCACACCCACCCCAGGACCTGTGAAGTGAAGGATCCTTAATTGCTTCCTACTGCTTGTTTCCAGCTCTTTGGGTCCCCTGCTTCATTAACTACCTTGCGGTCCACACATTTAAGCTTCCAGCATGGACGGGGTCACGTGCACTGCTGCAGCTAATGACTGGTCTCAGTGGTGATGTGTCCCCAAGTGGCATGTAACTAATGGATCACATGAAGCTTGGAACACATCACCGTTGAGGCCTATCATTGTACCATGCAGGCCCTTTCCCTTTTTTCACATTTTTCACCTTGTGCTAAAACCAAAAAGAATCCAGCTTAATATCCTTTAATAAGAACATGAAAACAGAATTTTAGAAATGTTTGCTAATTTATTAAAAAAGGAAAAACTAAGAATTTGCATGGACAAAAATATTCAGACCCTTTGTTATGGCACTTGAAATTTAGCTCCTATTTCTATTGATCATCTTTGAGATGTTTCTACACCTTGATTGGAGTCCACTTGTGGTAAATTCATTTGATTGGACATGATTTGGAATGATTCACCCCTGTGTATAGAAGATCTCACAGCTGACAATGCATATCAGAGCAAAAACTATGCCATGAGGAGGAAAGAACTGCATGTAGAGTTCAGAGACAGGATTGTGTGGATGTACAGATCTGAAAAGGGGAATACAAAATTTCTCCTACATTGAAAGTTCCCAAGAGCATAGTGGCCTTCATAATTCTTGAATGGAAGACGTTTGGAGCAACCAGTACTCTACCTAGAGCTAGCTGTGCCATAAAACTAAGTAATCGAGGGACATGGGCATAGTAAGAGTAGCGACTAAGAACCCAATAGTCACTCTGGCTGAGCTCCAAAGACCCTGTGTGCAAATGGGAGAAACTGCCAGAGGGTCAACCATTACTGCAGCAGAGTGGCCATAAAGGGATTCTGTCACCTCCCCTAAGGCAAAAAACGATTTAAAACCAGCCATGCAGCACAGCTTACCTGGATTAGGCTGTGCTGTTCAATCTTGAAATCCGTCCAGCAGTTAGTTCAAAAAACGAGTTTGATCAATGAGGAAATGCGTCCTGAAGGTGCCCAGAGGGGCGTTTTTTTCTTCAGAGAGAGCCCAGTCCCGCCCCTTTTTCAGTGCCCAGCCCGCCTTCCTTTTACTTCCTAACTGCCGCCTCCAGCCTGCCACAGCCTCCCCTTCCTCTCCTCCCCCTCCCTCTTGCCGAACGAAGTCTCGCACAGGCGCAGTACCCACTGAGGGCTGCGCCTGTGCGATCATCAGGAGACTGAGGGCGGCAGCTTCATCTTCGTCACTGGGCATGCGCCGAGCCCAGTGACGTCCGATGCTCGCTCTTCCCTCAGCAGGGAAGAGCGAGCATCGGACGTCACTGGGCTCGGCGCATGCCCAGTGACGAAGATGAAGCTGCCGCCCTCAGTCTCCTGATGATCGCACAGGCGCAGCCCTCAGTGGGTACTGCGCCTGTGCGAGACTTCGTTCGGCAAGAGGGAGGGGGAGGAGAGGAAGGGGAGGCTGTGGCAGGCTGGAGGCGGCAGTTAGGAAGTAAAAGGAAGGCGGGCTGGGCACTGAAAAAGGGGCGGGACTGGGCTCTCTCTGAAGAAAAAAACGCCCCTCTGGGCACCTTCAGGACGCATTTCCTCATTGATCAAACTCGTTTTTTGAACTAACTGCTGGACGGATTTCAAGATTGAACAGCACAGCCTAATCCAGGTAAGCTGTGCTGCATGGCTGGTTTTAAATCGTTTTTTGCCTTAGGGGAGGTGACAGAATCCCTTTAAAGAAACCTCTCCTCAGTAAAAGACAGATGAAGACACCTAAATGACTCTCAGACTGTAAGAAACAAAATTAAATGGTCAGAAGAAACCAAGACTAAACTTTTGGGCATCAATTGTAAGAGTCATGTTTGAAGGAACAATACCAACCCTACAGTGAAGCATGGTGGTGGGAGTATTTTTCAGCAACTGGGGCGGTGACACTAGTCAGAGTTGAGAGAAAACTGAATGGAACAAAGTACAGAGTTATTCTTAATGAAAACATGATCCAGAATGCTCTGGACCTGAGACTTGGACAAAGTTTCACCTTCCAACAGGGACAATGGGACAATGACCCTAAGCACACAGCTAAGACAACACAGGAGTGGCTTACAGACAATTCTGTGAATGTTCTTCAGTGGCTCAGCCAGAGCCCTGACTTGAACCCAATCAAACACAACTTATGGTAGTGGAATCCATAACAGAATTCTTAGATAACCCGAACCTGAACCTTGTATGCCGAACTTGAAAACAAAAGTTCGCTCAACACTACTGTTATCCTTAACCCTTTCGCTACCAGCGCCGTACATATATGGCGCTGGTAGCGCTGTGCAAGCATGACGCCCACCCGTGCGGGCAGTGGGCATCATGGCCGGCAAATCTCTGCTGCTTCAAACAGCAGAGACCTGCGGCTCATTACCGTAACCGGCAATAATGTCGATAGCAGTAATTAAATACTTTAGATGCCATGATCAAGTAAGATCACAGCACCTGAATGCGCAGAAACCTGATGCCCCGTGCGGCTAATCTGGACTTTAGTACATGCGCTGAATGCTCCGAATCTCAAGGAAGAATTCAGAGCATTAATGCTGCAATTCTTATTTTGGCCACCAGATGGCAGGCCAACATAAGAAATTAGCAAAATGCAAAGAAATTGTCATTTTTTTAATTGCTAAAAGATCAAAATGAAAAATTCAAAAACATCATTTAAAGGATCATTTATAAGCCTTAAAATGATTTTTAAAAAATGTATAAAAGTTTAAATCACCCCCCTTTCCGTATAATAAAAAAAACTAACAAAACCTAAATAACAATTAATATAAACATCCTGGGTATCACTGCGACCGAAAACGCCCATAATATTAAAATAAATTAATAATAATCCAATACGGAGAATGGCGTAACGGAAAGAAGAGTCAAATTTGCCATTTTTTCATTGCTTCTCTTACCTCAAAAAAATGTAATAAAATGTGATCCAAAAGTCATACACACTCCAAAATGGTATCAATAAAAATTATGAATTGTCCCGCAAAAAATGAGCCCCTAAACAGCTCAATAAACATAAGTATAAAACAGTTATGGGGGTCAGAATATGCTGATGTAAAAAAAAATATATATTCTCAAAGTTTAAATTTATTTTTACACTATTTACACATAAAGAACCTATACATATGGGGTATCGTTGTAATCGTACTGACCCAAAGAATGAAGGGCATGCCGTAAACAAAACGTAGGGGAAACAAAACCCGTAAAACAGTGGTGGGATTGCGTTAATTTTTTCCAATTCCACCCCATTTGGAATTTTCCCACTACATTTTATGCCATAATTTATGGTGGCATTAGAAAGTACCACTTGTCCCACAAAAAATAAGCCCTCATACAGCTATGTGACTGGAAATATAAAAAATTTTATGGCTCACGAAATATGAGGAAGAAAAATGAAAACGCAAAAATGAAAAAAACCTCTGGTATCCTAAGGGTTAAAAAAACATACAATGAATGTACAATGTATATGGTTCCCATACAGCAGGTCCTGAGTGGTGGGGTGGCTGCAGGCTCAGTTACAGACTTTGCATTGGGGCATAGAAGTATCTTCTTTGTAAATATCCACTGGATCGGAGCATATGCACGACACCCTGTATTACATAAAGCAATCTGGACAGCTGCTGCAGTGTCTGGTACATTATTGCCGGAGAACTTCATTTCATTTCCATAAGTGCATTACAAATCTAGGCTCCGGTACATGTTATGAAGTTAGATTATTTAAAAGTAATCTCAGTTTGCAGCTGCCGGTGGGATTCAAGCTCTCAGAATCTATTGTTTCTTACTATCACATCATTTATGGATCTCGTTCAGACAGAGATAAGAACTAGAGCGAATCGGAGAGCAGAAATCAATTACAAGCAGCTTTTCTCTTATGCATACTAGTGGTAAGACCGGCAATTAAACGGAAAGGCAAAGTTTACTTACTAACTAGTGGGGTCTCCTACATGGAAATGCCAGAGATGATGATCATACGTTTTCCATGTCAGAGCTGGCACATTCCCAGTATTTGTCCTCACCTGCAAAGCTGATGCACTATATATCCCCTGAGCACAGCGAGAGCCTATGCTAATGTCTGATATATGGCGCACTAAAGTCACATGCACTGTAACGGTGTCTCTAGGATTTATAAATGTCTATTTCCTGCAGAATTTCTGCCAAATAGATTTATGTCACCACTTCTTTTTTATTAAAAGAAAATTCCATTGTGTTGGTCGGTTTTGGAGATCTTAAAGGGATTCTGTCATCAGATTTAACCCCTCTAACCCAGTGTTTCCCAACTAGTGTGCCTCCAGCTGTTGCAAAACTACAACTCCCAGCATGCCTGCACAGACAAAGGCTGTCGAGGCATGCTGGGAGTTGTAGTTTTGCAACAGCTGGAGGCACACTGGTTGGGAAACACTGCTCTAACCTAAACATATGCTCATGTCCAGACTAATAAGAAGAATCCTAAGCTGGCCTTATTAAAGCTCATTGTGGCTCTATTTGCCCAAAAAACTGTTTTTTATAACCTGTCAATCACTTACTTAAGGTGCCCAAGGGGAAGTTGGTTAATACAGGGTGCCCGGCCGCACCCCTCGCCATAAAGTATGGGCCCCACTCCCAAGTACAGCACAGATTAGTTACACAGTATAGCACCTAGCTCACACATGCTTGATGTGGGGTGGAGCACACCTCCCAACTTTTGAAAAGAAGGAGGAGGGACACTATGTGCGGCAAACTATTTTTGCAGTGAGCCACACCTCTAACTGCGCCCAAAACATAACTATACCCTAATCCCACTGTCCCCTAAATACCCCCACACAGTAATTATTTGCCTTTATGTAACCACACAGTAGTTATGCCCAGATATGTGCCCCCCACAGTAGTTATGCCAAGATATGTGCCCCACCACAGTAGTTATGCCAAAGTATGTGCCACTTTCCCAGTATTATGCCCAGATATGTGCCCCTCACAGTAGTTATGCTCAGATATGTGCCCCTCACAGTAGTTATGCCCAGATATGTGCCCCTCACAGAAGCGATGCCCTGATAAATGGCCCCTCACAGTATTAATGCAAAGATATGTAGTCCTCACAGTAGTTTTTCCCTGATATGTGCCCCCTTACAGTATTTATGCAAAGATATATGCCCCCTCACAGTATTTATGCAAAGATATATGCCCCCTCACAGTAATATGCTCAGTTATGTGCCACCTCACAGTAGTTTTGCCAAAATATATGCCCCTTTCACAGTATTTAATCCCAGATATGTGCCCCTCTCAGTAGTTATGCCCTGATATGTGCCTAATCACAGTAGTTATGCCCAGATATGTGCCCCTCTCAGTAGTTATGTCCTGATATGTGCCTAATCACAGTAGTTACGCCCAGATATGTGCCCCTCACAGTAGTTAGGGCCACATATGTGATCCTCACAGTAGGTATGCTCTGGTATGTGTCCCCTCATAGTAGTTATGCAAAGATATGTGCACCCTCACATGAGTTATGCAAATATATATGCCCCTTACAGTAATATGCCCGGTCATGTGCCCCCTCACAGTATTATACCCAGGTATATGCCCCTTCATAGGAAGTAAAAACAAAGTCTACATTCTCACCTGGTTCCTCTGATGATCTCCCCAGCAGCAGCAGGATACACTTGGAGCTGCTGGTCTGTGCAGGAGAAGGATAAGCACAGCTGACTGTCGGCCGGCCCTGCCCCTTGCACAGACCAGCAGTGTGGAGCGCCGACTGGGGGGGGGGGGGGGCGAATTATGAAGCAAGGAGCGCACAGCTCGCTGCTCCATCATTACAGGTAACTGTCTCTGCTTCTTATCAAAGGAGAAACAGCTGCCTGAGAGCGGGACAAACCTTCCTCGTTCCGGGACCGCAGGACTGCCAGTGTCCTGCCAGATCTGGGATGGTTGGGAGGTATGGTGGAGTAGTGATCCCGCTATATCTAGCTGACACCACACTGAAAGACAGAGCACAATTTTCTCATTTAATGAAATGCTGTGGATTAAACAGTGAATGCAGTACAACATGGTCCCACATTACAAAACCTTGGAAAATGCCCTTTCAGTAAAGGTCAGATATATACATAGTTTGGGATTAAAGGAGTTTTCTGCTAGTTCACTATTGATGACCTGTCCTCAGGATAGGTCATCAGTTTCAGAACAGTGGGGGTCCAACTCCTGGCACCTCTGCCAATCAGCCATTCTAAGTGGCCGCAGTGCTAGGGTGAGTGCTGCAGCCTCCCCACAGCATGCCAAGCACAGCACCATGCATTGGATAGTGGCTTTGGTTGGTATTGCAGCCCAGACCGTTTCACTTGATTAGAACTGAGCCTCGCCTAGGCCATGTGACCAATGAACATGATGTCACTATACTAGGAGGAGGCCGTGATGATCACTCTTTAAACAGCTGATCAGCAGGGGTGATCAGATATTGGTGACTTATCCTGAGGACAGGTCATCAACACCTAACTCCCGGAATACCACTTTGATCATGAACATTGTATGTATTTGATCTTTACCCAAAGAGCATTTCCCAAGGTCCTGTAATCTATATATATAATGGTAAGGTGTACGGTAAAGTACTGGAAGGGGTTTATATTTTACCCAGAATCCTCAGCCGGGTCAGGTAAATAAAATCCAGAGGGCTGCAGTGGTTTCAGCAAAGTGTAGTTTGCTGAGACAGGTTTGGTTATATTCTGTTCTGGGTTGGATTTTTTAGACTGGTAGGTAGGTGGAAGTGGGACCTACCAGTCCACATCCTTATACCAGGTTCATACTACAGTTCTTTGGTCAGTTATTTCCATCAGTTATTGGGAGACAAAATCATGAGTAGGTCAAAAATACAGAACAGGTGCAATATCTTTCCATTATACCTTATCTCTGTGTAGGCTTTATTACTGGTTTTGGCTCGTAACAACTGATGAATATGACTGACCAAATAACTGAAGCGTGACCTTGGCCGAGCACGGTTATTTCCGCTAGCCTAAGGTGATTCCAGGTGTGACTGCTGGGATCATTACTAGGGAATAAAATCAGGCCTCAGATGGTCAGTCAGTGTCAGAAAGCCTGGGAAGCTCGCTGACCAGCTGTCTGTCTGTGCCTGATTCCCCTGTGTGAACTGCGCTGCATTGTGAGATAAAGGTGACCTGTATATTAGGAAGAGTGCAGATGGGCAAGAGTTGCTGACTCTACCGCAGGTGCACGATCCCTTACAATCTGTGTGTGTGTGTGTGTGTGTGTATTGTGACACAGTGATGGGTTGTGTCTGGCAAAGGCAGGTATTTTCCTCCCAGCATGTGCGGCTGGGCTGTTTTCCAGCCAGGTGGGGTCAAATACCGGACCAGAGTTTAAGTGCTGGTCCACTTTTTGGCAGCACCTGGCTGTCCTTAAATAGGCAGCTGGGCTCAGCAGAGATGTCTCTGTTTTTGGGATCTGAGGCTTTGTGCCGTGCTGGAGGGCTGAGAGCCACATGCTGGGAAAACAGGCCCCCTAAATCCTGCTGTGGACTACTGGAGGCAGAACTGCCAGCAAGGTGACTTGTGTTATATGAACTTTCCATTGTGTGTGAATTAACACCAAGACTGCAAAGTTACGTGCTGTTTTGTGCAATTGCCTCAAATGTAAATAAACACTAATGTTTGGAGTTATGAACTTGTATTTTTGCCTCTGTACTGTGCCCGCTTACCCTTTCTACCAGAGCGAAACCACACAGTATGTATGTGTATACTGTATAAGTATATATATATATATATACAGACGTGGACAAAATTGTTGGTACCCTTTGGTCAATGAAAGAAAAAGTCACAATGGTCACAGAAATAACTTTAATCTGACAAAAGTAATAATAAATTAAAATTCTATAAATGTTAACCAATGAAAGTCAGACATTGTTTTTCAACCATGCTTCAACAGAATTATGTAAAAAAATAAACTCATGAAACAGGCATGGACAAAAATGATGGTACCCCTAACTTAATATTTTGTTGCGCAACCTTTTGAGGCAATCACTGCAATCAAACGCTTCCTGTAACTGTCAATGAGACATCTGCACCTCTCAGCAGGTATTTTGGCCCACTCCTCATGAGCAAACTGCTCCAGTTGTGTCCGGTTTGAAGGGTGCCTTTTCCAGACTGCATGTTTCAGCTCCTTCCAAAGATGCTCAATAGGATTGAGGTCAGGGCTCATAGAAGGCCACTTTAGAATAGTCCAATTTTTTCCTCTTAGCCATTCTTGGGTGTTTTTAGCGGTGTGTTTTGGGTCATTGTCCTGTTGCAAGACCCATGACCTGCGACTGAGACCAAGCTTTCTGACACTGGCTAGTACATTTCTCTCTAGAATTCCTTGATAGTCTTGAGATTTCATTGTACCCTGCACAGATTCAAGACACCCTGTGCCAGACGCAGCAAAGCAGCCCCAGAACATAACAGAGCCTCCTCCATGTTTCACAGTAGGGACAGTGTTCTTTTCTTGATATGCTTCATTTTTTCGTCTGTGAACATACAGCTGATGTGCCTTGGCAAAAACTTCGATTTTTGTCTCATCTGTCCACAGGACATTCTCCCAGAAGCTTTGTGGCTTGTCAACATGTAGTTTGGCATATTCCAGTCTTGCTTTTTTATGATTCGTTTTCAACAATGGTGTCCTCCTTGGTCGTCTCCCATGTAGTCCACTTTGGCTCAAACAACGACGGATGGTGCGATCTGACACTGATGTTCCTTGAGCATGAAGTTCACCTTGAATCTCTTTAGAAGTCTTTCTAGGCTCTTTTGTTACCATTCGGATTATCCGTCTCTTAGATTTGTCATCAATTTTCCTCCTGCGGCCACGTCCAGGGAGGTTGGCTACAGTCCCATGGATCTTAAACTTATGAATAATATGTGCAACTGTACTCACAGGAACATCTAGTTGCTTGGAGATGGTCTTATAGCCTTTACCTTTAACATGCTTGTCTATAATTTTCTTTCTGATCTCTTGAGACAGCTCTTTCCTTTGCTTCCTCTGGTCCATGTCGAGTGTGGTACACACCATATCACCAAACAACACAGTGATTACCTGGAGCCATATATATAGGCCCAATGGCTGATTACAAGGTTGTAGACACCTGTGATGCTAATTAGTGGACACACCTTGAATTAACATGTCCCTTTGGTCACATTATGTTCTGTGTTTTCTAGGGGTACCATCATTTTTGTCCATGCCTGTTTCATGAGTTTATTTTTTTACATAATTCTGTTGAAGCATGGTTGAAAAACAATGTCTGACTTTCATTGGTTAACATTTATAGAATTTTAATTTATTATTACTTTTGTCAGATTAAAGTTATTTCTGTGACCATTGTGACTTTTTCTTTCATTGACCAAAGGGTACCAACAATTTTGTCCACGTCTGTATATATATATTAGTTATTTAACATACTGTACTACTAAGGGAATCTATCACTCACTTTTCACTAATAAAACTACCTGCAATAACACATATTAACATCATTTCGATCATACCAATACGTCACCATTATGTGGGGTGAACTTTTATTCATATGGAAATCAGCAATTTAACACCAAATCTTATGCAGCAGCAATCTGATGCTCTTCCGGCATCTATGCACTACATTCCCTTTTGTTGGATATTGCCTCAGGGATATGTTTTATGCCCTTTACTCTTGAGAATAAGCGCATCAGAGGGCGCCTGCACAAGACATACCGTAGTATTGAAGTGCCATGACGTCAGGGGAGAGGGGAGGACGCCGACGGCTTGAAAAGTTAGGGGAGGAGCAGGCATTGGGGACAAAAGAAGGGCTTAGGCACTTTAAAAAGGAAAACCTGCCTACCTGGGCACTTTGCATCTTATTTACATATAAATACATATGTTATTTTTCTGGGCATTCACTACACACACTGGTGTCTTACTGGAACAGTGTTAACATGTAATGCTGGCCATTGCAGGTGTAGTGTCCCACTATGTAAATGTGGGCACTACTCAAGGGTCAATTGGGTCACGTTGTTCTCCACCTCCTGTGGAACATGGTCATTGTATTATATACGGTATTTTTAATGTGTATTTTCCTGTTATCTCCTGTACCAGGCCTGTTAGGGGTGTAGTTCCTCCTCCTAGGCAGTAGAGGGAGCTAGGGAACCCCCTAGTATATATAGTTAGGCCCAGACAGGAAAGAGTCAGTCAAGAAGGGAGTGACGTTAGCACTTTAGCTAGAGAGGAGCTGAAGATCAGTTCCAACATGCAGCTAGATAGCCCAGGTTCCTAGCTTGCATCCAGGGGAAGAAGTTGCCTCCTGAGAAACCAAGTTCCTTTAAAAGTACAGTGCAGAGCCAAGTTAATTCCAGCCAAACAGAGAGCTGAAGGGCAGAAGGATATTCTACAGCAGGGAGACATATACCAGAGGAAGGTTTCCCTACCCAAGGATAAAGCCAGCAATGGGGCATACGGGCCTTGGAGAAAGCCAGACAGGAACTGAGGAGAAATACAGCCAGATCTGTAAGTGTTATTCCCTCTGAGTATCTTGCAAGGACTTTGCATGCCGTGTATATAAAGCCTGCCTGTTACAATCTTTTACATGAGGAACTTACTAAAGACTGTAAATAGTTAAACTGTTTCAGTAAAAGGAAGTTTTGGTTCACTGCAACTTGTGTTCCTCAATTATTACTACAATAAATTGGTGTGTCACCGTTACCGGCACTGGCGTCACCGGCACATTAAACCTGCAACACCCTGGCCTAGTCCCTATATATAGAGAGTGCCCCAGAGGATCCATGTGCCAGCCTCTCCATCACTGCTGTACGCCTGCCCAGGATATGTAAAAAACTGTGAGTACCAAAAACACCCTCGGTTAGTAACTACCCCTGTGACCTCACCATTGCTCACCCTGCAGGGCTACGTACTGCACAGGTATTGCAGGTAGTTCTATTAAAAGTGGGTGACGTATTCCCTTTGAAGGGGTTGTGCATGGTTTTCTGCCCAGGAGGGGAGGTTTTCACAACCCCTTTAATATCTTACTTCATGGGACAAACTGCTTATACAGTACTTGGTACAATACAGGGACTTGCTTCATTTCCTTTTAATGCAGTTTGCAGTAAGGTATTAAGGATGTTGTCTCATTAAGTTGAATCATAACTGTATGCGCTATCAGGGGATATACCCTATTAGTACTCCTCTCTATGAGCCAAAACCAGAAGTGGAACCTACAGAACGAAGGTACAATTAAAAGAAGTATGCATCCTCTGTGTCTTGGACCCACTCCTGTTTTTGCCTTACAAACACTGATAAAACACAATGATCAAATACTGACCGTGTGAAAGTGGCCAAAGACTGGGTTAATGTTTGTGTTTTCATGCAGTTTTGCAACCAAAATCAGGAATGGATTAAAAAAGAGGTGAGACGGTATTAGTCTTTTATAGGTGTCCTACCTTTATGATCCACTCATGGTTTTGGCTTCAAAAACTGCAACAAAAAAATCTGAACATGTAAACCCAGCCTCAAATCGCTTTCAGTCATACTCTGTTATTAGATCCACTAATGTATGTCAACTCCAAGTATACAAATAACTGCAGTCACTCATCTCATTAATCGCAACATTGCTTTCAAAGTGTCACCACTCAGCATAATGGACGGGCCACAGGACAAATACTTTCCTATAAAGGTGTACAGAGAGAGCTATACTGAGGAACTAAAGAGAATCTACACAATAAAAAATACTAATCCAAACTCAGGGGCAAAAAATGACTCCAAACTTTACATCAAACTCTAGGGCTAGGTACACATTTGCAGGAGGGTTTCTGGCAGCTGTATTTGTCCAGCTGACTCCCGGCATATTTGCCAGGTAGCGGCCGGATCTCCGATTGACCCCATTATAGTAAATGGGGCTGGCAGGCATTCCAGTAACGTCCGGCAACACCGGATACAGATGTGGTGAAGGTATGGACAGGTGGTCAGGTTTCTGGATGCAGTTTTGGAAGCCAAAATCAAAAGTGGCTCATAAGAGGAGACATGTACGACGTCTACTATTTTCTGAATTCGCTCCTGGTTGTGGCTTCCAAAACTGCACCAGGAAACCTGACTGTGTGGCTGTATCCTAACAATCATCACCAGAGGAAAGAAAACTGTTCTTTATTGTGCCCAACTCATCAAGCACCAAATCTAGTATCTGGGATCATGTTAGTTCACACTTCAGTTATTTGGTCAGTTATTTGAGCCAAAACCAGGTGTGAGTCAAAAATACAGAACAGGAGGAAATCTTTTCATTATACATTATATCTGAGTAGGCTTCACTACTGGTTTTGGCTCACAATAACTGATGAAATTAACTCACCAAATAACTGAAGTGCGCACTAGACCTTATTCATATGTGAAGCTGAAGTACAGATGATCATTTCCCCTGCAGCATTGCTGAAAGGAAAAAGCAGCATTACTTTAATACAGGACAAGATACTTTTAACAATGTATGAAAGGAGTCGACTCTCTAGGCATAAAATAGAAGATGTATCTGATAATAAGATCTTTACATATAGACAATAAATGGCAATATAGATAAGTTAAAATTAAAGAAACTAAATATGTGCAGTCAAGATGCAAGGATCAAACCATATAAAAATATATACCCTTTTTTTTTTTTCGTTAATATTAATCCCTACACTGCAAGCTCCCTGTACATATGCTAAATATTAATTTTCGTTCAGTAGATATTGTTAAAAATCAAGTTTTATCATATGTAAATTACCTTGCTACCAGCAAGTAGGGCGGCTACTTGCTGGTAGCAGCCGCATCCTCCTCTCATCATGACGCCCCCTCCGCCGTTTGATTGACAGGGCCAGGGAACGGGTTCGTTCTCTGCTGACCCTGTTCGAATTAAAAATATCGCGCCTGCGCCGTACCTTTCTTTAATCGGTGCAGGCGCACTGAGAGGCGGCCTCTCTCCCGGCCGCTCCATCCTCAATGCGCCTGCGCCGGGTGTAGATGTGACGTCATCGGCGCAGGCGCATTGAGGATGGAGCGGCCGGGAGAGAGGCCACCTCTCAGTGCGCCTGTGCCGATGACGTCACATCCACACCCGGCGCAGGCGCATTGAGGATGGAGCGGCCGGGAGAGAGGCCGCCTCTCAGTGCGCCTGCACCGATTAAAGAAAGGTACGGCGCAGGCGCGATATTTTGAATTCGAACAGGGTCAGCAGAGAACGAACCCGTTCCCTGGCCCTGTCAATCAAACGGCGGAGGGGGCGTCATGATGAGAGGAGGATGCGGCTGCTACCAGCAAGTAGCCGCCCTACATGCTGGTAGCAAGGTAATTTACATATGATAAAACTTGATTTTTAACAATATCTACTGAACGAAAATTAATATTTAGCATATGTACAGGGAGCTTGCAGTGTAGGGATTAATATTAACGGGGGGAAAAAAAGGGTTTAGTGGGCTGACAGAAGCCCTTTAATGCGATTATCTAGTCAACCAATCACATGGCAGTTGCTTCAATGCATGTAGGGTTGTGGTCCTGGTCAAGACAATCTCTTGAACTCCAAACTGAATGTCAGAATGGGAAAGAAAGGTGGGCTACAACAGCAGAAGACCCCACTGGGTACCACTCATCTCCACTACAAATAGGAAAAAGAGGCTACAATTTGCACGACCTCACCAAAATTGGACTGTTGAAGACTGGAAAATGTTTCCTGGTCTGATGAGTCTCGATTTCTGTTAAGACATTCAAATGGTAGAGTCCGAATTTGGCGTAAACAGAATGAGAACATGTATCCATCATGCCTTGTTACCACTGTGCAGGCTGGTGGTGGTGGTGTAATGGTGTGGGGGATGTTTTCTGGGCACACTTTAGGCCCCTTAGTGCCAATTGGCCATCGTTTAAATGCCACGGGCTACCTGAGCATTGTTTCTGACCATGTCCATCCCTTCATGACCACCATGTGCCCATCCTCTGATGGCTACTTGCAGCAGGATAATGCACCATGTCACAAAGCTCGAATAATTTCAAATTGGTTTCTTGAACATGACAATGAGTTCACTGTACTAAAATGGCCCCCACAGTCACCAGATCTCAACCCAATAGAGCATCTTTGGGATGTGGTGCCCTGGATGTGCATCCCTCAAATCTCCATCAACTGCAAGATGCTATCCTATCAATATGGGCCAACATTTCAAACGAATGCTATCAGCACCTTGTTGAATCAATGCCACGTAGAATTATATGATTTTGCTAATTTATGACGTATTGCTTTATCTCTCTTTACTGACAAAACCACAGCAGCAAAGAAAAAACTTAGGAGATTAGCATATCTCCATGGTAACAAGCTCCTCCCACTTGCTCCCCTATATATAGTCTCTGTTGCAGGAAGCCTTCCTCTTTCTTGGCGGATGCCACTCCAACTCTTCAGGAACTTTGAAACAGAAGCCGAGAACTGGTCAAACCGGAACTGCAATGCCGAAACTGGGAACTAAGAATGTAGATCATATGTAATCCAGCCGATAGTGATGATTAAGTCACACTAGGAGAAAAGAGAAAAAGGAGAATCACATAGCGGGGGTAATAGTAACACTAAAGGAACATGTGCATGCAAAGCAGCAAGGAGCATAATAAATGGCGAGTATAAGTGATCGTCACCAGGTCAAAATAATACAATAATTTATTAAATAAATAAATAAATAAATAACTAAAATTAAAGTGAGCAGGGAGGGAGAATAAGTGAGGGAGGGCAATACTCGCCTCCGTGTCTTTCATAAAATCATGACTTTACGTCATAAATTAGCAAAATCATATAATTTTATTTCAAGACACGGAGGCTCCTATTGCGAGTTTAAAGCTGTCCAATAACAGGAGTAAAAACATGTTGAGTAGGACGAAAATAGAAGTCTCTGAAAGTCGATACTCTGGACCAGTCTGCAATTTTCATAACGTCCTCCAGGCGAGCGCCCGCCGCCATCATAGAAGTAGACGATGCGCTTCGAGTAGAGTGAGCGGTGAATATTGAAGTATCAACACCCGCTAAAGACATGAGCCACTTAACCCATCTAGCCAAAGTTGTGGTGGAAACTGGGGCAAACGGACGTCGGTAAGAAAGGAACAACTGAGGAAGCTCGGTGGAACGATGCGGTAAAGTTCGAGACTCGTATTCGCGTAGACAAGATACGGGACAAAGGGCAGGAACTCCCGGAAAAGAAGGATAAGACACAGAACGAATCTGGGTCTTGGTCCGACGAGAAATGTCAAAGGTGACTCCTTCAGGAGAGAAACATCTGGCGTTATAATCTAACGCTCTCACGTCAGAAACTCTCTTACAAGAGATTAGACAGAACAGAGTGACCAGTTTAGCTGACAATTGGCGTAATGAGAGTTCCGAATTGGGTGGCCAGGAAGAGAAAAGATTTAAGACCAGAGAAACATCCCAAGTGGTGGAAAGGCGTGGTCTGGGAGGACGAGACATCCTGGCGCCTTTAAGTAGGCGGCAGACTAAAGGGTGTTGGCCTGAAGGGCGGCCTTCAAAACCTTGATGAAAAGAGGAAATGGCGGACCTGAAAAGATTAATAGTCCGATAAGCCTTACCGTCGTCGAATAGGGAAGTAAGGAAATTTAAGATGTCTGTTACAGTGGCCGAAACGGGATCCAGACCCCGGTCCACGCACCAACTAGACCAAGATCTCCAGGCCGCTCTATAAGCCCGTCTGGTGCCAGGAGCCCAAGACTCCTCCAGTAATCTCCAAGTTGGTTCCGAAAGGACATAGCCTTGGTAGGAACGCCTGAAACTCTGCACGCCAGTAATCGGAGAGAACCCTCCAGAAGGAGAGGATGTTGAGCGTCTTCCGGACCTAAGAGGAGATCTGGGTAAACTGGTAGGAGAAAAGGAGGGAAGATGAGAAGTTCTAGAAGGTTGGGAAACCATGACTGAGTGGTCCAGAACGGAACGATCAAGATGATCTCCGCTGATTGGGAGCGGACCTGGTTCAGGGTTCTCGAAATCATTGAGAACGGCGGAAACGCGTAGTGAAGATCCTCTGACCAATCTTGAAGGAATGCGTCTACAGCCTCCGCTTCTGGATCCGGGCGCCAACTGAAGAACCTCGGTAGCTGTTTGTTCAAACGGGAGGCGAAGAGATCGATACAAGCAGGACCCCAGATTGAGGAGATGGTAGAAAACACCTGCGCATCTAACCTCCAGTCGCTGGTATCCTTGAGATAGCGTGAGCTCCAGTCCGCCTGAACGTTGTGTAGTCCTGGGATGTATTCCGCCACCACTGTAAGTTCCCGACTCAGACAGAAAGACCAGAAATCCCTGGCCAAATGAGACAGCATGGGAGAATGGGTACCGCCCATGGCATTGACATAACGGACAGCGGAGACGTTGTCCATACGTAGTCGAATGCAAACCTTGGTCATGTCCTTCGCAAAACTGCGAATAGCGAATGAGCCCGCTAGGAGTTCCAAGGCGTTGATGTGTAAAGGAGACTCTTCTAATGACCAACGACCTCCGGTCGAAATGCCCTCGCAGTGGGCCCCCCAACCAAGTAGGCTGGCGTCCGACTCTACTGTGAAATCCGGACGGGGACCGCAAATCGCCTTCCCGTTCCAGGCTTGAAGATTGCCGATCCACCAATGGATCTCGTCCCGAGTTTCGTCGTCCAGACAAATAAAATCTGCGTAGGTGGCTCCTTTGTGAAGATGCGCCGTCTTCAGGCGTTGTAGGGCTCGGTAGTGTAAAGGAGCTGGAAAAACGGCCTGGATGGAGGACGATAGAAGACCGATGATTCGAGCCAGATGTCGAAGGGAAATCCGGGGCATGTCCAGCGTTCTGTGTAGTTCCTTGCGAATCTCCTTGATCTTTGTCGTCGGAAGACTGAGGGTTTCTGCTACCGAATCCACGGAAAACCCTAGGAATTCCATTATCCGTGCTGGTGTCAAAACGGACTTGTCGTAGTTGATGAGGAATCCCAGTCCGGTTAGTAGGCTTGAAGTGAGTTCCAGATGTGAGAGAAGGGTCTGTCTGTCCTGGGCCAGCAGAAGTATGTCGTCCAGGTAGATAATTAGTCGAATTCCTCGACTGCGGAGCCATGCTACCACCGGCCGCATGAGTTTGGTGAAACACCATGGAGCCGATGAAAGGCCGAAGGGGAGGCAAGTGAAACGCCAAATTTCTCCCTTCCATTTGAATCGAAGCAGGTCTCTGGAGGATTCCTCTACAGGGACGGTGAGGTACGCGTCCTTTAGGTCGAGTTTCACCATCCAATCTCCTTTTAGTAGGAGATCCCTGAGAAGATGGATGCCCTCCATCTTGAAGTGTCGATATCGCACAAACCTGTTTAGGGGGCGTAGGTTGATGACTGGGCGCATCTGGCCGCCCTTCTTGTGCACCAGAAAGATAGTGCTGAGAACTCCTCCGGAGTAATCTGGAGCACGTTCGATCGCCTCCTTTCTGTGTAGGTCCATCAATTCCTTGTCTATGTGGAAGAGGGTCTCTGATGAAGTGGCCATAGGGTAGGGGGGGTTGGGAAGAAACGGAAAACTTACCAACTCTATCTGGAAACCAAGGATTGTGGAGAGCACCCAAGTGTCCGTGGTGATGGCGGACCAAGGACGAGAAAAATGTCGTAGTCTGCCCCCTACACAAAGTGGAGAAAAAAGAAGTGGTGGTACACTTACCGAAAGGGCGGCGGGAGCCGGAGTTTCCACGGAAACCTCTACGATTGGGGGCGCCTCGGGATGGGAAGAAACCCATTGGTTGTCTGGAGTCCTGGAATGAGGATCTATCTGAATAGGATCGGTGGCTGTAGGAACCTCGACCCGAGCCCCGGGTCTGGAAAGAGGAGCGGCCGGACAGACGGCCCCTGGAGCTGCCGGCCCTGTGAGAAAAACGAGGGTGGAAAACCCTCTTCATGGAGGATTGGGCCTTGTCAAGGGCCGTGAATGCTCCCACAAATTTGCTCATGTCTTTAATGAATGAGTCACCAAAGAGGAGGCCCTGTGCCTCACTACCAGATTCGGACAGAGCTAAATTCGCTAATTTAGGCTCGATCTTAAATAAGATCGCCTTACGTCTTTCTATTGACAGGGAAGTGTTGACATTCCCAGCTATACAAATGGCACGTTGTGCCCAGGCACGGAGGACCTCAGGGTCCACAGACTCATTAGCCGCCTTTGCGGACTCGGCTAGTTCAAAATCTTTTGCTAGGGGCCCAAATATGTCCAGCAGTTTATCTTGGCATGCTCGAAGAGCAGAATCTAGGCCTCTCCTAGGGTTCCAGCCAGATTTAGATAGAAACTGGACCATCTTAGGGTCTACTGATGGTGTATCGCACACTTTGTTTGGTATTAAGGGCCGCGGGCATTCAGCCCTGAGTTTTTTACGCGCCTCCTTACTGAGGGGGCAGCGGACTCTGGACTCTAAGTATTGGGCTACATGATCCAGCGGTAGCCACTCAGCTGACCTTGGGTGGTGCAAGGAGTCAGGGTCAAATAATGGCTCTCCAGAGGGGTCGGTCAAAGGACCGGATGAACCCAATGCAGCCTGGGATGTCGACGGTATAGCCGCAGTAGCGGAACTGTCAGTAGGCTGAACATATGGGGAGTCAGACAGGTCTGCATCTGGATATTCCTCATCCTCAAATCTAGCCTCCTCATAGTCGGAATCGAATTCGGATCCTGAGACTGATTCTGGTTGTGCTCTGGCACATTTCCAACTCCTCGCCTTTTCTGCCTGGCGGGAAAAGGCTCTCTTGCGCGACCTTGGCGCGCCGTCTTGGGTGGCTATGGTCACACCAGTCAAATCAATTCTGGAGGTAGGATGGGAAGTAGCACCTGCTTGGGTATCAACTGAGGGTGTGGGGGGCTGGCTCTTAAGTGCATCTGCAATTGTCATGGAAAGGGAATGGGACATTGATCCCATTGCCGCAATAATAGCCTCTGACACAGAGCGCTGTAACATATCAACCTGGTTAGGGTCTAGTGTGGAAGGGGCTGCACTAAATTCAGGTGCTGTAGGAGGGGAGTGAAATTCTACCTCAGACTCCTCAGCTATAGAATGTCTGGATGGGGTATGTGACATGGTAACTGAGGTAATATTGAGAGATTTAATGTCTCTAAGTATAAATTTGGGTTAAATTTATAGACCTAATAAACAGGGTAGTTTGGAGAAAACAAATAATTTAATTGGGGTGAGTTACCCCACAAGACGCAGAGAAGAAATGCAGAGAAGAAAAACGCAGCCTGGCAGCGGTAAACCGAGGATCTGACTGAATGATTGCGCGCCTACAAATGTAAAATGGCCGCCGAAAATCTCGCGATAGAAAAAACGAGATTTCGGAGTGGCCAGAAGGATCCAAAATGGCCGCCGAGATTCTCGCGAACGGAAGGATCCGTGCGAGATCTCGGGGCAGTGCAACTAAAATGGCGACCGGACGAGGAAGCGCAAGGTATTATAGGCCTGAGAGGAAAAAACGGGCGAACAAAGGGGGGGGGGAAGTACAGGGTGGGTCGGGGCGAGAGAAGGGAAGATTTGATAAAGAAAAAACGATGTGGTATAGGGAAATGAAAATGGCGCGCAACCTGTGGAGAAAAAATTACAAATACAGTTGCAAAATGACACCAACTATAATAAATGAATAAGTGGGTAAAGACCGCACCCTGTAAGGAACGAAATGTATATATATATACAGTGTATTACATATAAACATTAGAAATTAGGCACAGTGAGGTACTTAGCTGTGGCAGCAGCAAAGAAAGAGGAAGGCTTCCTGCAACAGAGACTATATATAGGGGAGCAAGTGGGAGGAGCTTGTTACCATGGAGATATGCTAATCTCCTAAGTTTTTTCTTTGCTGCTGTGGTTTTGTCAGTAAAGAGAGATAAAGCAATAGGAGCCTCCGTGTCTTGAAATAAAATTAAGGCAGTTCTGAAGGCAAAAGGGGGTCCAACACCGTATTAGTATGGTGTTCCTAATAATTCTTTATGTGAGTGTATATATACAGTGCTGCTGGCAGGGGTGCACCACCAATGAGGCCAGGTGAGGCAATCGCCTCAGGCAGCACCAAGTAGGTGCAAGAGGGGGGCAGCTGAAGGGCCATGGGCTGAAAGGAAGGGGTTAGGTTAAGAAAATTGCATTTTTAAGGGTGGGGAGGGGCGCCATTTCAGTTTTCGCCTCAGGCAGCAGATAGGCTAGGTGCACCCCTGGCTTCTGGGCCTTACTTGGGTATAATAGCTTCTGCATATGATGACAAAAAAGATGAAAAAAATACATTTCACTCCAAATCCAATGCCGTCACTAAAGCCTCATTCACACGTTTCACATACGTGTACTGTATGTGTTGTCCATGAACATCACACGTACCCATTCATTTTAATGTGTATATTCACACATCAGTTTTTTACCATAGACTTACATTAGAGATTCAGTCATACTCAATGGCAATGACACAGCAGTTTTTCCAGACAAAAACAAGTTTTCAAAACAAGATGAAAGACCGACACTCCCAGTTTGCTGATAATTGAAGTTTTATTGGTGACCAATACACTTCAATTATCAGCAACCTGGGAGCGCCGGTCTTTCATCTCGTTTTGTTTATTGGGGACCCCGACCCTTTTGACCGAGCACCCCGACTCACCACACACAGTGCCGACTGATTTGGACAACAAAAAAAAGTTTCCAGACATAACAACAGAGCTAAACCAGACATTCAAACGGTCAGTCTGTCCGGTTTTGGTGGTAAACAACGTCTGGCTTTTTCCCTCCCAAACATGCTTTTCTTTAAACCCTATG
Source organism: Bufo gargarizans (assembly GCF_014858855.1). NCBI lineage: Eukaryota > Metazoa > Chordata > Amphibia > Anura > Bufonidae > Bufo > Bufo gargarizans. The sequence continues at coordinate 637,859,306 of NC_058080.1, read as the reverse complement.
GCAGTTGTGGAAAATTACCAGCTTCTTATTCAAAGTCCCAAAAGTCTCTCAGTATTCATTAACCCTTTCCACAAAACCTCGCAAATACAGTCCAAATGAACAGGATTTATATCACAACATACATACATACAGTATAAAATGCAGTTACATAGTATCAAACAGTGCAAGTTAACCTTTTCAAGTTTAAAAGTTTATAACTTTCCATAGGGGAAACAAGGGCAAATGTCCCCAAATGTCCAAACTTCACACTACCTCTGATCCAGGGCACAACATATTTTGTCCGTATTCACGGATCCATTTCGGCAATTATAGTCTATGGGTCTGTTAAAAACCAAGGATGCGGTGCTGATTTTTGGCATCTGATATGGTCGTGTTCACACATTCAGAGGTTTTGGACAAAGGTTACTGACTTTTTAACTATTATTTTGGGACGTCCTGTACCTTTGGGTCCCAAAATATGTCTCTGGGATTTTGGATGTGGAGGAGCGGGGACATTATGAGAGAATATTTTTGAGGGAAACTTTATTCTTAGCATGAAAAGCTGTAGCGATTCGGTGGATGGGGGAGAGAGGCCCTACATTGAATCAGTGGAAGAATTAAGTGAATGCCGTTATTCCGTATGAAAATATTGTATATAAAAACAGGGGATGCACCTCAAAATTTACTAAAGTATGGGAAAGATGGTGTTCCTCGCTGCAATCAATGTATTCTAGACAGGATCTTTCTAATGCACTAGCTGATGCATCGAGACGATTGTAAACTTCTGTCTTTATCTGAGCGCTCTGTCTGTAATCATAATTATGCATATTGAATGGTGTCTATGGTGATATAACTGACCAACTTGGCATGTACGGACTATGTTTGTGATGTCTGTATAGTGCATACCGTTGTGTGTACTTTATATGACTTGTGTATTTTTATGCTCAATAAAAAGAATAAAAAAAAAAAAACACGGATGCAACACGGATACCATCCGTGTTTCATGGATCATTAGAAAGAGATGCTTTGAAAATTATTTTCAGCTGTGCAGTGTCAGTGAAATACGGATGACACACGGACAGCAAAAAAATGGACACACGGCCCCAACACGGATCCATCACAGGCAGCTTCACGGAGGCATCACTGACCACCTTTTCACGGATTTAAGCACGAACATGTGAATGAGGCTTAATTTATACAAGTATATTGATCACGATGGATTGGCAATATGGCATGGATATCTTTATATTGCTATACTGTGTGTATAATTGCTTTAATGCGATAAACTTTGATATCTTGTAATTGCAACAGATACTGTATTCATATGGTGTGAAAATGATATTAAAAAATCTACATGACCAATTAGAAACCTTAAAACATATATACTTTATTTGATATCCTTTTAAAAAAAAATGACCCTGATTGGTCTCCCCTAATACAAATGATCATTGGGTCCAGGAGTGGGTAATAATGAGGAAATGACCAAGGGAGACAAAATTCTTGCCCTACAATGATCCTAAATTGGTCCTCAGCCCAGAGGCATCCACTGATGGTGGGAATCCTCCGTCCCCGTACCTGCCCTGGAAAAACCCAGGGCAGGTACTGAATACTACCTGATCCTGTTCCCTGACTATCCTTTGCCTGCTCCTCCTGTACTGCGCATCTCTCCTGGTATCCTCACCCCGGCTTCCACCTGACGATTCTTTGTGGACTCCTGTTGTACTTAGTTTCTATCCTGGTATTTGACCTCGGCTTTTCCTGACTATTCTCTGCTCATTCCTTAGTACTGCGTAGCTCTCTAGGTATTGACCCGGTTCATTCACGTTCCGTTATTTGTCTTGTCTGTCTTCCCAGCATGTATCCTAAGTTAGGGACTGCCGTCTAGTTGTCCCCTGTCATTAGAACTTGCGAGGCAAGTAGGCAGGGCCAGGGTTGAGGGTGGAGCGCAGTGGTCACTATCCTCCCCCCTGTGTGTAGTGTACGTGACCATCACAACCTAGTTACCTCGACACATTTCCCACAAGATTTGGGTTCATCAGGGGCTACATACAAGGTAAATGAAGGGCGTTATCTGTTTCCTCTCCTCCACAGGTTTGGAGAAGTGGGGGGTGGGACAGTCACTGCCTCTTTATTAGCCCTTCATTTACCGTGTATGTAATAGGATCTCAGACTTCTCTGATACTAGGCTGTGCAGTAAAGCAGCCTAGTATCGGTAAATGTCAACTCCCGGAATTGAATCGATACCGGTACAAAAGTATTGATTGGATATCAATAATTCTATACCCACTACAACCCTGTTAGGATATGCAGTGCACCACATGGGATGCACACTGAGGAGGGTAGGAGTGGTGGTTGTGGCCCTGAGATGGGTAGTAGTAGACCTCACTCAGTGGCAATCCCCATTCTAGTGCTCCCTAGGGCTGTGCAGTGACTGGAGGGGGTCACCCTGGTATTGGGGGTGGTATTTAGGGTTCCATTAAGGGTGATCAGTTGGTAGGGTGCAAGGCAAGAGGGCAGGTCTAGTGGCAGAAGGTTGCATTGTGCAGTTAATAACCAGGCCCATTGGTTGCAACAAATACAATTTCTTTACGCAGTTTATAATGAGGGTTGCAGCACAGGTAGCAGCAATAATATAATTCACAGGTATTTCACACGCAGTATTTTCCCTAATTGCTATATACAGGCCGTAACAATGTTGGCAGTTGTAGTACTCCCAGTCTCTCTCTCACTAAAGACACTTTGCAATCACTCCAAACAATCATAGGCATGCTATTCTGTTCTTATTATTATTTATGAAGTTATCAAGCTGAGAGAAGCAGATTTAAGATCCAGATGGTCAATCAGTACCAAAGTGTGGCAGGTGTTTGAGCAATATTGCCTCTCCACAGCAGCAAAGTCCCTTTCCATAAATGGGTTGTACCTCAATAATGTTAGCTCGCACGGCTTTGATGTGGTGTTAGACCTTTCAAGATAGCTTGTCTCCTTCTCTCAGGAGTACTCTGGTGTTGAAGTAATTTTTTTAGGAAGTTAGTTACATAGTTAATACGGTTGAAAAAAGACAAACGTCCATCAAGTTCAACCAAGGGATAGGTGGGGACGCAAATCCCAGAAGGAAGTGAGACTCGGATTTCTACACGTTTTCATAAGCATTTATGTTTTTTACTTTTAAGAATTTGTCTAAACCCTTTTTGAAACTGTCTACTGTTACTGCTGTGACCACGTCCTGAGGAAGTCTATTCCACAGATTCACAGTTCTTACAGTAAAGAAGCTTTGACGCTTCTGGAGACTGAACTTTTTCTTCTTCAGTTGGAGGCAGTGCCCCCTTGTCTTTTGAGCACATTTTACATGGGACAGCTTTTCGCCTTATTTTTTGTATGGCCCATTTATATACTTGTACAGGTAATCATGTCCCCCCTTAGACATCTCTTCTCAAGACTAAATAAATTTAATTATTTTAATCTGTCTTCATAACTAAGACCCTCCATGTCCCTTATCATTTTAGTCGCTCTCCTCTGTACTTTTTCCAGCTGCAGTGCATCCTTTCTCTGTACTGGTGCCCAGAACTGGGCTGCGTATTCCAGATGAGGCTGCACCAGCGCTTTGTAAAGAGGTATTATTACATCCCTGCCACGCAAGTCCATGCCTCGTTTAATGAATGACAATATCCTGGTGGCCTTAGAAGCAGCTGATTGACATTGTATACTATAATTTAATCTACCATCCACAAGGACACCCAAATCTTTCTCTATAAGTGACTCTCCCAGTGTTACATCACCTAGGACATATGAAGCACAGAAATTATTACTACGAAGATGCATAACTTTACATTTGTCCACATTGAACCTCATTTGCCAAGTTGATGCCCAATCACTAAGAGTGTTCAAGTCAGCTTGTAGTTTATGGACATCTTCTATAGACCGTACAGTTTTACACAGCTTAATGTCATCTGCAAAAATAGATATGGTGCTATTAATCCCCTCCTCAATATCATTAATAAATAAATTAAATAATAAAGGGCCCAGCATTGAACCTTGGGGTACACCACTTATAACCCAGGACCATTCTGAATAGGAATCATTGATCACAACTCTCTGGACACGGTCTTTCAGCCAGTTTTCAATCCAATTACAAATTATACTTTCCAAGCCAATAGACCTTACTTTACTTATTAAGCGTCTATGAGGGACAGTATCAAAAGCCTTTGCAAAATCCAGAAACACTACATCCACAGCCGCCCCTCTGTACACACTACTACTCACCTCCTCATAAAAACAAATCAGGTTAGTCTGACAACTTCTGACAATCCATGCTGGTTATCACTTATAATATTATGTACAGTCACATACTCCTGTATATAGTCCCTTAAGATTCCTTCAAACATTTTTCCCACAACAGAAGTTAAACTGGTCTATAATTATCTATGGATGACCTTGATAGTTTTTTGAATATGGGCACCACATTTGCCTTGCGCCAATCACTTGGCACTGTACCAGTCCCTAGAGAATCCCTAAAAATTATAAAGAGGGGCACAGCAATGACTGAACAGAGCTCTTTACGCACTCTTGGGTGCAATCCATCTGGACCCAAAGTTTTGTTCACAAAGTTGAAGCCTCAGAAATAAAGGTTGTCTGAGCTAATGGCCTGGTCTGTTGAGACTCTCTATAACATCCTTCCTGCAGCTCTCCTCAGACTAGACTCACTAGCTAGGGTCTGATCTTGGTCCATCACCCTGGCAACCTAACCAGCAAACCAATGTTAACCATAACTGCCTATACATTTTCCTTTGAGTTTACACAATGCATAGAAAAATAGCTGCTTTACTCATAAATCACAGTAAAGGTATTTAACTGTGAATGAACTCTTTCAGCAGTAATTGACCCTGCGCAGTGCCCCACTGTGGTACTGCACATAGTTGCCAACACTCCACAATTTGCAGGGACTGTCCCTAATTTTCAGAAACAGTACCTGCAAATGAGGGCTCTCCCATGTCTAAAATGGATGAGTATTATGTATGCCCCACCCCTAAGGGAGTATCCCCTGTTGGTTTGGACATTCCCAGGGTGAGACTTACAGTATATGTCTCGAATTCATCAACTACAATACAATGTTGATAAGTATGTATTAGATGACCACACAAACTCAACTGTCTGTATAATGATACATGATTTGTATTACAGTTGCAAGAAAAAGTATGTGAACCCTTTAGAATGATATGGATTTCTGCACAAATTGGTCATAAAATGATATCTGATTTTCATCTAAGTCACAACAATAGTCAATCACAGTCTGCTTAAACTAATAACACAAAAAGAATTAAATGTTACCATGTTTTTATTGGACACACCATGTAAACATTCACAGTGCAGGTGGAAAAAGTATGCGAACCCTTGGATTTAATAACTGGTTGAACCTCCTTTGGCAGCAATAACTTCAACCAAACGTTTCCTGTAGTTGCAGATCAGACGTGCACAGCGGTTAGGAGTAATTCGTGACCATTCCTCTTTACAGAACTGTTTCAGTTCAGCAATATTCTTGGGATGTCTGGTGTGAATCGCTTTCTTGAGGTCATGCCACAGCATCTCAATCGGGTTGAGGTCAGGACTCTGACTGGGCCACTCCAGAAGGCGTATTTTCTTCTGTTTAAGCCATTCTGTTGTTTTACTTCTATGCTTTGGGTCATTGTCCTGTTGCAACACCCATCTTCTGCTGAGCTTCAGATGGTGGATAGATGGCCTTGAGTTCTCCTGCAAAATGTCTTGATAAATTTGGGAATTCATTTTTCCTTCGATGATAGCAATCCGTCCAGGCCCTGACGCAGCAAAGCAGCCCCAAACCATGATGCCCCCACCACCATACTTCACAGTTAGGATGAGGTTTTGATGTTGGTGTGCTGTGCCTCTTTTTCTCCACACATAGTGTTGTATGTTTCCTCCAAACAACTCAACTTTGGTTTTATGTTTGGTTTTAACGTGCAGCAATGTTTTTTTGGACAGCAGTGGCTTCCTTTGTGGTAACCTCCCATGAAATACATTCTTGTTTAGTGTCTTTTGTATCGTAGATTCGCTAACAGGGATGTTAGCATATGCCAGAGACTCTTGTAAGTCTTTAGCTGACACTCTAGGATTCTTCTTCACCTCATTGAGCAGTCTGCGCTGTGCTCTTGCAGTCATCTTTACAGCACGGCCATTCCTATGGAGAGTAGAAGCAGTGCTGAACTTTTTCCATTGATAGACAATTTGTCTTACCGTGGACTGATGAACAGCAAGGCTTTTGGAGATACTTTTATAACCCTTTTCAGCTTTATGCAAGTCAACAATTCTCAATCGTAGGTCTTCTGAGAGCTCTTTTATGCGAGGCATCATTCACATCAGGCAATTCTTCTTGTGAAAAGCAAACCCAGAACTGGTGTGTGTTTTTTATAGGGCAGCTGTAACCAACACCTCCAATCTCATCTCATTGATTGGACTCTAGTTGGCTGACAACTCACTCCAATTAGCTCTTGGAGATGTCATTAGTCTAGGGGTTCACATACCTTTCCCACCTGCACTGTGAATGTTTACATGGTGTGTTCAATAAAAACATGGTAACATATAATTCTTTGTGTGTTATTAGTTTAAGCAGACTGTGATTGTCTATTGTTGTGACGTAGATGAAGATCAGATCACATTGTATGGCCAATTTGTGCAGAAATCCATATCATTCCAAAGGGTTCACATACTTTTTCTTGCAACTGTATATTGTATAGAAAGCACATGTTGGGACTCCTTGTTCCACATATGGCATGAAGGATGTGCAGCACAGAGAAAGTAACAGGGTGGTGGTATAGGACACCTATATCGGCTGTAGTTTTGCAAACATGCTGGCTGGGTTCTCTTCAACAATCACTAGAAGGGATTATGAAGTCACTAGTAGCAATTATTTAATCAGTGACTGTCCATTACTATATATTCATGATGTGCAACAAAAGATGTAGTGGCATTAGAAGTTCTGGCATCAATAGTCATAAAAAAATAAAAATAAGCCATATATAGACTTGTACTATCCACTGGTATGGATTATTGACAGCCTTGGATCTATTCCAGCTCGGTATATTAGTCATCATCTTCTTAGTCATCATCTACGTGGAAGTTATTTTACTGATATATATTTGATCCCGATACTTGTACTGTACATTTTTGGCTTATTTATTTTTAACTTATGTATATTGTCATTTATTGTGTATAAGTAAAGATCTTATTATCAGACACATCTCCTAACATTTTATGTCTTGAGAGCCAGCTACTGTAATAGTCTGCGTTATATATTCTCTTTCCTGAGGTTGCTAGGACCTAGCCAGTGCACTCATTAATACCATATCTCTAGTGTAGCCTGAGCTGCTTTATTAAAAATATATTTTACACCATGCAGTCTAAAACAGTGCAGTTTTCAGGGCCCACATTGACTATTGAGGCTACAGGTGAATTTTGGAAGAAATTGCACTAAAATTTGATGCATTTTAGTGCAATTTGGCACTTGAGAAAGGGGCTCTGGCCTAAGATGCTATATTTTGCACCAAAATTAAGTAAAAAAAATTCCATGGCAGTTTTACTGATCTTTTAGTTTTTCTTTTACTGCACACAGTATTATCTATTTTTGTCTGCAAAAAAATGGATCCTTGTAAAACTGAGTACTTCATTTGCATTCCGTATTTTCCTCACTCCCATAGAAAGAGCTATTTTCATCCACAAATACAGAAAAGAATAGGACCTGTAGTAAGATTCTTGTATTGGGCAAATGGAACCATAAAAAAACAGATGCGTGCATAGCCTTGTTAACTTGTATGGGTCAAAGCTTAAAAATGTATACCAAACTAAAGAAAAATACAGTAATGTGCATGAGGTCTTAGACAGCGTAAACTTAGGGGGTAATGTACCAATGTGCAACTGTTTGCTCCTAAGTTTTATGTAGTGTCTGTCATGGGTTGCACTTGTTTTTTTGGCAGCAAATTTACAAACTGTTGCACGCCGCTTATTAAATTCGCTGCATGGCTAAAGTCTAGTTTATTACAGAGGCTCCATCAGTTTGTATGCCACCAGGGGACTGGGATACAAGTGCAACTTTTTGTCAAAAAGTGGCAATGATAAACCTAGCTAAAAATTGTAGCTCTGCCCACTAAACATTTGATCGCCCCACAAATACATCATAAATTTGGCACAAATGCCTACTCCGGTAACAAAAAGTTACAATGCCACAAATACACAATGCCTTTCCCATCTGGCCAATGGAGGGGTGCATCTCATTCTATCAAAATGTTGGGTTTCCCTTGAGAGTGATTTATATTGATATTCATCCCGGCACCTCCGCCAATCAGTTGTTTGAAAAGTATGCAGTGCTCCAGTGAGAGCTCCGGCCTCCTCACAGCTTACTAAGCACAGCGGCGTACATTGGATAGTGGCTGTGCTTAGTATTGCAGCTCAGATCCATTCACCTGAATCGGACTGAGCTGCACCTAAGCCACGTGACTGATGAACGTGGCATCACTCGCCTAGAAAGAGGCCTCAACACCACTGACCTCTTTAAACAGCTGATTGGCAGAGGTGTTGGGAGTCAGACTCCTACATATCTGATATTGATGACCTATCCTAAGTATAGGCCATCAATATCAAAATCCCAAACAACGCCTTCAGGGTCAGTAACGGTAATTCTGCATGATGGACCCTCTATTGCTCTTGAAGATAGGGTACTTGTAGAGTTGCAACTTTCCCCGTGGTTACTCATCAGTATGGGGTCTAAATTTGTATTTGGCTATATGACTCAAATTTGTAGGGACAAAGAAGAATTAATCTGCTTGTTTATGGAAGGCTGACATTTAAAGAAAAATTATTGATTTGTAAGAAAGAGGCAAACAGCATGATGTGTTCCACTCTTAAGGTGTTCTGGGTATTTCATTACAAAGCCACGACAATGAGACAGTTAGAAAAGAGAACATCATTGTCACAGTGAGTAAAAAGATGTCACTTTGAAAATTAAAAAATGACATATCTTTAGTTATCTAGGTATGGTTGTCAAAGCCACTATTCAAGAGGAAGAAGAGTCATAAAGGGGCTTTGCTATAAACTCAAACTGTGCTAAAGTGATGCAAGACGTAAAAAGAAACATACTGTATTTGTAACGTACTTTGGCTTTCAATATTGGGCTTTTTGTAGGTGAACAACTTGCTTATCCTCTGTGTCTCGTTTGTCTTGAAGTCCAGTTACTTATTGATTTTGGTGGGCAGACATGTGCAGTTCAATTTCTATTCCACTCCCTATCCTGCTTGGTGGCATCTCTGCGCATGCACAAGCACCTCTACCACTGGGGGAAATAGGGATCATGTGACAAAACAGCGCCACGTGACTGTAGATCTGGGGAAGTAAGTCGATCACATGGAAGAAACTAAAAAAGGCTGAAGTTTATTAAATAAGAAACAGTCGACTAGGAACATTTTCAGTCAAGTATGTGGTCCACATTGCCTTATCACTTAAAGAGGTTGTCCCACAAAAAATATTCTACAGTTTTCAAGCCAGCTCTTGGATCTGAATACTTTTGTACAGGGGTCAGCATACAGACTCTTCTTCCACTATTTACTTGGTCGCCAGTACAACAGCCCAGTCACATATCCAAAAGAACAGGCCACAACATCATAGAGGTAAGTAGAAAATCCCAAGCCACTTTTAATCAAATTGGTAACGTCATCACATGATGCAATGTTTCGGCAGTCAAAACTGCCTTTTTTAAGCACATTGCATCATGTGATGACTATACCATTTTGAATAAAAAGAGGCTTGAGATTTTCTACTTACCTCTACAATGCTCTGGCCTCTTCTTTTGGAAATGAAATCTATCTGTATAGCTCCACCTGCTGTTTGCTCTTTTTCTCATTTCTCTGTCCTGCTCACTGAGATGGAAGCATATGCTCAGTTCCATCCTTCAACGGCCACCAGCTTTAGCAGAAAGGAGATACACCTGAGAAAGGATAGTAGTCTCACTGCTCTTACCGTAAAGAATCCTCTTCTAGGTTTGTGTACAAACCTTCTTTCCTCCAGACGCAGAGGATGTCCCCTCGTCACAGTCCTGGGGATAAATAGATGATGGGAGAGATCTCTGTACTCTGAATTTTAACATGTTTAATCCTTTGTTCTCTATGGAGTAAAGTCGCGACCAGTGGTGCCTGGGAGCAGCTTACTCACCTCTACCTATTGAGAACCCAGGCTCACTGGGCCAAACCAAGCGTTCATGTATTTGAGGGAAATTGTCATGAGGATTAGCCACTGCAGGAAATGTGCAGCCAGCTTTACTTGTTCAGTACTGTAAGTGCATTCTTACACAGTGGTCACAGGTTGGAGACATGAGACATAAGAGTTGACATAGCAAATATAAAAGCATCAGTCGGTCTGCACAGACTAACCACTCTACTTTGTCTTACTTTCATTTATAAAACTGGCCTGATTTTACTTGGAAGACCCATGACACTTCACTGCGTCAAAGACAGATGCCAAATGTTCCATCGGATATGGCAGTGTTTGTCTTTAGAACTGTTACTTCCCGTTTGCTTCTCAGAATGTTGCTATGTTCTCAAGAGTTTCCCCTTCTATTAAAAAAAAAGTAGACCCATAAATGCCAAATTCTGAAAAACTGCTTTCCATTATTGTACGTGAGCAATGCTCATGTTAAACACATAACAATGACGATATCTTCATACACAGCCTGAGTGACCAGCTTGTGTGTGGACATTTTTAGGTATAAAAAGTATCAGTCATTTGTAGACTTGCAAATATCAATTTCCATATCATTTTAAACTAGCTCATTGTGTATTGTAAGAGTGCTGTCTGGTCATAATCTGGCAGGACACCACAACTAAAGTATTGCATGTGAAGGCCTGTGTTACTAGGGCCCGACGATGCGCGCTTGCTTTGCACTCTTCCCGAGATGAGGAGCGAGGACACGAGCTGCATCCTCTTTCCCATGACAACGGTGGGGAGGACCTGGCCGCGCACATGTCCTCAGCATGGCCGGCGTCCTCCGTTCCCCAGGAGACAGGAGGCATGGATACTGAGCGCCGAGGTTGATGACTCGATGCTCAGCTACAGTAGACCTGGAGGGATGGGTCACGTGACGCTGGCCACGTCATGTGACTCTATTACCTCCTGTATTTAACAGGCAACCTGCTGGCCACAGGTTGCCTGTTATTGGGTCTGTATTACCTGCTATGCTTGTGTTATTTGGATCTTCTGACCTGGGTTCCCGTTCCTGACCTTGCTCCTGTTTATCCCCTGGATTTTGACTTGACCTCCTAGCTATTTGACCTTGGCATGCTGTTTGACTATTCTTTTGTTTACTGGTTGTGTACTGACTTCCTCTCCTGGTATTGACCACTGTTTGCTTCACCTTGCTTTGTGTTCTGTGTGTCCTGTTGCTTCTCTGTGTTCCTCCCTTTCCCTACCCTGCACTTACCCAGGTTAGGGACTGTTGTCCAGTTGTGCACCGTTACCTAGTACGGATCGTGCAAGTAGGCAAGGAGAGAGGCGTGGGTGCAGTCAGGGGTCCACGCTTCCCTACCCCCCCCCCCCCCCCCCCCCCCGTGACAGCCTATCTCAGAACACCATGGCTGAGCACAAAAACTCTACAGCAAGTCCTCTAACTTAATTTATTGGTATGCAAGGAAAAATGAGGCAGCTCTTTATGGTAGAACTAGGGGCATAGTGGAGGAACAATATAGTAGAAGGTATCCTACTCACCTGAGGATGAATGGCTTTAGCAGAAGTGTACAGTTGGTAAAGCCATGGGACCCTCGACTGCGGCCTGGGATTGGGACCAGCAGGACATCGGAGAAACATAGAGTAGGTAAGGAGGAACATGTAATCAAATAATGGTGATGTCGGCAGGGGTCAAAGAACTGACTGCACCACTATAGGATTGCGTATTCTACTCTAGGATTTATTGGTAGGCCCATGAAGCCCCAGTTCAGCCTACTGGTAGTATTGTTAAAGGGTTACTGAGTGTTCAAATAAACTTTTCATATGTCATAGAAGCACATCAAAAGTTTTGATCAGTGGGGGTCTGAGATCCCAATGATCCTTAAAACAAGGAAAGAGAAAAATTGCTGCAGGAGATGGACTCAATGAACGTCTATGGACTTGTCACAATTCTGTTCTCTGCACCAAGAAGAGTGCATCTCTCCTTGCATCCGCAATTTTCTGACCGTAAAACACTACGTCGTGTAAATGTAGCCTACACTGTCTCTATGACATAGCAAACGTTTTTTTGAAAACTCAGTGACCCTTTAAGACAACAAAGTGACACTAGTAACTGGTTTACCATGAGTCCTGTGGATTTATTAAATTTTATGCAGAAAATCATACAGAAAGCACCAATAATCTACAAATGCTCACAACACATGTATATCTCATTTTCTTTTGAGCTGATCGCTGAAGATTCATGCATCTCTTAATAAATTTGGCACATCTTACTCCTGTTAACTTTGGTTTAAGACCAGTGTATGATACAATGTAATACATCTCCACAGTCTACAGATGCACCAAATTCATCAAAGTGGCGAATGCTGGATGATAAATTCGGCTCATCTTTAGACACTTTTATCTAACTTATCTATTGGTTGGCTTACTTTGCTCCAAAATGTTCGTGCAATTTTGCTGCACTTTGATGCATCATAAGCCAATTTCCCACACCACTTTCTAAAGAAAGGTGCAACGAGTGTCTAGAACACATAGTAAATGTGGTACAAGTCATGTATACCATTTTTTGGTCACAAATGAAGCTATAATTCTGGCACATTTGGCTTAGTAAATATCTTGTACTGTTTTACAGCTGTAACTTATTGATACATCCTTACATACATCCTACAACTGAAAAATAGTCACTTAACCCTCAGATATCACCTTTAAATTCCTACTAAATATTGAATGGTAGGGTGACATATATTTGGTAGTCTAATGAGTCAAGGATTATATTTCTCTGGGGTACATTGAACTAATGCGTTGTAGATTTTCATTAGTCTATACAAAATCACTCGGTTATGATTTATCGGTTCACTTACTGTAATTTCAGTGCTTTTGAAATTACTCAGCATAGTTAAAAAGTATTACTGTAGATTGTTAAAGGAGTTATCTTGTTTCAAGAGGAAATAAGTATAAGAATAAATTATTACTGAGGCTCAGTTCACGCATTAGTTATTTGATCAGTTATTTTCATCAGTAAGGGCTCATGCGCATGAACGATTTTTGCGTTCCGCATAAGGGGCCGTATTTTGATTCCGTATATGGTCCGTATACGGAAACATTCATTTCAATGGGTCCGCAAAAGATGGGGACAGCACTCTGTGTGCTGTCCGCATCCGTTGCTCCGTTCCGTGGCCCCGCAAAAATTATGAGGCATGTCCTATTCTTGTCCATTTTGCGGACAAGAATAGGCATTTCTATAATGGGCCTCCTGTTCCGTTCCGCAAATTGCGGAAGGCACACGGGCGGCATCCGTTTTTTGCAGATCCGCAATTTGCGTACCGCAAAAAAAAAAGGCACAGTCATGTGCATGAACCCTTATTGTGAGCTAAAACCAGTGGTGAAGCCTACACAGAGATAAGGTATAATGGAAAGATCTGCACCCGTATTGTGTTTTTGACCTGCACCTAGTTTTGGCTCACAATAACTGATGGAAATAACTGATCAAATAACTGAAGTGTGAACTAGGCCTAACCTGACAGATCCCGATCTCTGCTCCAGGCCTCCTGGCAGGGCTGTTTTCCCTGCTGCAGCGGTGACATCATGTAGACAGTATGTGACCTGGCTTCAAAAGTGTACTGAAGAGGACAATGATTGACAGCAGTGATCATGTGTTGTCGATACGACGCCACAGCTGCAGCCAGGAGAACAAAGCCCTACTGGGAGCACCAGAGCATGGTGTTGGATATCTCAGGTAAGGCTTCTTTCAGACCAGCACCGGGTGTTTCGGCCAGCAGGTCCGGGGGACAATGCCAGGGATCGGCCACTTCATGCATCGGTATTTGTCTGGTCGAATCACATCATATTTGCCGGATAGCGGCCAGATCACCACCAGACCCATTAAAGTTAATGGGACCAGCAGGCATTCCAGTACTGTCCAGCAATTCTGGACCCAGAGAGCTGCATCAGGCTGTTCTCCGCCCGAAGGCCTCCCGGCAGTGTGACACTAGCCTAAGGGTAGATCTAGTCTCTATTACAGGCCGGTCCCCTGAGTTTCCTGTTTCCTCTTGAGTCTATTTTATTAGTTAATACTATATTTATAAATAGCTAATTAAAGAATCTGCTGTGTGTATATTTTATGCCCATCATTTTTCTAGCTTCTCGGACTTGACAATACAATCCACAGTCATTATCTTCTTTGTGTGTATCCTGTATATCTTGTTTTCTGAATGATTTCTCACTTTCTCGCTGTTTCCCAGAGCTGATAAGAAATGGGCTCCACAGAACCGAGGATTCACCACATGTACTTTAACCGCTTAACAATAGGCAATCCATCTTTACTTTGCCACATATGGTATACCTACTGATCTAGCCTGCTGGAAGATATAATTGAGCAAAATGACATAAATTTTCAGCATTTCTAAAAAATGGTTACTCTTTTATGATGAAGCAGGTGCTATTTACTGTGGAGGAATCCAGGAGTGAGAAAACATAATACAGGACCCATTATTAACACGAGGACGGCTGTGGAGCTCACCATTTAGTACAAGTATAGCACAGTTTAGTATGGAATATGGAAGTCATTATCTTGGCAACTAAAAAACATGAACATACTTTTTTTATATTATATACGCAAAATGGTACATTTTCCTAACTCATAGTTAGATGAGAACAAGGTAAGAATTTGACTTCACGATGTTCTCTACCTTGATAACACACAAAAAAAATCAAAGATTACCATTTGGGGAAACTTTTGCCGTTAAACATTTTAAATAGAAGAAATGAAAGGCAATAAATACAAACGAGAATGAAAGAAAGAATCTGTTAAGAAGGGGTAAAGAGCAGTGCAGCTCTCGGGTCCTGGGTTTTAATCTGACCAAGGACAACATCTGCATGGAGTTTGAATGCTCTCTTTGTGTTCATGTAGGTTTTATTCCACACTCCGAGAATATATTAAGGGGTAAATTGGCCTCCTAAGAAGTTGACCCCAGTGGTTGTTGGTGAAGTCCCCTGTTCTATAACCATTTCTGTGCCCTTGAGTCTCTGGTGTAAGAAAAGCGCATTTTAAATGTTTGTTTGAGAACTTGAGAACTATAAAAAAGCCCAGGTTAGCCGGAAGCCTAGACTTTTTATTGGGCCCAAGAGCCTCCAGTTATGTCACTGAACTCAAGTATAGTCTAAACAACACCAGACAGATTATCATTCGACAAACCTACCAGCTATCATAGGGGCCTGCCAACAGATGATGTTGTGGACATTAAGTACTGAGTTGATTATCCACGCTCAACTTTTTAGTGCCGTCATCTCCATCCAGAGTTGTATGGCAGCATCTTTCTCCTCTCCTTTCATTGAAAATGCATGCATGCTTGACCGAACCAAGTATGTATGTTTATCAATTTGTTGAGAGAAATACTTGTCAGCCAAACAAGTGAGTTATTAAAGGTGTATGGGCACCTTTAGTAAAATGCATGAGCACGTTAAAATGACCCTCTAGGTCAAAGAACATTTAAAAAAAAGAAGAAAATAATATTAACTGGGGAACCAACAGAGCACATACCCTGTGTACCCCTCCTTTTAATAATTTTAGCTACAAATCCACTAAATCCTGGGTTGCTCTTCTGCCATCCAAGACATTGGCAGCATTGCTTCTCAGACTACCTGATGCACACCATGCATTTGGTAACCCAAGACAGTTTCTTGGATTGTCCAGCACGGTTCACATAAGCAGTGCCGGCCAATACAAGGGCGGCAGGAAGTGTCTTGGATTACCAAATGCACAGTGTGCATCAGGCAATCTGCGAAGAGGTGCAGCCATCTTGGATGACATAAAAGGAGCCAGGGAATTAGTGGATTTGCAGCTAAAAAGACAAAACGAGCGCCAGTGTTCAGTTTGTTCCCCGGTTATTGTACATTTTTACTCTTGAACTGTAGGACCACTTTAAATGACTTGCTAGATAATGATGTCATCACGCTGCATTCTGTAGCAATATTGCACTTTAGAAGGCCCAAGACCATTGCTGAATCTAACAGCAATTATAGGTCATCTTGTAAGTGACTTACACTGGATTATGCTACATCGGTACTCAATGTGAAAGAAATGTAACATGTGGATTTACACTACAGCTCCCCTGCAAACAACAGCTGTAAGGGCTTCTAGCAGTGTCACCCCAGCTACAACCAGGGTTCCTGCAACCTGACCTGGGACTGCCCAAAGTAGACACCACTGTCACACTAAGGTATACAATGTATATTGTGTTAACATTAAGAAACATACCATAACAACAGAAGCATGTTGTTCAAAATGAATATGAAGGCTAAAAACTTTGTACCAGGTTTTACTTTCTAAGCAGAATCATTCTGAAGTTGGGCACACAATGATGTTTTGTTCCCAGGCAATTACCCATCAATTGTATTTATTATAGATGTCACCAAATTCAATGAAGGGTTATTCATAAACCAAGAATTGTAAAACAAATCAGTATGGCTGGGATTATTGTACAGTAATACGCTATTTTCTTGAATTTGTGCACTTACAATACCATCAATTGGAAATAAAAAACAATCTTCAGGCTTATAATATTAAATCTCTTAGACTTTTCTTCCAACTGTAGGAATATATATTCATAAGTATAGAAGGTGAGAAGTAGAGCTGCATAATACATCCATTGATCATCCGAGGCAACACACAAACCAATGTGCCATAAATCAATAAAAAGCCACGTACTTCATTGTGATGCAGCTCTGTGCCAAGTATAGTTTCTACAATGTCAAGGACTTCAAACCATGGAAATAATAATTGCAACTAAGGTAAATGAAGAAGAAGTAAGGCTCCAGTCACACTTCTGTTACTTCTTTTCCATCTCTATTTGTCCAGTAAAAAAACTGATGGCTTAGATTTTGTAGTAAACACTATGCTTTCTGGAAGGTAGCATTTTCCGGGCATCTACAAAACCTAGATTTGTCCATCAGAATACTAGATAGTGAAACATGTTTCCAGAGAACATGCATCTACTGATCTGGAGGAATATGGTGGCGCTATATAAATAAATATTATTATTATTATTAATATTATATCTGGAATCTAGTTGCTTTAAAGGGGTTGTCTCATCATGGACAATGGGGTCATATCTCTAGGATATGTCCCCATTGTCTTATAGGTGTGGGACCCGTACCTATATTGAGTACGGAGCCCCGCAAGTGAAGGAGGGCGCACTGCGCATGCACAGCTGCCCTCCATTCATTTTCTATGGGGCCAGTGAAAATAGCCGAGCGCTAATTTGGCTATTTCCGTCGGCCCCATAGAAATGAATGGGAGCAGGGGCCGCGCATGCGCGGTACGCTCCCATTCACTTCTATGGGGAGCCAGCTTGGTGGTGGCCGGACCATAGTTCTCCAGCCACCTGTCACCACCAGACATCTGAGAAGCTCTGACAGACGTTCATTAGAACCTCCTGCTTGAGGTTCCATTTGTTTTGCTTTCGTTTTCTCATCTTGTTAGACTCTCTCAGCTGTCATGTAGTTGCACTGATTGCATCCCTTTAAATCCCTTCCCATACTGCATCACTTTGCGGTTTATACAACTTCCTGGAGTGTGTGCATGCTGGATGCTACTACTGATTCTTCTACCGATAAGTTTGTTCATTCATTTGTGTTTTCCTGTTTGCTGGATCCTAGGAGACCCTGACTCCCTCCGTATTTAGTGTAGGGAGCCAGTGGTCGTTTCCCCTCACTATTATATGGTGTTCAGGTGTCAAACAGTCGAGGAACAAGGGTATGCAAACATCTACCATAGAGATTTTTGCATAGGCTGAGCAGTAAGGGAGAGAGCCAGGGCTGTTGCAGGGCTTACCCTTTGGTTCCTTAGTTTTTGGATCCAGTCAGTCGGATCTTCATTTTGTGTCTTCTAGTTTTCTGTACACCTTCCGTGACACCACCACCTTGCAGGGCTTCGTTCTCGATATAAGTGCGGGTCCCAGCGGTGGGACCAGCACCTATGAGGCAATGGGGGCATTTCCTAGCAAGATGCCCCCATTGTCTATGATGAGACAACCCCTTTAAGGCAGTTTAGGTAATGATTGGATTTCTGCATTGTGATCTTAACCTGCCCATACTTTTGGCTGACAGCTACTGTATCTTTCCGATCTCCCTTTCCGTCTTCCACGTACACGTTTGACTCGGCATACTTCAGAATTATAGGTAACTGGGGCACATCTAGTGGATGAGAAAATCCAGACTGATATGCACTACCAATATTTGTCTATGGTCATTACATGGATGTGTACTAGTGTCCTAGTGAAATACAGTACATTATTAGTCCAGATAGATAAATAATACAAATATAGACAGAACTAAGGTTATCTACCACCAAGCCAAATAAGCCATATGATTTGAACAATGCAATGTTGATTAGACTGGCACCACCGCAACTTCCTCTGCAGCATCCAAACACCTGTGAAAAGGAGGATCATCCTCCAAAAGCCTTGTGGTGCTCAACATCCAAAGTCCAATAATTGTTATATACAATTGCAGAAAGATGTGGTACCCGCTCTCTGGTCAAAGCACTGCTTTATTGTCAAAAATGGGTATATGAGAAGTGGATGTAACAAACGACGGCCGTTTTGTGCAAACAGCACTTCCTGTGGCCTTATGGTTTAAGGGCTAGATGTTGCACACCCACTAGCCGTGCGTATGGTGGGTGGTGTACATTCTTCAGGTGTCCACTGCCACAGATTACCATTAGAACAAGTTTATCCAGAAAAAACAACGATAATGCAGTTGTGCACGGCAGTTAAAGGGGTTCTCTGGTGTTTAATATTGATGGCCTATCCTCAGGATAGGTCATAAATATCTGATTGGCACCTCTGCTGATCAGCTTTTTAAAGAGACCACGGCAGTCATTACTTGTAAACTATGGAAATGTACTGACTCTTACACTGAGTTATATAGCCAAATACAAATTTAGACCCGATCCTGATGAGTTCCCATGTGTGGAATTTGCAACTCTACCAGCACCCTATCTTCAAGAGCAATGGAAGGTACATCTTGCAGAATTACCCTTATTGTTCTTAAAAGTGTTGTCTAGGATTTTGATACTAATGGTCTATCCTCAATATCTGATCAGTGGGGGGTCCAACTCCCACCAACCTCGCCAATCAGCTAAGCCTAGGCCACGTGATATCACTGACCTAGCAAGAGGCCAAAGAGCTCACAGGAGCACCGTGGACTCTTCAAACAGCTAATTGGCAGGGGTGCAGACCCCTGCAGCTCTGATATTGAAGACCTATCCTGAAAAACCTAGAAAATCCCTTTAAGTTCATTAGGAATCCAGTGTCAACAGAAACATAAATTCTAAGTGGCGCGTTGGGCTTAGACATTCATTGACAAGCTTAGGTGAAGTGGTGGAGCCGGATAAGTGTTGCCAGAATGCTATTCCTAATGAGTGCCTTTCTATTTTCTGGATAAACAGGCTGAATGGTGAAAACAAGAAAGCTAATAAGGTATTGACTTGCTAGTAAACATCAAAAAATTTGCATGATAATGCCCAATGTAGTTCAGTAAAATCCAGACTCCCCCATACACATACACAGTCCGTTTTTTCCACTGTGGTGTTTCGCTCTGGTAGACAGGATTAGCGGATGCAGTATAGAGGTAACAACAAGTTCTTTGGATCAAACAGTTCAGTGTTTTATTCACACTAGGCAAGTGACAAAACAAGCAGTCATAAACAAGCAAAAGGTCACCTTGCGGTGTGGGTGGTAATTCACACCATGCAGCAATTCTGCCTTAAAGAGTCCTTGCTGATAGCAGCACCAACCTGTTTTCACGCCAAACAGGTAGCAATCCTTCATCCAGACACAAGGCTCCCAGATCCCAACACAGAGACCTCGCTTCTGAGCCCAGCTGCCTATTTAAGGACAGCCAGGTGCTGCCAAAACCCGGATCGGCACTTAAAATCCGATCCGGTATTTGAACTCACCTGGCTGTAAATCAGCTCAGCAGCACATGCTGGGAGGAAAATACCTGCTTTCCCAGACCAAACCTCTCAGTGTGTCACACCACCCATGCATGTGTTGTCAATGAGGACAGAGGAGAAAGCTCCTGCCAGACACCTAGAAGAAAAGGCCTAGAAATATTAATATCATCTGATCCTTCTCTCACCCAAAAACATCTGTCGGTGGAGACTTGTGAACTCCCATGCACATCAGCCTGTCTGCTAAACCCGCTGTTCTTGGCTACATTCTGCTACAGTAATGAAAACAGGAAAAAAAATATCCCTGAACACGTGCAAATCAGAAGAAGTCAATTGCAGCTTTTTCCAGGTGATCATTTGAATGGAATTAATCATTTTGTCAGAATACAAAAGGCATGTCTGCTAAGAAAATGATCTATAGGATACACAACCGATGCATTTGCATGGGACTGCTTGTTGTGCTCTTTCCATGTAGCTGCAGCAGTATATTTATCATGCCATTTGGCATCCGTGGTTACACGGTGCAGTATTAATATAACTATTGCAGTATTGGGGCCCAATACTCAACCAGATGATCACACTATTTCATTAAAGGGATTATCCAACCCCTATAATGCCCCCCAAAATGCCCAGACCCTCATACTGGTCATACTTACCTCGCTCCCCACCACCCGCGTCGCTTCTGATAGCTGCACGGCCACCGCTGCATCTCCACGTCTCGCGGATCAAAACATCTGGCAACGAGGGATGGGGGGGGGGGGTACAGTCAATAGCAGGCCACAACGGTAATGAGCCTCCCTAGCATCAACCACAATGCTAGGGAGGCTTGTTCCCGTCAAAGCCTGCTATTGACTGTACCCCCCCACCCCTCCCTCGTTGCCGGATGTTTTGATCCGCGAGACAAGGAGATGCAGCGGCGGCCGTGCAGCTATCAGAAGCAACGTGGGTGCCGGGGAGCGAGGTAAGCATGACCAGTATAAGGGCCCGGGCATTTTGGGGGGCATTATAGGAGTTGGATAATCCCTTTAAGCTTACTAAGACCTGCACTACAGACTGGGTATCTGATTCGTGAATTTCTCCCCACAGTCTATACCAACCATCGCATACAAACAGCTTCCACTTCAAAAAGATCACACAGGATTTTCCTTCCCATCTTACTTGAGTTATAGCACTGTTCCTCCTTCATGTAAACTATATATTGGGTCGAAGCTTTGAGTATTATTGTTTATTCAGGAGATTTAAATATGTGGAAGTTAAGGTCTGTGGACAAAGGTTTACACGCCATAGAAGTATGTCCCACATTAGGTCCACCAGGTAATTTAGAGTTGTCCCTACTGTGGTTGTCAATGAGTAGTGAGAACAGGCACAGGACATTGAGAAGGAAAAATATGATATACAGTATATCAAATATTTAGCCCTCATTGTATACCAGAAAATGGAGAGAGTGTTTACTGTCAACAAGTTGTATTATTGTTGAGTTAATTACAACCCCTCAACTAACAATATTAATTGGTTCAAGGAGGACCATTGTATGTTGAAACCATTGTAACTTGAGTAATCGGTTCTAAAACCCCAAAATGTAATCCAAGATAAGAGAAAATGAAGATTGTAGAAAAAAACTGATAACTAAGACAGATAAAACAAGTCCTGACATACAGTGGATATAAAAAGTCTACACACCCCTGTTAAAATGTCAGGTTTCAGTGATGTAAAAAAATGAGACAAAGATAAATCATTTCAGAACTTTTTCCACCTTTAAAGAGGACCTTTCAGTAAGTATCCTGACATATACAGCGGCGCCCAGGGATCTCACTGCACTTACTATTATCCCTGGGCACCGCTCCGTTCTCCCGTTATGTCCTCCGGTATATTCGCTCACTAAGTTATACGATTGTTTCAGATTTTCGAATGTTCCGTCTCTCGAATTTTTCAGTCCTTTTGATTTTTCATGTAGATGTTAATTTAATCTCTCTATGGTTCATGAGAGAATCGCTCACTCTGTACGCCAGACGCGTTTCGAGGTACTGTACCTCTTCCTCAGTGGCCACTGAGAGATTAAATTAACATCTACATGAAAAATCGAAAGGACTGAAAAATTCGAGAGAGACGGGACATTCGAAAATCTGAAGAAATCGTTGCGTACTAGTGACGTCATTTGTGTTTCGGTCGATCACCTGAGTTACCAGGTCACGTGGGACGCCACGCAAGGGTCGAGCACACCACGTGGGACGCCACTGGTGTGCGTCCGCCTCAGACCAGCGCTGCCTGTGTGCAGTGAAGAAGGGTAAGACCCAGCTCCTATTCAGGAGTGCCATCCGGTTATTTGTTATCCACAGTTATTGCTGTGGCAAGCCCTCTATGCACTACTGACTGTCTATTCAACATAATCAAGTACGGACTGCACTATACCTGGATTCTTAAAGATACAGTCCTCATTAGGGACATAGTCACCTGCACACAATATACCGGCAGGTTCTTGTTACCATCTGAGTGACTTTCTGCCCTAGCACTGCATCATATTACGTGGCTCTCTATATATTGTCTATTGCATTTATCTATGTGTATAGCTTTTAATGTGAGTTTTTAATAAATTACATCCATATTTGGATTTAGTGCTCCCATCTGTAGTGTGCCCCTATATTTTGTTTATACCGTTACCTTGTTCTAGGCCTAAGGGTGGGCCGTTCTAGGTGAGCACCTCTTCCATATAGGTGAGGGGTTGAGCCGCTGGTGGTTGTTTTTTCATTCTAGTTGGTCTTTACTGAAATTTTCTTAGTCGCATCCCACAGCAAAAGCCATGGTCCACAGACAGCTTCCAAAGCATCAGAGGGATCTCATTGTTAAAAGGTATCAGTCAGGAGAAGGGTACAAAAGAATTTTCAAGGCATTAGATATACCATGGAACACAGTGAAGACAGTCATCATCAAGTGGAGAAACTATGGCACAACAGTGACATTACCAAGAACTGGACGTCCTTCCAAAATTGATGAAAGACGAGAAGAAAACTGGTCTGGGAGGCTACCAAGAGGCCTACAGCAACATTAAACTAGCTGCAGGAATGTCTGGCAAGTACTGGTTGTGTGGTACATGTGACAACAATCTCCCGTATTCTTCATATGTCTGGGCTATGGGGTAGAGTGGCAGGACGAAAGCCTTTTCTTACGAAGAAAAACATCAAAGAAAGGCTACATTTTGCAAAAACACATCTTAAGTCTCCCAAAAGCATGTGTGAAAAGGTGTTATGGTCTGATGAAACCAAGGTTGAACCTTTTGGCCATAATTCCAAAAGATATGTTTGGAGCAAAAACAACACTGCACATCACTAAAAGAACACCATACCCACAGTGAAGCATGGTGGTGGCAGCATCATGCTTTGGGGCTGTTTTTCTTCAGCTGGAACTGGGGCCTCAGTTAAGCTAGAGGGAAATATGAACAGTTCCACATACCAGTCAATATTGGCACAAAACCTTCAGGCTTCTGCTAGAAAGCTGAACATGAAGAGGAACTTCATCTTTCAGCATGACAACGACCCAAAGCATACATCCAAATCAACAAAGGAATAGCTTCACCAGAAGAAGATTAAAGTTTTGGAATGGCCCAGCCAGAGCTCAGACCTAAATCCGATTGAAAATATGTGGGGTGATCTGAAGAGGGCTGTGCACAGGAGATATCCTCGCAATCTGTTAGATTTGGAGTCTTTTTGCAAAGAAGAGTGGGTAGATCTGGCAAAGTCAAAATGTGCCATGCTGATAGACTCCTACCCGAAAAGACTGAGTTCTGTAATAAAATCAAAAGGTGCTTCAACAAAGTATTAGTTTAAGGGTGTGCACACTTATGCAACCATATTATTTTATTTTTATATTTTTTCTTCCCTCTACCTAAAAGATTTTAGTTTGTTTTTCAATTGAGTTATACAGTTTATAGGTCACATTAAAGGTGGAAAAAGTTCTGAAATTATTTATCTTTGTCAAATTTTTCTACATCACAGAAACCTGACATTTTAAAAGGGGTGTGTAGACTTTTTATATCCACTGTATTACAATCAGGAATAGCTGCTAACTAACAAATAATACAACTATTTTACCAGATAAGTGGTCTTGATTGGTTGGATCTCAGTCTGAGACATTGTATGTTGAGTCTAGTTTCAACTTATGAATGGTCAGAAAAGACCATTGTATGCTGAAAATATTGTATCCTAAGGCCATTGTATCTTGAGGGATCACTGTACAATGTTTTAAGTGTTCTTATTTAATTATAATTGTAGATAAGATAACCAGGGTTCTGGAGATTGTAAATGGCACATAATCTAATCCAACTGTAAAATAATTTAGGGTCCTTTTACACAACCTGATCTGGCCCATAACAAAGGACGACCAGATAGCATTCTGAAGTTTGCACCAACAATCCAATGAGCTGACAAACAAGCATTTGTTTATATTGTCAGCTAATCACAACTTCCAAGCATCGGACACTTATCAGGAACAAGAGCTTGTACATCTTTACACTTTATTGAGTTGTAATAAATATATTCATTTATGCTACAAGCAACAGGGATTTTCCTGTTGCCTCATATTCCCCTGTCTACTAGCATTGTTGGGACAGCCTTTCGCCTGATCTCTGGTCAGGTGATCACCTTGCATAGTTAATTTAGGGAGGAGTTTTTGATTAGTTAACCACCTTTAAATGTTCATGTTTTCTGCTATTTGTTGCCAGGTATAGTGAAAGTTCTGTGCATTTCTATTTTTATGTACATGTTCTGGTCTATTTGTGCTGTCTCAATTTAGCTTGGGATCTGTAATCCTTCTGCCTTTCATTGCTGTCAGCACTGAAGTTTGGTATTTTCCTCTGGATTAGGCTTCTTGCACACGACCGTATGTAATTTGCTGTATTTTGCTATCCGCAAAAAATACAGATGACATCCGCGTGCATTCTGTTTTTTGCAGAACGGAACATCTGCCCCCTAATAAAACAATACTATCCTTGTCCGTTATGCAGACAATAATAGGACATGTTTTATGTTTGAACGAAATGGAAATTTGGAAATGGAAGGCATACGGAGTACCTTCCGTTTTTTGTGTGGATCCATTGAAATGAATGGTTTAGTATACGGTCCGTTAACGGAACGCAAAAAACGGAATGTAAACGCGAAAAAAAAACTTTTGTGTGTAAGAGGCCTTATGTTTACTGTCTATATGTATGTTTGCTGAGTTTGAATTTTGATTTGTCTCTGACTGTCTTGGTAGGTTTATATTGCTAATCAGGGTCAGGTTCTGTTACCGTCTTCCGTCTGTTTTTCTGGACTCTCCTAGATCTGTTTAACATCAGCAATCAGTTGCTGTCATATATTAGTGAGTTTACTTCTGAGTGTCTGCTAGTGCTAGCACATACTTCATAATATGTGTCTTTCAAATGTCCAGTTGTTATCCAATTTGACCCAATTTTAAGTCCAGTGGACACCTTAGTACCAGGCGACTAGCTGAAGTTCAGTTCTGGGAACAACCGGCATCATTAAAATGTACTCATTATTGAGATGGTGCTTACTGCACTTTTTTTTATACTTGTGTGTTTCAACCTTCATTGTGTTTTATTGACATGGTTTTGTGGTCTTCCTTACATTTACAAAAGTATGCGTACCTAGGCATTGTTGCAAATTGCACCAAGGTTTGCAGCATTTTTGGCACAATTAGTTTTAGAAAAATCCACTGTGCCTAGCTCACCAAGAGGCGCTAGGCTCCAAAGGAAAAGGGTTTGGTGGGAAAGAAGGGCGTTCTATGATGCATTTTGAGGCCATATTGCACCACAATTCTGGAGTAAAATTCTGTCACAAAGTAAACAAATATGTGGAATAAAGTTAGACAAAAATGTCTATCCATGCATGAAATGTATCATCCAGCCTGAGCCACCATCATAAATTTGGAGCCTGTCTAGACGGTCATCTACAGGATTATTAAATCTGTCCCCTTGTCTTTTTGTGTTGTAAACTTCATTTTAGAGTAGAACTTCCTTTGTGCGCACATTGGCTTAAAGGGGTTCTGTCACCAGCGATCTTCCTGTGAAACTGTTTGCACAGACACATAGTTGCGGTTCAACTAATTAAAACCCTGTTTATCTTTTGTTGATCTGAGGCTCCATTCCCTAGTTATAATACTTTTTTAAATATGCAAATTAGGTATTTGATGCAACAAGGGTGTCACCATTGCTCTTGTCGCACCCATGCTCCACTGCATTCTGTGGCTAGCCCCTCCCTGGCTGCTTTACCACTTCCTATTTCTGCCAATCAAAGTAGCCAGGGAGGGGCTGGTCACGGAAAGGAGTGAAGCATGGGTGCAACAAGAGCAATGGTGACACCCTCATTGCACCAAAGGCCTAACTTCTATAGTAAGAAAAAATACAATAACTCTGAAATGGAGCCTCAATTTAATAGGTAGTTTGCTGGTGATAGATTCTCTTTAACATGTAGTGCACATAATATTTTCCTCAGAATATGGGCTGGAAAATCTCCTCCTGTTACTAAATTACTGTTTCACAGAAAGTAAAAGTTTCTATGTAGATGCCAAGTAATATAGAAAAATGTTTCATTAAATTTATTGGCTTGTTATATCTGATGTACTGTAAAGCAGTAGAATAAACAGCTATCTCTAGTGTATTAGCAATTACAAAGAGGACAATAACACAAATCATCTCATATTACAGTGTGAACATTAAAATAAAAGATAGGGTCGTAACTAATTCAGTTTATTGTAATTAAGTAAATGCAAATTTTAATTATCTTTAATGGTGCAAAACAAAAAAATAATACCAGTATAATACTTTCTAGTTTAATAATGGTTTGTATTAAATGAAGTTTAACTCCAGCAAATCATTATAATACCTGCTGGGACTCAGAACTTCAGACGTACCAGATGTTATTAAAGATGTAATCACCAGCCTTCGGTATAAAATCATCACTAGTCCCAAATGGAAATTCAGGCCTCATGCAGATAGAACATTACAGTTGTCTCTGCACCACAAACTACGACACAATAGGCACACCACAGTATGGTGCTCGGCAGTAATGCTCCTAGGGGACAGCAGCTCCATTTTATGACATCTGGTGCGATTTTCTGTTGGATGTAGAAGTGGGCGATCTAAACGATATATGATATAAACGATATAAATTTGGGCAAAGATATAGATTTTAGCTATATCACCATATCGATTGAAGAAGCTTCTCTCTCACTGCTCGGTGGCCTACCGACTCAGCACCGCGCTGCACTGGCCAGGGCCTTGTGTGCACACATCGTCAGCGTGCTGGCTGACGCTGCGTGTGATGTAAGGTCCCTACCAGTGCATGCTGAGAAGAAGACGCGGTCCCTCTCCTGTGGACTCCATCAGCCAACCGCGCACCCCACAGGAAAGGTAAGTATATTAGCAGGGGCCTGTATCCACCCGGGAGGAAGGAGGGGTTGGGGGGGGTGGCGGTTGGGTTTGGAGGATGGCTATGGAATGGCGCTGATGGCGCTGGCTGGGGGACATGGATGAGGGCAAATGGCAATGGCATGGGGCTGATGACACTGGCTTGGGGAGAAAATAATATATTGCAATATATATCGATATCGCACATAGTTAAAAATATATCGCGATATAGATTTTAGGCCATATCGCCCAGCCCTAGGTGGATGCATACAAAATCTAGCAAAAATAAATAAATCTATACACATCAATATGCAATGGGAGGCATATAGAGGTACAGTAACACCCCATATACAGATGTAGCCGAGCTAAAATTGACTCTGATAACACATGGCACAGTGTTATCTTGGTTATCTCGTGACAAAACCCATTGAAATCCATTAAAAAGTTAGTTATCTGTTTTCTTGCCATTCTTTACTTATCACATTAACAATCAAATTTAGCTCGGCTGAATCTGTAAATCTGTTCTATGGCTCTGTATAACTTGAAGAGCCATAATAGAGTTATTTGAATTATCCTCAAAAGTGTTAAGGACAGTGGGTGTGGACCTACTGTGCCACTCAACTGGTGTGGCTTACGGCTAACTATAAGGGCATTATCCCCTGTACAGGAATCTGGACCTTGCTACAGGGAAGCTACCAGGCCACTACCTCCTGAAATAGTCCCAGGGTGTTTGGCGGCTGACCTGCGAGGGTCATAGACACCGGTGCGAAGCACCAAGTGGTCAGGCAATATACGTAGTCAGGAGTGAGGCTGAGGTCAGGGCAGGCTGAGTACAATCTGTCTGAGAAACAGGTCCTAGGTTTGAGCAGGCAGCAGTAGAGCAATACAGGTAACAGGCAGAGGTCAGGACAGGTGGCTAGTAGTCAGGGTCAGTTGTCAGGCATAAGCATGGTACATCGGTATTCAGGCAGGAATTCACACCTTCGCTGGTATTTAAAGACTAGGAACCTAAAGCTCAGGCACCCTCCCACTGACATAGCCTAGGGAAGGAAATTAATGAGCACGTTGGCCCTTTAAGAGGCCAGGAATTTGCATCCTAGAGAGAAAGCTGGCCTGGCGGGGAGGCCTACCACAGGATTCAGTCTGTAGCCTGCCACATTCACAGATGTTGCTGGCGGCCAGAACTGCCTCTGGCAGGGGAGGATCGCTAAACAGGAGAAGAGGCAGGCAGCATAAGTAGCAAAGTGCCCGTGCCTGCTAAAGCTGGTCAGTGGCGGGCATGGGATTTCAGTGCAACAAAAAGTAGCATACTAATAATCATTTTGCATAGCAGTGTGTGATACTGTATGCTGTCATTTTACAAAGAAAAAAAATGTAAGGCTTTCCGTGAGATCCGTTCAGGGCTCTCACAAGCAATCCGAAACGGATCAGATTTGCCCTAATGCATTCTGAATGGAAAAGGATCCGCTCAGAATGCATCAGTTTGCCTCAGATCAGTCTCCATTCTGCTCTGGAGGCGGACAGCAAAGCACTGCTTGCAGCGTTTTGGTGTATGTCTGACGAAACTGAGCCAAACGGATCCGTTTTCTATGACACAATCTGGCACAATAGAAAACGGATCCGTCCTCTATTGACTTTCAATGGTGTTCAAGACGGATCCGTCTTGGCAATGTTAAAGATGATACAAACAGATCCGTTCTGAACGGATGCATGCGGTTGTATTATCTGAATGGATCCGTCTGTGCAGATCCATGATGAATCCGGACCAAACGCGAGTGTGAAAGTAGCCAAACAATGTTAACTGTACAAAAGACCAAAAATTACAAATCTAATAATAAAATTTATATTCTGGCAATGAAAGTCATCAAAACTGTAACCTGAGTTCCAACACCAGCACTGAAATATTAAATCTGCATTCATTCCTTTAAAATATTATACACAAATAGTTTTTGTGACGCGTTCCCAAATAAATCAGCTTAAAAGCAGCTGCATGTACTATAACTTTTTTTTTAGCTACAGTGCATCTGACCTGGAGGTCTCTCTACATCACCGGTTGTTGCTGTCGTCCAGCACCTGCTGCAGGTCACGGTCAGTCACGGTGATTCCTTATTTCCTACATTGTGTAGCCCTTCTTGTTGACAGATGAAACGCAAGAGATTTTTGCTGACAGATTCAGAGACCACCAGATGCAAGCAGTGACTGTGCATATCAAAAACTTTCTAATATACTTTGGTAGGAATTTAATGATTCTTATGCCAATCTTAATCAGAAATACACTGGCGTAAGAGGCACCAAAATTATTCTTTCAATGTCCATGTGCCAGAGAATGAAATCTCCAGGAGTAGATTACAGATTATTGGTGTAGAAAAGTGCGAAGCATGGTGTAAAGGGGAAAAGTCACAAAATGAGACCTGTAATAAAAAAAGTGCAACCTTTCTATGCCAGTCATGTCCATTAACAAAATCTATCTGAGAATATGCTAAAAGTATGATGTTATGACTAGGGATGAGCGGACCCGTGGATGTTCGGGTTCGCCCGAACTTCGGGTCAAAGTTCGGGTTTCGAACTTGACCCGAGCTCGAATTCAAACCAGAACCTCATTGAGGTCAATAGGGACCTGAACTTTGGTGCACTAAAATGGCTGTAAAATGGTCGTAGTACGGGCTAGAGGGCTGCAAAAGGAAGAAAAATGGGGGTAAGAGCAGGACAATTGCCCTGCAAACAAATGTGGATAGGGAAATGACTTAAAATAACATAGAATAGAAAAAAAAATTAAGTAATAATCTTGAACTAGAAGGCGTAGGTCAAAGTGGAGTAGAAGGTTGAAGAGGTGGTGGACGTGGAAGAGGAGGAGTTAACACGTTTGTTTTTTTTTTATAAATTTGGGAAGACCCCAAAACATTGGGAAATAGAAAAGAGAATGCAAAAAGAAAGTGCGCTGGAGTATAACAATGGCTGGGTGCGGCCGTTATACTTGTCTACTTAGCACAAGGTACAGACAAGTCCTGTGGGATCCATGCCTGGTTCATTTTCATGAACGTGAGCTTGTCCATGTTGGCTGTGGACAGGAGGCTGTGCTCCACCCCCCGTGCTAAACATACGTTCGGAAAATACACTTGCTGCAGGGCAGGCCAACACCTCCAAGGTGTAAAGGCAAGCTCAGGCCATGTGCCCAATTTGGAGACCCAGAAGTTGAATGGGGCAGACCCATCAGTCAGTACGTGTAGGCATGTGCACACGTACTGTTCCACCATGTTGCTGAAATACTGCCTCCTGCTAAGACGTTCCGGAACGTATCAGCTGGTGGTGCTGGTGTATATAATCTAGAAAACCGCTGCTGCTTCAACTTGAGTGCAGTTCACACTGAAGGAGACAAAAGGTAACTATCGATGTGATTCCTCAGTTTTGGTTCCCACTAAGGTTGGTGCTCAAATCTCCTAAAAGTCAAAGAAGAAATGGCCCAACATATTGAAATACTGCCAACTGAGTTTAAATAACGTGATTTATTGTACTCACAAGATCCATAAAACTACACGCATATAAAATGTGCACGTCCTCTCATGAAACGCCCGACCCGGGTTTTGCCTCCCCTTCGTCAGGGACACCTGTGGACTCGTCTAGATTGCTCCTTTTTCAAGACACTATGGGCCAGATTTATCATTAGCTCAAGTCAAAATAATGGAGTGAAACAGTTGAAAATTTTTGCGCAATCGCTAAAACTGTGCAAACATTTTCGACTTGTATTGGCTCTGTGCTATGCTCGCCAGTTTTCTGAAAGTGGGCGTATTTTCTTATGTAAATGAATCTCTAGACAGATTTACTATTGCGACAATTTAAAAAGCCGTAGTGAGGACCATGCTTATCTTATGCAACTTTTTAATACAACATGCAACTTTTTTGTAAAGATATGCGACTTTTGTAAAGCCGCTTACTGAAGGATAAACTGCTACCGTCAAACTACATTTATTACAGTATTAAAGGACCATTAATAAATCTGACTTAGCCAAAAGTGACTTTGGACATATAAAAGTGGAGTAAGATGTAAGTGTAATGATAAATCTGGCACTATGGGCGTTACTACAACCCTAATTTGCATGTTTACAAAATTAATTTAAAATAACATTCAAGCTCTTTAAAGGGAATCTGTCATCAGGTCTTAGCACATTAAGCTGTTACCACTGCAATGTTCAATAAACTACCTTCTTTCCAGCAAGGGTCTTCTTTCTTTTTTTCATGTTGTCATTTAGATAAAAAAGCGATTTTTCGGTGATGCTAATGATTACGTCACTGGGCTGGGCTCATGCCCAGTGACACTATTGAGGCTGTTGCCCTCAGGAGCCGTAGTATCGGACAGGCGCAGGCAGTCGGCGATACTGCGGCTGCGCGAGATTTCATGCGCAAGAAAGGATGAAGCAAGGTTCGTATGTTGAATAAAATTATATGATGTAGTGGAGGGGGCGGCGCCGTTCAGCTCGCCTATGGGAGGAAATTTATTTATGAGGATGCTGGGCTTGAAATTAAGGTGGGCTGGGCACTGCAGGGGGGGCAGTTACTGGGCTCTAGAGGAGAGGAATAACGCCCCTCTGGGCACCTTGAAGGTTCATTAGCATATCTAAATGACAACATGAAAAAAAGAAAGAAGACCCTTGCTGGAAAGAAGGTAGTTTATTGAACATTGCAATGGTAACAGCTTAATGTGCTAAAACCTGATGACAGATTCCCTTTAACCCCTTAAGGACCGGGCTCATTTTCACCTTAAGGACCGGGCCATTTTTTGCAAATCTGACCAGTGTCACTTTAAGTGCTCATAACTTTCAAACGCTTTGACTTACCCAGGCCGTTCTGAGATTGTTTTTT
This sequence comes from Bufo gargarizans, assembly GCF_014858855.1. Lineage (NCBI taxonomy): Eukaryota > Metazoa > Chordata > Amphibia > Anura > Bufonidae > Bufo > Bufo gargarizans. Next base: position 637,826,907 of record NC_058080.1, on the reverse strand, counting down.
CGTCACATATTGTACTTCATGACACTGCTAAAATTGGGTCAAAAAAGTTATTTTTTTTGCATAAAAAAATACATTTTTTACCAAAAATTTTGAAAAATTAGCAAATTTCAAAGTTTCAGTTTCTCTACTTCTGTAATACATAGTAATACCCCCAAAAATTGTGATGACTTTACATTCCCCATATGTCTACTTCATGTTTGTAGCATTTTGGGAATGATATTTTATTTTTTGGGGATGTTACAAGGCTTAGAAGTTTAGAAGCAAATTTTGAAATTTTTGAGAAATCTTCAAAATCCCACTTTTTATGGACCAGTTCAGGTTTGAAGTCATATTGTGAGGCTTAGATAATAGAAACCTCCCAAAAATGACCCCATTCTAGAAACTACACCCCTCAAGGTATTCAAAACTGTTTTTTCAAACTTTATTAACCCTTTAGGTGTTCCACAAGAGTTAATGGCAGATGGAGAAACAATTTTGAAATTTCTATTTTTTGGAAAATTTTCCAATATAATAAATTTTTTCCAGGAGTAAAATAAGGGTTAACTGCCAAACAACACTCAAAATGGGTTGCCCTGATTCTGTAGTTTGCAAAAACACCCCATATGTGGTCGTAAACTACTGTTTGGCCGAACGGTAGCACATAGAAGGAGGGGAACACCATATGGGTTTTGGAAGGCAGATTTTGCAGGACTGGTTTTGTTTATACCATGTCCCATTTGAAGCCCCCTGTTGCACCCCTAGAATAGAAATTTCAAAAAAGTGACTCCATCTAAGAAAGTACACCCCTCAAGGTATTCAAAACTGGGTTTACAAACTTTGTTAACCCTTTAGGTGTTCCACAAGAGTTAATGGCAGATGGAGAAACAATTATGAAATTTCAATTTTTTGGAAAATTTTCCAATATAATCAATTTTTTCTAGGAGTAAAACAAGGGTTAACTGCCAAACAACACTCAAAATGGGTTGCCCTGATTCTGTAGTTTGCAAAAACACCCCATATGTGGTCGTAAACTACTGTTTGGCCGAACGGTAGCACATAGAAGGAGGGGAACACCATATGGGTTTTGGAAGGCAGATTTTGCAGGACTGGTTTTGTTTATACCATGTCCCATTTGAAGCCCCCTGTTGCACCCCTAGAATAGAAATTTCAAAAAAGTGACTCCATCTAAGAAAGTACACCCCTCAAGGTATTCAAAACTGGGTTTACAAACTTTGTTAACCCTTTAGGTGTTCCACAAGAGTTAATGGCAGATGGAGAAACAATTATGAAATTTCAATTTTTTGGAAAATTTTCCAATATAATCAATTTTTTCTAGGAGTAAAACAAGGGTTAACTGCCAAACAACACTCAAAATGGGTTGCCCTGATTCTGTAGTTTGCAAAAACACCCCATATGTGGTCGTAAACTACTGTTTGGCCGAACGGTAGCACATAGAAGGAGGGGAACACCATATGGGTTTTGGAAGGCAGATTTTGCAGGACTGGTTTTGTTTATACCATGTCCCATTTGAAGCCCCCTGTTGCACCCCTAGAATAGAAATTTCAAAAAAGTGACTCCATCTAAGAAAGTACACCCCTCAAGGTATTCAAAACTGGGTTTACAAACTTTGTTAACCCTTTAGGTGTTCCACAAGAGTTAATGGCAGATGGAGAAACAATTATGAAATTTCAATTTTTTGGAAAATTTTCCAATATAATCAATTTTTTCTAGGAGTAAAACAAGGGTTAACTGCCAAACAACACTCAAAATGGGTTGCCCTGATTCTGTAGTTTGCAAAAACACCCCATATGTGGTCGTAAACTACTGTTTGGCCGAACGGTAGCACATAGAAGGAGGGGAACACCATATGGGTTTTGGAAGGCAGATTTTGCAGGACTGGTTTTGTTTATACCATGTCCCATTTGAAGCCCCCTGTTGCACCCCTAGAATAGAAATTTCAAAAAAGTGACTCCATCTAAGAAAGTACACCCCTCAAGGTATTCAAAACTGGGTTTACAAACTTTGTTAACCCTTTAGGTGTTCCACAAGAGTTAATGGCAGATGGAGAAACAATTATGAAATTTCAATTTTTTGGAAAATTTTCCAATATAATCAATTTTTTCTAGGAGTAAAACAAGGGTTAACTGCCAAACAACACTCAAAATGGGTTGCCCTGATTCTGTAGTTTGCAGAAACACCCCATATGTGGTGGTAAACTACTATTTGGCTAAACGGCAGGACATAGAAGAAGGGGAACGCCATATGGTTTTTGGAAGGCAGATTTTGCTGGACTGGTTTATTTACACCATGTACCCTTTCAAGCCCCCTGATGCACCCCTAGAGTAGAAACTCCATAAAAGTGACCCCATCTAGGAAACTACGGGATAAGGTGGTTGTTGTTTTGGGACTATTTTTGGGGTAAATTTGATATTTGGTTGCTCTATATTACTCTTTTTTGAGGCAATGTAACAAAAAAATTAAAATCTAAAATTGTTTCTACATTCGCTATTTAGTTTTGTGGAACACCTAAAGGGTTAACATAGTTTGTAAAGTAACTTTTGAATACCTTGAGGGGTGTAGTTTCTTAGATGGGGTCACTTTTTTGGAGTTTCTAGTCTGGGCTACATCAGGGGGGGCTTCTAATGGGACATGGTGTCAAAAAAAAAACTGTCCATCAAAATCTGCCTTCCAGAAACCGTATGGCGTTCCCTTCGTTCTATGCCCTGCCGTGCGGCTATATAGCCATTTACGACCACATATGGGGTGTTTCTGCAAACGACAGAATCGGGGCAATAAATATTTAGTTTTGTTTGGCTGTTAACCCTTGCTTTATTACCGGCAAAATGGATTTAAATTGAAATTTTGCCCAAAAATAGGTGTTTTGGCACCGTTTTTATTTTATATTTTTAACACCGTTCATCCGAGGCGTTTGGTCAAAAGTTATTTTTATAGCGACGACTTTTACGCACGCGACGATGCCCAATATGTATGGCTCTCAGACTTTGGAGACACTAAGCAGGCATCCTAAAACTGCGGCCCTCCAGATGTTGTAAAACTACAATTCCCACCATGCCCTGCTGATGGCTGTAGGTTGTCTGGGCATGCTGGGAGTTATAGTTTTACAACATCTGGAGGGCCGCAGTTTGAGGATGCCTGCACTAAAACTAATATTTTTGGGGGAAAGAAAAATAGTTTTCGTGTCTCCAAAGTCTGAGAGCCATAGTGTTTTATGTTCTCTAGTGAACTGTTGGGGATTATAAAAATTTAGTACTCCATGGAAGTGTGATACTCCCTGAAGCAATCGATAACGCAGAGGCCCGGATGATCGGGGCACGTGTCGCACTGAGTGGTGGTGTCCTTCCGTATCCCCCTCCTGCGACACACTCTGCACTTTTTTTGGGTTCGTCCCTTCTTTCCAGTATGGGGGACCACACCTGGAAAGTGTTGGCCAGGGACGATCCGGGCGCCTCCAGTTCCCGAGGTACTCCGGCCTGCTCTTTCCCGGTCCGAAAAGATCAGGTCCTTGAGGACTGCCTCATAGAATTGGAGGAATGTCCCTGTGCTGCCAGCGCTTCGGGATAGTACAAAAGAGTTGTACATGGCAACCTGCACCAAGTAGACCGCAACTTTTTTGTACCATGCCCGGGTTTTGCGCATGGCGTTATATGGCGTGAGGACTTGATCCGAGAGATCAACTCCTCCCATATACCGATTGTAGTCGACGATACAATCGGGCTTGAGGACCGTTGCCGCGGTACCTCGCACAGGGACTGGGGTGGTGCCGTTACCGTGGATTGTGGACAGCATAAGGACATCCCTCTTGTCCTTATACCTGACCAGCAACAGGTTTCCACTGGTAAGTGCACGGGTCTCACCCCTGGGGATAGGTACCTGGAGGGGGTAGGCAGGGAGGCCGCGCTGATTTTTCCGCACGGTCCCACAAGCGAACGTAGATCTGGCGGCAAGGGACCTGAACAAGGGAATGCTGGTATAAAAGTTATCCACGTACAAGTGGTAACCATTATCCAGCAGTGGGTACATAAGGTCCCACACGAGTTTCCCGCTAACACCCAGAGTGGGGGGACATTCTGGGGGTTGAATACGGGAATCTCGCCCCTCGTACACACGAAATTTGTAAGTGTACCCTGAGGTACTCTCACAAATTTTGTATAGCTTCACGCCATACCTCGCTCGCTTTGTGGGAATATATTGGCGGAAACTGAGTCTCCCCTTGAACGCAATGAGCGACTCATCAACCGCGACCTCCCTTCCAGGTACGTAGGCCTGCTGAAATGTGGCCCCAAAGTGATCGATGACAGGCCGTATCTTATACAGCCGGTCATAGGCAGGATCACCTCGGGGTGGACATGCTGCATTATCGGAATAATGCAGACATTTCCGGATGGCCTCAAACCGGGAGCGTGTCATGACCATACTGTACAGTGGGGTCTGGTACAGGACGTCCCCACTCCAGTATTGCCTGACACTGGGTTTTTGGACTAGACCCATATGCAGCACGAGGCCCCAAAATGTCCTCATTTCGGCTGCACTGACCGGCGTCCAGCCACCGGGTCTAGCCAAAACTGAGCCTGGGTTTTGAGCGACGAACTGTTGGGCGTACAGATTCGTCTGCTCCACCATCAAATTCACCAGTGGGTTACTGAAAAAAAAACTAAAATAGTCAATTTCAGTAAACCCCACTGTGGGAATCTGGATTCCAGGATTGCCAGCGAAATCCGGAATCTCAGGCTCAAAGTCCACTGGGGGACACCAGCTAAGTTCATCGGCAGGGGTCTCCGGTGAACTTATTTGGTGGGCCGGGAAACCAGTACGAACCCCAGGGCGGCTCGTACTAGGGTGGGCCACAGGATCCCTAGCATGTGCGGCCCCTGGCTCCGCCTGGCGGCGTCTCCGCCGCCTTGGTGGCTCATCGTCATCCGATGATGATGAGGAGGATGCTGATGATAAGAGGAATGTGGGGTCATCCTCATCCTCACTGGGGCTCTCGGAGTCGGAGGCAATCTGGGCATATGCCTCCTCGGCCGAGAACACCCGGCGGGCCATGGGTGTGTGTGCGTGTAGGTGTGCGTGTGTGTAAAACTTTATTATATGTGCGTGTGTGTGGGGGCAACGGGTGTTCGCGTACTAAAAAAAGGAAAAAAGGGCAAGTGTTAGGAAAAAAAAAAAGTTGCTGATTAGCGGTACAACGCTGATCAGCGGTGGGGCAGGCGATGCGCTAACAGTGGACGGACGCTAAAAAGTGCCGACCAGTCAGCGAACGCAGAAAAAAAAGTGGTGGTGAGGGGGCTAGTGGTGGTGGTGGGGGGGGGGGGGGTTGGGGGGAGTGGTGGGGGGATGGGTGGAGGGGGTGGGGGGGCTGGTGGTGGTGGGGGGCTGGTAGGGGGGGGCAAGTGGCAGGGGGGGGGTCTGGGGTCTGATCAAAAATCAAAAAAAGTTTTGTGTAAAAGTTAAACGTTTTTTTTTTTTTTTTTTTTTCCTAACTAACTTTTCCCTTCTTTCCCTGCCTAACGATGCCTCTCCCTCACTGACCCTAACCTACCTGGGTGGCGATGGGTGCAGGAGGGTGATGGATGGCGATTAGGGGGACACAGGAGCTGGTGCTGGACGATGCTGCCGGGTGCTCGTGCAGAACAGGAAGAGGAGGGGAGAGAGGAGCGCAGGAAGTTTGAATCTCGCGCCTCTCTCCCCTGCACCAATCAGCACCCTGGACAGCAGTGTTCAGCACCAGGGCCAGCACCGCCTCCTCAAATCCTCGGACTGCGATTGGTGGTGTATAATTACGCCACCGATCGCAGTCTTTTTCCGGTTCATCGGGTCACCGGACACCCGAATGGACCGGAAACGCAGAAAACCGCAGGTCTGAATTGACCTGCGGTTTTCTGCGATCGCCGATACGGGGGGGTCAAATGACCCCCCCCTGCGTTGTTACGGGATGCCGGCTGAATGATTTCAGCCGAAATCCCGTTCCGATTAACCCCCGCGGCGCCGGAATGCCGATTTTAAGTCAGGACGTACCGGTACGCCCTTGGTCCTTAAGGACTCGGGAAATAGGGCGTACCGGTACGCCCTGTGTCCTTAAGGGGTTAAATACAAAACCATCAACTCACAATATCACATAAAATACAAGTTAAAACATCTCTTTAGTCTAATTCTGATTTCATAAAACTTTCTCTCTCTCCACCTTTCAATGTCACATGATTAGTTTTCTCTATTAGTCTTCCATTAGTTCCTCCCCTCAATACAAATAGATCGGCGATTCCCCCTCTTTCTGCAAAAGCCGCAGTCTCTTTCTACCTCCGTATAGACCTTAATAATAAACCACCGCACTGACACCCCAATGTCCACATCTAATCCAAATAACTTTTGTAAACAAACACTGAAAATAATAGGATACAACTGACATCTTGATACCTTACATGTTCACTATACAAGCTTTTATGTCAAATTTAGGTGCCGAGTTTGTAGATCCATTCAATTTCTCTTCTGTTGATTCTAATCAATGGATCGCCACCTCTCCAATTATTACGAACTTGCTCTAGCCCCATGAAAATCAAACCTTCTGGATTTTTATTATGTATTTTTTTTAAGTGTGCAGAGACACTATGGCCTTGATTTATGATACCTTCACTCCAGAATTATGACATCAAAAAGTCACCAAATAGGGCTTTTGCAACTTTTTCGCACTCCCTTGCGCAAAATTTTGTGACTTTTTGCATGTGTACACCTCTCACTCCAGTTTTGTATTATGGGTGGGAAAGTGGGTGTAGTTAGCTATGTTATTGAGTTTCACTCCAGATTTATCATTGAGACTTTTTTTAAAAGTCGCAAAATAGTCGCAATCTCACTCCAGGAGCAGGGTGGAGTAGGAAAACTGGAGGAGCTTCTCTAGACAGAAGTGTTAGGTTTAAGGGTAAGACAAATTTATCAAACAACATGCGACATTTGATAAATGTGGCACAAAGTACTCCAACACAGACTGAAGCAAAACTGACTCCAAATATTCTCCTAATGATAAATTCAGCCCTATGTGTCTCTAAACCCTTCTTTATGTTTTGTATATGTTCCTGAATTCTTACTTTTAGTTTTCTAGTGATCCGTCCTACATACTGGAGGCCACATGGACACTCCAGCATGAAAACCACAGATATGTGTTAACAAGAAAGCTCTCCCATTACTTTGTGTATGGTCCCGTTGCTCCTAGACATCACTGTTTCTTTCCTATACTGTCTGTTAACATTCAGACAGTTCTTAAACGGTAGACAAAAACTGCACCATGTGAACCGGTGTTTCATACCTTCAGGAGGTTGTGTAGGTATAAAGCTGCATACAAGCTTATTTTTTATACTAGGTGTTCTTTTGAAGATAAGAGAAGGATTCTTGGGAATTATGTCTCCTAGTATGGGATCATTCTTAAGCACAGACCAATTCTTTTTAACAGCTCTCTTTATCTGCCCTGCATTACTGTTGAATTGTGCGATGAAGCTCATACGGAAATCTTTATCCTCTTTAATCTTACTATTACCTTCATTCCCCTTGTGTGCACACTTTCTTCCATAACTTTCTGTGTACAAATCTCTAGTTCTTTCCTATTCTCCAAAAACCTGTTTTGTATCATATTACTTTGTTCCTCATAGTCATCAATATTAGTGCAATTCCTATACACTCTCTTAAACTGACCCTTCGGAATGTTTCTGATTCAGGGTTTATAGTGGCAACTAGTAGTGGAAATATAAGCATTGACATCTGTTGGTTTGAAGAATGTCTTTGTTTTTAGTTTACCTTCTTCGGAAAAAATAGTCAGGTCTAAAAAAAATCTACAGAATCATGGCTTACATTTCCTGTAAACCGCAAGTTCCAATCATTTGCATTTATGTAACATAGAAAATCCTCCAAACCTTCACGTTCTCCCTTCCATATTAACAAACAGTCGTCTATATACCTTTTTCACACAATCGATTCCCTGTTTTTATTTGTTCTTCCCAATATAGGCTTTATGTATTTATCTTCCCATGAGGCCATAAACAAATTTGCGAAACTGGGGGTGAATTTCATCCCCATCGTGGTCCCTGTGCACTGTAAATAAAAATTACCATCAAACCAACATTTTTTTAATTGTGACACAAACAAAAATCTAAACAATCCAAAATAAATTCCCATTGCTTAAACATCATTGCTGGATCTTTTTCAAGACAATCCTTAATTGCATTCATCCCTTTATCTTTAGGGATGATGGTGTACAAAGAAACAACATCAACTGTGGCCAATATCATATCTTCCGTGTATTGATGTCATGGTCTTACCTCCTTGCTGTTCCCTTCGTTTGACATGTGCTGGCGGCCATCTTGGTTTCTGGGTTTTCTTGTAGCCTCCCACCCTGCGGCTCCTCCTTCCCACTGGGAGGAGCTGGATGCCTAGCTCATATATATAGGAGGTCTGTGGCTTCAGTTCCTTGCTTGGTCCTCCTGTGTTCACATGCTTCCAAGACTGCTGCTGCTTCTGGTTCCTGATCCTGGCCTCGTCTGACTACCCCGTTGGTTCCTGATTCCGGCTTCGTCTGACTACCCCGTTGGTTCCTGATTCCGGCTTCGTCTGACTACCCCGTTGGTTCCTGTTCCTGGCTTCGTCTGACTACCCTTCTGGTTCCTGACCTCTGTCTCCGCAAGACCCTGCTTCGGTTTAGCCATCCGTTCGGACTTTGCTTACGGCTTGCTCTTCAATAAAACCTTCTTATTTTCCACTTATCTCTTGTTGTACGTCTGGTTCATGGTTCCATGACATTAGGACCAAGCCATGAATTCTGACGGTACAGGGCCACCCTCGCTACCTACGCTGGTTGCCAGACTTGATCAGCAGGATCACCTGTTGGGTCGGTTCGCTGTGGCGTTGCAAACCCTGCTTGAACGCACGGCTCATTTAGCTTCCGTTGCCGATGGGTCGGTTGTCGCTCCTGGGCCCGCTCCTACTGCCGCTCCGGTTGTTGCGCCAGAGTCTACCCTGACACCTGTTGCTGCGCCTGTGGTGTTTCAGGGTATGACCGGTTCTGCCCCACTTCCACAGCGCTTTGGGGGAGAGCCAACTCAGTGCCGAGGTTTCCTTAACCAGGTGGGCATTTACTTCGAGTTGCTGCCACATGCCTTTCCTACTGAGAGATCAAGGGTGGGCTTCTTGATCTCGCTGCTCTCGGACAAGGCCTTAGCCTGGGCCAGCCCTTTATGGGAGAACAACAATCCGGTGGTTGCCGAGTTTTCCGGTTTTGTTGCTTCTCTTCGGAAGGTATTCGATGTGCCGGCTCGTGCTGCCTCTGCTGCGAAGCTCCTTATGTCCATCAGACAGGGTTCACGATCCGTAGCTGAATACGCCATTGAGTTTCGTACCCTGGCAGCAGAGGTGGGCTGGAATAATGAGGCTCTGGTCGCTGCTTTCTCTCATGGTCTCTCGGATGCCTTGAAGGATGAGGTTGCAGCTAAGGACCTACCAGTGGAGCTCGAGTCTCTTATTTCTTTCCTGATTTTGATTGACACCAGACTCAGGGAGGGACCTTCCTTTAAGGAGAGCCTGCGGAGGTCTCCTAACAGATTGGCGCCTACATTTGCTGTCCCACCCGTGCCTCCCTCTCCTCCCACGCCTCCTGGGGATGACTTGTCTGGGGGTGAACCCATGCAGCGGGGGTTTGCTCGCCTGTCTGAGGGGGAGAGGGTACTCCGGAGACGCGAGGGCCGATGCATGTACTGTGGTCTCGGTGGGCATTTTCGGTTGGCATGTCCGAACCGTCCGGGAGAACGCTCGCACCTGAGGTCCTGTCGGGGGCAGATCTTGGGTGGAGTCTCCTCGTCCCCGGTTTCCCGTGTTGACAAACCACTGATCACGGTTGTCCTCTCCTGGGTCGGGGGCTCGGTGACGACCCAGGCGTTGGTGGACTCTGGTGCTGGTGGTTTGTTCATTGATAGAGTGTTCGTTGCCGCCAATTCCATTCCTCTGCAGCCTCGAGGTTCCCCACTGGCTCTTGAGGCGATAGACGGCAGACCCCTTCTGCCGCCACACGTGACTCATGAGACCCTTCCAGTGGGGATAGCCATTGGTGCCGTTCACAGAGAGTCGGTCTGTCTCCAGGTTATTTCGTCTCCACACTACTCGGTGGTCTTGGGGTACCCCTGGCTCCAGAAGCATAATCCGACTTTCGATTGGAGATCGGTCGAGATCCTCTCGTGGTCACCGCAGTGTGGGGCTAGTTGCATCCATGGGCCTGTCAAGTTGCTGTGTACTTCCTCGGACTCTCTGTTGCCTCCTGAATACGAAGAGTACCGGGATGTATTCGATAAGGTGCGCGCGGTTGCCCTACCTCCGCACCGCCCATACGATTGTGCCATAGAGTTACAATCCGGTGCCGTTCCTCCTCGTGGCAAAGTCTATCCACTGTCGGTAGCGGAGAATGAGGCCATGGAGGAGTACGTGAGGGAGGCGCTTTCACGCGGACACATTCGCAAATCCTCGTCCCCGGCAGGGGCTGGATTTTTCTTTGTGAAAAAGAAGGGCGGCGAGTTGAGGCCTTGCATCGATTACAGGGGTCTCAATCGCATCACGATCAAGAACGCTTACCCGATACCCTTGATTTCCGAGCTGTTCGATCGCCTCAAAGGGGCCACGGTCTTTACCAAACTCGACCTGAGGGCGGCATATAACCTGGTAAGGATCAAGGCGGGCGATGAGTGGAAGACCGCGTTTAACACCAGGACCGGTCATTATGAATCCTTGGTTATGCCCTTTGGGTTGTGCAATGCGCCCGCAGTCTTCCAGGAATTCATCAACGATGTTTTCCGTGACCTGTTGCAGCAGTGTGTGGTGGTCTATTTGGATGACATCTTGGTATATTCTGCATCCATGGAGGCCCACATTCTGGATGTCAGACGAGTGTTGCAACGCTTACGAGAGAACAAGCTGTTCGGTAAGCTTGAGAAATGCGAATTTCACCGATCCCAGGTAACCTTCTTAGGTTACATAATTTCCGCTGAGGGGTTCTCCATGGATCCTGAGAAGGTTTCGGCTGTCTTACAGTGGCCCCAGCCCAGTGGGCTTCGTGCCCTGCAGCGCTTTTTGGGCTTCGCCAATTATTATCGGAAGTTCATCAGGGACTTTTCCATGCTAGCCAAGCCTCTCACGGATCTGACCAGGAAGGGCAGTAATCCTCAGGTCTGGCCGCTCGAGGCCATCCGAGCTTTTGAGGCTCTAAAGTCCGCCTTTGTGTCGGCTCCGATTCTGTCGCATCCCAACCCTGGGTTGCCTTTTGTCCTCGAGGTGGACGCGTCTGAGACGGGAGTAGGCGCCCTCCTGTCTCAGCGTAGAACACCAGAGGGTCCTCTGCTTCCTTGTGGGTTTTACTCCCGGAAACTGTCTTCCGCGGAGTGCAACTATCAGATTGGTGACAGGGAGTTATTGGCCATCGTGCAGGCCCTTAAAGAATGGAGGCACTTGCTTGAGGGCTCGGTGGTTCCGGTTCTCATCCTGACGGACCACAAGAATCTGACCTACCTCTCTGAGGCCAAGAGATTGACACCACGTCAGGCCAGATGGGCTCTGTTCTTGTCACGTTTTAATTACGTGGTCTCCTACCTACCCGGCTCCAAGAACATCAGAGCGGATGCCTTATCACGGCAGTACTCCGAGCTGTCCGGGGAGGAGTCGATTCCGACTACGGTCATACCCCCGAATCAGATCCTGGCCGCTATTCGCACCAGCCTGACTTCTCCTCTGGGTGAGCAGATTTTGGCGGCTCAATCTGGTGCTCCCTCTGGGAGACCCAACGGCAGATGTTTTGTGCCTGAGGAGTTGCGCACTCGGTTGTTGCGAACCTACCATAACTCCAAGGCCGCGGGGCACCCTGGAAAGAATCAGCTGTCCTGGGCGGTTTCACGTCTGTTCTGGTGGCCTTCTCTACGTTCCGACATCGCCGCATATGTAGCGGCATGCTCAGTTTGTGCCCAGAGTAAGTCCCCTCGGCACCTTCCATTGGGCCTTTTGCAACCCATAGCCACCGGGGAGCGTCCATGGTCACACCTGGGGATGGATTTCATTGTGGACCTCCCTGCATCCCGAGGCCATACGGTCATTCTCATGATTGTGGATCGGTTTTCCAAAATGTGCCACTGTGTTCCTCTCAAGAAGTTACCCTCTGCACAAGAGTTGGCCTCGATTTTTGCCAGGGAGGTCTTCCGGTTGCACGGTTTGCCCAAGGAGATTGTGTCGGATCGGGGGAGTCAGTTTGTGTCCAGGTTCTGGCGCGCCTTTTGCTCCCAGTTGGGGATTCATCTCTCTTTCTCCTCGGCCTACCACCCTCAGTCCAATGGGGCCGCAGAACGATCCAATCAGGCCTTGGAGCAATTCCTTCGTTGCTATGTCTCCGATCACCAAGACAATTGGGTTGACCTCCTGCCTTGGGCTGAGTTTGCCAGGAACACGGCGGTGAACTCTTCCTCTGGGACGTCTCCCTTCATGGCCAATTATGGGTTCCAACCTGCCGTGTTACCGGAGGTATTCTCTCCCCAGGATATTCCGGCTGTGGAGGATCACCTTTCCGTCCTACGTGCTTCTTGGGTACAGATCCAGAGGTCCCTTGAGGTCTCTGCGCAGCGCCAGAAACTCCAGGCTGATCGCAGACGAGCGCCCGCTCCTTCCTACCAGGTCGGAGACCGCGTATGGTTGTCCACCCGCAACCTCAACCTTCGAGTGCCCACTCCCAAGCTGGCGCCTCGCTTTGTTGGTCCCTTCCGAGTGCTTCGCAGGGTAAACCCGGTAGCCTATGCCCTTGCGCTTCCTCCTGGCATGCGGATCTCCAACGTGTTTCATGTCTCCCTGTTGAAGCCACTGGTGTGTAATCGTTTCACTTCCTCGATTCCTCGGCCTCGTCCGGTCCAAGTGGGCAATCGTGAGGAGTATGAGGTGAGCAATATCCTGGACTCACGCCTGGTCCGCGGCCGGGTGCAGTTTTTGGTCCATTGGCGTGGTTATGGTCCAGAGGAGCGTTCCTGGGTTCCCTCCGCAGATGTCCATGCTCCTGTCTTGCTCCGAGCCTTCCACGCACGCTTCCCTCAGAAACCGTTCCTTACTCCGCGGAGGAGGGGCCCTTGAGGGGGAGGTACTGTCATGGTCTTACCTCCTTGCTGTTCCCTTCGTTTGACATGTGCTGGCGGCCATCTTGGTTTCTGGGTTTTCTTGTAGCCTCCCACCCTGCGGCTCCTCCTTCCCACTGGGAGGAGCTGGATGCCTAGCTCATATATATAGGAGGTCTGTGGCTTCAGTTCCTTGCTTGGTCCTCCTGTGTTCACATGCTTCCAAGACTGCTGCTGCTTCTGGTTCCTGATCCTGGCCTCGTCTGACTACCCCGTTGGTTCCTGATTCCGGCTTCGTCTGACTACCCCGTTGGTTCCTGATTCCGGCTTCGTCTGACTACCCCGTTGGTTCCTGTTCCTGGCTTCGTCTGACTACCCTTCTGGTTCCTGACCTCTGTCTCCGCAAGACCCTGCTTCGGTTTAGCCATCCGTTCGGACTTTGCTTACGGCTTGCTCTTCAATAAAACCTTCTTATTTTCCACTTATCTCTTGTTGTACGTCTGGTTCATGGTTCCATGACAATTGATCAAAACTCTTTATCAACTTCAAAACATCCCCTGTGTCTTTAAAATAAGAAGGGGTCTTGCTCACATATTTTTGCAGAAAAAAGTCTACATATTCAGTAAGATGGCTGGTTAGAGAATTAATCCTAGATACAATTGGTCTGGGAGGGGGGTCAATAATACTTTTTTGAACCTTGGGTAGATAATAAATAACTGGAATCACTGGATGTTTCATCTGTAGAAATTCAAATTCCCTGATATTAAGGATCCCCTCCTTGCCCCTCTCCAATAATACATAAAAAAATAATTATACTCTGGGGTTGGATTTTTTTCAATTTGATAAATGTAGTATAATCTTCCAGTAATTTGACCATAACTTCTTCATATCTTTTCTATAAAGGATCACCACCCCTCCCCCTTTGTCAGCCGATTTCACCACAATATATGCATTTTTAGTGCTTTTCTCTCTTCATGGGTTAGATTATAATAAAGAGGTTGAGGATCTATTTTATCTAATTCCTTTAAAAGCCCTCTCTTGAAAGCCTCAATACATTCATTATTTTTTGGCTGTGGAAAAAATTGAGATCTATCCTGGAAGTTTGTATGTATAAGTCCCCCCGTACCTACATCTATGTTGTTTATTCATGTCATTAGAGGTGACATATTTTACTATATTTAATTTTCTTATAAACCGATTAAAATCTAAAAAGGTCTCAAACTTATTAAGTGGTTTTCTGGGCGCATATTTCAGCCCCTTCATTAATACTACCTTTTCATTTTCACTTAGGGTGTGAACTAAGGTTATAAATTCCATTTAATTGTCTGTCTCTCTTGTTTCTGGGGCTGTTCTTTTCTTTTCTTCCCTCCTCTGCATCCTCTATAAGATATCTTTTCTGGGGTGTTCTCAATTTTTCTGTTTGTATCCTTTTTTCTATTTCTCCTTCCCTTTGAATCCCCTTTATTCTTTGGTGGGGAAAATTTCGTGATTCATAATCTTGAGCCCTATTATCGTTATTCATAGGCCTAGATGTACTCTCCTCTCCATATGGGAAATGTTGGTCATTACATTGGGATCTATAATCCCGGTATCTATAATACTGTGATCTTCTTAGTGGTTGGTCTGCATACCATATGTATTCGGTCTATACCTTTCTGTTGGATATATCCTTTATTGATAAGGTAGATAGCGGTGATCAGGGGGATATTGAGGTTTAAAATTATAACCATATCTCTGTGGCCTATTTCTATGTTGGTGAGGCTCTCTAGATTTATAGGACTCCTGCTCTAGAGGGACCTCATAATGCATCTTGCTGTGAGTTTGAGTATTCTTGTCATTTAATGCCATTGTCTCTTTTTTTGATTCCTCATCGTGTGAACCCTTCTCTATTACTCCTTTGGATTTTCATTTATACACCTTATTAAGTGGTGCTGGTTGTTGTGGCGTGCTGACAAAGCTTTTCCACATTTCGGCCATGCTAACCCTCCCTTCTGAGGCGCTGGCGATGCCCCAGCTGCGTTGGCGACTTCTTCCTCCTCCTCCAGTGCCTTCGCCTTGTGCTTCCACTGAGCCCCCTCTGTCAGATGTGAATGCCATCACCAGCGCGTCTACCAGCGTGCGCTTGTACTTGCGCATATTCCGATCATGCTCCAGTGACGGAATTAAGGACAGCACATTGTCCTTGTAGCGGGGATCCAGCAGGGTCGCCCAGTAATCAGCACTGGTTAGAATGTGGGCAACTCGGCGGTCATTGTGCAGGCACTGCAGCATGTGGTCGCTCATGTGTGCCAGGCTGCCCAGAGGCAATGTCAAGCAGTCCTTTGTGGGAGGTGTATCGTCTGTGTCCTCTGTATCCCGCAGCCACACTCCATTGATGCCCATAAGCTGCTTTGGGTGCCGCCCTGCTGTGAACACGATTCCTCATCATCATCATCATCATCCTCCTCATCCTGCAGAACTGTGCCCTGGCTGGACAGTTGTGTACCTGGCATCTGTTGGTGCAGGAACCCACCCTTTGATCCACTTCTGAATGACTGGCCTGATAACCGTAGAAATTATCCCTCTTCCTCCTCCTCTTTCTCCTGTGCCACATCCACTTGCATTATCGCCCGAAGTGTTTTTTCAAGGAGACATAGAAGTGGGATAGTAACACTGAGGACTGCATCATCAGCACTGGCCATGTTGGTGAAGTACTCAAAACAGCGCAACACGGCACACATGTCCCGCATGGAGGCCCACTGGATGGTGGTAAAGTGGTTCCGCAGAGCGACTTACCTGTGCGTGCTGCAGCTGAATCTCCACTATCGCCTGCTGCTACTTGCACAGTCTGTCCAGCATGTGCAAGGGGGAGTCCCACCTTGTGGGTACGTCACATATGAAATGGTGAGCGGGAAGGCCGAAGTTACGCTGCAGCGCAGATAGACGAGCAGCAGGGTGAGAACACCGAAAACGCGCACAGAAGGCCCACACTTTCTGCAGCAGCTCTGACATATCGGGTAATTTTTTCAGGAACCTCTGCACCACAAAATTCAGCACATGCGCCAGGCAAGGGATGTGCATCAAACCGGCTAGTCCCAGGGCTGCTACGAGATTTCGCCCGTTATCGCACACTACCAGACCAGGCTTGAGGCTCAGAGGCAACAACCACTCATTAGCCTGCTGTTCCATGCCCGTCCACAGCTCCTGCAAGGTGTGGTGTTTTTCCCCCAAACAGATGAATTTCAAAACCGCCTGCTGTCGTTTTCCCCCTGGCTGGTGGTGGTAAAGGTGTTACGCTGACTAGATGAAGAGGCGGTAGAGGAAGAAGCGGATTAGGAGGAGGAGGAGGCAACGAGAAATGTCCTGCAATCCTTGGTGGCGGTAGGACATGCGCCAAACTGCTATTCGCATCAGGCCCAGCCGCCACTGCCTTTACCCAGTGCTGCCCGTGCTTACTGGTCCACGTATCGGTAGTTATGTGGACCTTGCCACAGATGGCGTTGCGCAGTGCACACCTGATTTTGTCCGCCACTTGGTTGTGCAAGGCAGGGATGGCTCGCCTGGAAAAGTAGTGGCGGCTGGGAACCGTTTTTAAAAATCTCTGTCTCCACCAGACGGAATGACAGCATTTCAAAGGCCAGGAATTTTGAAATGCTGGCATTTAGGGCCAGAAATCATGGGTGGGTAGGGGGGTACTTCCTCTTTCTCTCCAGTTTTTGGGAGATGGCCAGCTAAATGCTTCCATGGGACAGCGTGGACATGCTGGGTGACTTTGGTGGAAGTGGTGGTGTTGCTGCCACAACCTCTGTTTGTGGGGTGGCAAGTGCCACTGTCACTCCAGAGGGGGAGGAAGAGGCCCGAGACCACAGCAGAAGAGAGCAAGAGGAGACTGAAATCTTTTGTGGCTTTTAAGGTGTGTACTCCACTGCAGCTCGTGCTTTGCATTTAGATACCTGGTCATGCAGGTGGTGCTCAGGTTTAGAACATTTATGCCTCGCTCCAGTCTCTGATTCAAGAGCGTGCAAACCACTCACGTCTTGTCGTCAGCACATTGTCTGAACAACTGCCAGGCCAGGGGACTCATTGGAGCTGGCTTTGGTGTGCTCAGTCCCTGGTTGCGGTGGGCACTAGCAGGCATACTGGCTAGGGGATGGCCACTCTACTTTTGAACCCTGCTTCCTCTTTTGCTGTGCGGCTGGCGCTGTGTGACCACCACCTCTTCCTCCGAACTGCACACGTCACTCGCATGACCTTGATTCCATGTGGGATCTAGGACCTCATCATCCTCCACATCATCTTCCACCCACTCTTCAACCCTGCCCTCCTTGCCGGTCTGCACATGGCAGAAAGCCGCAGCAGTTGGCACCTGTGTTTCGTCATCATCATCTTAGATGTGCTGCGGTGGTCCTCCAATGTCCAGATCCTGAAACATAAGTGGTTGGTGTGCCAGTGCACTCAATCTCTTCCACTTCTGGGGCAGGGCTAGGTGGATGGCCCATGGAAACCCCGCCAGCAGAGTCATCAAAAAGCATAAGAGACTGCTGCATGACTTGGGGCTCAGACTGCTTGGCTGATTTACAAGGGGGTGAGGTGAAAGACAGATGCCCATGGGCTGCAGGTGCCAACTCTGCGGTTTCAGCAGGGGACTCAGTGGGAGACAATGTAAAGGAACTGGAGGCACTGTCAGCCATCCACTCTACTACCGCCTCTACTTGTTCTGGCTTCACCATTCGTACACCGGAATTTAGGCCTACAAAATGATGATGAACGTCCTGTCCACCTGAAGAAGGTGTTTCATTTGGGCGTGTAGCTGGCAACGATTGACCACATCCTCTCCCTGCAACAGGAGCTCCCCTAGCACCAGCAGCACCACGACCAGGGCCACGTCCCTTATTTGATGCTCTCCTCATTCTTTGAGGTCACCCACCGAACTAACGGACAGATTAACTATATTAATTTCCCTGTCACATATGCAGTGCAGGTGTACCTCACACCAAAAATGGGTATATGTCACCCATCGAACTAACAGATGGATTAACTATATTATTTTCCCTTTCACATAAGCAGTGCACGTGTGTCTCACACCAAAAATGGGTATATGTCACCGGCCGAACTAACAGTCAGATTAACTATATTAATTTCCCTGTCATGTATAAAATGCACGTGTATCTCACACCAGAAAATGGGAATATGTCACCCACCAAACTGACAGACGGATTAACTATATTAATTTCCCTGTCACATATGCAGTGCAGGTGTACCTCACACCAAAAATTTGTATATGTCACCGACTAAACTAACAGACGGATTAACTATATTAAATTCCCTGTCAGGTATAAAGTGCACGTGTATCTCACACCATGAATGGGTATATGCCACCCACTGAACTAACAGACGGATTAACTATATTAATTTCCCTGTCACGTATGCAGTGCAGGTGTACCTCACACCAAAAATGGGAATATGTCACCCACTGAACTAACAGACGGATTAACTATTTTAATTTCCCTGTCACATATGCATTGCAGGTGTGCCTCACATCAAAAATGGGTATATGTCACTGGCCGAACTAACAATCAGATTAACTATATTAATTTCCCTGTCACATATGCAATGCAGGTGTATCTCACACCAAAAATGGATATATGTAGCCCACAGAACTAACAGATGGATTAACTATATTTATTTCCCTGTCACGGATGCAGTGCAGGTTTACCTCACACAAAAAATGGGAATATGTCACCCACCGAACTAACAGACGGATTAACTATATTAATTTCCCTGTCATGTATGCAGTGCACGTGTATCTCACACCAAAAATGGGAATATGTCACCCATCAAATTAAGAGACTGGATTAACTATTATATTTTTGTGTCAGGGGTACAAAAATGGTGCATTGTACTCACAAAAAATCACTATAGGTCACCCACAGAATTAACAGCCAGATTAATTATAATATTTTTGTGTCAGGGGTGCAAAGATGGTGCATTGCACCCACAAAAAATCGCTATAGGTCACCCACAGAATTAACAGCCAGATTTGTTATTATATTTCTGTGTCAGGGGTGCAAAGCTTGTATATTGCACCCACAAAAAAATTATAGGTCACCCATAAAACAAATAGCCAGATTCCTAACAATGCCCCTCGCTTCAGCTGCCTGCTTCCTGTCCCTGCACTACTCAGAGCTGATGGGCAGTGCTACACATGATCCAACTTGTATAGAGGCTGGGTCACATGATCCACCGACCAATCACAGCCATGCCATTACTAGGCATGGCTGTGATGGCTTCTAAGTGCCCACAGGTTAAAATCTTGTTGATTGGCTGCCCTGCAGCCTTTCAAAGGCTTTATTAAATGCCCGAACACTGAAATCGAACCCAAACTTTTCTGTCAAGGTTCAGGTCCTGGTATCCAAACTCGCAAAGTTCGGTACGGACCCGAACTTTACAGTTCGTGTTCGCTCAACACTAGTTATGACATTATTCTTGAGCATCTCCGTACAAGTCCTTTCTAAGTGCCTTTTTAGAGACATCCCACTCTTGGCCTCCATGTAGAGCCACTGTAAAGGACGGATGCTCACATAATTGCAGACTAAATAATATGGATCGGGGGTCTGCCAATAATAAAAAAAAAAAGATGACGGGGTTCAGAGTTTAGTTTTTTTTTTTTCCATTTTTTATTATTATTGGCAGAACCCCGATCCTCTTTATTTAGTCTGCAATCATGTGACCAATGTCCCCCAATAAAGATAAAGGTCTTTCAGCCTATGGATTATAGGGATTTGTATGATAGAGATGTATGTTCATCTATTTATAATTTTAATAAGTATGCTGTGATTTTTACCTTGTTCATATTATTAAAGTGTCATTTTTTTAACCTAAATATCCAGTATGGCACAATCCTGCAATGTGCTAGTTTCATTTTTAACTAAGTTGAAGAAACCGCAAGTATACCGCATTAAAACCACATTGGAGGGATTATACTCAAACAATCCAGAATCTAGAATTTCTGGATTACTGAATGAACTATAAAAGGTGGAGAGGGATGGTTGGCGCTTTAACCACAGAGGAAGGGGTGTAGACACCCTGAAACACGGCTGGTGACAGGAAGAAAAAGCACCCACCTAATTTACTGGACCTCTACTAAAGTATTGCATGGCCATGCGATAAAAATCCCCAGTTACTATCACTGTTCCAGCATACAGCAGCGGATGCCATTTATAAGGTACTATTCCTGCCTGTGTAATCCCGCGATATTGTGACGTCATCGGCCTGAGACGTGCGACGCGAGACGCCGAAGCAGCCGGCATCGCTCGCCTCTCGTGGAAGGACTGTGAGACGCAACAACAGGACACGATACCAGGAACCAGGTAGGAACCTGAATTGCTAATCTGAGCACGGAGCAGCTTAAAATTTACCGTCCTGGGCGGTCATACTAATAGCTGGAAGAAGACAACTTTGGAGGTATTTACTGTGCTACAGCGCTAGAAACTTTCAATATCTGTATGCACTAGAAGATAAATCATTACTTGGAGTGACTTGTTACAGGCACTTTTGGGACACTTTCATTTGACTTGCGGTTTGCGGCACCACAAGCATTAATAGTGATTTTGAGTGATCTTTATTGCTAGAAATTAGGTACTTCAAAGAGACAGTTTGGAACACCAATTGTCTAAGGATTGTGGCAAAACGGTTTCCACCCCGATATCAGTATACTTTTATGTATTGGTACCAATTATTTTTTATTGTATTTTAGTGTATGAATTATGTGTGATTGCAATTGATTTATTTATTGGATGTTGCAGGTCCTACGATAATACATTTATTAATATATCCTTATATCCTATGGTCCAAGTGTTGTGAGTGCTCACTCCTCTCCTTTTTTTCCACTGTCTATTTCACTCTGGGGTCGGGCACCCGATTTGTGAGTTAATAGCACCCGTCATAGCCATTAGGTGAGAGCCAACCACCCATTCATCTTTAATACAGTATATATGACAATAGCGTAAAGCTCTAATTATAGATAAAGCGGGTAGTCGTAGAATTATTCAAACGAAATCACTGAAGTACGACTACCTAAAATTTAACCTTTATTGCGGTCACTTAAAAATTCCCTGAAAGAGGGACACCTAGTGCAACAAAATACAAGACAAAAACAGTACAACAAACATATGAACGAGCAGGATTAGACGAGTGGATCAATATGGGATGGAGAAAAAAGGGGGGGGAGGAACGCGTCAGGGCATACGTGCCATGACCATTTCTGTCCCTGCGATATCCCTTTTTACCTCCTCCTCAGCCCGGAGATGTGTCTTGATGGTAGGCACACTCCGTCCACGTACCTATACTGCCTATCCTTATAGTGCCCTTTACATACTATCCCATATGGATGTCCGGGTAATAGTAAATGTAGAAAAAGATACCGGTTAGATAATCACGTGTCCCGACGCGTTTCCCCCCCTCCTCTCATTGAAGGGGTTCATCAGGGGACAAAGTATATGCCAAAAACAGATATCGATAAATCATACAACTGGAGGCCAAAAACACAAAAAAGAAACCCAAAGACCAAATCACTGACTAAAGACAAACGTCCGCACTTAATTGTGTAAAGATCAACGGATTTCAAACCAGTAAAGAATATACTTAGCTGGTCCACTGGGAAGATGTCCAGGTCAGCGGTTTCTAGGTGAACATGTTGTCAGGGCCTCCAGGGGGCAAGATGTAATATAGCTCCAGATGACAATATGACATATATGACAATAGCACCTTTATTTCCATGCAATCCGTATTCAATTTGCATAAGACCTCAAATCCCATACTTAGTAGAGAACCATTTGCATTTAGTCATTGGTCCTGTTTTTCCCTATCAAATTAAGAGGGCAACAAAGAGAAAATTTCCATCTGGTTGCTGTCCCACAAAAAATATCCCACATTTTTCAAACCAGCAACTGGATCTTAATAATTTTGTAACTTCATGTAATAAAACATTTAATATAGCCACTGAGTTATTCAATAAAGCGATCTGTAAAGCACCACCTGCTGTTTTTGCTTTTCCTCATTTCTCTGTCTACCTTGCTGAGATGGACGAACATGCTCATGTAATGGATCGTAGTGTGGACCCACTGTACCAACTAACCGGTTTGACTGGGCTAGTCCTAAGGCCACTATTCAGGTGGTTCCCTGGTTTTGACTCTTTAACCCCTAGGAACCTAAGCTTAGGTAAGGAGTGAGCGGACAGTCCAGCATTTATAGCAGAAGCTGATTAACAATTAGAAGCAGCTGAGCATAGAGAGGCAGGGAGTGGTGGTGCAGGCAAAAATGGGAGTAGTAGTAGTTCAATGAATAGAAGTAGCATAACAGTGAAGGATATGGGCTGCAAATGTAACAGTTTCTAATAGTAGTGGAGCAACGACAGACATGTAACCGCTGGGTTCCATCCTTCAACTGCCACTAGCCATATCTTCTGTCAGAAACTGTGACAATTACAGGAAGGACACACCCCAGAGAAAGGACACGTCCCCTGAGCTGCCGGTTTAAAATAAATCTAGCAGAGAAATTGAAGCAATGAATAGGAAGAACTCTGGATCTATGGGAGGTACAGGTCTGGTTCTAACTTTCTTAGAAAAAGATTATCATGTACTATATCATGTCTGATTTTCATTTTTACATCAATCATGGCATAACCCCTTTAAAGGATAACTGTCACACTTAGACCCTAATTTCAATTTTCATATATGTAGTTACTAATAACATGATATTCCAGAATCAGTTACTCTTAGACTGACTTACCCCATATTTAATAAGATTCAGCAACCAGTCTGCATAAAACTGCAATTTCACTATTCAGTTAAGATGGCCGCCACTGCCTTCACCCTGAGGCTAATCCCGCCTGCCTTTACTAGCCAGTAACAATAGCCCCCCAAAAGTGTCAGTAACCAGAGCCCTCCCCCCTAAAGGGTTAATCTCCTGCAGCACAAAGGGGTCCTCTTACCACATGTTGCTTTCATTTATACACTGAGCAGACTGCCGATCTTACTTCCCTGGTCTGCGCTGCTCCAACTCTGCATTGTCCAGCTCTGCTGAGTGAGGGAGCGTCTGCCAAGCGCAGGGACAGGGAGAAGTGCACACAGCCCAGGCACTGTTATCAGCTGCTGGGGAGGACCTGGCTCTAATCATTTACTTACAGTCCCTGGCTGTCAGTAATCTGACCTTGCACGCTGCGTGCTTCTGCGTCCTCCATCCTTCAACAGATAGACGGACCATGCCTAGCAACCCTATTTTAAGCACAGGTAAAAGTAGGCAGTACAGGGAAGAAAACTGTTGAATTAAGGGGTAATTGAGTACACAGTGAAAAGTAGAAATAGGGCCACCAAGGAGATATTAATCACCACAATCCAATACTCCAAAAAAATATATACGACAGTTATACTTAAAGTACAATGAACTCTCTCCAAAAGAACACCTTTTTGAAAAGACCCCTGATCTAGACCAGATTTTGCAATGACAGGTTTTCTCTGAGAGCTAATATATGATAACCACCCCCAAGAATATCATTCTCTACTGCAATTTCTCATGGTCATCAAAAAGAGATTTTACTGTATCTCACAAGTTACCAAGGAAAAAAGAGCTGCCCTTAAAACTTACATAAACAGAGGTTTTCTATTACTTTTTTGAGACCTGAGACAACATACAGTATATCATGTAGCAACCATGCCTATGGACAAGCATTAACTGGATGACAATGTCCACTGACGTGTAAATTACAGCCAACAGAACCATTCATGTATTGACTGAAGTCTGGGATGGTGAGATGGACTTTCACTCACATACAGATTTCCAATAATTAAGGCAACAAAAACAATATATACCATTCAGAATATAATACACTTCATATATATTGTAGTTCATATAATCAATCATCTAAATGTAACTTTATAAAACCGAGCTCAGTATAAAAATGATCATATCTGCTGTCAATCACTACATTGCTTCTGAATGGGACATGTTGCACTTGCATGACATTTCTGTCTATTTTGGGACAAATGAGGCATCCAAATGCTAATGTAACTATATCAAATGACACCAGCTTTCCATCACATATAAAACCACAGCCACTTGTGACAGGCTCAGAAGTAACAGCTACTCAGAGCCGAAATATAGGGGACAGTATATATGTATTAGATAGATGATAGATAGATAGATAGATAGATAGATAGATAGAAAGAATAAGCATAGATAGATAGAATAAGCATAGATAATAGATAGGTTGGTAGATAGATAGACAGACAGATAGATAGAATAAGGATAGATAGATAGATAGATAGATAGGTAGGTAGATAGATATGAGATAGATAGATAGATAGATATAAAGATATAGATATAGATATATATGAGATAGATAGATAGATAGATAGATAGATAGATAGATATAAAGATATAGATATGAGAGAGAGAGAGATATAAAGATATAGATAGATATAGTTAGATAGATAGATAGATAGATAGATAGATATGAGATAGATATAAAGATATAGATAGATAGATATAAAGATATAGATATGAGAGAGATAGATAGATATAGATATAGATAGGTCGCATGGCATAATCCACAAGGAAGAAGTGTTCATGTATAAAGGGAAAGAACTTTGCAGTTCTCTGACTCGATCTATTCCCTGTGGCTGTTCTGGGCTGTTCTATATAGAGATCAGCAGATACAACAACAGAAACAACCCGCTTACCATGACAAATAAAGAAGGCCTACGCCCCGGGGTAGCTTCAGGAACGATTGCTGGGGTGCTGTCCCTCTGGAAAGCTGCCATATAGAGTAAGTGCCTGGGACCAGATCACTCAGGACTGCCAGACTGAGCAGTGAGGTTCAGTGCAGACAGAGGTGTGGTCCTAATCTGAATGGCATTTCCATGTGGACAGCACTTTCCTTACTCATAAGAACGGCCAGGAGAAGTGTCCCTGTCCACTACATTCTAGTCACGTCCTGCATTAGGGGCACATTGTCCATCATTTACCATAGTGCTGACTATAGAAAAAACTACTAATCAGGTCTTTGTCGCACCTGATTCATCCGGTGATGTTACTCTGGGGCCTTCATCGCACAAACTTATTTCTCTGTTTTTTCTTTTATTGCAAAAAAAACACCATGATGGTGATTTATCATGAGGGGAATTCTTTAAAAGAGTTTTCTGGGAGTAAAATATTGATGATCTATCCTCAGGACAGGCAATCAATATTTGATTGGTGGGGGTCCAGCTCCCGTCACCCCTGAAGATCAGATGCTTGGAGAGGCTGTGGCACTCTGGTGAGCACTGCAGGCCACTAGCTACAGGGCCGGCTCCAGGTTCATGTGGGCACTTGGGCGATAAAGTCTCAGTGGGCCCCCTTATGGCATTTTGCGCGACGCTTACAGCAATTAAACTGCATGTATTATAGATTAAATGTGTCACAGCCATGGCTATGACCGTGACTCTTCAACCGCATGCGTTTGTCAGCGGTTGGTTTTGTTGTCAATCACAGGCGAGGGCAGTGGTATTTGCCTCACCTGTGGTTGCCGCTGACAACGCTATGTATGTGGCAGCTTTCACCTAGCAACCTCTATGTTAGGTGTGTGTGTATTGTGTTCACTGTGTTCACTGTGTTGTTTGTCTGTGTGCACTCTGTGTAGTGTGTTGTGTGCACTGACACTTTTCCTGCACTGTGGTTGCCCGTGGCAACGTTTGGTGTACATGTGGTGGCAGTGTCCCGGCCTCTGGGCTATCTCCCAGGACACGGTTGCCACCCATGTCCTTGCCAGCGGCAACAACCACAGTGTGTTGGTACTGTTGGACACTTTTCCTTTAAGTGGTGTTTCCC